>NC_045607.1:42035000-44435000 GCF_009762305.2 Zalophus californianus
AAGTGCTTGTTTTTCATCTCACTGTTCAGCCATGGTGTTCTAAGTCTTGAAAGATTACAGAGTTCTTTCCAGGATTCTCAGGTAAGTTAAACACTAACCTCCTTTGCAGACATTCTGGATGTTATCTTAGATAATGGAATGAAAATGAGTTTCTTTGGGGAAATATTGCACAGTTTGAGTTGTTTTATTTTCTTCCTACTGCATTACATCAGTGTTAGCAACTATGTTTTTATTATTCCTTTTTTCTCATTTTGGCATTATCTAGTAGTACTTTCTACTTAACTTGTTTGAATGCTATCAGAAATCTGTTCAAATAATTTACTCTAACAAGTCTATTGGTGTGACTTGGCCCTTAGGTTAGGGAAATAAAGCCATTAGAAGAATAAAAGACTGTTTTAAACTGAAACATGAAAAAACCCCACAAAACTTAATGAGAATTCAGAGCTCAGTTCAATAGGTTAAGTAGGTGTCCAACTGGGCAAGACTCCTATGACATTACAATGACAAGAAACACACAAACTGGAACACTTTGTGATAGCAAAACAGACCTCATCTTGCCCAAATATAGATTTAACCTGATTTTTAAACTATACACTAGGTGGCATAATTATGGCACCTGTACATCTTTATTATCTAAGTCCTAGCGGCTGAGATCATTCCTTCATTAAACAAACAGATAAAAATTGTTACTGAGACTGATAATGGCATTGAGATGGTTTCTCTGTAGTATGTGAAAAATGGTTTAAAAAGTGAGTTCATCATGACTGTAGCCATATGAGATAGTTACAGGAAAAGAAAGAAGGTAAGAGTCTGTGTTTCCAGTCTTATCAAACTTTTTTCAGAGTTGTGCTATTTCTTTTTTTCTTTCTTTTCTTTTTTAATTTAAATTTTAGTTAACATACAGTGCAATATTGGTTTCTGGAGTAGAATTCAGTGATTCATCACTTACTTACAATACCCTGTGCTCATCACAAGTGCCCTCTTTATTTTTTTTATTATGTTATGTTAGTCACCATACAATACATCATTAGTTTTTGATGAAGTGTTCCGTGATTCATTGTTTGTATATAACACCCAGTGCTCCATGCAGTATGTGCCCTCTTTAATACCCATCACCAGGCTAACCCATCCCCCACCCACCTCCATCAACCCTGTTTGATCTCTATCTTTAAGAGTCTCTTATTGTTTATTTCCCTCTCTCCTTTTCTCCCCTTCCCTTATGTTCATCTGTTTTGTTTCTTAAATTCCAAATATGGTTTAAATCGTGGTATTTGTCTTTCTCCAAGTGACTTTGCTTAGCATAATACACTCTAGCTCCACCTACATTGTTGCAAATGGCAAGATTTCAATTTTTGATGGCTGAGTAATATTCCATTGTGTATATATGCCACATCTTCTTTATCCATTCATCAGTTGACAGGAATTTGCGCTCTCTCCATAGTTTGGCTATTGCTAATGCTGCTTTAAACATCGAGGTGCATGTACCCCCTCAAATCTGTATTTTTGTATTCTTTGGATAAATACCTAGTAGTGCAATTGCTGGGTTGTAGGAGAGTTCTATTTTTAACTTTTTGAGAAACTTCTATACTGTTTTCCAGAGTGGATGCACCAGTTTGCATCCCCACCAACACCTTTCTCCACATCCTTGCCAACACCTATTGTTTCTTGTGTTAATTGTAGCCATTCTGACAGGTATGAGGTGGTATCTCATCATGGTTTTGATTTGCATTTTCCTGGTGATGAGTGATGTTGAGCATCTTTTCATCTGTCTGTTAGCCATCTGTATATTTTCTTTGGAAAAGTGTCTATTTATGTCTTCTCATTTCTTAACTGGATTATTTGTTTTTTTGTGTGTTGAGTTTGATAAGTTCTTTATAGATTTTGGATACTAGCCCTTTATCAGATATGTCATTTGCAAATATCTTCTCCCATTCCATAGGCTGCTTTTGAGTTTTGTTGATTGTTTCCTTTGCTTGTGCTACTTCTTTTGAATTGGAGCTCTTCCCCCCATACAGAGTATCACCCTAGCTTTCTGTCTAGAAACCCTGGCCAAATTTTGCAGCATTACTGACTAAAAGAAAACAATGAGGAAGAAAATGAGTCAAGAATCCTGTTGAAGTAAATCAGCTAGTGGAGCCTGTGGGATCTCTTATTGTTTACCAGCTGCTTCTATGCTCTCTGCTGAACCTGTACTAATTTTACAGGTACAGTTGAATTAACAGTTCACATTGCATGCTCACCAGATGCTATTGAAGAATGTGGAGGAGACGGCAACATAATCACAGTGGAAACAGAACTTGAAGATCACCTTGTCCTTTTGGTATCAGGGACTCAGCTAAACAAGATGACTGATTTATCTATGCACCTAATGCCATTATTAAATAAGCAAAGATGAGAACACAAGCATGATACTGCACAACAGTGTTATCAGATTGAGTCACCATACGTGTAATTTCACAGTCACATTATCTAGCTCCAACAGTTGGCAAAGTCTGGCAGGTGGTAGTGAGGATTTCTTTACAAGGTTCACAGTTTCTTGTGAATTCTCCCCTTCTTTTTTCTTTTTCTAAAGTTCTGTTTGTGTGTGTGTGTGTGTGTGTGTGTGTGTGCGTGCATGTCCCCAATCATATTCATATAAGATGTGCTCTTCTATATTTTGAGGCTAAATATTTAATTACATATAGATTCAGAATTGTACTAACTCCCTGATAATTTTTTTTCTGTTAGTATTCATTCAATATTCAACAAACATTTCTTAGCATGCATGTGTCAGGTAATATTCTAGACACTTAGGATATATTGATCAATACAGCAGAAAATAAAATGCTCACCATTGTGTAGCTTACATACTCTTAATAACAAAACTTATCAATATATTTTACTGAAACTCAATCGTGTCTCATTTTAATATTGCTACATAACATTTTTTAGGTTGGTATGATCTGGAGTAATTTCAGCCTTACTGGGAAAAACTTTATATTTAGCCATGTCTTCTTATAAGCATGTTATACCTTTAAAAAATACAATTGGAAAATCTCTAACTTTAAATAGGGATGTTTTATCCACCTGTATTTTTGAGAATAATAATATATTTGGATATATTCCTTACACTATGTTTTCTGTAGTATGCTTGCTTACTTTTAATTATTTTCCCATTCTTTTTTGTTAGTCAAGTGTTCTTTATATTCTTTGCTTCCTCTATTAATTTGAAGTTATGCATTGTTTTTATTCTTTTAGTATTAGTCTTAAATTTAATGGTTAATTACTTGTCTTAACAAATACCTTTCTTCACCCTGTCTAATCTTAATAAATATCTCTGTTGTCCTCCCCCAAATACAAAGACCTTAAACCTTTTAAATGCAATCCTGCTCCCATCTTTCATGTCCGTATTTGAATTTAAGACCTCAAACTTAGTCATTATTATCAATGCTTTGTATAGCTAACACATTCATTAATTTCTTTGCTCACTATTATATTTCATACTCTCCATCTTCTTCTGAGTTAAATTTTGTTTTCTTGAAGTATTTCTATTAATACTTCTTTCAGTGGTATCTGTGAGTAGTAAATCCTTTCTGGCTTTGACTGAAATTGTCTATTTTGCCCTCACTCTTCATTGAAAGTCCAATTGGATGTGCAATTCTAGCATGACTGATACTTGCTTTCAACACCTTAAATGTACTCTTCCTTTGTCTTCTCTTCTCCATTGTGGTTGATTGTAAGGCTGTTACCATATAGTAGGCTTTACACTTTAGGAATTTTAGGAGGTTTGTCTTTTACATTTAGGAAGTGGGTTTTTTAAAAATATTTATTTATTTTAGAGAGAGAGCACATGTGCAGGGGGGAGAGGCAGAGGTAGATGGAGAGAGAAACTTAAGCAGACTCCATTCTAAGCATGGAGCCCAACGAGGGGCTTGATCTCAGGACCCTAAGATCACAACCTGAGCCGAAACTGAGTTGGATGCTTAACTGACTGTGCCACTCAGGTGCCCGGCATTTAGGCAGTTTTTTTTAAATGAAATGTTAAGTATGGGTTTGTTCTTTATTTAACACTCATTTTATTACTTCAGGACTTATGTCTTCAATTATGGATAATTTTCATTCACTTGCATTTTGAGTGTTGCTCTCCCTCCCCTCATCTCTCTGTTCTCTTCCTACAGAATTTTTATTGTACATATATTATAACTTCTTTTCATACCCTTCATGTATTAATTTCTATCATCTTTAAAAGTTTTTCTGAGCTGAATTCTGGATAATTCCCTCAGTTTTGTTTTCAGCTCACTTAATTTTTCCTCATCTCTGCCTAATTTTTCTCTTCTAAATTTAACTGTCTAAAACATTTTTTGTTTGCTTTATCCAGTATTTCTGTGTCTGTAGAAGGAAGGTGTTCTGAGCAGCCTAGTTTACCATAGTTATGGAATTTCATGATCATTTTTTCTAATAAGTTAAATTAGTTTTTGGAAGACCTCAAAAATACTCAAAATGATTTGGTGTTCTAAATATTAGCAGGAATCAATAATGAAAGGGAGAGATAAAGAAGAGAGGAGACCTGTGTATTTAAAGGAGACTGTATTAGTTTGCTGGGGCTGATGTAACAGTACCACAAACTGGGTGGTTTCAACATTAAACATGTATTATCTCACAGTTCTGGAGACTAGAAGTCAAAAACCAAGATGCCAGCATGGTTGATTTCCTTCTGAGGGCTGTGAGGGAGAGTGTCCTGTGTCTCTCCCCTAGCTTCTGGTGGTTTCCTGGAATCTTTGACATTCCTTGGCCTCTGCTGCATCCCCCTCATCTCTCTTCAACTTTACATGGCATTTTCCCTGTGTGTGTGTCTGTGTCCAGATTTTCCCTTTTTATGAGGATATCGTTCATATTGGATTCAGGACCCTTATTTCATTCAGTATGATCTTGTCTTAACTAATTGTATCTGCAATGACCTTATTTCCAAATAAACTCACATTCTTAAGTACCTGGAGTTAGGATTTTAACATATGAATTTGGGGAGATGGGAGGAAGACACAATGCAACCATAACAGAGACATTGTTGGAAGTAGACAGCCTGAATATAGGTTCTGAGAAATCTCAGTGTGAAGTCTGGCTCTGCCCACGATTAGCTTCAATGGATTCCTCTTTTTCATCATCTATAAAAAGAAGAAAATAATTATATTATAAGAACTGATTAATCTAATGTATATGAGGCATAATATTGTGTTCCATGAATTACTTCCTCACTGAATGGTAGATAGCATTGCCATTTCTTATTGAGAGACATGTGTCATAGTGTCCTAGTATCTCCTGAAGTTTTGCCTACTCACAGCAGATATCCTGGAAATGCATGTAGTTACACATAAAAGGAACATGGAACATTTTAGTGGTGACTGGAAGCAGAATGATGTGGTGCATATAAAGGAAATTCAGAGAACTATTTGAAGATAGTTCACATTATTGGTTACTGTATATACAACACAGCACTAAGCCCTTTATGTGCATTGCCTTTTTCAATCATCAAAAGTACCCTAAGACAAAGAGGATGGCTCCTTCCTTTTTAAAGATGAGGAAACTGAGACTGAAGTAAGTTAAGTAACTTGTTCAAAGTTAAACTGGCACTAAGAGTGGAGAATGGATTTAAACTTCAGTCAGTTTGACTCCAGAACTCATGATATTATATTGGTTATAACATGAGGACACTGATTTTAAACCACATGTAAGAATCAGCCAGGTATTTCTATTACTGCTCATATTTGTAAAGCTACCTAAGATTTCTAAACCATACTAGTTAGCACATTTTTACCAAGCATTCACCATTTTGCCCTAAAAGTTACACAGTACCAAGTACTTCATTTTATAACTCAGCCTTGATACTGTGGTTCATAATCTATTCAAATTCTGTCGAGTTCATTGCTTGTTGGTGGCATCTTGACTAGATCTTGATTTGGAGGCTTTATTTAAAAGTTTTTCACTGAATTAGAACACACTGAAAATATTCAGCAGTTAAGCCAATCTCAGTGAATTCTGCAGTGACCCATGCAACTACCCTCTGTCTACCTCTGTTGCTTGTGCATGATTTGCTTATTCAAGGTTCCCTCAATCAACTGGCTTTGGGCAAAGGGAAGTATTCACTCATTCATTATTGCTCAGCTATACTAGATGTATAGTGGCAGCTATATTTTTGCAATGACCTCACTTTTGCTTTTAACTTAACTGGAAAATATTGAAAATTGCTTGGATAAAATTGTGACTACACTTAAAATATTTCCTTGAAGAAACATAGTGTTTATCTGTATAAGGAGTAAGAATCCCTAACCAATGAATATCTGTGGAGGAAAGCAGAAATAAAAAGAATTCTAACAAAAAATAGGAATTATATAAAATTGGATTATCTCACCTCTAAAGTCTCCTCACCATACTTAGGCACAGACAGTTGAAAATCTGCTGTTGGCAATGTTTATTTTTAGACTCTGGTGACTGTTCTTTCAGAACAGAGTTTGCTCCCTTACTTGTATTTGGTGCCTAGTCAAGAACAACCCAAACCTCTGAGTCCTAAGTGACCAGATAAAATAAATAAATAAATAAAAATTGCCTTATCATTTAAAATAAAAATAATAAAATTAAATAAACTCCATCAAATTCCTTGGCCAAGGAAGACCTCCTTTGTGCAGGGATCTTTTGCTTAGCTGAAGCTAAATGTCCCATTTTCTTTCTGCAAAAGCATTAAAAACCAAGGACTAGAGTTTAGATCCTCCTCTGAAATTTCAACAGACTATCATTATATCAGTGATTGTCCCTCTTCTGGATTTGGATTCCCCTTTTGTTTCTACACCTGTAGATGTCCTTTTTCTCCTATTTAGTGCTGCTCTGTAGCTCAGTGTGTGTTTGTATGCATGTGTGTATATGGACTTAGTATCACTCAGCATTTCTTTGTAGCAGAAAGGAAGTCCTTTTGAAAAACCTGTGCCAGATTGCTGCTGAAGTCCCTGAACATGTTCTATATGTAATTTTTTTAATGAATGAAGAGATAGATTTGTATTTTGTTTTAAATTGTGACAGTGTATATCAGGCTTCATTTACTCAGCATCCCAAAAATGGCTTATGGAATTTTAAACCTCTCTTCCAAGTTGTGAACCACTTTGTTATTTGTGTGTGTGAGTGCATTTTTCTAGGTAGAGAGTTGGTAGCTTTCATTAGAATATCAGTATAATCCATGAATCCTGCAAAAGTCTAAAAATATTGAATATAATTTTGAAAATGTGCTTTCCTCCTTCAGACTAGATTATGCCTATTACCCATTAATTTAGTATTCTCAAATGGCATGCTTTCCAAAGGGATCAAGCATTCCATTGTATGAATATGATGAAATTCACATTAAAATTTCTGAATTGTTGGATTTTAGATTTTTTTCTGTATTTAGTGAAAAATGCAGTGAACGTTCTTGAAGATAAATATATAAGCCAATATTCAACCATTTCCAGGTGGCAATTTCTTTAGAGTGGATGTATTTGGTCAATAGTAAAAATCATTGTTAAAGTTTTAGATACATAATGCCACTTTTGTTACCTTTATGCTTCTTAAAAAAATGTGTGTACTAATTTTTAATTTTACTCAATCCATATAAAATAATGGAATAGCTTTAAAAATTTTTGATAGAACACCAGAAAAATAAGTAAATAAGTAAAGTTTTAATCAGCTGCAGAGCTGAGATTTAAATATATACAGATATTTTTCTGAGATGGTACAAGATTAATTCCTACTCATTTGTTCTAAGTTTCTGTATTCAGTAAAATTACTTAATGGCTTTTTTTTGGTTTGCTAATTTTTTAGTACTTTAGGGCTTTTGAGTAAAGCAAACATTATAATAAGTACACAGTATTGTATAAAAAACAAGACAGGCAATTAAATCAGTTTTCTTAGAAAGACCATAAAATAAAAACAATAAGATTATGGAGTATTAGTGAGAAATGGGAAAATCAAGAAAGAATCGATATAATAAGTGTTATTTGTCAAATAAGAGAAAGAAAAATCCCAGATGATCCAGAAAAGACTTTTGGGAATAACCCTAACATGTCTTTGATCAAATCAGTGAACCAACTCTATCTAGCATCAAGGCAAGGAACTATAGTAGACTGAATGCTTGGATCCAGACCTTCTTCCCTCCCTGCATCCATACACTTGCCCATCATTTGAAGAGTGAATTTTCCACCCCTTAACCTTGGGCTTAACCATGTGATTTGTTTGCCCAATGATACGTAAGTAGAAACCAGTTTGCCAGTCTCAAACAGTGTAGCCTTTAAGAAACTTACTGATCCACAAACTCCTGGGCAAGAGATACATGCTTCTTTGTTGTGTGACATGAATATTTTGTAGTTGTTTGATGTGTAGCATTATTGTGGCAATATCAAATTAATATAGAGACACAGTTGTGTTTTTTTTTGTTGTTTTGTATTGTTTTTACTGATAATGTTTCAAGTACCAACTTCATATGGTTTAACCTGTCAGAGGAGCATAGGCAGATAGCACAAGAAACAAATCAAGCAAAGGAAGCAATTGATTCAGCATAGTATTATGGAAAATGAATTCATACAGCACTAATAAGCTGAAATGTTGGGGCACCTGGGTGGTTCAGTTGGTTAAGCGGCTGCCTTCAGCTCAGGTCATGATCCCAGGGTCTGGGATCGAGCCCCACATTGGGCTCCTTGCTCAGATGAGAAAACAGAGGTACAGAATCTCTGTTAAAATCTCTGTTAAAAAGCTTGTGGCTTTTGCTTATATAAGAAATTAGAATAAGAGTCTCAGCTCCGTATCTTGCCACTTATACTTGCCTCATTTTGCCTCCAATAAGGACTCTTATTGGAACACTATCAGTTTGTAAAATGAGGTAAAAAGCTCTCAAAACAGTTAAAAAACATTTTTATGCTTTTAGATACCAATAACTGCAATTTTAACATGCTATTTTATTTGTTCAGCTGTTAGGCTGTAATATTTTCCAAATAAAAATGAATAATTCAGTACTTCTTAAAGTTTTGTATTGGAAAAGGTCCAGGATTTTCATACACTAAAGCTATTTTTTTCACCCTTGAGGACTTGAACTAAATTACCTTTATATCACCCTGCAAATTTCAAGACCTGGCCCTTAGTGTATGGCAAAATCAGAATTGTTTGTTCAGAAATGTTAATGTAAGTAAAGTGAATGACATTTGGAAACTCAATATATATTGTAGCAGTAATTTGCTGATAATTATTTTTATATAAATATTTATGATCTTTTATCTTTGTATTTTGACCAAGTCAAAGAAAACTATAGATACTTAAATAAGATAACTCTTTCAAAATGCAAGTTCTCTTTATGCAAAATTTTTGGAGAATACATGCAATTTTCTTCTGTCTGCATTTCAACAAGACTGTGAAAGCAGATGATGCAAATTGTTAGACATAATTAGAAAAAGAGAACACTGGTTTTTGGAAAAGGGAAAAAACTAGATAAAGCAGAATGGTGGATTATAGGCTTGAAACTTTGCAGAGGGTGGGGCAGGGCAGGGTAAGGATGATATAGGAAAAATAGCCAATGCCTTAGAACTTCTAGGATTGTGTGGGATGGAAGCAGTCAAGGTTGCTCTAAAAGGGGCTCTGGGTATGTGTTTTGATAAGGCTTTACTGCGAGGAAGCTAATAATCTATCATTTTGAATTTTGTGGAGAAAGCTTCAGAAATATTTGCTCAAGTACTTTTATTGTTTCTTTGGAATTTAACTTAGCATTCTGTATTTTTATTTGCTAATGCTGGCAACCCTAGTCACTGTGCATCTCTGAGAACATGGCAGGACTTAACACATGGGAATTATGCAGACTGGTATAAAGACATTGCGAAAAAGGACCAGGTGCAGAAAAGGATGCTTTTTAATATGTGCTTAACATACAATAAAGTACACATATACATAAGAATTGAAATTTTGGACAAAGGGAAATCAACAGAAGTTTCTCATGATCAGAATATGGCAGAGGGAAGTCAATAGTAAAAGCTTCAATATTACTGATATAAAATGTATGTCGTTGATGTTGTCTTTATGTAACGTGTTACTGATTTTTATTTTAGTAATTGAAAACTGTATTAAGCCTTTTCACAGGTGTACTCCTTTAATCCCATTTTCCCATGAAATCTTAAATCATCCCAGTTGTCGTTCTTTTCACGTAGCAGTTTTTGGGAAGGTACTCTTTAAAGTTAACTGTATAGTGTTAATTGGGTCAACCTGTGCATGGGGCCTTTATAGGAAGGAAATGGTAGGAAATGGGCAAATTAACATATTAATGAAGACATCACACTTTGTTGTTGTTGGGGCAAAGCATTCAATTTTAGATGGTTTTTATTTGAGCCAAACTGTATTGTACATTTTGTGTAAAATCTGCCAGGTGCAGTTATTGCCTGAGGGGTGATTTGCTCAAAATGGAATGGCAGATGGTTCATCGTGATGTATTGCTTTAATCTAAAATATTCTGCATTATCTTCATCATCTTCATCACCATCATTGTACTTTTAAACTCGTCTGGAATTGTCTGATCAAGAGCCATTGCTCACAGTATTTTCTCATGTGGGATGCCATCTTCACCTGCTTTTCCCAACTAGATTTCAGCTCCCTTTTCAATGGTCATTTCAAGTGTTCCATGGGCCCTCTTTTATTCCCCAGACCTCCAGGATCATTTCCTCTAGGCATAATCATAGAACGTTAGAGCTGAAAAATGCCATGCCAAGTTTAGTCCTCTCATTTTAAAGAGGAAGAAATTGATGCCCAGAGAGGTTAACTAATGGAGTCAAGACTGAACAGTTAGGAGAAGAAAGGGAAAAGAGGATTAAAATATAAATATAAATATAAATAATATAAATATAAATATATATAAATATAAATATATATATATGCACACATATATATATCAGATCAGTAAACTGAGTTGCTAGAATGAAATGGTGAATAAATTTATTTGCAATCAATCTTAATTGTTACCCGAAGGGATAGTTTAGGTAGGACTTCGAAGCCTTTGGAATGCCTGCCATTTTGAATTAGAGATGTCTAACTTAACTGTACCCTGTGACATTGTACATTGTTGGTCATGAAGCATAAATTAAGGGCTAAGATACATAATCCATTGAGCCATGTGTGAAAGACAGTGTTTTAGAGTCTTGACATGTTTCACATTTAAAATGCCAAATTGCTTAATTGTGTATAAACTGAGCCTTAAATTAGTAATACAGTATGTGGAAGATAATGGATTTAATTCTGGTCTCTCCAGTGCTAAATTCCTTTCTCGATAAATTAGTGTTTATTAATAATTGGAATAGACTTGTGTTAATTATATATTATATTACCCTCTTCCCTATAACTTCACTTGTATTATTAGAAGAATAGGTCATTACAATGGGTAAGGTCTCCTTCATTGCCAGACAGAAGCCCAATGGACTCAACTTGGAATTCCTGAAAGAAAGGAAGAAACAAGAGGGACCCTCAAAAATTATTCCCCTAATTTAGAATTACTCTGAGTGTTTCTTAGGGTAAATCCAGAAAGAATACCAAGGGATTATTCCTGCTAATAATTGGAACAACACCTAAAACTTAGCAATTGAGAAAAATGAAGAAACTATGTTTGTATTTTAAAGCAGGCATTGATTTGTTTGAGAAAATAATGATTTTTTTTTCATGGCATGACTAAATAATATATGAAATATATTTATATACATATATCTTTGCCTAAAATAATGGAGTCTTGACATTTTTCTTTGTATTTAGTAGATAGTAGGCCAAATTTTAGTGTCTCCTGTAGAGTTACTGGTAATACAATTCAAGGATAATTATGTAGTACACCCCCCATAGCTCCCTTTAATGCAAAGACATCCTGGAGTGTTTTTCCTTTCCCACAAAGTGTAAGCAGTGTTCAATTAGAGAGCATGCCCCATTGAAAAGATAAAAGTTGAGATCTGAATGAATCTGTTGACTCTACCATATCAGATTCCAGCTGAGAAAGAATTATAAATTGGCCTGTGTAATAACTAAACTGGAATGTGTGGATTTTTATGTTGGTGCTGAGGATTTTGTTATTGTTTTCTGTTTCTGGAAGTAGACCACAGACCTTCAGTCCATCACACATAGAAGCTCAACTCTGAAAGGTAGCATCTGACAAGCACCCATATTCTAATTTGTGGATTTTTTTACACTGCAAGTCATCATGCGGCAATTTTTAAATCATTTTGGCATTTAACAGAAAACCAAAGTAATTTTCTTAGAAGTCCATTGAAATATGTCTCTAGTGTGTTAAAATCTAACATCAGGATCTTATCCTAGGTTGAGCACAGAAGAGGGTTGTATTTTCCCATAGATATGAGCTGTCCACTGCTGAGAGATTATGTGGAGCATACATGACATCAGGATGGAGAAGAAAGTAGTCCTAGAAATGAATTGGATATTTTTGAAATTATTTTCTAATGACTAGTTTGGAGCTAATAAGATACAAACAACCCTAGGAGGAAGAATTCATTTGTTTAAGTTCATTTACAGTGAGATGTAGATGGTCCATATAAGAACTTATGTTTATTAAGACATTCTCAATTTAATCAACAACAAATATTTAGTGAGCACTCATTCTGTTCCAGGTACTATGCAAATACTAAAGATACTGGAACAAACGTGACACAAGTCCCTGCCTCTCTAGGAGGTTACAGTTTAAGAGGAAGGAATGACAAGTAAGGAGATGAATACCTTTCCAAGTAACAGTGCTCTGACAGAGGTAAGCACACAGTGTTAAGGGACCATAAAGCAAGGGCACATAGCCCAGACAAGGGCAATGATGGGAACAGAGAAGTCTTCCTAGAGGACCTGCCTCAGGCTTATGGCCCAGTGATATTTAGAATAGGGATGTCAAGAGTACCTGAAGAAAGTGGATCTTGGAAAGACATGGTGAAGGAAAGAGGAATGGGAGGCTGAGTATGTGAATGAAAATCTGCAGAAGCCAAGTGAAGTCAGGAAGTAGTGGCTCACTGAGGACATGGACCTTATCTGTCTTCTTTACCTCTGCATCTTCTGAATTTCAAAGAATAGCACACAGTGGACAATGAATAAATACTTGTGCAATGAATTAAATAATGCTTATGAGTGCAGATCTAAACAGAGGAAGAGAGGAGGTTATGGGGAAGTGTAAGGAGTATTATACAAGCAATCAAAATCCGAATCTGGTTCCAGCCTTATAATTGTTTAACTGTCAGAGATTCTCTGGGGGCCAAATTTGTTCACCTGTATAATGAGAAGGTTAGATGACGCAGTCTCTAAGGTCCCTTGGTATGTGGAGTGTATAAGATGTTTCTACTTCTGTGAAAAAAGATCATGGGCTATTATTATGCTTCTAGAAGATTATTTCTAAGTGACTTTACAGAATGATTTAGAGTTAATTTTTCAACAACACAGTATTTTAATATAATAACATAAAATTTAACAGAATAAAAAGGAAGTTGATTTGTTCTTCAAACTGCATTATAATGGGCACATATTTTGATTGCTCCCAGGAGACAAACATTAATTTTAATTTTTAGGAAACTTCTGGAATCTTTTTGAGTAATAAGCAATTCAGAGCAATTCATTTATAAGATACAATAACAAGCTCAGAGGTATTTATTACATTGTAAAACAAAAATAAGCCTAATTGGAAAGGTTAGGCAGGACACCGTGGATCCTGTCAGATGTGACATACAGCAAATGAAGCAGCCTAAGAATCCAGGGATGTCTATCCACAGTGGTAGGATGACATTTGGCCAGAGGTCTGTTCTCAGAAACACAGGAATATCTACTTATTAATATTAAAGGAAAGCCCTAAAATTCATTTTTATTTAGAATGTTAGTTTTGATAGAAGTGAGTCCAGAAGGGCTAATAAATATCCTAAGGTTTGGCAATGAGAAGTTGAAAACTATCCTGAGTACCCAATAGGTGCTCTTCTATGGCTCCGGATGCTGCTATTGAGAAAGCAGCCAGATGCCAGTCTGTTCCTAGACCCATTGTGAATAGTGGACCTTTCAGGCTGGGTGCTCAAAGGATTATCCTTTATCTTTAAAGTCTTATAATTTTACTAGTATATGTCTTCATGTTCTGAGTAACATTTTTTTCTTCATAAGATGGTGTGTCTTTCCAATATCAATATTTAAAATTTTATCATTGTATCACTTATTTTGTTATTTTAATAGGTTTATTGAGATGCAATTTATAAACCATGAAGTTCATCAGTTTACAGTGGACAATCCAATGGCTTTTAAAAAAATATAGAGTTCTGTAGCTATGAACACAGACTTATTTTGGAAAATTTCATTATCCCAAAATGAAGCCTTTACCCATTAGTAGTCACTCCCATTTCCCCCTCCCATGTGTCACTAATCTATTCTCTTTCTGTATAAATTTGCTATTCTGGACATTTCATATAAATAGTATTATGCAATATGTGACCTTTTGTGACTGTGTGGCAAGAAGAAATTTCTGAGATCTGTCTCCTCTGGTTTCCCCTGGCCATTTCCTATCATTTTTTTCTTTGATCCCCTGCTGGGATAGCTTTCCATTTGATTTCAGTCTTTTACAAAGGGGTTCAAACTTAGTATACAATTATCTCTTTCTGAAACTGAATATTTGCTGTTTATTTCTGAGAATTATCAGCCCTAGATCCCTTCCACACTCCCCATGTGTCCTTGTCTATTGTCATAGAGGTTTTGTCTTAGTTGCTTTATTAGTTTCCTTAGGGCTGCTATAATAGATTACCACAAAATGGATTGCTTAGAAAACAAAAATGTATTATCTAACCCTTTTGGAGGCTAGAGGTCCAAAACTAAGCTGCAGACATAGCCACACTCCCTCCAATGAATCTAGGGAAAGATCCTTCCTTGCCATCTCTAGGTTCTGGTGGTTGCCAACAATCTTTGGAATGCCTTGGCTTGTGGCTACATAATTATAATCTCTGCCTCCATCTTCATATGGATGTCTTCCCTCTATGTCTACAAAGACCCTGTTTTCAAATAAATTTACATTTACACATTCCTGGGGGATGTGATTTTTTCAGAGACACTATTAAACCCAATATAGTTATATATGTCCCTGCTTGCATGAAATTTGAGGATTCTACTCTCTTTCTACAAGGTCAATGTTTATAATTTATGGAGATTCCCCTTTCTTATTAGTCATGCTACAGTTCTCACAAGGATAAATGGTAAGATGCATAACCTAACTGCCTGCCACAGACCTACCATATTCTTTCCTCAGATTTTGGCACAAAAGTTGAGTGACTCTCAGACTTCATCTGTAGGGGCTCATACATCTATGGGCTTGGCATTCTAATTAGGAACACTTTCTATACACAGTTGGCCCCCTGTAGCACTCAACTAAAAGATAATCTTTCATACTCTACAGTTTTGAGAACAGTAAGGAAGGAAAGCTAGCTTTCTTAAATATTGTCTGCTGAATTTTAGAGCTGATGTTTCTAATGCCTCCTTAGTTATCAAGAATTAGAGTAGTTGTCTCTTGCTTTGAACATCCCAAGTAATTTTAAATTTAGACTATTTTAAGATATGTCAAAAGAGCTTAAAGTGGAATGATGTTATTATCAAAACAAATAATTCATAGGATTAGTATTCTCCCAAATTTTTGGCCACTTAACTTTCCAAGGAGAGGACAAGGTCATTTATTTGAAAGGAATTTGAATGTAAGTGTTTAAACATTTACACACACATAACCATTAAGAATAGAGGAGGTAGAAATCCAAAATGCACAGGTAAAAAGGAACCAAAGGGTGATACAGGTGCTATTGTGTGGAATGCCTTCAATGCTAACATTTTCTATATTATTGTTTGTTGTGATTATACCCTAGAGCACAAGTGAAGGAGACTTAATGGAAAAAGTTGAAAAATGTTTTTCTCTCCACGCTTCTGGTTACCAGATATAAAAATATACTATATAATACTTCTTTACTATAGGAGCTGTGTTAGTTGATCTGTCTAATTAGATTCCTGATCATTAGTAGAATGCCATAATTTATTAATTTCACAAATGTTTATTGAATGCCTCTTGGGTTCTAGGCACTCATCTAGATGCTGGGGAAACAGTAGTGAATAAGAGAAACCAAATGCCTGCCCTCAGGGAACTTGCATTCTAGTGGGTGAGATGCATGTCAACAATAAGTATTAAAATATCAGGTAATGATTGATACTTTAAAAAGAAAAGCAAAATAAATAATGTTTGGAGACCTAATGTGTACAACATGGTGACTATAGTTGATAACATTGCATTGTATCATTGACATTTCTTGAAAGGAGAATTTAAGTGGTAACACACTCATACACACACACATATATACTTAACTTTATGTATATTTTTATATATACTTATACAGCATAAATGTAGTGAAGGATGTGTTAACTAACTAGATTAACTATGTGGGAGGATACCTTTTACAATATATATATTATCAGATCATTATGATATACACTTTATATGTCTTATAATTTTGTCAATTATGCCTCAATAAAGCTGAAAAAAAGAATTTCAAAGAAAGTGAAGAAAAAAGACAAAATTAAGGACATGGAGAATGACAGGAGATTATTTTAACTAGGGCAGTTTTAGAAGACCTCTCTGAAGGGGTACTAATTAAACAGACTAAATAATGTGAAGAAGTAAACTATGCAAAGATTTGAGGGAAAAAAAAATTCCAATTCCAGAGTAATATTTTAAAGGATAGTAAAAATGCAAAGACTGCCGGAATGAATTGGGTAAAGGAGACAACAGGGTCAGATGATAGTTGTGAGCCATGTTAGGACTTCTAAGGCCATGATAAGTTTGGATTTATTTTAAGTGTGATGGAAATCTACTGATGGTTTTGAACAGGAGTATGGTATAACCTGATTCCTTCAGCTGCTAGGTAAAGGATGAAATATAGAAGACAGTAGTAGAATCAAGGAGGACAGTCAGGAGGCTAATATAGGAACCTAGACAACAGAAAATACTGGTGTTGACTAGAATGTTAGGCTGCAGATAGAGAGATGTTGGGATAGAAGAATCAAAAATTATATTTTAATCATATTGGGTTTAGGTGAGTGTTAGATATCAAAGTGGGTATATGTAGGGGGGCTGTGCCTTGGCTCAGTCAGTTGAGCTTCTGACTCTTGATATCAGCTCAGGTCATGATCTCAGGGTCATGAGATTGAGTCCTGTGTCAGGCTCTGTGCTCAATGCGGAGTCGGCTTGAGATTCTCTTTCTTCCTCTACCCCTCCCCATGGTTATGCTCTAAATAAATAAATAAATAAATAAATAAATAAATAAATAAAATCTTTAAAAAAGTAGTGGGAAAAGCATATGGGTATCTCTAGAGGTAAGGGGAGAAAAAATAGGAGTAAATAATAGACTATTTTATACACATATATACATATATATGCATTATGGAGTATATATTATAATTGTATTGTATGTATATATAATACATTATAATGTATATCACTTTTGTATAGTATGTGTGTATATACCCATATGTGTGTCACTTAATGAGATCATGTAGGAGGTAATTATAAATAGAGAAGGAAAAATATCTGAGGAACACTGTGACTCTCCAACAATTAAAGTTCAAAAACAACACAGAGAGCCAGCCAAAGAAACTGAAAATCTAGGTCATTTAGTTTGAGGGAAATAAGGAGTTAAGACAGTCCTAAAACACAAGAGAAGAAAATGCATCAGCAAGGAGAAAATAATCATTTGTGTCAACCGTTGCTGAAGTGAAAACTGAGAATCGACCCTTAGATTTGGCAGGATGGATGTTTTGCTGGTGACTCCGCCAAGAACAGTTTCCTAAAAGGACAAAAGTCTGATCAGAGTGGGTTAAAAGCAGAATGGGAATATTCTGGGTAGGGTGACAAAGTACGTTTTGTTATACTCTCTTGGTTCTTATATATAGGAAAGTTAGATAAAACCTGAAAAGAGAAAGCAAAGACATAGCTGGACTATAAATACAAAGCAAAACAAAAACCCTCCATGGGCTAGAAAGGAAACAGTATGGTGATTAAGGAACCAGGCCTGGCCATGTGGCCTGGAAGCAGGCGGTAGGCAGACTGTGGCTCACCTCCTATAGAGTAAAAGAGATAAAAACATACCAGTTGTGGTCCTTTTAGGAAAACATGAAGTTAGGGAATTTGGGAAGAGTGTGACAGCTTGGTCACCAGACTAGTTAGCTGGGTACCTGGGGCGGTGGGGGTGGATGAAGGTGTGATAAACCTGTTAGAGTGGAAGGAATGAGAAGAAATGCACTGAGAGAGAAAAATAGACAAAATTCCTCACCTCAAAAATCAAACTTGCAAATCAATATTTAATAAGAAATGAATAAATCCTCCAAGAAACGTAGCGAACAAAATCAATATTTAGAAGATGGACTTACTTCCAATGAACTTAATTATATGGAACAATCTGACAAAGACTTCAAAATAAGTATCCTTGTGTGCTCAAAATGAAAATGCATTTTTCACTTAAAATGTAAAAATAAGAAAATATTAAATACACAACTATAAAAATAAAGTGAACAGGAGAATATATATAAAGACCAATCAGAAATTTTGGAAATAGAATCTTAATAGCTACCAGAAAGGAAAAATTACCTTCAGATCAGTGGCAGTAGACTTACTGTGATTGCATGTCTTTCACCAGTAGCATTAGATGATAGGAAATGAAGGAGCAGTATCCTCAATGTGCCTAGGGAAAGAAAAGAGCAGATATAGTTATATACCCAGCTAAACACTTTTATGAGATTAGGCCAAAAAAGGATATTTTAAGAGTTTACCACTCAGACCTTCATTAAATACATTTTAACATATCCTAAAAAATATAATTCAGCAATGAAGTAGGACATAAAGAATAACAAGTGAGATTTTTCCTCACTTAGCAAAGATGAGTCAACATAGAAGAGCTTGTAACAGTGTAAAGGGATGGATCCATATCTTTTCAATATGTACAGTAAAAAATCATTCAACAAAATCCAGTAAATATTCAAAACAAGTTCTTAATAGACTAGTAAAAGAGAATTTCTTTACCTTATCTGTAAAAACTTTACCTTATTTTGATTATTAATAAAATTTGAGAAATACTTTTTAAAATCAGAACCCAGACAGATGCCTGCCATTTCGACTTCTGGCCAACATTCTGCTTAAGATTCTAGCAAATGAAATAAGAAATCAGAAAAGAAGAGGTATAAGAATTAAGAGGCTTAGGTAAAACTTTTTTTTTCCTATATGATGCAATGTGTATATTGAAAATCCAAAAGACTTTACAAACTCTTAGACCTAATAATAGAGGGGAAAAAAACATAAAAATATTGTGGGATACAAAATCAAAATATAAAAATCAATAGCATTCTTATTTGTAACTTAAAAAACAACTGGAAAATGAACCTTCACCTAAACCTCACCCTTTATACAAAAATAAATGTATAAAACATAAAACCATGAGATATCACAAAAAAAAAAAAAAAAAACAGAAAATTCTTGGGATCTAGGGCAAGGCAGAAAGTTCTTAGACTTGGCACCCAAAGTGCATGTTCTATGAAACTTTATAAATTTGACCCCATCAAAATTAAAAAGTATTGCTCTGCAAAAAGTCCCCTTGAAGAGTGTGGAAAAGACAAGCTACAGACTTGGCTTATAAACAGTTTTTTCTTCACGACATCTTAGGTGCAGTGAGGATCTACAGTGCAAGTAACACTTCTTATCTGGCAGTTCTATCATTCTACAACTTCATTTATGGGGCTATAACCTTTTGTAGCATCCTGAGTTTTCATAAACATGATTCAAAAAGTTTGATGGTAACAACCACAGTACATGAGAAAGGAGTAATTTCTTAAGTAGAGCACAAAGTGTTCCATAAATGCTTTAACATCTCAGAAGCTATACATAGCTTAGCATTTCCAAAAAGGCGAGTCCTAACTGAATAATGACATATCAGTGACCCTAGCTCTTTATTGACCTTAACCACTTATTGAAGAGATGAGGGAAATAAAAGAGAAAAATAAAAGGTCTTGGGACAACATTCTTTAAAAGGGCAAAGTGTTTATAGGATTCAGTAGTCTAGGAAAAGTATAAAGTACAGCACAACTCAAGCAAATGCATGTAAGCGTTTCATTAATTGGAGGTACAAATAAGTGTGCACAAGCCAGGCAGTCTTCAGATACTGTTTTGAATGTTGGAAAGGAATGGAAACTGAGCAGGGAATGAGGAAACCTGAGTTTTCTTCTTGATGTAACTGTTGGAAGCCCGGATTAATTCACTTCATCTCTCAAATTCCTTTTCCCATTTTTCAAATGAGGTGGTGGTCCTTGGGGTACCTCTGAGATCCTGTCCAAGGGTGAATGTCTCTGAGGTCTGCCTGCTGGCCATAGAGGTGAAATGACTCTCTGTCTCCTACACCACACTTTGGGACCCTATTGGTTATGCCAGTGACACTGCCAAGAATAATACAGAGTGACACCCAAATAAGATCCTGGAATCCAATTGGCTTTGCTATTCTCATTTCTAGAGTGCTATGTTCTAACAAATTTAAAAGTTCTTCAATTTATAAATTCCACCCCTGAAGCAAAGTGAATCAAAGTACCTGTGGCATTTGAATCTCTGTACCTTGGGAATGATTTATTGTGTTTGAATTTTCATTGTGTTTCTATTGGGGGAAATAGGCTTCTGGGTAGAGTAAACATTTCCACAGTGCGAAAACATGCTCCAAGCAGCCCTGAGCATGTGCCAAGAAATTCTAATATTGCTTGAAAATTATTATTGCTCCATTAAGGATCCCTGAATTTCTGAATATTCAATATAACCATGTGATTAATTTATACCTCCTCAACTCTAGACGACTGCTTTCCAAATGCTCTTTAATTCAGTACATTTACAAAATAATTAAAATGCAATTTACCAGGTTTTAAGAGTGTTTGCAATAGATGTTCATAAATGTTTCAGGTAGCACTACTTTCTGGGTTTTTCCTAATAGTGTCTTCCTCCCCTCCAATCCTTTTAATTCAACACTTAACAGGTATAGCAATTCTCATAAATAAACATGTGAATTGATTGAAAGAAGTGATTAAATGGCATTCAGAGGTTAGTACTCTAGCATTTATTTCCTAGAAAGTCTATTAAATGGTTTCAATTAAAAAGGAGTGGGAGCTTACAACTCTGAAATGAGGGTCTTTGAATTAGTGTTATATTAAACATGTGGCTCCCTTAGAAGGGGTAGTGGTTGTAGTGAAGGTTGAGGGGGAAGAAAGAATGGAAGGATTAAGTCACACCACTTAGAATCCTTTGTCTGTAGAAAAGACCTTTCCATCTGATTAAGTGAAGATGAATGAATGAAGAATCCCAGTGTTCTTATTTAATCAGCTTAATCACCTTGAAAAATTGAGGTAGTTATCTGCCTACCAGGCATGAAGGGCCTAAGTGATATTTGCCAAGTTGTGTAAACGCCTTGATAATCAAGTTGTACCTTTTGCCGTAGATCCAGGCTGACAACGTATGTCCCTAACATACTTACTTTACTGTGAAATTACTCTAAATTGGCATCGTTACTGAAACTTCAGAAAGGAAAAGATGACCTAGGAATAGGTCTTACTGTTTTTAATGTTTTCAAGCATCTTCTAGAATCTGACAGAGAAAGAGGGTATCTGTGTCATGTGATCCAGTCCCGAGGCCTAACTGAAGGTTAAAACTGAGATCTTATTGCTTGGGATGACATTTTGTTTTATTTTATTTTATTTTATTTTATGAGAGAGAGAAGGGAGAGGGGCAGAGAAAGAGGGAGAGAGAGTCTTAAGCAAGCTCCATGCCCAGGTTGGAGCCCAATGTGGGACTCAGTCTCATAACCCTGAGATCATGACCTGAGCTGAAACCAAGAGTCAGACACTTACCCAGCTGAGCTATCCAGGTGCCCCTTTATTTATTTATTTATTTTTTAAAGTAATCACTCTGCCCAACATGGGGCTTGAACTCATGACCCCAAGGTCAAGAGTCACATGCTCTTCCAACTCAGCCAGCCAGGTGCCCTTGAAATGTTTTGTGTTTTTTTTTTTAAATAGTAACATCAGTGGTATCAATAACAACAAATTAATGATGAGGGAATTAGATAGTCCTCAGTGGCTTTTATTCATTGTTTTTCTTTAATTCTTAATAATTTCTGTGAAGTAGATACTATTATTATAGCTCATTAGACTTGAGAAGTAGCTCGCAGAATTTAAGTATCTTCCTCAGGGTCCCCTGGTTGGGAGGAAGTGGAGCCCTGAGGAATGCACACCCAGGACCAGTGCTTCTGGAACCCCTGCCGCTCCAATATTACCCAAGAATGGCTAGGTCAGCAGGACATTGTATTCCTTCTGTCTTATCTCCAAAACCATCAACTGAAACTTAAATCTAGTTTCTGTTCTCTTCTCTATGAAGACAGTGAAGTATCACAGAGTCATTTTGAATGATCCTAATAGAGGAAGTCTTTCCCATTTTGGAGAAGATGAAGTAAACATATGAATTTTATTATACCTGCATTTACAAAGTTTTTTTTTTCTTTTTAAGATTTATTCAAGAGAGAGAGCAGGAGCAAGGGGAGGGGCAGAGGGAGAGGGAGAAATAGACTCCCCACTGAACATGGAGCCCTACCTTTGGCTTGATTCCAGGACCCCGAGATCATGACCTGAGCTGAAGTCACCCAGGCTCCCCACAAAGTTATATCCTTTTATAAACATCATATATTTTATCAACCTCTGTTTTTTCTCAAAAATACTATATTGGTTATCCCTTCCAAAGTATTAGTAGCTTCTGAATAAGATACACATAAAGAAGAAAAATATACTCTTTGCATATAAATTTTATGGGAAAATTTTCCGAAGTGTTCACAAAACAATGTTGGCAAAAGTAGGATAATCTAGCACTTTTGTTTAACAATACCTAAATAGTATAAGAAAAAAAATTAACAAAATATCTCATTGTAGAACTAAAGTGACAAGCAGAAATATATTTACTCAAATGCTCCTTGACATTGACTAAAAAATACAAATTATCTGTAGTGACAATGCATTTTCTATAATTGTGTTTTTGCATGCACTTAAATAGAAGGGAGATCACAGACATATCCAGAATCTAAGGATGTATGGGTGCACCCTGAAAAAAATCACATGCTGTGCCATTTTTATAGGAAATGCTGTGAATTTTAAGCACCATACTAAGTACATTTTAATTTAAAAAAATATTCACTTTGAGGGACACCTGGGTGGCTCAGTCAGTTGAGTGCCTGACTCTTGATTTCAGCTCAGGTCATGATCTCAGGGTCATGAGATCAAGCCCACCATGGGGGCTTAGCAAGGAGCTTAGCTCTGCACTTAGCAAGGAGCCTGCTTAAAGATCCTCTCCCTCTGGCCCTCCCCCCACTCTCTCTCTCTCTCTCCCCCTCTCTAAAAATAAATAAATCTTTAAAAATATATTCATTTTGAGACATTGTAGCAGTTTAAGCTGGAGTTAACCCAGTAGAGTTATTGCATAAACACAAATTGATTGATTGATTGATTGATTGGCAGAGAAGATGGGAATACCTATATCCGCCAAGTTTTATTCGCCTGTTTGCAACAAATAAAGTTTGTATATGGAGATTAAAGCTAGAATATTTCATAAAAGCTACATATATTAATATATATGTATTATATATGTAATATATATTATATAAGTATGTATATATATACATATGTATATATGTAATATATTAATAACTATGTTTAAGAAAGTCTTCTAGTGAATTCTGTCAATTTCCACAAATATGTTTAATGTTTTCACATTTCCAAGCCATAGTAAACAGTTGAGCACTTTAAAGTATAGGGCTGTAAGTTGCCTGAGGACAAGAGTCGGATCCCTGTCACACTGCAGGCTGAGCAAATGTCACTACATAGATATCAGTTATAATTGTGAAGTATCACAATTGTGAACTGACTCTAATGCTATTTGTTTTATTTCTTTGCAAAAATATTTAGGTTTTGTTAAAATATCAGAGTAACCACAATCTAGACTACACATCTATTAGTATGCTAGGACTGTCATAACAAAAACTACAGACTGGATGGTTCAAATAAACATTTATTTTCTCTCAATTCTGGATGCTAAAGGTCCAAGATCAAGGAGCTATCAGGGTTGGTTTCCAATGAGGTCTGTTCCTGGATTGTAGATGGCAATTTTCTCATTGTATCCTTACATGACCTCTCCTCTGTGTTCATGAGGACACAGAGAGATCTCTGGTGTCTCTTCTTATTCTTATAAGGGTAACAGTCCTATTAGATTAAGGCCCACCCTTAGGACTCATTTAAACTTAATTACTTCCTTATATGCCCTATCTGCAAATACAACCGCACTAGGGGTTAGGACTTCAACATATGAATTTTGATAGAACACTATTCAGTCCATAATAATACTTATGAAGCCATATTTGCTTTTAAGCATCCTCAGTGGTGATGAAGATTGTAAACCACTGACTTGAAGAATATTCAACTAGGAAAATATTTCAGTCAACAATTCAAAAGGTGATCAATAGTCAGATCTTTAATCGGAAAGCAGCAAGCCGATAGGAGATAGAGTAGTAGGAAGTAGTTTTAAACCATAAAGATTGTAGCAGAATGGCTGAATTCCATTATCCAAAGTGCTTTGTGTAAGGGAGGGAATATAAAACCTCAGTTCCAGAGGTAGTAGCCTATTGGAAGTGCAACCAGGGGAAATAAAGGCAGACTCAGTTTTTAGGATTGAGATGAATCTCACTCAGGGGAGCAAGCAAGAACCTAAGGTAAAATAGGGCCAGAGTGAGGCTGATTTAGACCAAAGCCGGTGAGTTTTAGGTTGGAAGAAGTACAAGTACGATGTCACAAACTCTGTGCTAGTTTCTTGGCATGGTACTTCATGTAGTTCAGACAATTGTATAGTGGTCACTTGCATACTATGGATAACATCTGTACTCAGGTAGGGTAGGAAACTAACCCAAAGGGTGTACATGTAGTGAGTCAACAAAGGTAAGGAGCAAACCTTGTTTTCTCTCTGTTAAATTTCATGATCTGTCCACACTATAAATAAGGTTTTCTATATTAAATACAAAGGGGAAGACATAGAAGGTCTTACAACTATGCCCCTCCCCTGAAGAAAAGTAGTCAAATAACCATTTGTGTACTAGTCAAATGAAGAAGAAGATATAGTCTGGAATAGATCTGGGGGATTAATAAATGACCAACTCCAGTAGTTAGATGAACATAAATGCAAAAAAGCAAGGAAGTCATTACACATAAGGGCTAGACTTAAAAAGAAAACCCACTAATAAAGAGAGTGCAGTTGACCCTTGATCAAAGTGGAGATTAGGAGCACCAAATCCCCCTCTCCATGCCGTCAAAAATTCACATATAACTTTTTAAAAATTAGTTAATTAATTTTTTATTTAGAGAGAGAGAATGTATGCATGTGCAAGCAGGGGGGTGGGCAGAAGGGGAGGGAGAGGGAGAATCTTAAGCAGACTCTAGGCTCAGCACAGAGTCCAACTCGGGGCTTGATCTCATGACACTGAGATCATAACCTGAGCTGAAATCAAGAATTGGATGCTTAACTAACTGAGCCACCCAGGTGCCCCTCACATATAACTTTTGACTCCCTCACAACTTAACTACTAATAGCCTACTGGTGACCAGAACTGGTAACTACTGTCAGCCTACTGAAAACGATCAATTTACACGTATTTTATATGTTATATATATGATATACTGTATTCTTATAATAAAGTAAGCTGAAGAAAAGAAAATGTTATTAAGAAAATCATAAAGAAGAAAAAACACATTCACAATACTGTATGTATATTTATTGGGGAAAAAAATCCACACGTAAGTGGGCCCACACGGTTCAAACCCATATTGTTCAAATGTCAACTGTATAAGACAAAGACACAAAATAAAGAAGATAGGAAGGTAGGAAGAGTTTTGGTTCTACAGTTTCCTTTAGTACTTAGCACATGCCCGAAGGTGACAGCCTGAAGTGCTGCTAGAAGTCATCTGAGTAAAAGGTCACTCAACCATTGAGCCCCATGGAATGGCACCTGCAAACAAGCACTCAAATTCTCTTTTCTAATGTTGATAATGATATATCAAAGCTATAATCTGCTGTCTTACAAATGAATGTAATGAAATTCTTGGAATTTTAACAAATGGACAAAGCAAGAGACTTAAGTATCAGAAAGGAAGATTTCTATATTGATAGTTTCATGTCAATACTATTTAGATTCATAAATTAGTGCTTTAAGAAAGCCACGTGTACTTTTGCAAATTCTAAGTCATTTATAGAGATTTGCAATGAGCCTAGGGTACCTCACACACATGTAACCTGCCCACTAAGAAGAAACTGATTTTGAATACCTATTATTTTTATTTTCAAATATGACAAAATATTAGAAAAGCTGGCTTTACAATGACACTGTCTTCACTGTCATGTTAGTTTTGCTGTAAGCCACAAAATAAAATACTTAAAATTATTTAGAAAAAATAAAACCTTGCCCATGCTACAGTTTTTTTAATTCTTTTTTTCCTGTATTGGACTCACATTATAAACATTTTTTTAAAGGTTTTATTTATTTATTTGACAGAGAGAAACACAGCTAGAGAGGGAACACAAGCAGGGGGAGTGGGAGAGGGAGAAGCAGCCTTCCTGAAGAGCAGAGAGCCCGATGCAGGGCTCGATCCCAGGATTCAGTCTGTGTAGTACATCAAAGCCTTTTGGAGTTCTTCATCTTGAATATAGCAACTGTTATCACTTAAACGTATATTCCTTCAGATGTTTTCCAAACAAATGTCAACATACATAGGCATAAATAAGGACATATATGCATTGTTTAAACAAGGCTTGGATCACATTGATACATGGTCCTGAAACTTGACCTTTTCTTTACTAAGATATCTTGGCCATCTTTTGCTGTCAGTATATATTGTTACACATCTTTATCGGAATGGGGGAAAATGAGGAATTCAGTTTTCACATGCAAGTCTGAGATGTCTATTAGATGTCCAAGTGGGATGCTAAGTAGGATGTATAATCCTGGAGCTTAGGAGAGAGAACCACTGAATATGCTTCAGGATGAAAAGGTTGAGTTCTTCTGCACCAATCCAGTTCCCATTGCTACGGGGGTTTCTTACAGCAGACTGAAGAATATGCCCTGCCCTCCTGAAGGCTTTGGCATAGATAAGGAAGACTATTTGGTAGGAAGGGATAATTCCTTATTGCAAGGAGAATTGAGGGTTTGGTTTTTTGTTTGTTTGTTTTTGTTTTTTAATGACTGCTCATTTTTCTCCAAAGTGCAGTAAGATTTATTCCTGATTCCTACTGAGTTCTCCAGGATAAAAGGTCTCAGTCAGCCAGAGGTGTCATCCATGGGGCATCTCTTTTAGGATACTTCTTAAGCTATATGTCTTTGCTGCCTATCCAGGCCTTGATGCTCGAGATTCTTCAACTGCTAAATGTGGAAACAAGATCTAAACTAAGTGTGTTTTTTTTAAATTCCAAATCCTGTGAGCTTTCCATTACACAGAGCTTTCTGGGTTTTTTAGTAGCTCTTTTGGATTTTATAATGGTATAGAAAAATAAAATTGAATCAATCAAAATCAGTTGCCTAATGGCTCTAGAGAAGATGATTTAATGAATCTGCTAGAGTTGGTTATTGTGGGGAGGAATACCTTTGAAAGTGGTCAACATGACAATTTTTCTTACACTCTGAGCCATCCATATAGCATATATACCACACCCAGACAACAATTATGGTGCCTGGGAATGAACCTTTTTACAGACAGTAGTGTAAGCAAAGACTTTTTTATGTGTGGTGTGAATGAGTAAATCATTGTTTAAAATAGAGTGAGGAAGGTATCCAGGATATGTGGGATTTTTTTGGAAGGGAAGCTCTAAAAGCCCTCAATTAAAACTGGAAGGTCATCTCCACAATTTTAGGATGTCACTCCATTAATCATTCCTTAGAACTTACTCTTACAATTGAACATGTTGAGTATAAGATAATACATCTAGCAAATAAAGAAACTGAGCTTCCAACTTATGACTTGCCTGAAGTAGGTTTGTTAGTAAAGTGTGGAGCAGTTCAAACTGAGCCTCAGTTTTCTTGAATGTAAAATGGAAAGTTATAATTACTTGAGTTGGAGCATTGCTATGATAATCACATGACTATGCCATATAGATAAAACACCTTGAATCTGGATATTGTTACTCATATTGTTATTATTAATGAAGAGAGGAATTTATCCACTGGCCAGTGCAACTACTGAAGTTGGGTTGCTACACCTAGAGATATAATAGAAAATAACAGAAATATCCTTGCATAAGAATAATTCCTTTTCAGTTAGAAGATAAGAGGAATACTATTTAGTTTGTGTCATCACTGATTTTGGATAATTGCTAGTTGTAACAGATGGCTATTTTTCCCCCCAAGAAAATCTGCCTCTTCTCTGTTACTAACCTGAAAAAATAAGATTGGAAATATATAAATCACTAAAAAATATGTGATACGTAATACAGGAGTAAGTTAAATAGAAACCACACTGGGTCAATATGTATAGAATCTGAAAATTAAGTTAAGCTGATCTTCCCTAATATTAGGCTCAGAATTAGAGTTTACTAATGCAGATTATATTTTAGTTGCTCAATGTAGCAATTGTTAGCCTAAGGTCAAAAATAGAAACATAAATGTTCAGTGGGGGACAAAAAGCCTTCCATTTCTACCGAATAGTCATTTATAATTTCTAATTATAACTTGACCTGTTTCTAAAAAAAAACATTGTAGTGGCTTCCAATTCAGTGTGTTATTGGTCATGAATTAAAATCTTAGTGAAGCAAACATTCAGCTTATCAAAACCTAGAAAAATCTTACAATGTTATAAACAATAGCAAATTTGCTCATAGCTTTCTTACTTCCTGCTTGTCCTTAAATATTGTCAATAAAGTTGAAACCAAAGCTGCTGAGGAACATTTTGTTTACTTTTTTGCCTTTGGCCCTACCTGAAGGTCAACATCTGTGTCTTGAGAGTCTCCTTTGTTCCATGAAAAATGTTTCATATTTTCCCCCTTAGCTTATGCTTTCTAGATTGTTTCTAGTAATGTTTTTTGCTCAATAGGTGGCCAAATTATTATAGCTGCTTATTTAACTAATGCGGTTGTTTCTGCTGCTTCTTCCACCACTAGTATGGTTTTTATTTGTTCATTACAGTATTCTAAGTCCCTCTTACATTGTCCCACATCTAGTTAAATAATTTGGTTTCTCATCTCCACTAACTTGAATCCTTCCTTCCATTTGCTTTGGTCTTCTAGGTGTCCTTTAATGCTCATGACATTTGGCTCCCTGCATCCTCTTCCAAGCCATTATTCCAATCTTGACTTTCCTAGGAAGACCTTATCACTTCACTTGAGCTTACACCACATCATTCTTGCATCAGTTCTCCATCTCATTTCCCAGCCCGGTTATAAGCTGATTTAGGGTACTGACAATGATGTGATATTTTTTTTACAATGACTGTTTTTACTATGTGGCATATATCAGGTGCATTAATAAATATGTGAAAAATTATTTCTATTTTATCCGTTTTTGTGATGGAACTAAAAGCTTTTTTCCTTTTTTTTTTTTTTTAGGGAAAATGTAGTTGAAAAATATAGTAGCAAAAGAACAGTGGGACTAGAAACAGATGAAAGAACACTTTTCAAACAACCACATTAGAACTGTGCCAATGTAAACATGGCCCAGTAGGGGCTTATTTTTTATCTTCCCAGTTTAGAAGCCTTCTGTGTGCACTGGTTACTTCTACACTTTTTTTGGAGTAGGCCTCTTGTGAAAGCATTATGCCACACTGTCTTATATACCATGAAAAGTTGCATTTTCTACTTATGTTGCTATATTTTTGGACAGAGCAGTATATCTAAATTAAAAATTCTAGTGGAAAGGGGGACACTAAATAGAAATCCAACACAATGTTTTAAATGGTAAAAAAATACTACACAGACTAAATATATGAGTATATGGGGAAAATATAGATAAGTAATGGAGGATCTTTTTTTTTTTGCACTATTCTGAACATTTTCTTATCCTTTTTGAGGTTGTCATTAAGAAAATAAGCTTTTTCTAAAAATGTATTTTGAAATATAATTTTTAAAATCAGAATAAATTACTGGACTATATGCATTTTTGACCTGTCCTTTGATGATAGGTTCTTTCTGTTGTTTGGAGTCTTGTTCTATTCTTCACTTTTGGAGCTTGAAATCCAGAGAGGAAGTAAGAAAACTCTGCAGTAAATTTCAGGGGAACCCCAAAGTTAAATTCACACCCTGGCCACCTTCACTTGTTCTGCCTTTCCTAATGTCTTACATAATCGTTAATATTTCTGATTTTTTTGTGTGTGGTGTTTCTTCCTTTCTTTTGTCTTTCCCATTCTACTGCATCACAATGTTCCCAACTATTAATCCTGCTTGTGATTACCATTTTGCCCCACACCCAGGGAAGATGTGGCAGGTGGCAGTTGGAAGTGTTATTATGGAAGACCTTTATTAACTCTTTCTTAATCTATACCTTACTAATACCAAATGATCTCTGGGTTCAAAGCATAATATCTAACATTCATCTGTTTTATATAAAGGCAAATATTAACCCATTTTTATATGGCACCTAAGTTTTACTTTATGAAAAACCGACTTTTAAGAAAATCAGATTTATTTACTGAATATTTTCTCTCATGAGCTCTGTTCCCATAAATATGATAGTAATAATGAAAGAAGCCTTTTGACTCTAAATAGAAATGTACTGTATTCCCATATGCCATCACCCTAGAGGTGATACTAGGTGGACCATTATACATGATACATAAAGGTATGTTCCAGATGGAAACACCAAGAGACTTTTTAAAAACTACATGCTCTGCAAAATGTTGATTTCAGGATTGCCCTTATCAATTACAGTGGCATCTTTTAAATTAGGTATTTTATGGAACTCTTAATTTTTTATGTACATTAAATGTATTTTTATAATGTATTTATGAACTATTATGTTGATTGGCTCATTTTGGAGACTTACAAAATTTATAATCAGAGTAGCTTAGAAGTGATTTTAATGGACCCAAGGTAATGCAAAAGGTGTTTCTTTCCATATTGGTTAACAATAACAGACTGTTGTTTGAGTCAAATTTGTAAAAATTACACCTTAATATGCAAATCCATTTTTTCATTACTGATGCAGAGCAAAGAAAGCCAATGGGATAGCAAACACTAACATTTTGCCTTTAAGTGCTCACAGACATAAAATAAATGAGGCATAGCTATTGATTGTCTTTGGCCTACATTATCTGCACAGAAACTATTAAGGAGGCTTTTCCATCTTCCTTTCATGCCTCATTTTCTCATACTATCTAATGAAGAGCTTCACTTAAACTATAATGTGCTACTCTCCCAAAAGTACATTTTTATGGCACTAAAAAGCAATACTTGTGTATCAAGGACTGTTTTTACTGCTACATTTATGGGCTTGTTGCACTGTATAAGATTATAAAATATCCTAGATCTGGGTGGTATTATAAGTTCTCTTAATTAATTTCTGATTTTCAAGTTTATTTTGTCAATCCAAACATGGTGTATAACAGATATCACTAGACTATTGACATAATTGTGAGAAATTCTTCTAAGCTCTTAGAAAATAGATATTTTATAATTTATCATTGCAGATACCTTTAAGAAGGGTTTGTTGTGAGGTTCAGTTGATAACTGTTTGTAAAAGATATTTTTATTTTTGGACACACTGAGTTTAGTAAAGGTCCCTCTCAGAGACTAATGAATGAGAATTTGGATGGAAAACTTGGAATTTCATTAGGAAGATCTCGGCTGGAAATAATAGTGTGTGAGTCTTTAATTGTTGAAACCAAAGGAATGAATGAGATCATTTGGGAAGATGGTGTGGCAAGAGAGAAGTCAAAAGTAGAATCCTGAAAATACTGATATTTAAGGAGTGGAGAATAAACAATTACCTGTGAGATCACATGGAAATCTAAGGAGGAAAAAACATGGAAAAGGACTGTGAGATGCCACAAAAATGACTTTTTTTTTTTTGGTGTTTCTCTCATCCTTCCTTCCTCCCTTCATCCCTTCCATCTTCTTCCCTCCCTCCCTCCATCCCTTCCCTCCCCCTGTCCTCCCTCCCTCCCTCCTTCCTTTCCTTCCTTCCTTCTCTCCCTCCCTCCTTCCTCTCTTTCTGTTTTTGCCAACTGACCAGAAAACTTATATCTTACTTTCATTTGCATTGCCATGCTTACTCACAAGTTTGTATGTTTATTGGCAGTTTGCTTTTCTTCTGTAAATTTGCATGCATTCTAAATCCATTATATTCTAAATCCATAGGGAAACAGCTATACATTTGTAGTAAATAAGTTTACCAAGTATCAGCTACTAAGAATATTAACTGTATGTAGGGTGTGAGTTTGTGTGTCTCTTAGGCTATGTGTCTTCTAAACACAACACAGGTAGACAGTTGGATTTTCTTTGCTTTTCCTCCCCCAAATTGAGAGCCTTTGGTTTTTAATAGGGAAACTTAACAAATTCACATTCATATTGCAGTGATCACTATTTCCAGACTGCTTTTGGCATGTTAGCTTAGATTTTTTTTTTTTTTACTTGCTATGCTTACTTTTAATTTCTCTTTTCCCACTTGGCGTTGTTGGATTAATGGAGTGTTTTTGCTCTACTTATTTTTATGGGTTCACAATTTATTCATCCTATTTCCACTCTTTAGTTGTGGCGATTCTGAAAATTTTGCTAAACTTTTGAAAAGTTTTATTTTTCTACCAAAATCTGGAATTATTTAGCATGTATATCCGCATTCAAACAAATCAGGGAACTTAGCATGCTTTCTCTTTCACCTGCCCCTGCTTTATCCTTAGTTGAAATAAATACTTCCTGATTGCTAACAATTTGTGTATGATGCTTCAAGTATATTTTCCTACAAGTATAGTGATGACAAATTTGCTCCAATGTTGCTTGAATCTTACACATTTGTGTATTTTTGAGTATTCTTTCATTTTTCTAGAACATATCCTTTAGAAGTTTTTTTCAGTTGGTAAATAGAGTATTATAGAACAGGAGCAAGATGGTGGAGGAGTAGGAGACCTGGATTTTGTCTGGTCCCAGGAATTCAGCTGGATAGGGATCAAACCATTCTGAACACCTACGAACTCAACAGGAGATTGAAGAAAAGAATAGAAACAACTCTCTGAACAGAAAAGTGACCACTTTCTGGAAGACAAAATGACAAGAGGGAAAAAATCACCTCAACAAAAAGAACAACAGGCAGTACCGACTGCCAGGGACATAATCAATACGGACACTAGTAAGGTGTTGGAACTAGAGTTCAGAATGATGATTTTAAAGATACTAGCTGGGCTTGAAAAATGCATGGAAGTTATTAGAGAAAACCTTTCTGGAGAAATATAAGAACTAAAATCGAACCAAGTCAAAATCAAAAAGGCTATTAATGAGGTGCAATCAAAAATGGAGGCTCTAACTGCTAGGATAAATGAGGCAGAAGAGAGAATTAGTAAGATAGAAGACCAAATGATGGAAAATAAAGAAGCTGAGAAAAAGACAGATAAACAACTACTGGATGACGAGAGCAGAATTTGAGAGCTAAGCAATACGATCAGATGAAACAACATTACAATAATTGGGATCCAGAAGAAGAAGAAAGAGAGAGAGGGGCAGAAGGTATATTGGAGCAAATTATAGCAGAAAACTTCCCTAATTTGGGGAAGGAAACAGGCATCAAAATCCAGGAGGCACAGAGAAACCCTCTTAAAATCAATAAAGATAGGTCAACACCCTGATATCTAATAGTAAAACTTACGAGTCTCAGAGACAAAGAGAAAATCCTGAAAGCAGCTCGGGAGAAGAGATCTGTAACCTACAGTGGTAGAAATATTGGATTGGCAACAGACCTATCCACAGGGACCTGGCAGGCCAGAAAGGACTGTCAAGATATCTTCAGAGCACTAAATGAGAAAAATATGCAAGCCAAGTATACCATATATACTGTAGAGTATATACCTGAATACTATATCCAGCTAGGCTGTCACTGAAAATAGAAGGAGAGATAAAAAGCTTCCAGGACAAATAAAAACTAAAGGAATTTGCAAACACAAAAGCAGCCCTACAAGAAATATTGAAAGGGGTCCTATAAGCAAAGAGAGAGCCTAAAAACAACATAGATCAGAAAGGAACACAGACAATACACAGTAACAGTTTACAGGCAACACAATGGCACTAAATTCATATCTTTCAATAGTTACCCTGAATGTAAATGTGCTAAATGCCCCAATCAAAAGACAGAGGTTATCAGATTGGATAAAAAAACAAGACCCATCAATATGCTGTCTGCAAGAGATTCATTTTAGACCAAAAGACAACCCCACATTGAAGGTGAAGGAGTAGAAAACCATTTACCATGCTAATGGACACCAAAAGAAAGCTGGGGTGGCAATCCTTATATCAAATTAGATTTTCAACCAAAGACTGTAATAAGAGATGAGGAAGGACACTATATCCTACTTAAAAGGTCTATCCAACAAGAAGACCTAACGATTGTAAATATCTATGCCCCTAACATGGGAGCAGCCAATTATACAAGGCAATTAATAACAAAAGCAAAGAAGCATATCAACAATACAATAATAGTGGGGGACTTTAACACCCCCCTGACTGAAATGGACAGATCATCTAAGCAAAAGATCAACAAGGAAATAAACACTTTAAATGACACACTGGACCAAATGGACTTCACAGATATATTCAGAACATTCCATCCCAAAGCAACAGAATACACATTCTTGTCTAGTGCCCATGGAACATTCTCCAGAATAGATCACATCCTAGGTCACAAATCAGATCTCCACCGGTACCAAAAGATTGGGATCATTCCCTGCATATTCTCAGACCACAGTGCTTTGAAACTAGAACTCAGTCACAAGAGGAAAGTGGGAAAGAACTCAATACATGGAGGCTAAAGAGCATCCTACTAAAGAATGAATGGGTCCACCAGGAAATTAAAGAAGAATTAAAAAAATTCATGGAAACCAATGAAAATGAAAACACAACTGTTCAAAATCTTTGGGATGCAGTGAAGGCAGTCCTAAGAGGAAAGTATATAGCAATACAAGCCTTTCTCAGGAAACAAGAAAGGTCTCAAATCCACAACCTAACCCTACACCTAAAGGAGCTGGAGAAAGAAGAGCAAATAAAGGCTAAAGCCAGCAGAAGAAGAGAAATAATAAAGAGCAGAGCAGAAATCGATGAAATAGAAACCAAAAGAACAGGAGAGCAGATCAACACAACTAGGAGCTCGTTCTTTGAAAGAATTAACGAGATTGATAAACCCCTGGCCAGACTTATCAAAAAGAAAAGAGAAAGGACCCAAATCAACAAAATCATGAATGAAAGAGGAGAGATCACAACCAACAGCAAAGAAATAGAAACCATTATAAGAACATATTATGAGCAACTCTATGCCAGCAAATTAGATAATCTGGAAGAAATGGATGCATTCCTAGAGATGTATCAACCACCAAAACTGAACCAGGAAGAGATAGAAAACCTGAACAGACCTATAACCACGAAGGAAATTGAAGCAGTCATCAAAAATCTCCCAACAAACAAAAGCCCAGGGCCAGACAGCTTCCCAGGGGAATTCTACCAAACATTTAAAGAATTAATACCTATTCTTCTGAAACTGTCCCACAAAATAGAAATGAAAGGAAAACTTCCAAACCCATTTTATGAGCCCACCATTACCTTGATCCCCAAACCAGACAAAGACCCCATCAAAAAGGAGAATTACAGACCAATATCCTTGATGAACATGGATGCAAAAATTCTCACCAAAATACTAGCCAATAGGATCCAACAGTATATTAAAAGGATTATTCACCACGACCAAGTGGGATTTATCCCTGGGCTGCAAGGTTGGTTCAACATTCCCAATCAATCAATGTGATACAATACATTAATAAAAGAAAGAACAAGAACCATACGATCCTCTCAATAGATGCAGAAAAAGCATTTGACAAAGTACAGCATCCTTTCTTGATCAAAACTCTTCAGAGTATAGGGATAGAGGGTACATACTCAATATCATAAAAGACATCTATGAAAACCCACAGCGAATATCATTCTCAATGGGGAAAAACTCAGAGCTTTTCCTGTAAGGTCAGGAACATGGCAGGGATGTCCACTATCACCACTACTATTCAACGTAGTACTAGAAGTCCTAGCCACAGCAATCAGACAACAAAAAGAAATAACAGGTATCCAAATCGGCAGTGAAGAAGTCAAACTCTCACTCTTTGCAGATGATGTGATACTTTATGTGGAAAACCCAAAAGGCTCCACCCAAAACTGCTAGAACTCATACAGGAATTCAGTAAAGTGGCAGGATATAAAATCAATGCACAGAAATCGGTGGCATTCCTCTACACCAACAACAAGACAGAAGAAAGAGAAATTAAGGAGTGGATCCCATTTACAATTGCACCCAAAAGCATAAGGTAATTAGGAATAAATCTAACCAAAGAGGCAAAGGATCTGTACTCAGAAAAGTATAAAATACTCATGAAAGAAATTGAGGAAGACACAAAGAAATGGAAAAACGTTCCATGCTCGTGGACTGGAAGAACAAACATTGTGAGGATGTCAATGCTACCTAGTCCAATCTACACATTCAATGCAATCCCCATCAAAATACCATCCACTTTTTTCAAAGAAATGGAGCAAATAATCCTAAGATTTGTATGGAACCAGAAAAGACCCCGAATAGCCAGAGGAATGTTGAAAAAGAAAAGCAAAGCTGGCGGCATCACAGTTCTGGACTTCCAGCTCTATTACAAAGCTGTCATCATCGAGACAGTATGGTACTGGCACAAAAACAGACACACAGATCAATGGAAAAGAATAGAGAGCCCAGAAATGGACGCTCAACTCTATGGTCAACTCATCTTCGACAAAGGAAAGAATGTCCAATGGCAAAAAGACAGTCTCTTCAACAAATGGTGTTGGGAAAATTGGACAGCCACATGCAGAAGAATGAAACTGGACCATTTCTGTACACCACACACAAACATAGACTCAAAATGGTTGAAAGACCTCAGTGTGATTCAGGAGTCCATCAAAATCCTAAAGGAGAACACAGGCAGCAACCTCTTCAACTTCAGCCGCAGCAACTTCTTCCCAGAAACATCGCCAAAGGCAAGGGAAGCAAGGGCAAAAATGAACTCTTGGGACTTCATCAAGATAAAAAGGTTTTGCACAGCAAAAGAAATAGTCAACAAAACCAAAAGACAACCGACAGGATGGGAGAAGATATTTGCAAATGCCATATCAGATAAAGGGCTAGTATCCAAAATCTATAAAGAACTTCTTAAACTCAACACCCAAAGAACAAATGATCCCATCAAGAAATGGGCAGAAGACATGAATAGACATTTTTCCAAAGAGGACATCCAAATGGCCAACAGACACATCAAAAAGTGCTCAACATCGCTCAGCATCAGGAAAATCCAAATCAAAACCTCCATGAGATACCACCTCACACCAGTCAGAATGGCTAAAATTAACAAGTCAGGAAACGACAGATGTTGGCGGGGAGGCGGAGAAAGGGGAACCCTCCTGCACTGTTGGTGGGAATGCCAGCTGGTGCAACCCCTCTGGAAAACAGTATGGAGGTTCCTCAAAAAGTTGAAAATAGAGCTGCCAACGATCCAGCAATTGCAGTACTGGGTATTTACCGCAAAGATATAAATGTAGGGATCCGAAGGGGTACGTGCACCCCAATGTTTATAGCAGCAATGTCCACAATAGCCAAACTGTGAAAAGTGCCAAGATGTCCATCGACAGATGAATGGATAAAGAAGAGGTGGTATATATATATACAATGGAATATTATGCAGCCATCAAAAGGAATGAAATCTTGCCATTTGCAATGACATGGATGGAACTGGAGAGTGTTATGCTGAGCGAAATAAGTCAATCAGAGAAAGACATGTATCATATGACCTCACTGATATGAGGAATTCTTAATCTAAGGGAACAAACTGAGGGTTGCTGGATTGGTGGGGGTTGGGAGGGATGGGGTGGCTGGGTGATAGACATTGGGGAGGGTATGTGCTATGGTGAGCGATGTGAATTGTGCAAGACTGTTGAATCACAGATCTGTACCTCTGAAACAAATAATACAATATATGTTAAAATAAAAAAAAGCAAAAAGAAGATAGGAGGAGGGGAAGAATGAAGGGGGGAAATTGGAGGGGGAGACGAACCATTAGAGACGATGTACTCTGAAAAAGAAGTTGAGGGTTCTAGAGGGGAGGGGGGTGGGAGGATGGGTTAGCCTGGTGATGGGTTTTAAAGAGGGCATGCTCTGCATGGATCACTCGGTGTTATGCACAAACAATGAATCATGGAACACTACATCAAAAACTAATGATGTAATGTATAGTGATTAACATAATAAAAAATAAAAAAATAAAAGAACTTACAGTCTATTTAGGCAGGCAACATTTCTATATTTCAATGTAAAATATGAGTGTAAACATACAAGTGTAAAATTATGAGTGTCGGATGTTGATAACAACAGATGATAATGGAATTCACAGGAAGAAAAGATCACATTGCCTAATAAGATGAAAAATACTCATGAAGGAAATGGAAGGAGACAGGGCAGATGATGATGTAGGATTTTGATAGCTGGGAGAAGGGAGTATTTGCACACTTGTCAGACTAATCAAGTATTTAAAGAGCCCTCTGTTGTTCTGGAAACTGTGCTGCATGCAACAACCCTGAAACATGTAATCACTGGATGAGAATCCAACCCTAAATATAGGATTTCAGCAGCCCCTCATACACACAACATCCCACCCTGCTTAGCTAAAACTGTACAACAAGCAGCCAGGAGGTTGTGCTACCCCTATGGGGCCAATGTAGCATTTTAACTATAAATGTTAGGAGACCTGAGAACAGGAGGGGACCTGGTATCTACTTTTGAGGTCTGACATATATATCCAGAGATATATATTTTTGAAAAAATAAACTTGCTCTCAACTAGCTTGGGAAGGAGTGATTCTGCAAGTTCTGCTACTGCCTAATTACTGTTCTTGGCACCCCGACCAACTGGTATAGCACAGGCTTCATGACTTTCATTATGGGGCCAAGTGACACAGCTCCTAATGACTAACTTTTATGTCAGGGATAAAGGCATGAGCCTTCAGAATCACTTCCAGTTAGTCTGGAAAGATATCAATTTAATAGGGGTGAGGAGGGCTAAGAATATTTTTCTGATGTCTGAGTAGGAATCCCACAGAATTGAAATGTTGGGTCCTCCTGCTAACCTCTTCCAACAACCTGCTTGAAAGCAGCGCTGGTTGCTGTTGAGCCCAACCATTTTCTTGAAGGAAACAAGCACAGTGGTGACACGTAAAAGATTCTGAGCACCAATTTCTCACACTCAAGTGAAGTTAATGTAGACCCATTATCAGAACAAGAGTGTCTGGCAATTAGCGTGTCCCACATGGCGGATGCAAAGTAACCAGTGCTCGGTAAATATTTACTGCGTAATTGAGTCTGATAAAAACTAGACTTGTTTTGTATCACTTGGAGAAAAGATACGTTTATTACAATCAAGAAATTATCCCTGGAAATTTCCTCTGACTCCTTCCCTGTCGTCCCTGCCCCCGCCAATGGAAAATACATATACATACATAGGCATGTATGTGTTTGCTCATGTGTGCAGGTGTGTGTGTGTGTGTGTATGCGTGTGTACTGCTTCCTGTTGCTTACATTTCTGTTTTCAAAGTGTATTCCCCCATGCACATGAAAGATTTTCTCCTTTTACATTTAGCAGTGTACTGGTGATAATAGGCCTCCAACCATATACTCCTTTAATGTCATAAAAACATCTTGAACTGACTCTCCTTTAACTCACAAAATACAATACCAATTTCTGAGGAACAAATATTTTAAATATATATCTTTTTAAATTATATTTTAAATATAATTTAAAAAGATAAAAAGAATTATATAAAATAACCTGTGGGCCAGACAGTAGCTATAGTCATTCCCTGGGGAATTGGAACATAGAGCTAGAATCCCTTTTGTAAGGCTTTAGTATTCTCCTATTAAGGTCACTGAGTTAAAACAAATGGAGAAACCATTCAATGTGCTCAGAGAAGTCAATGGCAGTTCCAGAGGAAGGTGGCATCAAGTTAGTATAATAGGAAGGTAAAGGGTAAAAAATGTTAACAATATATATAGTAAACTACAGAAATAACAAGCGAGTTCTGCTTTGGCTGGAAGAAAGCCCGAAGTTAAAATTGCTCACTAATCCGACAGGTAATATTTTGGAGACAGACACTGGTCCCTCTGGAGCAAGCAACTAGCTTCGTTTCATTTTCTGTACTTTTCCTCTTGCAGGCTGTCTCCTAAGAGTCCAGATAACATTGGAATATGTCTTAATACTCTTTGGAAATGCATCTCCCCCGCAGCAATTGAGGGAATGCACTATAGAATAAGTTCATGTTTCCCATGTTCACCCATCAGGTATTTCTAGAATGTAAGTAACATGATTCAGCATACGTCAATCAGATGTTTTTTTAGAACCCACTAAATTGGGTTTGGGTCATATACATGATAATTCATATACTGAAACTTTTAAGGAAATTTGTCTAAAAACATTTGAAAGCCAAATGCATGAGAGTTAATTCCATATAATCAATCCTCTCATGAAACATCCTCTGCTCCTTCTCAACTCACATAAAATGCGTGGGAAATATCAAATTGCCCAGCGGAAGACTGAGTAAAGTGTACACAAATATCCATAAGAAGCCCACAAGAAAGACTAATATAAGCAGTAGCATAAATCTTAATCTTTTCTGTACTGTGACAATGTAGGTCTGGGAATGCAGTTAGCTGCATTCAGATTTGACCCTAATTTATTGCTGATTTGGCATAAATGTTAAATACTGCTGCTGCAGCCATAAACCCAAACTCCTTAATTAAGGAGGGGAATTATGGAATATTTTTCCAGCTTAATTTACCAAGATGCTTTCAGTCAATACAGGTTAGCTATTTGATGGCTTCTCAGCTGTTTATATGCCCCACAGCGTATAGATTACAAAACAAAACAACATAGGAAAAAAAATTAACTGTTACTCCTACTTAAAAGGCTCCAAAGTATACTCAAATGCATGCTCTGCAAATTATGCTCTTAAGTATGGCCCTTCAGACATCTTTTTTCCATATATGTATATTTTCTCTCTTACCAATCCAAAAGATAGCCATTTTACTAGGATATAACTTTCTTCCACCATTCCCAAAGGGATGGTTTTGAGTAGTGAAAAGCCACAAGAGACAGAAGGATGGGAATTATAGGTATTGAAGTATCAGTATGGATTCTTAGCATTGTTGTGCTTTTTAAAATTTGACAAATATTTGGGAGTACTTCTAGAACCTTGAAAAGACACCAAGAAGAGAATTGAAAGATACATAGTGATATCTAGGATTTCTGGGGAAAGGCTTTCAGAAAAGAACGCTCCCTTTCAGAGTCTTGGTGATCAAGTTCCATGTGAAGACAGAGAATCCCTGAGTTAAATTTGGTAGAACTAGCCCATTTTCCTAGACTAAAGCATAAATAAATTGAAGAATATTTTAAAATCTTAGTTTGAGGAATGGACTATGAACACAAAGAACAATTTTAAGCACATATTTTGTTCCTCATTCAGCCTTAAGTCATTGTTTGATAGCACTTCTCGCAAATAGTGGGCTAGGTGGGCAAATAATGTGACCCATGATGGCAGCTCCTGTTTCTATATTTTCCTAATCATAGTCTTTGGTTTCCAAGAAACTTGGTTTTTAAGTACTCTAAGTCAATGTACATAAATGGGCAAAGTTACTAAATATTTTAGCAAAAAGATACTCCCTTGATGAACTAAATTGATTACTTACTAATTAAGTCATATTGTAAACATATTCAACTCCTTACCATGATCATCCAAAGTGATATATCCTAAGATAGTTAAGGCAGCCCAATATAGCCTAGTGGTTAACACACTACCTCCAGAGTGAAACCTTTAATTAAGATCTTGGTACCACTGAAAGAGAACTTTGCCCCATTTTGATTTCAAATTTTATAGCCGAGTTTTTCTTTCCAACTTGTCTCTTGGCTCAGAGAGAAGCTGCTGAGGGCAAAGCATTCCCTGATGGGAACTGAAACTACCCTCAAGCAATAAGGACCACCCTGAGCCAGCAAGACCCCACCCATGACTGACTCCAAGACAGTGATGCAGCTGACCTTCACTGCATACGTGCACATACTCAACGCTTTTTGCCCCACATTTTCCTCATATAAACCTGGAAGTATTTTCTGCACTTTGGGGACAGTCTTTCAGATGTTAGTCCACTGTCTTCCTGGTGTTGGCCTCACTGAAATAAATCCCTTTCTTGTGTTACCACCCCTCCTCTCTCTGCCTTTGGATTTTTTCTGTGGCAAGTGGCCTAATCTGGTCTGTTTGGGACCCCTAGAGCCAGGTGCTCTTGCACCCCTGGTGCTGGCTACACCACCATTAACTGGGTATTTATGGAGCAAGTTATCTGACTTATCTAAGAATACTGTGTCCTTGGGCATCAGTAAGTGTGTTTTATATAGGAAATGAACAATTTGACTAGTCTGGTGAGTATGTTTAAAGCATTATCAGGTCATTTGTTGAGTTTCTCTTGTGTTTAAACCCAACATTGATACTAAAGTGAAATACACTTTTCTATTTAATTTTGTTCTTTGTTCTGCTCTTTCAAAAGTCTCAAGAAGAAAAAGGATAACTGTCCCATTATGTTTGGCCACTTCTGGATTGACTAAATCCCTCCCACACCCCTAATATTTACAAATAAGGCGATATAATGATGAAAATAAATTCACCAAGCAAGAAAGCACTGAATTCAGTCTTATCATAAAAGCAGTCAGCAAAGTTCCAGAATGGCACACCGTGTATGGGTGTGTGCTGCTTTCAAATTCTATCCCAGTAAGATAGTTAGAGATTCCACAAAGTGAGCAGACTCAAGGGAACAAGTAACACTTATGACCCACCACAACCTGAGGGGAAGACAAACTTATACTGCAGGAATTTAACAAAAGAAAATAATACTTGGGCTTAGAAATATTGAGTCAGTGGTTCCAACATGCAGTCAATCAGCTGCTTCTTATGGGTGGTACAAAAATCATTCCAACAGCTTTTTAAAAAGCAAATTCTCCAGTCTCTATTCCAAGAGATTCCAAGGTGCACAAAATAGTAATGTGCATTCTTAAATCTCCCCAGGTAAATCTAATTAGAATTAGGTTTCTGAGCAACTGGGTTAAGCAATTTGCCCAAAGCATATCCAGTGAGTGAAAAGGCCAGAACCACAAGCCACTTCTCCCAGTGCTCCTTCCATCATAACAGATACCCTAAAGGAAACCTGGAATTAATTCAGTCTATTTATATATAAGACAATAAACACACAAAAGTATTCTTGGAGTAAGTGATGGATCTATGGCCCTCTATCTTAAAGTTCAGCACCTTGATGGTATTGGCAAACGTAGGGAGAAATGACATTCTCACACAACCCTGGGGTTGTATAAGTTAGTTTCACTTTTCTGAAGGACAGATTTTCAGGATCTTCCAAAGCTACCAGGTTATTTTTTTTTATTTTATTTTATTATGTTATGTTAGTCACCATACATCATTAGTTTTTGATGTAGTAATCCACACTTCATTGTTTTCGTATAACACCCAGTGCTCCATGCAGTACATGCCCTCCTTAATACCCATCACCAGGCTAACCGATCCCCCCAGCCCCCCATCTAACACCCTCAGTTTGTTTCTCAGAGTCCATAGTCTCTCATGGTTCATCTCTCCCTCCGATTTTCCCCCCCTTCATTCTTCCCTTCCTTCTCCTAATGTCCTCCCTGCTATTCCTTATGTTCCACAAATAAGTGAAACCATATGATAATTGACTTTCTCTGCTTGGCTTATTTCACTTAGCATCATCTCCTCCAGTCCCATCCATGTTGTTGTAAAAGTTGGGTATTCATCCTTTCTGATGGCTGAGTAATATTCCATTGTATATATGAACCACATCTTCTTTATCCATTCATCTGTTGAAGGGCATCTCAGCTCTTTCCACAGTTTGGCTATTGCAGACATTGTGGCTATGAACACTGGGTGCATATGGCCCTTCTTTTCACTACATTTGTGTCTTTGGGGTAAATACCCAGGAGTGCAATTGCTGGGTCATAGGGTAGCTCTATTTTTAACTTTTTGAGTAAACTCCACACTGTTTTCCAAAGTGGCTGTACCAACTTGCATTCCCACCAACAGTGTAAGAGGGTTCCCCTTTCTTCACAACCTCTCCAACATTTGTTATTTCTTGCCTTGTCAATTTTTGCCATTCTAACTGGTGTAAAGTGGTATCTCAATGTGGTTTTGATTTGAATTTCCTTGATGGCTAGTGATGATGAACATTTTTTTTCATGTGTCTGTTACCAAACCTACCAGGTTATTGCCCATAACCTATAATTTGATAATTCTACTTCAAGAAAATCATTCTACAGCTATGCCTCTCATGTATAAAGATGTATATTAAAAAAAGGAGATTGTAAATGATTTGTAGTAAAAATCTGAGAAAAAAGTACAAATCCATCTAAACAGAAAATAATGAATCTGTATGTTTTATCAATTTTTTGGTGGAGTCTTTTCAGTTTTCTATATAGAATATCATGTCATCTGTGAATAAAGTTTGAATTCTTCCTTGCTGATCTGGATGCTTTTTATTTCTTTTTGCTGTCTGATTACTGATGCTAGGACTTCCTGTACTATGTTAAATAACAGTGGTGAGAGTGGATATCCCTGTCTTGTTCCTGACCATAGAGAAAAAGCTCTCAGTTTTTCCCCATTAAAGATGATATTAGCTGTGGGTCTTTTGTATATGGCCTTTATGGTGTTAAGGTTAAAATCAATGTACAGAAATCTGTTGCATTTCTATACACCAATAATGAAGCAGCAGAAAGAGAAATCAAGGAATTGATCCCATTTACAATTGTACCAAAAAAACCATAAAATGCCTAAGAATAAATCTAACCAAAGAGGTAAAGTTCTACACTCTAGAAACTACAGAACACTTATTAAAGAAATTGAGGAAGACACAAAGAAATGGAAAAACATTCCATGCTCATGCATTGGAAGAATAAACATTGCTAAAATGTCTATGCTGCCCAGAGCAATCTATACATTCAAAGCAATCCCTATCAAAATACCATCAATATTTTTCAAAGAGCTGTAACAAACAATCCTAAAATTTGTATGGAACCAGAAAAGACGCTAAATAACCAAAGCAATCTTGAAAAGAAAACCAAAGCTGGAGGCATCACAATTCCAGACTTTAAGCTATATTACAAAGCTGTAATCATCAAGACAGTATGGTAGTGGCACAAAAACAGACACAGAGATCAGTGGAACAGAACAGAAAACCCAGAAATGGACCCATAACTATACGGTGAACTAATCTTGGACAAATCAGGAAAGAATATCCAATGGAAAAAAGACAGTCTCTTAAACAAATGGGGTTGGGGAAACTGTACAGCAACACACAGAAGAATGAAACTGGACCATTTTCTTATATCATACACAAAAATAAATTCAAAATGGATAAAAGTCCTAAATGTGAGACAGGAAACCATCAAAATCCCAGAGGAGAACACAGGCAGTATCCTCTCTGACATTGGCCATAGCAACTTCTTACTAGACACATCTCCAGAGACAAGAGAAACAAAAGCAAAAAATGAACTACTGGGACCTCATCATCAAGATAAAACACTTCTGTGCAGCAAAGGAAACAATCAACAAAACTAAAAAGCAAACCTACAGAACAGGAGAAGATATCTGCAGATGACATATCTGATAAAGGGTTAGTATCCAAAATCCATAAAGAACTTATCAAACTGAACACCTAAAAAGCAAACAATCCAGCTAAGAAATGGGCACAAGACATGAATAGACACTTTTTCAGACATCCAGATGACTAACAGACACATGAAAAGATGCTCAACATCACTCATCACCAGGGAAATACAAATCAAAACCACAGTGAGATACCACATCACACCTGTCAGAAAAGCTAAAATTAACAACACAAGAAACAATAGGTGTTGGCAGGGATGCAGAGAAAGGGGAACCCTCTTGCACCGTTGGTGGGAATGCAAACTGGTGCAGTCACTCTGGAAGATAGTATGGACTTTTCTCAAAAAATTAAAAATAGAACCACCCTATGACCCCACAATTGCATTACTAGGTATTTATCCAAAGGATACAAAAATACTGCTTCAAAGGGGCATATGCACCCTGACGTTTACAGCAGCATCATCAACAATAGCCAAATTATGGAAAAAGCCTAAGTGTCCATCAACTGATGAATGGATAGAGAGGTGATATATATATTCAATGGAATATTACTCAGCCATTGAAAAGAATGAAATCTTGCCATGTGCAACAACGTGGATGGAACTAGAGTGTATTATGCTAAGTGAAATAAGTCAGTCAGAGAAAAACAAATACTGTATGATTTCACTCATATGTGGAATTTAAGAAACAAAACAGATGAACATGGCGGGGGGAAGAGAGAGGGAAGAAAATCATGAAAGACTTAATTATAGAGAACAAACGGAAAGTTGCTGGAGGGGAGGCGGGCGGGGGATGGGCTAAATGGGTGATGGGTATTAAGGGCAGTTGTTGCATTGAGCACTGGGTATTATATGTAAGTGATGATTCACTAAATTCTACTACTGAAACCAGTATTACACTATATGATAATTAACTAGAATTTAAATAAAATTTTGAAAAATAAAACAAAATAATTACATAGTTGATTTCATTTATAATATGAATATGGTTGTATGTGCATTGAAAATTCCTTGAAGATACATGAAAACTACTTAGTAGTGGTGAATTTTAGGGGTGTAAAATGGGGTACTGGGATATGTATTAGTTCCTTGATCCTGGTTTAACAAATTACCAAAGCCTTGGTGGCTTAAAACAATGCACATTTATTCTCTAGAGTTCTGGAGGTTGGAAGTCTGAAATTAGTCTCACAGAGCTAAGACTAAGGAGTAGATAAAGCTGGTTCCTCCCAGAGCCTCCAGGGGAAAATCCATTTTTTTTCTCCTTGAGCTTCTAAAGGCTGCCAGCATTCTTTGGTTTGTAGCCACATTGCTCCAATCTCTGCTTCCATAGCCACACTGCATTCTCATCTGTGGTATCTTCCTTTGTTCCTCTTATAAAGGTTGTTGTCATTACTCTGGGTCTGCCCATATATTACAGGATAATCTCCCCATCACAAATTCTTGACTTATTCACATCTAAAAAGCCTCTTTTACCAAATAAGGTAATATTTACAGGTTCTGATGATTAGGAGGAAAACGTGTTTGGGGGGGCCAATATTCTATCTACCACAAGATGGAAGTGAGAGTACTTTTTTATTGTGTACTCTTTTATTTATTTTAACGATGTTTATGTATTAACTTTAAAATAAAATCAAAGCTGGTCAAACATTTAAAATCAAATTTAAAACTTGTGTAATTCTCAGACAACTATGATACATATAAACCAGCTAGAAGAACAATAATCCATTTTTAAAAGATTTTATTCATTCATTCATTCATTCACTCATTTAAGAGAGAGAGCATGAGTGGGTGGAGGGGCAGAGAGAGAGGGAGAGAGAATCTCAAGCAGACTCCACACTGAATGTGGAGCCTGATGTGGGACTCAATCTCATGACCCCGATATCATGACCTGAGCTGAAATCAAGAGTCAGACACTTAAACAACTGAGTTACCCAGGCATTCCAATAATTCATTTTTTAAGTATGATTTATTTTTACTCTACTTTATTCCAAAGGGCATTTAGGCAGTTTATAAAACAGGTAGCTGCAGTACAGTTAAATAAATAAAAATCTAAAGAGAGATTAGAACTATAATAATAAGAGAAAGGGAATACTGCCATATCATGAGTTAAAATTACATACTTTGATTAGGCATAAATCTTGGCTCTGGGGTTCCTGAAAACCAAGGCAAAGGAAAACTAGAGAAAAAAAGTTCATATTATTTTTATTTTTGGCAAATGAGAAACACATCAATCACTGGGAGGAAATAGACTTTCCTGGCCCTAAGTCCTACGGAAAATTTCTCATGTACATCACGGACAGGGGCCAATTCGTGTTGTAAATGATATCTTTGAAAACAATTTTACATCAGATTTCAAAATTTCAGTTTCAGCCCTCTCTGCTATGACCTTAGTGGAAACCAATGTGGACAAGAATTTCCTACATGGAGCTTAATTCCATCAGGTGCTATGTACGTGTCTTGCATGTGCCAGTAAGTGGGATAAGGGAACAATATCTGACCAATCTGCCTGAACTATCCAATCTCCCAGTTCTAGTGTCTTGCGGGGAAAACTATGTCAAACAAATAAAGTATTAACTGCAACATACTGCACTAACTCATACGCTGAGATCTTGAAAGCTTTCTCCTAGCCTAAAGCACATTTTTAAAAAGAATCCAAAATTACTGCAAAGTAGGGGTATAATATAAATGCTGTCACAGTTGTAATGAAGGATATGCTATTGGCAATCTGGAGCTGCATAATGTAGCTTCAGGTTACAATAAAACACCATACACTCCTGTCAAGCCTAATTTTGTTGTTTTCTTTAAAAGTAAAGCTTTAAAAATAATTTTGGGGCTCTTCCAAAGTTCTATTAATTTGTGAAATATTGAGAGCTGTTGATTATTCCCTCCTTTGGAGAAAAATGCATGGTATGGTTTGAACTAATCATCAATGAGCAATGAGTCTCTGAATTCCAAGCAGCACCTAGAGGGACTGTTAAATATTGCTACTGCACTGAATGCTTGGAAAGGTCCTCCAAGAGACCTGGAGAAAAGAACAAAATAAATGCTAAACTTCAAAGGACTCCTAAAAGAAACAAGTGGTGAATTACTTCAACATTGAGTAATTATCCTAAAAATAATTGTAGCTTGCCTGGTTTTATAACTTTACATAAGTATCAACCCACTGTACTGGTCTAGCTACCAAAATTAGAAAACTCGAACAACTCTATCAGAGAGGGATTTATTGTTCTCAAATTCCTGGGATGGTTGTGATGCTCAGAGATGCATGTCTTTAAGAACAAGACAATCCCTGGTCCTCCTGATTCATAGTCTTTATTTTGTGGTCTTTGTTCTATTATATTTTCAGGCAATGGTTCGCATTTCTAAATAGCCAGAAAGGGAATTATCAAAGGGAAAAGGGCAAAGGAATCCTATTTATAAGGCTTTGGAGTTAGTATTTTTGCCTTTTTATTCTTGGAGTTACTATTTCCACCTACATTTCTTTCACCAGAATGCTACACATGGCCACCTTTCATTCCCAGAGGATCCAGAGAAGTATTTATAGCTGACATATTGCTTCCAAAATGAATATTGGGGTTCTGTTAGTAAAGATGACAACTGGGGATGGATATTGAGTAGGTACCCAGCTAAGCATACCATAGCCTTCTAATGAAGGTACAAAAACAGGGGCCCCTGGGTGGCTCAGTTGGTTAAGTGTCTGCCTTTGGCTTAGGCCATGATCCTGGGGTCCTGGGATGGCCCCATGTTGGGCTCTCTGCCTCAGGGAGTGTGTTTCTCCTCTACCCTCCTTCTGACCCTCCCACTCATGCTCTCTCTCAAAAAAATAAATATCTTCTTAAAAAAAGATACAGTAAAAAATTTTTGGCAATATATTGGTAAATGTGGTATATATTCTCTACCCCCTCTCCAAGACTTCCCTAGCTGTTTCAGAGTAAAAAAAGTTAGTACTATACACGGTTTATATGTGACTTATTTGGAAAAAAAAATCACTTATCCAACAAATATATGACAAAAATCTATTAAGTCCTAGAATTATGGATTCATGGGGTGTTTGATTTAGAATGAAAATTAACAGATATTTAGGTGAACCTGATCAGTGGATGTCTAATACATGGGAGATATAAGAGCATATAAGGTATATGACAATGACTAGATAAAAAGAATACTGATCTAGGAATACCCAAAGATCCCAGGATTTATATTATTTTACTTAAAGATTTTTGGAGTGTTTTTTTCTTTAAATCTCAGAAAGAAGACTAACCTATATAGACTTAACCTGTATCAATAATGCTTGTGTGTACCTTTCACAAGAAAGAAGCTTTTGGTTCATTTAACCATATCCTGAAGAGAAGCTGTTCTCCTCCAATATTTTACAACTGCTATAATTGTCGCCTTCTTTTCTAAGCAAGAGATAAGGAATCAGAGGGAAGTTGGAAATGCAGAGGAGGAACTGAGAATGCCATTTTGTAGCCTTAGTGTAAAAGACAGCCTGCTTGCTTTCTAAAGCACAGAAGTAGAACACGGAGAATCAGTAAGTAGAAAGATCTCAGTCAGCTCTACCTTAAGATTCTGAATATCATTTCCATCTTATTATTCAATATGTATATGAGAGGTACCTGATAAAGTCCTGTCTTGGGAAAGCCTACCAGTCAATGATCAATATGTTTCCCTTGGCTCCTGCTCATACACAGATGAGGCAAATTTCTTGTTCTATTGCAATGAATTCAATTCAAATGGCTGATAATAGTTATCTATATTTTATTTTGACATAATAGGTTCAAATCCAGATTTATCATTTACCAGTTGAAGGACTTTGGATAAATTCTTTAACCTACTAATCTTGGCTTTCTTCAAGTACAAAATGATGAGGATACATTTCTGAAAAGTAAACGGTGTAACATCATAAAAGCACCTAGCATACACATAGTACATAGCCAAATTAGATGTTAAACAAATGACATTCTTTCATCTCATTCTCATTGAAGAGCTACCGCATTACTGATGGGACATTTCTACATATGCTTGTAAAATGTCTCTCCCCTACAATCCTCTTTCATGAAGGTTTTCTAGATTGACCAGAGAAGAGTAGATAACTCTCTTTGTCCCCACTTGATGCTCTAGCTGCACAGCCACAGAAGTGGCATGAAGTATGTCATCTTCTAGAAACTTCTTTTTGTTGACAGTAAATGAAAATGATCCCAGACTAGAACACTAAACTGTGATAGCAGAGACTTTTCTTGGTATTGCTTTCCCCCTTAACTGGCATCCTCTATCTCCTATTCTAACCCCTTAGAAGCTATCTGCTCCTTTTCCTCATTTCTTCTTACACCATCCTTACTCTTAGAGTCCCAAGATGAAACCCTGAATGGAGCCATTGGGTGGGTGTTTTGACTGGAAGACTATCAGAGCTGGACCTAAATTGGAGAAAGAGAGTTGTACCTCAGGTAACTAGCTCATGGATTCAAGTGAAGATGGGGGCCCCCACACCAAGAAAACCCACTACCAACACATCTCATCTTACTACACATCATGTCCTTCTTTCTATTACTGAATGCATGCCCCTATAATCACAATCTGTACTCCTTTGAAAAAAACAGTGAATCCCAACATTTGAGGAAAACCAAAACCATTAGTTTTATTAGGATCCTAAAGATTAAAGATACCATTATATCCATAAAAACAAATTTTAAAACAATTTCTGAAGAAAATAAAAATAAATGGCTATTTTTTTTTTATAAACTAGTCAGATTGGTTGAAAGACTGAGGCAAGATTTTTTTTCAGAATACGCTACAATAAAATAAAGAAATGAAAAGTAAAATGGAAGGGTTAAGGGGCAGAACATTCCAACACTCATTTAATAGAATTTCCAAAGATGTATTACAGAGATTGAGAGTATCTTTTACATAAAATAGAAGACACACAAGATTCCCAAAATGAAAAAATAAATAAGATGACAGCAAATAGAAAGGAAGTCACTGAATGCTGTGCAAAAAGAATAAGAAAGAGAGAAATGGGGCCATATTTCAGAAACCAAATTATAAAAAGCTACAAGAAAAGAAAAACAGGTTATATCCAAAGAAATGAGGATCAGATCAGTGTATGTCATTTTAGAAATTACAGTGGAAGATTGAAGATAACTGCAATGTCTTGAAAAACCTAGATCTCAAATCCAGCAAAACAGCATATAAGTAGTAGAGCAAAATTAAAATATGTTATATCATTTTTGTGCAGAATAATTTTTGTTATGTTAATCACCATACATTATATCATTAGTTTGTGATATAGTGTTCCATGATTCATTGTTTGCATATAACACCCAGTGTTCCATGCAAAACATGCCCTATTTAATACCCATCACCAGGCTAACCCATCCCCCCACCACCCTCGCCTCTAGAACCCTCAGTTTGTTTCTCAGAGTCCATAGTCTCTCATGGTTCGTCTCCCCCTCCAATTTCCCCTGCTTCGTTCTTCCCCTCCTGCTATCTTCTTCTTTTATTTTTTTTTAAACATATAATGTATTATTTGTTTCAGAGGTACAGGTCTGTGATTCAACCGTCTTACAAAATTCACAGCACTCACCTTAGCACATACCCTCCCCAATGTCTATCCCTCCCACCCCCCACCACTCCAGCAAACCTCAGTTTGTTTCCTGAGATTAAGAATTCCTCATATCACTGAGGTCATATGATACATGTCTGTCTCTGATTGACTTATTTCACTTAGCATAACATCATCCAGTTCCATTCATGTCACTGCAAATGGCAAGATTTCATTCCTTTTGATGGCTGCATAATATTCCATTGTATATATATACCACCTCTTCTTTATCCATTCATCTGTCGATGGACATCTTGGCACTTTTCACAGTTTGGCTATTGTGGACATTGCTGCTATAAACATTGGGGTGCACGTACCCCTTCGGATCCCTACATTTATATCTTTGCGGTAAATACCCAGTACTGCAATTGCTGGATCGTTGGCAGCTCTATTTTCAACTTTTTGAGGAACCTCCATACTGTTTTCCAGAGGGGTTGCACCAGCTGGCATTCCCACCAACAGTGCAGGAGGGTTCCCCTTTCTCCGCCTCCCCGCCAACATCTGTCCTTTCCTGACTTGTTAATTTTAGCCATTCTGACTGGTGTGAGGTGGTATCTCATGGAGGTTTTGATTTGGATTTCCCTGATGCCGAGCGATGTTGAGCACTTTTTGATGTGTCTGTTGGCCATTTGGATGTCCTCTTTGGAAAAATGTCTATTCATGTCTTCTGCCCATTTCTTGATGGGATCATTTGTTCTTTGGGTGTTGAGTTTAAGAAGTTCTTTATAGATTTTGGATACTAGCCCTTTATCTGATATGGCATTTGCAAATATCTTCTCCCATCCTGTCGGTTGTCTTTTGGTTTTGTTGACTATTTCTTTTGCTGTGCAAAACCTTTTTATCTTGATGAAGTCCCAAGAGTTCATTTTTGCCCTTGCTTCCCTTGCCTTTGGCGATGTTTCTGGGAAGAAGTTGCTGCGGCTGAAGTTGAAGAGGTTGCTGCCTGTGTTCTCCTTTAGGATTTTGATGGACTCCTGAATCACACTGAGGTCTTTCAACCATTTTGAGTCTATGTTTGTGTGTGGTGTACAGAAATGGTCCAGTTTCATTCTTCTGCATGTGGCTGTCCAATTTTCCCAACACCATTTGTTGAAGAGACTGTCTTTTTGCCATTGGACATTCTTTCCTTTGTCGAAGATGAGTTGACCATAGAGTTGAGCGTCCATTTCTGGGCTCTCTATTCTTTTCCATTGATCTGTGTGTCTGTTTTTGTGCCAGTACCATACTGTCTCGATGATGACAGCTTTGTAATAGAGCTGGAAGTCCAGAACTGTGATGCCGCCAGCTTTGCTTTTCTTTTTCAACATTCCTCTGGCTATTCGGGGTCTTTTCTGGTTCCATACAAATCTTAGGATTATTTGCTCCATTTCTTTGAAAAAAGTGGATGGTATTTTGATGGGGAGGGATTGCATTGAATGTGTAGATTGGACTAGGTAGCATTGACATCCTCACAATGTTTGTTCTTCCAGTCCACGAGCATGGAACGTTTTTCCATTTCTTTGTGTCTTCCTCAATTTCTTTCATGAGTTTTATACTTTTCTGAGTACAGATCCTTTGCCTCTTTGGTTAGATTTATTCCTAATTACCTTATGCTTTTGGGTGCAATTGTAAATGGGATCCACTCCTTAATTTCTCTTTCTTCTGTCTTGTTGTTGGTGTAGAGGAATGCCACCGATTTCTGTGCATTGATTTTATATCCTGCCACTTTACTGAATTCCTGTATGAGTTCTAGCAGTTTTGGGTGGAGCCTTTTGGGTTTTCCACATAAAGTATCACATCATCTGCAAAGAGTGAGAGTTTGACTTCTTCACTGCCGATTTGGATACCTGTTATTTCTTTTTGTTGTCTGATTGCTGTGGCTAGGACTTCTAGTACTACGTTGAATAGTAGTGGTGATAGTGGACATCCCTGCCATGTTCCTGACCTTACAGGAAAAGCTCTGAGTTTTTCCCCATTGAGAATGATATTCGCTGTGGGTTTTCATAGATGTCTTTTATGATATTGAGTATGTACCCTCTATCCCTATACTCTGAAGAGTTTTGATCAAGAAAGGATGCTGTACTTTGTCAAATGCTTTTTCTGCATCTATTGAGAGGATCGTATGGTTCTTGTTCTTTCTTTTATTAATGTATTGTATCACATTGATTGATTGGGAATGTTGAACCAACCTTGCAGCCCAGGGATAAATCCCACTTGGTCGTGGTGAATAATCCTTTTAATATACTGTTGGATCCTATTGGCTAGTATTTTGGTGAGAATTTTTGCATCCATGTTCATCAAGGATATTGGTCTGTAATTCTCCTTTTTGATGGGGTCTTTGTCTGGTTTGGGGATCAAGGTAATGGTGGGCTCATAAAATGGGTTTGGAAGTTTTCCTTTCATTTCTATTTTGTGGGACAGTTTCAGAAGAATAGGTATTAATTCTTTAAATGTTTGGTAGAATTCCCCTGGGAAGCTGTCTGGCCCTGGGCTTTTGTTTGTTGGGAGATTTTTGATGACTGCTTCAATTTCCTTCGTGGTTATAGGTCTGTTCAGGTTTTCTATCTCTTCCTGGTTCAGTTTTGGTGGTTGATACATCTCTAGGAATGCATCCATTTCTTCCAGATTATCTAATTTGCTGGCATAGAGTTGCTCATAATATGTTCTTATAATGGTTTCTATTTCTTTGCTGTTGGTTGTGATCTCTCCTCTTTCATTCATGATTTTGTTGATTTGGGTCCTTTCTCTTTTCTTTTTGATAAGTCTGGCCAGGGGTTTATCAATCTCGTTAATTCTTTCAAAGAACGAGCTCCTAGTTGTGTTGATCTGCTCTCCTGTTCTTTTGGTTTCTATTTCATCGATTTCTGCTCTGCTCTTTATTATTTCTCTTCTTCTGCTGGCTTTAGCCTTTATTTGCTCTTCTTTCTCCAGCTCCTTTAGGTGTAGGGTTAGGTTGTGGATTTGAGACCTTTCTTGTTTCCTGAGAAAGGCTTGTATTGCTATATACTTTCCTCTTAGGACTGCCTTCACTGCATCCCAAAGATTTTGAACAGTTGTGTTTTCATTTTCATTGGTTTCCATGAATTTTTTTAATTCTTCTTTAATTTCCTGGTGGACCCATTCATTCTTTAGTAGGATGCTCTTTAGCCTCCATGTATTGAGTTCTTTCCCACTTTCCTCTTGTGACTGAGTTCTAGTTTCAAAGCACTGTGGTCTGAGAATATGCAGGGAATGATCCCAATCTTTTGGTACCGGTGGAGATCTGATTTGTGACCTAGGATGTGATCTATTCTGGAGAATGTTCCATGGGCACTAGACAAGAATGTGTATTCTGTTGCTTTGGGATGGAATGTTCTGAATATATCTGTGAAGTCCATTTGGTCCAGTGTGTCATTTAAAGTCTTTATTTCCTTGTTGATCTTTTGCTTAGATGATCTGTCCATTTCAGTCAGGGGGGTGTTAAAGTCCCCCACTATTATTGTATTGTTGATATGCTTCTTTGCTTTTGTTATTAATTGCCTTGTATAATTGGCTGCTCCCATGTTAGGGGCATAGATATTTACAATCGTTAGGTCTTCTTGTTGGATAGACCTTTTAAGTAGGATATAGTGTCCTTCTCATCTCTTATTACAGTCTTTGGTTGAAAATCTAATTTGATATAAGGATTGCCACCCCAGCTTTCTTTTGGTGTCCATTAGCATGGTAAATGGTTTTCTACTCCTTCACCTTCAATGTGGGGCTGTCTTTTGGTCTAAAATGAATCTCTTGCAGACAGCATATTGATGGGTCTTGTTTTTTTATCCAATCTGATAACCTCTGTCTTTTGATTGGGGCATTTAGCACATTTACATTCAGGGTAACTATTGAAAGATATGAATTTAGTGCCATTGTGTTGCCTGTAAACTGTTACTGTGTATTGTCTGTGTTCCTTTCTGATCTATGTTGTTTTTAGGCTCTCTCTTTGCTTATAGGACCCCTTTCAATATTTCTTGTAGGGCTGCTTTTGTGTTTGCAAATTCCTTTAGTTTTTATTTGTCCTGGAAGCTTTTTATCTCTCCATTTTCAGTGACAACCTAGCTGGATATAGTGCTCTTGGCTGCTTATTTTTCTCATTTAGTGCTCTGAATATATCATGCCAGTCTTTTCTGGCCTGCCAGGTCTCTGTGGAGACGTCTGTTGCCAATCTAATGTTTCTACCATTGTAGTTACATATCTTTTCTCCTGAGCTGCTTCAGGATTTTCTCTTTGTCTGTGAGACTCGTAAGTTTTACTATTAGATGTCGGGGTGTTGACCTATTTTTATTGATTTTGAGAGGGGTTCTCTGTGCCTCCTTGATTTTGATGTCTGTTTCCTTTCCCAAATTAGGGAATTTCTCTGCTATTATTTGCTCCAATATACCTTCTTCCCCTCTCTCTCTTTCTTCTTCTTCTGGGATCCCAATTATTCTAATGTTGTTTCGTCTTACGGTATCACTTATCTCTCAAATTCTGCCCTCGTGATCCAGTAGTTGTTTATCTCCCTTTTTCTCAGCTTCTTTATTTTCCATCATTTGGTCTTCTATGTCACTAATTCTGTCTTCTGCCTCATTTATCCTAGCAGTTAGAGCCTCCATTTTTGATTGCACCTCATTAATAGCCTTTTTTATTTTGACTTGGTTCGATTTTAGTTCTTTTATTTCTCCAGAAAGAGTTTCTCTAATAACTTCCATGCTTTTTTTTCAAGCCCAGCTTGTATCTTTAAAATCATCATTCTGAACTCTAGGTCTGACAACGTACTAATGTCCGTATTGAGTAGGTCCCTGGTAGTCGGTACTGCCTCTTGTTCTTTTAGTTGAGGTGATTTTTTCCATCTTGTCATTTTGTCCAGAGGAGAACAGATGAGTAAGAGAACAAAATGCTAACAACGTAACAACATCCCCAGAAAATATACTCTAAACAAATCAGACAAGACCTGAATCTGGGGGAAAAGAAAGGGAAAGAAAGAAAAAAGAAGAAGAAGAAAAAAAGAAAAAGATAAAAACAAACAAAAACAGAACAAAACAAAAAAAAACAGAATATGATCAAATATGATCAGGCTGGTGCATATATCAGTGCCACACACTAGATTTTGGGTGTATTTTGGTCTGTTAGAAGTGCCTCCCAAAATTTTAAGGAAAGAAAAACATATATGTACAAAAATAAGGGTTAATACGATGAAGGGATGGAATAGGACTGTAAAGATGAAAATTATAAAAAATTTTATAAAAGGAATGGATAAGTTGTTTGAAAAAAGAAAGAAGAGAATTAAAAAAAAAATAAAAGAAGAAAAAAGGAAGAGAATGTGATCAGGCAGGAGACTAGAACCAAGCCATACAGTAGAGATTTAGTATATATTTTGCTCTGTTAGAAGAAACTGCATCTCAAAATTTTAAAGAGAAAACAACTGAAATATATATATATATGCATGCCAAAAATAAGGGTAATTACTATGAAGGGATAGAATATGACTCTAAAAATGAAAAATAAAAATGTTTTTTAAAAAGGGATTAATAAGATGTTGGTTGAAAAAGGGAAAAAGAAAAATTCAAAAAAAGTTAAAAAAAATTAACTTTGAAAGACTAAAGAATCAGGGGGAAAAAAGCCATGAATTCTATGTGCAGTATTCCCCTAGCGCTGGAGTTCTGCCATTCTCATTGATCGGTAAACTTGGTCTTGGCTGGCGGTTCTTGCTGATCTTCTGGGGGAGGGGCCTGTTGCCGTGGTTCCCAAATGTCTTTGCGGGAGGCGGAATTGCCCCGCCCTTGCCGGTCCGGGCTAAGTAATCTGCTTGGGTTTGCTCTTGGGAGCTTTTGTTCCTGCAAATTTTTCTTAAGCTTTAGAGGACGAGAGTGAAAATGGCGGCCTCCCAATCTCCGCCCCGGAGGAGCCTAGAACTCGGGGCCCCGCTCGTCAGTGCGCCCCCAGGGAAAAGCAGGCAATCACTCCCCTCTCCCTGGTCTCTGGCCACACTCTGTGCTCATCCGGCCTGTGACCGAGCATTTCTATCTCTGGCACCCGACCCCATGTGGAGTCTCTAAACCCAGCAGATCCCTGCGGTGTGCTCCCACACTGCTCCTCCCAGGGGAGGAAAAGGAGTCTCCCCGGATCTGCTGCTTGTTGGGTCCCTGCTGGAAGAGCAGTGGCCTGACTGTGCCACGCATCACGGTTTATGGCCTCCCCGAGCTGAGAGCCCGCACCTCAGCTCCGTCTCTGCAGCCGGCTTCCCTGCTCCAATACCTGGGAGCTCTGCTGCATTCAGGCACCCCCGGTCTTTCTGTGACCCTGAGGGTCCTGGGACCACACTGTTCCACGAGGGTTCCACCCCCCGCTTAGCCACTGGAGCGACGTCCCTCAGCGGAGCCAACTTCTAAAAGTTCCGATTTTGTGCTCCGTTGCTCTCACTTGCCAGAAGCAGCCGACGGAGGCCCCCTCCCCCGCTGTCTATCCTCCCGAATATCGCCTCAGATTCACTTCTCCGCAGGTCCCACCTTCCAGAAAGTGGTCGCTTTTCTGTTCAGAGAGCTGCTGCTATTCTTTTCTTCGATCTCTTATTGAGTTCGTAGGTGTTCAGAATGGTTTGATCCCTATCCAGCTGAATTCCTGGGACCAGTCGAAATCCAGGTCTCCTACTCCTCCGCCATCTTGCTCTGCCCCACCTAGACTGTAAGTTCTTCAAGGGAAAGAGCTGCAATTATATTCCTTTGTATCATCCATATTGCCAAGCCCTGAGCTGCGCTCACAGAATGCATAAAAGTAAGTTGCTGGGTGAACTAACAGAGAAGTGAATAGGAAGACTGTGGGAACTAGTGAAAGGTTGTCTCAGATTTTATTGAAGATATAAAACTGTTTAAATCTGGGCTCAATTATAATCCTTTGAAACATTGAAATCTCTTACCAGGTTAAATATAGTTTACATGTGATCTTAGAGATCATCTCGGCAAAACTTTCATTTACTGATTATATTAGGATTCTGTAGAGAAACAGAACCAATAGGAGATATATATATGTATATATGTTATATATAATATGTATTATATAAGTTATTATAGATAATACATAACATATATATTACATATATATGAAGAGATTTATTATAAGGAATTGGTTCACAGAGTTATGGAGGCTAGAAGTACCAAGATCTGCTTTCTGTAAGCTGGACCCCAAGGAAAGCCAGTGGTGTAATTTGGTCAGGTCTTAGAGGCCTGAGGACCAAGAACACCTAGGGCAGGAAAAGATCAATGATGCTTTTTTTTTCTCTCTTTTTTAAAGACTTTATTTTTGTATTTGACAGAGAGAGACAGCGAAAGTGGGAACGCAAGCAGGAGGAGTGGGAGAGGGAGAAGCAGGCTCCCCGCTGAGCAGGGAACCCAGTGCAGGGCTCGATCCCAGGACCCTGGGATCATGACCTGAGCCGAAGGCAGATGCTTAATGACTGAGCCACCCAGGCGCCCCAAGTTCATTGATGTTTTACCTCAAGCAATTAGGCAGGAAGTGTTGAATTCTTCCTTCCTCCAACTCTTTGTTCTGATCAGGCCCCCAACAGATTGAATGATATCCACCCAAACTGTTTTACCAGTTCCATCAGTTCAAATGCTAATTTCAGAAGAAAAACCCTCACAGACACACCCAGAAATAATATTTTGCCAAATAGCTGGGCACCTCCTGACCTAGTCAAATCGACACATACAGTCACCATCACAATAAAGAAGCAACTGAAAACACAGATGTTGGTGACTTTTCCACGGTTACTCAGCTGGTGCAGGGGAAAGTCATGACCCAGGTCCTTTCTGTGATGTTTGTTTTATCCCTCACAGAAAGGTCAATATTTTGGAGATCGAACAAATAATGCAGACAACTGATTCAAGGGTTGCCTGTAGGTGGCAGAGTATAGACCATGCTCTCTCAGATACCATTGTGTAACAACACTAAGAGTATTGGATTTTTTTATCCATTAATATTCTCCTGGTTAGTTCTTTCTCTGTCTAATTTTGAGAAGTGGAAATTTTATTTAAGTTTAGGCCTCATTATTCTTCACAAACCAGAGAAATTTACTGTTACTCTCAGGGTGTTCCATTCTGCTAGAAGCCTCAGAAATGTCATAGGATGTTCAATATATCTTAAAAGGAGACATTGACAAATTGAAGTGCCTCCAAAAGAAGGTGACCAGAATAGTGAGATGTCTGGGAATGTGTCATATGAGGAATATGTCTGTCATTTTGTGTTCAAGTGTGGTGATGAGTCTGAAAGAGGCTCCCCATCCCTGCAGGGCAGTGATAACTTCCTTCACTTATTTGAAGATCTGCCATGTGAAACTAGGATTCTATATTTTCTGAATAGTTCGAGCGGGTAAAACTTGGGCCAGTGTTTGACAGGTACAAGAAAGCTGACTTCCACTGTATATACACATATGAAATAGTTGGAACTGTTCCAGTCCTTTGTTGATGCCAACGGAGCTGCATCATGGGTCCCTTGTGAGCAAAAGCCCGTATCTCCATACTGATTGGGAGACAGCGTTGGCAATCTGGGTCACTTATGACTTGAAGATTGTGTGATTATTTGTCACTGAGCTATACCCAAATCGATGACAGCCAAACTTAACTCAGCAATTCTCACTCACCTCACTCAGCTGAAGAGCATTTTAGAAAAGGTCATGCTATTCGGAGCTAGTGTTGATGCTGGAACTCCTGGTTAATTGCTTATGCTGTAGGTCGAGCACAGCTTGAGGTCATTCCCTTCCTCTCTACCTAACTTACCAGAATCTGAAGCTTTCCCTATGGCGATGAAACCGTATAGCTCTTTAGGAGGCTGTCTGCATTGATTTGTATGAGGGAAGTAGAACATATTTAAAATAAATCCTTGTACCCCCGATGTTTTTAGGTTGGCACTAGGTATTCATGATGGCTTATATGAAACAAGTGTAATTTAATGAACGACAGCTTTGAAAGTGTTAGAAGAGGACTCAAACCATAAAATGTGCCAGAGGTTTTAAAATAAATAAAGTCAGTCATGTTTCAGTGTATTTGAAATAATGTTCACAGCAAGGCAACAGATATAAAATGAATATTCTTTCGCTTCTCACCTTGATTAGAATAGAAAGTACATATTTAACAGTTATTTTGAGTCTTAAATGTGACTCAAACTACCAATCTAGTTATAGTTTGTCTTTTATCTTTTTTTTTTGAAATGTCACTAAAGCAGCACTCATGGCTTGCATTTAGTTTTAATACAAATTTCATTGAACATGCAAGTTCCATGGTAGAACTCATTTTATTAGACCCTGCACTCAACACAAAACATCAATTGCAGAGGGTCATACCACATCTTTCTAGCTGTCACACCAATATCTCACTGAGTGCAGGCTGCAGTGTCTCAGGTTTTTTATTTATACTGGAACTCATTTAGTTTGATCCAAGAGCTATTTCCAAAATGCCTGCAGTACACAAAAAAGCACTTTATCAACAGATAGTCCATTGCTTTGGAGACAGGAATATCAGCAAGATCCTCAGTGGTAGTAGAGATCAAGACAAATGATGATAATAGATTTAATAAGAAACAGTCTTAATTCTTTTTTTTTTAAGATTTTATTTATGTGACAGAGAGACAGCGACAGAGGGAACACAAGCAGGGGGAGTGGGAGAGGGAGAAGCAGGCATCCCGCCGAGCAGGGAACCCGATGTGGGGCTCGATCCCAGGACCCTGAGATCATGACCTGAGGTGAAGGCAGACGCATAATGACTGAGCTATCTAGGCGCCCTGAAACAGTCTTAATTCTAAGAAAAATTATTTTATACTAAATGAATCTACCTGCCCTACACTTGTGTAGCTAAAATGAGATGGGGATGCTTTGCAACTCTTAGGTTTTAAAATACAAAGCCAATATCTGAAGCTTGTTAGTTCTTCTTACCTAATATATCTGCAGTTATGGAGCTACCACCAGATGACAGAATTGTCTTAGGGTAGAGCAGCACGGGCTAGGTCAGAATCTTAAACTACTACATCTGCATGACTTGCATAACCTATAAGGGGCCTGTGTTCTCAGTCCACCACTTCACTACTTTTTCAGAAAAGAAAGGGGGGACAGGGAAGGAATCCCCTTTTCTCCTTTATTTCACATTTAGAATGCACCATGCATTGAGCCAGAGAAAGCAACTGTGAAGACGAACTAAAGTATGGCTCTAGCCCAGTAAGCACTTATAAATGAATGTGAGAAATAGTTGGAATAGGAGTAGGTAGATTAAAGGCAGTGGAAGTCTTTGAGCCCAGGTTAAGTAGTTAGAAACAGGGCTCCCTTCACCCCCATCTACCCCCATATTTTATAGGGGATGGGTAGCCTTAGAAACATTATGAGAAAGGATTGACAGGATTCTAGCTTTGATTTGGAGAATTTAATCTAGTGAAATCAGTGAAGGACATACAGGAAAAGGAGGCAAGAACATTGTTGTTGAGGCAGATGACTCAGTTCAGAGTCTGTTGCAGTAGTAGAGCTAAGAAGAGATAGCAACACCCTTTGTTTTTCAGCAAAGTCCATCTATACTCTTTATATTATTGATTATAGAAGAATCAAGGTCTGAAATAAGCGGATACTAAAAAAATTAAAATTAAGATAATGTAAGAAAATTGATTAGAAAGCACAGAAGCATTTTAGGAATAGATTGAATAAGAAAGAGACTGAAGTCTAAGAAGCCAGTTAGGAAGTGATCAGTAAGATGATAACACGGGGGTATTAAATTTCTTGGATTCTTTAGCTTAACAATCCTTTCCCCCTCAGTATTGAACCATCCTCCCCCACACACACACTTCTATATACAATTTATTTTTTATCTTCACTCCTATCTGAAATTTATCTAAACTATTGTCATTTTTATCCCCACACTTGGGTCTTCCACCAGGAACTTCCCCATCTGGTTTTGAAGAGAATAAACTTTGCTTTGGAAACATCATTCATTAAGTTGCTTTGTACTGTGGAGCCACTTAAGTGTTTCTTGACAAAGAAGTGGTTGAAGATAGCATTTGAAAATGCAGGCAAAGGAAATTCTAAGTTGGCTTTCAGGAGTATGAAGAAAATAAAAACTGGCCAGTTCTCTTTAAACTCCTCTTAGAATAGAGCCATATTAACCTAATGGGAAGAGAGTATAACTCTCCTATGTTGTGAAAATTTTTTTTGATTTCTTACTGAGTCTAAGTGAAACTATTACTAAACAACAATTAAACAATCAACTCTTTGGAAATTTAAGTGAACCCCATGTGAAATCATATCAGAACCTAATCTACCAAACTAGATAAGAATAATTTAGTATGGGCTTTGAGATGCTGTTTTGAATGTGCCCCTCTTAAGTTTTCCTCAAAATGTATTAAGAGTCTTAATTCCAAAAAAATCCCCTTATATGCATATGCATGTGTGTGTATTTATGTACATGTGAAATGATTCCAATAGTTAAGACATGCTTTGGTAATGGTACTCATAATGGGAGAAATGGTGAATGTAGATATGACCAATGGTGACTGTTTTGTTAATGGAATTTGGAGAAATGCTTATAGAATATATTGCTATTTGGAAATTTGGCTGAAAATATCAGAGATAAGCATATCTTTGTTTCATGGGTCCACCATTCTTATAAAAATGTTTAAAGATTTTATTTATTTATTTGACAGAGACAGGGAGAGAGCACACTAGCATGAGCCCAGGGGAGGGGCAAAGGGAGAGGGAGAAGCAGACTCCCCGCTGAGCAGGGACACTTCCTTGGGGCTCAATCCCAAGACCCTGAAATCATGACCCGAGCCAAAGGCAGATGCTTAACTGACTGAGCCACCCAAGCATTCCTGGGTCTACCGTTCTTAAAACTTATTTCTTTCAATATCTAGTTATGCTTCTCCTGTTTTTTCAACAGTGGTAAAAACTATGCTTTCAGAAAGATCTTCATCAGTAATAAATCCAAGTAACATTTAGCAACGAGATAATCGTTTGCTAAGTTTTGGAAACTAGGATTAACATTCTGTAGAATTTATAGTGATTTTCCATTGCAAATAATTCTTATTTTGACATAAATATTTTCCTTTAATAAACCATATAGAAAAGAAGTTGAGTCCTCTGTTTTCTTTTATAATATTTTTGGCTACCTCAGATATCTTCTATCAGGGTAGATATGTACTTGATTCTTCAAAAAATATTGATTTTCCCTTGGTTATAAAAATAAGGTCTGGCATACCTGAATTTGAATCTCAGTTTTGCCACTTTTAAACCATATAACTTCAAACTAATTCCTCTATCTAAAAACTCAGAATGTTAGTGGCTTATTTAATTTTAGTGAGAATTAAATAACACAAGCAAAGCATTAACAGAGTATCTGGCCATTAGTAAATGCCTAAAAATTATAACTTTTTATTAACATTTTATAAGTTTATAAATTAAATGAGATAATATCACATATATATGAAATTATACAAACACGTATACTTAGCACAGCATATTGTAAGACAATAAGTGGTAGCTAAAATTTATAAGTTAAAAGATATGGGAAATAAAGAAAAATGTGCAGAAGAAAGGAAAGTTACCTAAAATCTTATCAGCCAGTAACAAAAAGCCAATGTTTAGCTTCTTTTGTTATGTATTATTAAATTCAAGGGAATCGGCACTAGGTGACATCAAGATACACATTTATTTTCAAAGCAAGGAAAATATTTGGAATTATTGATAAATTGTAAATAAGAACAGAAGTATGTACAATTTGCTAACTGCTTATTTAGTATTGTTGATCTCATAATAATGGCACTTTTTTAAAAAAGGAGCTTGTAAATTGAAGAAAATGTATTAGTTATAGTTATAATAACATTTTTGCAAATGGAAAACACACACACGCACACCATGAATTATTCAAGTACTATTTTAAAATCATCTGGAACTACTACCTCTTACTTGAATTCTTATTACTCAAAATATGGTCAATGGATAGGCACCATCAGCATAACAAGCTGTGATAAATACAGACACTTGAGTTTTGCCCTAAACTCATTGAATCAAAAATCTGCAGTTTGATTAATGTGCATATAAATATCACTTATATACCTTTAAATTTGAGAAGCAATCTTTTAAACCAAACCAAACCAAAGAGGGAGAAAAACAGAAGTAAAGTTTAGTGGGGTTGCACATATTCTAGTACAATGATTCAGATAGGTAAAAAATAAAAAGTGCTAAATTAATCAAATTTTTATATGTCAAAATTTTATATTTATATTTGTTTTGTGTGAGTAAAAGCATATGTCCTGTAAAAACGGTACTGGTACCTCAATTGTACAAGCTTGTATCAGTGTTTTTGACAATTACTGGTTTCCCTCTTGGTATGTTGTTGGTCAGAGTTACTGATAGGACACAAGTGATTTAAAGAACTATAAATATTTCACCCTGGCCTGTGCATACTCACAAAAATTCCTGCTTGAATCCAAAATTAATAGTACATATGTATAAGCGATTGTGTATTGAATCCACACTGAGAGTACTACAGTGAGGACACTTTCGGAAAATAATGTAAAGTAATGCATACAATTATAGCCTTTGCTTCTTGTTAAGGAAGGAACATAAATAAATTAGTTTTATTTTTTAATGGGAGTTGTTTTAATATCTCAAAAGGGCAGGTATATGTGCAGAAATATGAAAAAAAGGATTCTTTTATGATTTTCTATTTACTAATTCTTTAAATGCAATATTCTTTTGTCTTCCTTTAGGAATGAATAAAAATAAGAATAACTAGTTAGAATATATTTTAACATGTATCCGTTCATCCATACATTCATTAAGCAGGAATTTTTAAGCAGAGGCTGTAATCCTGTCCTAATGGATTCTGCATTCCAGTGAGGAAAAGAGATTATAGACAAATTGCAATTATGATTATAGGTTATGATAGGAGGGGGATATGTTGGGATTTCAGGAAAATCCTCTTTGAGAAAGTGACTTGAACTGAGACCCTAAGGTATAAAAAGGATCTAACTGCAGAGAATTCCAGGCTTGATTTCCTGAAAAGCAAAGTCCTTAGGTGCTTGAGGCCAGGATTTATTATGAGAAGAGCATACAGAGAAGCCCAATAAAAATGAGAGAAAAATTGTATAATATTTGAGAGGTAGACTGTAGCCTGTTCATGTCAGAGTTTGTAGGCCATGATAAGATAATTGGATTTTATCCCAAGTACAATACAAAGCCACTGAAGAATTTTAAACAGGGTAGTAAAATTATGGTTTATGCTATAAAGTCTACCCTGGCTAGAGTGTGAGCATGGACTGTAGAAGAGGTCATGAGCAGGATCAGTGAGAATAGGTAGAAGGCTTTGCACTGTTCTAGATGTTCAATTATGATGGCTTCAGCTGGTGAGAGGAGAGAGCAGTTTGGATTCTAGCTATATTTAGTGTGCATAATTACCATGGAAAAGGTAGTTAATTAAAAAGATCTTCATGTTTCTGACTTGAGTACAAAGGACATGTGTTAATTTCCTAGGAAGTAGGGACTACCTAGGAAAGCATGAGAGGAAATTTAAGAATTCAAGTTTGGAGTAAGTTTAAAAGGTAGTAGATACCCTGGGGATTAAGACAGTGGGCTCTGGGGAAGGTTCAAATCCTACCCTAAGTGGTTAATAGCAGTGGATCATGAATAATTTACTTAAGCTGTACCTTTGTTTTCTCATCTTTAAAAGAAAGGGAGGTTAATAATACCTACCTTATAGCGTTGTTGTAAATATTAGATAATTCCTATAAAATGGTAAGAATAAGCAACAAAATAATAATTATCACTATTATGAATGCTCACACAATGAGTAATGTCAAGTAGAAAAGCTGGCATACAAGTTTGAGGTTTGAAGGAACATGACTGACATTCCAATTCTTTTAAGAAATGATTACTATCAAATCAACGTGTTGTACACCTTAAATTTTTTTTTAAAGATTTTATTTATTTGACAGAGAGAGACACAGTGAGAGAGGGAACACAAGCAGGGGGAGTGGGAGAGGGAGAAGCAGACTTCCCGCTGAGCAGGGAGCCCAATGCGGGGCTCGATCCCGGGATCCTGGGATCATGATCTGAGCTGAAGGCAGACGCCTAATGACTGAGCCACCCAGGCACCCCTGTACACCTTAAATTTATACAGTGTTATATGTCAAGTATATTTCAGTTAAGGAAGGCAGAAAAAAGAAAGCTTTTCACCTCATTGTACTTACTTTGAGTTCATAAAAACGGTCCTAGGATAGCTTTTACTATTTTTTCTTTTTTTTTGGTCAACTTACCTTTCTCCTTTACCCTTCTCTCTTTCTGTGGATTGCGCAGGAAAGTTGACACAGAGCTGGGAAGTAGCAGAAGTGTCATCAAGACAATGGAAAAGTCAGATTCTAATTCTAAAAAGAACATTTCATTTCCCTTTTTCAACTTTACAACTATTCCAAAAGTAGATTTTAACTTTTAATTGATTGTATTGAAATTTCCTGCATAAATAGACCATAACCATTTTTGATAACAGATTATCAGATCATCCATTGATTAACTACTGAAACCACAAGGGATAATCTGGAATTTGCATGTTGACTTTATTGTCAAATTAACCTTTGAAATGGCAGGTTGATTGACACAACAAAAATACTTTCTCTTTCAGGTCTACATTGTAACAAATTATAACAACATATCATTTTTACTTCTGGAGTGGAACATTGATTCCTTCAGCTATATAAATGTATTTGAACATGAGTTTGATCCATTTATCTATTTAATAAAAAAAGAAAGAAATTTAATGAATGCCTGGGTGGTAGATACTTTGTCATGTTCTGAGAATTCCAATAAACATGACAGCGTACTTGTTTCAAGATGCAAAACCCCAAATATGTGAAGTGGCTTAGTCTCTATTGTGTTTCTTTAAAAGCTTTATAAAACAGGTGCTATGTAAATTTGAATTATTATTGTTGTGGTCATTAATATATGGAGATCCTTCTAGAAGCAAGTATCCTTTTTTTTAACATGTTTTCTTCATTCATTTTTTGGTAGCCTTGAAACAGAGTCATGCAAAGAGGCTCAGAAAAGAACACAGAAAGTAGCCACCATCAGCATGAGGAGCCCAACAAGTCAGCCTGGTAAGTGGAAAAAATGATGCATGCATATCTTTTTCTGTGTGTCATTAAATCTGCTGAGATTGCTTTTTATGCAAAAAAATCCTCATAGTTTACAACAAAAATGAGAGTGGGTCTAAAAGGAGAATGTCTATGACATTGATTCTCATTACTTCAAAGACCTTAGGAAGGTGGTATTTGGCAGGAATAGTCACAGCATTTTGTTATACACAGATAATGGTGTTACAGTAGCTACATGACCTTATAAAAGTTTCTTAATTCTTTGAGTCTTAGCTTCCGTGTTTGAAAATGGAGATGATGGGGATGCCTGGGTGGCTCAGTTGGTTGAGCATCAGACTCTTGGTTTCTGCTTAGGTCATGATCTCAGGGATCTTAAGATCAAGCCCTGTGTCAGGGGGCTCTGCTCTGCATGTGGAGCCTGCTTAAGGTTCTCTCTCTCCCTCTGCCTCTCCCTTCCTCACCCCTGCTCGCACATGTGCATGCTCTCTCTCTAAAAAAGAAGAAAGAAAGAAAGAAAGAAAGAGAAAGAAGGAAGGAAGGAAGGAAGGAAGAAAAGAAAGAAAGAAAAGAAAAGAAAGAAAGGAAGGGAGGAAGGGAGGAAGGGAGGAAGGGAGGAAGGGAGGAAGGGAGGAAGGGAGGAAGGGAGGAAGGGAGGAAGGGAGGAAGAAAGAAAGAAAGAAAGAAAGAAAGAAAGAAAGAAAGAAAGAAAGAAAGAAAGAAAGAAAGAAAGAAAGAAAGAAAGAAAGAAAGAAAGAAAGAAAGAAGAAAGAAAGAAATAGAAAAGAAAGAAAGAAAGAAAGAGAAAGAAAGAAAGAAATAAAGAAAGAAAGAAAGAAAGAAAGAAAGAAAGAAAGAAAGAAAGAAAGAAAAAGAAAGAAAGAAAGAAAAAGAAAGAAAGAAAGAAAGAAAGAAAGAAAGAAGAAAGAAAGAAAGAAAGAAAGAAAGAAAGAAAGAAAGAAAATGGAGATTATGGTAGTTATCTTGTTATGTTTTCCTAAGAACTAAGTAAGAAACTGCGTATAAACAGTCAATTAGTTTCTTTAGCATAAAGAGGTTAAAGACATAAGATTAGTATTTACTGAATACTTTCAATGTGCCAAGTACTAAATGCTAACTACTTTACTGCATTGTTTTATTGAATACTCACAGTGCTTAAAGGTAGAAGCTATTATTGTTCTCATTTTACAGATGAAGAAACTGTACTATTGAAAAATTATGTGACTTGTCTTTAAATCACAAACTGCTTTGACAGTTGAGTGCAGTCCTGTCTCATGCCAAAGTTTCTATACTTGCATTCATTCATAAACTCAATAAACATTTACTGGGCAGCTAACAAATACCAAGTTTCCCTTAGCTGAGATGCCATGCTATTTCCCGACTGATTATTGCTTGTAATATAATAACTATATATTCATAAGATGCATTATAGTTTCCAAATAATTTATGAGTAAATAATTTTATTATTGATATACCCTGTATGGAAGACAAAGTAGGGATCATTATGTGTATTTTACAGATGGAAAAATTGAGGTCCCAGGAGGTTAACTGGCTCACTGGGTGTCTTACAGGCTCAGTGCTTTTCAGACTCTATGGGTCAAGGGTCATTTTTTTTGTGTTTTTTTTTTTAAGTTTTTATTTAAATTCCAGTTTGTTAACATAGAGTGTATATTTGTTTCAGGGGTACAATATAGTGATTCAACACTTGCATACAACACCCAGTACTCATTACAGCAAGTGCACTCCTTAATCTTCATCACCAGTTTAACCCATTCCCCCACCTACCTCCCTCTGGTAACCATCAGTTTGTTCTCTATAATTAAGAGTATGTTTCTTGGTTTGCCTTTCTCTATCTTTTTTTTCCTTTGCTTATTTGTTTTGTTTCTTAAATTTTACATGTGAGTAAAATCATATGGTATTTGTCTTTCTCTGACTGACTTATTTCACTTAACATAATACTCTCTAGCTCAATCCATGTAGTTGCAAATGGCAAGATTTCATTCTTTTTTATGGCTGAGCAATATTCCATGGTATACCATATATGCCAAATCTTTATCCATTCTTTGTTTGATGGATGCTTGGACTGTTTCTATAATTTGAGTATTATAGATAATGCCGCTATAAACATCGGGATGTATGTATCCCTTAATACATTTGAATCCATTGCAGACTGAATGTTTTTGCAAACATTAATTACCAGAGAAATAAAATGATTAAAAGACAGACACAAAATATGTAAGTCCACATATTTATTAGTTGTTATTATTCTGCAGACTTAAAATTATAAAATGGCTATAAAAGATTTTAATGCTTTCTCTCCATGGTCCATTTTCGATACTTCTCATGGTGTAGACTAGTTAGCATTTGAAGATTAATACTAGCCTGTAGACCAGACAGTAAGCCTTTCAGCACCAATAGAGCTAGTAAGAAACAGATATCATGTTCAGTCCCAGGCCTTTGTCCTTCAAATTCAGGCCTTTTCATGTTACTCCATAAGACTTCAGCATACACAAGAAACCTGTTATGGTCTAAGGTATGAGGCGATCAAATTCCTAATTGTTCAAATGAAACAGATGCAAGAAAACTGACACCGACAAAACATCTTTAAAGAGTTATAGGAAACAGCATGAAAAAAAAGTGGAAAACAATTGAAAGTTTATAGGAATGATTTCTTTTAAATTTACATATCAGAAATCAAGACTTAAAATTTTTGATATGTGATATATTGTTAAAAGACATTCTCAAAATAGGGTTTTTTTTCTCTTCTCTTTTCATTCTGTTTATTTTTGGAAAAGAGGAGTTATGTTGTATTTAGAAGACTGGGCCTTATCAGTTCCCAAGCAGTATATAGACCTTGTATAATTCTAAGAGATAAAAGTGGAACTTGGCCAGCTATGAAATGAAAATGAACTCATCTTACCACTGTATTGAAGTGGCCAGAAAATAAATGTTACTTATTCATTTCAAAAACTACTAAAGAAAATTGAAGCACTTTTGGTACACAATAAGATGCATATTGCGTGAGCAATGAAAATTTACTCTGTAAGATGGTTTTGTGGCTTTCTCAGTTTTACTGAAATGGATCCAAATATTTACATGTGCTATTTTATTAATAAGTATTTTACCATCTGTGTCAAAGTGGTATTGCACAGATGTTCAGGAATAACTTTGGTTGTGAGTAAATATTAGAAGAAGATTGAATTTTTCTCCAAATGATGCTGATGGATTTTTTTTATCATAGTTTAAGATGTCAGAAATAGTTGTTGTTTTAAAGTCCTGCCAACTTAACAGTGCTTGATGAAGCTTAAAATGGCTATAAGGACATTAGAGAAGGGTGGAAATTTATGACAACATTCAAAACTGGGACTTTCAGCCAATCCATTATTATCTTCTGGAGAAATTCCCCATCATTAAATAGAAAATCACAATGAAGTAGAGCAAACCCATGGCCTTAAATAATTTAAACAGATTCTGTGCCCGTCACTTAGTTTCTGCCCCTCTGACTCAGAGATCCAAGAATTGTATCACTGAGAAAGTTAGGAAGTCATAGCTGCACACTCCTCGTTAGTCAGTGCCATTATATCCATTCAAGGATATACACTCCCTCTGAAAGAAGGACTGAAAGAAATGCATTGCATTCAAGCAGAAAGTTAGGTAGTCCCAATAGGCTTTATAGGTGTAATAATGTGACTAGGGACAGTAGTACTGTGTGTGTGTGTGTGTGTGTGTGTGTGTGTGTGTGTGTGTGTGTGTGTGTGTGTGTCTGTAATACTTATTAGATCAGAATCAGAAGAACAACAGTGGGGAAAGAAGAGGGTCCATGAACATTTTAGCAGAAGTGCTTTATGTGAATTCCTGCTACTCGTTAGAATTTGGGCCTGAAGTTGTTCACAATCTACTTTGCAAAGTGAAGCACAGATGCTTTCTGCTAAAAACCAGGTTATCAGTAGGATCAAGAGCTAAGAGTCAGCCTTATGACTTATTTGTTGAGAAATACTACCTTTCAATAGATTTTTATTACATTTTCCAATTAGTAACTTTCCAATTAGTAACAAGCAATAACAAAACCAAACATGGTTTGGATAATGATTACTTGACACAGGAAGTGAAAGCCTCAGAGGTAAAGCAAATGTAGAACAATAAATTAATACAGAAACAAGAAAAATACTTGAGGAAAACTTTTGTCTTCCTTACAAATGCATTGATTGACTTAGAATTAGAAGCCATAGAAATTGAAAAAGTTGAAATGCAAAGGACTGAAAAGAAACAGAAAATGCAACAGAAGAAGTAAATCTGCCTTTGAAGGCAACAAATAATGTCATCAGATTTGTGGAAAGCAAATTGAGGAAGCAGTCGTAGAATGCAGAGGACCAGGACAAATGAGAAAATAATGAGGTAAAAAAAATGACCAACATGGAAAAGAAAAATCAAACATGCAGATAATTATTTGTAACCAAAGAGAAAAAGAATAAATAAAAGAAAATCAGTCATCAAAGAATCACTAGGGAAAAAAGTCTTGCCCAAAAAGGAAATAAGAAGGGTTTTTACAACTCTAGATTTCATTTGCTAAGATGTAAGATCTTTTTCATATTGTATCATAATTTCTTATTCTTTAAAAGTTAGGAAAATCTAATGGTAAACAAAGATTATTTTGAATCTGATAGTTTTGGGGGTTTGTTTGCTTGATTGTTGTTTAGTGCTTCATGCTTCTAGGTTATAGAAGCTTTGTCTATTTAGGCTTTCTTGTTTTCCTTAAACAATTTTGGTAATTGGTGTTAACCTAGAAAAACTATCAATGCTGAGTAATTGTCCATGCATGAACATATATTTAGAAAAAAAAAAGACTCAGTGTCAATGCACCAGTGGAATAATTCAGTGATTTTAATTTTTCTCTCTTAATCTCTTCTTTTTTCTGACATATAAAATAATCATATATCATTGGCCAGTTAAAGATCTTATTGAAATATACTTAAGAACAGTACACAAATAATAGGTGAACAGCTCAATAAATTATCACAAAGCTCAGAAACATGTGTAATAACCACTCAAATTAGGAAATAAAATAAAACAAACAAAATTAAAGGTGCTCTTTTTTCTTTCTAATCATGAATCCCAGTCATCTATAAGGTAACCACTTTCCTGAATTCTCATACTGTACATTATTTTACATTTTTTGAGTTTTATGCAAATAGACTGATAGAGTTTGTACTTGTGTGGCTTCCTGATCTCAATAATATTTATGTAAGATTTCTATGTACAGCAGTAATTTATTTTTCAATGCTATATACTATTCCATTGTGGCCAGTTTGTGGTGCTTACAGTCTTTGGGGGCATATATGTGCATATTTCTGTTGGATGTACAATTATTTATGTGTGATTCATATGTTCGTTTTTAGTAGATAACTGATCATTTTCCGAACTGGTATACTAATTTGTATTCCCACCAGCAGAGGATATGAATCCTCACCAACACTTGGTAATTATCAGGGATTTTTATTTTAGCCATTCTGGTGGGTGTGCTGTGGTATCCCATTGTGGTTTAACTGACATTTATTTCCATAATGACTGATAATTGTGGTGTTGCTAGATCAACAATTCCCTTGGTACTCCCAAATTAAAAGGCAAACGGAGATTTAGAGGAGGTATTAAGAAAGATGATAGCTTTATCCACCTCGACTAAATAAAAAACTTGTATTTATTTTATATTCATACATGTTTATTCTTCAAGAAAAATGAACATATAAAAGCCCTTCTGAACATATTATTATTATTTTCCTGGTAGAAAAAACAAAGAGAAGTAGTTATACTGTAACATTGGAATGGAATTTATGTCAATCACTATAAAGCTTAGATTCTGTGATACATAGAATTCCTTTGCTTATTTAGTTAGAAGGAAAAAATATCAGACTTTGTGCTATGAAATCAAGGTTCATGGCATAGACTAGTTGGACTGTGAAGAGATCTAAAATTCCCCTTTACCTAGGGAATTTTTTTTAATTTTTTAAATTTTTTTTAAAATTTAAAAAAATTTTTTAAAATGTAATAACATCTGTTAAATGTGTGCAAGCCCAACAATCTCATTCAACTTGAAATTCAACTTAACCAATTTTGCTGAACTTTTACTTTCCCTTCAGCTAATTAATAGGATGCAATCTATCAATTTTGTCTTATTTCATTGGGTACAAACCAGTCTTATGACAGTAGAATCACAGTTGAATGGTGATGATTAGAGTTTGTTGCAAGAGAGCAATTGCACACTCCATTTCTGTGTTGGGAAAACTAATTATCTGTCCAGCCATTTGAAACTAGGGATGGCACATGGGCAATAGGTGTGAAAACAATCCAGGAAGGCAGTGTTCATGTCAGATTTTGACAGAGGGCCTAGGTTTTTCACCTATGCAGCAAGTGTGACAGCTCTATCACTTCCCAGGCATTTCCTCTGGTGGGCTATGCAATGGTTCATTTACTTCCAGTACTATTAGTTTTCAAACAGTGTGAGAGCTTGGCTTATATGTTACTGAGACAATTAGATGTGCATAATCTGATACTATGTTGTGAAATGGCATGCTTTATTTTTAATGAAACCATATTATCAGAGATTAGCTAGATCAGATTTGTGGTTGTCAGAGGTGGGGGTAGAGAGTGTGGGGGGGTGTTGGATGAATGTGATCAAAAGGCACAGACTTCTAGTTATAAGTACTGCAGATGTACAACGTGATGAGTACAGTTAACACTACTGTATGGTATATTTGAAAATTGTTAAGAGACTAGATGTTAAGAGCTCTTGTCACAAGTATAAAAAAAAGTCTTTTTTTTCTTTTCTTTCTTTTTTTTTTTTTTTTGGTACCAGTATGAGATGATGGAGATTAACTTACTGTGATCATAATATCACAATCTATGTAAAGTCAAGTCCTTATGCTATACATCTTAAACTTACACAATGCTGTCGATTATATCCCAATAAAACTAGGGAAAAAAGGAAATTAGAGATTAGCTAGATCCAAATGCACTTATTATTGTAATAAAATGTACATAATATAAAATATACCATTTTAACCAATTGTTAGTGTATAGTTTTGTGGTAGTGAACACCTTCATATTGTTGTGCAATTGTCACCTCATCCATCTCCATAACTCTTCCATACACTATTCTTGATCACACGCAGACACTCTACTCCCATACCGTTTCACCACCCTTATATGTATAGTGTGTATCTATTAACAGAGATTTATAATTATTTTTTATGAATTTGTCTTTAACTCTTATAGAAAACAAAGTGTGAAATTATAAGCCAAACTTACAATAATACTGTTATTTATATTTGTTTGTATATTTACTTTTACTGGAGAATCAGTAAGGTCTTCATGTCAACATTGTCCCTACTACATTGTTTGCCACTCTAACATATGATGGAAGGGAGAAAAAGCTGAGATTAAGAGTCAACTAAGTTTAAGTTATTTTTATTGGTGGATCAGATCCTCCTATTTTATCTCTGTGTCTTAGCACCAGAGTTAGTTTGTAATTAATTCTTTATGAGCAATATTTTTAGTAATGTTTAATCAATGTCTAGTGCCATTCCCATGATTAAGCAATACACATGTGATATAGAGGTGTCTGGGTAATTATACTTATGCCTTCTGTTAGATTTCATAACAGGAAGAAAACTGGAAAATCAAGTAACAATTTGATGAAATCAGCACTCTACTAAAAATCTAAGGTAATGAGCTATTAATAAATTTTCATAGCCATGTTCTCACTCTAAAATAAAAACCTGACAAATGGCCTTAACTAAGAATTTCTGAAAGCATTTATCAACAAAAGAGTAAAGAGAATTGAAAGGAAACATGGAGATTATGATCCATTCATTTAGGCATGTCCATTTTCCGCAAGTTGTACCCATATGTCATTTATAGATTTTTCCTGGAAACATGGCTTTCAAAACAGGAACACTTGTAATAAGTTTTACATAGAGTGAACTGTATGTTTAACCTGTGCTAAAGAAACAAAAATCACTGGACATATTAGTCATGCAAAGCAAATGAAAAAATCCATTAGTGGGAATTATTAAAAAGGGAAGATATAAATTCCCATCCATCTAAACAGCTATAACATAAAGCTTGTATTTATTTTATATTCATACATATTTATTCTTCAAGAAAAATGAACATATAAAAGCCCTTCTGAACATATTATTATTTTCCTGGTAAAAAAAACAAAGAGAAGTAGTTATACTGTAACATTGGAATGGAATTTATGTCAATCACTATAAAGCTTAGATTCTGTGATACATAGAATTCCTTTGATTATTTAGTTAGAAGGAAAAAATATCGGACTTTGTGCTATGAAATCAAGGTTCATGGCATAGACTAGTTGGACTGTGAAGTGAGAAATTTTTCCCTGAACAGAATGCTAGTTTCTTTCCAAACCTATATGTTAGGGAAATGTTTTATCTTGATAGATTCTACAAAAAGTCCTAGCAAGATATTGATGTAGAAAATTCATAGGGACATTCTTGATGCGTTGCCACTGACGGATTCTTGTCTTGTAGAGGCATAATATGAAGTACATTAAAATGAAAACAAGCTTGTTTTCTGTAACTTCAAATAAAGAAAAAATAATCTTTATTAGGACAGGAAGAAGTGAATACAAGATACTTTAAATTTATAGGTTTCATTAAAATTTATTTTCCTGTCAACTGTACTCAAAACAGCTAACATACTTATTAGTATGTTATACTAATTAGTATACTAAGTATACTAATTAGTATACTACTTATACTAATTTCATTAAATCACTATGTAATTCCTTCACTTCCTTTTTTTAATCATTGAATTATAAAACTCTCTGATAGCTCAATTTGGCTCCTCCCTCCCATGGAAGCCGTATCAACTGAGTATTTTTCACACAACTACACACACTCAAGGGCACACACACACACACACATTTGTCTGTAAGTTCAAGCAAAAGTCCATGATTTTGCATTTATTGGCAGCTCAGATGACCTTTCTATAGAGACCATTCTCTTCTAACTTCCAAGGCTAAATCTTTTCTATTTACTAGGTCCTTTTCTCAGCAGAACTAGGTCCTTTTCTCAGCAGAAATGGAAGTACTAATATACCTATAATCCAGGCTATCTATAGGCCATATTAGAAGATAGTTGAATGTTTTCCTCATATTCACTTTTTATTCCCTTTTTCAATGTGGTTTTTGTTTGGTTGGTTGGTTTATTGTTTTTTGTGTTTTTTTTGTTTTTGCCTTGTGATCCAATGTCTTTCCCTATGACATCTCACTCCTTTAATAAATCAATTATATTTTAGGTATCAGGAAAAAAAATTCATAAATTACTTCATATTAAATTGAAACTAATGGGCAGGCTCTATTTTGTAATAGCATTTTCCTTTAGTAAGGAATATTGCATATCTATGCAAGGAATTATAGGCTCTCACGGCAGAAACAAGAAACGATATTTACTTTAAAATTTGCGTGATCATAAAATTTGTTGTCCAAACCCAGAAACCTCGATAGTGAAAAGGGCACTATTAATTGCATGGGGCTAGTGGTGTAAACTGGGACTGTGCCTGGCACATCAGAGCAACTGGTCCCCCAGCCTATAATGTCATTTTTAGCCCTAGGCTTCTCTGTCCAGAGTATCCAGCCCTTCATGTGGTTTTTGCAGACATATGCTGTTTTGTAAAACTTCAGATCCAAACAAATGGAGAGCATTCCTCATTAAGGTGTCCCTGAGATGACGTAGAAATTTTAGGATAGGCAATTTTCCAGATTTTAGTATAGAAAATGTGGTCAGTATTAGTATAGTACATGGTTAATACAGTATGTGGTCCCTTGCAAAAGGGAACTTGATGTCTACTCGTTTCTACTCTTCAAAAGCTAAGTTACTGTATGAGTCCACATTACTTCATTGAGCCTCTACTCTTGTCTATAGAGTGGTGGGGGAAAGTAATTAGAATAGAGGATGCTTAATGATATTTCCAGCACTGGTAGTCTATGAGACTGAGCAGGAGTTATGATAAGCTTTCCTGTTTCCAATAAATAATACCACAAACTAAAAAAGTCATTTGTATAAAATTGATGTGAATTTTTAGATCCCTCTAATAATGATTGAAGAGATAGGTGACAAACACCTTCAATTCCATTTTCCCCTCTATTTATTATATTTGTTCATGCACCGAGTGTGCTTGATGTCTGTTGAAAATGAGATGCTGGGGCGCCTGGGTGGCTCAGTCGTTAAACGTCTGCCTTCGGCTCAGGTCATGATCCCAGGGTCCTGGGATTGAGCCCCACATCAGGCTCCCTGCTAAGCGGGAAGCCTGCTTCTCCCTCTCCCATTCCCCCTGCTTGTGTTCCCTTTCTCGCTGTGTCTCTCTCTGCCAAATAAATAAAAAAAAAAAAAAAGAAAAAGAAAATGAGATGCTATTGAAAACTCCAGTATAAGATTTTTTGGTGAGAGTATGATGAATGTTAGTGCAGCATGTGACCCCATTTATTGATCATGAAATGAAAATAAGGGCACTAGTTTTTGTTTTATTGATTCCTAAAACATGATTTAAAGCATGTTGTCTCTAATAATTCTGTATTATTTACACTGAAAGAAGAATACCATTCCAGGGACTCTGGGATGTCTTCTGACAATAATAATGACTACATAATTGTTCTCTCTTTGGTGAAGAGTTAGATTCTCTGGTTCTAGGTAGAGTTAGGTTCTCTGGGAGGTTCACTCAGTTTCTCTGGTTCTAGGATAAAAAAGTAGCATAAGTTAGGACTAAGGTTTAGCAAAGATAAATACAAATATTGGTATTAAGTTAAGGAAACTTTGGGAGAGAACCAATACAGGTTTTAGAAGCTGACAGATCCCACTTCAAATTTTGACCCCACTGATAACTGGCTTTGTAACCGTAGACCCAATTACTTATCTTCTTTGAGCCTTAGTTCCCTCACATGTGAAATGGACTGTTGATAATTTCGTCATGGAATATTGAGAAAATTATATAAGATAAATAAGTAGAGCTGTTTCAGTCACCATAATGTCACAGATCCCATACTATTTCTTGCTTGAGAATCTTGAACAAATACAATCATGAACGGCCACATGTGTTTGGATTTAGGTTTTTTTTTTCCTAATCTTTGTATTGGACTCTTAAAACTATTCCCATGCCCTTGCTACCCCCCAACCCCAAATGAAATCGTTAATGATGCTAATTTGCCAGCTCTGCTGATATCAGACTAGCTGATGTATCAGCAGGTGGGAATGACTCTTATTTTTCAGGACACCAGTGCCAAATATTTCATACTCAATAGAGCAATTGCTTTGCATCCTAAAGAATCCAACATTCCTTTTTATTATTTTTCAGTATTTTAGTCATTTGTAATCAAAAGAAATGAATATGTGTCCAGCCTAAATCATGAGTAGTTTATTTGATGCTGAATGTGTTCAACTAGTGAATCATTGAACATTATGTCAAAAACTAATGATGTACTATACCTACTATACCTTGGGTAATTGAATTTAAATAAAAAAGATGCTTTCAGCACAGAAAAAAAAAAGAAGGAAAGGAAAGAAAACAGGGCAGAATGAATAGGAGGAGCCCAGTGGATCTTTAGGGCATAAGAACCTATTCGCTATGATACTTTAAGGGCAGATACATGTCATTATACACTTGTCAAAACTGAGTGTACAACTCAAAGTGAAAGTGCATGTAAACTATACACCTTAGCTAATAATAAGATCAACATCGGCTCATCAGTTGTAACACATGTATCACACTAATGCAAGAGGGTTAGTAATTGGGTAAACTGGATGTGGAGGTAGGGAGATAGGGACCATCTATATTTCCCATTCATTTTTTTTTCTGTAAACCTAAAACCATCAAAAGAAATAAAGTCTATTTAAAAACAACAACAACAAAAAAAGTGTTATGATCTTTGACAGAATAAATAAAAATGTAAGATGCCCTACAAGGCTAGAGCACACCATTTTCCAGAAATCCCCCAAATAACTGACAGTGAGGGATGAATGGTGGGGGAGAACATGGAGGTTGTGAAAAGACAGCTTATATAACACTTTAAGCTCCCACTGAGGTCAATCAAGAATTGTCTTATTATCTCAACATTGTGTAATATGTTCCAAATGCCCACCTGGAACATTATTTCGATTTGTATTCCTTTAGAATCAACTTCAATTCCCAGTACTATCTTCTATCATTTTATGTTGTTATAGAGGTGAATTAGATATTTGTGGCAGATTAGATTTCTCTTTGTATTGGGGGGAAAAAAGAAAAAGAAAATGACAACAAGGAAGGAGAAAGCAGGAGTGGATTTGTGCCCAAGTATTTAGAATCATACTATAGTTGCAATGGTATCTAGGTACTTTTAACCTATGTCAATTAGTTTTTTTTTAAATTCATCAACTTTTAAAAATAACTTTTAATAAAATTGTAGTTGAGAGGGAAAGAGACATGGGTTTCTAGACATTTTAATCTATTTGCATTATGAGGTGGAGTTCTTGATAGCTTTTCTTTCTTCTAAGTTTTTATTTAAATTCCAGTTGACATATATTAGTTTCAGGTGTACAATACAGTGATTCATCACTTCCATATATCACCTACTCCTCATCACAGCAAGTGCACTCCTTAATCCGCATCACCTGTTTAACTCATCCCCACCCCCCCACCTTCTGTCTGCTAACCATCAGTATGTTCTCTATAGTTAGGAGTCTGCTTCTTGGTTGCCTCTCTCTTGTTTTTCCCTTTGCGATGTTTATAGCAACATTATCTACAATAGCCAAATTATGGAAACAGCCCAAGTACCCATTGACTGATGAATGGATAAAGAAGATGTGGAATACATATACAATGGAATATTACTCAGCCATAGAAAAGAATGAAATCTCGCCATTTGCAATGTGGATGGAGCTAGAGAGTATAATGCTAAGCGAAATAGGACAGTCAGAGAAAGACAAATACCATATGATTTCACTCATACATGGAATTTAAAAAGATAACTTATATTTTCTTAACTCTCACCACTCCCTCCCCCCTGCAACATGTCCTGTAGGCTGAGAGAAATATCTTAACCATGGAATACTATCCATCTTGAAATCCTTTTTCAAATACCCATACACTAAAGGAATTAATTGCCAAAGGGAGAAGTAAAATGTCCTGTCATATGTGTACTGTATTTAACATTGTCTTTTCATTGAAAGAACATTTTTCTACCTGCATGGCATAAGGATTTTCAGTTTCCTCATTTTTCCCCTACTGCACTCCATTCTTTTTTTTTCTTTAATTTTTTTTTACACTCCATTATTATATGTAATCCTAGTTCCATCTTTCATTTTTAGGAAGTAGCCTATAATCCAGATTTTAAAAAGCCTTGCTCTACTGCAGGGCTGTTTTCAGTATTGGAAAATATGTTTAGGTTAGTGTAAAGCTAGATTTTTCTAATTGTTCTCAGAAAGTTTGCAGACACACCCATCTTTCACTTATCCAGAGGTCATTTATTTTTCAACTTTGACCACCAAGAACACAGTTAAGATTGTAAAAGGATTCTGAGATTTAAGGACAGAGAGATACCACACCGCATATGGGGTTTTGCACACAATATATTTGCTCTTATATTAAGCATAATTCTAACTGGTTCTATTATCTGGTTTTTGAGACTACAGAGAATTAGAAAGGCAGAGTCTGCTTAAAGTATATATATCGGCAGCATCGAAAAAGGGGCAGCTGACAGAACAGCAATGGATAAAATAAGACACTCAAATATACAGATTAGAAAATTTACAAAAATGAAATTACTGTGATATTGAACCAAATCCCTTAGATACCAAAAAATAAATATATGTCTATTTTATTATGTTTAAGAAAGACATGAATATGTGATACCCTTTTTAAAAATCGATCGATGTGAGTCAGCTGCTGGTTTCTTCTGGACATGTTGCTTCATGTTTATAAGTTGTCTTGTGCAACTTCAACAGCTATTCTCTTTGGGAATTAATATGCATACATACTGTCTTCACTTCAAACTTCAAAGGACATAAGATGATATTACAATAATATAGAAATTTTAAGTCCTCCAAATATTTCTACTCTTTTAGAATGCCAGATGATGATGTATTCATTTGGTAAATACTGTATTTCCTGAGAATCTTCTGTGGACCAGGAACATTGATTCTAAGAGTACAACTGTGAACAAGACATTAGCCTAACATGGAGGAGCAAAAGTCTATATTTGACCCTGGGTCCACATTAATCTTCATACCAAATGTCCCTTTACCCACTCACAAACACTAAATGAGGTAATATAGATGGAATTTTGTGGCACCTGGGAGAGGCTTAATCAGTGTTCATTGATATTGATTCAACTCACAGTTCCATTTATTCTTCTCAACAACCCAGTGAGGTGAAGATTACTACCATCCCTAAAGACCATCCACATGTTACTAAATATCTTGAACTCAGATTCATTAACTGTAAACTAGGTATATAAATACCTAACTTATAGGCTTATTATGAAGATTCAAGAAAAACAATTACATGTGAAATATGCAGTATTTGCATTGAGTGTGCTCCAACCTAGTCTTTTATTTTTGGTTTGATTTTAATTCCAGTGTAGTCAATGTAAATTATTATATTAGTTTCAGGTGTACAATACAGTGATTCAACAGTTCCATATATTACTCAGTGCTGATCAAGATAAATGTATTCTTAATCCCCTTCACCTATTTCATTCATCCTCCTACCCACCTCTCCTCTGGTAACCATCTGTTCTCTGTACATTAGAGCCTGTTTTTTGGGTTGTCTCTCTTTTCCCTTCATTTGTTTTCTTTCTTAAATTCTACATATGAGTGATATTATATGGTATTTGTCTTTTTCTGACTGGCTTATTTCCTTTAACATTGCACTCTCTATACTCATCCATGTTGTTGCAAATGGCAAGATTTCATTCTTTTATTTAAGATTATTTATTTATTTATTTATTTGACAGAGAGAGACAGCAAGAGAGGGAACACAAGCAGGGGGAGTGGGTGAGGGAGAAGAGGCTTCCCGCTTAGCAGGGAGCCCGATGCGGGGCTCGATCCCGGGACCCTGAGATCATGACATGAGCTGAAGGCAGATACTTAACGACTGAGCCACCCAGGCACCCTAGATTTCATTCTTTTTTATGGATGAATAATGTTCCTCTGTGTGTGTGTGTGTGTGTGTGTGTGTGTGTGTGTGTGTGTGTGTGTGTGTACATACCACCTCTTCTTTATTCATTTATCTATTGATGGACACTGGGGCTGCTTCTACACTTTGAGTCTTGTAAATGATGCTGCAGTAAACATAGGGGTACATATATCCTTTCAAATTAGTCCTGAGATTACTGGGTCATAGGGTCGTTCTATGTTTATTTTTGCTTTTGTTTCCCTTGCCTCAGGAGACATAGCTAGAAAAATGTTGCCACAGCTGATGTCAGAAAAATTACTGCTGGTGCTCTCTTCTAGGATTTTTATGGTTTTAGGTCTCACATTTAGGTCCTTAATCCATTTTGTGTTGTTTTGTTGGGATTGGCATTTTATTTTCTTTTTTACTTCTTTTTAAGTATTTCTTTAAATTCCAGTTAGTTAACATACAGTGTAATATCAGTGTTGGGTGTACAATGGTATACTGTAAGAAAGTGGTCCAGTTTCATTCTTCTGCATGTAGCTGTCCATTTTTCCCAACACCATTTATTGAAAAGACTGTCTTTTCCCCATTGGATATTCTTGCTTCCTTTTTCAAAGATTAATTGACCATATAATTGTGGGTTTATTTCTGGGTTTTCTATTCTGTTCTGTTGATCTATGTGTCCATTTTTGTGCCAGTGCCATACTGTTTTGATCACTACAGTTTTGTAATATAACTTGAAGTCTGGAATTGTAATACCTCCAGCTTTGCTTTCATTTTTCAAGATTGCTTCGGATATTTGGGATCTTTTGTGGTTCCATACAAATTTGGGGATTGTTTGTTTTAGTTCTGTGAAAAATGCTGTCCGTATTTTGATAGGGATTGCACTTAATGTGTAGTTTGCTTTGATTAGTATAGACATTTTAACAGTATTTTTTCTTACAATCCATGAGCATGGATTTGTCTTTCCATTTCTTTGTGCTGTCTTCAGTTTCTTTCATAAATGTTCTATAGTTTTCAGAGTACAGGTCTTTCATCTTTCTGGTTAAGTTTATTTCTAGGTATTTTATTTTTTTGTTGCAACTATAGATGGGATGATTCCTTAATTTCTCTTTCTGCTATTTCATTATTAGTGTGTATAAACAAAATGGATTTCTGTACATTGATTTTGTATCCTGTGACTTTACTGAATTCATTTATCAGTTCTAGTGATCTTTTTTATGGCGTCTTTAGGTTTTCTATATAAAGTATCATGTTGTCTACAAATAGTGAAAGTTTTACTTCTTCCTTACCAATTTGGATGCGTTTTATTTCTTTTTATTGTCTGATTACTGTGGCTAGGACTTCTAGTACTATGTTGAATAAAAGCAGTAAGAGTAGACATCCTTGTCTTTTTCCTGACCTACGAGAAAAGCTTTCAGGTTTTGCCCATTGAATATGATGTTAGCTGTGGATTTTTCATATGCGGCCCTTATCATGTTGAGGTATGTTCCTTCTAAGCCTACTGTGTTGAGGGTTTTTATCATGAATGCCATCATATTCTTTTAAATGCAAATTTCCAGAGGATCAGATGAAAGAGCCAGAACATGATGGCAGAATGTGTTTTGTTTGTTTTTTACAGTTTAGTTATGTCATTACTCTCATAATTTAAGCATAACTTACTTTTATGCAAATTAATGCAAAATATTTTTGCATTGTGCTGTTGGGAGTGTTGGAATAGACATTCACTGGTGCCAGGATTTTATTTTATCGATGATTATTAAATAAATCCCTATTGTTGCATTGGAATTCTATATTGCAGAATCATATTTCATGTTTGGGCTCCATATCTTTTTTTTTAAGATTTTATTTATTTATTTGACAGAGACAGAGATAGCAAGAGCAGGAACACAAGCAGCGGGAGTGGGAGAGGGAGAGCAGGCTTCCCTCCAAGGAGGGAGCCCAATGTGGGACTTGATCCCAGGACCCTGGGATCATGACCTGAGCCGAAGGCAGACGCTTAATGACTGAGCCACCCAGGCACCCTGGGCTCCATATCTTTTTAACAGCTTGCCCGTTTCCAAAATCCTCTAAAAATAGGTACATACCACTTTAGACTTTTCATGACTGCTTTTGACTTTTTTTTTAATTATGTTAATCACCATACATTACATCATTAGTTTTTGATGTAATGTTCCATGATTCATTGTTTTCGTATAACACCCAGTGCTCCATGCAGTACGTGCCCTCTTTAATACCCATCACCAGGCTAACCCATCCCCCAAACCCCCTTCTTTTTTTTTTTCTTTAATTTTCACAGTATCTAATTTTGGGGCAGTGTTCAAGATGGGTGGTGTCATTAGAATGTGTAGCCAAGGGAGACCTTCAAGAACAGGCTGTTGATCTAGGAAGTTTCAAGAGTAGGATGGGGGAGGATCAAGAGTGTGTCTTTGAAGAGTCAGGTAAGCCTGACAGTGATCATTAAGCAGGAACCGAGAGCAACAGATCCCAGGGAGAAAGTAGCAAGGAAGCACGTCCTGGAAAATTACTTTGGAGATGGATTCTTAGGTCCTAAGAGGATCACTTTGACAGAGTTTTAGATCCAAAAGATCCAAAGCCTCTTGAATTCTTGGCAATGTTTCTAGATATGAAAAAAAAGACAGATGTTAACAGTGATTCAGTTAATATAACTGAAATGAAGGCGTTCTTCATGGTGAGTAAAATAATAGTTTGTCGTGGGACAAATAACAAGGTTGAAATGAAAACAATAGGAAATTTCGTTAATCAGCAGGTGGTTTTTGATTTCTGAACATGTGTCTCATACTATATTAGGCATGAGGAAGTAAAAAATGTAGTAGAACATTGATTTAGCCTTCAAGAAATTTGTAATACAGTTGCAGAAACACCATTCTTCATTCTAGAGAAATAAAATATTAAGAAAAAAACTTCAGAGAAGTATTTGTGACAAATTGTTTGTTTGCTCCTGAGACATATGACATCTGGTACATTATGTGAACTAAGCTAAAAGAATAATTTGTTGTTCATCTCTTGAAAGGAATCCTGCCAGTTCATAAATTCACATCAAGTCAATTTTCCCAATAAATTTCTCCTTACGTACTATAAACCTGATCAGCATTGAGAGAAACTGATAATTATAATCTCCTTTGTAATTTCCCTTCTAAAATCTTCTCATTAAGATTCACTTTGTGGTACCTTGCCTGGATTGCTAATTCTTTTCAATGAGAATGCTTTGGCTGAGTTGTGTTAATAATCAAAGTGTGTATCTCCAAGCAACTTTTTCTATGAGGGGCAGAGAAGTAGTGATGATACAAGAGAAAAGGAAACCATTAACACGAAATCTGTATACAATGTTGCTCCTTTTTTCCCTTGTGTGTAAGGTAGTTTTAGATTTCTGGAAATAGTATTTACATAAAAACTTTCTTTGTGAATTGTGTAAGACTGTTGAATCACAGATCTGTACTTCTGAAACAAATAACGCAACATATTTTAAGAAAAAAGAAAAAGAAGAAGATAGCAGGAGAGGAAGAATGAAGGGGAGTAAGTCAGAGGGGGAGACGAACCAGGAGAGACTATGGACTCTGAAAAACAAACTGAGGTTTCTAGAGGGGAGGAGGGTAGGGGGATGGGTTAGCCTGGTGATGGGTATTAAAGAGGGCACATTCTGCATGGAGCACTGGGTGTTATGAACAAACAATGAATCATGGAACACTACACCAAAACAAATGATGTAATATATGGTGATTAACATAACAATAAAAAACTTTCTTTGTGACTAGGTGGCAATATTGAGATGACAAGATTATGACATATGATTTAGTCTCATTAATATATCTTAAGACTTCGCTGTTTGCTTTGCCAACATTTCAGTCCTCCTTGAACAGCCTTTTTAAAAGTTTTTACTATACAATGAGATGTGTAACAGGTCCTGTGCAAGAGAGGATTCTGTTCTTAAGGAAGAGGAATGTCATACACAGAGACCATGAGCACTTTTTTTAACCGTTGTGACAGATCAAGGTTTCTTTTATGTCCATCACTTTATATGTTTCCATGACGCAGTTGATTGTTTCCTTCTGGAATTAGCTCCATGAAAGATCATGTTCACTTAGAATTTAAGTGGCCACTTAATATCACTTCAGCAATTTCAAGGAAGTGCTCTCTCCTCACAGATTGTAGAGAATGGTTTTTGCTTCCATGGTTTTGAAAGCTGCCAAACTAAGGAAATGGTGAGGAAAAGACAACATTTAGAGAAGAAAGAGTCAAACATTATTTTGAATACATGCCCATGAGGAATAAGTACAAGATGACTTATAGCATGTGTGTGTGGTAAGACCATTGATCCTTCATAATGGACACAGTTTCCCCCCAAAGAATCCTTGTTCCAAATTATTTTTTTTGTTTTATTAGCATTCCTTGAATTAAAAGCTTTAGATTAACAAATATTCCGTATGTTTATATATCCAGTTTGTGCCATACATATAGGGAAAAGAATCTTCATGGATCTCCCAGATGATAGTTTTAAATGAAGAGAGAAAGATGGCCTTGGCTCCAATGGGTATATCACTGGGCAGTTTATCACAGAATTAAAACAGTCTCTTGTCTGTACACTGCAAAGTGAGTAGTCAGAATTGAGCAAACCTCTTATATGAAAAGACACTTCAGAAAGCCCAAATTTTTCTTCTGGTGTTCTCTCTAAATTTTTAATTTTTTTCCTTTTCCTCCTCATAAATACCTCTGATGTAGAAAACAAAGAAGGGTGGACACTTCCAGAAAAGCCCGTGAGGCCATAAGTGAGGCATCCCACTATAGAAGTAACTCTTGGGTTAGAGGTAGAAGTAAATGAATCAGCTGAGTCAGGCCAACCTCTGAAATCATATTTGGGTTGAATCTAGCACTGACCAGCATGTGACTTCAACAGTTATTTTAGTTTGCTTATCTGTAAAATGGTAACAATAGTACTTACCTTAATAAAGTTGGTGTGGTGATTGATAGTGTAATGCTTATAAAACATATAACACAGTACCTAGCATAAAATGAACACTAAAAAATTACTAGTCATTACCACAAGAATGAAATGCACTAACAAATTCTATTATTTGAGAAACAAAAAGTCTGAGGATAAAAATGAAGGGGAAGAAAATACATGGGGAATATAGAACGCAGAAGTACAAAAATGCTGAGCTAAGTCTTTAAAGATGGATGTATCCAGTTGGTACATGAGGCCCTTCCAGATACAAGATCAGCATGAGCAGAAAGAATAGCACATGGATAAAAAGTTCCATGGTATGGGAAGGGAACTACAAAATGGTTTGTATTGCAGGTGTGTACTGCGTAAGTTGGGAGAAGTGGGAGATATCATTTCAGAACTAGGTAAAGGCTGTCTTTACTTATTTTATATACATAGTTTATGCCTGTCCTTATGCAGAGCAGAATGCCATTGAGTGGGTGTAATCAGAGAGTAACCTGACCTATTCTCCCAGACTGTTATGAGAGCAAAGATTTAAATAATAAATACAGTTCCCTTGGTATAGTCCCTTCCTGAAACTCTTTCATTGTGCTGCTAGTATTTTTTTTAATCTACTTTTCTATCCACCCATCCATTTTCCTCTTAGCTTCCTGATTTTAACTGCATCCTGCACTCATTGCATTGATTTTGATTGTGCGCTTTTGTTATTTATCATTTAACAACAAACATGTTTTGTTGCTTTTTATATGAGTATAACTTTCTGGTAAGCCCATTAGAGGAAGGGTAGATTTGTCCTTTTTGTCATCAGACAAGCATTTAGATAGAAAATCATACCAATGTTCAGATTACTTTGTAAATTAAATTTTTTTAATAAAATATATTGGATTTCTATTTAAAAGTGTATTCCCCACTTGTACAAATGGTGTTTATCAGTTAGGACAAAGCTAGAACTACTTTAATAGTCCAATATATAACAGCATGCAATCCTTGTATTCTGGAAAAAATTGTGAACTCAGGATCACTTCAAATGTTAATGTTTTTTGTCCTCTCACCAATGTCTTTCACCATGACTCTCCTATATAACTCATATTCTCTCTGTGTAGCAAGCATGATGATTTCCTATATGCCAAACAGAAGAAAAATTTAATTTTAAACTTTGGGAAATGGAAAAGCGATAGAATTAGTGAAGGGGTTTGAAAGTATACTAGAAACATCAAAGATAAAAACAAAATGATTTTGGTAATCCTTAGTGCTTGTTCTTAATACTAATGGTTGCTTTCTGAAATTCAGCTAAGGAGGCTGAGAGGTGTTGAGAAAGTTTAACATTGTGTTCTAGCAGATGGTTAAGTAGTGCTTTTTTTTCTAACTCATTCATCTAAAGCCCTTTCATCTGTATTAAAATTGTCCCAAAAGAAAAAATAAGTTTCAGAAATGTTTGTGATACTTTATTTTTGGGGGAAAATCCATTTTCTGTGATTTCCGTCAAGTGCAAAAACCTAATTAAAAGAATTAACTGTGATAATTCACTGCTCTGAATTGGTTCTTTTTGTAGTATTGCTTCCCACACTTTCATTTTATTTCATTCAATTCGAGTGTCTTTATCTTGAAGCTTCATGATCAAAAATCTATACAAAGTGTGTATATTATGTGTGTATCCTACCAAAAATCTGCTTAAAATGCAACTTTTGAGCACCTCCTTTTATGGCAGACCTCCCCATCTCTACTCCATCTGCTGATGTCTATCTTTTGCCTGCTCATTGATCATTTAAATACATTACACAGCAGGGATTATATCAATCCTTGTCAAAATTCTGTATGAGTTCACTGTTTGAACATGGTGTATGTTGGGGGCAGGTGAGTAACATCCACTGCTTAACATTAAGTACAAGTGTTAAAAAACAATTTTAACAAAATATCACAAAAGGAAACTAACAGATAGAAGGAAAGGAAAATTGGCTAGTGTTTTTATATACTGAGATTTGTTATTTGTGAATCTAAAAAATCTTAAAGTTAATAACATGAGGTAGTAAGACTTAACCAGAAATTGTGCATCCCTCCATGTGCGCTCTTCAAATAACCTCTTTAAGATTGTTTTCTCTACTTTGGGTGACACTTATTCAAGACTGATTTTGACATGTTTTATAAGAGCGTATTTCCAAGCCCTTGGTCTATCTTAATCTTTATAGTCCTCTAATTTTACCAACCCAACGATGAATGCAGATAGACTGCAGCAGAGCTGTAGCAAAAATCAAAGGTATGGGTCAATATTCAATATCTACGTGGTTCAGAAGAGCCATCTGAAGGATTTTTTTTTAAATGACACTAATCTAAAAAATAACTGCAATGTCACTGGCACTCAGTACAGAATTAGGAAGCTATTTAGGTAATGTGCCATGGGCTCTGAAGGTTGTTGCCAAAGAAGAGTTCCAAAAATATCTTGAGCAACAAGAGCATCAGTGAATTTGGATTTGTCCAAAATACATTTGGATGAATGTATTTCGATGTTAGGAAGAAATCTGGTGTGATTTTCTAGAAATGTGAATTGGACCATTTTACTCCTCTTAAAATTTTTTTTCAGATTCCCTGTAATCTATGTAGTGATTTTAAACTTTCTAAAAGTAAATATCTCCAAAAACAAAGAAGAGCAAACATGAAATTTCTTTGTCTTGAAATTTAAAATATAACTTAATGTTTTATTTACTTCACAATTTAAGAGACTTTTAAAATTTTACTACCAAGCAGAACAGATAGACCAAAAAATTACATCATATTTCTCCTGTATATTTTAATACCACACTGATATTACCTTCAACGTTCATCCATTCATCCATTCTGCTCATCCAAAAAATATTAATTGAATACCTGCTATACAATATAGAGTATTAAATGGTGGGATTGTGTGTATCTCACTATATTTTATTCCTTTATATGAATATCTCTCTTAATAAATTTAATTTGTTGAGAGCAAGGACTCTCATATTCCAATGACTAGCATAATGCTCAGAACATAGAAATGCTGAGAAAATATTGAATAAGTAAAAATGTTTATTAACAATTTATTTATAAATTATAAAATAAATTTATAAAAGCTTATGGTACATTTATATATTGCCCTTTGAGTTCTTATCCCAGCATCACTCCCCTCAAATCTGTCATGTGTATTTTTATGAGTCATTTATCTTAAATGCCAGTCTAAAACTCTTCCCAATTTGATATATTTGGCTTATATCTGACTTTCCAAATTTTGCACCAAAAAGCTCAAAAGTCCACATCTTAAGAAAGACATGTAAGACCTTCGTTTGTCCTATGCCTGTTCTCTCAGTTTTAAACTCCTATTACTCCCATCCACTCCATTACGTTCCATGTTTCCCAACACTTTACACAGGTTTTTTATTTTGCCTAGACTTTCCTTCTCTCAGATGTAGCAAATTCCTACACTTTCAACACCCAGTTGAGTCATTTCCATGTTTATGAAAGCTTCCTTGACCCCCACATATAACCACTCCTCCCTTGAGTACACTTTGCCTAATTTATACTTCTATTGAGATACTCCCCAAATCATGTTCCAAGGAATTAATTCTGTAGGATACTAACAAGTGTTATTGCAGGAAGAAAAGGAAGTAAGGAATATCCTCTGCCCCCCAAAATTTTAAGAGTTGTGTGTTAAGTAAAACTAAAAACGTGTTTTTATTACAGGAATACTCAGAGCCTTTATAGTTCTCATATTCACTGTGAATTTTTAAGAGTGGACTAGATTATATAATATACAGTGTTTCCCATGTATATTTCTCTATGAAACCCATCTTTCACACTGTACTGGACATCCCATGAAACTCAAGTATTCTACTAATTGTAGTTTATGAAAACTCTATTATTTTACTTATTATGATTATTTCCTAAGAGACTGTAGGCTCCCTAAAACTCAAGGTCTCTATGTACCATTTCTTACTCTTAGTAGAATGTGAATGATTTTTTTAAATATAAACTCAGTTTACAAATGAAATATTCTAACTCAGATGTCTTTATGGAGATAAGATAAATATAATTTCTTCATCTGCCTTATTTGTTGTGATTGTGTTTCAAGTAGTAAGTATGAACATTGGATGAATTAGTAATTAAGTGAAACATGTAAATAAGATGAACACTTTTTCCTGTACATTATCTTTTTAGGAGCTAAAGTTTTTCATCTGCTAAATTTCACCATTATAGTATATTTTTAATAGTTAGAACACTTTAAAGGTAATACACACTGAAATTATGTTTTAGTAATAAATATCTAAAGTATTTAATGTTAATTGTTTAATGTTTTTCATTATTTTGAACATTATCCATTGGAATTTTATAAAAAAGGGTCAAATTATATAAACCATATTTAAACCTATATTTTAAATATTTATTTATTTTTAATTTTTTTTGAGAGAGAGAGAGGGAGACACAGAGGGAGAGGGAGAGAGAGAATCTTAAACAGGCTTGATCCCATGATCCTGAGATCATAACCTGAGCTGAAATCAAGAGTCAGATGACTAACCTACTGAGACACCCAAGCATCCCTAAACCCTTATTTTAAAAGGCATGAATCTCTCTTAATTTGCATTCTAATAGAAATCTCTTTATATTATAAGATTTAACAATAGGGCGCCTGGGTGGCTCAGATGGTTAAGAGTCTGCCTTCGGCTCAGGTCATGATCCCAGAGTCCTGGGATCGAGTCCCGCATCGGGCTCCCTGCTCTGCGGGGAGCCTGCTTCTCCCTCTGCCTCTCTCTCTCTCTCTCTCTCTCTCTGACTCTCATGAATAAATAAATAAAACATTTAAAAAAAAAGATTTAACAATAAAATATTCATACAGATGAACAGCAAAATGCTGCTAAGGTGCAAACATAGGTACATAGATTTGTATTTATTTTTCTTCCATTCTGAGTCTACATAGCTGATGAAGGTTTGTTCTCATATGTAATGTAATGAGAAAATGGTTGAAAACATACATCATTGCTACTCATTGCCAACCCAATTTGTAGCAATGTAAAGATTTTAGTAAAAAAACAAACCCAAAAGCGACTTTGTTTTGTGAATGTTAATTGATTTGAAGGAATTTCTCTGGTTGTTTTATTGAATTCACTAATCAATTTATGAAAGAAATAAAATATTGACCAAATTTTTTTGCATACACATTCTATCTCACTTTTTAAACATCATTTTCCCAGCGTTAGACCGTAGCCTGAGAGGTCAGAAAAGCATTCTACTATCATTTCACTTCTGTTTTTTCCCTCTTAAATATGACTATCTTCTTGGATATTACTTTAAAATCTGGAGAGAAAATAATTTTGAGAGAAATCTTGGGTAAGGAACATTTTAAATGTATCACTGAAACCCCATCCCCTATTTGGATAGGGCTCTTATGAAACATAGAGGAGCATTAAAGGCTCAGAACTAATGATCAATTATTATTGGTTAGGTACATGGATTTATACTTTTGTTGAGCAATTTGACACAAATTCCACACTTCCATTCAAAAATTTCATCTTTTTTCACATGAAGTTACAGTTGTTGTCTCCTAAACTACAGATGCCTTATTCAACACATGAAAATTTCTTTAAGACTGTTTCTTTTCAAAACAAAGGAGAGGACTCCCATCCACTCCATTACATTCCATGTTGTTTCCCAACACTTTACACAGGTTTTTTATTTTGCCTAGACTTTCCTTCTCTCAGATGTAGCAAATTCCTACCCTTTCACCTCAATTAAGTGATAAAATCAATGAGGATAATGGGTCATTTAAGTGCAAGTACTAATCATTTTTTATATGACTGGACTAGTCTTTTTATAATGAAGTAAAGTATAAAATAAAAGCATCCAGACTGTCTTCCAGCAGAGTTAATATACACATTTAAACATTCATGAAAATGTAAGTTATGTTTTTCATAGTGGCAATTCAACTGACAGTCAAGAGCGCTATGCTCTGTCCACATAATATATTCATTATGGCAACATAAAAACAATGTTTTTGGAAGAAGATAGATGTGGCCAACAAGTACATCAAGAAGAATTTGACATCACTAATCATCACAAATCAAAACCACAATGAGATATCATCTCACACCTGTTAGAATGGCTACTATCAAAAGATCAGAGACAAGTGCTGGAGAGAATATGGGGAAAGGGGAACACTTAATGTACTGTTGGCAGGAGTATAAATTGGTACAGCAGCTATGGAAAACAGTGTGGAGGTTCTTCTAAAATTTGAAAATGGAACTGCCATATGATCCAGCAATCCTACTTCTGGGTATATATCTGAAGGAAATGAAATCACTATTTTGAAGAGATATTTATACCTCCATGTTCATTGCAGCACTATTTATAATATCTAAGACACATTAAAAACCTTAGTGTCCATCAACAGATGAATGGACAAAGAAAACATGGTATATTTACATAGATAATGAAATTTTCTTCAGCCCTACACAAGAATGAAATCCTGCCATTTGTGACAATGTGGATGAATCTTCAAGGCATAGGCTGAGTGAAATAAGTCAGAGAGAGAGAGAGTGACAAATACTGTATGATCTCATTTAGATGTGAAATCTTAAAAAAAAAATCAGCCTCATAGAAACAAAGAGTAGATTGGTAGTTGCCAGAGGCTGGGGGGTTGGTGAAATGAGGAGATGTTGATCAAAGAGGACAAACTTTCAGTTATAAGTTAAATACTTCCTGGGCATCTAATATACAGCTTGATGACTGTCATAGTTCCTTGGACTGTAATGTATACTTGAAAGTTGCAAGAGTAGATCTTAAATTTTCTCACCACACTTAAAAAAAAGTAATTATGTGAGGTAATGGATGTGTTAACTAACCTTGTTGTGGTAATCATTTCACAATATATACATGTATCAAATTACCATGTTGTACATCTTAAGCTTACACTTAAGGGTAATATGTCAGGGTTATATGTCAAGTATACCTAAATAAATCTGGGAAAAATAACATGCTGGTGTTAGATTAATTTTAAAAGTGCACTAGGTAGAAAAACATAACTTGCATCTCACAGGTCAGACTTCAATGTTTAAATACTCTTTTGGGGGGGCATTTTCTGAATCTCAGAATTAAAAAGAAGCAACGGGGTTCTAATCCAGTCTGATTTCCAAATTATTGACACCATTCTAAATGTTTAGGAATGAGAATCATGCCTTCTCCCAAACCTAAATATTTTTTTCCCATCTGAATACTTTCTTTAGCTTTCTTTCAATTAATTATGATTCATTAAAGAAGCAACTTCTTATAAAGCTGTGATACTCAAACTTTAACGAACCTGAAATTTACCTAGAAAGTTTGTTAGAATGCAAATTCCTAGGACACAATGCCAAAAATCTGATCAGTAGGTCTTGGTTTTAACTTAGCACTCTAGGTGAATCTTGCAGATGCTTTCCAGATTCCATTTCAATAACACTTCAGGAGACAATGATTGACAGTCCAAGGAACAGTGTCCAAAGAGTATAGAGTTCAGGTGGGTTTCAGACCATCCTGCAAACAGGAAATTTCAACCCACAAGATGGACATAATGGGAAGGGAGTGCAGATGATAGTGTAATTCATGAGTAATGTAGATGAGTGGTCACTATGTGTCTGAGGATCCAAGAACAATCCCACCCTCCCTCCTTCAACCCAAGGATCAGAGAGTAAGGAAAAGAGATTCAGCTATAGCCAACTTTCTAGGAGAGGCAGAAACTACCTTGAATAGTTCAACCTGCTTTTGTAACTTAATTTCATGTCCCTTTGGATGGTGTAACTAAGATTACTTCTCTACAATGAGTATCAGAACTGAGATTTCTCCCTTTCAAATATATTGCTCTTAAATATGTAACAAGGCTTTGACTCTTCAGGTAGATAGATGGATGGATGGATGGATGGATGGATGGATGGATGGATAGATGATAGGTAGGTAGGTAGGAGATATAGATAGATAGATGATAGATAGATAGATGATAGATAGATGATAGATAGATAGATAGATAGATAGATAGATAGATAGATAGATAGATGATAGATAGATGATAGATATGTGATTGCCATAGCCCACAAAATATGTTCCATCTCCTTGACATGCCACCTATGGCCCTATACTATTAGTGGTATTTCTTTTCTTTGTTCCTTTGCTACTTTCCTTGATTTGCCCTACATTTCAGTCAAACTGGATAATTCACCTTTCCCAAACTCATCCTAGTTGTTATTGTGGCCATACTTATCTGACACTCTTTCTACTGTCTGGTGTGCTATTTCCACATGTCTAATTCTACCAATCTTTTAAGACTTAGCTTAAATGCCACCTCTACCTGGAAGTCATTTATTCTTCATGATCAGAGGGAGTTCTTTTCAATTTCCACAGCACTTTTAGCTTTACTTTCTTTTCTGAACTTTTCCATGTTCTCATTTCTATTATGGTATCTGCATTTGGAGCCTCTCCTGTAAGGAACTGTAAGTTCCTTGGAATCAAGAACTCATGTATATATGTGTGTCTGTGTGTGTTTTCCTCTTGAAATTTCCCTTAGCATATAGGTTTATACATATAAGTATACAAAACGTTTGTTAATGATTGCCTTCTCCCTCTATCCCTCAAAAAGGAGGGACCTGAAAATTTGAGACTTGAAATTTCATAGGGCTAAATGTTTTCAATTCCTTTACATGCCTCTGTGTCTATTAATAAAATCTAAAATTGCATTATAGTAGTTTTTAAATGATTTTTGTGACTGCCATTGTTTAACTTTTACTACCAGTCACATCATTGAACATTAAAAGCTGTAGGATTTTTAAAAATACTACCTTCTATTTACCCAGACAGGTCTTCCCTATTTTGTGTTTGTACAACTTTTAAACCCATGTAGCATTTTAATGATATTTTTAATGTCCTTTATTCTATCCTTTCCGGATATTTTTGGATCTTGGTCAACTCTGCTAGTAAATAGGCTAGCTGTTTCCCTCACTGCCCCCACTCCCTCATTCTTAGCTCTGACTAATATGGTCATTGGAGAAGCTTAACTTTTCTGTCTTTAAGCAATTCATTGATAAAAATGGACAGGACAAGGAAAAGAATAGAGAACTCTATTCTGATTAGCATCAGTTGAAATCAGCACATTTTAAATCCTTCAATATGACCATAATCCTGCATCTTATTCACAAAGATGTCATGAGAGACATTTCACCATCTTACTGTAATCAATGTCTATTCTTTTTATTTTTCTGATATGCCTGGTTCATCACAATAAAAAGAGGTGAGTTCCTACATAAACCAAGTAACTTAAAGCTCTGTGGTATAAACCAATGAAAAATTTTGGGCAATTTACATAGTGGTCCAGTGTTAGCTATATATTTATATTTTAATCAACCCTCACACAGAAGACCCTATTTATTTTTTTAAAATAGTGAAAACGTAATTTTGCTCTAATATGCTAGGTTTATACCAAATAAGCAATTTGCTTCTAAGTGATTATTTTGGTCTCTTTTGTCCATGCTTTCAGTAAGTGTTACCTAAAAAAGTAAATAATTAATTTAGTAGGTTAATGTGAATTGTACCATGAGAGGAATTGACATTTAGAATTATAATTTTAAAAATGCTATCATTTTGGAGTGCCTTCTGTGTGAAAGGCCCTGTGCTTAGTGCATTAGACATAATATCACATCAGTCAGCATCACAATCTTATGAAATAAGCATTATTATTATTATTATCCCATTCCTCAGAAGGAAACCCGAGGTTCACAGTTCCATTCATTTATTCAGTGCTTATTGATAAACTATCTGTTATGTCTCTTGCACAAAATTGGCCCTATTTATACAGTTTCTTGTTTATATAATTTAATTGAATTTGTGTTTTGATGGAGGGTGGAATTTCCATCAACTCACTAGAGAAATACTAAACAAGTAATTAGAGAACAAATCAGTTGGTTTCAATTATGAAAAGCGCTACAGAGAAATCCAGAAGGTGTATGAAATTATATAAGAAATTATATAGCAGACAAACCTGATTTAGTCTGAGGTGGGGGGCAGGTCAGGGAAGGTTTCTGAGTCCAGAAGCATAAAAGTAAGTCAACCAAGGAAGTGTTGGCAGTGGAGTCGGGGAAGGAGGGCAGATTATTTGAGACAAAGAGAGGAGCATCTATGAAGGTTCAGAGATGGGGAAGTAGTCTATGCTTTTCAGAAAATGAAGGGCAGCTAATGGGATTGTCATGCAGAGTGAGCCGAAGCATAGGAAGGAGACTTTGGCTCTTACAGGGCCTTCCTGCAGGCCACCTGTTAATTTTAGATTTTAGGCCAAAGGGAATGTGAAGACAAAAGGTTTACTTGCTTATTTGTATTTTGTTTGTTTGTTTTAATTAGGAGTGAGCTATTTGTTCTATAAAAGATTATTCTGGCTGCTTTTTTAGGGAATGGACTAGAAAACAGCACAGAGGGATGAATGAATACCATTTAGGAGGCTTTTGCAGGGGTGAAGGAGAAAGATAACAGTGCCTTGGAGCAAGTAATGGCAAAAAGGATAGAGACAAACGAATGACATAAAGAGAAGTTTAGGAAATAGAATTGGCAAGACTTGGTAATTGATTGAATGAGGTGATGAGTAAAAAAGAAAAAGCCAAGGCATGTCCAGCTGGGTGGATGTTAATTAAATAGTTGCCCAAGGACAAATAGCTAATAAGTATTAGGGATTTGGACCTTATTCAGAATTTGTGCTTTTAACATTGTGGTCCTCTGCAACCCAACTTAACATGGCCAAGAGTTCCAGTATTTGAAATTTTACAGTAAGACTTCAATAGTATAAGTCTTATAATATAAATGCTTGAACATATGTGATGACATCCTGGAGATAGACATGTGCAATGCAAAATGGAATCTGGAGCAGATTATTCTGAATTTATTGTGGTGATTCTTCAGAGTAGCTGTCAAACATGGGGTTCTTTCATTCGTGTTTCATTTTATAAACTGCTGGTAGCAATAATAAGCATAATGAGGTAATTCAAGGTAAAATGAAAAATAAACATTTCCTAGGATCCTTGGATGAAAGAAAAAGTTTCTTCCAATCATAATATGTATTTTCTGTATAATTTTATATCTTATTCTGTCTTATTGAATAATACTAAAATTTTGATGTGTCTTCTCAAATACTGTGTAACCATTTGTTCAGATCAGGAGAATTAATTACATCTCAGATCAGGTAGAATGTCTCTTTTTATGAATGCAAATACCCTTAGTAATGTGAAGTAGTAAATCACCACCCATAATGTTCTTTTCCCTTTTGGTTAAAAGTTAATCATGAAAAGAATTATAGCCACAGAATTTCATCTTTAAAACTGTTGCCACCAAAAGGTAACTTTGTCACTAAGCTGAAGTGGTGCATTTTTTCCCTTTACATCCTTAAATTTTGGGGTTTAGTTCCAAAAATTTGCTTCCAAAATGTGTAATTTCAAGTTTCTTCCACCGCTCTGAATACTATTCCCTATGCAATGTACTAATTTTTTAGATGTAATTACATGTGGACACTGCACACTTTATTGAGATAAAACAAAGGGAATAATAAAATATGTGTAATTATTTTAAATGTTTCTAGAGCCCCATAGATGGAGATGTAGTTCTGTCTCCTTTACAAGCCTACCCAGTTTATTCCTTTTCCAACAGAGGCAGATCAAACGATGCCAGGTTATGCCAGATCTGTGGAGGATGAACTAGGTCCATGGCTTTAATTGCAATCCTCAGTGTGGCCAGGCTCTGGGGGGGTGGGGGGGTCGCATTGGGAGGAACATGGCAATTATAAAGTGAAAAGTAATAAGTTGTTTTGCAGAACAGAAGATTTTTTGTCTCTATTGATAAGAGGCTCAGAATTGAGTAAATTAAGAACTAATGATTGGTTCTAAAAGTAAAGATTAAGAAGCAGCACTTAAGAATATATGCTTTTGGGACACCTGGACGGCTGAGTCATTTAAACCTCCAACTCTTGATTTCAACTCAGGTCATGATCTCAGGGTCATGAGATTGAGCCCCACACTGGGCTCTGTGCTCAACCTGGAGAATGCTGGAGAATTTTTTACTCCCTCTTCCTCTGCCCCTCCCCCTGTTCAATAAATAAATAAACAAATAAATAAATAAAAGAACATATGCTTTTATTGAGAACATCATCCTGTTGGGGTGGTTAAAAGCACAGGCTCTGGACTCTGGCTTCCAGCACCACCACTTACTAGCTCTATGCCCTTCGCCAAGTTAATATAACTTAAATGAGGTAATCACAGGGTTGTTGGGAGGTTTAAATGACATGACCTATAGCGCCCTCAGGACAGTGCCTGGTTGGCACTAGAGAAATGTTAATTGTTGTTATTATTATTACTCTCATGCCCTTACCCAGCCATACCCTTCAATTAATAAGGACAGTGATGAGCACTTGGTAGAAGGGAAACAGGGTAATTGGTACAAGAACATACCTTCTTTTTCATGTTTCACCCATTGTCTATTTGACCTATTAACATATTATTTTTCCTCTTCCATTGTGCACATACTATGGTCCATATAAAATTATAACTGGGATAGTCCTTGAGCAGGCAGCCTGATGTGGGGCTAGATCCCAGGATCCCAGGATCATGACCTGAACCAAAGGCAGATGCTTAACCGACTGAGCGAGCCATGTACCCTAGTAATTCTTAACTTTAAAGCTTATCAGTACATCCCTGTGGGGGTCTCACCTTTAGAAATCCACAGTTTGTAAAAAAAAAAAAACAAAAAAAAAAACTACATTTTTCAGGCTAATAATATCAATTATATCAAGTGTATCAAAGTATATAGTATGTAATGAAGTTCTACCAAAGAAAGCGAGTTTTCCACCATAGATTTATATGCCTTTATAACCATGGGATTATGATCTCAACTAATGAAAGACCATGAATTATAATTAGAATGTATGTAAATGACATAAGAATGCACATATCCCTGATAGCACTCAAGAAATGTTGATGGGCCTAATTATTCAGCAGAGGACTGGGACTCTCCTGAACACAATCTCTTGGTTTCCTTTGCAAGGTAAGTCTGTTTTAGAAAGGAAAGAATATGAATGTATCTAACTGAAACATTTGCTGCTTTGGCTCTAAAAACAGGGAAATAATCAGGAAATAGAGAAAAGGAACCCCTGTGCACTGTTGGTGGGAATGCAAACTGGTGTAGCCACTAGGGAAACCATATGGAGGGTTCATAAAAAGTTAAAAATAGAACTACCATATGATCCAGCAATCCCATTTCTGGGCATATATCCAGAGGGAATTAAATCACTATCTCAAAGTGACACCTGGATCCTATGTTTATTGCAGCATTATTCACAGTTGCCAAGGCATGGGAGCAACTATGTGTCCATCAAGAGATGAACAGATAAAGAAAATGTGATATATATCTATGATGGAATATTATTCAGCCATAAAAGGAGAAAATTCTGCCATTTGTACAATATAGATGGGTCTTGACGTTATGCTTAATAAAATAAGTAAGACAGAGAAAGACAAGTACTTTCTTATATATGCTCACTTACATGTGGAATCTAAAAATGTCAAGCTCAAAGAAACAGAGAGTAGATAGGTGGTGGTTCAGGAGCTGGAGGGTTAGGGAAGTGGGGAAATGTTGGTCAAAGGGTAAAAACCTTCAGTTATAAGACGAGTAAGTTCCAGGGATCTAATGCACAGCATGGTGACTATAGTTAACAATACTGTGTTGTATATTTGAAAGCTACTATGAAGATAGATCCCCAAATATTCTCACCATAACACCACCAAAAATAGATAATTATGTGATTTGTTAACTAACCTTGCTATGGTTAACACTTGCAATATATATATGTATCAAATTATTACAATTGTGTGTTTTAAGTTTCCACAGTGTTATTGCCAATTATATCTCAGTAAACCTAGAAACAATGACAAAATAGGGAGCATGAGAGGAAAAGGTGGTAAGAATTGAAGAAGAACAGGGAGAGAGGAAAAAAAGCAGATTACAAAACATTGAAAGAATTTATCTTTTTTAAAAATTTTATGTACTCTTAGCATAAAAAAATTTAAAAGTAAGTAAATTAAACATTTAACAGTGGTTATATCTTAATGGTAGGATTTGGGGATGGTCTTTCATTTGTTCATTTTTTGCTAAATATTTTCCAATTATTCTACTATATATTTCATATGCCCTTAAAGAAGAAATAAACAGAAATGCAAAGTAAGCCGACCAAATGACAATTAGTAGGGTCCATTTATTTTTATAATCTGTAAAACTGAACAATGTTTTTATTATGTTCAGGAAATATTGCAGAGATGCCCAGAAAAATGAGAGCGTGCAGAATTCACACAAGTCAAATAGAAAGAGATACATTTGTACAAAGGCATTTCTAGTGGCAGAAAAGTTTACATAAAACAATAAAGCAATAATAAAATGGTCTAAATGTAAATTTTGAAGAGTATTCTCAATAAGAAACAGTGGGTGAAGTCTGAAACAACACATTCTTAAACACAGTAAGTTATAGCAGTCTAATTTTTGCAAATTAGACACTTCTAGGGAGTTATTTGCTTGCAATAAATCTCAAACAGTAAGTGACTTGAATAATAAATGGTTTACTCACTTAATAAAAATGAATAGTTGACTCTTCATCAAGGAAAATAAATCAATAGGATAAAATGTTCTTTTCTCCTTTGTTGTTAGAGAAGAGGGTGTTTATGAAAAGCATGGGTATCTATAAATACATGATGAAAACTCAGAAAATCAATGTCTAATACCTTTATAAGATGTCGAGGGCCCTGTCTTTGCAGTGTTTCTTAATAGATAGTGACTAGACCTGTTGCATCAGAAATAAACTAGGGGGGCCCCTGGGTGGCTCAGTTGGTTAAGCGACTGCCTTCAGCTCAGGTCATGATCCCAGGCTCCTGGGATCGAGTCTGGCATCGGGCTTCCTGCTTAGCAGGGAGTCTGCTTCTCCCTCTGACCCTACCCCCTCTCATGCTTTCTCTATCTCATTCTCTCTCTCAAATAAATAAATAAAATATTAAAAAAAAGAAATAAACTGGGAAATTTGATCTCAGACCACCAAATCAAACTTTCCAGAATCACAGAGGCATCTGTGTTTTCAGTAAGTGCCCAACGTAAATGTGATGTTCGCTGAAGTTTGAGAACATCGAATGTGAACTGTGGGCTAAAATCCATAAAAGATTAGCAAAGTGATAGATTACACATTTCTCTTTAAACAAAAGTCTTCTTTATTAACTGAAAATTATTTTAATATGTAAACTTCCAGATGAAAAGGATGGGTTAATACACCACAAAAGGGTCAATGAGTTTATAATGCTGTGCTTGTATACAGACTCTTGGAGATATGCCTCTAGGTCATTTTTATTCAAATTGTTTTATATATTCTGAATTAATATGCAAACTGGGAAAACCTTAAAATACCTTGTTCTCATTTGAATAACTGATAGAAATAAAATATTCTTGTTAATCACTGAGGCATATGTAGTATGTTTCAGCTGATTAATTTTGTTTTAATGTGATCTCTGTTTTTTTCCTCCACTCCATAGAGCAGTCATGGCTGAAACAGAAAAGCATTCTCTGAGATATTTATGTCTTTTAATTATATTGAAAGGTAAATTACTTTTATTTTCAGAGTTGCTGCTTTCTTGTTCCTCTTCTGTGTGTTTTTTTTTTAGAGGCATAACTTCAACTAAAAAAGCTCTAGACAATTTAAGAAGCCTAGAAAATTTCATAATGAATTTTAAAAACTGGGTGGAAGACTTAGAGTAAACATTATTTTTCAGAAGAGTGCTTGCCTTCGGAGCACAGTGATCATAAACAACAATACCGTATTATAAACTTCAAAGCTGCTAAGAGACTAGATTGGAATTTTTCCCACTACAAAAAAAAAAAGGATAATTATGTGCCCTGACAGAGGTGGTAGCTAACCCTAAGGTGAGAACCATATTGCAATATATAAATGTACCAGATCAACATGTTTTACATCTTAAAGTTATATAATGTTATATGTCAACTATACCTCAATAAAGTAATTTAAAAAAAAAAGGAAAAACTCATTATGCCGACACTATGGGAATATCAGAAGTAACCTTCCAGCTTCATAATTTAGGGATTTGCTTTTCCAGGGTGACAATATTTCCAAATTCCTCTGAGGAGGTATAAGACATTGTTCTAGAAGCATACTTTTAGAAATGTCCTTGTATGTTTCATTGAAAGGATACCTGTTACTTTATATAATCATACTATTCACATTTCTTTTTTGAATCTTTGACTTATGAAACATAAACTAATCACTTAAGTATATATGTTTAATATTCTAGAAATTTTTTGAGCCTTCTATCTCCCAGATATATCAGTACATAAAATGTACATGCTCCTGAGTATATTTTTGCTCTTTAAAAACAAAATAATAAAAACCAAGATTGTGAAGATAATGAAGTGTCACTGTGTAGAAATAAGATATTAGTGGGCGCCTGGGTGGCTCAGTTGGTTAAGCGACTGCCTTCGGCTCAGGTCATGATCCTGGAGTCCCGGGATCGAGTCCCGCATCGGGCTCCCTGCTCAGCAGGGAGTCTGCTTCTGCCTCTGACCCTCTTCCTTCTCGTGCTTTCTATCTCTCATTCTCTCTCTCTCTCAAATAAATAAATAAAATCTTTAAAAAAAAAAAGAAATAAGATATTAGTGATACAGGCTAGTATTCTATCAGTCATTATGGGTTCTGTTATGCCATGGTAACAAGTAAGACCAAATTTCAGAGTCTCAAAAAAAACCCTGAGATTTTTTTGCTTGTTGATGGCATATAGCCATCCCATCATATTATACTCAGTTCAGAATCTTGGCTGTTAGAGAAGCCCCTATCTAGAACATTGTTTGGCCCCATGGAAGGAAAAAGGAGATAGCAATATGAATCATACATTAGATCTTAAAGTTTCCTCCCAGAAGTGACATATCTCCCTAGACAAAGCAAGTCACATGACCACACCTACCCACAGTGGGCAAGGAAGTATAATAATACTACATGCTGAGGAGCACCACAAATATTTAATGAACAGCCCTGTAACTACCACAAGGATCCTGGAATTAGGGGCATTTGTTTGACATTTTCCTTTCTCTTTACTTCTTGCTGATATCAAAATTATCTTTCATACCTGGTTTTCTGAAAAGTAAGGCAAAGATATTAACCTTCAGTGGCAATAGTGAAGATTTTTTTTAATAATTTTTATTCTTATGTTAATCACCATACATTACATCATTAGTTTTTGATGTGTTCCATGATTCATTGTTTGTGCATAACACCCAGTGCTCCACGCAGAATGTGCCCTCTTTAATACCCATCACCAGGCTAACCAATCCCCCCACCCCCCTCCCCTCTAGAACCCTCAGTTTGTTTTTCAGAGTCCATCGTCTCTAATGGTTCATCTCCCCCTCCGACTTACCCAACTTCATTCTTCCCCTCCTGCTATCTTTTTCTTCTTTTTTTTTCTTAACATATATTGCATTATTTCTTTCAGAAGTACAGATCCTGATTCACCAGGCTTGTACAATTCACAGTGCTCACCATAGCACATACCCTACCCAATGTCTATCACCCAGCCACCCAATTCCTCCCACCCCCCACCACTCCAGCAACCCTCAGTTTGTTTCCTGATATTAAGAATTCCTCGTATCAGTGAGGTCATATGATACATGTCTTTCTCTAACTGACTTGTTTCACTCAGCATAACACCCTCCAGTTCCATCCACGTCGTTGCAAATGGCAAGATCTCATTCCTTTTGATGGCTGCATAATATTCCATTGTGTATATATACCACCTCTTCTTTATCCATTCATCTGTTGATGGACATCTTGGCTCTTTCCACAGGTTGGCTCTTGTGGACATTGCTGCTATAAACATTGGGGTGCACGTACCCCTTCGGATCCCTACATTTGTATCTTTGTGGTAAATACCCAGTAGTGCAATTGCTGGATCGTATGGTAGCTCTATTTTCAACTGTTTCAGGAACCTCCATACTGTTTTCCAGAGTAGTTGCACCAGCTTGCATTCCCACCAACAGTGTAGGAGGGTTCCCCTTTCTCCACATCCCGCCAACATCTGTCATTTCCTGACTTGTTAATTTTAGCCATTCTGACAAGTGTGAGGTGGTATCTCATGGAGGTTTTGATTTGGATTTCCCTGATGCCAAGCGATGTTGAGCACTTTTTCATCTGTCTGTTGGCCATTTGGATGTCCTCTTTGGAAAAATGTCTGTTCATGTCTTCTTCCCATTTCTTGATTAGATTATTTGTTTGATAAGTTCTTTATAGATTTTGGATACTAGCCCTTTATCTGATATGGCATTTGCAGATATTTTCTCCCATTCTGTCGGTTGTCTTTTGGTTTTGTGGACTGTTTCTTTTGCTGTGCAAAAGCTTTTTATCTTGATGAAATCCCAAGAGTTCATTTTTGCCCTGGCTTCCCTTGCCTTTGGCGATGTTTCTAGGAAGAAGTTGCTGTGGCTGAGGTCGAACAGGTTGCAGCCTGTGTTCTCCTTTAGGATATTGATGGACTCCTCTCTCGCGTTTAGGTCTTTCAACCATTTGGAGTCTATTTTTGTGTGTGGTGTAAGGAAATGGTCCAGTTTCATTCTTCTGCATGTGGCTGTCCAATTTTCCCAACACCATTTGTTGAAGAGACTGTCTTTTTGCCATTGGACATTCTTTCCTGCTTTGTCGAAGATGAGTTGACCATAGAGTTGAGGGTCCATTTCTGGGCTCTCTATTCTGTTCCATTGATCTATGTGTCTGTTTTTGTGCCAGTACCATACTGTCTTGATGATGACAGCTTTGTAATAGAGCTGGAAGTCCGGAATTGTGATGCCGCGAGCTTTGCTTTTGTTTTTCAATATTCCTCTGGCTATTCGGGGTCTTTTCTGGTTCCATACAAATTTTAGGATTATTTGTTCCATTTCTTTGAAAAAAGTGGATGGTATTTTGATGGGGATTGCATTGAATGTGTAGATTGCTCTAGGTAGCATTGACATCTTCACAATGTTTGTTCTTCCAATCCATGAGCATGGAACGTTTTTCCATTTCTTTGTGTCTTCTTCAATTTCTTTCATGAGTATTTTATAGTTTTCTGAGTACAGATCCTTTGCCTCTTTCGTTAAATTTATCCCTAGGTATCTTATGGTTTTGGGTGCAGTTGTAAATGGGATCGACTCCTTGATTTGTCTCTCTTCTGTCTTGTTGGTGTATAGGAATGCCACTGATTTCTGTGCATTGATTTTATAGCCTGCTACTTTACTGAATTCCTGTATGAGTTCTAGCAGTTTTGGGGTGGAGTCTTTTGGGTTTTCCACACAAAGTATCATATCGTCTGCAAAGAGTGAGAGTTTGACTTCCTCCTTGCCGATTTGGATGCCTTTGATTTCTTTTTGTTGTCTGATTGCTGTGGCTAGGACTTCTAATACTATGTTGAATAGCAGTGGTGAGAGTGGACATCCCTGCCGCGTTCCTGACCTTAGGGGAAAAGCTCTCAGCTTTTCCCCATTGAGAATGATATTTGCTGTAGGTTTTTCATAGATGGCTTTTATGATATTGAGGTATGTACCCTCTATCCCTATACTCTGAAGAGTTTTGATCAAGAAAGGATGCTGTACGTTGTCAAATGCTTTTTCTGCATCTATTGAGAGAATCATATGATTCTTGTTTTTTCTTTTGTTAATGTATTGTATCACGTTGATTGATTTGTGGATGTTAAACCATCCTTGCAGGACAGGGACAAATCCCACTTGGTCATGGTGAATAATCCTTTTAATGTAGTGTTGGATCCAATTGGCTAGTATTTTGGTGAGAATTTTTGCATCCATGTTCGTCAAGGATATTGGTCTGTAATTCTCCTTTTTGATGGGGTCTTTGTCTGGTTTTGGGATCAGGGTAATGGTGGCCTCATAAAATGAGTTTGGAAGTTTTCCTTCCATTTCTATTTTTTGGAACAGTTTCAGGAGAATAGGTATTCATTCTTCTTTAAATGTCTGATAGAATTCCCCTTGGAAGCCATCTGGCCCTGGGCTTTTGTTTTTTGGGAGATTTTTGATGACTGCTTCAATTTCCTTAGTGGTTATAGGTCTGATCAGGTTTTCTATTTCTTCCTGGTTCAATTTTGGTAGTTGATACATCTCTAGGAATGCACCCATTTCTTCCAGGTTGTCTAATTTGCTGGCATATAGTAGCTCATAATATGTTCTTATAATTGTATTTCTTTGGTGTTGTTTGTGATCTGTCCTCTTTCATTCATGATTTTGTTGAGTTGGGTCATTTCTCTTTTCTTTTTGATAAGTCTGGCCAGGGGTTTATCAATCTTGTTAATTCTTTCAAAGAACCAGCTCCTAGTTTCGTTGATCTGTTCTACTGTTCTTTTGGTTTCTATTTCATTGATTTCTGCTCTGGTCTTTATTATTTCTCTTCTCCTCCTGGGTTTAGGCTTTATTTGCTGTCTTTTCTCTAGCTCCTTTAGGTGTAGGGTTAGTTTGTGTATTTGAGACCTTTCCTGTTTCTTGAGAAAGGCTTGTATCGCTATATACTTTCCTCTCAGGACTGCCTTTGCTGTATCCCAAAGATTTTGAACAGTTGTGTTTTCATTTTCATTGGTTTCCATGAATTTTTTTAATTCTTCTTTAATTTCCTGGTTGACCCATTCATTCTTTAGTAGGATGCTCTTTAGCCTCCATGTATTTGAGTTCTTTCTGACTTTTCTCTTGTGATTGAGTTCTAGTTTCAAAGCATTGTGGTCTAAAAATATGCAGGGAATAATCCCAGTCTTTTGGTACCAGTTGAGACCTGATTTGTGACCTAGGATGTGATCAATTCTGGAGAATGTTCCATGGGCACTAGAGAAGAATGTGTATTCCGTTGCTTTGGGATGGAATGTTCTGAATATGTCTGTGAAGTCCATTTGGTCCAGTGTTTCATTTAAAGTCTTTATTTCCTTGTTGATCTTTTGCTTAGATGATCTGTCCATTTGAGTTAGGGGGCTGTTAAAATCCCCCACTATTATTGTATTGTTGTCAATGTGTTCCTTTGCTTTTCTTATTAATTGCCTTATATAATTGGCTGCTCCCATGTTAGGGGCAAGGATATTTACAATTGTTAGATCTTCTTGTTGGATAGACCCTTTAAGTAGGATATAGTGTCCTTCCTCATCTCTTATTACAGTCTTTGGTTTAAAATCTAATTTGTCTGATATAAGGATTGCCACCCCAGCTTTCTTTTGGTGTCCATTAGCATGGTAAATGGTTTTCCACCCCCTCACTTTCAATCTGGGGGTGTCTTTGGGTCTAAAATGAGTCTCTTGCAGACAGCATATCGATGGGTCGTTTTTTAATCCAATCTGATAGCCTGTGTCTTTTGTTTGGGGCATTGAGCCCATTTACATTCAGGGTAACTATTGCAAGGTATGAATTTAGTGCCATTGTATTGCCTATAAGGTGACTGTTACTGTATATTGTCTGTGTTCCTTTCTGATCTATGCTGCTTTTAGGCTCTCTTTTTGCTTAGAGGACCTCTTTCAATATTTCTTGTAGGGCTGGTTTTGTGTTTGCAGATTCCTTTAGTTTTTCTTTGTCCTGGAACCTTTTTATCTCTCCTTCTATTTTCAATGATAGCCTAGCTGGATATAGTATTCTCGGCTGCATATTTTTCTCGTTTAGTGGTCTGAAGATATCATGCCAGTCCTTTCTGCCCTGCCAGAGCTCTGTGGATAGGTCTGTTGCCAGTCTAATGTTTCTACCATTGTAGGTTACATGTCTCTTCTCCCGAGCTGCTTTCAGGATTTTCTCTTTGTCTCTGAGACTCGTAAGTTTTACTATTAGATGTCAGGGTGTTGACCTATTTTTATTGATTTTGAGAGGGGTTCTCTGTGCCTCCTGGATTTTGATGCCTGTTTCCTTCCTCACATTAGGGAAGTTCTCTGCTATAATTTGCTCCAATATACCTTCTGCCCCTCTCTCTCCTTCTTCTTCTTCTGGGATCCCAATTATTCTAATGTTGTTTCATCTTATCGTATCGCTTATCTCTCAAATTCTGCCCTCGTGATGCTGTAGTTGTTTCTCTCTCTTTTTCTCAGCCTCTTTATTTTCCATCATTTCGTATTCTATATCGCTGATTCTTTCTTCTGCCTCATTTATCCTAGCAGTTAGTGCCCCCATTTTTGATTGCACCTCATTAATAGCCTTTTTGATTTCAACTTGGTTAGATTTTAGTTCTTTTATTTCTCCAGAAAGGGTTTCTCTAATAACTTCCACGCTTTTTTCAAGCCCAGCTAGTATCTTTAAAGTCATGATTCTGAACTCGAAGTCTGACATCATACTAATGTCAGTATTGAGTAGGTCCCTGGCAGACGGTACTACCTCTTGTTCTTTTTGCTGAGGTGAATTTTTTCATCTTGTCATTGTGTCCAGAGGAGAATAGATGAATGGTACAACAGAATGCTAACAGGTTAACAACATCTCCAGCAAATATACTTTATACAAATCAGAAAAGACCTGAACCAGGGGACAAGAAAGGGAAAGAAAGAAGAGAAAAAAAAAGGGAAAAGAAAAAGATAAAAACAAACAAAAACAGAACAACAACAAAAAAAAACAGAATATGATCAAATATGGTCAGGCTAGTGCATAGATCAGTGCCACACACTAGCTTTTGGGCATATTTTGGTCTGTTAGAAGAAAGTGCCTGCTAAAATTTTAAAGGAAGAAAGACATATATATACAAAATAAGGGTTGATACAATGAAGGGATGGAAGATTACTGTAAAGATGAAAATTATAAAAGATTTTATAAAAGGAATTGATAAGAAGTTTTTTAAAAAGAAAGAAAATTTAAAAAGAAAAAGAAAAAAGAAAAAAAAAAGGGAGAGAATATGATCAGGCAGGAGAATAGATCAAAGCCATACAGTAGTGATTTAGGGTATATTTTGATCTGTTAGAAGAAATTGTATCTCAAAATTTTGAAGAGAGAACCACTTATATATATATGCCAAAAATAAGGGTAACTACTCTGAAGGGATAAAAATATGACTCTAAAAATGAAAAATAAAAAGTTTGTTTTTTTTAAAAAAGGGGATTGATAAGATGTTGTTTGAAAAAGGGAAAAAGAAAAATTAAAAAAAAAAACAGTTAAAAAATTAACTTTGAAAAACTAATGAATTATGGTAAAAAAGCCATGAATTCTATGTGTAGTATTCCCCTAGCGCTGGTGTTCTCCCGTTCTCCTTGATCGGTAAACTTGGTCTTGGCTTGCTGGCTGTTCGTGCTGATCTTCTGGGGGAGGGGCCTGTTGCCGTGGTTCCCAAATGTCTTTGCTGGAGGCGGAATTGCCCTGCCCTTGTTGTTCCGGGCTAAGCAAGCTGCTCCGGTTTGCACTCAGGAGCTTTTGTTCCCTGCAAGCTCTCGGTACAGCTTTGGAGGACCAGGGTGAAAATGGTGGCCTCCCAATCTCCGCCCGGAGGAGCTGAGAACTCGGGGCCCCGCTCCTCAGTGCACCCCCAGAGAAAAGCAGTCACTCCCGTCTCCCGCCGCACTCCGTGCTCACCCGGCCTGTGACCGAGCGTTTCTATCTCTGGCACCCGACCCCGTGTGGAGTCTCCAAACCCAGCAGATCCCTGCGGTGCGCTCCATGCTGCTCCTCCCAGGGGAGGAAGGGGAGTCTCCCCGGCTCTGCCGCTTGTTGGTTCCCTGCTGGAGGAGCAGTGGCCCAACTGTGTCGCCGATCACAGTTTATGGCAACCCCAAGCTGAGAGCCTGCGTCTCGGCTCCGTCTCTGCAGCCGGCTTCCCCGCTCTGATACCTGGGAGCTCTGCCGCACTCAGGCACCCCTGGTCTTTCTGTGACCCCGAGGGTCCTGAGACTACACTGTCCTGTGAGGGTTCCACCCCCAGCTTAACCACTGGAGTGACGTCCCTCAGCGGAACCGGCTTCTAAAATGTCCGATTTTGTGCTCCGCGGCTCTATCACTTGCCAGAAGCGACTGACGGAGTCCCCCTCCCCCGCCATCTATCCTTCCGAATATTGCCTCGGATTCACTTCTCCACAAGTCCTACCTTCCAGAAAGTGGTCGCTTTTCTGTTCAGAGTGTTGTCACTCTTCTTATCTTCGATCTCCTGTTGAGTTCGTAGGTGTTCAGAATGGTTTGATCCCTATTCAGCTGAATTCCTGAGACCAGACGAAATCCAGGTTCCTACTCCTCCGCCATCTTGCTCCGCCCCCTAATAGTGAAGATTTATAAGCTCAAATTATTATCACTATTTGATGTTTAGCTACAATGGGAGAGAAAAAGACTAGCTAGATGATGTCACTTTTCAACAGCGAGAGAGGTCCATAGGATGAGAAAGGGGGATCATCATGAAGGCCCCGGGGTCTTTGGTGGAACAAGGAAAGGAGAAAACTAGATTGCTTGAACTGAAGCCAATGTTCCAACTTTGTCATTTTGCCCATACTCCTAAATCACTTATCTTGCAATTCTTCTATAGAAAGAATTTTTTTTTCATTTTTTTGAATATATCTGGAAGAGGAAGAGGTAGCTAGCTCTACAGTGTTAACAATGAAAATTTAAGCTGTTAAAAACTATGTGAGGAAAAATGAAAGAATTGCCTGGCAGAATATACTATGCTGCATTGACAGATACTGAGCCAAATATGTTATGTCTGTTCTTCAGAACCCCTTTTCTTCCTCCCCTACCTTTCTATACTCCCTAAGGCTGACATGTGTGGCTTCCTTGCTCTTTGGCTGAGTTTAGACAATGGAGGCATGATCAAGAGATGAGATGTAGGAAGAAGAATGAGGTTGGGATATTTAATCCCCAGTTCACTCTCTGCCAGGTCTTCACAGGGTGGCTTCATTCCTTTACTAAAGGCTACTGTTCCTATCAGGTGGCCCTCTCCATAGAAATATGCTTTCAAGGTCCCAATAACCATTCCTTAATGTTTCTTCTTCCGGCCTCATGGTGGTAAGGACTTCCTGCTTTTGGTAGACCTGTTTGTTCCTCCCACCTTGTCACGCCTTTATAAATATTCTTATTTTTCTCCCCCCAGCTAGATTATCCTGTGTGTTTCCTGCCAGAGACCTGACTGAGCCAGTCACTATTTCCAGGTGTTATGACATATGTTTAGGTCCAGTACCAATAATCAAAATGAGGAGGTTACAAAGGTCTTGGCAGAAACTAATCTCCATTAAGATTTCATATTCTTAGGGTCTCAAAAGTGTTTACTGTTCTATAAAGAATGAATTTAAGTCTTGACTTTATCAAATTAAAAAAATGAAATTCTTGCAATTGCAAGTTGTTACTGTGGACAATTTGTGCAAAAGCTTCTGAGATACTGTAAAGTGAGCTATTGATTATGTTAAGAACAGAAAGAGGGACTAAGCATTAATAAAACTCCAAGTTGAGAATTTTAGTAACTACTCTCTGCTGTGGATCACTGCTGGCAGATACAAATAGAAGCTCTAAGAATGAAATAAGTGGCCAGAATATTAACCAACCTGTCAATCAATCAGTAAGTATTTACTCCTCTGAAACCTCACATGCTCCTAGGCCACTGTTTCTATTGATTTATCTAAGATTTTTCCAAGTTTTGTTCATTCTGTTATCTTTTATTGATTTTCATTACTCTCTATTGACCCCATTACACATAATAACTGCAATATTACTTGGCCTTTTGTTATATCACTTTCCTCCTTAGTCTGATTCTCCATTCTCCAAGGAGAGAACTGATTCATGTACAAAAGTAGAAGGCATATTCTCATTATAACCCTATAAATCAGGAATGAAGATTAAGAAACAGATACATAACCCTACATTCCAGCAACCAGTCTACATTTTTCATCTTCCACTACATTCTCATTCTTCATTAAGTTCATTAGTCCTTTACAGAAATCTTGAAGTGAGAAGGAATGATGGGCATCAACCTTCATAATTGAGCTCATGAGAAGTTATGTGGGCAACATCTGTTTTATCCATTGTCTCATTTAACATTTCCATAGACTTGGAAGATGAGGCATTGCAGCTTTTCCTAATTTAGAAGTTTTCCTGGCAGCAAAAGACAATAACCCTATTTCTTACTCATAATGATATCCCTGTCATAGATGTGATAGAAGTAATTCTTAGGTTACACAGTCCTAAAACTTCCAGATCATCAAATTATGAAACATAGCTAAGAGGACTTACGATAAACAAGAATTGAGTTACTTTACAATAAAATTTAAAAGTTTTCCCTTTAATTCATTTAACAGTTAGTGTTTATATCCTATAGAATTTGGTCTCAAATGCCTAACTCTTCTCTTTAGTGATTTTGTTTTAATATTTATGAATCAAATGCGCACCCTGTGTTTTTTTACTGTTAAAAAAAAAATTCTACATGTGATATACTCCTTTCCCCAAAAGTCAAATTTGCCAAAGAAAAATTGTCAGCTTTGATAAAGGGGAATACATTTAAAAAGTGAATGGAAGTGTGAGAAAAGAAAAATGTAGAGGTTATATTGGTTCAAGAGAGAGTATGGAATGATCTAAACCATCCATAGAATGATAAAATATATTCTTTGTATGTTATACCAATGCTTTTTCCTCCTTTTTTCTTTTGTGTAAATATTCGAACATTTACAAAGAAAAAAGGCCAATAAGCATTTTAAAAAGAATAGAGAAAAAGAATATCCAGGCTATGAATGAAAGTAGAGAATAAAATAAAGGTGGGTTCAAATGATGAATCAGAGAAAGTAAAGAGAAACATTTGTATCAGTTTGTTTTAACCTTCCCATTTGAAGCCAATATGTTGAAAATTTTGGACCAGAGAGCAGAAGAAAGTAAGGCATTTATGGAGAATGTTGAAACAGAAGACCTCCAGCTTGATAGAAGCCAAATGCAGGAAGGAAAAAATAGCATTTCTCAAGTCTCCAATCAAAGATAACTCCATTCACTTGTAGAAATAGATCTCAAATCTGTACCTTCCTTTTCCCCAGCACAATCTTATGCTTAATGAGTTCTGTCTCCTCTTGCTGGGTCATAAGACCTTAAGTAGAGAGGACAATCTGACTCAGCACAGTATCTGACACATAAATTTGCAAATGATGTCTGTGGAATAAATAAAGAAAAGAGCTGTAGGGGACTAATCTCTGTATCCATTGGCCTAGATCTTCCCATTTATATAGATATGGAATATGGTAAGTGAGAAGGGAGGACAAAGATGACTAGCTTGGGTCTTTTTTTTTAATTTAGAAAGTCTTTAAGGTCACATATCATATACTTGCTAAATCCCAATGCTTAATTTTATTCAGTGATGCCCTTTCACCAAACCATTTTACCTATTCCACCTCTTTGTAATTCACTGCTATTTCAGAGAAATGATAACTATTTTGATGCTAAAAAGTTATGTCTAAGAAAGCTAAATTGTTGTCTAGTTCTTCCTGCCCCCAGACTTTTTTTCAAGAGAACGAAGATTGGAATAAAAAATGCATATTCTTACTGGGTAACTTCCCACCTGTTCCAACTCTCTAGAAATTCAAACAAGACTTCATACATTTGTTTTCTGTGAATGGAATTGTGATTAATCTTCTGTATATTTGGCTGATAAGTTGAAAATATAGTTAAGCTGAAGTTAAGATCTTTTATCTGCAATGTTCTATTATAGAAATTAATCAGAATTAAATATAAACATGAGAATCCTTTATTTTAGAAGTGCAATTAATATAGTTAAAGTGTATCTTAGAACATTTTCCTATTCTACTCTCATGATTAATGTGACCATAAATGCAAAGAAAATGGAGACAGAATTCAGGTCTGCAAGCATTCAAACTGTCCTTTATTAGTTCTAAAGCTACAATCAAATTAACTCATGTGAATAAATTTATTGTTTGTACATTTAGATTGCTACAAAATCAATCACAATTAAACTGAACTGGAAACTATTATGGTTGCTTCTCTGAGCAGTGACAAGGAAAGTTTTGCTTTGTGATTCTTTCATCATCATTTTCTTTTCTTTTTCTTGAAACTGCAATTGAAATGCTCCTATTTTTTATGGAATGTAAATATTTTTTATTTTACTAAGTAAATTGATGTTGATTAGGACAGAATAATTTATTGGAACCCAATACAACTTTGGCTCAAATAATGTCTTTTAATATCAAGGTGGGCTTTTAGTAACATTCAGTAGATGTTTCAGGAAATTTGACCCAAAACTAAATTATCTCCCTCCTATTAGTTCTTCCTTTTAAAGAAGATGGCAAACCACCACTGTATACTTTCTTTCCCATTATGAGAGGTCTATATCATATCTTGTGTGTGTGACCTTCCAACTTCTCCCAGGCAAGGATAATGACCCTTTTTCTATGACCCTACAGTACTTCGTATGACACTATTTCACATTATATTATGGTTATTTCATATTATAGTATATTCACATTATATTATGGTTATTTGTTTAGATGGTTAGATGGGTGTGTGTACACTGAATTCTGAGAGTAGGGACCAGATTTTAATCACGTGTGTTTTCCCATCATCTACATGTTTAGGAAGAGAGAGAGGGAATGTGTGAGTAAAAGCTATACTTCAAAGGGGAACAAAAGTCACATCAAGTACTTTGAAGCAAGAGACTGGACGCTTTCCTATCTTGCATTTGAGGAGAAATCAGCCTAAATTAGAATTCACTTTGGATGAAACATTTCAGATAGCCCATTTAAGTTAATTGAACTTCTGTTTATTACCTAAAACTGCATCCATAAATGTCAGTGTTTCAGCCACAGAGCCTTTTGGAAGAGTCACAAAATATATTGTAAGGAGCCTCCATGAACTGGGAGAATGAACATAATTGGTCTTTTTATTTCTAACTTCAGAGATTCTTTTCCAGATCTCTGTAAAAGTTGTTAAGCTACAAATTCTTTTTCTGTTAAATGTTGTAATCAAGATCCACATTACTAGAAATTTCATGAATTTGAATTTTGGCTAAGATATTAAAACAGGGTTTATTTCTTCTAAACAATAGTTTTATAAATTGGTCATTTCCAATTAAGGGATTGAATTCACAATTTGACTGATGGCTCTCACTGTCTCTTTCTCCCACCCTCTCTTCTTCCTTCCTTTGGTATTTACTATGCCATACACAAGGCAGATGATAGTGAAACACAGAGAAATTAATTTTAGTTTCAGCCCAGTTAGGGAAGATACTGTAGGTAGTAGGCTGACTCTTAGATGACCGGCAGTGATTCGTGACTCAGTATTCATGCCCTTGTGTAATCTCTTTCCCTTAAGTGTGGGCTAAATTTATTGACTTGCTTCTAATGAAGAGAATGTGACATGTAATGGGATTTTACTTCTGAGAATAGATTATTCAAAGGACTGTGGCTTCTGCCTTGGGGTTTCTTTCTTTTTCTTGAATCACTTGTACTGGGGTAAGCAAGTTGCCATGTTGTGAGAATCCCAGTGGAGAGGCCTACTGGTATAGTGAAGACCTGAAGTCCTCAGTTGAAGGCATAAAAGAAACAAGTCTTACAACAACCATGTGAGTGAGCTTGGGAGTGGATCTTTCAACTTGCATCAAGTCTTGAAATGACTGCAGCCCTGGTTGACACCTTGACCACAAACTTAAAAGACATGGAGCCAGAACCATCAACTGATCCAGTCTTTGGTTTCTGATAAAGACACCATGACAAAATGAACATTTGTTATTTTAAGCTGTTAAGTTTTGGGCCAGATTTGCTGCCCAGAAATAGATCACTAATGTGACAGTGAATGCAAACAAAGCCATTTATTATATAATAGTATGCTAAAGTCCTCTATAGAATATTATGGGGAAACAAAATAAGTCAAATCTACTTAGGATTCAGTGATATCAGAAATCTTTGAGTTCAAACTTGAAAGATAAGACTTTCTCTGGGAGAATGATGTTGGGCTGAGAAATAAATTATCCCAGAAAAAGGGAGTTGTGTGAGTAAAGGCTCTGAGATGTGAAACAGTATGGCACATCAAGTAATCTGTAAGTAACTTCTCCTTTGTACTGTGCCAGAACATGGGATGCAATATGGAATATGCATCTTTTGTATGCTGTACTAGTAAGTTTGGATTTTATCCGGTGGGTCCTGGGACGATAAATTGAAACACAGTTGGTGCCTTTCACCCACTTCATTCACAGGCTCAACACTGTAACCGGGGCCCTCTTCTGTCAAATCTGCCAGCAACCTCGGGGTCTTTTTCTACACTGTGCTCCAGGTAACTGTTCTCGATGGATCAATCAATTAGCATCGGAATGAAGCATATGCATATGAACCTTTAATAGTTGCAACAAACTGCCTAAAATTACACACACAGCACACACATTGTAGGAGAGCACTTTCCCTTCTCTGTCATCTTGAGGATTACTTACTCAGAGTCCTTCCTGGTGTTTTGGGGGAATCAGACATGTACATCTAACTCAGTGGGAGCAATGTGCAGATATGTCTAGCTCATCCTTGTAAGTGTTTCAGGGGATTTCCAAGGCAGTGATTTAATACATGTTTGCTGAATAACTGCAAATCTCATTACACCCTATCTAGGCTGTCTTCAATTTCTTGCTTCTCTCCCTCTTTTCTCCACTTCTCAACTTAAATATATAAATGTAGGTCCAGCTGAACACCATGGGCAGCATTTTTTGGTAAGGTTGAGAAACCAGCAAACAGAAATGAAGAAGCAGAAATACTTTAGTAGTGGTGGGGATAGTAATTAACTAGTTTTGTGTAAAAACTTGACTATTTTTACCATCAATTTCTACTCTAAAGTTAAAGGATCCCTTAGGTTATTGCAAATTTCTAGCATTTCAGGGTTCTCAATTGAAAAAAGTGGGAGATGTTGGCCTATTGAACAGCCCCATATAATGTTATCGGTTATGCAGAGTTCCATATTATTAGTATGCCACAACATATTAAAGAATGGTTAAGGAGAGGTGGACCTCGTCCACTAAAGAGAGAATGATATTTCTTGATGCAACTTTTTAATCTGACGTTTAAGCCAGGGGAATATATCTTTGGAACTAACAAACTGTCCTTAGTCCATAGTGGAAAGAAGGGAGGGCTTTATTATCACTTTATCACATTTTTGGCCCAACATTTAAATCTCCTGTAAGGTTTGGGGAAGAAACAAGTTAGGCTATGCAATGTATTCTTAATGTACAGTGCCTTCTCAGTGTGTTCTGCAGCTTGCAGAGGCAGGATAAGAGCAGAGAACTCTTTATTTATATCTCATTTTTCTTTGAACAAATAAAAGTGCTAAGCCAACATTAAAAACTTACTGAGCTGTTAAGATGATTTATTAGAATAGTACCGTTTCCATTTTCCACTACTATGATACAATTGTCAAAAAAGTATGTAAATAAACAATGTGCTTTCTTTCAACCAAAGTTATTTAACGAGTTAGACAGATAGTTAAGGCAAGATAAAGAATCTTGTTTTCTCCGGCCACCTGCTTGTATTAGGACTGCCTTTTGATCACAGAATAACGGAACTGGGATGTACCAATAGTTCAATACATCATATCACTTTCATTCTCCCTATATGCAGTAGATATTAATTGCATTATTATATAGTTGAGGGAACACATCCTTGAAAAATTCAAGTGGTCAAAAGCTATTCATAAATAATAGAGGTGGTTTCAAATCCATGTCTGATTCTAAGGCTTGTGTTCCCTCTGCTATAACCAATGCCAACTACATTTGAGTCCGCCATGGCCCTGTTGAAAAGCAGAGTCAAGCTTTATCACAGCCTCACATCTCTGACTAACGCTGAATAAATCACCCATTTTTGAGTCAATTGAGGTTGATGACTGAAAACCCCACTGCATTGCCAGGTAGTTGATAAGGTCCACTTGTTTTGGTCAGATGACTTTCTTAGCAATTACCCATTCTGATGAACCAGAGAATTGATTAGACATGAAAGTAGCCTACTTTTGGAAAATGAAAACAGTCTAAACCTCATAGTTTCCTTCCTTTATGGAGAAGCAAGCAGTTGTTCTGCTTTATCAACCAGAGGGTTGAGGCAGACAAGATTCCCATTCCACCCTTGCTTATTATTCACATTGTGATTTTTTTTTTAATTTTTTTATTGTTATGTTAATCACCATATATTACATCATTAGTTTTTGATGCAGTGTTCCATGATTCATTGTTTGTTCATAACACCCAGTGCTCCATGCAGAACGTGACCTCCTCAATACCCATCACCAGGTTAACCCATCCCCCTAGCCCCCTCCCCTCTAGAACCCTCAGTTTGTTTTTCAGAGTCCATCATCTCTCATGGTTCGTCTCCCCCTCTGACATACTCCCCTTTTCTTCCTCTCCTGTTATCTTCTTCTTTTTCTTTTTTCTTAAAATATGTTGCGTTATTTGTTTCAGAAGTACAGATCTGTGATTCAACAGTCTTGCACAATTCACAGCGCTCACCATAGCACATACCCTCCCCAATGTCTATCACCCAGCCACCCCATCCCTCCCACCCCCAACCACTCCAGTAACACTCAGTTTGTTTCCTGAGATTAAGAATTCCTCATATCAGTGAGGTCATGTGATACATGTCTTTCTCTGATTGACTTATTTCACTCAGCATAACACCCTCCAGTTCCATCCACGTCGTTGCAAATGGCAAGATCTCATTCCTTTTGATGGCTGCATAATATTCCATTGTGTATATATACCACCTCTTCTTTATCCATTCATCTGTCGATGGGCATCTTGGCTCTTTCCACAGTTTGGCTATTGTGGACATTGCTGCTATAAACATTGGGGTACACGTACCCCTTCGGGTCCCTACATTTGTATCTTTGTGGTAAATACCCAGTAGTGCAATTGCTGGATCGAACGGTAGCTCTAATTTCAACTGTTTGAGGAACCTCCATACTGTTTTCCAGAGTGGTTGCACCAGCTTGCATTCCCACCAACAGTGTAGGAGGGTTCCCCTTTCTCCACATCCCCACCAACATCTGTTATTCCCTGACTTGTTAATTTTAGCCATTCTGACGGGTGTGAGGTGGTATCTCATTGACGTTTTGATTTGGATTTCCCTGATGCTGAGCGATGTTGAGCACTTTTTCATGTGCCTGTTGGCCATTTGGATGTCTTCTTTGGAGAAATGTCTGTTCATGTCTTCTGCCCATTTCTTGATTGGACTATTTGTTCTTTGGGTGTTGAGTTTGATAAGTTCTTTATAGATTTTGGATACTAGCCCTTTATCTGATATGTCATTTGCAAATATTTTCTCCCATTCTGTCGGTTGTCTTTTGGTTTGTGGACTGTTTCTTTTGCTGTGCAAAAGCTTTTTATCTTGATGGAATCCCAATAGTTCATTTTTGCCCTGGCTTCCCGTGCCTTTGGTGATGTTTCTAGGAAGAAGTTGCTGCGGCTAAGGTCGAAAAGGTTGCTACCTGTATTCTCCTTTAGGATTTGGATGGACTCCTGTCTCACGTTTAGGTCTTTCAACCATTTGGAGTCTATTTTTGTGTGTGGTGTAAGGAAATGGTCCAGTTTCATTCTTCTGCATGTGGCTGTCCAATTTTCCCAACACCATTTGTTGAAGAGACTGTCTTTTTGCCATTGGACATTCTTTCCTGCTTTGTCAAAAATAAGTTGACCACAGAGTTGAGGGTCCATTTCTGGGCTCTCGATTCTGTTCCATTGATCGATGTGTCTGTTTCTGTGCCAGTACCATACTGTCTTGATGATGACAGCTTTGTAATAGAGCTGGAAGTCCGGAATTGTGATGCCTCCAGCTTTGCTTTTATTTTTCAGTATTCCTCTGGCTATTCTGGGTCTCTTCTGGTTCCATACAAATTTGAGGATTATTTGTTCCATTTCTTTGAAAAAAGTGGATGGTATTTTGATGGGGATTGCATTGAATGTGTAGATTGCTCTAGGTAGCATTGACATCTTCACAATGTTGGTTCTCCCAATCCATGAGCATGGAACGTTTTTCCATTTCTTTGTGTCTTCTTCAATTTCTTTCATGAGTATTTTATAGTTTTCTGAGTACAGATCCTTTGCCTCTTTGGTTAGATTTATTCCTAGGTATCTAATCGTTTTGGATGCAATTGTAAATGGGATCGACTCCTTGATTTGTCTCTCTTCTGTCTTGTTGTTGGTGTATAGGAATGCCACTGATTTCTGTGCATTGATTTTATAGCCTGCTACTTTACTGAATTCCTGTATGAGTTCTAGCAGTTTTGGGGTGGAGTCTTTTGGGTTTTCCACATACAGTATCATATCATCTGCAAAGAGTGAGAGTTTGACTTCCTCTTTGCCGATTTGGATGCCTTTGATTTCTTTTTGTTGTCTGATTGCTGTGGCTAGGACTTCTAATACTATGTTGAATAGCAGTGGTGAGAGTGGACATCCCTGCCGCGTTCCTGACCTTAGGGGAAAAGCTCTCAGCCTTTCCCCATTGAGAATGATATTCTCTGTAGGTTTTTCATAGATGGCTTTTATGATATTGAGGTATGTACCCTCTATGTCTATACTCTGAAGAGTTTTGATCAAGAAAGGATGTTGTACTTTGTCAAATGCTTTTTCTGCATCTATTGAGAGGATCATATGATTCCTGCTCTTTCTTTTGTTAATGTATTGTATCACGTTGATTGATTTGCGGATGTTGAACCAGCCCTGCAGCCCAGGAATAAATCCCACTTGGTCATGGTGAATAATCCTTTTAATGTACTGTTGGATCCTATTGGCTAGTATTTTGGTGAGAATTTTTGCATCCATGTTCATCAAGGATATTGGTCTGTAATTCTCTTTTTTGACGGGGTCTTTGTCTGGTTTTGGGATCAAGGTAATGCTGGCCTCATAAAATGAGTTTGGAAGTTTCCCTTCCATTTCTATTTTTTGGAACAGTTTCAGGAGAATAGGTATTAATTCTTCTTGAAATGTCTGATAGAATTCCCCTGGGAAGCCATCTGGCCCTGGGCTTTTGTTTCTTGGGAGATTTTTGATGACTCTTTCAATTTCCTTAGTGGTTATAGGTCTGTTCAGGTTTTCTATTTCTTCCTGGTTCAATTTTGGTAGTTGATACATCTCTAGGAATGCACCCATTTCTTCCAGGTTATCTAATTTGCTGGCATAGAGTTGCTCATAATATGTTCTTATAATTGTTTGTATTTCTTTGGTGTTGGTTGTGATCTGTCCTCTTTCATTCATGATTTTGTTGATTTGGGTCATTTCTCTTTTCTTTTTGATAAGTCTGGCCAGGGGTTTATCAATCTTGTTAATTCTTTCAAAGAACCAGCTCCTAGTTTCGTTGATCTGTTCTACTGTTCTTTTGGTTTCTAGTTCATTGATTTCTGCTCTGATCTTTATGATTTCTCTTCTGCTGGGTTTAGGCTGTATTTGCTGTTCTTTCTCCAGCTCCTTTAGGTGTAGAGTTAGGTTGTGTATTTGAGACTTTTCTTGTTTCTTGAGAAAGGCTTGTATCGCTATATACTTTCCTCTCAGGACTGCCTTTGCTGTATTCCAAAGATTTTGAACAGTTGTGTTTTCATTTTCATTGGTTTCCATGAATTTTTTTAATTCTTCTTTAATTTCTTGGTTGACCCATTCACTCTTTAGTAGGATGCTCTTTAGCCTCCATGTATTTGAGTTCTTTCCGACTTTCCTCTTGTGGTTGAGTTCTAGTTTCAAAGCATTGTGGTCTGAAAATATGCAGGGAATGATCCCAATCTTTTGGTACCAATTGAGACCTGATTTGTGACCTAGGATGTGATCAATTCTGGAGAATGGTCCATGGGCACTAGAGAAGAATGTGTATTCCGTTGCTTTGGAATGCAATGTTCTGAATATGTCTGTGAAGTCCATTTGGTCCAGTGTGTCATTTAAAGTCTTTATTTCCTTGTTGATCTTTTGCTTAGATGATCTGTCCATTTCAGTCAGAGGGGTGTTAAAGTCCCCCACTATTATTGTATTGTTGTCAATGTGTTTCTTTGCTTTTGTTATTAATTGCCTTATATAATTGGCTGCTCCCATGTTAGGGGCATAGATATTTACAATTGTTAGATCTTCTTGTTGGATAGACCCTTTACGTAGGATATAGTGTCCTTCCTCATCTCTTATTACAGTCTTTGTTTTAAAATCTAGTTTGTCTGATATAAGGATTGCCACCCCAGCTTTCTTTTGGTGTCCATTAGCATGGTAAATGGTTTTCCACCCCCTCACTTTCAATCTGGGGGTGTCTTTGGGTCTAAAGTGAGTCTCTTGCAGACAGCATATTGATGGGTCTTGTTTTTTAATCCAATCTGATAGCCTGTGTCTTTTGATTGGGGCATTTAGCCCATTTACATTCAGGGTAACTATTGAAAGGTATGAATTTAGTGTCATTGTATTACCTGTAAGGTGACTGTTAACTGTCTGTTGTCTGTGTTCGTTTCTGCTCTTTGCTGCTTTTAGGTTCTCTCTTTGCTTAGAGGACCCCTCTCAATATTTCTTGGAGGGCTGGTTTCGTGTTTGCAAATTCCTTTAGTTTTTGTTTGTTCTGGAAGCTTTTTATCTCTCCTTCTATTTTCAATGATAGCCTAGCTGGATATAGTATTCTTGGCTGCATATTTTTCTCGTTTAGTGCTCTGAAGATATCTTGCCAGTCCTTTCTGGCCTGCCAGGTCTCTGTGGATAGGTCTGTTGCCAATCTAATGTTTCTACCATTGTAGGTTACATATCTCTTCTCCCGAGCTGCTTTCAGGATTTTCTCTTTGTCTCTGAGGCTCGTAAGTTTTACTATTAGATGTCGGGGTGTTGACCTATTATTATTGATTTTGAGAGGGGTTCTCTGTGCCTCCTGGATTTTAATGCCTGTTTCCTTCCTCACATTAGGGAAGTTCTCTGCTATAATTTGCTCCAATATACCTTCTGCCCCTCTCTCTCCTTCTTCTTCTTCTGGGATCCCAATTATTCTAATGTTGTTTCGTCTTATCGTATCACTTATCTCTCGAATTCTGCCCTCGTGATCCTGTAATTGTTTCTCTCTCTTTTTCTCAGCCTCTTTATTTTCCATCATTTGGTCTTCTATATCACTGATTCTCTCTTCTGCCTCATTTATGCTAGCATTTAGTGCCCCCATTTTTGATTGCACCTCAATAGCCTTTTTGATTTCAACTTGGTTAGATTTTAGTTCTTTTATTTCTCCAGAAAGGGTTTCTCTAATAACTTCCACGCTTTTTTCAAGCCCAGCTAGTATCTTTAAAGTCATGATTCTGAACTCTAGGTCCGACATCGTACTAATGTCCGTTTGAGTAGGTCCCTGGCTGACGGTACTACCTCTTGTTCTTTTTGCTGAGGTGATTTCTTTCGTGTTGTCATTTTGTCCAGAGGAGAATAGATGAATGAGAGAACAAAATGCTAACAGGTTTACAACGTCCCCAGCAAATATACTGTATACAAATCAGAAAAGACCTGAAACCAGGGGCAAAGAAAGGGAAAGAAAGAAAAAAGAAAGAGAAAAAAAAAAAGATAAAAACAAAAACAAAACAATACAAAAAAAGCAGAATATGATCAAATATACAGGCTAGTGCTTAGATCAGTGCCACACATTAGATTTTGGGCGTATTTTGGTCTGTTAGAAAAATGTGCCTACTAAGATTTTAAAGGAAGAAAGACATATATGTACAAAATAAGGGTTGATACAATGAAGGGATGGAAGATGACTGTAAAGATGAAAATTATAAAAGATTTTATAAAAGGACTTGATAAGTTGTTTGAAAAAAGAAAGAAGATTTAAGAAAAAAAAAAAAAGGAAAAAGGGAGAGAATGTGATCAGGCAGGAGACTAGAACAAAGCCATACACTAGTGATTTAGGGTATATTTTGATCTGTTAGAAGAAACTGTACCTCAAAATTTTAAAGAGAGAACAACTTATATATATATGCCAAAAATAAGGGTAACTACTATGAAGGGATAAAATATGACTCTAAAAATGAAAAATAAAAAATGTTTTTTTTTTTTTTTAAAAGGGGATTGATAAGATGTTGGTTGAAAAAGGGAAAAATAAAAATAAAAAAAAGTCAACAAAAATTAACTTTGATGAAATAATGAATCATGGTAAAAAAAAAAAAAAAAAAGCCATGAATCTATGTGCAGTATTCCCCTAGCGCTGGAGTTCTCCCATTCTCTTTGATCAATCAACTTGGTCTTGGCTTGCTGGCTGTTTGTGCTGATCTTCTGGGGGAGGGGCCTGTTGCTGTGGTTTCCAAATGTCTTTGCCGGAGGCGGAATTGCCCCGCCCTTGTCGGTCCGGGCTAAGGAAGCTGCTCCTGTTTGCTCTCAGGAGCTTTTGTTCCCTGCAAGCTCTCGGTACAGCTTTGGAGGACCAGGGTAGAAATGGTGGCCTCCCAATCTCCACCCGGAGGAGCTGAGAACTCGGGGCCCCGCTCCTCAGTGCGCCCCCAGAGAAAAGCAGTCACTCCCTTGTCCCCGGTCTCCGGCCGCACTCCGTGCTCACCCGGCCTGCGATCAAGCGTTTGTATCTCTGGCACCCGACCCCGTGTGGAGTCTCCAAACCCAGCAGATCCCTGCAGTGCGTTCCCGCACCGCTCCTCCCCGGGAAGGAAGGGAAGTCTCCCCGGATCTGCCGCTTGTTGGGTCCCTGCTGGAGGGGCCGTGCCCCGACTGGGCCGCGGATCACAGTTTATGGAAACCCCGAGCTGAGAGCCCGCGACTCTGCTCAGTCTCTGCAGCCGGCTTCCCCGCTCTGATACCTGGCAGCTCTGGCGCACTCAGGCACCCCCGGTCTCTCTGTGACCCCAAGGGTCCTGAGACCACACTGTCCTGGGAGGATTCCACCCCCCGCTTAGTCACTGCAGCGATGTCCCTCCGCCGACCCGACTTCTAAAAGGTTGATTTGTGCTCCGCGCTCTAGCACTTGCCAGAAGCGGCCAGCGGAGGCCCCTCCCCCGCCGTCTATCCTCCCGAATATCGCCTCGGATTCACTTCTCCGCACGCCCTACCTTCCAGTAAGTGGTCGCTTCTCTGTTCAGAGAGTTGTTGCTACTCTCCTGTTCGATCTCCTGTTGAGTTCGTAGGTGTTCAGAATGGTTTGATCCCTATTCAGCTGAATTCCTGAGACCAGACGAAATCTAGGTCTCCTACTCCTCCGCCATCTTGCTCCGCCCCTTGTCTCACATTGTGATTTTCTTAAACACTTTTCTCAAAGATTGCCCAAAGAATCCTCTCAAATATCAGAAAATATTTGTTTCCTTGTTCCTGATCCTGAGATGAAATATAAAAACCAAATAGATGGCTGTTTTGTTTATTGTTCTGTGAAATTACATTATTAGGAGAGGCATCGTTTTAAATTAGGAAGTGATGTATGACTATAACTGGTTTCAACCTGTTACCTTTTTATGATTAAGGAATATTTTGCCATGTTAAAAATCCTGTGGAAATGATGGTATATGTTTTGTGCTGCTCCTGTCCTGGGTGTACCAAACTGTATTACACACACAGAGTCAGTGCAAAAGAAACACAGATGTGATATTGTTTGGGGGAATGAAGAATAAGGTCTAAGGAATGTATTATCATGATACTTATCTTGGATTGATTTTACATTTGCTTAAAAATCTGTGGAATAGGATCATCATATGTTTGGCAAGAAGGCAATTTTAGAATAGAAATTCAAAACCCAAGATTTAAGAATGAGGGACAAACCTTTGCAAAATCTATCTCTATCACTTATTAGTTGTATGGATTTAAGCAAATGACTTAACCTTTGTAAATAAACAGCTTCAACTTCCTCGTATCTAAAATGAAGGTTCTTACCACATAGGGTTATGGTGAAGATTAAGGAGAGAATATACATCAAGTGCAAAGTACCTAAAGGATGCTCCATAAGTAATGATAGCTGTGGTGAAGGGATCTTAGTCATTCACATAGGCCGACAGGAGAAGAAACATATGTAATAGCAGGTGGGCTAGGTTGCAAGAAACCTAGTTGCAAGAAGCCCCTCAAGTTTACCACAATTTACTTAGAGCCCTGAGAAGAAGGGAACTTTTAATGAGTTTGGCTTCTCCTCTCAACTACATCTTTTAGTGTTTTAACATCTTTGTATCCCTTTAAGTATGTAGTACAGTGTCTGGCATACAGGGAGGATGCATGTGGAGTTTTTAAATGAAAGAAATAAACAGGAAAGGAAAAGAAGATTCCTTTGAAATCCAAAACCTCTGAGAGATGAAAAACCAGAGTGCAGGTTTTCTGAAACACCTCTGTGTGCTAAGTGCCAGTCTTTGTTTACGTATCACAGTATGTGACAACTCAAAAGACCCCTGACAGACAAGGCCATTCTTGACCCTCCTCCCCACAAGACAGAGCATACTTTGACATATCACCGAAAGCCTTTGCTGGTTAGTATTGTGGGCTGAATGATGGCAAGAAGTAGACCCTGAACTCCCTTGCTGACGTCCTTTGTCCTCAAATAATGCTCCGTGTTGTAGACCAGTCAACCACGTGGCACTGTTTGCAAAGCTTTACTCAGTCTTTATTCAACATTTATTGAGGCCCTGCTACACAACACACTTCATGTTAGAACAATAGGCATTCGCTCTGCACTTCAGTGATGGGAAATCTCTTTCCTACTTCCTGATCATGTTCTATCTCATTACTAAGCCTTTACGGGTATGTTTTCCCCTGCCATTCATTCTACAAATCTCACATTAAATGTCCTTGCTTACAAGAAACTTTCTTGAACCCTCTAATTCCACTAAGGGTTCTCCCTCTATGATCTCATGGTGCTTTACTCTTCATAGTATATATGAGGTAATACAGTGATCATATATATACTAGTCAGTTTTCCCAATTAGATACAATGTCTCTTGATAGTGGAAACTGCTTTTTAAAAATTTTTGTGTCATCAGTCAGTTACTGGTAAAGTACCCAGCTTATAATAAGTGCTCAACAAGTATTTGTTGGATAAATGGATGAATCAATGAGATGAAAATGTAATCTTGTCCTCTGGAGGGATACTAATATTGCAGAGAAAGCCAGGGTGAGAGCAAGAGCAAGATAGGGAAGGAGGGAGAGAGATAAAGAGATACCTTTAAAAAAGAAAATTATAGTCAAATATAATATGAGTTCCAATAAAAATCTGAACTTCATGCTATTAGATCATAGAGGAAAGAAGGGAAGAAAGAAATAACATCTGAGCTGGATCATGATTGTTAAAGAGGAGTTTGGTAGGTAAGTGGTGGGCTACGCTCTTGTTGCTAATAAAAATGGAAACGATCTAGGCATAAAATCAAGGAAAAGGTGTTTGGTGTCATTTCCTTTCATTCAAACACCCTCAGTTTATATCTGTTGAGGCTCATCCTTTTGGATGGAACTTAAGCCTCCATTTAAGCCCTGTGCTTCTCAGGAGCAGCTTCTCCATCCTCATCTTTTACAAATACGGCAAAGGACGTAAAAATTACCACAACACACTGTGTATTAAAAAAAACCTCTATTCACTGCCTTCCAAGTAACCAAACAACAAAACAAAATAAAACATTCTTTTGAGTTGTTTCTGTAGCAATGGTGGTAGAATTGTGCTATTCCATGGAAAATATTTCCCATCTTTTCCACCTTCTAAATTGATACGGTTGTAAATATAACTTTTGATTCACTGAACTTACAGTTTTATTTAAAAAGCAACAGCAATATTACTTATTTTTCAGATATATGAGATCAGTCTTGGTATTAGAAGTCCCATGTATATTTCAGATGACAGTATTTTTCAGTAAACTAGGCAGTTACTTATCCTCCAGAAATATAGAGTAAATAGACATTATTTCCAGATTTCAAAGCTATCATCTACTTGAGTTTTAGTACACCTCATACACCACTGTAATTAGCCATCTGAATTTAATGAACAATTTTGGTCTCCTTCTAAAGTTCAATTTAAAAAATTGGGAGCAGGTACTTTGAATTCCTGAACTGATGCCAACTTTTTAGGTATATTTTCTAACTAGCTAGCTAGCTAGCTACCCTTCCACTATTTTATGCAAATGAATATGCACATGTATCACATGTTTAGGAAGCACTGTGTATCTCATTTATAGCCATACAAATGTAGGCACTTTTATTTCAGGGGAAATGTTTTTCAAAAATGTTTATTGATATGATAAACTATTATTATTGTATTATAGTGTGTGTGTGTCTATTAATCTTCCGTTTGACTTTCCTTAATGGCAAAAAGAAAAATTTCATTTTGAGTAGTTGATTTCAGAGATGCAGTTCAAAGTATCTTAAATGTGCTCAACTTCAAAACAAATGACTATCTCCTCTGAAGCAAAGCAAATTATAGTTATAGATGAATTTAATCTTGAAATAAAAATACGGCTAAGGTGGATCTCGAAAAGAAACAGGCTAAATAGGCATTTCAAAAAGAAAGCAATTTATCTACATTTAACAACAACAACAACCAAAAAAGCCATAGTCAGAATCTAAAGAAATTGCTCTTTGAAGGATTTCCCTTTTTGACTTCTTTGGATAGCCCTCATGTTGTGAAAATGTATTTGATTATCACAGGTTATAGGCAGCTGGTGCACTGAGTATGAAGACATTATTCCTTGAAGAATATATCTTAGTAGATAAGATCCCTGATTTTATTATTCTGAATCATTAAACACAATTTTCCTTCTGATTTGCTTCTGATTAGAAAAATGAATACCCCCATTCCAAAAAAAATGAAAAATAAATAAAAAGGCTATAATGTTGGATATCACCCATATCAATGTGATCACATGATGGGGATGTTCCAGGTCATGATAAAAGGAAAAAGACCCATGGCACTGCACATTATGGAGAGTCTATGTGATCATTTATTTCATATAGTAAGCTCTATATGACGTTTTTCTTTTCATTATGAAGACACAATATATATAAAGGCATTTAAAGAAAAGAAACTGTGGGAGTTAAAGAGATGAAATAATACATTAATTATATATTAATCAAAAACATTAGGGCCACTGCAATGTGCTATAAAAATTAAAACTAAAAGTCCATGGAATACTACTATACATAAAACATTAAATATGGTATGTTAGTTTCTCCTCACTGCAGCTTTATAAGGTAGGTATTATTATCCTCATTTTTTAAAGGAAAAAAAGGAAAAATTTACTCATTTATCTAAGATCATAGACCCAATATGTAATGGGAAGGATTCCAAAGAAGGTCTGTGTGATGCTAGGACCTGACCACTTAACTACTGCACTCTTGCACAATCCCAGTGGTTATGTGTGGAACTCACTGATGTGAGGGTAAGTAAATATAGTGCCTGGTTTTACAGAGAGTGTAAAAGAGACATCTAGCTTGGTTATAATATGCCAGGTGAATATATAGTACAAAAATGTAGCAACTAATTTGCTGTTATGTGGATGTGCTAAAATGACATGGGGTTACATGTCAGTTATTAATTGCTCTCTGAAATCCTACCCCAAAAATATTGTGGCTTAAAAGCAGCTACCATTAATTTAGTCCATAATTTTTCTGGACAGTTCTTTTGGCTGGGCTCTGCTGGTCTTAGTAGGCTTGATTGGATATGTGCAGTCAGTTGGTGTGTTAAATGGGAGCTGACTGGCCCCAGATGGTATCATTCTCATGTCTGGCAATTGGCTGGCTGTTGGCTGAGGGGCCTTCATTCTCTTACACCTGTTCTCTGCTCTAGCCAACTAGCCAGGTTTATTCACCTAGTGCACAAAGAAAGGGCTCTTGAATCCTAGGGTTGGGATTTATAAAATTTTTATACAATCTAGGGCTGGGATTTATACAATTTTATTTCTTTCATCTTCTTTAGACAAAGTGATAACCAGCCTAGTTTCAAAGGTGAGACAAGATCTGTTCTTGTTGAGAAGAACTGATAGGTATCATCACCCTTTTTGCAATCTACCATGGCTTATATGGAAGTGATACTACCAAGCAGCTTAATTTCCTTATTAAGTCAGCAGGGCAGACAATGTGGAAGAGGAAAGCAATCAATGTAAATTAGTGACCTGGGTCCTCGTAATCAGTTTCAACACTACTGCCAGAGATCTGGGAAAGAGAGCCCCCCTCTGGCCAGGATATCTCATGATGTTTCCATTGAAACCTAACGTGGAAAATAGGACAGTCAATGCACCTGTTTTTGTTTTTGTGAGTTTTTTTTTAAGTTTTTATTTAAAGCCCAGTTAGTTAAAATACAGTGTAATAAGATGCACCTGCTTCTGAAATTAATGCTTGGAAGACAGGAGGAAAGAAAAAAAAAAAAAGCCATGAATTCTGTGAATTAAATCCTGAAAAGGAGCAAATACTAAATATTCTACATCTCTTTGCCCCTTTTTATAACTTAAATTTTGGTTCAGCTAATATTAGTCCTCTAAAACAGATATCCTGTGTTTGTAAAAAAAAACATAGAGTAGAAAAAGTTAAGTATTGCCTGTCAGCTTTTTTCACATGTGACTGTTTTATAAATATATATAATTATTATAAGATTTAGTCCCTCAGAATTATCTTGAGTAATTTTAAACAATGCCACTACCCATCCTGGACATTTTATTTTAAAAAGAGTGTCAGCCCCTGCTTGTGCTCTCTCTCTGTCAAATAAATAAATAAAATCTTTAAAAATATATTAAAAATAGAGTGTCAGCTAATTTGGTGACAGGAAGCATTGCTAATTGATTTAATTATCAGAGATGAATATATAATTCTTTAAACATAACTGAAAAGCCAGAAAGGGCATTCACTGATGATTCGGTTTCATGGATTCATTCTTTTAAAATTAATTTTAGGCTGTTGATGACTAACTTGGGTAATCTATTTCTTTTCCAGTGTCTCAGGAGAACTTAGAAAGCATGGAGTCTGTTCTGACATGCAGAATCTTAGGTATATTTTCTTAATATAGCAGGGTATATTGTATTACAACTCTCCTCAGAAAGGGAAATTTTTACAAAGATTTTATAGATCTCTACATCATCTCCAAATTTTCTCTAAATTCTGCACTTTTCTATAACCATAATAACCTATTCTCCATAGTGGTCTGAAAAATTGGGCAGAAGAAAAGATATTTGATATTTGCCATGAGAAATCTTAAATTGTAATATAATGATGTGTACCATCAACAACTATATCATCTTCAATTCCAGAATCCTTGAAATATGCTTAGTTTTTAGTCTTTTGCTAACATTCATATTTCAAATTCTTAAGTCACAAACGGATTGAATACCAGATGAGAAACTCTGCTTTCTCTCAATATAGCCATAAAATAATGATGAATACAGAAGATATTCCAAATGGGTTAACCATATACATCACAATATAGGGCTATTTTACTTTGGGCAAACCTATGGATTTGACACAAAGAAAAGGAGGAAAGGGGCAAGAGTAAAGTTTCCTGAACTTTATAGAGTTTACACCTATTCTCTTTGAATGTGGTTCACATTTCCTTTGTAAGAACAATGACACTGTGGTCCAGTCCTGTGACCAGCAGCCTGGTAGAAATCCCCACCTCACCCCAGCCATAGCACTAAATGTAAATAATCCCTTTGCTCTGCCTCATTCTGTCTCTCTCTCAAACAGTGACATACATGTGCTAATTAATCAGGAACCAATATATAGGAAAATGTAGTACAACAGATGAAGCAAGGATTTATAGTGAGTCAACAAATTTAAATTGAAAATTGTGTAATCATGAAGGAATGTTCCTATTTTATCTGTAAAATGGTGTTGCTAAATATCAAGAAAATGTCACCTGATGTTTCCTAAAATTGACTTTGTAATTAAAAAGAGGCTTCATTAGTGGATAGATTTACATAAGAAGTCTGACGGTTTTAAAAAATAAAAGATTACTTCTAGAGTATTTAACCACTCTGATTTATGTCTACACATCATTATGTTTGGATATTTGGAGAATGTCATTTTATTTGGGCAGCAAAATTTTCTTTGTGAGTTTACAAATATGGAGATATGAGAACTATAAGAAATTGCATAGAAAGACTGAGTGATCTACTCCTCTAATTGAGGCAAGACCTTCTTAACTTTTGACTTATTATACCATTGCCAAACCTGCAAATCTGTCACTTGGTGTTAATTTAATTTTTTCCCTTTATATTCTCATTTTTCCACAATGTGTTTATTTTATAATTTTTTTAAATTATGATTTGCCAACTTTTATATTGATAGCCAACTTATTTATTGCTTTTTATGATCCACTTCTTTTTCTACCCATACTTCAAACAATTTTAAAAGAATTTTATACTTATATATAAAATTTATATATGTATACAATTTTGTTCTCTTATTATTACTGGTTATGTTGCAAATTTAGTTGCCTTAGAATAGAAATTTATAAACTGCTAAATTATTTTCTGAATATAATTTTTAAATTGCTGAATTTCATTTGTTTTTCTTTTGCTAAACTTGGTTTATTTCAAAATTGCAAAATTAAGAAGTGGTATTTTTTTCCCCATCCATCTCCATACTTGAATCTTTATTCTCAAAAGGACATTGTTCCATTTTAGAGTCTTTGATTAAATATAGGGTGGTCTAATGGAGTCAGACTGGCCTATATACAAATCTTATCTCTTCAACAACCTAGTTTAAGAAAATAACTGCTTTGAATATGTTTCCACCTCTAAGAAGTAGGAATAATACTAACTATAGATGCATACTGCAAAAATAATGGATGCGAAGTGTCTATCACTCAGTAGATATTTAATAAGTATGTATTTCTTTGTGTTCCTAGCACATACATTTGAAAGAAAACAAAAAGTCAAGAATAAGTTTTTAAAAATAAGTGAACACAAGGATCAAAGAGTTTTTATCCTATTGGCCAATCAAAGAAAAAGATGGAATCTCCTCTGTTCATTTTGGTAACCCTGACACCAAAACAATTTAAACTATAAATTAACACAAAAGAAGACAGGAAAATAACAGTTGAAAACATCAAGTCAGCAATTTAGTAAAAGAATAATATACGTGAATCATGTCAATGTTAGGGTTAATGAAAATTGGAAAATGATTTGTATTAATTCATCACATTCATAGATCAAAGCAGAAAAATATATATGACTATTTTGATTGGTACTAAGAATGCATTTGTTGAAATCAACAATATTTATTCCAGATTTAAACAGACAATTTTTTAATTTAAATAAAAACTTGGAAAGATAAAAAAAGGACCTGTCTCATGACCTGAGCCAAAACCAAGAGTTGGACACTTCACTGACTGAGCCATCCAGGCACCCCAAAGATAATTCTTTAACACAATGAAAAAGGCTATCTTAAACCAATATTAAAAATTATACTGAATGATGAAATAGTGCAGACATTTCCTTTTAAAATCAAAGTTTCCTTTGTAATCAAGAAATTTCCATTATAATCAAGAGGTTATGGACTCTAATTTTACGTTTATTAAATATTTTCTATGTGCTAAGCACTGAATCTAAATGCTCTTTTAATCCCCTTGTGTATTTTAGGAGAGTAGGTATTGTTTTCTCCCTTAGTTTACAGATAAGAAAACAAGGCAAGTATGTATCAGAGAGGTAAAATAAATTGGCTAACATTACATAGTTAATAAATGGCAGAGTTAGGACTTGGTCTAATTCCTCTAATTTTAGGACCCATTCTCTTAAATACTCAGTGCTTTCATACCCAGCAAGAAGGCTAAATACATGCTCAGGGCACAGCAAATTAGGAGCTCCAAATGTAATATGGAAAGAATTTGCTACTTGCTAGTTTAAAATAGCAATCATCATGGGGGGAAAAGAGTGGGAACTCTCTTATACTTCCTTACAATTATGGCTCAGTATAGTTTTCAGTGCTTTAAGTCTAAGGGTCATAATTCAATCCTCTTCCTCCTGCCAAAAGAGTAGTAGAATTATTAGAGAAGATGACTACAAATTAATTCATGTGTTTACTGACAAACATCTATTCAGAACCTATCCTGTGCTACACATTTTTCATTACATGATATCCAGGATGAGGGATATAGAGATGATTGCAATTGAGCCTTTACTCTTAAAATGCTCACAGTTTAGTGGGCTACACAGGAATATTACATCGCACAGTATAATATATGCAAAAATGGGAAATCACACAACATACACAAATACCACACAGGAGGTAAATGATAAAATATCTGAAAGTGAGGATATGAATTGATTATTTTTAAGGAACTCTTGAAGTAGAGTTTTGAGTAGAGTTTTTCGAAATCAGTAATTTTTGAGTAGAGTTTTCGAGATCAATAAGATTTCACCATGCAGAATGAAATAGCAGTTTGACTTTTTTTTAGGGAAACGTAAGCCATTTGTTACATAATTAAGGGATTTTTTTTTTTTTACCTTGTGGAATCATCATCCGCTAATAATTATGTAATATATACATTTCCATATTATCAAACTAATCAAATGATCATTTTAAACCAATACCGTATTTCAAATATAGTTATCTCTGATATAAAAACCTAAATAAAATATGTTAAAGTGACCTTTTATTCATTGTGACATTTAACTATGGCACCACATTTAAAATAAAGCATGCTCTACAATAATTAACTATAAATAATTAGAAAACTAAACAAATAAACTTAGCTTTAATATGTCTTGAATTGCCATTGAATATATTTATTGAATTTAAGTTTTTGAAGGGATATAGAATGATCATGTGGTTATTTTCTTTGATTTTGGATAGAGAAGAACTTGCTAAAGGTCATTCAACCAAGAGATAGGCAGTGGAACTTAAAGTCAAATCTTTTTCTTTTCCTTTTTTCTCTTCTGTATCTTCTCCCACAATGTCTAACTCTAGCAGTTATGTTTAATAAAATTTATGATTATAATATACATGAATATTAAAGAAATATTGTCCAACAAGAAAATAATGGAGAATTTTTAAAGAAAATAGAATTAATTCTCTAGCAATTTATCATTTATGTTAATGAAGATTTAGCCAGCTACAAATGCAAGAGACACAGTCTCTATGTGTAGTAGAGATGACTTCCCCTTACAAATTGTTTGCCATTAAGCTGCTGTACTTAGAAAAACTGTGAGAGAAGAAGTAGCTATACACAGAGCAGTGTTTAAGTGTGGTCTGTGGTCAGAATCACCTGAGCAGATGCCTGACCTAGCCTGGGCTCACTTAAAAATAACGTCTAAGAATAAGCCTGAGAATTAGAACCTCTTCAGAGTGACTAGCATGGACCTTTCCCTGGAAATCTTCATTTACTTCAGTTTGCTTTGTGTCAACTATATGTAAGTGTGTTCAATTTCTGGGTATGTACTGTCACCAGTGATGTCCCATAAATACAACTGGAAGTTACTCAGAGCCATGCAGGAAGAGTTTGGCAAAATAATTATCTCCATTCTTTTTTAAGTATATACCTTCTTTCTTCAAGTTTCTTAAGTACTTTAATTCTTCTCTTTATAGCAAATTCCCTAGTTTACATTGCTGATTGAAGGCACTGAGCCACTTACTATGCATAGTAAGAAGTCATTAAATGGATGGTGAGGAGGATGATGGTTCTCTAGAGGCTTCCATTTCTTTTTTTTCTTTTATTTTCTAGTCTACAGTTAAACTGTCCCACTACCAAATCTTTATTTGTGCTTTATTCTAATTCTTTTTTTAATATTTTATTTATTTATTCATGAGAGACAGAGGGAGAGAGAGAAGCAGAGGGAGAAACAGGCTCCCAAGGAGCAGGGAGCCCGATGCGGGACTCAATTCCAGTACCCTGGGATCATGACCTGAGCCGAAGGCAGACGCTTAACCATCTGAGCCACCCAGGCACCCTATGCTTTATTCTAACTACAGCTAGTTTCTTTCTCAATTTTTCTTGTGGCACATCTTCAAATTAATCTGGATATTTACTCTCGCCCATATACTTTGATATCTTTTTATCAATTTATTTCTTCTTCTATTTGGGAAAGAAAAAAAAGGAAGTTGAAGAAGGGAAAGAAAATGCATGAAAAATATGAATGCCAGGGATCTCTGCATGTTGGTGATTTATCTACTTGATAAGTCAGTGTGGGAGCTTAAGATTTGAAATCTGTATCTTAGACTCACAGCCTTAGGATACCAGCTGTATTTTATTTATTGTCTTATATGGCACCATACTCTAAAATAGCTGAGTCGGATGTTGGCTCATTGGCATTGGTAAACCAACACCAAGTCTTGAGATGTCAGTGAGGACTATATGTTGCACCTCTGAACTCCCTGACTAGAAGAGAACATAATTTGGGTTTTTGTATTTTAAAATTTCTTTAGTTATGATGAAATCCAAAGAAGAAGAAAGTTATGGGAGCATCATGTCAGAAAATTTGCTTCTTTCCCTATCATTCTTGGAATCACTGAAATAGGGTAGCATCTGTGTTTTATTCATTCTCCTTCTCTAACTTTCTGCCTTGCTTGGGATGAATAATGAGAAAGTGAAATATTTCTTTACCCAGTGTGTAATTATATGGCTACATCTTTGCTCTCCCCTCAACTTTTCTTTTCCCCTTAAAGTATTCTGTTCACCCTTAAGAATCTTACATAAATAACTTTATGCAGAGCAACCCTGTAGGAACATATTAACTCCTTTCTCCTACAATGTTGATAACTTAATTCTAAGTTTATACACAAATCTGTAATTCTTGTTTCCAGACCAATTCCAGATTCCAAACCTATCTCGTTATGTGGTACACTGCACTATAATTATCTTTGTGTATTTACATCTCTCGCTGTGAGACTGGAAACTCTTTCAGACCAGACTTGGAGACATATTCATCTCTATATAACTGAAGCCTAGGCCTGTGCTGGTTTTAATAGTTGTCTGTTAATGGAATAGGGCTGAACCCCACTAAACTACAGCCATTCCTAATAGAGCTTGGTTTAACCTACCCATTGACTTAAAATTTCCCTCTCCACCCATCCCATGCTCCAGAAAATCAGGAGCAATTTGGCTTTATCAGAGTCCTTCACAGACTTACCACTTCCCCAACTGACATCTTTTATAAATTTCACATCAGTATGTAATTGAAAGAGTCTGATTAACTGAACTCTACTATATTGCAAAAAAAGTATCTATGGGCAATGATAAAAATCGCTTCCCCCTAGGACAAGAGTCGTGGTTGCAACCTACATACTTATGTACTTGATACAGTAAATTGTATACTTGTAAAGGGGTATGAGAGTATATAAATACATAAGTGAATATCCATGTATTTCTTTTTATTAGCACAAAGAATATAATTTCTCATCTCTGAAGGTATAGTAGGAAAATGTGTGCATTCAATTTAAAAACTTTATGCTATACTACACGCCTTTATCTTAGCATTCACAGCTTAAATATAGTCTAGTAAAAGCAACTTCATAGAATCTACAGCTCTCTGGGCAAAACCACTCCACTCTTCATTGCTTCCCAGACAGATTCTGACCTTTTCTAAGATACTTACAGTGAAGAGATAACATGTCAAAATTTTTTCTTGATAGACATTTTGAGGGTCTCTCATATGGGATTTGGAACTACATATGCTGGGATAGAAGGCATCCACTCATTGTAATTCATCCGGAGCACTTGGTATCTTGAGTTTCCCTATCTCTCTCTACAAATAATTAATGCTTCACAAAAGGTAATATCTCTTCAAGCAAATTTAATTTAAAAATCTCTATTAAGTGATAGTGAGGTGATGACACACTTTAGTAAATGGTAGATGTTCAAAATATTCTGAGAAAGCGTGTGTGTGTGTGTATGTGTGTGTGTGTGTTTTAAATTCAAGAACCACAAAGGAGAAAAACCATAGCAATTCTGTTCTTTTTCAGAAATGCTGCTGATTATAATGATAACTCCTATCCAAGCTTATTAATCTAGCATCTTTAATTAAAGTGAAAAATGATGAAGTATTTTATTTAATAGAAAATGTTTAATTTTACTAAAAGGATATAATTTTGTTGTTTTACTTGGTTTACTTTACAGAGAAGCCAGATTGTTCATATACCTGCTGTCACTACTCCTGTCACATAAGAGTGCCATGATGAGCGTTTTGCCTAAGATTTTGATAAACCCTTTGAATAAAATGAAAACCCTCAATACTTAAAATCACTTTTTCAATAAAATAAGAACTACAGAGATAAATGGAGCTAATTTGTTCAAGCCTTTTATTTAAGAGGGTATATTGTATTCTGTAAGAAATAAAACCTGAATAATGTCTTAAACTATTGTTGATCTTTCTGATTGTAAGATCCTGGCTACAGTTCATGTGGATATACAAAAAAAGAAAAGATTTTTGTTTATGAATTCATGTATAATTATTTTTAGCACCTACTATGTGTCAGCCATTGTATAGTAATGAGTAAAACAGATATGATTATGACTCTCATGGTACTTATTGTCTAATAATTTTTCTGTAAAGGCCCAGATAGACAAATAAAAATTGAGGAAGGTGTTGTTATAGAAAATGATACAGGCTATAGCATGACTTTCTTCAGCTACGATTGTGAGTGTATTTGAGGAAATGGCATTTAAGCTGAGTGATGGAACCTGAGGAATGAGCAACTGGAGAATATTTCAGGGAAAAGGATAGCACATCCAGAGACCCTGAATTGGGGAAAAGTTTAGAAGTGTGTTAGTGTGATAGGCGCTGAGTGAACTCTAGAAGAATGTCATGAAACAAGATGGCAGACAGGGGCTTTGCATGCCACCTTAAAGAGTTTGGAATGTATCGTCAATGTACTGGAATGCCATCGAGGGTTTTGGAAAGTGTTAACATCCAAATTTCATATTAAATACATCACCATGGCTGCTGTCTTTAAAAAAAAAGTTTTTAGTATGTCAACCGTGGAAATAGACAAGCTGGAGGCTAAAAACAGAAGGAACTAGCATGCAAATTGATTTATATTCTAAGTGCATTTTGAAGAATTTACTCTTATGAGGGATTTGGGAACATATCTGTTTTCTTGTCTGTTCTATGTTTATCTCACTCTCCTGTTATATGTATTGTAGTCTGTTGTCACTTAACAGTATAATTAATGACTAACCTCCCATTCCATTAAATAATTTTCAACAGCATCATTTTTTAGGCACAAGATTTCACTGTTTAGACATTCTGTATATTTACTTAAATAGCCCCCTTATTTTTGAACTCGAGTTGTTTCCAATGTTCCACTATAATAAATAACTTTTCAATAATTTTCTACTCAAAAAATACTAATACATGTCCTTAATGATTTCCTGAGGATATATTATTGGTATAAAACCATTATTTTCTCAGAGACAAACATCAACAATTTCTGCAGCAAAAACCACAGAACAGTGAAGCAATCTGAAGATGAGGCTATAGCATGGTCAGCTTGGTTCACTCATTAATAAATGACTCATTGCCACACTTCAGGGGTGACCCCTGCCCCAAACTACCTCCCCTCCACCCCCAGCAGAAGATGATTCAAATTCAGCAGCCTAACAGATTACTACACATCAGGGACCTTCAGGATTTCAAGCGAATAGTTGGAAATGCAAACATTAAATCCACAATTGCTAAGGCACACTTTTCTCTAATCTCCTTATCCTAAACCAGTTCATGATTTGGAAAACCATTACCAAACATCAGCCCCTTTCTTGCTGCAATAGACTGAATGCCTATGTCCCCTCAAAATTCATATGTTCAGACTCTAATCCCAATGTGATAGTACTTGGAGGTGGGGTGTTTGGGGAGATAATCTGGTCATGAAGGTGGAGCCCTCACAGTAAGGATTGGCATCTTTATAAGAAAAGGCCAGAGAGCTAGCTAGCTCTCTTTCTACCATGCGAAGGTACAGCAAGAAGGTAGCCCTCTATAAACCAGAAGGAGGGTACTCACTAGGAACCTGACCATGCCACACGCCAATCTTGGACTTCCAGCTTCCAGAACTGTTAGAAATAAACGTTTGTTTCTAAGTCACCCAGTTTCTATGGTAAATTGTTATAGCAGCTCAAACTAATTGAGACTATTGCTCTCTTCTTTTTGAAAGATTTTAAAGGCTGGCAAGCACATAGCGAAGGAAACTATTTTGAAACATCTCTATTTATGCATATGTTTAAATAAACACATATATATGTATCATATATCATATATATGTCATATATATATATAAAATGTTTCAGCTAATCAGTAGTTTTATGGGTTTCTACTTGCTTCAAGAACTGGATAAGAATGAATAGGGGTGAACTACACAGTATTGTGGACCTTGGAAATAAATGAAGTCTTAAAAAATCAGGGACAGTCTCCCCGACAAAACATTAACAAAGCATAGTTTTGAAAGTCTTATTATTTTTAATTTTGGTAGATGGAAGCTAGAATAAGAAATCTTAAAGTAAAAAGCTTATTGAGTCTGTACCCCTCACTGGACAAAAATATTTTATAGAAAAGACAAACTGCTGGGTTTTTTTTAAGATTTTATTTATTTATTCATGAGAGAGAGAGAGAGAGAGAAGCAGAGGGAGAGAAACAGGCTCCCAAGGAGCAGGGAGCCTGATGTGGGACTCAATCCCAAGACCCTGGGATCATGCCCTGAGCCGAAGGCAGACGCTTAACCATCTGAGCCACCCAGCCGCCCCCAAACTGCTGTTTTTGTTTTGTTTTGTTTTGTTTGAGTTTAAATTAACTCAAGATTATTTATTTTATTTTATTATGTTATGTTAGTCACCATACATTACATCATTAGTTGTTTTTTTTTTTTAATTTTTTAATTTATTTGACAGAGAGAGAGGGAACACAAGCAGGGGGAGTGGAGAGGGAGAAGCAGGCTTCCCGCGAAGCGGGGAGCCCGATGCGGGGCTCGATCCCAGGACCCTGGGACCACAACCCGAGCTGAAGGCAGACGCTTAACGACTGAGCCACCCAGGCGCCCTACATCATTAGTTTTTGATGTAGTGTTCCATGATTCATTGTTTGCGTATAACACCCAGTGCTCCATTCAATACATGCCCTCCTTAATACCCATCACTGGGCTAACCCATCCCCCCACCCCCCTCCCCTCTAAAACCCTCAGTTTGTTTCTCAGAGTCCATAATCTCTCATGGTTCGTTTTCCCCTCCGATTTCCTCCCCTTCATCTTTCCCTTCCTCCTATCTTGTTTCAGAGGTACAGGTCTGTGATTCATCAGTCTTACACAATTCATAGTGCTCACCATAGCACATACCCTCCCCAATGTCCATCACCCAGCCACCCCATCCCTCCCACCCCCCATCACTTCAGCAACCCTCAGTTTGTTTCCTGAGATTAAGAATTCCTCATATCAGTGAGATCATATGATACTTGTCTTTCTCTGATTGACTTATTTCACTTAGCATAATACCCTCTAGTTCTATCCACATCGTTGCAAATGGCAAAATTTCATTTTTTTGTTGGCTGCAGAACATTCCACTGTGTCTGTATGTGTGCGTGTATATATATATATATATATATATATATATATATATATATATATATATACCACATCTTCTTTATCCATTCATCTGTCGATGGACATCTTGGCTCTTTCCATAGTTTGGCTATTGTGGACATTGCTGCTATAAACATCAGGGTGCATGTACCCCTTCGGATCCCTATATTTGTATCTTTGGGGTAGATACCCAGTAATGCAATTGCTGGGTCATAGGGTAGCTCTATTTTCAACTTTTTTAAAAAAGATTTTATTTATTCATTTGAGACACAGAGATACAGAGAGAGAAAGCATGGGCAGGGAGAGAGGCAGAGGGAGAAGCAGGCTCCTCACTGAGCCAGGAGCCTGATGTGGGGCTCGATCCCATGACCCTGGGATCATGACGTGAGCCGAAGGCAGATGCTTAACCATCTGAGCCACCCAGGTGCCCCTATTTTCAACTTTTTGAGGAACCTCCATACTCTTTTCCAGAGTGGCTGCACCAGCTTGCATTCCCACCAACAGTGTAGGAGGGTTCCCCTTTCTCCACAAAAACTGCTGTATTGATTATGTGTAGTGCTGATTCAGTGCTAATATATGTCTTGGAGGTAGCAGCTTTGTGATTCACTTTATTAAGAAACACTTTTAATATTGGTATTAAATAATTATTATTAAATTAATACTGATTAAATTATAATATTAATACCTCTTATATTTTCTAAAGCCTCTTTTCAAAGCACCAGTCCTTTGGATCATCATGATAATCAACATTAGTGGCAGAATTCTGACTTCTAATGAATCTTATAATCAAGTATTAATTTATAACAGACATAAGCTTAGCCTCTGCATGAAGTGTATATGAAATAGGAAGGGGCAATCCAGGCTCCACCTGCATAACAAATGATACCCTAATTCTACCTACACTGAAGCCCCCAGTTTTCAATTCTAGTCCCTGAAATAATCTCTTGACTCCTTCATCATAGGGGAGCACACCTGGAAAACCACTGGGGCAACCTGTGCAGGAAAGGTGACACTAATAAAGTCCCCTCCATTTTTTTCCCTCCTAATAAGGAAAATCAAGCCCAGAGAAAACAATTATTTTTCCATTTCTACAGAGCTACTGAGAGAAAGAGCTAAGGAGAAAAAATATTTGTGTATTAGAGTTCTCTTTTCTCTATTCTTTACTTACATTTACATGTAGTTGTGTATGTGCATTTTATGGGGAGAAAAGCAGGTGCATAGAATATGAATAAAGCTGTGAAAACTTGGGCAAGTCACTTCCAGCCATAAAATGAAGACTTAAGTTGTCATTAAACCCCAAGATATCTAAAATTAAATTATTCTACTTATCATTTTAAGAAAAAAGAAACAGAAATGAATTAAAAGCTTATTATGAAAGTTACATTTTTCAATGAAAATTCAAATTTCATAATGCATATTTTGTAAGTTATTTTCTGGTTTTAGCTCTACAGATATATTTTTGATGTAAAGTCTTAAAAAGCCAAGGAGCTGTTTTCCTAATTTCCTTTTCACATAGTTCGCTGTTAGTATATAGAAATACAGCTAATTTGGTTGGAGGTGTTGGCTTTATATTTTGCTACTTTGCTGAATTCACCTGTTAGTTCTAACAGTGTTTTTTTTGCGGGGGGTGGAGTCCTTAGGGTTTTTTATATATAAGATCATACCATCTGCAAACAATGATCATTTTACTTCTTCCATTCCAATTTGGATATTTTTTTCTTTCCTTTCTTTGTCAAATTGTTCTGGCTAGGATTTCAGTACTCTGTTGATAGAAGTGGCAAAAATGGGTATCTTTACCTTCTTCCTAATCTTAGAGGAAAAGCTTCAGTCCATCACCACTGAGCATGATGTTTTCTGTAGGTTTTTTACATATAGCCTTATTAAGTTGAGGTAATTTCTTCTATTCCAACTGTGTTGAGTGTTTTTATCATGAAAGGGTAGTGGATTTGTCACATGCTTTTTCTGCATCAGTTGAGATGAGCGTGCATCTGTTTTTCCTTCATTCTTTCAATGTGGTTTATTACATTGATCCATTTTCATGGTGAACCATTCTTTAATTCCAGGAATAATTCCTATCTGGTCATGGTGTATAATCCTTTGAAGATGCTACTGAATTTGGTTTTCTTGAGGATTTTGCATCAGTATTCGTATATAGTTTTATTTTGTTGTAATGTCTTTGGCTCTGGTTTCAAGGCAACCTGGACTCAGAGACTGGTAGTGTTCCCTTCTTTTCAATTTTTTGGAAAATATTAAGAAGGATTGGTGTTAGTTATTCTTTAAATGTTTCACAAAATTTACTAGGTGAAGCCATCAGGTCTAGGGATTTTCTTTGCTGGGAGATTTCTGATTACTGAATATGAAGAGTTTCATTTATAATAGCATCAAAATAACAAAAACACTTAGAAATTAACCAAGGAAGAAAGGCTTGTACAATAAAATAATGAATTAAAGAAGACATAAATAAAAAAGATATCCCATGTTCTTGAATTGAAAGAATTAAATTGTTAAAATGTCAGCACTACCCAAAGTAATCAACAGATTCAATGCAATAACTATCAAAATCCCAATGGCTTTTTTCGCAGAAATTAAATAATCCATCCTAAAGTTTATATGGAACTTCAAGGGACTTCAAATAGCCAAAACAATATTGAAAAAGAACAAAGTTGGAGGATTCACACTTCCTGATTTCAAAACTTACTATAAACTATGGGAATCAAAATAGTATGTAACTGCCATAAAGACAGACATATGTGTCAATGGAATAGATCAGAGACCCCAGAAATAACCCCTCTCATATATGATCAAATGATTTTTGACAAGAATGCTAAGATCATTCAGTAGGGAAAGGACAGTCTTTTCAACAAATAGTACTGGTATGGTAGAAGTGGATATCCACATACAAAAGAAAAACGTTGGACCCTTACCTAACACTATATACAGAAATTAATTCAAAATGAATCAAAGACCTAAGTGTAAGTTGCCAAACAATAAAATTCTTAGAAGAAAGCATAGGACAAAATCTTCATGACATTGGATTTGGCAAAGATTTCTTGGATATAACACCAAAGGCATGAGTAACAGAAAAAATAGACAAATTGCACTGCATGAGAATTAAAAAATTTTATGCATCAAAAGCTACTATCAATAGAGAAAAGGCAATGGGAGAAAATATTTGCAAATCATATATCTGATAAGGATTAATATCCAGAATGTAGAACTCCTAAAACTCAACAACAACAAAAGAACGCAAATAATTCAAAAGTGGGCAAAGGACTTGATAGACATTTCTCCAAAGAAGATATACAGATATCCAATAAGCACATGAAAAGATGCTCAACATCACAAATTATTAGGCAAATGCAAATCAAAACCACAATGAGATACCACCTCACACCCAATAGGATGACTACTATCAAGCAAAGCAAAACAAGTGTTGGTGAGGATGTGGATAATTTATAATCAGCTGCTGTAGGAAACATTATAGCAATTTCTCAAAGAGTTAAAAATAGATTTACCATATAATCCAGAAATTCCACTTCTGGGTTTATACCCTTATGTATTTTTTTTTCAAGAGAGATTTTTATTTTATTTTAATTTTTTAAAATTTTTTATTGTTATGTTAATCACCATATATTACATCATTAGTTTTTAATGTAGTGTTCCATGATTCATTGTTTGTGCATAATACCCAGTGCTCCACACAGAACGTACCCTCTTTAATACCCATCACCAGGCTAACCCATCCCCCCAGCCCCTCCCCTCTAGAACCCTCAACTTGTTTTTCAGAGTCCATCATCTCTCATGGTTCGTCTCCCTCTCCATTTCTCTCCCCTTCATTCTTCCCCTCCTGTTATCTTCTTTTTTTTTTCTTAGCATATATTGCATTATTTGTTTCAGAGGTACAGATCTGTGATTCAACACTCTTGCACAATTACATCACTCACCATAGCACATACCCTCCCCAATGTCTATCACCCAGCCACCCCATCCCTCGCACCCCCCACCAATCCAGCAACCCTCAGTTTGTTTCCTGAGATTAAGAATTCCTCATATCAGTGAGGTCATATGATACATGTCTTTCTCTGATTGACTTATTTCACTCAGCATAACACCCTCCAGTTCCATCCACGTCGGTGCAAATGGCAAGATCTCATTCCTTTTGATGGCTGCATAATATTCCATTGTGTATATATACCACCTCTTCTTTATCCATTCATCTGTCGATGGACATCTTGGCTCTTTCCACAGTTTGGCTATTGTGGACATTGCTGCTATAAACATTGGGATGCACGTACCCCTTAAGGTGCCTACATTTGTATCTTTGTGGTAAATACCCAGTAGTGCAATTGCTGGATTGTATAGTAGCTCTATTTTCAACTTTTTGAGGAACCTCCATACTGTTTCCAGAGTGGTTGCACCAGCTTGCATTCCCACCAACAGTGTAGGAGGGTTCCCCTTTCTCCACATCCCCGCCAACATCTGTCATTTCCTGACTTGTTAATTTTAGCCATTCTGACTGGTGTGAGGTGGTATCTCATTGACGTTTTGATTTGGATTTCCCTGATGCTGAGCGATGTTGAGCACTTTTTCATGTGTCTGTCAGCCATTTGGATGTCTTCTTTGGAGAAATGTCTGTTCATGTCTTCTGCCCATTTCTTGATTGGATTATTTGTTCTTTGGATGTTGAGTTTGATAAGTTCTTCATAGATTTTGGATACTAGCCCTTTATCTGATATGTCATTTGCAAATATTTTCTCCCATTCTATCAGTTGTCTTTTGGTTTTGTGGACTGTTTTCTTTGCTGTGCAAAAGCTTTTTATCTTGATGAAATCCCAATAGTTCCTTTTTGCCCTTGCTTCCCTTCCGTTTGGCGATGTTTCTAGGAAGAAGTCGCTGCGGCTGAAGTTGAGGAGGTTGCCGCCTGTGTTCTCCTTTAGGATTTTGATGGACTCCTGTCTCACATTTAGGTCTTTCAATAATTTGGAGTCTAATTTTTCTGTGTGGTGTAAGGAAATGGTCCAGTTTCATTCTTTTGCATGTGGCTGTCCAATTTTCCCAACACCATTTGTTGAAGAGACTGTCTTTTTTCCATTGGACATTCTTTCCTGCTTTGTCGAAGATGAGTTGACCATAGAGTTGAGAGTCCATTTCTGGGCTCTCTATTCTGTTCCATTGATCTATGTGTCAGTTTTTGTGCCAGTACCATACTGTCTTGATGATGACAGCTTTGTAATAGAGCTGGAAGTCCGGAATTGTGATGCCGCCAGCTTTGCTTTTCTTTTTCAACATTCCTCTGGCTATTCGGGGTCTTTTCTGGTTCCATACAAATCTTAGGATTATTTGTTCCATTTCTTTGAAAAAAGTGGATGGTATTTTGATGGGGATTGCATTGAATGTGTAGATTTGTCTAGGTAGCATTGACATCCTCACAATGTTTGTTCTTCCAATCCAAGAGCATGGAACGTTTTTCCATTTCTTTGTGTCTTCAATTTCTTTCATGAGTATTTTATAGTTTTCTGAGTACAGATCCTTTGCCTCTTTGGTTAGATTTATCCCTAGGTATCTTATGGTTTTGGGTGCAATTGTAAATGGGATCGACTCCTTAATTTCTCTCTCTTCTGTCTTGTTGTTGGTGTATAGGAATGCCACTGATTTCTGTGCATTTATTTTATATCCTGCCACTTTAGTGAATTCCTGTATGAGTTCTAGCAGTTTTGGGGTGGAGTCTTTTGGATTTTCCACATACAGTATCATATCATCTGCAAAGAGTGAGAGTTTGACTTCCTCCTTGCCGATTTGGATGCCTTTGATTTCTTTTTGTTGTCTGATTGCTGTGGCTGGGACTTCTAATACTATGTTGAATAGCAATGGTGACAGTGAACATCCCTGCTGCGTTCCTGACCTTATGGGGAAAGCTCTCAGTTTTTCCCCATTGAGAATGATATTTGCTGTAGGTTTTTCATAGATGGCTTTTATGAAATTGAGGTAGGTACCCTCTATTCCTCTACTCTGAAGAGTTTTGATCAAGAAAGGATGCTGTACTTTGTCAAATGCTTTCTCCGCATCTATTGAGAGGATCATATGATTCTTGTTCTTTCTTTTGTTAATGTGTTGTATCACGTTGATTGATTTGTGGATGTTGAACCAACCTTGCAGCCCAGGGATGAATCCCACTTGGTCCTGGTGAATAATCCTTTCAATGTACCGTTGGATGCTATTGGCTAGTATTTTGGTGAGAATTTTTGCATCCATGTTCGTCAAGGATATTGGTCTGTAATTCTCCTTTTTGATGGGGTCTTTGTTTGGTTTGGGGATCAAGGTAATGGTGGCCTCATAAAATGAGTTTGGAAGTTTTCCTTCCATTTCTATTTCTGGAACAGTTTCTGGAGAATAGGTATTAATTCTTCTTTAAATGTTTGGTAGAATTCCCCTGGGAAGCCATCTGGCCCTGGGCTTCAGTTTTTTGGGAGATTTTTGATGACTGTTTCAATTTCCTTAGTGGTTATATGTCTGTTCAGGTTTTCTATTTCTTCCTGGCTCAATTTTGGTAGTTGATACATCTCTAGGAATGCACCCATTTCTTCCAGGTTGCCTAATTTGCTGGCATACAGTTGCTCATAATATGTTCTTATAATTGTTTGTATTTCTTTGGTGTTGGTTGTGCTCTCTCCTCTTTCATTCATGATTTTGTTGATTTGGGTCCTTTCTCTTTTCTTTTTGATAAGTCTGGCCAGGGGTTTATCAATCTTTTTGATACTTTCAAAGAACCAGCTCCTAGTTTCGTTGATCTGTTCTACTGTTCTTTTGGTTTCTATTTCATTGATTTCTGCTCTGGTCTTTATTATTTCTCTTCTCCTGCTGGGTTTAGGCTTTATTTGCTGTTTTTTCTCCACCTCCTTTAGGTGTAGGGTTAGGTTGTGTATTTTAGACCTTTCTTGTTTCTTGAGAAAGGCTTGTGTTGCTATATACTTTCCTCTCAGGACTGCCTTTACTGCATCCCATAGATTTTGAACAGTTGTGTTTTCATTTTCATTGGTTGCCATGAATATTTTTAATTCTTCTTTAATTTCCTGGTCGACCCATTCATTCTTTAGTAGGATGCTCTTTAGCCTCCATGCGTTTGAGTTCTTTCCGACTTTCCTCTTGTGATTGAGTTCTAGTTTCAAAGCATTGTGGTCTGAAAATATGCAGGCAATAATCCCAATCTTTTGGTACCAGTTGAGATCTGATTTGTGACCTAGGATGTGATCTATTCTGGAGAATGTTCCATGGGCACTAGAGAAGAATGGGTCTTCCGTTGCTTTGGGATGGAATGTTCTGAATATGTCTGTGAAGTCCATTTGGTCCAGTGTTTCATTTAAAGTCTTTATTTCCATGTTGATCTTTTGCTTAGATGATCTGTCCATTTCAGTTAGGGGGGTGTTAAAGTCCCCCACTATTATTGTATTGTTGTCAATGTGTTCCTTTGCTTTTCTTATTAATTGCCTTATATAATTGGCTGCTCCCATGTTAGGGGCGTAGATATTTACAATTGTTAGATCTTCTTGTTGGATAGACCCTTTAAGTAGGATATAGTGTCCTTCCTCATCTCTTATTACAGTCTTTGGTTTAAAATCTAATTTGTCTGATAGAAGGATTGCCACCCCAGCTTTCTTTTGGTGTCCATTAGCATGGTAAATGGTTTTCCACCCCTTCACTTTCAATGTGGGGGTATCTTGGGTCTAAAATGAGTCCCTTGCAGACAGCATATCGATAGGTCTTGTTTTTTAATCCAATCTGATAGCCTGTGTCTTTTGTTTGGGGCATTGAGCCCATTTACATTCAGGGTAACTATTGAAAGTTATGAATTTAGTGCCATTGTATTGCTTGTAAAGTGATTTTCCTGTATATTGTCTGTGCTCCTTTCTGATCTATGCTGCTTTTAGGCTCTCTCTTTGCTTAGAGGACCCCTTTCAATATTTCTTGTAGGGCTGGTTTTGTGTTTGCAAATTCCTTTAGTTTTTGTTTGTCCTGGAAGCTTTTTATCTCTCCTTCTATTTTCAATGATAGCCTAGCTGGATATAGTATTCTTGGCTGCATATTTTTCTAGTTTAGTGCTCTGAAGTTATCATGCCAGTCCTTTCTGGCCTGCCAGGTCTTTGTGGGTAGGTCTGTTGCCAGTCTAATGTTTCTACCATTGTAGGTTACATATCTCTTCCCCCGAGCTGCTTTCAGGATTTTCTCTTTGTCTCTGAGACTCGTAAGTTTTACTATTAGATGTCGGGGTGTTGACCTATTTTTATTGATTTTGAGAGGGGTTCTCTGTGCCTCCTGGATTTTGATGCCTGTTTCCTTCCCCACATTAGGGAAGTTCTCTGCTATAATTTGCTCCAGTATACCTTCTGCCCCTCTCTCTCTTTCTTCTTCTTCTGGGATCCCAAGTATTCTAATGTTTTGTCTGATCGTATCGCTTATCTCTCGAATTCTGCCTTCGTGATCCAGTAGTTGCTTCTCTCTCTTTTTCTCAGCCTCTTTATTTTCCATCATTTGGTCTTCTATATCACTGATTCTCTCTTCTGCCTCATTTATCCTAGCAGTTAGTGCCCCCATTTTTTATTGCACCTCATTAATAGCCTTTTTGATTTCGACTTGGTTAGATTTTAGTTCTTTTATTTCTCCAGAAAGGGTTTCTCTAATAACTTCCATGCTTTTTTTCAAGCCCAGCTAGTATCTTTAAAGTCATGATTCTGAACTCTATGTCCGACATCGCACTAATGTCCATACTGTGTAGGTCCCTGGCAGACGGTACTATCTCTTGTTCTTTTTTTGAGGTGATTTTTTTCGTCTTGTCATTTTGTCCAAAGGAGAATAGACGAATGAGAGAATAAAATGCTAACAGGTTAACAGCGTCCCCAGAAAATATACTCTAATCAAATCAGAAAAGACCTGAAACCAGGGGACAAGAAAGGGAAAGAAAGAAAAAAGAAAGAGAGAAAAAAAAAGAAAGAAAAAGATAAAAACAAACAAAAACAGAATATGATCAAATATGATCAGGCTGGTGCATAGATTAGTGCCACACACTAGATTTTTGGTGTATTTTAGTCTGTTAGAAGAAAGTGCCTCCTAAAATTTTAAAGAAAGAAAGACTTATATATGTACAAAATAAGGGTTGATACGATGAAGGGATGGAAGATGACTGTAAAGATGAAAATTATAAAAATTTTTAAAGAAGGAATTGATAAGAAGATGTTTGAAAAAAGAAAGAAGAGGATTAAAAAAAGGAAAGAAAGAAATAAAAAAAAAAAGGGGTGGGAGAGAATGTGATCAGGCAGGAGACTAGAACAAAGCCCTACACTAGAGATTTAGGGTATATTTTGATCTGTTAGAAGAAACTGTATCTCAAAATTTTAAAGAGAGAACAACTTATATATATATATCTGCCAAAAATAAGGGTAACTACTATGAAGGGACAGAATATGACTCTAAAAATGAAAAATAAAAATGTTTTTTTTTAAAAAAAGGGATTGATAAGATGTTGGTTGAAAAAGGGAAAAAGAAAAATTCAAAAAAAAAAAACAGTTAAAAAAATTAACTTTGAAAGACTAATGAATCCTGGTAAAAAAGCCATGAATTCTATGTGCAGTATTCCCCTAGCGCAGGAGTTCTGCTGTTCTCCTTGATAGGTAAACTTGGTCTTGGCTTGCTGTTCGCGCTGATCTTCTGGTGGAGGGACCTGTTGCCGTGGTTCTCAAATGTCTTTGCTGGAGGTGGAATTGCCCCGCCCTTGCCGGTCCGGGCTAAGCAGTTGGCTTGGGTTTGCTCTCAGGAGCTTTTGTTCCCTGCAAGCTTTCCGCACAGCATTGGAGGATGACAGTGAAAATGGCAGTCTCCCAATCTCCATCTGGAGGAGTCGAGAACTCAGGACCCTGCTCCTCAGTGCGCCCCCAGAGAAAAGCAGTCACTCCTGTCTCCCCGGTCTCCGGCCGCACTCCATGCTCATCCGGCCTGTGACCGAGCATTTCTATCTCTGGCACCCGACCCGTGTGGAGTCTCCAAACGCAGCAGACCCTGCGGTGAGCTCCCGTGCCGCTCCCCCCGGGGGAAGAAGGGGAGTCTCCCTTGCTCTGCCACTTGTTGGGTCCCTTCTGGAGGAGCAGTGGCCCAACTGGGCCACGAATCACAGTTTATGGCCACCCCGAGCTGCAAGCCCGCGCCTCGGCTCCGTCTCTGCAGCTGGCTTCCCCACTCTGATACCTGGGAGCTCTGCTGCACTCAGGCACCCCTGGTCTTTGTGTGACCCCGAGGGTGCTGAGACCACACTGTCCTGCTAGGGTTCCACCCCCAGCTTAGCCCCTGGAGCGACGTCCCTCAGCGGAGCCGACTTCTAAAAGGTCCGATTTTGTGCTCCCCTGCTCTATCACTTGCCAGAAGCGGCCGGCGGAGGCCCCTCCCCCGCCATCTATCCTCCCGAATATCGCCTCGGATTCACTTCTCCGCACATCCTACCTTCCAGAAAGTGGTCACTTTTCTGTTCAGAGAGTTGTTGCTATTCTTTTCTTCAATCTCCTGTTGAGTTCGTAGGTGTTCAGAATGGTTTGATCCCTATCCAGCTGAATTCCTGAGACCAAATGAAATCCAAGTCTCCCATCCCTATACCCTTATGTATTAAAAGCAGATTCTTGAAGATATATTTTGCATGCTTATGTTCATAGCATTATCCATGATATCTAAAACTTGAAAGCAACCCACGTGTGCATGGACAGATGAACGGATAAACAAAATGTGGTACATACATATAATGGAATATTATTTGGCCTTAAAAAGGAAGGAAATTCTGACCTATGCTACGACATGGGCAAACTTTGAGGACTAAGTGGAATAAGCCAGTCACAGTAAGACATACTGTATGATTCAATTTATATGAAGTACTTAGAGAAGTCAAAATTATAGAGACCAAAAGTAGAATAGTGGTTGCCAAGGCTGGGGGGTAGGGAAGATGGGGAGTTATTGTTTAATGGGTATAACGTTTCAGTTTTGAGAAATAAATTCTGGAGATGGATGGTGGGGATGGTTGTATAACAATATGAGTGTGCTTGATATCACTGAATTAGACACTTAAAAATGGTATTGTGTGCTTAAAATTTGCTAAGGGGTAGATCTTATGTTAAATCTTGCCACACACACATATACACAAAATAATAAAGGGACTGGGAGTAAACTGATGGATATGTTTATGGTCTTGATGGTGGTGATGATTTCACAGGTATATACTTATCCCCAAACTTACTGAGTTGTTGTGTACATTAAAAAGTACTGCTTTTTTATGTGTCAGTCATTTCAATCAAGTAGTTTCAGTTAAGTGGTCAAGATGGTCAATTTTATTGTATGTGTATTTTACCACAATAAAAAAACAATGGAGGTAGAGAAGCTAAGGAGAAAATTCTTTTGCCCCTCTAGATCCTGGGTAGATTTTGAAATAAGGCCTAAAAAGAGCATGTAGTTCATTAAATAATTATTTCTTGGGTATGTCTGATCTTTATATAACTAATCTTATCATGTTTTTGTATACCTCGGTTTTACAATTTATACATTTGGTTTTTTAGAATAGTCTCCCCTTTCAACTGATTTGTAATGATATGTTGTCATATTAAAAAAAAAAGAAGAATTCCCAGTGACAGGCAGTTAGTATTAAGAATATTTGCAGCTAGCAGCCTTCAGAGGTGTGTGTCTGTGAACCTCTTAGCAACTTTTTGAATCTCAGCCAGTTTTGGTTGTCCTACATGTCTACACTGGGGGGAAAGCTATTTGTAAGAGAAATAGACCTTTTTCTCTCTCATCAGTTAGTTACTGTGTAGCTGTGCACCTTTACCTCATTTGCAAAAGTATTCTATGAAAAATGTTGAAATTATAGCCCAACAATTGACTTTTCAAATTTAAATTAGAATAAAAATGATTGGAATTTTAGGATATTAGAGTAAATTGTCAGAGTTTATGTTGCAACAAAATCAAGAAAAACATATGCCATGCATTTTCCACTTACTGTGTTTGTTGTTCAACATTTTCCAGTAGAGATTCTAACCAAGAACAAACTTTCCCTTCTTCTGTTTTGTGGGTCTTCATCTTAGAAATAACGAGCCACTGGCAGTTCATGAAGCAACAGCCTCACATTCTCATTAATGCCAGGGCTTAAGTGATAGGAAATCTCATGAGACTCATAGCTCTGGCACTCATTTTTGTTTTGTTCTGTTGTAGGCTTGTTTTTTTCAGTTGAGCAAAAAGTCTAAAGAACCTTTCAGCTGGTCTGGGGAGCATTCTTATCCTCATGCCTGTGCAGTCCTGTTAATGACTCTCAGCATTTTGATTTTAATATGACAAATGTCTTGTTTTTAACAGAAAATTCCCATAAAACAAACAACCATTCAACTGCGGGTGGTTCCTGCCTTGCTTGGTTAGTAATTTAATTATATACATATTATAAAATAAAATGAAGAATAAATTATTAAGAAGGCTGAATAAAATTTTAACCTTTTTTCTGTTCTTTATCCTTCCTTCCTCCATCCTTCCTCTTCTTTCTCCTACTTTTCCTCTCTCTCTCTCTCTCTCTCTCTCATGCTTTCTCTCTCTTAATAAGAAAATCTATGATTTTTATCTCCCTGGTTCTCAGTTTCATCCTTAATGGAATGAAATTAATGGGCCAGGTGAAGTCTGACATCCCTTCCATGCAATGACTGTGGTCAGGTCGGGAGAAGGATAATGATAGTACCAGCATGCCCTATTGTTCGTGGTGTCCTGAGCACCCTTCTGTGTGAACTTCAGTGCTCTGTTACCCTTTACAATGGCTTTGAAATATCACACACACACACACACACTCACACACACACACACACACACACTCACACATTTGTTGAGTTTGCACTGAAATAAGACACCTGAATTGTAAGCTTTTTTAAAAGCTGAATTCTATATATTGGAATCTCAACTGGAAAATATGCTGAACCATTTAACACTATTCAAGCAAGCTGTTCTCCTTTGTCATATACAAGGGCTACAGACTGTGGAACAAAAGACCATCTCCCTGTTTGGGTGACTGAGAAAGTTGAGAAACATCCTTGAGCCCAAGTCCCTTCATCTGTAAGTAAAAGAGTAATCCTCAGGCTCTTCCAAATCTACCAGTCCCATGTTCCAACTAATAATAATGATAATACTCAAGATTTTCTCAAGAATTTCTTATGGCATACACCTCACTAAGTGCTCTATAAAATGATCTCAGTTAAGCAATCATATAGAGGTAAATATTTATAATATTTTTTTACATATGAAGAAACTAAATTTTAAAGGGAATAAATTATATGTCTAAATATCAGTGAGTTACTGATAAGATTTGAGCCCAGACTGTCTATTGCCAAAGACAAGTGCTGGTCTTACTCAGCAGTCACTCAGCACTGCCTCCCTTTATAGACCACAGGGCTGTTGAAAGAATTTTAAGGAAGGTAGTAAAATAATCAGATTGCTTTTCTTTTCTGTCTTTCTCTCCCTCCCTCTCTCCCTCTGTATCTCCTACTACCCCATCATGATTTGTTTTACCAGATCAGGGATTGGGCTGCCTGTATACTATTTCAAGTGCATATTGTTTTACAAGTCTTTGTCCTATTAGGATGTCTTGGCCAAGTAAGAAGCCTTCATTAGAGTGAATTTTATGGTCTGTTTTCTTCTACAAGGCTTTATGGGTGAAACTTAGGCATTACTTACTTGGAAAAGTACAGTAAATAGTAATGTAAGAAAAAGGCTAACAGTTGATCATAATGAAATTAAGTATCCTCTTAAAATAGAACCTTTTCCACTTCCCCTCTCCCTGTTTCCACCCATCCCTCTAGCATGTGTCATTTCACACCATCACACTTGTTTTGCTATCTGCCGCAAATTAGCAGGAACCCTTAAAAAATTTGCAAGTGTTGGCACCAAATCCAAGTTCCATTTCTCACGCTGTTTGCCGTGCTGTGGCCTTAGAAACCTCTTCTCTGTAATGAGCAGCATCTTGGCACAGGGAAGTAGGTGAGCTTTGAAACCTGAATACTTGCCTTTAATTTGGTGTAATCATTTGCCTCCAAATAGAGTCATTCATTAAAGAGCACTAATAACCTTGAATAAAACCCTTACACATGGGTGGTTACCCTTTCTGCTCCAACTTGCTGACTTACAAAGAAGTTAATTTTTTATATCATAAATGGTTTGTTCTATAACCTTACTCTGACTGTGGCTTCATATTTTTTTATCATATTTCTTTTTGCCTCAATTTTTCTTCCTTCTGTCCCTCCTTCCTTCTTCCTTTGTTCTTTCTTTTTTTACTTCTCTTCTTCTATCTTCACTTTTTCTCTTCTTTTTTTTTCTATTTATCTCCTCTTTTTTGTTTTTAAAGATTTTATGTTATTTATTTGACAGAGAGAACGTGAGAGAGGGAATACAAGCAGGGGGAGTGGGAGAGGGAGAAGCAGGCTCCCCACTGAGCAAGGATCCCTATGCAGGACTCAATCCCAGGACCCTGGGATCATGACCTGAGCCAAAGGTAGATGCTTAACAACTGATAGCAAACTATCCTGAAAACATTTTAAAAATATGCGTGCATGTTCGCGCATGCACACACATGCACACACACACACACACACACACACACACCTAGAAACAAAAATGTGATATCATATCCTCTTACTTATAATATTTACCCCTGCAATTGGAGATTAGGTGAGTAACCTGCACCCAGTTCAGAGATTAAGAGATTAACTGAGGTTCTTGCTGGTGGTTATCCTGATTGTCTGGATTATAGAATCATCAGAAGTCTATGATCTAAGTTTCAATAAAACAATGCAGTTGAAAAATCATTATTTGACAGGGTTTGGGTAGTCTGCTTTCTTTTACTTAGATTGGTGTTTGTGGGAAGAAAGGATTAAAATAGCTCCTTCACAATACCTTTTTATTGAAAGCATGTTTATCCTAATTGTATGTTTAATTTGGGCCTTAAAGAATAAATAGGAAATAACAAGAGGAACAATTTTCTTGGAAAGTGCTACAAATAGCCTCATGTTTGCTGAGAAATACCAAAGCAAATCATACATACTAAGAATCTTGGGTGAAGATAGAAAGTTGTTTTTAACCTGTTTTTTTAAATTGATTTAAAAATACAACTTTATTGTTCCAAGGTGAGAAAATAGAAAATGTATATAGGGAATAACATGCTAATAGCTCTGGCTAGAAATGATCATAGATTTGATACATTTAGTGCTTTTGACAATCATGGGAGTCAAAGTTGGATAGGTAGGTAGTAGCCACATACTAGATATCTTGAGTATAAATCAAAACCAATGGACATCGTGTGTCATTGAAATTTTGGAAATCAAAAAAATAAAAAGGATTTTAATGGATTTCTGGTGCAGGAGGAAGTAGAGCCATGGAGAATGATTAGAAAGCTGTTGACATGATTAAAGGAATTATGTACTATTATGTACCATAAGCAATAAAGTACCATGATGCCTTGCCAATCAACAGTAGTCACTTAATAAATGTTTTTTGGTTCAATGACTAAAGAAATGAGTGAACCTTTAGTCTACACATGGTTGGTAAAGTAAAACATGTAAAGGAAGGAAGAAAAGGGGGTCATATAACAAAGGAAGGGGAGGCTTAAATATCGATAGGGATGTGGGAAGTGAGGAGGAGTCGTCTAACATATCCCAAAGCCAATGGCTAAAAACTTGGTAGAAAGAGAAGTATCTCATTTTCTAAAAATAAGTGTCTCAAAAACTGTCTTCAATGAAAAATTAAAACAAGCACAATAATGTAGTAATATCACCCTTTTATTTCTCAAATGAATGTGTATGAGAGAGAGAATGTGTTTCTACTTAACTATATGAATAGTTAGGAGTGATATTAGATATAAATCTAATAGATTTTTCATTCTTAAGGAAGAGTTAGTAAGATGAAGGAGTTGGTGAGTGAGCACACTACAAGGAATAATGGTTGAATTGACTTAGAGGTGACAGTGAAACCAGCAGGGGGCGGTGATGGTCCTGGACTCCCCTGAGAAAACAAGAAGCAAGACACAGCTTTTGACTTAATTGCACTAGAAGTTTCAGAAGGTGCACTCTTTTGGCAGGACCTAGTTCTATTTCAGTTGAGAGGACACATAGTAATATATCAATGTTGAATAATAATGCAGTGTTTATGGAGCCCACGGGAGAATAAAAAATAAACAGCTTAAATTAAATATGCAAGTTACTTTAATACATATTTAGTGTTCTTAGAAAGTTTGAAGCCTACAGAGTATTAAAGTATCAGTGAATCTAATCAAGAGCTTCTGCCTAAGTTTCCTAGGCAGGGATTTGTTTTGAAGAGGTGCCTTTCTATGTCTCCTCCTCAAATTAGATCTCTTTTAATCTAATTAAGAACAGAATCTCCTCTGATCTGCTCCATATGAAATTCCTCAGTTCACAGTTCACTGGCCAAGTCCAAAGGTGTAGTCTGCCTGACATTTTGCACTGAAAAAAGGGCAGCTCAGTGTCTTGTTCTAACAGTTATGTTCTTCCATACCTTTCAACAGCTACTGCAGAGGCCACTGCAAGTCCCTTATGGGTGAAATAATTCAGCCTTGCCATATTTACAGTGGCAACATGTCATTATATAAAGTGAGCTTACTATAAAGAACTGATTGTCAAAAGTTAACCTGAATGTAGACACTCAAATGATGCAAATGCCCCTGGATTATTTTGAAAGAATGAGGTCCTTTCTCATCATACATCCTGAGGGGGCAACATTTACCCTTCAACAGCCAAGTTTGAAATAACACAGTAGTGGTTTTGGCTCTCATACTTAATATTTCTTCCTTCTAAATATAGTTACATTTATTCTACTGTGACAAATATATAATAATCCACTGTGAGAATTTGTTCCTGACAATTAGAATATTCTTTTCAGTAACACGATTTAGAGGAAATAAAATCTGTGAGGTTTCCAGTTTTGAAATGTTTGAAAAAGTATCCATTGGACTTAATAATTAAAAAGAAAATAAGTTAATAAAAACTGAGCTGATATTTTTTCCTTTAAATTCCTACCAGAAATTGTTTGGAGAATATACTTAATTTTTTTGTGATAAAAATGAGCAACATATCATTTTCTTAATACAAAAGAAAAAAACTTGGGTAAAAATAATGAGTGAAAGGAAGTTCAGTTATTATGGACTGAAAGAAGAAAGATACTATGGAAAAGAGTAAATTGAGTAATATAGATTTTTTTTGAGAAAAGTTAAGCAAAAATTTCAAATGTTTATCAGCAAAAATAAGTTATTTCTATAGAAGTGTTGCCCACTTTCACTTGTTCTTTTAGGTGAGGTTTTGGCTTGTTGGGCCAGCTTCTGGGGTCTCCAGAATAACCTAGGTAAAGAGATAATCAGAGAGATAACTAGAGAAAACAGAGAGACTAAATTCAACTTTATTATGAAGAACTGGGGGAAGAAAAGCTCTGCTCAGAAAAATATTCAGTTTAATTTAAAAAGTCTTACCTTCACAGTCCCCATGTGAATCACTGTGCGAAGTGCTCTGAGGTGTAAAATTGAGAAAGACCCAGTGTGCGATACCCAATAGGCTCATACTTTTCTAGGCAGGAAACAGATCACTATTATGCAGACTCTGCTACTTGCCAAAATAGATTTAAGTTTCAAGCGTATGGCTTTGAGAGTCTGGGAGAAGAAGTTGAGGTCATTCTTTTTTAAGGGAAGGGCAACAGTTTTGGTATAATTCCTCAAAATGATGGCATTTTAGTTATTCTTTAAAGACCGGGTAGGTTCTCAATAGGTTTAGAAGAGGTTAAATTATAACATTTTAGGCAAAGACAACACCATCATCCTTACTGTATCAGCCAGAATCCAGGCAGGACAGAAGGCACTCCAATGACATGAGTCACTAGTCAGAAGGAGCAAGAAAAGAGAGCTGTCAGATTTTAAAGAGAGTGGGTATGGTCATGAAAGAGGGCTGCATTATGGGAGCTGTGGCTTTTGAAGGGAGTAATGCAATCCAGCCTTTTACCCTGCAGGGTAGCAGAGCCTTGGGAATAAATACCCGCAGGTCCCTATCTTCCCACTATTACATCTCCTGCAGGAACCTCCCTTTGACCTGATCCAACCAGAAGACAGAGGGAAAGGAGTTCACTGATTAAGTAAGTCCATGACTGTCGGCCTCCTGGGATATAGAGCCAATAGGGAAAGGAAGGAGCAGATCTGGAAAGGCAAGGCAGGGGTTGATCATCATTATCATCACTAAAGTTGACAAGATGTCAGAGTTATCTCAATGGACAGTTTGTATATGTTATTTCATTTATTCCTCACAATAATTTTAGATAGTGTATCATCTCTGTTTTATACATTAGGAATCTGAGGCACTGAAAAAGAAAAAAAAAAAAGACACACAGAACTTGGCCCATCACACCACAACTGCTAAGTGGTGACCAGATATGAATTTTTGTCAAAGCCCTTTTTCTTTCTTTTTGAGTCTTAAATGACAGAAACCTTTTTTTCTCACAGCTGTGGAATTTGTAAATCTAAGATCGAGGTATCTGCAGTTTAGGTTTTCCTGAGGCCTCTCTCCTTGACTTCCAGATAGCTGTCTTCTCTTGTCCTTATGTGGCTTGTTCTCCATGTACTTTCATCTCTGATGTCTCCTCCTCCTCTTCTTTTTTTTTAAATATTTTATTTATTTATTGAGAGGGAATATTTATTTATTTATTCTGAGAGAGACACAGGTAGAGCAGGAACACAAGCAGGGGGAGTGGGAGAGGGAGAAGCAGGCTTCCTGCCGAGCAGGGAGCCCGATGCGGGGCTCGATCGCAGGACCCTGGGATCACGACCTGAGCCGAAGGCAGACGCTTAATGATTGAGCCACCCAGGCGCCCCTCCTCCTCTTCTTATAAGGACATCGGTCCTATTGGATTAGGGCCCCATCCTTATGACCTCATTTAATCTGAATTATCTCTTTGAAGGCCCTATTTCCAAATTCAGTCACATTCTAAGTTATTGAGGGTTACCACTTCAACATATGAATTTGGGAAACAGACACAGTTCAGTCTATAACTGCATAAAAAAAGACAGTAAGAACATCAAAATGTTAACAGGTTTTCTGGATAGTGAGATTATAGGCAATTTCAATTTTTAAATATATTTTCTTCAGTGAATTTGTGTTACTTTTATAATCAGAAAAAAGTTAATGTTTCTTTTTCAAATAAAGCTACTTCCACATTGCCTGTACGAAGTGAGAAGCAAGGCCGAGTGGAAAGGGCCAGTACCAGTGGCCACTATGCACTATAGCACTCCATGTGCTCCCCAAAAATAGCCCACTAAATTAAAATAAGTCCTATTTCTGTTAGGAAAATTTCAGTTTTTTCTTTTAAGTTTTTATTTAAATGTCAGTTAGTTCACATAGAGTGTAATATTATTTTTAGGTGTACCATATAGTGATTCAACACTTCCATACATCTCCTGGTGCTGTTTATTAAGGATATCGGCCTGTAGTTCTCTTTTTTAGTGGAGACTATATCTGGTTTTGGTTTCAGGGTAATGCTGGTCTCAAAAGAATGAATTTGGAAGTTTTCCTTCCTTTCCATTTTTGGAATAGTTTGAGTATTAACTCCTCTCTAAATGTTTGGTGGAATTCACCTGTGAAGCCATCTGGTCCTGGACTTTTGTTTGTTGGTGTTTTGATTACTTAGTTTCTTTGCTGGTTATCAGTCTGTTCAAGTTTTCTATTTCTTCCTGTTTCAGTTTTGGTAGTTTATATGTTCCTAGAAATTTATCCATTTCTTCCAGGTTGTCCAATTTGCTGGCATATAGGTTTTCATAATATTCTCATAATTGTTTGTATTTCTATGGTGTTGGTTGTTATTTCTGCTCTCTCGTTTGTGACTTTATTTATTTGGGTCCCTTCTCTTTTCTTTTTGAGAAGTCTGGCTAGAGGCTTACCGATTTTATTAATTTTTTCAAAGAACTAGCTCCTGGTTTTATTGATCTGTTCTATTGTTTGTGTGTTTGTTTGTTTTTAGTTCTTTACCATTTATTTCTGCTCTAATCTTTATTATTTCCTTCCTTCTGGCTGTAGGCTTCATTTGTTGTTCTTTTTCTAGCTCCTTTAGGTATAAGTTTAGGTTATTTGAGATTTTTCTTGCTTCTTGAGGTAGGATTGTATTGCTATATAGTTCCTTCTTAGGACTTTTGCTGCATCCCAAAGGTCTTGGATCATTGTGTTCTCATTTTCACTTGTTTCCTTGTATGTTTTTATTTCTTCTTTGATTTCCTGGTTAACCCATTCATTTTTTAGTAGCATGTTATTTAACCTCAATGTATTTGTGGTCTTTCCAAAAATTTTTCTTGTGATTGACTGTTAGTTTCATAGTATTGAGGTTAGAAAAGGTGCATGGTGTGATTTCAGTCTTTTTGTATTTGTTGAGGCCTGTTTTGTCACCTAATATGTGATCTATTCTGGAGAATATTCCAAGTACACTTGAAAAGAATGTGTATTCTGCTGTTTTAGGATGAGGTGTTCTGAGTATATCTGTTAAGTCCATCTGGTGCAGTGTGTCTTTCAAAGCTCTTGTTTCCTTGTTGGTTTTCTGTGTAAATGATCTGTCCATTGATGTAAGTGGGGTGTTTAAGTCCCCTACTATTATTGTATTATTATCAATTAGTTCCTTTATGTTTGCTAATAATTGTTTTATATATTCAAGTACTCCTATGTTGGGTGCATAAATATTTACAATTGTTATATCTTCTTGTTGGATTGTCCCCTTTATTATTATATAATGCCCTTTTTTGTCTCTCTTTACAGTCTTGGTTTTAAAGTCTAGTTTGTCCAATATAAGTATTGCTACTGTGGCTTTTTTTTTTTTTTTTTGATATCTATTTGCATGAAAAATGTTTCTCCATCCCCTCACTTTCAATCTGCAGGTGTCTTTACATCTAAAATGAGTCTCTTATAGGCAGCATATAGATGGGTCTTGTTTTTTTATTCATTCTGACACCCTATGTCTTTTATTAGAATGTTTAGTCCATTTACATTCAAAGTAATTATTGATAGATAAGAATTTAGTGCCATCTTAATATTTGTTTTGTCATTGTTTCTGGAGATTTTCTCTGATCCTTTCTTGTGTTTGTCACTTTTGGTCTCTCCTCTGCATTCAAAGAGTCCCCTTTAATATTTCTTGTGGGGCTTGTTTAGTGCTCATGAACTCCTTTAGTTTTTGTTTGTCTGGGAAACTCTTTATCACTCCTGTTCTGAATGATAGCCTTGATGGATAGAGTATTCTTGGCTGCAGATTTCTCCCATTCAGTACTTTAAATATATCACGCTACTCCTTACTGGCTTGCCAGGTTTCTATTGAGAGATCTGCACCTGGCCTTATGGGTCTTCTCTTGTAAGTTAGAGACATATCAGGTGCCTAGTTGGCTCAGTTGGTTAAGCATCCGACTCTTGAATTTGGCTCAGGTCATGATCTCAGGGTTGTGAGATCAAGCCCCATGTCAGGCTCTGTGCTGGGTGTGGAACCAGCTTAAGATTCTCTTGCTCCCTCTTCCTCCGCCCCCCCAAAATAAATTAGAGACTTCTTTTGTCTTGCTACTTTTAAGATATCTTCTTATTGCTATATTTTACAAATTTAATTACAATATGTCTTGGTGTTGTCTTGCTTTTGTTGATTTTGGTGGGAATTCTCTGTGTCTCCTGGATCTGGGTGTCTGTTTTCTTTCCCAGGTTAGGAAAGTTTTCTGCTATTATTTCTTGAAATAAATTTTCTGCCCCCATTTCTCTCTTCTTCTGGGACTCCTATAATACAAATCTTATTACTTTTGATAGAGTCACTGAGTTCCCTAACTCTACTCTCATGTTGTATAATTCTTTTTCTTTTTCTGTTCAGCTTCAATATAGTCCATTATTTTGTCTTCTAGGTCTCTAATTTGTTTCTCTGCTTCTTCCAGCCTGCTGTTCATTGCATTAAGCCTATTTCCAATCTCATTTATTGTATTCTTCATCTCTGATTGATTCTTTTTTAACCCTTTATCTCTGTGGTAAGGATCTCACTGATGTCTTCTATTCTTTTCTCAAGCCCAGTGAGTATCCTTATGATTATTTCTTTAAATTCCCCATCAGGCATCTTACTTATATCTTCTTTGCTTAGATCTCTGGCCGTGGTCTTATCTTGTTCTTTCATTTGGGATGAATTCCTCCACTTTGATATTTTGTCTAAATCTCTGCCTTCTTTTGTGTGTTTGAAAAGCCAGTTATGTCTCTTGCTTCTGAAAGTAATGGCCTTATGAAGAAGAGGTCGTGTAGTGCCCAGAGCCTGGTGCTTCAGGGAATGTCTCCAATGTGTGTTCCATGTGCTCTGCTCTTGTTTTTTGGCTGCTGTATCCTTCAGGCCAGTCGTCTGCAGAGGCTCTCCTTGCCTGCTTTGGGCAGTGTTTTGTCCCTTGCCTGAATGTGAGATATAACTAGATGTACTCTGGTCTGCCTCTAAGATAAGACCTGACACCAATTCCACCTGAACTGATGCCCAGCAGAGCTCTCTGATTGGCAGATGTAGTGTGGATAGGGGTTTGTGCTGGTCTGGGAGAGGGACCTACCATGCTGGGACTGAGGCAAGCTTGACTGAGAAGGACAGTCCTGCCAGAGTGCCCAGAGGTAGGGCTTGGTGAAAGCAAGTTAGGCAGCCAGTGTCCATGCTGTTCTGCTTCCCACGGGTGGCTTTGTGTTTATGCTGAGGGATGAGGGAGGGAAATGGCACAGGCCAGTTCTTTTGTTCCTGGAGAAACATCTGTGTGAACGCTGCCTCTCAGGGATGAGCTCTGAGAAGAGCAAATAATCCCCTACTGTGTGCCACAGGTGTTCTTCAGATCACTGTTTCCATGCTATCTGCCCCTGGGTTGTCTGCCTGCCTTCTCTCCAGGAAGAGTGCAGTGCCCTCCAGGCTCTATCCCAGCCAAGCCCACTGACCATTAAAACACCAGGCTTTCAGCCCCGCTGGTTTCAAGAACTCAGGAAATTCAGCTCCTCCCAATTTCCAAGCCAACAGCTTTGGGGCTGCATTCCCCTTGTGGGTATCCCTGTGTGCTCCTCTCTCTCTCTTGCCTTTCGCCATGACCATGGCTTCCTCACCTCCATAGCACCCATGATCTGTTTCTCTCCTAAATCATGTCTTCGCACTTCCTACCTTCTTCAATGTGGCCTCTTTTTTCCTTTAGTTATGGAGTTTGTTCTGTCATCTTCAGGTCAATTTCTGGGGTTTTTAGGATGATTTGATAGTAATCTAGTTGTATTTGTGGGAGAGGAGCCTAGGGTTCTGCTTCTCCACCACCATCTTTCTCTCCTTTTTCCTAGGGAATTTCTTCATGAAGTATACTGATTCATCTGATGATAATATAGTAACAGAGAACAGATTCATAGTTCTCAGGGGCTAAGGAGAGAATTAGAGAAGGACATGAGGAAACTTTCAAGAATGATGGAAAGGTTTGTTTTCTTGATTATGTTAATTACCCTGCTTTTTCTGCTACACATTCTGCCTCCTTCTCAGTGGAGGCTGGAAGTGTAAGACATGTGGGAACTATTTAGCAGATTTGTTTCTGAAGCTTAGGGTACACTGAGAAAGAAGAGGGAAGAAATGCAATGGGAAAGATAACCTGGAATACAGTTGGGAGGATTGGCTCTTATCGTGTATGTAATATCATGTTTTCAACCCAGAGTATTATAATCAGTATGTCTTATAAAATGACCTTTATAAAGGTAATTCTGAACTAAACAGATGATAGGTTGGAGAGGAGAATGAAGGAAAGCAATAACTTACTGGGGAAAGGAAGATGGAAGGAAGGAGGGAAGGAGGAACAGAGAAAGAAAGGAGGAAGAATATGGACTGGGAGAGTGAGAGGAGGGAAGTTGAAGGATGTACTAATAAGATTATTCATGGCAAAAATGTGTAAAATAATCAGGGATAGTGATTTTCTTTTAAAGATTTATTTATTTGAGAAAGAGAAAGAGTGTGTGCAAGTTGGGGGAGGGACAAAGGGAAAGAATCTTCAAACTGATGCCTGGTTGAGCACAGAGCGTGAAGGGGGCTTGATCCCACAACCCATGAGATCACGACCCAAGCCTAAACCTAGAGTTGGATGTTCAACCGACTGAACAACCCAGGCGTCCCAGGGATTGTGATTTTTGTTGCATTTATCACTTACTATTTTTTTGACACCTTGATGATGATTTCAATACTCTAATTTCACTTTTAAAAAATGTTTTATCTTCTATACTATATTATGTTTATATACAATATGGAGTTTTTCCTTCATGACTATTACTCTTTCTACATACTAATAAATGGGGAGAAGCAGAGAAAGAAGAACTATAAATAAGAGAAATAAGATTTGCTCTTTGTTTCATAATGCTGATAGCAAGTCTTTATTTTTTTCTTTAGTTGTATGGTTATAAGTGCTCATAAAAGGAGAAAATAGAAAAGGTTGGTGGGGGGGCGGGGTCCCAGGCTGCATTATGACATTGCCTGTATCCATGTGGGTATGTTTTAGAATTACATATGTTTCCTTAGTGAGGCCTTTGGTCACTTAAGTGCCAAAAATCTTCCATCTTCTTCTTCAACCCTCATCATGCTTTCTCAGTCTAAAGAACACTTTGAAATCTTAATTCATGACTGCATGCACTTTACATACATAATTCTTTATAAAATATCCCAATATTATATTTTGTCTTTTCATGCATGAACATTGTGTATATGATTGTTAATAATGCAAACACATTTTTACGTATTCATTTTTGGTAGGAACCATCACCTTGGTTCAATATCAATGAAAGAAATAGAGAAAAAATGATTTCAAAAGATCTCATCAGACTTTTCTAGAATATTAAAAAAAATAAAAGATACCTTTTACATTATTTGCAGTTCTGCCTCAAATTCATGCACCCTCATATTTTCACCTGATTTATTTCTCAGAACCCTTTATATGCTCCCTTTCCCTAATTCAGGTTGTTCGCTTATCTCCTATCCTTTGTTCATGTTTTCCTGTACCTGTATTAAGTTTTGAGTTCTAGAAAGCCTTCATTAATTATCCTCTTCTCTCAACTCAAGGAAGGATGCCTTTGACAACTATTTGTTCAAGGTTTGAGCTATCAAAACACTATGCATAGAGTGATGTTATTGACAAAACTTTAACACAATAAATATGTGTTGTGTTTTACAAGACACTTTTAAATCCCTAAGTGCTATTGTTTGTAATTCTTCAACAATCCATTGTTTAAGCCACTGGTTTACTGGTACATGTTTACAAGGAGCTCTTTTGGAAGGGAGGAGCCACGGTTGCTAGTTTCTGTGATATAAACACACCCATCAGGCCTAATTTCAAGGTACTACCGTAGCATCACTGAGCTTGGGACTTGGAAAGAGATATTCATAATTGGCTCCCACAAGCTGATATGAACCAGTTCCTGCACACCACTAGAACTGAATTCAGGAAAATCCATGAGTTGTGTAAACTCCCACAGATAATAAAAGACAGAGGTGGCACTTGGATCCAGGTCTTTTGACTTCAAATAAATTATATTCACAAAATAGGCTGTTGTTAAAAGATATGATTGTATCTCAGGTTGGTTTCTCTGGTGCCAAAGGGTCACAATAGAGCCACTCTGCTTTAGCTGTCCCATCACATTCTGCAGTCCAGCTGCATTGTGTCCACATGGATGCATATGCTGCAACTACCTGCTTCCAGCAAAATAAGTCTGCAAAACTAAACTGACTGCTTTTGCTGGGCCATGGACTATTTGTCTCAATTTTATAAATTTAAGTTCTAATCCAAGTATAGTATTGGTTACATCATTACTTATATCAATGATTAATATAAGAAGGGGGTACCTTCTTCTATGTTTATTATGGAGATTACTTTACAATGTTTCTTCTGGGGTGCCTAGGTGGTGCAGTTGGTTGAGCGACAGACTCATGGTTTCGGCTCAGGTCGTGATCTCAAGGCCGTGAGATCAAGCCTTGTGTTGGGCTCCATGCTCAGCAGGAGTCTGCTTAAGACTCTTCCTCTTTTTCTGCCCCTCCCCTTCCTCTCTCTCTTTTTTATCTCTCTCTCTCTAAACTCAATAAATAAATGTTTAAAAAAAAATGTTCCTTGTGCAAATGTATCTGAAGTAGAATCTTAGAATTCCGGAAATAGAATGAATCTTAAGTGTCTTTAGGTTACATTCCATAATTTAACATAATAAATAAAATAATTCCTCACTCTGCCTTCCTGGAAACGCCTCCTAATGTTCTGTGGCAGCTCTAATCAGAAACCTTCCCTGACCATCATAGGAAGCCCTAACCCTTTAATATTTCATACTCTACATTGGGGTGGCAATGGTATCACTTATGGTATAAATGTGCATTTCCAGGACTACTCTGAGGTTAAACATTTATTCATATTTTCTGGTCATTTGTATCTTTCTTCTCTTACGAATCTTTCTAATCATGTTTTTCCCCATGTTTCTATTTGTAATTATTTTTGACAGTCATGCAATTTTTTCTTTTATTGACTGCATAATATTTCATAATGTAAGTCTATAAGTCAGCCATAATTTATTCAACCAGTCCAGCACTGTCGATATTTACATACATTCCAGTTTTTCACTTTCATATTTAATGCTGTGGTAAAAAAAATGTACACATAATTTTTTATTATTTCCCTAGGATAAATTCCTAGAATTTCACTTGGGTTAAAATTTATGGGAACACATAAGGCTTTTGCTTTCTATTACCTGAGTTTCCAGCAAATAGGTTGGCCAGTTTATGTGCCCATCTTTTTAAGCTCCTCATACTTCCAGAACAATGCAATTTAGTAACTTTTTTAGGTCCAGTCTTGGAAAATTTGCTTTAGTAAAGGTTCTTCTTTGGTAGGCCATCTGAATGAGCTAATCCCATTGCGGTGAAGGATTTGAGAAGATGCTGCTAAGCCCTCCAAAGCTCAGACACTATGCTTTTGAATACTATTATCCCACTTCTTCTACAAAGACAGGCATACTTCCATGATTACTACTTTGATTTTTGGACCATGACCGAAAGAATTGAGGTGGAATCAGAGTTTCCATGAATTTTGTGCCTTAGGGAATTTGAATTTAAGAGAGAAGAGGATTGTTACAAGTAATATCACCACGATTTGATCGTCAGAACATTGGAAAAGGTGGTCCTTGAGATACTTAATTTAGTCAATCTCTTAGATACTATTTGCATGCCATCCTTCAAAAAAGAGATTTCCTAAAAGAATAAAAATATAATAAAAACTCATGTTATAGAAGCAAAAAAAAATAGCAAAATGTACATACCCTCTCCTTAAGCCTTCTCTATCTCAATCTGATCCTCACTCACTGTCTTAGCTGCTCTAACGAACTTATAGTAGAGATACCTACTTCTCAGCATGCTTCCAGGTTTTACAAGAATAGTCTGTTACCCCCAGTTGCATATTCAAAACACTACATTTTCTTTCTACCTTCATAGTTGAACTCTTTCTGGATAGATTTTAATGCCAGCTAACATATTATTTTACATTTTAGCCAAACTATACCTACACCAGCTCTTACTTCAAATCAAATTATTTAAGCAAGATTTCTGGAAAAGAGAACCAAAGAAAGGAAATGGCTACAGAAAGATTTATTCATAACAAGATTAAGAAAAGGATTTCTGCTAAACTTGTGCTAGAAAGTAAAATGAATGGATTTGGATATTAAGTTCTCATTAGTGCTTTGCAGCTAATAAAATCAACCCATTTATTAAGCACTTTCTAAATCCAGGTACTGAGCCAGATAACACAGTCCTTGTATATATCACCTATCCTGTTATCAGCTGTAGAGTAAAATGGCCTGACCTCCACCTAATATGGGTCATGCAAATATTCCCTTTCCAGCTCCTGATCAGCCATTATGGATAATCACAACACTGACTGACCTCTTCTGTTTCAGTCCCCAACCTGACATTTATGGCAGCATTCTTTACCATGCAAATTTAACTCCAACAATAATTTTCTATTCTTCCCAACTTAGGACTTTTGTCACTCAATTTAAGCATCATTTATTAAAGCCTGTTGGAACATATACATGTGTAACAAACTACATGCTATGAAGGGGTACAAAGGTTGCAGTTTGATGAGATGACAGCTTTTATGAGAATCATAAGGCATATGCACTTAAAACAGACATAGGTAGTGATGGTTGATAATAATAATGATAATAATAAATTATTATAGTAACCAATTACTGAGTGTTCTGCTAGGTGTTCAACATAATTTCAAGTAATTTGCATGTCTTTTTTTTTCTATTTTTCAGAATCCCCTAACAAGGCAAGTATTATATTTTCCGTTTTGTAATAAGAGGAAAGGGGGTCAGAGAAGAGACACGTCCAGGCTCATTCAGCTAGCAAGTACCAGAGCCATGTAGAGCTGCTGAGAGAGGTAATAGGTCTCAGCACTCCTCATTTTGAAGGACTCATCTGCATTACAGCATACAAATTAAAATACATTCCCATCACACATTAAATAGAATTTTACCCATAAAGATTTTAAAGGTTTTTCAAGTTTATTTTTGAAATTATTAAATTATAAGTATTCCACTTAATTTATGATTGGCTGTGATTTCTCAAAGATTTGGGGCATATTTGGGAATTCCTGCCAAACTTCTTTTCAAATAGAATAATTTTTGTGAGTATCAAATTTAACAATTATATAAGTGAGAATTATATTGGAACCAACATTTTTTTTTCTTTTTCTTTTTTTCTGGTCTCAAAACACCTTTTGCCCTTGGCACTTTGACTTTAGTGCCTATCAGAAGAAATGCACTTGGAGCTGGGACTGGAATCCAGTTTTGTCACATGTCAAAATCTATACTTTTTATCTTTTTCTTTAGAAAAAAAATTATAGGCAACATGGGCTAACCGAGTATAATACAGAGCATATCTGTTACATGTTGAAGCTAATCTAAGTAATGGAATGTATTATGTTCCTGTAGTTTAAGTTAGCTAATGTGGCAATGTCCTCCATGTTAGACTTATATTCTGTATTACACAGATCTAAGGTTTTTTACTTTTATGTATCTTATTCTCCCAAGAAGATCTTGAAGACTATGGCTCCTATTCTACTTTTGCTGCCTCTTCCATAGGAGTTAGTATGAATTATGCATATTATAAAGACTCACTAGATGCCAAATGATAAAATTCTTCTTAGAAAATTAAGTCTAGGCTTATGAGGAAGGATGTATTGAGGTTGCTGGAGAGACAGACATTACTGAAAAGAATGTATAAACAAAGATAAAGGACTCAGAGCATTGTTAAAAATTCTTAAAAATTTACATATGTAAATTCTTATCAGGATCAGGTTAAAGAGTAGGCTAGGTTAGGGAGGCTGGCAAGTCATTTTGGTTTTCCACCAAATACAGAGCAAAGCCAGACTCTTTTCCTCTGTGAACTCACCTACTCCTCTAGTCCACTAGCTAGTCTCTGTGCTAGCTCCCTTCTGGAAGCTGACCAGCTTAGCTAGTTCCCTGCATCTCAAGCATATTTCCACCTCAGAGCCTCTACACTTGCTGGTCTCTTTGCCTGAAGCAGTGTTCACTCAGAGACATACATGGTTTGTCCCTCAATTTACTCAGGATCCCTCAAATGCCACTCCTATTAAACACCTGACTCCAAATATAACACATAAAATATGAAAAAAAGTAATTATAGATCCTGACCAGATTATCTAGAACAGTCAATTCTCATCTACCTACCACATTATTCATGGCACTTAGAACACAGACCTTTGCCATAAGATTAAATGAGTCAATACATGAAAAGTGCTAAGAACAGCACTTGGCACCCAGTAATTTCTATGTAAGTGTCTGTTGAATGAATAGTCAGTCTACCACATTTTGCAGAGAGTAAGGAAATGAGTCTTAGAAGTGAAGTGCTGCATGCCTGGTTGGATGGGATTCTCAATTTTCTATTATGTAACTCAAGGCTCAGTGTGAATTATAGTAGTTAACTGACTCTGTTCTTCAGTCTCCTGCTGCCCAATGGACATTTTTAATTTAACTTAATTTAATTTTTAGTATATGTTTTAACTAAGACAAGTGGCTAGGAATCTGATGCAGGAGGCACTTCTGGCTTTACCAAACTAATCTAAATATTGAAGAACAAATGGCCAAATTCAAGGTCTAATGTTAACTTTTTATATGCAAAGAGCAAAAGTTTGCTGAAGTTCCTACAGTTGCTAATAAGCAAGCTCAATAACTTTTTTCAGTGTTTTCTAAAAAAAGTTCTCAATGCCAAAGCAGTGAACTTGCCCTCCAGAGGTTTGGGCTATAGCCCAAATAGACCAACTATAATTACAAAACTTCCCTGAATGCTCATGTTTTATCTCAAGAAGTTATAAAAAGTTTGCATTCAACTTCACAGTTTCTATGTGGTTATTGTTCACATGAGAAATAAACTTTTAGTGTACTGAGTCATTATAACTTTGAGTTGATTTCTTTATTGCAGCCTAGTTTACCATAACAATAGAGAAATTAGTATCAGAAGTGGAGTGTGCCATAACATAAATCTTAAATATGTCATTTTACATGTTTTTCTAATACATAAATAGTACCCTAAGTTACTTACCGCTGAATAAGATGGACATCCCAGGGCATGCTCCAGTTTGGTCTACTGACTGGTAAGGTCATCTGTCAGGTGACATATGCTCAGGTGACTGGCTTCCCACTTTGAGCAGCATGGACCTAAGTTTTATTTCACTTCTGTTATTGTAGAGATGGCTTTACTTCCATATCTTTGGCCGTTAGTTCAGTATAACATTTGAAATGCTTTTGAAATATACTTCATGTAACATAATCTACTTTCTTGGCAATGAAAACATATTTTTTCTTGTAAACTTCTAATATATTGGCATTGAAAAAGAGAAAGAATGCCAATTTGAGGTAATACTGCAATTAATAGTGGTATTTTCTAGCACACCTCACATTGAATTTAATTGATAAGGTTTGTCATTAATAAATTATGTACATACTTGACTATTTTTATGTCCTTTGTTTCTAATGAGCACATAATTGACCTGTTTTATTTTGTGATTATAGAACTTACTTCCAGGAATAGAATGCAAGGGCTTTCATCTGTGTGCTTCATGTGGGCAGTTGTTTGTGATGATGGGCTGGGACTGACTTTATGAAGTCCATGTTAGTATTGTTTCATATGCCAGTGATTCTGTTTTTAATAAAATAAGAAAGTGTGATCTGTTCCCAAGTGCTAAGATAGGTGGTTGTCTGAGCTCTGATAATCTAATGAATGAGACAGCAATGGCCTTATACCAATTGGGAGTTAAATACAAAAAGATGGGACGAGTTTAGCTTTTCTACCTTGTAATGAAATTAATACATTCTCCACCTGTGTTCATTTTCCTAAAGAAGGAAATGACAAGGGGTTTGGGCTGAGAATTCTATTGTTAATTCTGTTCTTTCTTTTAGCTACACTGTGCTCATTTGGAAAATGAAATGGATTATTTGCTTCACAGAGGATTTTCTTTCTTAATAAGAATCTATGTGTATTGTATGGGGTAATAAAAAAGAGCTCTAGGTACAGCTCAATACTAATAATTTTTTTCTTACTTGGAACTTCTATCTACCTCCATAAATCTTTTGAGAGGTTTAGAAAACAAAAGACATCGAGGGAGGAAAGATGATATTAATCAGCTTTCTTTATCTTGCCTACCTTCTTAACTAAAGAGAATCTTTTTTCCCAAAAGGCTATGATTTTGGCAAGATTATATTTACTGTGGGAGTAAAGGAAGGAAGGAAGAAAGGAGGGAGGAAAGGTAGGAGAAAGGTAGGAATATAGGAAGAGGTGGAGGGGAGAGAGAAAACATTGGTGGGAGGGCAGTGAGGAAAGGAGAGGCAAACCTTCTTCACTGTGATCTGACTCTATTTTGTTGATGGAAGAAACAATCCCCATTTGATCTATAGGCAAAAACTACACCTCATATCCCTGAGAGCATTCAGATTTAGAGAATACTTATAGCAAAGTCCTTAAAGGTAAAAGGCCCAGTCGACACTGGTTCATAGACTGTATGCAGAGTGAAACATTCCATTGGCAAGAGATTTTTAGATATCAGACATGGCTTTGTCATGGACCCATTAATTCTAAGGCTACTGGCTGGGCACTCTTACCGTGGCAAATCATTTGTGTCTTACTCTTGATTCCCCCAGAAAATGTGGTGTGAAGATTTTACTGTAGAGAATTTATTTCAGAGTTAGTCCCAAGAATCATCCGTAGGGCTGTGGGGGGTGAGACAGGGACAAACAGGAGTCAGTAAAGGTTATATTAACTAACTTAACCGTCCTGATAATTGGAGCTGAATCCTGATGGGGAACTCTAGCAGGCAGCGTGGAAACCCTTTCCTCAGGGCTATCCCACCCAAGGGACACAGGACATGTATGTGCCAACTCCCCTTAGTCGTTATTTGATGGTTGCTTGGGATGAGGGAATAACTATTGATCTTGCCTTGCATCCCACTCTTTAGCTCTTTATCTGCCTTTTGTTACCAACCACTGTTCCCTTCCATCTTAAGGACAAATGTTTGGTCTTGCCTTGTATCTCACTCTATTGCTGTTAATATGATCACTCCTCCTCTACCTTAAGGGTAAAATTTGAAGTTTTTATTGATTTGTCAATCAGCAAGATACTAGATCTTGAGTCAGGAGATGTAGGCTCCAGTCCTGGCTATTCAGTTTGCTAGCTTAGTAACCCACCTTAAACCTCAGTTTCCTTATCTATGAGATGGGGATGGTACTTGCTCTGATGAACTCCCAGAATACTGTAAGGACTAAATGAGGTAATAGAGAGAAGTGTGCTCTACTAAATATTGGCCTTCTTATCCTATATTCTAGAATGTGAATTGCATGAGGGTAATGTTTGTGCTTTGGGGTTTTGTTTTGTTTTGTTTTTAAAGTTTTTGTTTAAATTCCAGTTTGTTAACATATAGTGTAATATTAGCTTCAGGAGTAGAATTTTGTGATTCATCACTTACATAAACACCCAGTGCTCATCACAAGTGCTGTCCTTAATACCCGTCACCTATTTAACCTATCCCCACCCACCTCCCTTCCAGGAAACCTCAGTTTGTTCTCTAGAGTTAAGAGTCTATTTTATGGTTTGCCTGTCATTTTCCGCCCCCATGTTCATCTATTTTGAGTTACACATTTGAGTGAAATCATATGGTATTTGTCTTTCTCTGACTGACTTATTTTGCTTAGCATAATACACTCGGGTTCTATCCACATCATTGCAAATGGCAAGGTTTCATTTGTTTTGATGGCTGAGTAATATTCCATTATATATATATATATATATATATATATATATATATATATATATATATCACCTCTTCTTTATCCATTCATCAGTCAGTGGACATTTGGGTTCTTTCAATAATTTGGCTATTATACGTAATGCTGCTATAATCATCTGGGTACATGTGTCCCTTCAAATCAGTATTTTTATATCCTTTGGGTAATTACCTAATAGTGTGATTTCTGGATCATAGGATAGATTTATTTTTAACTGAGGAAACTTCACACTGTTTTCCAGTGGCTGCACCAGTTTGTATTCCCACCAACAGTGCAAGAGGGCTCCCCTTCCTCTGCATCCTCGCCAACATCTGTTATTTCCTATGTTGTTAATTTTAGCCATTCTGACTGGTGTGGAGTGATATCTCATTGTAGTTCTGATTTGTATTTCTCTGATGATGAGTGATGTTGAACATCTTTTTATGTGTCTGTTATCCATCTGTATGTCTTCTTTGGAAAAATGTCTATTCATGTCTTCCACCCATTTCTTAACTGGATTATTTGTATTTTTGGGTGTTGAGTTTGATGAGTTCTTTATAGATTTTTGGATACTAATCCTTTATCAGATATGTCTTCTGCAAATTTCTTTTCCCATTCTGAAGGTTGCCTTTCAGCTTTGTTGTTTGTACTTTGTTCATTGCTGTGTCCCCAGTCCTTAGAAGAGTACCTGCCACATAGCAGATGCAGAACAGATATAAAAAATACTCAATAAAAGAAGGCAAACATTGGAATAGATTGTCTAGAGTTCAAATATTAATTCAGCTACCTGCTGGCCTCTTAAATTCAGGCAAAGTTTTAATCTGAAACTTTTTATGAGCAATTGGCCAAATATCTTCCTTATAAGATTGTATTTAAAAATTAAGATTTGTCTTACAATATATTCTCCCTCACCACCACTCACAATTTTACTCTTTGGGTGGGTGTTACCTACAACTGGAGTTGAAAAAAAAAATTGTTAAACTCATTTAAATTCTAATAGTCAAATCCACATTTTTCTCTTTGAATACAGTTGCAATCATTCCATTGTGTTAATATTCTGCTCTGAATTAATAGAAAATGTCTCACTATAGAATTTTGCATTTGATTCTCAAATGCACATTTTTGGAATACAGTTTTGAATAATTAAAATTTTCTAGAGGGGTGCCTGGGTGGCTCATTCAGTTAAGCGTCTGCCTTCGGCTCAGGTCATGATCCTGGGGTCCTGGGATGGAGGCCCACGTTGGGCTCCTTGCTCATTGTGAAGCCTGCTTCTCCTCTGCCTGCCACTCCCCCTGTTTGTGCTTGCTTACACATTCTCTCTCTCTTTCTCACAAATAAATAAAAACTTTAAAAAAATTTTTCTAGATTAGGCATATCTGTGGCCACTTTTGAAATACTCTCAAATTAATGCATGTCAAGCACCTCAACTAGTACCATGCATACAGTGAGAGCTTAATGGTAACAATGAGAGAATCGTTGTACTAACTCCATTTATTGAGCTCCTACTAGATGGCAGTCTCTATCTGGGCATTTTACAAACATTAAGTCTTTTCACATCAATCCTATAAAGTAACTGTGACTCTTCCTATTTTAGAGATGATGAAATTGAGGCATGAGATGTTACTTTAGCCAGGGTCACAGTTCTTGCCCATAGTAGGACTGAGATTTGAACTCTGTTTTTTTTTCTGACACCAACGTTTATGTGCAATCCATCACACTGGCTATCAATTATTTTCTCTTTATATAACAGAAACCCTCATTTACAAACTATTTAACATTATACCATCCATATCTATTATTATCTCTACTCTGTAAGTGTAGAAATCGTAGGTCAGAGAGATTATATGACTCCTAAATAGACTAACAGCTAGTAAATAGCACAGATAGGACCCAGGAGTATCTGACTCCAATGCCAGTCTTTTCCAAAATGTGTTGAACTTACAGCATGACTCTCTCAAAGAGTAGCCCTTCTTGGGCGCCTGGGTGGCTCAGTCGGTTTAAGCGACTGCCTTCGGCTCAGGTCATGATCCTGGACTCCCGGGATCGAGTCCCACATCAGGCTCCCTGCTCAGCGGGGAGTCTGCTTCTCCCTCTGACCCTCTTCCCTCTCGTGCTCTCTATCTCTCATTCTCTCTCTCAAATAAATAAATAAAATCTTAAAAAAAAAAGAGAGTAACCCTTCTTCCCTCATACATATTGTCAGCTGAATCCTAATTTTTTAAAAAGATTTTATTTATCTATTTGACGGAGGGTGAGAGAACACAAGCAAGGGAGCAGCAGAGGGAGAGGGAGAAGCAGACTCCCCGCTGAGCAGGGAGCCCAATGTGGGACTCAATCCCAGGACTCCGCGATCATGACCTGAGCCGATGGCAGATACTTAACCAACTGAGCCACCCAGGAGCCCCCTTAATCCTAATTAAAAGAGCAAATATCTTAATTGGCTAAAGATGGTAATAACTGAGGTGTTATTTTATAGAAACATAATCATGGATTCAGCATAAGTAGGGTCTCCTTATTAAGCATTCTTCTCCACCCTTAACTCTTCAGTACAATGCAGTCCCCTTGCCTATGATAGGTACTTCATAAATGTAGTATAAATGAATCAGCTATTTATTGGTGTATTCAAAAATAATTATTTAGTCCTTGCATGTGCCAGAAAAGTGTGAGGCATTAATTAAGAACATACCAGCAATAGAAAAAAACAAACAGGGCGCCTGGGTGCCTCAGTTGGTTAAGCGACTGCCTTCGGCTCAGGTCATGATCCTGGAGTCCCGGGATCGAGTCCCACATCGGGCTCCCTGCTCAGCAGGGAGTCTGCTTCTCCCTCTGACCCTCTTCCCTCTCGTGCTCTCTATCTCTCATTCTCTCTCTCTCAAATAAAATAAATAAAATCTTAAAAAAAAAAAGAAAAAGAAATAAACAAACAAACCATGATTCCTGTTTGTGGAAAGTCTCAAGTCTAGGAAGTGATATAAACATTAAATACACATATACTTACACATACACACACACCAATAAATACATAATTATAAATTGTGAGAGGAATAAAGGGCAAAGATTGGGTATGACAAGAGGGAATAATAAGGCCTTTAGATGGGGAAGGCCTTTCTGAGGAAATGAGAACTCATAAATAATAGAAAAACAGATGATTCCAACTGCCATAACCTCCATCCCTTCGGCAGGAATCCGGGCATTAGATTTTTGAATCCAAGATAATACTACCTACTTGAATATAAGATCTCATTTCTAATGAGTTAAAACTGGGTCTGTGCAAAGAAGCATGAGGGAACTTTATGATGAGATGAAAATGTTCTATATCTTGATCAGTGTGGTAGTGATTATTTGGATTTACAAATCTGTCACAGTTCATTGATTTTTACAGTTACACTGTGTGAATTATATTATGCATAAATTATACCAGCATAAAGTTGATATAAAAAAAAGACAGATTTAAGTTAAAGGGTCAATAAGCAAGCAAACTAAAGATGAGTCAGGATTATTCTGACAATTACCTCATCTATGTTTTAGTGGTTTTACATGTCTGGGAGTCCTATATTGTTGGATCAGTACCTGCATATAGATGACTTTTCCCTCTGTAACAATAGTTCTTTCTGACTTGTCAGGTATATCAGACATTTTTTAAACTAATGCTTCTAAGATAGAAGAGCAAAGAGGGTAAAAGCTTTTTCAATGATGTGGTTGGATTATTTTTTCATACTTTGGCTGCATTTGGGAGGTTTTTATAGCACAAGTGAATAATAACAAGAGCATCATGATAATGCCTTTTGTTTATAAAATTCTGTTTCAAAGAAACCAAATTGCTTGCATTCATGTCTTCATGAATCATTTCTACCTGAGAGGAGTTAAATGTGTCTTATCCCCATTTTACAGGAAACTGAAAGACAAGCAGGTTTTGGGGAGAGCAGACTTATGTATATATCAAGGTTTAGTGGGATGTGATCACAAACTCCTTTGTGAAGGTTTTTTTTTAATTTTTCATTTATGTGGCATTCAAAGGAAACTTTTTTCTATTTTGTGTGCATATGTCAACATTTTAATAGCAGGAGAGCAATAGAAGCTATTCATAAACACAGAAGCTAGAAATATCAGCTATTCCATACTTGATAGATTGATATATAAAGTGATTTAACCAGATAATTATTAAGTAATACAAAGCTTCAGGGTAAACACCCATTACACATCAATGTGAATTAAGAGTTCACAATAAAAGGTTCTTCCATTGTTATTTGCCAAACAATTCAAAATCTGTGCTGAAAGAAATAGTTTAATTTTGTAGTCACTTGCTGGATTTGAACAATGGGGAGGCTACTCACTCACAATGTGTGGCAGTATTATAGAGTGTAAGGGAGTGACTGTGGAAGAGTGACCTGATGAAGAATATACCTCAGGCATTTACTAGCCAAGGTAATCTTGGGCCATCGAGAAGAGTTGCAAGCATTTGATAAATATGTGGAGCACACTAACATATTGTCTGGCAAATAGTAGGCACTCTAAAAAAATTGGTAAATATTATTAATAAAATGGTTCCTCAAGTTATAAAAATTGAGTTTGAGTCTAATAAAACTAGGAAACAGATTGCTCAGTTACAAAAGACATACTTTTTCTAGACCACAAAAATATTTTCTATGTGATTTAGCATCTTAACTCGGGACAACTTAGCCATGGTCCAAACTGACACAGGGAGAGAGAAAGGAAATTATGGAATGTGGAACATGATGCAAGGGCTAGATTAAGATTTCATTTCCTCCAAACTCAGAAAGGCATGGTGCCCTCTGTATGTAATTCAAAATAAAAATATTATTCAATTGCCCAATAAACAATAAAATCTTAGATTTCCATTGAATTTAAGATTGTTTCTAGGTTTTCCAAGTGCAAAGTTCTGAATGCATTTATCACAATGAGGTTTGAGAGAGAGAGAGTGTGTGTGTGTGAGAGAGAGAGAAGTTGAGATGCTTGATTTCCTTGTTCTCTAGGAAGATGACTAGGTTCCTTTCTGGGGGATGCATCACTGAGTGGGGCTGACTATGGAACCCTCTAGGAAATGGGGCAAAAGTTGGGGATGCTGATGTCTAGAGGTCATGAATAAGTGGGAATGATGCCTCTGTGCCACAGTTGTCATGCCCAGGAGAAGCTGGGAACTTAGGGGCTGCACCTTTGTTTTAAGGTAAATTACCAATAGGCCGTCTGCACTCCAGGAAATAGCAAGAATAAGTGCCTTCCCTGATCCTTGACATTGAGTGGAGAAAAAAAAATTCCCAAGAATTTGAGTAACCACAATAGCCCCTCATGTATGGTTTACAGCCTGAATTCATTCTACTTGGGGGATCCGCACAAACCCTCAAACCAAATGTTTAGCTTTAAGTTGTTGAAGCTCGATAAAACTTCTAAATGAGTAGCAGGAGAAAATGCAAATTGAATTTGGGTAAATCAACATTTGGCTCAGACATCAAAAGAATTTCCACAAAGATTCAAGAAAAATGCACTCAGAGTAAAAAATCACAAAATACACAAGACACACTTTCAAGAGGCATATCATAGATGAGAAATCATGTATCATCAGCTTCATTAAAAACCAGAGAGATATACATTAAAGTCAAAAGTAAGATACAGAATTGGCAAAAATTAAAATTCTTAAAATATTAAGGCTTGGAAAATCCATGGTTCAAATAAACAGATTTGGAAAGCAGTTCAGTGTAGTACGGTAAAGTTGGACATATGCATACCCCTATTGCTCAGCAATTCCACTCCTAGCTGTGAACCTAAGGAAAACTATTGCTTCTGTGTCCCAGGATCTTGAACCAGAAGACACATGCATGAATGTTAACAACAGCAATGTTTATAATAGCGAAATGCTAGGAAAATCCCAAATGCCTATCAACAGTGGAATGAAGGGAAAAAATGTGTATTCACATAATGTACTACTCTCCAACAAGACTGAAAAAACTATACCCGTACAAAACAACATGAATCTATCTTAATGACATAACATTGACAGAAAACAAAAAAAGCAAGTCTAGTTACATGAACTTTAAAAAATTTGCAAAGTAGGGGCGCCTGGGTGGCTCAGTCGTTAAGCATCTGCCTTCCGCTCAGGTCATGAGCTCAGGGTCCTGGGATTGAGCCCTACATCGGGCTCCCTGCTCAGAAGGAAGCCTGCTTCTCCCTCTCCCACTCCCCGTGCTTGTGTTCCCTCTTTCACTGTGTCTCTCTCTGTCAAATTAATAAATCTTGAAAAAAATTTGCAAAGTGGGATGTTGTGTTTCAGGGTATTAACCAGTGTGATAAGACTATGAAGAGTAGTGAGAGAATGATAAATCACTAAATTTGGTGAACGAATTTACCTTTGGGGGGAGGAGGTACAGTAGCCAGTATCAGTGATGGACCAGTAAGGACCTTAAGTTACTGAACATCTTTTATTACTTACACCAGGTGGTAGGTCCACGATGCTCATTATATTGTAACTCTTCACCCCAAGACAATGTTTATAAGCATTCTTACTATGTATTCAATACTTAATATTAAAAAAATTTGTAAGCTCTGTAGACTTTAAACTTGTTTGATATCCTTCTTATTCCCATATAATGTACAAAAGCTTCCTGTTTCCCTTTATTTTGGTTGAAATCAAATAATTATTTTGCTAATGCTTTTTATCACGTATTCATGCTTACAAATTATTCTAAGAAACCTCTGCCTTACAAAGAAACTATCTAGAGTAGTTTATTTTTAATATTCAAAGCCCCATATCAAAGAATGTGTGACAGAACACATTGTAGTATTTTTTAGATTTAGAAATCCATGACTAACCTTATTATCTCTATTGAAATGACATTGACCAATACAAAAGTTTCCTTTAGTTTTAGAATTATTCACCAGTATGTATATTTGTTTGATTTACCTTTGTAATTATTTAAAATATATATATATTTAGTTGCTGTGGGTGGGAAAAGGATATGTGCAATTTTAGGGAAATATAAAGCAGAGAAAAATGAGGTAAACATATACATACATGTACAAGTCCCTCTTTCTCAGGTAGTTAGTGTCTTTTAGAGCAAATGAAGGTGCTAACTAGAAGACTGACTTCTGTAATGTGCCACAGTCTCCAAGGGCACCGTCAGATTCTGCATGATGAACTTGGGCAGTCCTTGATCGTCATGAGAACTTCGTGTGTCCTTTCCCTATAAAGGAGAGCTACAGCATATATGATAAACAGGTGCTCCTCAGGCAACCAGGGAGAGATATATGTCAGGTCAGCTATGTGTTATGTGCAGGGTTTCCAATATTAACTCTACCTTAATTGGAAGAAAAGACACTTCATGCTTGTCGATATTCCTCTCAAAGGCAATTAGCTGCTATCATGTTTGAGTTCCCAGAAGGCCCAGAGCTGTAGTATTTTATTATTGACATTCTAGAAGAAGATATATGTTGAATTCTATTATTTCATTAAAAATAGGGGTGCCTGGGTGGCTCAGTCATTTGAGTGATGGACTCTGGGTTTTGGCTCAGGTCCTGATCTGGGGGATGGTGGGATGGAGGCCCCCAGTGGGCTCCACACTCAGCAGGGAGTCTGCTTAAAAGATTCTCTCTCTCTTACCCCTCCCCCAGGTTGTGCATGAGGGCACACACACTCTCTCTCTCAAATAAATAAATAAATCTTAAAAAAAAAATAAAGTCTACACAGCTTCCAAGGATATGGAGGTTTCCCTGATAAATACTGTCATCCCTTTTTCCTCTCTGGGTCCATTTTCTTTGGCCTTCTCAGAGTCTATAGCTAAGCCTTGCTGTGGTTATTCAGAAAAGTATGTTAATGAAACACATGCATATATATTTGTCTGTGAGCATATCCTGTTTTTTTTTTTTTTTTTCTGGAAAGAAACACAATTCATAGAGGATTTAGTACATTTGAGTCTTCCAGGGCAAGATTGTATTTTGAATATTTATCTTTTGTTCACTTCATTTCCTTCTGCTTCATAATTTTCCCTAAGCTTCACAGAGCTTCTTCCCAGCCCCATGGCCTAATTTTATTTGTCTAGAAAGAGGAAAATGGCATTATGAAGCATAACAGCATTTGTGCCTTCTCTACATTTCTCAATTCAGAGTAGAGGCATGAAGTTGAATATAGCAATTCCTCCCCGCTAACCTTCAATTATGAGTTCTTCTTATATAAAATTAACCTCCATGTGAATTTACTTCTGTATAACTTTTTAACAGCTATGAGAAAGAGAAATCTCATTTAGGTAAATCAAGTGAATTTTAAATCACTTCAGGTGAGGTTAATTACAATCTAACAGGAACTTGGAGTTGAGGTAAGGAGCAAATCAGGTGAAGCAAATGGTATAGGTGTAGAGATTCTGAGCACCAAGCCTTTAAGATTATGAAAGGAAGGTAATGCTTTCATTAACATTGGCCTTAAAAACATGTTTGCCTGTGTTAAGTGCATACCACTAGAGGGCAACGTTCAAGAATGTGTGGCTATGCATCTTGTTCACGCCTATATCCCTGTTGCCTAACTTAGTGCATCACCTAGTAGGCATTTAGTAAATATTAATTGAATGAAAGAATGAATAGGAGGAAATAGATCACATCAAAGAAACATGAATCATACTGTTTGGATTATGAACGTAGCAACTTCTTTCTAAATATGTCTTCACAGGCAAGGGACACAAAAGGAAAAATAAACTATTGGGACTACATCAAAATAAAAAGCTTCTGCACCGTGAAGCAAACTATAAAAGACAAACTAGTAAATGGGAGAAGATATGTGCAAATGAAATATCTGATAAAGGGTTAGTATCCAAAATATATAAAGAATTTATATAACTCAACACACAAAAAACAAATAATCCAATTAAAAATAGGTAGAAGACATGAGCAGACATTTCTCCAAAGAAGAAATACAGATGGCCAACAGACACATGAAAAGAGGCTAAACATCTTTCATCATCAGGAAAATACAAAACAAAACTACAATGAGATATCACCTCACATCTGTCAGAATGTCTAGAATCAAAAACACAAGAAACAATAACTGTTGGCAAGGACATGGAGAAATAGGAACCCTTGTGAAGTTGGTGAGAGTGCAAACTGGTGCAGCCACTGTGGAAAACAGTATGGAGGTTCCTCAGAAATTTAAAAATGAAACTACCCTATGATCCAGTAATTGCACTACTGGATATTTACCCATAAAATACAAAAACACTAATTCAAAGGGATACATGCACCCCTACATTTACTGCAGCATTGTTTACAATAGCTAAATTATGGAAGCACACCAAGTGTCCATCAATAGATGAATGGGTAAAGAAGACGTGGAATGGAATATTCCATTAATGGAATGGAATATTATTCATCCATAAAAAAGAATTAAATCTTGCCACTTGCAACAACATGGATGTAGCTAGAGAGTAAATGCTAAGCAAAAGAAGTTCAGTCACAAAAGATAAATACCATATGATTTCACTTATATGTGAAATTTAAGAAACAAAACAAACAAGCAAAGGAAAAGCAGAAGGAGAAAGAAGCAAACCAAGAAACAGACTCTTAATTATACAGAACAAACTAATGGTTACCAGAAGGGAAGTGGGTGGTGGGGGTAGAAATACATGATGGGGATTAAGAATACAGTTATTCTGATGAGAACTGAATAACTTATAGAATTGTTGAATCGCAATATTGTATATCTGAAACTAATATAACTGTGTGTTAACTATACTGGAAGTGAAATTTAAAACTTAATTTTAAAAAGAGAGAAACAAGAAACAGACTAATATCAGATTTTATTTTTAATATCAGATTTTTCAACTGCAACGTTGAATACAAGAAAACAGTGGAGTGTTTTTAAATATTAAAAGCACTTAGGACATAGAATTTGATATCCAGATGTTATTTAAATGTGAAGAGATGGTCTACTCTATTATACAAAGCCTCTGGAACTTACCAAAGACCCACACTGGGAATAGTTTGGATAAAGTATTTAAAGAAGATAGATAGGTCTCAGGAGATTTTGTAAGAAACATGTGGTGTTTTTTAAAAATTATTTTATTCTTTGTTAAAAACTGTCATTTTAAAAATTAAGAGCAAAGAGAAAGATAAAATATAAACTAAAAAAAAATTAAAAGTCTGGAATAAGAGTACCAGATGTATTTGAGGAGTGGAATTCTATGAATATGATGTGTTTGTTTAAAAAGAATGGAAAAAATGGAGGCGGTTATTATTTTAAAAAATATAGAACAGTGAAGCAAGATGGCAGAGGAGTAGGAGACCTAAATTTTGTCTGGTCCCAGGAATTCAGCTAGATAGGGATCAAACCATTCTGAACACCTGTGAACTCAACAGGAAATCAAAGAATAGCAGCAACACTCTGAACAGAAAAGCAACAACTTTCTGGAAGGTCTCTTCTGATTTGTATGGTGTATATTTTTCTGGGGTCATTGTTAACCTATTAGCATTTTGTTCTCTCATTCATCTATTCTCCTCTGGACAAAAGGACAAGACGGAAAACATCACCTCAAAAAAAAAGAACAAGAGACAATACCGTCTGCCAGGGACCTAATCAATACGAACATTAGTAATGTCAGACCTAGAGTTCAGAATGATGATTATAAAGATACTAGCTGGGCTTGAAAAAAGCATGGAAGATATTAGAGAAACCCTTTCTGGAGAAATAAAAGAACTAAAATCTAACCAAATGGAAATCAAAAAGGCTATTAATGAGGTGCAGTAAAAAATGGAGGCTCTAACTGCTAGGATAAATGAGGCAGAAGAGAGAATTAGTGATATAGAAGACCAAATGATGGAGAATAAAGAAGCTGAGAAAAAGAGAGATAAACAACTACTGGATCACGAGGGCAGAATTCGAGAGATAAGTGATACTATAAGATGAAACAATATTAGAATAACTGGGATCCCAGAAGAAGAAGAAAGAGAGAAAGGGGCCGAAGGTATATTGGAGCAAATTATAGCAGAGAACTTCCCTAATTTGGGGAAAGAAACGGGCATCAAAATCCAGGAGACACAGAGAAACCCCTCAAAATCAATAAAAATAGGTCAACACCCTGACATCTAATAGTAAAACTTAAAAGTCTCAGAGACAAAGAGAAAATCCTAGAAGTGGCTCGGGACAAGAGAACTGTAAACTACAATGGTAGAAACATTAGCTTGGTAACAGACCTAGCCACAGAGACCTGGCAGGCCAGAAAGGACTGGAATGATATATTCAGGGCACTAAATGAGAAAAATATGCAGCCAAGAATACTATCCAGCTAGGCTGTCATTGAAAATAGAAGGAGAGATAAAAGCTTCCAGGACAAATAAAAACTAAAGGAATTTGCAAACATGAAACCAGCCCTACAAGAAATTTTGAAAGGGGTCCTCTAAGCAAAGAGAGAGCCTAAAAGTAACATAGACCAGAAAGGAACACAGACAATATACAGTAACAGTCACCTTATAGGCAATACAATGGCACTGAAATCATATATTTCAATAGTTACCCTGAATGTAAATGGGCTAAATGTGCCAATCAAAAGCCACAGGGTATCAGATTGGATAAAAAAACAAGACCCATTGATATGCTTTCTGCAAGAGACTCATGTTAGACCCAAAGATACCCCCAGATTGAAAGTTGAGGGGGTGGAAAATCATTTACCATGCTAATGGACACCAAAAGAAAGCTGGGGTGGCAATCCTTATATCAGACAAATTAGATTTTAAAACAAAGACTATAATAAGAGATGAGGAAGGACACTATATCCTACTTAAAGGGTCTATCCAACAAGAAGATCGAACAATTGTAAATATCTATGCCCCTAACATGGGAGCAGCCAATTATTTAAGGCAATTAATAACAAAAGCAAAGAAACACATCGATGACAATACAATAATAGTAGGGGACTTTAATGCCCCCACTCACTGAAATGGACAGATCATCTGAGCAAAAGATCAACAAGGAAATAAAGACTTTAAATTACACACTGGACCAAATGGACTTCACAGACATATTCAGAACATTCCATCCCAAAGCAACAGAATACACATTCTTGTCTAGTGCCCATGGAACATTCTCCAGAATAGATCACATCCTAGGTCACAGATCAGGTCTCAACCAGTACCAAAAGATTGGGATCAATCCTTGCATATTATCAGACCACAATGCTTTGAAACTAGAACTCAATCACAAGAGGAAAGCAGAAAGAGAAACTCAAATACATGGAGGCTAAAGAGCATCCTACTAAAGAATGAATGGGTCAACCAGGAAGTTAAAGAAGAATTTTAAAAATTCATAGAAACAAATGAAAGTGAAAATACAATTTTCAAAATCTTTGGGATGCAGCAAAGGCAGTCCTAAGAGGAAAGTATATAGCAACACAAGCCTTTCTCAAGAAACAAGAAAAGTCTCAAATACACAACCTAACCCTACACCTAAAGGAGCTGGAGAAAGAAGAGAAAATAAAGCCTAAACCCAGCAGGAGAAGAGAAATAATAAAGATCAGAGCAGAAATCAATGAAATAGAAACCAAAAGAACAGTAGAACAGATCAATGAAACTAGGAGCTGGTTCTTTGAAAGAATTAACAAGATTGATAAACCCCTGGCCAGACTTATCAAAAAGAAAAGAGAAAGGACTATTCTCCTGAAACTGTTCCAAAAAATAGAAATGGAAGGAAACCTTCTAAACTCATTTTATGAGGCCACCATTATCTTGATCCCAAAACCAGACAAGGACCCCATCAAAAAGGAGAATGACAGACCAATATCCTTGATGAACATGGATGCAAAAATTCTCACCAAAATACTAACCAATAGGATCCAGTAGTCCATTAAAAGGATTATTCACCAGGACCAAGTGGGATTTATCCCTGGGCTGCAGGTTGGCTCAACATCTGAAAATCAATCAATATATTACAATACATTAATAAAAGAAAGAACAAGAACCATATAATCCTCTCAATAGATGCAGAAGAAGCATTTGACAAAGTACAGCATCCTTTCTTGATCAAAACTCTTCAGAGTATAGGGATAGAGGGTACATACCTCAATATCATAAAAGCCATCTATGAAAACCCACAGCATATATCATTCTCAATGGGGAAAACCTGAGAGCTTTCCCCTAAGGTCAGGAACTCGGCAGGGATGTCCACTATCACCACTGCTATTCAACATAGTATTAGAAGTCCTAGCCACAGCAATCAGACAACAAAAAGAAATAACAGGCATCCAAATTGACAAGGAAGAAGTCAACCTCTCACTGCTTGCAGATGATATGATACTTTATGTGGGAAACCCAAAAGACTCCACCCCAAAACTGCTAGAACTCATACAGGAATTCAGTAAAGTGGCAGGATATAAAATCAATGCACAGAAATCAGGGGCATTCCTATACACCAACAAGACAGAAGAAAGAGAAATTAAGGAGTTGATCCCACTTATAATTGCACCCAAAACTGTAAGATACCTAGGAATAAATCTAACCAAAGAGGCAAAGAATCTGTACTCAGAAAACTATAAAATAGTCATGAAAGAAATTGAGGAAGACACAAAGAAATGGAAAAACGTTCCATGCTCATGGACTGGAAGAACAAACATTGTGAGGATGTCAATGCTACCTAGAGCAATTTACAATTCAATGCAATCCCTATCAAAATACCATCCACTTTTTTCAAAGAAATGGAACAAATAATCTTAAAATTTGTATGGAACCAGAAAAGACCCTGAAGAGCCAGAGGAATGTTGAAAAAGAAAAGCATAGCTGGCGACATCACAATTCCGGACTTCAAGCTTTATTACAAAGTTGTCATCATCAAGACGGTATGGTACTGGCATGAAAACAGACACATAGATCGATGGAACAGAATCGAGAGCCCAGAAATGGACTCTCAACTCTATGGTCAACTCATCTTCAACACAGCAGAAAAGAATGTCCAATGGAAAAAAGACAGTCTCTTCAACAAATGGTGTTGGGAAAATTGGACAGCCACATGCAGAAGAATGAAACTGGACCATTTCCTTACACCACACACAAAAATAAACTCAAAATGGTTGAAAGACCTCAATGTGAGATAGGAGACCATCAACTTCCTAAAGGAGAACACAGGCAGCAACCTCTTTGACCTCAGCCACAGCAGCTTTTTCCTAGAAACATCACCAAAGGCATGAGAAGCAAGGGCAAAAATGAGCAGTTGTGGCTTCATCAAGATAAGAAGCTTTTACACAGCAAAAGAAACAGTCAACAAACCCAAAAGAGAACCAACAGAATGGGAGAAGATATTTGCAAATGACATATCAGATAAAGTGCTAGTATCCAAAATCTATAAAGAACTTTGAAACTGAATGCCCAAAGAACAAATAATCCAGTCAAGAAATGGGCAGAAGACATGAACAGACATTTTTCCAAAGAAGACATCCAAATGGCTGACAGACATGAAAAAGTGCTCAACATCGCTCGGCATCAGGGAAATCCAAATCAAAACCTCAGTAAGATATCACTTCACACCAGTCAGAATGGCTAAAATTAACAAGTCAGGAAACGACAGATGTTGGCGGGAATGCGGAGAAAGGGGAACCCTCCTACACTGTTGGTGGGAATGCAAGCTGGTGCAGTCGCTCTGGAAAACAGTACGGAGGTTCCTCAAAAAGTTGAAAATAGAGTGACCTTATGACCCAGCAATTGCACTACTGGGCATTTACCCCAAAGATAGAAATGTAGGGATCCGAAGGGGTACGTGCACCCCGATGTTTATAGCAGCAATGTCCACAAGAGCCAAACTGTGGAAAGAGGCAAGATGTCCATCGACAGATGAATGGATAAAGAAGAGGTGGTGTGTATATATATATATATATATATATATATATATATATATATATATATATATATACAATGGAATATCATGCAGCCATCAAAAGGAATGAAATCTTGCCATTTGCAACGATGTGGATGGAACTGGAGGGTATTATGCTGAGCAAAATAAGTCAGTCAGAGAAAGACATGTATCATATGACCTCACTGATATGAGGAATTCTTAATCTCAGGAAACAAACTGAGTGTTGCTGGAGTGGTGGGGGTGGGAGGGATGGGGTGGCTGGGTGATAGGCATGGGGAGGGTACGTGCTATGGTGAGCGCTGTGAATTGTGCAAGACTGTTGAATCACAGACCTGTACTTCTGAAACAAATAATATATTATATGTTTAAAAAAAAAAGAGGATAGCAGGAAGGGGAAAATGAAGAGAGGGAAATCGGAGGGGGAGACGAACCAGGAGAGGGTTCTAGAGGGGAGGGGTGTGGGGGGATGGATTAGCCTGGTGATGGGTACTAAAGAGGGCACGTACTGAATGGAGCGCTGGATGTTATACGCAAACAATGAATCGATGTATGGTGATTAATATAACATAATAAAAAAATAAATACATATAAAGTGTAGAACAGAGAGTGCCTAAGTGGCTCAGTGAGTTGAGTGTCTGACTCTTGACTTTGGCTCAGGTCATGATCGCAGTGTCATGAGACTAGGCCCCATATCCAGCTCTGTACTGGCTGTGGAGCCCCGCTTAAGACTCTCTCCCTCTCCCTTTTCCCCTCTCCCTGCCCTTCTTATTCTGCTTTCACATGCATACACACATGCTCATGCTCTCTCCCTCTCTCAAAAAAAAAGTGTGGAACAGAATGTCAGATTGAAATAAATTAAAAGGCAGAAGCAGTTGCAAATATATCAGTAACTACAATAAAACGCTAACTGAAAAAAGCCCAAATAAATACAAGATGATTACTTTTTAAAATTAAAAACACTATAAATGTACTTTCATAGATATGTAGGTATGTATACAGATATATATCCTTTGTATATGAATGCTTATAAATATAACACTCTGTATAATGGAAAGGAAGAGAATAATGTATGTGGAATTCGGGTTGCTGTTTGCTTGAGGAAATGGGTTCAAGGGAATCATTTGTTTGGGATTGAGGAGGAGCATGATGCCAGTTCTCTAGTTTTTGTTTTGATGGTAGATTTCCTTATTACATTATTAAAAATTACTAAATTTACAAAATTATCTAAATAGAGCTTTGAAATTATCTAACAGCAGTTTAAAATAGAAATAACTATTTTAGTACTCTTTATCACTAATTTAATATGTGCAAATTTCTACATGTTATATTGTATAATATTTTAGTGAATATGAAAATATACAAAAGAATTTTCATAGATGTAATTCTGCCCAAAAACTGAATAACCTTTTATGCATTAGGTTAAGACTGTAGCTTTTTCTACTCCAAAATCTTTTACCACAAGAATTCTAGGCAAACCTAAACACTGCAGGTGTGTTGGAAGAAAATGCTTATGAAAAACAGATGTATTTTCCAATTCAGAGCTTCCTTATATTAAAGTCACTGTTTAATTAATTTCACACAATATTATCTGGTTGACTTACTCTCTCTCTCTCTAAGCACCTCTGGGAATATCTGAAATATTGTACAGATGCTCTTACAGAGAATTACATTACTAAGTGTCATTAGCATAAATCAACATTCAACATTAATTTAGTGGTTGGGGGCTGGGAGGTGACAAACCCCTCTTTTCTTCATTCACCTCCAAATTCTTGTCTGTGTTAATGGCTTTGTGTGCTCGGAGATTCTCTGCATGGACTGCCTCCTTCCCAGGTGGGATTCTCTGAGGATCCTGACTTCCCACTGTCTGGCATCCATAGTCCTCCCTATGAGTGTCTACTGCCTTTAACGTGCGGCCTTTCTTGGAAACCTTCTTCCAAAGGGTCCAGACTTCCCTTCCTAAGCCTTCCCATACTCTTTCATGGGAGATTAAGGAAGGAAGAAGAATGCATGCTGGGTGGAGAAGGAAATATATATGAAGACAAGCGGCAGAGCAGAAATCCAAGATCTTGTGTACAACAAAAGATCAGGGATCTATGATAGTAGACTAGATACCTGTGATAGCTATTTCAACTTTAAAAATGAAAGGGTGAGTGCTTCTGGCAAGGTAGACAGAGGCTACCCTACAAAGGGCCTCACATACATCCTAGAGCGAGTGAGCTTCATCCTACAGGTGATGAAGTACAAAAGAAGGATTTGAACCAAGGGTCTTTGCTCTGGACTGGACTTGAGGAAGATCAGCTCGATGGCAGAGAAGACCCCACCTCCACAACCACCACCTTTTACAATAGCATTCCTATTCTTTTTGTCATCATGTATGTCATACATCTCCACAAATATTGTTTGGGAAAAGGTGTGAAAAAATCATGATTCCAATGTTATCAAGTGCTAGAATTGCAGCAATTTCCCACTTAATCCTCATAGTAGCCCAGTGAGGTGGATACTATTTATTACCATCCCCACTTTACAGATCAGGAAAATGAGGCATAGGGTCAAATAACCTGTCAAAGATCACACAGCAAGTTGAAGAGCCCTATCAAGGGTATCTAAAAATAGAACAAGTATTATTAGCTGGTATGCTTTAGCACTTGCCATACTGTTTGGCTTGTAGAACTTAATTACAGTAATCCTATATGAGAGTTTCAGGTGTTGAAGAGCTACAGATTGCATATGAATGAGCCCCATGAGAGTCAAGGCTTTGCTCTAAGTACTGCTGAGGCACAGCATAGGAAATATAAAATGTATTTAGTTGGTATTCGGCTGACTCTCCCTGTGGATATTATGTCTGTCCTTAATATAAGTGAACACCTATTAATGGCCATAATGTGGTGTAGGTGGCTAGCTAAACTCACTTAATACATGATTTATTGACATGATTGTTTTACGAAGACATATCTAATCAGTTTTCTCATGTGAATCTTTCCATGTGAAGCATTCCACGTGAGAACATCTTTGTCTGAATACTAGACATTTGAGATGTTCTAATAATGCTTTCCTATTTTGAATGTCATGATGATAAATGCAACTAGCTGAGATAGTTTAATAATCAAAAACAGTATTGAAGAAGAAATGGAACTGATATTTCTTTTGTGTCTAATAAATGCCATGCACTATCTATATATAATCTCACTAACTCTCATTTTATAAATAAGAAAACTGAGGCTCAAAGAAATTAAGGAAATGACCTCACCCAGTATTTTCTAGTTAATAAGTAGTAATGCTGGGAGTCAGCCTAGGTGCATCTGAATCCAAAGACTGCTCTTCCCACTGCAACATACTCACTGCAACATGCTCACCATGTCTATAACAATATGCAAATATCTGTGAATATATTAACAATAAAAGAAACATTAAATATACAACTCTGAATGATGGCCTGAGCCTTTTGACCCACAGGGCAGCACTCTAATGATTTGGCAAAAAATCTTCCCCAAATTTGCAGCTTTGGGTTTCTGTACAACAGGACGGTTAGGTTAGAGGTACAAAATAAATGGCCATCTGGGTATTTCCTCATTTGTCAATATATGATCAACTTTCTGCAAGCTAAACACTTTCACTGGACACCCCTGAGTAGAGTGTGGGCAGAAGATGAAGATTTCCTTTTAGAGCCACAGTTATAATCTGGGAATAATAATAATCTTTGAAAAGATTATTGCCTATTTTTATTCTTGATGGTGCCCATTCAGACTTAAGCATGGTTTTGTATATTTGAGATATATATATATATGTATGTGTATGTATATACACATATATACACACGTACACTCCAACCGAAATTACTAAGGACACACTTGAACTCCCCACAAAAGTAGTTATAATTATCCTATGGGCTGTACCAGTATTCCTTGAGATCTGCTATCTATAGTCATAGCCACACTCACTTCCAAATTACATTACATAATACATTAATAGCCTCAAGCTCACCAACCAATGGGCTGAGCCCTTGGTATACAAATACCTACAGACTCACATATTTTTTTCTATTTCTACCATATTAATCAAAACTCCACTACTGAACTTCTGGTTGTTTGTTTTGCTCTGCAGTTTCCTTCCAGACTTGATACACTCGTTTCTCAATTGTTGCCTTTTAATAGGCCCCTGAAAAAGCTGATGGCTTCTCCTCTAAGACTCCGAAAACACCATTCTGTATAGCCATAATTACTGTCAGGGATCCTGTTTTGAATGACACTTTCTACCCACCAGTGTGGGACTTCCTTGTGTATTGAGGATGGACTTTACCATGTTTCTTTGGGTCTTATATAAAGGAAACCTCTGGCCCTGAGAAAGAAATATACAGTCAGGGAACAGCCCCAGTCATACCTAGCCCCTGCTCCCTGTTCTTGAGGAGCCTGAGTTGCTATGGACCCAACATAAGTCATTCATGTGTAATATACATCCATTTCTGCTTCTCTCTTCCCATCCAATCTGTAGTTTTTGTGCTTTTCTTATTTTAAGCCTGTACTATTCTTTCTTCTCCAATTCATCCTACATATCACTGTCAAATCAGTATTCCCAGGATTTAACTTTGTAGCTCCTCATTGTCTGAAACAACCTGAAAAATGTTAAGCCTCACATAGAATACCCTTCACACTGTGGTTTTTCTGGTCTTTCCAGACATACCTCCTCTGTGTTTTCTCACTCCTACTCTATATGCTTATCCAAATTGACTGGTTTTTATTCTCTGATCACTCACTCTTCTCCATACCTGTACCTAAAGGAACCCCACTTCCTACTTCTCCATCTGTTTCCATTTACCAGTTTTTCAAGGCTTTTTTCTCCATGAAATTCCCCCTTTTAAAGAATTTTGCATTTGAAATAAAGCTTTGAAGTCTCTGAATCCAATAATTTATTTCATGATTTTCTCCCCCCTAAAATATCCTCTGTTAGTGGTCACCTAGTTTATTTATGTCTGATGACAAGTATGTATGTACCTAGACTAAGCTACATATGGTGTCTTATCTTTATCTTGCCAGTGTCTTGTACATTTTAGAGTCATTGTATATGGCTTGAAACATGTTTCCTAAATGAATGAATAAATGAAGGAATGATTGTCTATCTCTCAAGGCACTGGCCAGCTAACTTTTTCTGTAAATGGTCACATAGTAAATATATTTGCGGATTGTATGGTCTCTGTCTAATCTTCTCATCTGTTACTATAGCAAGAGAGCAGACATAAACAATGTATAAAGAATAACACTGGTTTTGGCAGCCTGTAGTTTGCCAGCCCCTGTCTTAAGGCAATAAAAGCCATCTTGAGACAGTTTTTAGTATTCTTCATCATGTTACTTCAAATCTCTCTAACTAAAATTTTATGACTCTCATTCAGATGTTCCAAAACAATTTGTGTGTTTCCTCTGATCATGTTCAGTTCTTTCAGTCATTCCTTATAGTATTTTGAATTTCTTCACTAACTTAGCCTTTCTTCCAGATTATGTTCCATTTGTTTGTGGATCTTATAAAATTTGGTTTCCAAAACAAAGCAGTGCTCCCTATTGATATGACAACTGAACAGTAAAGCAGGTTCATTTCCTACCTTCCTTTATTTACTGCAGGTGTAATATTAAAGCTTAAGATAGCATTAAAATGTGTGGGAAACACATCACATTTCCTATTGATTCAAAAGTCATACTTCTGGGGGCGCCTGGGTGGCTGACTCTTGATTTTGGCTCAGGTCATGCTGTCAGGGTCATGGGATCAAGCCCTGCATCAGGTCCCCACTCAGTGGGGGAATCTGCTTGAAATTCTCTCCCTTTCCCTCTGCTCTCCCCACACACACACTCTCTCTCTCTCTCTCAAATAAATAAATAAAATCTTTTAAAAAAAAGTCATACTTTTGTTCTATATTCTTATCCAAATCATTCTGTGTTAAGTAGTGGGGTTTTTTTGTGAGGTGGGGGGAACCAAGTAAAAATCTCATATTTTCATAATATTACTTTCTTACCTTATTTTAAAAGACTAAATGGTATTAAGGATTAGTTTTAAAATTATAAGACACCTATAGTGACACCCTGGCTCCCCAGTTCCTTGGCCAGTGCTTTTTTAACCAACCATATTCATCAAATGCGTCTTGTTACCTTTAGTTCATCACTCAGTTATTTGCTGTATTTGTCCCATTTAGTACTATCCCTTTTATCTCATCTATTCACACATGCATTCATTCACTCATTCTAAGTTGTGTATTGAGTGCTTACCATGTGCCATTTACCATGTGAAAGAGAGAGACATGCCTTTTGCACAGGGCTTACAGTAAGCCTTGACATCAGGCCACAAATGCACCATCTGATTCCTGAACAGTCCACACAAATCCACATTTCTTGCTGTGCCATATGATCTCTAGGATCTACCTCATATATCCAAACATACTCCTAGGGCACCTGGGTGGCTCAGTTGGTTAAGCGACTGCCTTCGGCTCAGATCATGATGCTGGAGTCCCAGAATCGAGTCCCGCATCGGGCTCCCTGCTCAGCGGGGAGTCTGCTTCTCCCTCTGACACTCTTCCCTCTCATGCTATCTCTCATTCTCTCTCTCTCAAATAAATAAATAAAATCTTTAAAAAAAACATACTCCTATTGTGGGATTAATCCAGTTTTCCATATGTTCCCTGACATTTGGTTCTGGTGCACATTTTGATTCTGTTCTTTCCCCTTTGTCTTTCCATTTAGGTTTCGTCTTTCTGAATATTCCTTTTGGTTCCCCTTCAGGGATGCTGGCTTGGATACACTTTACTAGCTGTCTCTTATTTAGACAGTGTCAAGCTGTACACCTTTCCTGTGCTTAGCTTGGCTCTTGGGCCTTAACTTGTCCCTCAGGTTGAGGAAAAATGTTGCCCTCTATTTAGAGGCAGAGTATAGACTAAACGCTGGCCTCCTGATACCTTGCTCAGTGCTTTTTTAACCATACTGCTTCCCCAGAGTGGTAGGAAGGTGATATCACATTAGTTAACGTGGACTCTATTTGCCATCTCTGTCAATAGGACCAAAGCAGACAAACATAAAACAAATCTGCCTTTACTCTCCTGCAAGTGCCACCTCAGCAATTTTTACAAACTGCCTCCTCATCTCCAAACCATTCCTTTGGCTCCAGCCTGCCACCATTTCCTGTATAATTCACCCTGCAAGTTAAGACATTTCCCCAACCTCTCCCTTTTACTTAATTTAAAATTTAAAAATTTTAGGTATTCTTTGAAAAACTATATCAAAATTAAATTCGTACAGCATCATTTTCCACTGATATGCTCTGTCCTGGAGAGACCCTGGGGTTACAAAGTCAACCCCATGCCTTTATCTCTAAGTCTTTGTTTGTTGGTCCACATTTTCGTATATACTACTGTGATGTTAAATGTAGTGTAACATGTTGCTTTCTGTACTGACAGTCACTCAGCTATACTAGTTCTGGGTGTCGTGGGCAAAAATTGACTCTTTTCCCTGAACCCCAAAAAATTCCTTACTAGGCATGGAGGAGCCTTTTACTGATGCGGTTTTAAGAGGATGCCAGATGTACTGGCATTCTAAGTCAAGGTAAGCTCCTTGTGAGTAAGTGGTGAACATCTTTGTTATCTTCTACAACCCCAATTATAATGATTAATGAACTGGTGTAAGTCTATGTTGCTGCCTTTCTGAAGTTTACAGCTTTACATGTTAATGACTTTGCTTAAGAATAATGAATGACCCCAGAATAAATTTAGAATGCCTGACTATACAGTTCTACAAAATTATCAATCATTAGGTGAACAATAGTCTAATAAAGGTGTTTCTGGAAGCCCTTTTTCCTTAAGATTTTATTTACTTATTTGAGAGAGAGAGAGAACATGAATAGGGGGAGGGGCAGAGAGTCAAGCAGACTCCCCACTGAGCAGGGAGCCTGACTCGGGGCTCAATCCCAGGACCCTGACATCATGACCTGAGCTGAAGGCAGATGCTTAACCAACTGAGCCACCCAGGCGCCCCTGGATGTCTTTAATGTAAAGCTCACTGAATGGAGTATACTGTACAAAACCTGCTACTTCTTAGTAAAAAGGCCAATTCATTAGCTTTATGCTTCATTTGAAATGTTTCCCATGTTCCTTGCTTTGCTTTATTGCCCCACATCTCCACATGGGATATATAATGCAGCTTCTGTGGGGAGGTTCCTATCCCAGTAATCACAAGTTGAAACTCTTCGCATCCTTCTGATGTTTCAGAGTTCCTCAAAACCTAGGCCCCAATGAAATAATATAATAACCTTTTGTCCACCAACTGAAGACAAGTAAGATAAAACTAAAGCTAGAAGGGCCTCTTCTATGTGTAACAACTATTTCTTGCCCTCCCTGTGGCCAGGTTAAGTATGTTTCTTGGAATTTTCTTGTCTCAGTTTTCTGTCAGAGGAATACAATCTAACACCTTGGGTTTATTTATCATGTGGAGTCCTTAGTGAAGTATAATGGCCAGATGACATGAGTAAATTCATGTCAATGATGCCACATACATTTAGACAGAAGACTACAGTGATTTGATCCAGTATTAAGAGTTGGTAAGTGAGAAAAAGGAATTGGTGATGTGGAATTTCTTTGGGAACAGAGCAAAGAGGTACAATGATTTCCAGAAAAGAGACTACAGAGACATGGTGACCACTGAGTTGCACTGTTCACTGATTGTAAAATCTTAATGACATTCTCTCAAAACTGCATAGAATTAGGTAACTTCTGTGTTCTGATTGTAAATGCTGCCTGAAGTAATATTTTACTGGACCATAAATCATTCTGAATACATATCATGCCTGGTAAAATCCTTACATTTATGGTAGAAAATGTAAGTCCTTGTTGCATAGCTAATCTTTTATGTTTTCTGAAACAGAGAAATCTGGAATTTTTTTCTAGAAAAATGACATGATTAAAAGTATCATATTATTCTTTGAAAATGATCTAGCAAAACTAGGGATTTTGGCCAAACTAACCTAGGAATTAGTCTTGAGAGATGTTTTATAACCCAGATATACACCCATATATGCATATGTATGTACATATATATTTTAATATAAAAATCAGTATGTGTGTGTATGTATGTCTATTAATTTATCTCATTCTGGATTTCAAGAGGTATAAATACATTAGTTTAATGTTCCAATGGCGGCATAATTGTAGATACTGTGTAATACTGAAGAATGCTTTCTGACTTACAAGCTTAAACATAACATTATTGGCTATGTTGAAACTTAAATTAAGCTTTTTTAAAAAATTTATTTATTTGAGAGAAAGAGAATGAGCAGGGGGAGGGGCAGAGGGAGAGGGAGAGAGAGAATCCCAAGCAGACTCCCTGCCAAGCATGGAACCTGACCCGGGGCTCAATCTCACAACCCTGAAATCACGACCTGAGTGGAAATCAAAAGTTGGATGCTAAACCAACTGAGTCACCCAGGCACCCCTAAGCTGTTCTTTATGGAAAACAGGAAGATATTATGGATACGATATGGGCTTTAGAGGCAGTTGTATCCGTGTTCAATGTTTAGTGCCATGACTTCTAAGTTTTGTAATCTTGCTTTAGGTCAGTTTTCATGAGAGAGAGAGAGGCTCTGAGATGGAAGTTTTTATACAGGAAGTTTGTTGGGGAGTGTACTTGGAATCAATATTATTGAAGGTGTCCCAGATAGAGAAAAGGGGGCTTGGCCTTTGTACTCCTTTACTTATGAGTCATTGGATGTGAGCTGCCTGTGGGAGAGGGAATAGTCTGGATGAGTCAGTGCCATTTAGTAGAAGGAGAAAAATATCCGGAGAGGGAGTCAGCTGTGAGCCATCAGAAGCCAACACTTGAGGCAGCTGGGGAAATGACTCCCTTGTCCTGAAGGAGGATGTGGGTGATGACCTGCACCATCTACTGTGTCGACTTCTTGTGACCTTTGGCTCTTCTTGCTTCCTATAATAAGTTTATTCCATCTGGGAGCATCTTCTCCAGGATTCCTTAGTAGGTCACCTTTCTTCAGAAAACCTCCAACAGGAAGGTTAGCGGGGACCACAGCCCATGCTGATTCATCTAGTCTCAAGACCACAACAGTACTGATACTTACTGTCTTCCTATTGTCTTCTCTCTTCTACTACCCATTTTAGAATTCCTTCTTCCTCTGCCAGCTCCTCTAGTGATATATGTGGCTTACCTTGTAGGCTGGCATAGACCATTACTGAGGGGTCTGAACCTCTCCTCACCATTCCCTTCTTAGGTCATCGCTGTGGTACTTGTCTGTTTACTACCAAAAATAGGCAGGAAAATACTAGGAAATGCTCTGTGAACCACTTGGATATCAGAAATTCTTCCCTGCCCTCGTTGTAGGATGGCAGGTCTACTTCTTCCTGATGATCAGTCAGTTACCCTGCCAGTATGGTGACTTCCTGTTGCCAGTCAGCTGACATAGGATGCCCAAAGTGATTGGATACAAAATATGTTTTAAAGTTTAATGAGACTCTTGTGTCCTCTCATGGAAACATTCTCCCTCTGAAAATCAGGATCTCTGGATCCACTGAACCTAAATTTGTGGAAATAGGAAGCACAAATTCCCCATTTAGGCCACTGGGAGTGATGCTAAATTCAACCACTTCTACTTCCTCCCCTTGGTTCCTAGACCCATGTGTTGATTCTGTCTTTTGGGGATGCAGTACCAAAGAAAGGTCTTGATTTGGAATATTTATCAGATCCTTTAAATGACACTACATGACTACAAGTTATCATCTTCACCCTGGTGTTTCAGCTGTAATGTCAAAATGGTGTTCCATTGGGCTGTCAGGCCAGCAGCTTCTGGGTCATGCAGTATGTATTGAGATGAGAAGATTGCATTATTATGTGTCCACTGCTGAAGTCCAAAGTATTTTCACTGGTCTGAGGTGATATTATGCGGTATCATGTGCTGATGTATCAAACATTCTATAGGTCCTCAGAGCATGGTGCTTAATAAGGCCCTGCAGACAAGTAAGCAAACCTGTATTTGGAATTTGCTTCCATTTTAGTAAAAATGTATCACTGCTCCTTCTAGGTAGAAGAGGTTCAACGGTCCTAATCAGCTCTCCATCAAGTGCATGGTTGCTCTCCCTGAGGGATAGTGCTGAAATTGAGGCTTGGTGTTGACCCCTGTTGTTATCAAGTTGGACAGTTCGTCAACCTTTCCATGTAGGTTGGAGGACAGAAATATATATTGTGTGGCCTATGTGAAATAAATGGGTTCCACTGAAAGAACAAGGGGGAGATTATTTCAAGGTTTAAAAAAGGAATGTGAGAGGGGAATGGAACCCCCTGGGCAGGGTATCAGAGATAGATTAAAGCTTAGGAAGAACCAAGAACAGATCTTAGAAGTCTTCAAGCTCCATAAGCTGGAAAGTCAGTGGCTAGAATGTAGTCTGCTAAAAAAAAAAAAAAAAAATCACTAATTATATGTTTTTGTTTTTGCCTTTTATTTCCTGTTTTGATTTGGTTTCTGAGCTTCTTTTTAATCTCAGTTTCTTCTTTGATCAAGGCTGGTCAATTTGCCAAGTTAAAAAAAGAGAGAGAGAGAGAACACAGGCCAATTTGGAATATTTGGGTAAATAAATTATTTCAGTGATCTTAATTTTCCTCATTTATAAAGCTGAAAGTAAAAATACCTGTCTTGCAATTATGGGATTTAAAAAGATGTCTGTAAATTACTTGTATACTGTAGGTGCTCAGTCACTGATTATTAATATCGAAAAAATCCTGAACAATCACTGCTGATTTCCAGTGGGTCTCCATCCTTGCTTGTCGCCCTGGTTGTAGAGATCTGGCAAAGTGGAAGTAAGGCAGGCAGATAAGATGAGTTAGGAGAGAACCAGTTCCCATCCTGAGAGCTCACTTACTAAGATTTTTCAGTGATTGACATTGGATTTTACTTTGTATTGTTGGCTTTCTTTTTGAAATAATATAATTTTTGTGTTTATTTTTGGGTGTCCTTAATTCTTTTTATATTTTTCTGCTTATCTCAAAAAATTCTTGTTCACTTATAAACATTTCAAGCACTGAGAATTCATTAATCATGGTGGGTGGGAAGTTCCTTCTTTAACTTATTACTAAAAGACAATTACTTTAAGTATTTGATATCTCTTCCCCTAGATTTTCTTCTATGCAAAATCAGATATTACATATACATAAATAAATGTATACATTTAACAGAAGTAAGATCATATTAGACATACTGTTTCACAACTTGCTGTTTTAACTTAACAGTGTTTTATGGGCACTTTTCCAGGACACATAGTGTGAACCCTGTTTTTTAATAACTTTAATATCCTATTGTATTCTATTGTACCACAAAGTATTTAGTGGACATTCAGGCTGCTTCTATAGGTTTTCATTATTAAAGCAATGCTGTAATGACTACTCGTATACTTCTAGCATAAATTCTAGAAATGTAACTGTTGGGTCAGAGGGCATGAAAAATGTTAATCTTAATGAATAGTGCCAAATTCCCCTTCAAAAATGTGGCATTGAATTTCACTCTGCGCAGAGGCTTATTCCATTCTTGGGATAAGAGTAGAAGTTCTATCTTTTAGGAGTAAGGATTATAGCCAGTGTCTGTCTGCCAGGAAGCCTACTACACTTCACAGATAAGGAAAAAACTGGTTTTGGAAAAGAGAGACTGTCAGTGAATCAGTTCACCAATGTGCACTGATACCAATGAATGAAACGGAGGCTTTTGACAATGAACTCATAAATAGACTTTCAAGTCTGAGACCTGATTTTAAACCTTACTCTACTATTTACTAGCTGTATGATGTTAGGTAAATTACTCAATATTCCTGAATCTTATAAAACTGATAGTAATACGACTTACCTCATGGGCCTTGGTATGAAGGTTAATTGAGAAACATATGTAATTCACATACACCTGCATGTAGTATACACATATGTCCTATATATGTCAGCCTGATTGTACCAGGCCTGCCCTATAGCAATTATTAGCTATTGTTATGATTATTATTATGCTTTTCCAGAATACATATCTGAGATCCCAACAGGATGTTTTATTTCAGGGCTTTTTCTCTCACCTCCTCATTCCTCAAAGAGAACAATGACTAGAAAACATTGGTTGGGTAAATACTGCATTATCATAATTACAATTTCCCTGAGAAAAGTGGCTTGCAGTTTGAATATTCAGCATCATAATTACAATTTCCATAAGGAATGTAGAACAGTTATTATAAACAACACAATAATCACTTGGTCTGTAAGGGAGAACAGATTATTGGGGGAGCAAAGAGGGAAAAGAAGCAAAAGCCTATGTCCTAATCAGCATTCAGGAATAGAAATACAGAACCTGAGAGTATATTGTAATAGCCTCTTAAAATATTCTTGTCTGAATTTATCAAAAACTCTTATCATGATGGCACATTTCCATGGGTTGATTAATTGCTGCCTATATATTTTCTTCTTATATGCAATTTAGTTTTATCATTTTTATTAAACATCCCCTCTGTACTTTTTCTCATTGTCATTGATAATTGCTTTGCCTCCCAAAATTTTAAAAAGCTAACTACAATGAAGTACAAAAATCACAAAATATTTAAAAAAGAAACTATTTGGGGGGGAAAAAGTTTTATCAGAGTATTTCTCTCTTCACAGTTAAATGTGTCTCCTTTGTCAAGGGAAAATGGGTAAAAGTTCTTTTTTTTTAATGCTCTTTTTACTGTCATGTTGCCTTAATTGGATTTCACTTAAATTTCCTTTTTTTCTTGTCTTTCTTATTTTTTTAGGTGAGATGAGAAAAACAAAATGCAGCTTTCAAGGTTGGTACTTTTCATGATGTTTTAAAATGTCTCGTTAATATTAAACAGTATAAAAGAAGCAGAGCAAAATATGTCCTTAGCTTCTCACAGATAGTGATTAGAGGACATTATGTCTTTATTTTTCATATTCATAGATGGAAAAGTACAACAGAGATTGTAACAGAATGCAAGGTAACAATCAAATATTACCCCTGATTAAATCTTTGTCAGAATTATAAAGTTGGAAATATTCAATATTTTTCTACCTCATCCATCCATTTATCCATTCACCCATGAATCCATTAATCCATCCATCCACTCACCATTATATTTTTTCAGTGAATACTTATTACTTACATATTGCACATAACTTCACCATATTCTCAATTCCACACCTTCTTCCAACCCTTCTCACTGTTTCTGGCAATAAACTTTCATCTCTTATCACAGGTCTTCAATTTAGCTTGCTGTATTTGATACAGGAGCAGTGTTTCCACAATACTGCTCAGCTAATAGGTGTTCAGATATGTCTCTTCCCAAATAACTGGGGCAAAAAGGAAATCATCAGTGTGATAATAAGGAATCCTTCTCTTTACATAATGATGCATTGAGTAATGTCCTTCACTGTTTTGTGATTATTATATGTAGATTATTATCATATAGTTTAGAAGTATATATACAGTAGTCTATAATATCAGCTATCCTTCATCAGAATTCTAGTGTATAGTTCTTCTTTTTATCTTGTTAGCAATCTTAAGACTTTCTGACCAAGAACAGGTGTGTTCCACTATAAATTTAAAAATGAACAAAGCAGTCCAGATGCACATGAATGGCTCTTTGTAGGAACAGCAGTGGTGGATTGAAGCAAACTTCATGAGAAGCAGAGACTGAAAATTTTCTGCTTAGCAAGTGTTAGTGAATGGAAATTTGATAATAGAATACTCCTTATACTAAGATGAATAAATATTGTTTTAACTTGGGGGGCTGTTTTATTGTTTCATTTTAATGAACATTAGTATACTTATTTTACTTTTTAAATATTTATTTATTTTCAGAATACTTACCTTAAAAAGGCTTTCTCAATTATTCCTTTACTATCTTTGATTTCCCCTAACTCATTTTTTAAAAATAAGGTCCTAAGGTCCTCAATAGGAAATTCTGCTACCAGAGGTGTTTTCAGAAACTTAACTGTGATAATTGGGAAGGGACTCCAGTGTCTGTCTGCTGATCTAATTTAATTTAACTAACCTAAATTAAAATAGTCTAAATTATCTCAGCCATCAATCTATTTAATTATAATACTTACTGGGAGGCAGTGAGTAGTGGGTGGGAAGTTAGGCTCTAGAATCAGATTGCCTGAGTTTGAATCCTGTTTACTCATATACTCTTTGTGTTTTGGGTGAACTTATTAGCATCTCTAATACTTGACTTCCTTAGTTGTAAAATGAGAGAAGAAAGGAGTCCTTACCTCATAAGGTTGTTGGGGAATAAATGAGATGATGTATTTACAAATCACGTTGGCATGTTGTAAGAAGGCAGTAAATGACAGTTGCCATGATTACTTTGTTTCATGACTGTTATTGTAAAACATTATTATTAGGGGCAGGCAGCATCTTACTTCTCTGAATTAAACTTCTCTCATGGACTTGATCTTTCATCACCATCACAGATGTATTCATTTTGTTCCATGTGAAAATATGGATAACCTGGGATTGCCCATCAAATGGTGACATCTTGTTGTAACAAACTGCATCTGCTTTTTTTCTGAATATAAGATTTTGATAAATATCACCAAGGTGAGGGAAATAAGCAATCTGAAGTGGTTGCTGTGGGGACAAGAGAAACTATAGTAGCAAGGAAGGAGTCAATGCTTCTAAAGGAGAGGTTTGGTGCCAACTTTTAAATCTTGCTCATCCAGAAACTAGCATTGTCTGTGCCTTTGTGTGCAGAGGGTCCCTCCATTCATGATGATGTGAGGCCTGATGGACAGACAAGAGGCTGCACATGGGTGGAAGAGAGAAAACATTGAGGGAAGGTTGGAAATCATTCCTTCACAGCAATAAAAGTGTTAGGAAATCTGAAGAGAACAGTGGAAGAACAATATAAAGGGATGGTGGAAGTAGAGCCCCCTCGTCTCAGTGAGATCTGTAGTGTTGTGGGTATGTATTGTCCATGTGAATCAAAGCAGATGAGGAAAGTCAGCCTTCCCTCAACTGGACCAGCCAGTGACCTCACACCAGGTGATCAATATACAAGCTTCATCCAACAGCAGCCTCTTGGTCCTGGAGCTCATGGTGAACCCAAAAGCAAGAGGTCTGACTGAAAAGATCCCACCTTGTTCAGTCTCCCTGAGAGAGGCAACAGATACTCCAAAGTCCACTTGACTGATGCCATAAGGAAGAGAAATTTGCCAGTTTCACAGATGAGCCCCTGAATTCATTTTGACACATATTCTGGCAAATATGTAAACATGTTAAACTTAGACTTTCTATAGGGAAAGACCCCTTTCTGATCCATTGGAGAAAATGACATTTCCAATTCAGTCTCAGAGAAATTCACCAAACAACGTAGGGTAGTACTAAAAATTCTTAATCTGGCCTCTGAGCTAGCAAGTTTCAAAACTGAATTTATACATAAACATACTTGTTTATGGGGGAGTACAGCTCTGCACAAGGGTTCTCATCTGGTAGGGTTTGAAACATTACTGGCTGAAATGAAATTATGGTCCCTACATTGGATTCCACAGATAAATGGTAAAACTTAATTACCTCCAATCTTGTGAAAGTATAGTAGTTAAGGGAAATAAATAGAAAAAACAATTATTGATGACTCCAGAACCACCTCCAGGAAATACTTAAATATTTGATTGAAGCACCCCACTTTTGAACCTGCTCTGACAGCCAGTCTATCCCTACAATATCCCATGGACACTGTCACTTCTATACACGTAGGTAGGCTTTTTTGGTGGCTCACTTTAGGCCCTATAGGTATACACATGCCCTTCTTGTGAAAAAGAGTCACAGTTACAGAGTTTTAGGTCTAAAAAATACCTCAACTGTTATTCATTTTAGTCCTTTTTTTCCCTTCAAATAATGAAGTCCAGGCCCACAAAGGTTAAGCAACTGTTTTAAGTCATTCAGCTCACTAGTGACGAAATAGGAACTACAAGCATATCGTTTAACTCCTTCCTTACCGTGGGCCATCCCTGGCTTCTTGGTAAAGATAGGAAGGTCTTTTGTTTGGGGTAGAAACTATTTCTGAAACACTACATTTGATACCATCCTGTTAACTAAAATTGTTATTTATCTCTTCTACTGTTAGGTACTTCTCAATTCATCCTACTTCCCTGACTATATCATGAGTTCCATAAGGATAGAGCTTATGGCTACTATTTCTTTGTTATTTTTACCATATTTATAAGGTTCTAAATAAATATCATGCAGTTTATTTTGATTCTAAACCTTGTCAAGAACACTGAACCCCCACCTCTCTTCCAGCTCACTGAATTCCACTGACATTTGTAGAAGACCCAGAAAAAAAAAATATTCCTTGAAGGTGACCAGAAAACAAGAAAATACTGTTGGGTTTTGGGTTGAATTCTCTTTTGTTCTAACTCTGCTGCAGGAATGGAGAAATAATAAATAGATCAAAATCAACTCATTGCCATAGTGTGTGTGTATGTGTATAGATGTGTGTGTGTGTGTGTGTGTATTTTAGAATATGAGTGGGGGTGATCAAAAAGTATCATTTAAACATTTAGCTGGGATAACTTGGGTTTAATGATTTGCAACCTCAACTATCAGAAGTATCAAGGAAGAAAGAGAAGACCAACTGAAAATATGAATGTATGTTTATCTCCTTAGCAAATAGCAAGGAGGGCCCAGAAGCTAAAAATTAAGAATGGACTCAATTTTTTTTTTAAATACAGATGAAAGGCTCCAGATTAAAAAAAAAACTAATTTCCTTTTTATTACAAATTCTGAATCTAATTTCCTTTTGTCCTTCCTGTGTATTTGAAAATAGGATGTAGCACTTATTTCCCTCTCAAGGATGTTTAATATTTTCACCCTGGGAGTGTTGTGTTTAGATTTGAGCACCACAAATGCAGAAGGCTGTAAATTACCTATTTTGCCCCAAGTCTGTATGAGTGTCATTCAAAGAAACACAGATCTGATGATGGTTGTTAATTAAAGTGAAATTCCAGTATTCATTTGGCTCTTTCAAAGATGACTTAGGGTGATCAGATTTATAAACGACAGCAACCATTTTCATAATTCCCTTCTTCAATCTGTGCTTTCACAATGCAATGATCCAAATCTTATCACATGTCAGACCATTAAATTCCCCTTACGCACCAGTCCTTGCAGTTTTTGTTTTGTATCTCTCACTCTCCTTCCCCCCAACCCCACACTTTGTCCTGTAACGTTTGACCTAGTCTTTCTGCCTAAAACCTTCCGTCTGTCCCTCTCACCTTTCTGATTTGATCTTGGCATATATTCCAGGTTTTCCAGTGAAAGAAATTAAGCTAAGGCAGCCTAAAGCTTATCATTATTGGCTTGACAGTGCTTTCCAAGGAACTTAACATACCAAATAAACAAGCCTAATTAGTCAAAAAGACATTCATTCAGAATTTGAATCTTGGGAATTAGCAGACTGTAGCAATGCTAAGCATATTCGAATGTTAGCAAATTTTGTCCTAGCCATATATATTCTGTGTATGAATACAAAATACATACACAGTACATGTATATGTGTATACATGCCCAGCAACGAAGATGGGGTGGATGCAAATAGTGCTATTAGGTAGAGACAGCATGCATTGTGAACCCAGCAATGGACTCACTTCTAATTGGATCAGGTGATGAGGCAGGTGATTATTATTAGTATATTACTACAGTATAGCATTACATGGCTTTTTAAACTATGAAGCTATATTACCCTGATAAAAATAAAAGCAAAATTTAAATGTATTTTTAGAGATTTTATTTATCTATCTATCTTTCTATCTATTTATTTGAGAAAGGGAGAGAGAGAGAGAGCACGAGAGAGAGCATGAGCAGAGGGAGGGAGAGGGAAAGGAAAGCAGGCTTTCTGCTGAGCAGGGAGCCCAGAGTGACTGGGGGCTCAATCCCAGGACCCTGGGATCATGACCTGAGCTGAAGGCAGACACTTAACCAACTGAGCCACCCAGGTGCCCCTAAATGTATTTTTAAATATAAATAATTTGTAATTTATTCTAGCTTTAAATCCTGGCTTTGCCACTTACTTGGGGAAATTATTTCCTCTTTTATTGTTGTGTTTTCTGGTTTGTTTGCTTAAATATTGGGCTTCATTTTAATTTTCCTCATAAAGGAGTTAATTCAGGTGAATGATCCCAGCTTAATATCTGCTAAATGAGTCCTCCAGCATTCATTTCCATTTCCCTCTGAAGAAGCTGAGAAACATGTTAGCTGTTTTCAAATATCAAAAGGAATCGGATGTGGAAGAGAGATGTGATCAAGCCTATGGTTCCATGTGATAATATAAGAAACCAGAAGGCTCAAGGAAACGTATCAGCTCAATATAAGGAGAAGGAACATTATTGTAAAATGTGGCTGTCCTGGGGCACAGGTAGCTTGTGAGTTCCTCCACAGTAGTTTTTTCTTTTTTTTAAGGTTTATTTATTTATTTGAGAGAGAGAGAACAAGTCGGGGGAGGGGCAGAGGGAGAAGGGAGAGAGAATCTTCAGCAGACTCCCCACTGAGCACAAAGCCTGACTCATGGCTCAGTCTTACAATCCTGGGATCATGACCTGAGCCAAAACCAAGAGTCTGATGGTCAACCAACTGAGCCATCCAGCTGCCCCTACAGTAGTCTTTCAAACATAGCCTGACCATCATATAACAGGGGTTAAATACAGAAGAAGCACTAGCACTGTGAGGTCAACCAGTTTATGTTTCAGATTCTTCTTTCTAATAAACTGGATGATGCTATGCCCAGTTTCTACTCCAGAAATGCAAAGACCACCAGGGAAGCAGGCTGTAGTTGGCAGAGTAGCTGCAGAGATTACAGGAGAAAACAACAGGCTTTGACTGCTTTAAGCAGTAAGAAAAATGTAAAGAATTACAACAATTGGAGCCAAATTTGACCCCAGATTTAACATTGTGAAAAGATCAGAGAACCCATAAACAGTCAGGGCAAAGTTCCAATACCTCATTTGAAAGCAGCACAGCTCTCCTGGGAAAAGTTTGATGCAGGACTTGCTTTTTACTATGGGCTACGTGCTTTCCCAGGCACACAGACAGACTTGTATATATCCTCTGCCCAGGAGCACCCTTCCTTTTCCTCCTCTCTCTGCTTCTAAGGTCTCTGGACTAGGCTCAAACTAGGTATATTCCCTATAGAAAGAAGAGGAGGGGAGAAGCAAAAAGGACTCATGGCAGGTGGAGCTTTGTACCCCCTAGATCTTGTTCTTAATCTTTACTCTGAAGGGGACGTTTAAATGCCCAAATAGGTGGCCTCCTTTTCTCCCTCGCTTCCCCAGCTTGGCTTTCTCCCGGGCTCTGTCAACTCCTCTTTATTTCCTCACCTGCCACCTCTGTGATCACCTTTTACCCAGGTCTTTTAGAGGTCCTTTTTAGGACAGAAGTGTGGCCCTGGGATCTTATATCATAGGATGTTGTAGATTTGCTTTCTGGTAATGATTGTTCATGTATTATAGTGACTGTCTCTGCAGCCCAGATCCAGCTCTTAGCATTTAGCCATATTTCAATTGTCCATCCAATACCTGGGCAATTAAGTGCAACTAATTAGTTCCAATTAACTTTTCACATTCTGATCCAAGTGACGTACCCAGTCTCCTGTTCTGGTCTTCCCTACCAAGCTCCCCTTTGTTCCAGCCAAACTAAACTCTTCAGATCTTCTCTACTAAGAATGTCCTTCCCTCTTAAGGCCTCTCTGGCACACACTGACTAGATGGATTCAAATATCTCCTCCCCCTCTGTGAAATCTTCTTATACTCCCCTGTTCATACCTAGACAGAAATCCCTGTATTTCCAGGACATTTGGCTATTACTTCTATCATAGCACCTACGGTGTTGGGTTCTCCCTTATGTCTTTTTAAGTTAGTCTTCCCCACTTGTTTTCTCAAAAGCACGCTATTCTTTTTGGTATTCATGGTACCTAGCATAGTGTGTGATTCATAGCAAGAACTGATAAATGTTGTCTGAATGAATAAAATAAGTAAGTAAATGAATGAGAATATATACTGTAGCGGATGCCTTTTTAAATAACTGATCTAAAGGATTAGTCATTAAACAGAGAAAGCTTCAGTAGGCATCTTGCACATCTGGACAATTGTAATGCAAAATATTTACTTAGAAGGCAAAGAGATATTCTCTTTTCCTGTGGAAATATAAAAGAATTTTTGTTTCAAGGAAAATTACACTGGAAAAAAAATAACTGTCTACAGTACAAGAGACTAAGTTTCTATCTTCAGGGACATTCTTTTGTCTTTTTATATTACAAGACTGAACAAGATTTAAACCAAGCAGCCAGTGTGATAATGTTGCCAGATAGCTAATAAAGGGGAAGATTAGAGAGTTGTATAAAATGGCAGGTGCCCCGGCAGATTCTACGTCTTAGGCATTAAACACAGAACAAAGTGATGCTGTTTTTGGAGGGCCACCAAAAGTGCTTGGTGTCAGCTTCAGCAGCATGGTGCCATTCTGACTGTGGTGCTCATCTTACTGAAAACAACACAAAAAAGTAGAGCAAGCAGCAGCGGATGATATTGGAACACAGAGAAGCATCTGAAACAAAACCAAACTCTCACAAAAGAAAATGAAGAATTACTTCTAGTCGGGCACTTACAGAACATCCTTTGCTTGCATAGAATAGATCCTAACATCTAATCATGTAAAGCATCTCAAGCAGTCATCTTCAGAGGGAGTCCACATTTTACAGCTCACTTTATATTCCAGTCTCTCATGGAACTTAGAATTACTATCCTTTTAGTCGGAGGGGGAGACGAACCATGAGAGACGATGGACTCTGAAAAACAAACTGAGGTTTCTAGAGGGGAGGGGGTGGGGGGATGGGTTAGCCTGGTGATGGGTATTAAAGAGGGCACGTTCGGCGTGGAGCACTGGGTGTTATGCACAAACAATGAATCATGGAACACCACATCAAAAACTAATGATGTAATGTATGGTGATTAACATAACAATAAAAAATTAAAAAAAAAGAATTACTACCCTTATAAGATAGAAATGAATTGGTCATATTTCTTCTGGTGACTCATGTGACTACCAGGGATCACAGCCATCTTTATCTAAAGAGCAAATACAGAAAATGCTTCACATTTTTGTACCTATCAAACATAATTACAACGAACATTTTCTCTTTCGAGCTTTCTTTGCCAAAAAGGAAACTTCAAACCATCTTCTCTTTGGAGATAAAGGCTCTTCTTGGGGAAGAAAGTGTGAAAATGGGCTAGAAGAGAAGCACAGAGCAGAGAGACAGGCATAAGTTATTCAATAGAGGAGAGTTTAGGTTTGGAAAGAAAGAAGGGAGAGAAACATTTCTAGCCTTACCAAGTGCTAAGTATTGTGTGCTAAGTGCTTCACAGAGAATATATTATTGCATATATTTGTCTAATGTGAATAATTCAAAGTTAACAAAAATACCAGTGTATATATATAAAACATTGTAGATAAGATTGCTTTTATATATATGGCATTAATATCTGCAGAATGGCTTACAGGTTTACATCAAAACTCAAACAGGATAGCGTAAGATCTTTCAGGTCTTAGGCTTGTGAGACAAATCCAGGAGTCCAATTTATTTGTAAGAGAGGAGGCTGAGCTTACAAAAGGGTGTGAAACTCCCTAGCCTTCAATCTATTTATATATATATAAAAAAAATTGCCTCATGTATTTTAATTACATGCTAATTATCACATAACAAATATTAAAATAAATGTCTTAACCTGCTCAAATCCACACAAAAATAATCATCAACCTCAAAGACATCTAGTGAATATAGAATGGAAGTCTCAAAAATTTATCAGGAAGAGAGTAGTAGGATTTTTTTTAATGTACAGTTTGTCTAAAATAAAGGATTTTCTTTCAAGTGAAGATGTCCGTAAAGTCTTGTCTAACTAGCTAATGCTAGCGAATCCATTGATTGGTGGGGATGATTCATTTGTGAGCCTATCAAAGTTCAAATAATCACAAAGTCCCGTGTTTGTGATACTGAGCTGGTGATACTGAGTTTCTTGATATTTTTAAAGAAACCCAAACTTCTATTACTAGCATGACTATTTCCTGAAGGCTTGTTACTGGGAGCCAAAGATAAGATAAGATATGGCCTGGCTTGGCTCAGATGGAATTCTATCCCAGCAGAGGGGCTATACACTCTCACTTCCTGGTAAACAGCTGCTGATTCAGCCAGGTTTTTGGTTTTTCTTACATACTATTCTTCCTCTCCATTTTCTCAGCCTTGCTTTAGTTCTCCCTCCCAATAGGACTGTTGCTTATATGTCGTGGTTATTTCACTGCTCATTTACCTGAGAGTCAGCGGGGCATAGGCTCTGGAGATGAAAGATCTAGGGTTGAAGCCCAGTTTGCCACTTACTGTGTATTCAGTCTTTGGACAAGTTGCATGAAATCGCCAGCCTTGAGTTTTCTTGCCCATAAGATGCGGATGCATCCTAAAAGTTTCATGAATATTAAATAGGATAACCTGTTTATCATGCTTGATGTACAGTACTCAGTTGGTGTTGTTACTACAATTATAGGATTATGCTGGGTTGGGGAAGAGATGTGAAAGTGGTTTCCAAACTTACAGACTTTCTCTACACTTCAACCGTAGGTATAAGCAGTTCCCTTGAGTTCTGACTTAGAAAATAAAAATGCAACAGACATCTCCTCTTTGGTCAGATGCTGGGAGAATTAGAACCAAATTAATACTGTCAGATTTTAAAACTTTTCAAAACACTGTTGTAATTGATTTCCGTTGCTAGAAGAATTAGAGTCCAATGCAAAGCCAAGTGACTGTTCTTGCAGGCTTAGTTCTTCTGTTACTCAGTCTTTGTTCTTGCTTTACCTGTAATTGTACAATGTTCATTTGCATTTGACTTCTATAATCCCTCAAATCCTTTTGAAACAAAACAATGAAACCCTTACTCAAGGCTCCAGAAGGTCTGGCATTAACATTTCTCTCTTGCATTCCTCTCCTCTTCCCCTTCTTTCCCTTCCGTACCCTTCCCTTCCCTCTCTGCCTTCCCTTCTCCCTCCCCCTCCCCCACCCCCTCCCTTCCTCTCTCTATTCCTCCTCCCCTACCTGCCCCTCATCTTCCTCCTCCCCCTACCCCTCTCTCATATAAAGCACTTAGGGGAATGATCCACTTAGTTTGGTCTATACCAGCTGTCTGTGGGACCTTTCTAAAATTGCATATTCTCATGTCCAACTCTAGAGATTCTGATTCTATAAGATCAGAGTGGAGCCAGGAACCTGTATCTTTTTTAGTAAACACCATTCATCCAGAGCATTCAGATTTAGGTGATACTCTACCACTCTTGGTAAGCAAGTAGGAAAGAGATAGAAGTGAGTCTGGCTTCTAAAACAGGCTCTGTCACTATCTGTGTGATCTTAAATCACTCAACCTGTCTATGATTCAGTTTTTTCATCTTTAAAAGATATAGAAATCGATAAATATCTGTCTACTTAAGTCATAAAGTTGCTATAAAAAATAAATGAAATAATATCTGTAACAGGAAGAAAAAATCTATTAAGTAATTAAATGACCATCTAGTTTCACAGTCTAGGAATGGGATAATATGACTTTTTACACGGAAATAGCTATTTTGGTTTGAAAATCAAGGCCCTATAGATGTGACCTGACCATTCTAAATGGAATAATAAGGGATCTTGAATGGTGTATTAAACCATGAGTCATGACTCATTAGGTTGGTAGTGGATCCAGCATTTTTAAAACATAGTAGAATAGAATGGGATAGGATAGGGTAGGATAAGACAAGGTAAAAACTATCATAGCACATTGCCCATAGGAAGAAGTTTAAACTACAGTCTCCAATATTTAAATGTTGTTGTTTTTGTGCTATCCCGTATCTTTCCCTCCTGCCAAGCTTATCCCTGTATATTGACTTGTGTTTAGAGATCATACTTAGAAATGAAAGAGGTGAGGTTGTGGCCTGTGTCAGAGACACAGCAGGGCAGCATGCAGACAGTGTCCATGGGTGATATTGTGTGAGGGAATCCAGAATATGGAGGAGAATTGCCCTCAAGAGTCTTATGGAAGACACTAGACTTCCCAGGTCATGTAGAAAGGAGTTCTGGAACAGTTTCATTTGGAAATAAGTAAATAAAATATCCTAGAAAGCTGGAGGAGTTGGGCAATCAGCTTGTGGAAAGATCATACTTTGCTGGAGTTACTCATTCTTTGGTGTACCACCCACTCTTCTTTTCCCCAACTACCTCTACTGAAACCAAAGTCTAGGGCTATATTCTTCCTCTGGCTGCCAGGTTAAAGGAATAATGCTCTAACATCTGAAAGTGAGACCTGCAATTCATGTTTTCCCATTAAAACAAAAACAAACACAACAACAAGACCCCATTGTTCTACTTAGTAGCTAGGTACAGTTCAAATAATAAGTTGTGTGCACTATTTAGTGTTTACATTAATGACCACCATTTTATAAGTGCATATGATATGCTAAGTAGGTTACAACTAGAATCTGATCTTCTAGAACACTACAAGAAAAGTTTTAGTGTAGGGGCACCTGAGTGGCTCAGTCGTTGAGCATCTGCCTTCGGCTCAGGTCATGATCCCTGGGTCCTGGGACCGAGCCCCACATTGGGCTCTCTGCTCAGCAGGAAGTCTGCTTCTCCCTATCCCACTCCTCCTGCTTATGTTCCCTCTCTCTCTGTCTCTCTCTGTCAAATAAATAAATAAAATTAAAAAAAAAGAAAAGTTTTAGTGTATATGCTTTATAGATGATCTTACTTAAGCTCAGAGAGATTAAATAATTAACCTCAATTCACATGAGTAGCGAATGATAGAAGCAGGACTCATACCTAGGTCTCTACAATCATATACTTGCAGTGCATCTCACGGCTTCAGTGCCTAGAGTGAACCAGTGCTTGTGGACTAGTTTTGGAAGGTCATCGCCATACAGAACATTGGTTCTGAGAGGAAAGCGTGCCTGCAAAGTCAAGCAATTCGGCTAAGTGAAAGTGTTGTCAATTTGTGCTGGAAAGGCTCACTCTCAACATCTTCATTTTATAACTATAGGCACTCTGTATGCATTGGGCCTTTTTCCTCTGTGGATTCTAAAGGGACTTGAGGAAAAAAGCAACTGCTCATTCTTTGTCCTTTAAAATGTTTTGTGTCATGCTCATAAATCTGTTTGCCTCCTATCATCTTAATACTAGTGGTTGAAATGAAAAAAGCATCAGGCTAAAAAATATATTTCTGATTATACAGGGAATATAGTTAGAAAAGAAATATTTCATATATTTTTGTGATTTCAGAGCCAGGGGTAGGACGGGTGTGTGCGTATCTGAGAGGCGGGGGTTACTCTGGGATCAATGTTTGTTTCTTTTTGTTTGTTTGCATTTTGCAATTAAGAAGATTGATGTTAATTTGATCCAGGAATTATGCTATATGGAAAGAGGTATCCCTTGGAGGGAGTACAGTATCCTCCAGACAACTTATCCCCCGGATCTATTTGCTGTGCATGTCCCATGAGGGTTGAGGTGAAAGAATGAGGCAGCTATGACAGGCTGTCAGAACCATGGGAATCTGGGGGACTTGATCCCCAGTTCTCCTTCACATTGTATGGCAGAGAGCAGTTTGCTCACTTCCTTTCCCAAACTAGGAGCCGTGCAGGATGTGTCCTCCCTGCAGTCAGTGCTTTTGGAAGTGGAGTTTTGGGTAAGTTAGAGGAAGTAGGCAACAGAATTGCTGATTTTCAAGGGCATCTAGCACATGAAAATTTGCATTCTGTGAGTCTCCTCACCCTCCCTGGTGTCTCTGAACAATCTGGAATTAGCAAGCCTTGACAACGGCTAATGAGAATGAACAGACTAACACAGATTCCCCTTTTGCGGCAATTGGATTGGATTCAACCTTTACAAGACAGGCAAATCATCCCAAATAACCTATTTTTTGAATGAATAAAAAGATGTCCTTGCCTCACATAGTCGTGTGCTAAGAATGGAGTCGGGAAAGCTGAGCTGTAGTAATGATGATAATAGCTAATACCTCCTGAGCGTTTACTATGATGCTGGGCATGTAGTCTTCACATCAGCCCTATGGCATGGGTGCCATCACTGCCACCACCTTCATCAGCAGCTTCCCCATTTTATAGATGAGGAAACTGAAGCACAGAGAGGTTACATTTTCTTCCTTTGGCCCACATACCTGTTCCTGGGGTTACGGGCCCAACTACACCCCGAATCTCTCTCCCTGTCAGAGTAAGAACTGCAAAGTGCACCTTGGAATTCTGAGCTTCCTTGCCAAAGGGCTCTCATCCTGAAATCCATGAAAAGGGGCTTGGTTACAGTTCATAGTATTTGGGGCACAGTACCTGGTGAGCCATTCTTTCCATTTATGACTTATCAGTTGAAAAATAATGATTTAGAATCCACTATGAACGAGATACTCTTATACATGAAGGAAATACTGCTTAGTGGCTGAGGTGAACACTGGAGCAGGCCTCCTGGATTCGAATCCAATTCCCAGTTGTGACCCTGAAGAGGTGACTTCATGACCCTCAGTTTTCTCGTCTGAAATTACAGATAATAATACCTTCCTGACAGGGTTGGTACAGGGATTGAATGAGTTAATTAATGCAAATCAATTAAAATAGTTCCTGATACAAAGTAAGAGCTTGGGAACTTTTCTTGTTATAGTTATTACTATCCTATTTTTCAAGCAAAAAAAAGGAAATTGGTTTTGAGAGTTTGTTTTAATAGTTTAGATGAAGAGAGACATATATTACTTTGAATCTATCATTTTTTTGAAATTAGTTCAGATTTAAAACATTAATAAAAATAACTAAAAATTTTAAAGGCTTTAATTAAGTTACGCTTTTGTGTCCAAAGAATGCAAATAGACTTTTTAAATTTCTTAATTTGTTTAATTAATTTATTTAATTGATATTGCGTATATAAATCTATTCCCTCCTAGGTTCTGGGAACAGTGAATGAAAACTCTTAACAAAATTTGTAGAATCCTTGCCCCATGAGAATTCCCCACTCTTTCAACTCAATGTCTTTTTGAAAACATTAACATGACATTATAATTAACACTGAACCTCTCTATAAGTGATGCTGTATAATGCAAGAAAAATGATACCTCATTATTGTTTGAAGTGTCATTTGCTACAGTTCTGCAGTTCATTTGCTCAGTAAAAAAATATCATCCAAAGTGAAAATGTTGCTGACTATCTGAATCCCAATTCTTGCTTATATTAAATGGTTATAATTATTTGTAATCAAAGAGATGTCTCATTTTTTTTAAAGAATGTATTTATTTATTTACTTCAGAGAAAGACAGAGAGCAGCAGGGAGGGGAAGAAGAAGAGAGAGAGAGAATCTCAAGTAGACTACATGCCAAGTGCAGAGCCAGACTTGGGGTTTGATCTCACAACCCTGAGATCATGACCTGAGTTGAAATCAAGAGTTGGTTGCTTAACCGACTGAGCCACCCAGGCACCCCGAGATGTCTCCCTTTTAAAACACAGCAAATTTGAATGTCCACAATAGCCAAACTGTGGAAAGAGCCAAGATGTCCATCAACAGATGAATGGATAAAGATGTGGTATATATACACAATGGAATATTATGCAGCCATCAAAAGGAATGAGATCCTGCCATTTGCAACAATGTGGATGGAACTGGAGGGTGTTATGCTGAGTGAAATAAGTCAATCAGAGAAAGACAAGTATCATATGACCTCACTGATATGAGGAATTCTTAATCTCAGGAAACAAACTGAGTGTTGCTGGAGTGGTGGGGGGTGGGAGGGATGGGGTGGCTGGGTGATAGACATTGGGTAGGGTATGTGCTATGGTGAGCGCTGTGAATTGTGCAAGACTGTTGAATCACAGATCTGTACTTCTGAAACAAATAATGCAACATATGTTAAGAAAAAAGAAAAAGAAGAAGATAGCAGGAGGGGAAGAATGAAGGGGAGTAAGTCGGAGGGGGAGACGAACGATGAGAGACTCTGAAAAACAAACTGAGGGTTCTAGAGGGGAGGAGGGTGGGGGGGGATGGGTTAGTCTGGTGATGGGTATTAAAGAGGGCACATTCTGCTTGGAGCATTGGGTGTTATGCACAAACAATGAATCATGGAACACTACATCAAGAACTAATGATGTAATGTATGGTGATTAACATAACAATAAAAAAATTAAAAAAAAATAAAACAGCAAATTTAAAATTCTATTTTGGCATGAATATTTGCCATATGAGAAATCAACATGACTATGACAAATGTGATATACAGTGTTTCTTTTTTTTTAAATTTTCTTTTGTTAATGAAAATCACCATACATTACATCATTAGTTTGTGATGTAGTGTTCCATGATTCATGGTTTGCCTATAACACCCAGTGGTCCATGCACAGCATGCCCTCTTTAATACCCATCACCAGGCTAACCCACCCACACATTCCCATCCTCTCTAGAACCCTCAGTTGGTTTCTCAGAGTCCACAGTCTCTCATGGTTTGTCTCCCCGTCCGATATCCACAACCTTCATTTTTCCCTTCTTGCTATCTTTTTCTTTCTTTCTTTCTTTTTTTTTTTTTTTTACATATAATGTATTATTTCTTTCAAAGGTACAGGTCTGTGATTCAACAGTCTTACACAATTCACAGTGCTCACCATAGCACATACGTCCACAATGTCTATCACCCAGCCACCCCATCCCTCCTACCCCCCACCACTCCAGCAACCCTCAGTTTGTTTCCTGAGATTAAGAATTCCTCATATCATTGAGATCATATGATACATGTCTCTCTGATTGACTTATTTCGCTTAGCATAAGGCCCTCCAGTGCCATCCACGTCATTGCAAATGGCAAGATTTCGGGTTTCTGATGGCTGCATAATATTCCACTGTATATATATATATACCACCTCTTCTTATCCATTCATCTGTTGATGGACATCTTGGCTCCTTCCATAGTTTGGCTATTGTGGACATTTCTGCTATAAACATTGGGGTGCAGGTACCCCTTTGGATCCCTACATTTGTATCTTTGGGGTAAATACCCAGTACTGCAATTGCTGGATCGTATGGTAGCTCTATTTTCAACTGTTTCAGGAACCTCCATACTGTTTTCCAGAGTGCCTGCACCAGCTTGCATTCCCACCAACAGTGTAGGAGGGTTCCCCTTTCTCCACATCCCCGCCAACATCTGTCGTTTCCTGACTTGTTAATTTTAGCCATTCTGACTGGTGTGAGGTGATATCTCATGGAGGTTTTGATTTGGATTTCCCTGATGCCGAGCGATGTTGAGCACTTTCTCATGTGTCTGTTGGCCATTGGGATGTCTTCTTTGGAAAAATGTCTGTTCATGTCTTCTCCCCATTTCTTGACTGGATTATTTGTTCTTTGGGTGTTGAATTTGATAAGTTCTTTATAGATTTTAGATACTAGCCCTTTATCTGATATGGCATTTGCAGATATTTTCCCCCATTCTGTCAGTTGTCTTTTGGTTTTGTGGACTGTTTCTTTTGCTGTGCAAAAGCTTTTTATCTTGATGAAATCCCAATACTTCATTTTTCCCCTTGCTTCCCTTGCCTTTGGTGATGTTTCTAGGAAGGAGTTGCTGCGGCTGATGTTGAAGAGGTTGCTGCCTGTGTTCTCCTCTAGGATTTTGATGGACTCCTGTTGCACATTTAGGTCTTTCCTCTGTTTTGAGTCTATTTTGTGTGTGTGGTGTAAGGAAATGGTCCAGTTTCATTCTTCTGCATGTGGCTGTCCGATTTTCCCAACACCATGTGTTGAAGAGATTGTCTTCTTTCCATTGGACATTCTTTCCTGCTTTGTCGAAGATGAGTTGACCATAGAGTTGAGAGTCCATTTCTGGGCTCTCTATTCTGTTCCATTGGTCTATGTGTCTGTTTTTGTACCAGTACCATACCATCTTGATGATGACAGCTTTGTAATAGAGTTTGAAGTCTGGAATTGTGATGCCCCCAGCTTTGCTTCTCTGTTTCAACATTCCTCTGGCTATTCGGGGTCTTTTCTGGTTCCATACAAATTTTAGGATTATTTCTTTGAAAAAAGTGGATGGTATTTTGATAGCAATTGCATTAAATGTGTAGATGCTCTAGGTAGCACTGACATCTTCACAATGTTTGTTCTTCCAATCCATGAGCATTGAACGTTTTTCCATTTCTTTGTGTCTTCCTCAATTTCTTTCATGAATATTTTATAGCTTTCTGAGTAGAGATCCTTTGCCTCTTTGGTTAGATTTATTCCTAGGTATCTTACGGTTTTGGGTGAAATTATAAGTGGGATCGACTCCTTAATTTCTCTTTCTTCTGTCTTGTTGGTGTATAGGAATGCCACTCATTTCTGTGCATGGATTTTATATCCTGCCACTTTACTGAATTCCTGTATGAGTTCTAGCAGTTTTGGGGTGGAGTCTTTTGGGTTTTCCACATAAAGCATCATATCATCTGCAAGCAGTGAGAGTTTGACCTCTTTGCTGATTTGGATGACTGTTATTTCTTTTTGTTGTCTGATTGCTGTGGCTAGGACTTCTAATACTATGTTGAATAGCAGTGGTGATAGTGGACATCCTTGCCGCGTTCCTGAGCTTAGGGGGATAGTTCTCAGTTTTTCCCCATTGAGAATGATATTTGCTGTGGGTTTCTCATAGATGGCTTTTATGATATTGAGGCATGTACCCTCTATCCCTATACTCTGAAGAGTTTTAATCAAGAGATGATGCTGTACTTTGTCAAATGCTTTTTCTGCATCTATTGAGAGGCCCATATGGTTCTTGTTCTTTCTTTATTAATGTATTGTAACATATTGATTGATTTGTGGATATTGAGCCAACCTTGCAGTCCAGGGATAAATTCCACTTGGTCGTGGTGAATAATCCTTTTAATGTACTGTTGGATCCTACTGGCTAGTATTTTGGTGAGAATTTTTGCATCCATGTTCATCAAGGATATTGGTCTGTAATTCTCCTTTTTGATGGGGTCTTTGTCTGATTTTGGGATCAAGATAATGGTGGCCTTATAAAATGAGTTTGGAAGTTTTCCTTCCATTTCTATTTTTTGGAACAGTTTCAGGAGAATAGGTGTTAATTCTTCTTTAAATGTTTGGTAGAATTCCCCTGGGAAGCCATCTGGCCCTGGGCTTTTGTTTGTTGGGAGATTTTTGATGACTGCTTCAATTTCCTTAGTGGGTATAGGTCTGTTCCGGTTTTGTATTTCTTCCTGGTTCAGTTTTGGTAGTTGATACCCGTCTAGGAATGCATCCATTTCTTCCAGGTTATCTAATTTGCTGGCATATCATTGCTCATAATATGTTCTTATAATTGTTTGTATTTCTTTGGTGTTGGTTGTGCTCTCTCCTCTTTCATTCATGATTTTATTTATTTGGGTCCTTTCTCTTTTCTTTTTGATAAGTCTGGCCAGGGGTTTATCAATCTTGTTAATTCTTTCAAAGAACCAGCTCCTAGTTTCATTGCTCTGTTCTACTGTTCTTTTGGTTTCTATTTCATTGGTTTCTGCTCTGATCTTTATTATTTCTCTTCTCCTGTTGGGTTTAGGCTTTATTTGCTCTTCCTTCTCCAGCTCCTTTAAGTGTAGGGTTAGGTTGTGTATTTGAGACCTTTCTTGTTTCTTGAGAAAGGCTTGTGTTGCTATATACTTTCCTCTTAGTACTGTCTTTGCTGCATCCCAAAGATTTTGAACAGTTGTGTTTTCATTTTTATTTGTTTCTATGAATTTTTTTAATTCTTCTTTAATTTCTTGGTTGACCCAGTCATTCTTTAGTAGGGTGCTCTTTAGCCTCCATGTATTTGAGTTCTTTCCGGCTTTCCTCTTGTGATTTAATTCTAGTTTCAAAGCATTGTGGTCTGATAATATGCAAGGAATGATCCCAGTCTTTTGGTACTGGTTGAGACCTGATCTGTGACCTAGGATGTGATCTATTCTGGAGAATGTTCCATGGGCAATAGAGAAGAATGTGTATTCTGTTGCTTTTGGATGGAATGTTCTGAATATATCTGTGAAGTCCATTTGGTCCAGTGTGTCATTTAAAGTCTTTATTTCCTTGTTGATCTTTTGCTTAGATGATCTGTCCATTTCAGTGAGGGGGGTGTTAAAGTCCCCTATTATTGTATTGTCGTCGATGTGTTTCTTTGCTTTTGTTATTAATCGGCTTATATAATTGGCTGCTCCCATAATAGGGGCATAGATTTTTACAGTTGTTAGAACTTCTTGTTGGATAGACCCTTTAAGTAGGATATTAGTGTCCTTCCTCATCTCTTATTATAGTCTTTGGTTAAAATCTAATTTGTCTGATATAAGGATTGCCACCCCAGCTTTCTTTTGGTGTCCATCAGCATGGTAAATGGTTTTCCACCCCCTCACTTTCAATGTGGGCGTGTCTTTGGGTCTAAAATGAGTCTCTTGCAGACAGCATATCAATGGCTCTTATTTTTTTATCCAATCTGATAGCCTGGGTCTTTTGATTGGGGCATTTAGCCTATTTACATTCAGGGTAACTATTGAAAGATATGAATTTAGTGCCATTGTATTGCCTGTAAGGTGACTGTTACTATATATTGTCTGTGTTCGTTTCTGCTCTTTGCTGCTTTTAGGTTCTCTCTTTGCTTAGAGGACCCCTTTCAATATTTCTTGTAGGGCTGGTTTCGTGCAGCAAATTCTTTTAGTTTTTGTTTGTTCTGGAAGCTTTTTATCTCTCCTATTTTCAATGAGAGCCTAGCTGGATATAGTATTCTTGGCTGCATATTTTTCTTGTTTAGTGCTGAATATATCATGCCAGTCCTTTCTGGCCTGCCAGGACTCTGTGGATAGGTCTTTTGCCAATCTAATATTTCTACCAGTGTAAGTTACAGACTTCTTGTCCCGAACCACTTTCAGGTTTCTTTTTGTTTTTGAGACTGGTAAGTTTTACTATTAGATGTTGGAGTGTTGACCTATTTTTATTGATTTTGAGGGGGTTCTCTGTGCTTCCTGAATTTTGATGCCTGTTTCCTTCCCCAAATTAGGGAGGTTCTCTGCTATAATTTGCTCCAATATACCTTCTGCCCCTCTCTCTCTTCTTCCTCCAGGATCCCAATTATTCTAATATTGTTTCATCTTATGGTATCGCTTATCTTTGGAATTCTGCCCCGTGATCCAGTAGTTGTTTATCTCTCTTTTTCTCAGCTTCTTTATTCTCCATCATTTTGTTTTCTGTATCACCAATTCTCTCTTCTGCCTCATTTATCGTAGCAGTTAGAGCCTCCATTTTTTATTGCAACTCATTAATAGCCTTTTTGATTTTGACTTGGTTAGATTTTAGTTCTTTTATTTCTCCAGAAAGGGTTTCTCTAGTATTTTCCATGTTTTTTTCAAGTCCAGCCAGTATCTTTATTATCATCATTCTGAACTGTAGTTCTGACATCTGACTTATGTCTATATTGATTAGGTCCCTGGCATTTGTTACTGACTCTTGTTCTTTTTTTTTTGAGGTGGAGTTTTTCCACCTTGTCATTTTGTCCAGAGGAGAATAGGTGAATGAGAAAACAAAATGCTATCAGGTAACAATGACCCCAGAAAAATACACACTAAACAAATCAGAAAAGTCCCAACACCAGGGGAAAAGAAAGGGAAAGAAAGAAAAAGGAAAAAAGAAAAAGAAAATAAAGAATATGATCAAATATGATCAGGCTGGTGCATAGATCAGTGCCACACACTAGATTTTGGGTGTATTTTGGTCTATTAGAAGAAAGTGCCTCCCAAAATTTTAAAGAAAGAAAAACTTACATAGGTACAAAAATAAGGGTAAATACAATGAAGGAATGGAATATGATTGTACAGATGAAAATTATAAAAGATTTTATAAAAGGAATTGATAAGAAGTTGGTTGGGAAAAGAAAGAAGAGGATTTAAAAAAACAAAAGCAGGGGAGAGAATGTGATCAGGCAGGAGACTAGAACAAAGCCATATACTAGGGATATTTAGGGTATATTTTGGTCTGTTGGAAGAAACTGTATCCCAAAATTTTAAAGAGAGAACAACTTATATATATACCAAAAATAAGGTTAACTACAATGAAGGGACAGAATATGACTCTAAAAATGAAAAATAAAAAAGATTTTTAAAAAAGGGATTGATAAGATATTGTTTGAAAAAAGGAAAAAGAAAAATTCAAAAAAAAACAGAATAAGGAAAAAAAGAAAATTAAAAAAATTAACTTTGAAAGACTAAAGAATCGGGGGGGGGGGGAAGCCATGAATTCTATGTGCTGTATTCCCCTAGCGCTGGCATTCTGCCGTTCTCATTGATTGGTAAACTTGGTCTTGGCTGGCTGTTCTTGTTGATCTTCTGGTGGAGGGGTCTCTTGCAGTGGTTCTCAAATGTCTTTGCTGGAGGCAGAATTGCCCCGCCCTTGCTGGGCTAAGTAATTTGCTGGGGTTTGCTCTCAGGAGCTTTCGTTCCCTGCAAGCTCTCGGTACAGCTTTGGAGGATGAGAGTGAAAATGGCAGCCTTCCAATCTCCGCCCTGGAGGAGCCGAGAACTCGGGGCCCCGCTCCTCAGTGCGCCCCCAGAGAAAACAGTCAATCACTCCCATCTCCCCGGTCTTCGGCCGCATTCTGTGCTGACCCGGCCTATAACCAAGCGTTTCTATCTCTAGCATATGATCCCGTTTGGAGTCTCTAAAGCCAGTGCCACTCCTCCTGGGGGAGGAAGGGGAGTCTCCCCGGATCTGCCACTTGTTGGGTCCCTGCTGGAAGAGCAGTGGCCCAACTGTGCTGTGAATCATGGTTTATGGCAACCCCGAGCTGAGAGCCCACTCCTCAGCTCCGTCTCTGCAGCTGGCTTTCCCGCTCCGATACCTGGGAGCTCTGCTGCACTCAGGCACCCCTGGTCTTTCTGTGACCCCAAGGGTCCTGAGACCACACTGTCCCAGCGAGGTTCCATCCCCTGCTTAGCCACTGGAGCGATGTGGATCAGCAGAGCCGAATTCTAAAATTTCTGATTTTGTGCTTTGCTGCTCTATCACTTGCCTGTAGCAGCTGAAGGAGGCCCCTTCCCCCGCCGTCTATCCTCCCAAATATCACCTCAGATTCACTTCTCCGCACGTCCTACCTCCCAGAAAGTGGTCGCTTTTCTGTTCAGAAAGTTGCTGCTATTCTTTTCTTTGATCTCCTGTTGAGTTCGTAGGTGTTCAGAATGGTTTGATCCCTATCTAGCTGAATTCCTGAGACCAGATGAAATTTAGGTCTCCTACTCCTCTGCCATCTTTCTCCTCCAGAGTCTATACAGGGTTTCTAATGCTATTTCCTCTATTTCTAAATTAATTGCAACATATACTATATAATGACATTATTTCATTGAAAAGACCAAGGAGTGGCTGTCCATCAAGTAAAATAATAATTTTTGTTTGCTTTTGTTATTTCTGTAGCTGAAGGACTTCTGGAGGCTTATGCAACAGAAGGCTCTATTTTCTAGTTGTTCCCATTTTACAGATGGTTAATTTAAAACCTGAAGCATAAGTAAGCTCAGCTGACTTTGCAAGTTTGAAAGAACCATACATTAGAAGATTTAAAGTTACTTCCTCTGTTTTAACTGCCATAATCCCAAGTGTTCACCAAGATCTCTGCTTCTGGAATAGATGACAACAAATCATATATTCTGTTCTGAAATGCATTAGTGCCATATTCATTCAGAGAAATTGATTGCATAGGAGCCCAGATATTTATATTTAAAGAGCTAAATACAACTTTATTTTCAAGTTAGTGTATAGCACATTTAAAATTCTTAGAGCAGTTCTCACCTCCCCTTCAATATTTTTTGTTCCAAGACATAATGTCATCACTCAGTGGAAGAAGAAGTAAACCTATCCAGTATTCCTCCAGAGGTTAGAAAAAGGATCTAACAGAGCTGCTAGGAGAAAGATTTCAGCTCAATAGAAGGATGAGCTTCCTAATAATTCAAGTGGTCTCTAAATACATTCTAGCATTAGATATGGTCTGGATTTGGGGGGATTTTTTTTCACATAGTCCAAAAGGTGAGGACTTAAAATTTGTTCAAGGAAATGCTCCAGCTATTTTTTTTTTTGTTTAATCCACTGTGATCCTAAGCTGTTCTTGTTACTTTGTGTTTCTAAATCAATTGTAAAATTGGTTTGACAATTTCCAAATTACACTTGAGACAGTGATTATTACTACAGTGAGTTATTAAGTCAAATTTAGAAGTAGTAAACTTGGGAAATATTGAAGGTTTTCTGTTGTAAATTTTGTCCCTCCAAATCTCACAGTGCTCTAGTGACAACCTGTCATGGGCTTTCTTCAGGCAGACACTGGGTGATGATCACTTCGGAATGTGGTTCAAGGGATAACTCAAGTGTTAGGACTTTTGATTATTTGATATCTACATTTCCTTATAACTCTAGGATTTTGTTGTGATTGTGGAAGTTCTTATCTGGCCTAAAATTATTTTCCACGAGGAAACAACTACATAGTGTAGTGGTTAAAAGCACCAATTTTATGATAGAACCAGGAGACTTGGGATCCGTTCTTTGCTGCCACCAACCAGCTGGATGACCTTAAGGCATTTATTCAGCTTTATCACAGTTTCTCTAGATGCAAAAAAAATAAAATCTGGTAAGTGAGTGGTGTAGATCAAGTACATACGTGTTACAACATCTCCTATGTACTGGTTGTTCATAATGTGAATTGGGTCTGAGTCTAAAGAATTGGAAGGCTATGTCTTTCAAAGGACAGGGAGAAAAATGAGAAATGAAAACTGGTTGGAACTAGGGAAACAGCTGTGATCTCCAATGATTTGTTTTAACCTGTGAATCTAGAGTGTCATTTGACCACATTGATGCATATTTAGTTTATGATAGCCAGAAAGAAATACTTTTGTGACAAATGTATGATGGTTACAACACTTTCACAACTGCATGGATGAGGGATTTATGATTGGTTGGTTTCTTTTCAGAGATAATTCCATATTCTATCACTAGATCAATAGTTCTTTACAGACACTAGAAGTGATTAAACATCTAACTAAGCACTATAAACACCATTGTAATTTCCTGCAAATCTGCTTTCGATCACATAATCTCTCAGTTCATATTTATCACTCTCTGCCAGGCCAGATTCATCTGACCAGTAAAGTTTGTCTTGCACATTTGCGTTGCATGACGGTACTCATGCTTGTGGCAATAAATTAAAGCTCTGGTGATAGATGTTTCCTCTTCATGCACATGGACACATGCCTTTATGCGAGCCACGTTTCCCAAGGAGTACAGTGTGAGTTTTATGTGCTGAAACTACACAAAACAAATCTTTCTTAGCTTAGGGTTTTGAATCTTCACTGAGAACCCTTGTGGAGCCTGCTGATCAGCATGCAGAACAGAATTCCAGAGAAGTACACAGAGATCTCTCGGGACCTGTATGCATCTGTAGAGGGAGAAAGGCTCCACATATAATTCTTCAGACCCATCCTCACTTGCTCTCCTCAAGGAACCTTTCGTTACTTGGGAAGTGAAAATAGATGTATGTTTCAGCTGCTGTCTAATACCTTTTGGCAGAGAATGCAAAAATGCTCAGCAGTTTACTTCAGGGGTCAAACATTATTTTGGAAAGGATAACTTTTCCAAACAACACACACTCCTACACATATGCACAGAGGTACACTTGAGATCTGAGACGGGTAATGAATCCTGGAGCAATAAGAAAAATGATAGATGATATATAAGACAAGCAAGTAGAATTATAGATGTCTGTGCATTAGACCGATATGTTTAAAAGACCAGTGTCCTCTGGATTAAAGTTAGAGTGAATTTCTATTTCTGTTAAAGGCAACTTCATAATTTCTTGCGTAGGTCCACTGGCACCATTTGTAAGTGAACACATTTCCTTTGGAATGTGAGTTAAATCATGGTATGAACTGCTGCATTCACATGCCTCCAGTTTGCAGTACAAATTCAACAATGCAAAGCAGGAAGCTGCTCGGGTTCCAGATGGCATTTCGTTTTCTACATGGTATCATTAGATTCTATTTGGCTGCTGTTAGCTGCTGACAATATATCTTGGATCAAATTTATTGTGAATTAGGAAATGATAGATGGAAAGTTATAATAGAAGAATTTTCAATGGGAATTTGCATATAGTAGGACAATTTTTTTAAAGAAAAAACACTGTAAGACACTCTTACTCTTTGAAATGCCTAAGTTGTTTGCTATTTGATCAAACAAGAAGATAAAATTTGTATGGAGCTATATTATATTCTGGGGGTTGCAGATATTTGAAGTGACAAAAATATAGCTTGCAAAATACTGTTTCAAAACGAATTGCACCCTGTCCGTCTTGAGCGGGAGTTTTGGCATTTCACTTTAATAAAAGCTACCATTTTAAGATTTCTGTATTTATGACTTGGAAGAATTTAAAAGCAAAATTGCATTCAGATTTCTGAAGTTTTAGAACCTCTAAAGACAACACACAATCATTGTGTTATGTAATTTTAGAGCCATAGGTAGCATTTATTAAAATATTAATGGGCCTATGCCATATTTGCTTTATATTTCTTTGAGTAATAAGTTAAACTTATTTTCATATTTACCATAAAATAAAGCAAAACTAATAATAATGAGCATCAGGGCACCTGGTTTGCTCAGTCAGTAGAACATGTGACTCTTGATCTCTGGGTCATAAGTTCAAGCCCCACATTGGACATAGAGTTTACTTAAATAAATAATAATGAACATCAACATGGAACATTGTATTTCCCAGATTTATTGGTGTGAGGACTATTCCCCCTAAGAGAAAAACCTTATACTATATTTTTGAAAAAATACAGTCTTGGGTCTTAATAATTTTAATCAGAATTTTTACGATATGAACATCATGTAATATATTCACGAAAAGATTTCTTTTATAGGTCACAATCCCTGTTTATGTTCAGTGTATCTATAATCCTATGATTTATTTACCTAGAGACTTGCAAACTACTTATGCTTTGAGAATAACATATTCCACTTAGTTGAGGATCAGTGTCATACTTTACATCCAAATCCTTTTAATCGGATATTTCTGTAAATGATAATGTTACCCGCCTAGAGAGGAACAACATAAAGTGGAAACATCCTTGAGCTGGGCAAGAGACTTCACACTTCTCAAGTCGTTAACCCTCAGCACTTGGGGCATTTGTAATTACTTGCTCAGTTTCTGTTTTCCCACTTGAGTGGTTCTCAATCTTGAATGCTCATTGGAATTATTGCATACATTTAACAAACAATACTGATGCCTGGATGGCAATCTACAAATTCTTATTGAATTAATCCTAGAGTGAAGTCTGGAGATCGAGATTTTAAAAATCCAGTAACCTAGGTTATTCTAACTTGTACCTAAGAAAACCATGCACTTGGCTGAAAGTTCAGTGACAGAAAGGATCTTCTCTTCAATGAATAATTCATTTTCTGGCACAGAGTGGACTTTAAATATTGAATGGATGGATGGATGATTGGATGTTTTGGAGCAAGTTATCTTACCTGTAGATCTTGGGTTTTAGTGTATATAACAAGTAGGCTGACCTACATATTTCTTCCTTTCACTCAAACGACTTACCTGAGAGACTATAGTAATGTGCCTATCTAGTCATTTTCTCCTAAATTAAAAGGATTTTAATGGTGGCAACTGGTATGCTCAACATACCCAATAACGTCTGTAATAAGTTTAATAGCTTTTGCTAAATTAACTTATTAAGTTACATATTTTATAAAATCCCCTGTAGGAACTTTTATTTTTATTTTTTTAAATATAACCATGGATTAACATGGTATATCGTGAAATATCTGTTTGTCCTTGGAAAACAACATGAAGTTTATATTTTACATCTATAAAAGTTACTCTTTTAGTTTCTAATAAATTAGAAATCTGTGGAAGATGGCTTCAGTTATCCAAATTAGTGATTTTTTTTGTCTAAGGAAGCTATCTTTTATCAGTTTTTTTCTTTGTCAAATAAATTATAATATTTAATTATGATTGTTGTCACAATACATTTATTATGAGAGGTTGTTTAGATGAAGTTTTTTGCTATTTTTGTTTTAGGCAACATTCATTTTAACTAATCCTTCCCCATTGTCACCATTGAGGAATGGGCAGTCTCAAGAGTCACAGAAACATTCAAGTTTTATACTTAATGAACCTGTTCAGAAAGTCATGGGTATGGGCCACATAAGTGATTATATTATAACAATGAAAGTCAATAGAGCTTTGCTTTGGTGAAAGAGTATTGGACAAAACTCAAATATAAGTACAATGCAACCTGGGATTTCATTCAAACCTTGTTTCCTTTTGAAAGTCTTCCTTCAAAATGCCCCAGTACTGTGATACAATTTTGGAGGAATTAAACATGATCAGGTTCAGTTATAATTACTACTTGATCTAAGCCTGAAAGTTTGAAACTAGGCTGCTGTGGGTTACCCTATAGTTGAATAGGTCCTACTAGTAGGTTGATGTGTACTAGTTAATGATTTTGGCCAGAGGTTTCCAAACTTTCTAGGTTCATGATGCCTGTCCCCATCCCCCCGCATAGTATCTCAGTAATAGGACAAAAGAGATCTTTAACAATTCCTTTTACCAAATGGCTAGACTTAAATAACTTTCTAAGTATTTATATCCTAACATCTTGGTAGCTAGTTGAAAAAATAATATACATAAATAAAATTAAAAGAAAAAATATTTAATTTCATTCCTAAATAGACACAATCATTTACTAACCAGATGTTTGTACTTGTTGGACACTACACAATTTCTGAAATTTTAATAGCAGATTGGATGCTGTAACCCTCATTTCCTGTTCCAAATTGATTCTCAACCAGTACTTGCTTTTTACCATGTCAATCATTAAAAACCCAGCTTCACAAAGATGGGACATGATCAAAAGGAACAGAGCAAAGTTTAATATGAACTACCACCAGCTAATAGTTTGTGCAGTATTTAACAGGTGTCTATTAATACTATATTTCCCTTGAAATTTTAAAATAATTTGTGGCAGTTTTTAAAATTTACTGAAATGCCCTGAGATGCTTCCATGTAAAGTTTGGGAACTGTGGAGCTAAACTATTTTCTCTATTTTAAAACTGTTTTCTAAATTACCCATGCTTTATTCAGGAGTTAACTATGTCAAATGTTGGGCATTGGGATCTAAAATAATATGGATTGCAAACTGCTAAATCCTTGAATTTTTATTAGCTGAAATCATTAAAACAAGTATTTTCCTTTTGAGAACATTTATGGGTTTTAAAATTAAATGTTTTTTTTCCCTGAGAATATAGCTCAAACAAATTTCAAGCAAACAAATTTCATTGAATGCAGAAAGGCAAAGAGGAAAGAATAAAAATAATCTCTAATCCCAACATTCAAGAATAAACAGCATCAATATTTGTGTGTATATGTGTCCAGACACTTTTTTTCTTAATCATAGATGAATAGACATGTACATTTTTATTAATTTTTTACAAAAATGATTTTATATCATCTTACAGTCCACTTTATTCACTTAGTCACATAAACCATGTATTTTAGATATGTATACACACACATAGACATATATATGTATATGTAGGGATATAGATAATGTATATATGTTTATATAATAGATATATATGTATATATATGTAATTCATCCCAATCTATATATTGTATACATAGATATATTTATTTTTTTTTAAAGATTTTATTTATTAGAGAGAGAATGAGAGATAGCACAAGAGGGAAGAGGGTCAGAGGGAAAAGCAGACTCCCTGCTGAGCAGGGATCCCGATGTGGGACTCGATCCCGGGACTCCAGGATCATGACCTGAGCCAATGGCAGTCGTTTAACCAACTGAGCCACCCAGGCGCCCGTGTACATAGATATATTTAGACTTAGATGTGTGTATGTACATTAAAAACTTTCATGGCTCCATGGTATTCCACTTTTTGGTTGTATATTGTACTACATTTTATTTAATCAATTTCAGTTGTTGGATGTTTGGATTATTTCAAGTTTTCCTCATTGTAATACACTAGGTACTAAAAGTTGTCATAATCAAACAACTGTCTGATTATTTTCTTAGGAAGCATTCTTTAAGTCAAATTACCTTAAGGGATACATATATTAGAAACTCTTTATTTATTGCCAGTTTTCCCTCAGAAAAATTTTATAAACTTGGCTTGCAGGTGACCCCAATAATATTTATTAATAATTTAATCTCTCCTCATTTGTTTGAAATATTACTTTCACTGTATAATAAATTGTTAATATTCCATGAATCTTTATATCTACAGTGGCTTCAGTGCTATGATTATTTAATTATGTTTCCTTTACAACTGATTTCAGTATATAATAATATAGTCCCAACTACTCCCCCAACATATTTTGTTACTATGTTCTAGACTAATCTCATCTGTTGCCATGTATTTGGTCTGTCAAGTTACCTTCCTCTCCATCTTCACCCCTCATGAAAATGCCTTTAGGATTTTAGTCGTAATTGAATATTATTTATGAGTTAATTTTGGAAGAGGCATCTGTACAAAACTGTTTTTTCATAGAGAATTATAATTTCTGTCTACTCATGCATACTTGAGAATAAGTTTGATATTCCTTATGCATTTAAAAATTATTTAAACTACATAGTAAGCTTAATGAAATTTTTATATTTTTGTTTTTGTTATGAATATAATTTTTCAAATATATTTTCTTAAGAGTATCTATTTGGTTGTAATCAGTATATGTACAAAGTTGTTTAAAAATTTTCAAACAAAGTCATCTTGCTGAACTAATGTTTCAGTATTTGTACCTCTTATTTATTCTCATAATGCATACCAAATAATAAAACTAATACTGATAAAACTGATTCCTTGACTTATTTTGGAATACACCTGGTGTTTTAGCATTAAAAAAATATCTGCAGTTAGTGTCATAGAAATATTTTTTCAATTTAATTAAATTTTCTTCTGTTATTAAAGTTTTGTATTTTACCATTTTTATGAAAAGAGTCTTTTCAAATGTTTTGGGAATATCAATATACATCATATTTACTCCTTTGCTTTTTTAATATGAAGAGTTACTAACATAATAGATCTTTAAAGAGAAACTGTCTTTGCATTGCCAGGATTAATCCTTTTAATCAATCTATTATTCTTTTAATATATTGCTGGATTATACTCAATTTTCAATTAAGATTTTTGCACGTGTAATCCTAAATGACTTAGTATTTTTTTCTTTGTATTTTATCATTTTCAGATTTTAGTTTTTTATATTACCTTTATAAAATGAATTAGGAAAGTCTATATCACCTTATGCCAGAGTAAGAGTTGGCAAATTATGTCCCGCAGGCTACCACCTGCCCACCACTTGTTTTTGTAAATAAAGCTGTATTGAAACACAGCCATGCCCACTGGATTACATGCTGTGTGTGTCTGCTTTCATCCCATGGAAGCAGAGTTGAGTAATTGCAACAGAGACTGCATGACTCTCAAGGCCGCTATATTTTTATTATCTTACCTTTTACAGAAAAAGTTTGCTCCCTCTGCCCTAAGATAAAGTTGCCTAGGATTTTGCCATCCTTCAAAATCTGTACAGAACTCATCTGAAAAATTAAATGGGTCTTTACCTCATTTTCTTGTGAGAGGATAGCTTTTTGAGTGTTCTTTTCTTTGTAATGTTTATTTCATTGGTGTTTCAACTGAAACTTCCTGACATTTTATGGTTTAAATTGTCTGTGGCCGGGGCGCCTGGGTGGCTCAGTGGGTTAAGCGACTGCCTTCAGCTCAGGTCATGATCCCGGGGTCCTGGGATTGAGCCCTGCATCGGGCTCCCTGCCCGGCCAGAAGCCTGCTTCTCCCTCTCCCACTCCCCCTGCTTGTGTTCCCTCTCATGCTGTCTCTCTCTCTCTCTCTCTCTCTCTCTCTCTCTCTGTCAATTAAATAAATAAATAAAATGTTTTTTAAAAATAAATAAATAAATAGTTTGTGGCCAACATAATTTTCCAGATTTTAATACTAATTAGTAAAGATTGAACATACTCTATTATAGTTTCAAAATGTTCTTTTTTACATTTTGCTTCTTCCTTTTTGAATACTGTGTGTCTAAATAGTCTGTTTTTGTTCTTGATCAGTATTATGAAGGTTGTCTATTTTATAGTTCTCTTAAAGAACCAATTATTGGTATTTATCAAAACTACTCATCTATTTTATCTATGTTTAATCTATTTATATAATTACTATCTTTGTTAATTCCTTCCTCAATACATTTTAAAGTGTTTTATTGTCCTTTTTTAGTTTCTTAAGTATAACAAATTCATAGGTGAGGTACTCAAATTTTTCTCATTTAAATATAAATGCATTTAAGATTATATATTTTTTCTTTGAGTACCATTTGGCCAAAAACCACTTTCATTTTGGTTAATTTTTTAAAGAGTCCTAAATACTTATTTTGATATAATCATCCACATGAGAATTAATGAAGAATTTTAAATTATTACTAATAATTTGTTCTTTTTTACTATTAATAATAAATTTTATTTAATAGAATTATGAATTTTTGAAGGCTAACATAATTTATTCCAAATATACTATTTATATATGGAAGAAAGCATATAATCATTGCTTATAGGGTTCAACTGTCAGTATATAGTCCTGAATCAACTTGTTAGATACTCTATATCCCTATTTATGTTTGGAATAATTGATCTCTTTGATGTAGAATTATTAATTCCCCATACAATTTTTAATTTTGTGTTTTTCTAGATAGCTTCTAACTAGCTTTTAATTTTTTTATATGTTCATCTAAATAGTTTTTCATTTTTTTATATGTTCCTGCCATGTGCATAAAGATCCATGCTTAGACCTGAATTATGGTTTATAGGTTTTAACAGTAGAATATAAAAATCTTAGTTATGAGTTCTGCTCTCTGATATTAATATTACTCACTTTTTACTTTGTATTTGCCTAATATGTATCTTCCACATATTTATTTTCCTTTTCCTATTTTCCATATCCTATTTTCCTTTTCCTTTCCTATTATTATCCTTTTCAAAATATTATTTTATTTTAGGTATGATTCTTGTTAATATCAAATAGCTAAAGTTTTCTTTTGATCATAAACTAAACTTACCTCCTTTTAAAAGGAAATTTTAAGCCAGTCACTTATATTGTGATAATTGATGCTTTGATCTCATTCCTCTTATTTTATCTTTCCTGTTGTTATGACTTGCTAAGATTGGTTTTTTTCTTATCCTAACCTTTTCTATGACAGTGTTCTTGGTCTTCCATGGCCTCCAGCCACTATCCTCCCATGTTTTATGACTAGGAGATTTCACATTCTAATTACCTTCTATGTACCATTATCTTTGAAAAGTTTAAATATATATTTGCACATTCCTTTATCAATTTCAAGAATGAAAATGTATCACTGGATTCTTCTTTGGGTGAGATGAATATTTTGGCAAGTCAGTACTTTCCCATCTTCATTTGTTGAAATAATCTGAAAGTTTTGTTTTCCCTACAAAATATAGCTACTTCAAGAATTGTGCCTTCATGTGTAATTTAGGCTCAAACACTAGATTAACACTTGAGTGTATAAGCTTCACGGATTTAACTGATATTTATGGATTATTTTCCATGTACCATGTTGTGAGATTCTAGTTATTATTGTTGTCCCCATCATTCTACATGCTATTTCCCTTTCTTGATGAGTTGGAATACCTTTTCAAATGGGTTTTATTCATTATTTCATCAGAAGGACACAAAAACAGTACTTAGTCTGACTGCTGCAGATCTGAAAATGCCTTCCTTTTCCCCTCTCCAATGAATCAGACTTTCACTGAGTATATCTTTCTTGAGTCATAATTCCTTCTCTTCAGAAATCTGCAAACATTGCTTCATTATCTTTTGCAGAGAGGTTAGGAAGAATGGTTTCCATATAAGTCTATTTTCATTTGAGAATATATATTACATGTATATATATGTATATTTATGTATGTATATGTATATATAGAGAGAGCTTATATATACTAGTTACAGTTTATGTATATTTATATGTAAATATTCATATATATAAATAAAAATATTTTCCCCCCTCTCTAGGTGCTTGTAGGTTTTTATTTTTTTCCCTACGTCCTTTGAAGTTGGAACTCCACCATATTCAGGTAAAGGTCTTTTTGCATTGATTTTGCAAAGTTCCTGGTGTCCTTCTTTAACTCTTTCCCCAATTCAGAAATAGTGTCCCCATCTTTTAATTTTACATTATATGTATATTAGAGCTCTTGATATAGTTTCCATGTATTTGATTATAATTTCTCATAATTTCTATCTTTTAATCTAGCCTCCCAATTTTTGCTCTCCGTTGATCCTTGCTCTCATATCCTAGATCACTAATTCTATACTTTGGAAACTCCAAATCTGTCAGTAACTACTACTGTGGTCTCTTTGTAAATATATGGGGCATGCTTTCACTGCTATCATTGTTTATAGATTTCTCCTAGTTAGTCACAGCCTGTTATTAACTCTGTGTTTTTCTGTTTTTAGGTTTTACTGTGTAGAGTGTTTATAATGTTCTCTCCTTCTTCTAGTGTCTCTATTTCACTGGAGAACATTTCTTCTTAGTGCTAATATAATCCCTTTCTTTTGAACTATTGAGACTTTTCATTTCCTCTGATGATTGTTCTGTCTACTCATCCTTCTAGAAGAGATCTTAGTTGTTCTTCAGCTATGAAATGGAATCTGTCAAGAATTAGGGTACTGTTTCTGTCATTTTTGTTATTGTTACAAATAAATGTAGACACTTAATGTTTAAATTTATTGCAAACTTTCCTGGACAGCCTAAGGGGACAATAATTTACAGAGTTCTGGACAGGGCTATAGGCAGGGAGAGACTTTAGTGGGTATAGGAGAATATTTTTGTTTGGGAAAAATTTTCCTTTGGAATTTTGATGTATCTGAAATTTGTATCCTTGGCTGCCATAGGACAATTGAATCAGAAATGCTTACTTCTCCTGGTTAGTTTACCAGGCAATTCTTACAACCTGCAGACAGAGTGTGGGTTGTAAACATCTCTGTGATTCTCAGTTCCCACAGAAAATGGCAGTTGTGTGAAACTCCTTGTTTGTTTTACAGAAACGGTGGGAAACATTTGTTTCTCACCTGCACCATTTCTTAGCAAAGGCCTTAGGATTAAGGTATATGAGTAAGATCCTTAACTAGTTTTCAGCAAGAGTATGGATTTTTTTCTGTTATGTTGGTTGGGTCATTATAATGAGAAATTGAACAGTATTTAAGATGCTCTAACTCTGAAAGGTGGGTTGAAATTCTCATGTCAGTCCCAAGTGCTTTTATCACCATACCTACAAACAGTTTACCTATGCAGGTCAATTTGTGTTCAGCTTTGTTAATTTGCCAGAACTCTCAAAATTCTTACTTCCACAGTCTTGTCAACCCAGAGAAATGTACACTTGTGTGTGCATATTATAGCAACATCATGCTGTTATTGGCAATTTATTTATAGACTACAAGTAAAATAAAAATTTAACTTGTCATTATTGCATTATAAAACTTCACTACATGACGTGTTACCCTGACTACGCTGAATCATATTCTGGTTTTCCAAACAGCAATACTTATCTGTTTGACCTCATGCTTAACTATTTCTTAAGTTCTCTGTGGGAAACACTGATGGAAAGTGATATGGTTTATAAAATGACCATATGGAAATTCTGTGTTATGATTAGAGCCAATCTTTAAATCCATTTTGCAATCCCTTGGAAATCACTGTCCACCCAGCAGAAGCCTTTCCTCTCATCAAATATCTCCTGATAAAACCACTCACCTAAACAAATGGAAAGATTTGATCACCAGGAGCAGGAAGGTCAATTCTAGGTGTTTTGTTGCAAGTTTTGTTTAAATGAATAGAAAATGCTCACTCATAGAGGGTCATCATTCTGGTTGTCCCTTTTTCTAAAGGAAGGGGAAAAAAAGTATGTTTTAACCATGTAGAGTCATTTGCAAACAATACTTAATTATTTTTAAACTACATTTGTGAGCTTTTTATTCACACAGCCTCCTCTAGGGTATGCTTTAATTAGCAACATTTCTCTCCACATATATGCTTATCTGAGGTTATTTTCTGATGGAAAAACTTCTTTGATATTACAGAATTGAACTCTAACATTTTACATGAGAAGTCAAGCAGAGAGAGAGGAAGGGATTTCACCAAAGGCCTACAGTTTAAAAGCAGCCAAGAGGATACCTGCCAGCAGGTTTTAGATCCCAGCACCACCAAATGGTGGTGAGTCACTGCTGCATTGCTGAGACCAGAATTGTACGTCTCTGGTCGGGATGGGCATGGGAGCTTGCAGGGATGAAGTTTCTGAGGTTGCTGAACTCTACATGTAGCATTTGAGGCACCTTACAGGAGAAATATTTATTTCACAATGGCCACATAAACATAAAAGATAAAAGAAAAGCAAAGATATAGATTCAAACCCAAGGTTAAACAAGACCAGTGAAGGAGAGCACAGACAGACCAGCCACAGAGAGACCCATTGTTGTGTTACAGATTTTGATGTGGATTTCCTCGAAGTCGAGAAACAGGAGACTAGTCATTTCTATAGTGAGCATTTCTCAGATAGAAGGCATTTAACATACAGTAGCTCAGAAGAAGGAGAGTATTTTCTGACCATCAGTTTTAAAAAACAATTTTCCTTCCTTTTGGGGTAGTTGAAACTACATTTTAGAGAAGGGTTGCATTTCCATCCAACTTGCTTAGTATTCATCCTAACTCTACCCTGTGGTGAAGAAGAGAGGTTGGTAATGTGTGATTCGTCACAGAGAGAATCTGAGGTTGGCAGAAGCTTAAACATGTTATTCCACTGTGGGTATATAGGCAAGTTCTACCATTTACAATGATGGGATACTAAAGTTAACTTGTTTCTGTGAACTTTATGGTAAAAGCTAAGGATTTGTAATTCAGAAGCCATTCTGGGATATTTGCCCACTAAATGTGAGAATTAGGGGAAGCAACACACAGTATATGATGCACATAATGATTAATTATGGTTAAATTTTGAAAAACATGTTGTAAAGTGGAAAGCATTATATGCTTCATAATTATGATCCTTTTAGGTATTCACTGTTCTGCACAGAAAACAACAAATAGTGTACAAGTCAGGTCTTTTGGAATATATTTATTGCCAACACCATTTTTTGGTTGTATTTTTCTCCAGTTGTCTTATTAACTGCTTTCCATGGAGAATTGAGTTCTCATCACTATGAAATGGGTTTTTTCTTGGCTAGTGCTCTGTCTGCACTGTGCTTTAGAAATCACCATTACAGAGTTGTGTTTCACAGAACAATATTTCAACAATAAGGAATTGATTTAAGTGCATCTACATAACAAAATATAGCAGTAACACATGACTGAAATGGCTAGTAACATATAGTGCCAAAATATGATTGAAGTAATGAGTAACAGATGAGATAGAGATAAAGCTCTATCCACTGTCTTTTATTAAAATGCCATAAGACCTTTTCTAGTTATCTCTCTTATCAGCATATTTAAAAAAAAAAGTTACAAATTTTAGCGGTTTTTTGTTTGTGATAGAGACAGATTTGAAAATGGCCCAGGCATATATATTGTATTCACTGAAGATGTATCTCAGCTGAAAACTTGCTTTTTCTACTTATGTGAACTTTCTTTGTTCATTACACAATCTAGATAACAGTATGTAATGAGAAATTGTCCTTGCTCTCCTTTGTTTTTTGTTTCATGATGAATTTTCCTTTAGGGACTCATTAGGTTGTTTTATTGCTATGCATTATATTTGTCCTTTAAAGAGAATGGGAAAAGGTTGCATTGTGCTCTTGAACTTATTGCTAGATTTTCTAAGAAAATAATGGCATGAAGGAATGATTTTGTTACTAAAATATCCTTGTGATTACTTCATCTATTACTGTGCTGAGTGGCCTAATAACAAATTTTTCTATTAAAACTTTCTATTTTGCATATTTTATATAATGAACACAGAAACCCATGACTCTTCTTCATACTCTGAAGATGAGTTGCTATTCCATAGAGTATTTTTTTTCTTTAAATTATTTTGCACTGCTTAGAAATTAGCTAAACTCTTCCCAGTTACATCCACTATTTGAATTTAAATAAACCAACAAAGGGGAGCCCTTTACTAGGTCACTTTTGTTCAGAAAATTTGTCAAGAATATGGCAAATAAAAAAGATGTCTATTGCTTACAGATATCCTCTTTCCTCTCAATAGAATTCCAAAGTAACCATTGTTCTATTTCTTTCAGTGTGATGTACACTAGAATAATACTACTCTGACTTCAAATCAATTTATGTATATTTATAAATGCTTTATACTTCTTTCAGAGAGTGTATAATGCATTTTCAAGTATTGCACATTTCATGAAGAGTATGCCCTGCTGAGTTATTTCCTGTTTTAGTAAGTGTAGAACCAACTACTATTGAGGACTTATTAGATGCCAGACATTGTTCTTGAGAACTTTGCATAATTTATCTCATTTAATCCCTACACTAACCTTATGAGTTAGGAATTATCCACCTTCTATCTATAAGGAAGCTGAGACTGACATAAATTACATAGTTCCCCCTTGTCACAGGGCAGTGTCAAAATTCAACCCTTCATCTACCTGATAACAGAATCTGTGCTCTTCACTAGCAGTCTGTTTTGCCTGATGGTGAATCAACAGTGTGTCTATATTATTTCCCTATTTTACTGAGCTGTGGAGTTATAGACCAGGTCTATTTTGAAGCAGATTACATCTAGGAAGGAGTCTGACCAAGGGAAAGGGACAAGGCTTTGGGAGGCCATTCAAGGCCACGTAGAACTTAGAGGCACCTGGGGCTGAACAGGCTATAGGCCAGAGGGCAGAGCTTGGGTACAGTGGCCCCAGTCAACAGAGTTGCCCAGTACTTTTCACTGCAGTGAGTAGACAAATAGGGAGATGAAGTTCTTGTACTGGATTCTCACATTGTTCCAGCCATTGCTGGAAACAATAAATATTGCTCACTACATTTTTCAAGTGCTTGCAGACTTTGTTATAATAGTTAAAATACAAATTTATTTTAAGGTTTACTGAGTTTTGTCTTTAAATGCTTCCTCAGTTGATAAATGCTAATATCCCTAGTTAACAGATGTAATTAAGGTTCAGAAGTGTGTTGACATTAAAATGTGTTCTCATACTCAGAAATGTTTGGAGCCACAGCCTACTGGATTTATGCAGTCCTGAACACTTAGTGAGAGCTTACTATTTTGCCAGTCATTCAAATAAACACTTTAAATACACAATCTCATTTAACCTTTTAACAATCTAGGTGATAAGTTCTATCATTATCCCATTTTCAGATGTAGAAACTAAGGCTCAAGTTCCAATTTCTAAATCCCACCTCTCATAAATACTTTTGTAGGGACTAAAATGGATAACAAATTTAAAACAACACAGTCTAAGTCAAAGGCAATAAAAGTTAATTGATTATTATTAGTAGTTATAATAGTGGTAGTGGTTTGTTATTAATATTAGCTCTATGGAAGACACAATTCATTATTTTATTTGTAAAATTTATTAATAACTTATACCTTATCTGTTCCAAAAGAGGAGAAGAAAGTTAGCAAAGGTCTTAAAGGACATCTTGTTTTGTCTGGAGAGTAAATGGAATCACATTACCTTTTGGAGTTTTGTGCTTACAGAATGTGCCTTAGGTCATGCTCCAGGAGTTGGGAGACACCTGTTTGTTCCTGTCTGCCATTGTTTTAATGTTTTCATAGTTTTGTTCATTTGTGTGTGGGATGGGGGGGCTGTCAAAATTAAAGTCATGGAAATTGATGGTATATAATCGAAATGTAGTACATGGAAAAACATTTCTGTATTAGTAATTAAAACTTATTCTGAATTAGTATTAGTCCAATTAATGTGTTTAGATTGTTTCATGGAAGATAGATATTATAGTTACTAGCTAATAGGGACATTTGAACGTTTAAGAATTATCATGACTATAGGCTGGATAGAAAATAATATGGTTGTTGAACTTCAGTATTACAAAAAGGATCCTTAATAACCACATTCAGCCACTAATAGCTACATGCAAAATGATAGTCTCTGCTTGTCCTTTCAATTTTTCTCTTACTTGTAGTTTTAATTACTTGTCTTCCATCCCTAAAAAAATTGAAAGAAAAAAATCTGAGTTTAGGGTGAAGGAACCCTTTTGTTTGCAACCTCTCCAAAGAACTATCAGACCTTTGCATCATTTGTCCCAAAGAACACAGGAAAATGCTTTGATTATCATTGGAGTTCAACAAATCTTTGAAAGAGAGAAAGAGAAAGAGAAAGGGATGAATCCAGCACTGAGCTTAATAATTCAGTAGAGTTACAAAGTGATTTGTTTTATTGTATTTTATTTTTAGCCTCAATTTTTTTATTTTAATTTAGAGGGTAATTTTTCTAACTAAATTCTAGTCTTTATTTTTGAGTATTAATTTCTTTCCCCTTAACTAAAGTAATACATGAGCATTGTAGAAAATTTGTTAAAATATAGAAAAGCACAAAGACAGAAATAGAATTTTTTTCATAATTCTATTACTCTATAAAATATAACATGCTTTCAGGAATATTATCTGTATACATGGCTATGTATTCTATACATAATATTTATGCTTTTAGTATCCTACCTATTGTTTGCAGTATGAAATTATATTAATTTATATAATATTTTAAATTATTAAAATATTTAAAAGCTATGTGTAAAATTTTAAATACATTGAATCATATTTTATTATATCAGAACAGTTGGCTATTTAGAGAATTACTGAAATACTGAAAGGTATGAATTTAGTGTCATTGTGTTACCTGTAGAGTTGGTGTTTCTTGTGATGTTCTGTGGTCCCTTCTAGTCTTTGCTGTTTTTGCTCTTTTTTCCCCACTCAAAGAGTCCCCCTTAGTATTTCTTTCATGGCTGGTTTAGTGATCATGAACTCCTTTATTTATTGTTTGTCTGGGAAACTCTTTATCTCTCCTATTCTGAATGACAGAATTGCTGGATAAAGTATTCTTGGCTGTATATTTTTCCCATTCAGCTTGTTGAATATATCCTGCCTCTTTCTTTTGGCCTGCCAAGTTTCTGTGGATAGATCTGCTGCAGATCTGATCTGTCTTCTCTTGTAGGTTAAGGACTTTTTTTCCCTTGCTGCTTTTAGGATTCTTTCTCTGTCTGTGTATCTTGTGAATTTGACTATGATATGCCTTAGTGATGGTCAGCTTTTGTTGAATTTAATGGGAGGTCTCTGTGCTTCTTGGATTTTGATGCCTGTATCCTTCCCCTGATTAGGGAAGTTTTCAGCTGTAAATAGCCTCAAATAAGAGAAAAAGTGTGTACAGGGGACTGCACAAGAAAACTATTCCCCAAAAACCATTGATGGAGAAAAAGGAGAGGGTTACAATACTACTAGTTTTCTGTAAACAGTGGAGTGCAGATTCTGAAGTTTTATAGGTCTGCAATATTGGCAGGTTCACACCTTTCTGTAATCACTCTGAATGTGAATGGACTAAATGCTCCAATAAAAAGACATAAAGTATCAGAGTGGATAAAAAAACAAGACCCATTATCATGCTGCCTAGAAGACACTCATTTTAGACCTAAAGACACCTGCAGATTGAAAGCGAGGGGATGGATGGGGCACCTGGGTGGCTCAGTCAGTTGAGCATCCAACTCTTGATTTCAGCTCGGGTCACAATCTCAGGGTCCTCGGATTGAGCCCCGTGTTGGGCTCTGTGCTCAGCTCTGAGTCTGCTTGTCTCTCTCTCCCTCTGACCTTCCCCTACTTGCTCTCTCTCTAAAATAAAGAAATCTTAAAAAAAAAAAAAAAGAAGAAGAAGGTCTGTGGATGGAGAACCATATATCATGCTAATGGACATCAAAAGAAAGCTGGAATAGCCATACTTATATCAGACAAATTAGATTTTAAAACAAACACTGTAACAAGAGATGAAGAAGAGCATTGTATCATAATTAAGGGGTATATCCATCAAGAAGATCTAGCAATTATAAATATTTATGCCCCCAACTTGGGAGCGACCAAATCTATAAATCAATTAAAAATAAACATAAGAAACACATTGCTAATAATACAATAATAGTATGGGACTTTAATACCCCATTTACAGCAATGGATAGATCATCTAAGCAGAAAATCAACAAGGAAACATTGCCTTTGAATGACACGCTGGACTAGATGGACTTAACAGATATATTCAGAACATTTCATCCTAAAGCAGCAGAACACACATTCTTTTCAAATGCACATAGAACATTCTCCAGAATATATCACATACTGGGTCACAAATCAGGCCTCAACAAGTATGAAAAGTTTGAGATCATACAATGCATATTTTCAAACCCCAATGTTATGAAACTTGAATTCAACGCAAGAAAAAAAATTGGAAAGACCTCAAATACATGGACATTAAAGAACATCCTACTTAAAAGTGAATGGGTTGGGCGTCTGGGTGGCTCAGTCAGTTAAGCGACTGCCTTCGGCTCAGGTCATGATCCTGGAGTCCTGGGATCAAGTCCCGCATCGGGCTCCCTGCTCAGCGGGGAGTCTGCTTCTCCCTCTGACCCTCTTCCCTCTCGTGCTTTCTATCTCTCATTCTCTCTCTCTCAAATAAATAAATAAAATCTTAAAAAAAAAAATGAATGGGTTAACCAGGAAAATAAGAATTTAAAGAATACATGGAGCAAATGAAACAAAAAACATGACAGTCCAAAACCTTTGGGATACAACAAAGGCTGTAAGAGGGAAGTATATTGCAATAAAGGCCTACCTCAAGAAGCAAGAAAAGTCTCAAATATACAACCTAACCTTACACCTAAAGGAGCTAGAAAAGGAAGAGCAAATAAAGCCTAAAGCCAGCTAAAGGGAAATAATAAAGGTTAGAGCAGAAATAAACAATATAGAAACAAACAAAAAAACAATAGAACAGATCAATGAAACTAAGAGCTGGTTATCGAAATAATTAATAAAATTGATAAACCCCTAGCCAGACTTATCAAAAAGAAAAGACAAAGGACCTAAATAAATAAAATCACTAATGAAAGAGGAGAGATTATAACCAACACCACAGAAATACAATTATAAGATACTACTATGAAACATTATATGCCAACAAATTGGGCAACCTGGGAGAAATGGACAAATTCCTAGAAACGTACAAACTACCAAAACTGAAACAGGAAAATACAGAAAATGTGAACAGACCCATAACCAGCAAAGAAATTGAATCAGTAATCAAAAATCTCCCAACAAACAAAAGTCCTGGGCCAAATGACTTCCCAGGGGAGTTCTATCAGACATTTAAAGAATAGTTAATACCTACTCTTCTCAAACTGTTCCAAAAAAAAGAAATGGAAGGAAAACTTCTAAACTCATTCTATGAAGCCAGCATTACCTTGATTCCCAAACCATACAAAGACCCCAATAAAAAGGAAAATTACAGGTCGGTATTCCTGATGAACATGGATGCAAAAATTCTCAATAAAATACTAGCAAATCAAATTTGACAGTATGTTAAAAGAACTATTCACTACGATCAAGTGGCATTTATTCCTGGGCGATATATGTGGTTCAATATTCACAAATCAATGAACATGATATACTACATTAATAAAAAAGAAAGGATAAGAACCATATGATCCTGTCAATAGAAGCAGAAAAGACCATTTAACAAAATACACATCCATTCTTGATAAAAACCCTCAACAAAGTAGGGATAGACAGAACATACCTCAACATCATAAAGACCACATACAGAAGACCACAGCTAACATCATCCTCAATGGGGAAAAACTGAGAGCATTTCTTGTACAGTCGGAAACAAGACAAGGATGTCCACTCTCACCACTACTATTTAATATAGTATTGAAAGTCTTAGCCTCAGCAATCAGACAACAAAAACAAATAAAAGGCATCCAAATCAGCAAGGAAGAAGTCAAAATTTCACTGTTTGCAGATGACATGATACTCTATGTAGAAAACCTGAAGACTCCACCAAAAAATTGCTAAAATTAATACATGAATTTAGCAAAGTGGCAAGATATACGATCAACGTATGCAACAGAAATCTGTTGCATTTCTATATACCAGGAATGAAACAGCAGAAAAAGAAATCAAGGAATCAATTCCATTTGCAATTGCATCAAAAACAATAAGATACCTAGGAATAAACCTAATTAAAGAGGTAAAAGATCTATAATCTTAAAACTATTAGAACACTGATGAAAGAAATTGAAGAGGACACAAAGAAATGGAAAAACATTCCATGCTCATGGATTGGAAGAATAAACATTGATAAAAATGTCTATATTACACAAAGCAATCTACACATATAATGCAATTCCTCTGAAAATAGCACCAGCATTTTTTACAGAGCTAGGAAAAAACAATCCTAAAATGTGTATGGAACCACAAAAGGCCTGGATAGCCAAAGCAATCCTGAAAAAGAAAAACAAAACTGGAGGCATCACAATTCCAGATTTCAAGCTATATTACAAAACTGTAGTCATCAAGACAGTATGGTACTGGCACAAAAACAGACACATAGATAATGGAATAGAATAGAGAACCCAGAATTGGACCCACAAATATATGGTCAACTAATCTTCAACAAAGCAAGAAAGACTATCCGATGGAAAAGAGACAGTCACTTCAACAAATCGTTCTGGGTAAACTCAACAGCAACTTGCAGAAGAGTGAAACTGGACCACTTTCTTATACCATACACACAAATTCAAAATGGATGAAAGACCTTAATGTGAGACAGGGCACCATCAAAATCCTAGAGGAGGGGGCGGAGCAAGATGGCAGAGGAGTAGGCGACCTGGATTTCGTCTGGTCTCAGGAATTCAGCTGAATAGGAAACAAACCATTCTGAACACCTACGAACTCAACAGGAGATCAAAGAAAAGAATAACAACAACTCTCTGAACAGAAAAGTGACCACTTTCTGGAAGGTAAGACATACAGAGAAGTGAATACGAGGCGATATTCGGGGAGGATAGAAGGAAGGGGAGGGGTCCTCCATCGGTCTCTTCTGGCAAGTGATGGAGCCGCGGAGCACAAAATCGGAACTTTTAGAAGTCGGCTCCATTGAGGGACGTCACTCCACTGGCTAAGCAGGGTTGGAACCCTCACGGGACAGTGTGGTCTCAGGACCCTTGGGGTCAGAGAAAGACCGGGGGCACCTGAGTGCAGCAAGAGCTCCCACGTATCAGAGCAGGGAAGCTGGCTGCCGAGACGGAGCCGAGGCGCGGGCTCTCAGCTCGGGGTTGCCATAAACCATGATCCGCGGCACACTCGGGCCCCTGCTCCTCCAGCAGGGACCCAACAAGTGGCAGAGCCAGGGAGATTCCCTTCCTCCCCCGGGAGGAACGACATGGGAGTGCACCACAGGGATCTGCTGGGTTTAGAGACTCCACACGGGGTTGGATGCCAGAGATAGAAATGCTCCGTCACAGGCCAAGTGAGCACGGAGTGCAGCCGGAGACCGGGGAGACGGGATTGACTGCTTTTCTCTCGGGGTGCACTGAGGAGTGGGGCCCCAAGTTCTTGGCTCCTCTGGGCAGAGATTGGGAGGCCACGATTTTCACTCTCATCCTCCAAAGCTGTACCGAGAGCTTTCAGGGAAAAAAAGCTCCTGAGAGCAAACCCAGACAGACTTCTTAGCCCAGACCGAAAAGGGCAGGGCAATTCCGCCTCCAGCAAAGACATTTGGGAACCACGGCGAAAGGCCCCTCCCCCAGATGATCAGCATGAACAGCCAGCCAAGACCAAGTTTACCGATCAATGAGAACGAGAGAACTCCAGCGCCAGGGGAATACTGCACATAGAATTCATGGCTTTTTTTTTACCATGATTCATTAGTCTTTCAAAGTTAATTTCTTTAACTCTTTTTATTTTTTTGAATTTTTCTTTTTCCCTTTTTCAACCAACATCTATCTTATCAATCCCTTTCTTAAAAAAAACATTTTTATTTTTCATTTTTAGAGTCATATTCTATCCCTTCAGAGTAGTTACCCTTATTTTTTGCATAAATATATATATATATAAGTTCTCTCTTTAAAATTTTGAGATACAGTTTCTTCTAACAGATCAAAATATACCCTAAATCACTAGTGTATGGCTTTGTTCTAGTCTCCTGCCTGATCACATTCTCTCCCTTTTTTTTCTGCTTTTTTAAATTTTCTTCTTGCTTTTTTCAAACAACTTCTTATCAATTCCTTTTATAAAATCTTTTATAATTTCCATCTTTACAGTCATATTCCATCCCTTCTTTGTATCAACATTTATTTTGTACATATATAAGTCTTTCATTCTTTAAAATTTTAGGAGGCACTTTCTTCTAACAGAACAAATTACAGCCAAAATCTATTGTGTGTGTTACTGATCTACACACCAGCCTGATCATATTTGATCATATTCTGTTTTTTTGTTTTGTTTTGTTCTGTTTTTATCTTTTTCTGTTTTTTTTTTTTCTGTTTCTTTTTTCTTTCTTTCCCTTTCTTCTCCCCTGGTTTCAGGTCTTTTCTGATTTGTTTAGAGTATATTTTCTGGGGATGTTGTTACCCTGTTAGCATTTTGTTCTCTCATTCATCTATTCTCCTCTGGTCAAAATGACAAGATGAAAAAAATCACCTCAGCAAAAAGAACAATAGGTACTACCGTCTGCCAGGGACCTACTCAATACGGACATTAGTACAATGTCGGACCTAGAGTACAGAATCATGATTTTAAAGATACTACCTGGGCTTGAAAAAAGCATGGAAGTTATTAGAGAAACCCTTTCTGGAGAAATAAAAGAACTAAAATCTATCCAAGTCAAAATCAAAAAGGCTATTAATGAGGTGCAATAAAAAATGGGGGCACTAACTGCTAGGATAAATGAGGCAGAAGAGAGAATCAGCGATATAGAAGACCAAATGATGGAAAATAAAGAAGCTGAGAAAACGAGACATAAACAACTACTGGATCACGAGGGCAGAATTCGAGAGATAAGCGATACAATAAGACAAAACAACATTAGAATAATTGGGATCCCAGAAGAAGAAGAAAGAGAGAGGGGGCAGAAGGTATATTGGAGCAAATAATAGCAGAGAACTTCCCTAATGTGGGGAAGGAAACAAGCATCAAAATCCAGGAGGCACAGAGAACCCCTCGCAAAATCAATAAAAATAGGTGAACACCCTGACATCTAAGAGTAAAACTTACGAGTCTCAGAGACAAAGAGAAAATCTTGAAAGCAGCTCAGGAGAAGAGATATGTAACCTATAATAATAGAAACATTAGATTGGGAACAGACCTATCCACAGAGACCTGGCAGGCCAGAAAGGACTGGCATGATATCTTCAGAGCACTAAATGAGAAAAATATGCAGCCAAGAATACTATATCCAGCTAGGCTCTCATTGAAAATAGAAGGAGAGATAAAAAGCTTCCAGGACAAACAAAAACTAACGGAATTTGCAAACATGAAACCAGCCCTCCAAGAAATATTGAAAGGGGTCCTCTAAGCAAGGAGAGAGCCTAAAAGTAACATAGACCAGAAAGGAACACAGACAATAGACAGTAACAGTTGCCCTACAGACCATACAATGGCACTAAATTCATATCGTTCACTAGTTACCCTGAATGTAAATGGGCTAAATGCCCCAATCAAAAGGCACAGGCTATCAGATTGGATTCAAAAACAAGACGCATAAATATGCTGTCTGCAAGAGACTCATTTTAGACCCAAAGACACCCCCACATTGAAAGTGAGGGGGTGGAAAACAAATTACCATGCTAATGGACACCAAAAGAAAGCTGGGGTGGCAATCCTTATATCAGACAAATTAGATTTTAAACCAAAGACTGTAATAAGAGATGAGGAAGGACACTATATCCTACTTAAAGTGTCTATCCAACAAGAAGATCTAACAATTGTAAATATCTATGCCCCTAACATGGGAGCAGCAATTATATAAGCCAATTAATAACAAAAGCGAAGAAAAACATCGACAACAATACAATAATAGTAGGGGACTTTAACAACTCCCTGACTGAAATGGACAGATCATCTAAGCAAAAGATCAACAAGGAATTACAGACTTTAAATGACACACTGGACCAAACGGACTTCACAGATATATTCAGAACATGCCATTCCAAAGCAACAGAATACACATTCTTCTCTAGTGCCCATGGAACATTGTCCAGAATAGATCACATCCTAGGTCACAAATCAGGTTTCAACGAGTACCAGAAGATTGGGATCATTCCCTGCATATTTTCAGACCACAATGCTTTGAAACTAGAACTCAATCACAAGAGGAAAGCCAGAAAGAACTCAAATACATGGAGGCTAAAGAGCATCCTACTAAAGAATGAATGGGTCGGGCGCCTGGGTGGCTCAGTTGGTTAAGCGACTGCCTTCGGCTCAGGTCATGATCCTGGAGTCCTGGGATTGAGTTCCACATCGGGCTCCCTGCTCGGCGGGGAGTCTGCTTCTCCCTCTGACCCTCTTCCCTCTCGTGCTCTCTATCTCTCATTCTCTCTCTCTCTAATAAATAAATAAAATCTTTAAAAAAAAAGAATGAATGGGTCAACCAGGAAATTAAAGAAGAATTAAAAAAATTCACGGAAACCAATAAAAATGAAAACAACCATTCAAATCTTTGGGATACAGCAAAGGCAGTCCTGAGAGGAAAGTATATAGCAATACAAGCCTTTCTCAAGAAACAAGAAAGGTCTCAAATACACAACCTAACCCTACACCTAAAGGAGGTGGAGAAAAAAAGCAAATAAACCCTAAACTCAGCAGGAGAAGAGAAATAATAAAGATCAGAGCAGAAATCAATGAAATAGAAACCAAAGGAACAGTAGAACAGATCAACGAAACTAGGAGCTGGTTCTTTGAAAGAATTAACAGGATTGATAAACCCCTGGCCAGACTTATCAAAAAGAAAAGAGAAAGGACCCAAATCAACAAAATCATGAATGAAAGAGGAGAGATCACAACCAACACCAAAGAAATACAAACAATTTTAAGAAGATATTATGAGCAACTCTATGTCGGTAAATTAGATAACCTGGAAGAAATGGATGCATTCCTAGACATGTATCAACTACCAAAACTGAACCAGGAAGAAATAGAAAACCTGAACAGACCTATAGCCACTAAGGAAATTGAAGCAGTCATCAAAAATCTCCCAACAAACAAAAGCCCAGGGCCAGACGGCTTCCCAGGGGAATTCTACCAAACATTTAAAGAAGAATTAATACCTATTCTTCTGAAACTGTTCCAAAAAATAGAAATGGAAGGAAAACTTCCAAACTCGTTTTATGAGGCCACCATTACCTTGATCCCAAAACCAGACAAAGACCCCATCAAAAAGGAGAATTACAGACCAATATCCTTGATGAACATGGATGCAAAAATTCTCACCAAAATACTAGCTGATAGGATCCAACAGTACATTAAAAGGATTATTCACCATGACCAAGTGGGATTTATCCCTGGCCTGCAAGTTTGGTTCAACATCCGCAAATCAATCAAGGTGATACAATACATTAACAAAAGAAAGAACAAGAATCATATGATCCTCTCAGTAGATGCAGAAAAAGCATTTGACAAAGTACAGCATCCTTTCTTGATCAAAAAACTCTTCAGAGTATAAGGATGGAGGATACCTACCTCAAATATCATAAAAGCCATCTATGAAAAACCTACAGCGAATATCGCTTTCAATGGGGAAAAGCTGAGAGCTTTTTCCTAAGGTCAGGAACGTGGCAGGGATGTCCACTATCACCACTGCTATTTAACATAGTATTAGAAGTCCCAGCCACAGCAATCAGACAACAAAAAGAAATCAAAGGCATCCAAATCGGCAAAGAGGAAGTCAAAGTCTCACTCTTTACAGATGATATGATACTTTATGTGGAAAACCCAAAAATTCCACCCCAAAAGTGCTAAAACTCATACAGGAATTCAGTAAAGTAGCAGGCTATAAAATCAATGCACAGAAATCAGTGGCATTCCTATACACCAAAAACAAGAGAGAAGAGAGACAAATTAAGGAGTCGATCCCATTTACAATTGCACCCAAAACTGTAAGATACCTAGGAATAAATCTAACCAATGAGGCAAAGGATCTGTACTGAGGAAACCATAAAATACTCATGAAAGAAATTGAGGAACACACAAAGAAATGGAAAAATGTTCCATGTTCGTGGACTGGAAGAACAAACATTGTGAAGATGTCAATGCTACCTAGAGCAATCTACACATTCAGTGCAATCCCCATCAAAATACCATCCACTTTTTTCAAAGAAATGGAACAAATAATCCTAAAATTTGTATGGAACCAGAAGAGACCCCGAATACCCAGAGGAATATTGAAAAAGAAAAGCAAAACTGGCGGCATCACAATTCCGGACCTCCAGCTCTATTACAAAGCTGTCATCATCAAGACAGTATGGTAGTGGGACAAAAACAGACACATAGATCAATGGAACAGAATAGAGAGCCCAGAAATGGACCCTCAACTCTATGGTCAATTAATCTTTGAGAAAGCAGGAAAGAATGTCCAATGGAAAGAAGTCTCTTCAACAAATGGTGTTGGGAAAATTGGACAGCCACATGAAGAAGAATGAAACTGGACCATTTCCTTACACCACACACAAAAATAGACCTCAAATGGTTGAAAGACCTAAATGTGCAACAGGAGTCCATCAAAATCCTAAAGGAGAACACAGGCAGCAACCTCTTCGACCTCAGCCACAGCAACTTCTTCCTAGAAGCATTGCCAAAGGCAAGGGAAGCAAGGGCAAAAATGAACTATTGGGATTCCATCAAGATAAAAAGCTTTTGCACAGCAAAAGAAACAGTCCACAAAACCAAAAGACAACCGACAGAATGGGAGAAAATGTTGCAAATGACAGATAAAGGGCTAGTATCCAAAATCTATAAAGAACTTATCAAACTCAACACCCAAAGAACAAATAATCCAATCAAGAAATGGGCAGAAGACATGAACAGACATTTTTCCAAAGAAGACATCCAAATGGCCAACAGACACATGAAAAAGTGCTCAACATCGCTCGGCATCAGGGAAATCCAAATCAAAACCTCCATGAGATACCACCTCACACCAGTCAGAATGGCTAAAATTAACAAGTCAGGAAATGACAGATGTTGGCGGGGATGCAGAGAAAGGGGAACCCTCCTACACTGTTGGTGGGAATGCAAGCTGGTGCAACCACTCTGGAAAACAGTATGGAGGTTCCTCAAAAAGTTGAAAATAGAGCTACCATACGATCCAGCAATTGCACCACTGGGTATTTACCGCAAAGATACAAATGTAGGGATCCGAAGGTGTATGTGCACCCCGATGTTTATAGCAGCAATGTCCACAATAGCCAAACTGTGGAAAGAGCCAACATGTCCATCGACAGATGAATGGATAAAGAAGAAGTGGTATATGTACTCAATGGAATATTATGCAGCCATCAAAAGAATGAGATCTTGCCATTTGCACTGACGTGGATAGGACTGGAGGTTGTTATGCTGAGTGAAATAAGTCAATCAGAGAAAGACATGTATCATATGACCTCACTGATATGAGGAATTCTTAATCTCTGGAAACAAACTGAGGGTTGCTTGAGTGGTGGGGGGTGGGAGGGATTGGGTGGCTGGGTGATAGACATTGGGGAGGGTATGCGCTATGGTGAGTGCTGTGAATTGTGCAAGACTGTTGAATCACAGATATGTACCTCTGAAACAAATAATGCAATATACGTTAAGAAGAAAACAAAGAAGAAGAAGATAGCAGGAGGGGAAGTATGAAGGGGAGTAAATCGGAGGGGGATATGAACCATGAGAGACAATGGACTCTGAAAAACAAACTGAGGGTTCTAGAGGGGAGGGGTGTTGGGGGGGATGGGTTAGCCTAGTCATGGGTATTGAGGAGGGCACATTCTGCGTGGAGCACTGGGTGTTATGCACAAAGAATGAATCATGGAACACTACATCAAAAACTAATGATGTAATGTATGGTGATTAACATAACAATAAAAAATTTAAAGAAAATCCTAGAGGAGAACACAGGCAGCAACCTCTTTGACCTGGGCCACTGCAACTTCTTACTAGACCTGTTGCCAGAGGCAAGGGAAACAAAAGCAAAAATGAACTATTGAACTATTCATCCAGATAAAAACCTTCTCTACAGCAAAGGAAACAACAAAAATAAAAGGCAACCTACAGAATGGGAGAAGATATTTGCAAATGACATATCTTATAAAGGGTTAGTGTCCAACATCTATAAAGAACTCATCAAACTCAACACCCAAAAAACAAATTATCCAGTTAAGTAATAGGCAGAAGACATGAATAGACACTTTTCCAAAGGAAACATACAGATGGCCAACAGAAACATGAAAAGATGCTCAACATCACTCATCGTCAGGGAATTACAAATCAAAACCATGATGAGCTACCTCCTCACACCTGTCAGAATGGCTAAAATTAAGAACACAAGAAACAACAGGTGTTGGCAAGGATGCAGAGAAAGGGGAACCCTCTTGCACTGTTGGTGGGAATGCACACTGGTGTGGTCACTCCAGAGAATGGTATGGAGGTTCCTCAAAAAAGTTAAAAATAAACCTACCCTGTGGTCCTGCAATTGCACTACTAAGTATTTACCCAAAGGATACAAAAACATTTTTGAAGGGTTACATGCACCCTGATGTTTATAGCAGCATTATCAACAATAGCCAAACTATGGAAAGAGCCCAAATGTCCATCAACTGATGAATGGATAAAGAAGAGGCAGTACACACACACACACACACACACACACACACACACACACACACACACACACACAATGGAATATTACTCAACCATCAAAAAGAATGAAATCTTGCCATTTGCCATGACGTGGATGGAGCTAGAGTGTATTTTATTTTAAGCAAATTAAGTCAGTCAGAAAAAGACAAATACCATATGATCTCACTCTATGTGGAATTTAAGAAGGAAAACAGATGAACATATGGAAAGGGGGGGAAAAAGGAGAGAGGGAAACAAACCATAAGGGACTCCTAACAATAGAGAACAAACTGAGGGCTGATGGAGGGACGTGGGTGAGGGATGGACCAGACGGGTGATGGGTATTAAAGAGGGTATTGTCGTGATGAGCACTGGGTGTTGTATGTAAGTGATGAATCACTGAATTCTACTCCCAATATCTCACTGTATGTTAACTAAGTAAAATTCAAATAATAAAAGAAAAATTAAAAAAAAATAAAAAGGAAATAAAATGAAACCCCACAGCCAGCTGCCCAGCAGTTCACAAATCCACAGGATAAGCACATTCTCCTGAACCATCAGTTTTATTTGGGAATTTTTTTATTTTTTTAAAAGATTTATTTATTTATTTTAGAGAGAGAGAGCATGGGAGGAGGGGAGGCGCAGAGGAAGTGAATCTTCAAGCAGACTGGGGCTACATCCTGTGACCCATGAGATTATGCCCTGACCCGAAACCAAGAGTCAGACACTCAAAGGACTGAGCCACCCAGGCGCCCCTCTCCTAGAACATTAGTTTAGTTGAAAACTGGGGATAGAAGATATGTGGGAGGAATTTTATTTTCACATTAAACAAACATGAATATTTTGTGTAGTAGAATGTGAAATTCATGTGTTTTTTTTGACACATAACAGATGATTACAAAGAAATGTCTTGGTTGAAGTAAATGCCTTAGGGCTACATCCCCAGAGCCCTGAGGGTTCTTGTGCACTTCTCTTTGTATTCATTCTTCTCGTAGATAAGAAAATGTAAGAAAGAAAGCACTCCATTCGCATGTATACTCATGGAACTTAACAATGCCTTAAATGGTAAGACTTTTGTGATTTCTGTCCTTCATTTGGCATGTATTAGGAATGTGACACCACATATCTGCATCCTAGACCCAACGTAATTCTTGGCCTCAGGAGTCCTACAGAGTGTAGATCAGAGTTATTTGCTCGCTAGAGAAAGAGGAGGATGATAAAAATAATAATAACTGAATGATTGTAGCAGATATGAAGCTAATTCCACCGACATATCCAGACAAGAAATACCACATTTTTTGATTGTCTCTAAACTAACTTCTACTCCTGGCGTTTGGCAGGGAATTTTGGCACAGTCCCCCACCACCCTGCACTACCCCTGCTCTGTCTTTGAGCCTGAATTCTGGTGTTTTAAACAGTGCCAAGGCATCAGGGGGGTCTCTTTCATAGCTCTCTGGATACTGTCATGATGTTCACAGTCTTAATCCTCAGGATCTTTCAGGTTCGTGGCCAAAGTGCTCCATATACCTTGGGCATAGGAGGAGCAAGTCCAGCTCCTTGGGGCACTTTAAACCATACCTTTTGAGTTTCACCCTATGTTCATGCTTCCAGAAAGCTGGCCATGGATATTTCACAGGTAGTTCTCATTCAACCACTGTATGTCTCAACTCCACCAGAAACCTATTCCCTAAGGCTAACACTTATTTAAAATATACCATATAGCAGGCATCACATATAAAGACCTTATCACTAGTAAATGATTTATCCTTACAAAAACTCCATGTGGTAGATACCATTATTACCCCACTTTATAGATGAGTAAGCAGGCACAGAGTTCAAGTATATAAGTTTAGATAAACATATACTATTTCATTGAACTATATGCTGTGGATAGTTTTCCAATTAAATTTGCTAACTACTCCCCAATTGAAAAAATGTACATTATAACTGGTTGAGTAGTATTTATTTTATAGTTGGTCTAGTGTGCTAAAGCCTGCATCAGAAGAAATAGAAATAGAGGTTGTAAAAATAGAGGTTGTTCACTCATACTACCTTTTTTTTTTTGCTTATTTTCCTAAAAAGATTGGAAGCTCTCAGGTGATCCTCTTTCTTACACTCCATCTAATTTCTTGCCGTACTTAATATATATGTATCCATAATATCTGTCTGCCAGAACAGCTACTTTGTGTTCAGACAAAGCTTCAGGGCAGAAGCAGCTCCTGAAGCACAAGAGGAAGCCTATAATCATAACTTCATGTCTTCAAATCTGAAATATAAATCAACATCAGATAAATTCTTGATAATTTTGCTGACGTTACCATGCTCCAAATTTATGGTTCCCTTTCTTTTGTGAAACAGCCAGTTGACAAGATTATATAATAAGGTCATTTGTAAGCAATATTTTTATTTCCTTTGCTCTTTTCAAATGGACACAATGCTAGGTTTAATGCACTGAGAAGATATCTACTCATGTACACTTTTTAAATCATTTGGAATGAGGATGATACCCTTTCAGAATGTCTTACATAGTATTTGTGTGGGTTTTAAAGAACTACATATGCATAAACCAAAAGATATGGCAAGGCCCTGACATGATTACATTTTGAAGGTTCATTAACAATATCCTTAGAGTACATCATAGCCTTAATATGTACACTTGAGAATTGGCTGGTATTCAATTTAGTTTAATTTCCTGAATAGTAATGTACATCTTTCATTTGATGTACTTTGAAAACGGGGAGTGGGTTAGCATTGGATTAGAAGGAAAAAAGTTCCCTCTAATCAGCTCCATCATGTTAGCATTGTAGCCTGACTTTGCCAGGTGGCTGTCCTAAATGTCTTAGTATTTTACATTTGAATGTGCCTTGGCCTCTCACCTAGCTTAACCTTAAACAAAACTGCCCTTTTACAGTCTCTGGTGTCCTTGCAGAATTGCTGATTGACCTCCATTACCCTTACCGGGCAATGTGTCTTTCTTTTAAAGGAGCTTTAGAGCAGCTCTAGTAGGTATTTCTTATGGAATCACTGATTCTTCCTGTTTAATCACTTGTCTTCCAAAATAAAAGAATTTGCCTTCAATTGTTAAAACACAAAGACATGGACACGATGCTTGCCTAACTTAATCACTCTTGTTTTTATATGACTCATGACTTGTTAGAAAGTGGATATTGTTACGTTTTCCTGTAGATGGGCCTCCACCACCTTCCACCAGCTGATTTTTGAAGAAACCAGCTGGATTCTGATCAGCAAAACTGCACCTGTTAAAGATAAATATCTCTGAATCATAACATTTTCATTTTCCTGTTAGAACAACTAGCTTTACACTTCAGGACTGAGGACATCTACCTAATCCTCATCTCCTCCTTCTGATTATATTTGATCACCAACTCACACAACTAGAAGACCAGAGTTCACTGAGTCAGCCCTGCCCCAGGGCTGCGTGCCTTCACAGTTCACTCCCTCGGGAACTTTCCTGGGCCAGTTTCACGGGTTTCCCTGGGCAAACTCTTTGGAGATTTAAATATTCTTCTGGGCATGATCCAATTCCTTATGACTAAACAAGGCTTTCTTCGATCAAAATCCATTCATTTCCTTTTGTTTTATCGTCTTGGGAAGGAGGAAACTAGTCAGATTGTTATAAGAACATATCTCCATCTTAAGGTTGGCCATTACTAAACTTTTTTTCCCTATCCCTCTTCCCTGCAGTAACTTAATTTGTATCCCATTTCAATAGGGCCAATTTAGATAGTACCACAGGAAATGATTTGAGAGGTACCCTTGTGAGATCTTTAAACCACTGAAGATGTGTTTTGTTGTCACCTCCAGAGAACCTCAGATGTAAGTCTCAGGCCAGGTACACTTTGAAGAGTAAACTCACTGTAGTGGCTTGAACTAGAAACTATAACCCCAGGCCAGGTAGCAAGCTACTGGCCAGGTAACTGTGGTCAGGTCCTTAGGGTCTAAATCTCTTTTTCTTCATTAACAAAACAAAGATACTCTATCTAATTCATTACTTTATATGACATTTCATTAACATTTTCCAACATATTGGCTAGTATTTTTTTAAAGACTTTATTTTTTAGAGTAGTTTTACGTTCATAGCAAAATTGAAAAGGAGGTACAGAGATTTCCCATATACTCTCCACCCGCACGCATGCACAGCCTCCCCCCTTATCAACATACCCATCAAAGTGGTTACCTTTGTTACAACTGATGAATCTACATTGACACATCGTGATCCCCCAAAGTCCATAACTTACCTCAGGATTCATTCTTGGTATTGTACATTCCGTTGGTTTGGACAAATGTATAATGACATGTATCTGTCACTATGGTACCATACACAGTAGTTTCACTGCCTCCCAAATCCTCTGTGCTCTGCCGACTCATTCCGCCTCCCTCTCCCCCAACCCCTGGACATCACTGATCGTTTTACTGTCACCATAATTTTGCCTTTTCAGGAATGTCGTATAGTAGGAATCATAGATTATGTAGCCTTTTCAGATTTATGTCTTTCACTTAGTAATATGCATGTAAGGTTTTTCTTTGTCTTTTGATGACTTGCTAGCTCGTTTCTTTTTAGCACTGAGTAAGATTCCATAGTCTTGATGTACCACAGTTTATATATCATTTTACCTACTGAAGGATACTTTGATTGCTTCCAAGTTTTGGCAATCATGAATAAGTCTGCTATACACATTCCTGCGCAGGTTTTTGTGTGATTTACTACTTTTTGAAAGAGATTGTTTGTATTTGAAAGTACTTTGAAAATCGTAAAACCCAATTCAAAGGTAAAGAATTTTTTTTTGAAGGAGAGGAAAGGGGTGAGGAGCTTGTGCAACCCAGGGGCATGACCCAGCACTTGACCTAGGACCTAGGACCTAGTTCCCAGCCCCAGGGCATGATCTTGGACCAGTGGCTGTAAGGTCCAGAGACATATCAGGGCAGGGCCAGACTAGCATGAGACGAGGTAGTCATCTAGGGCACAACATTTAAGGAAGTCCTAGCACTGATTCAGTACATTATAAAGAAAGAGCTGTTTTATTATGCTTAATTTTAATCTACTTTTCCCAAATTTGTGTTCTACTGAACGCTGTTTCTCAAAGGTGCTAACTTGTATACTTCAAAAACAGTGTTGTGGTCAAAATATGATTGGAATGCATATTAAGCTCCCTCTCAGATAATTGAGTTACATTTGCATATTACAAGCTCTGAAAAGGCCTACAATAATAAAATCTGTTTAATCTTACTTAACATAACAGTTTCCATTTTGTTCTCCGCGTTTTCAATCTTTCCTAAAACTATAAATACTGACAGTGAAAACCTGACAAGAATTAAAGAAAGAAAAGGTAGCTTGCAAGAGAATGTGGTTCTGGAATCCTATATTATTTCAGTGTCAAGCAAGAACTATATTATTTAACCAGTTATATTATGGAGGACTCATTTTTAAGATTTGGGGGAAATCAGAGGGGGAGATGAACCATGAGAGACTATGGACTCTGAGAAACAAACTGAGGGTTTTAGAGGGGAGGGGGCTCGGGGGTTGGGTTAGCCTGGTGATGGGTATTAAAGAGGGCACGTTCTACATGGAGCACTGGGTGTTATATGCAAACAATGAATCATGGAACACTACATCAAAAACTAATGATGTAATGTATGGTGATTAACATAACATAATTAAAAAAAAAGATTTATTTTACTAGCCTTTGTGGATGACTGTTAAAATTATAATATTCTTTTAAACTGTGTTGATACAATTCTAAAAAGCCATCACATCTGGTAGCTTCTTAAATTTTAAGAAATATTTTATCTATGGTAAATCCAGATTTTGATATATGGATTCTTTTATATCTTGCTTCCTTCAAAACAAAAACAAAAACAAAACCCTTCTAAGAAAGAGTAGTGCTATAGTACTATTCAGATTTTATTTCAGAGTGACCCAATCAACAATAATTATCTAAGAGTTCCTTACTGTGTTCAGGGCTCTGTGCTTTTATCTAATGCTAGAGCTGAAAGTAAAATGTCACTGTAGAGTCTTGAATGTTTAAAAATGGTGTTAACAGAGGTTCTTCCAGAACTTTCCAGAAATAACTAGCAGTCTGTAATGCTTACCATCACTCTTACACTTGTGCTTGGGAGGCAGCCTGGGTTTGCTGTCTTTGACAAAGAAGAAACCCTTTACTTATCTCTGGGCCCATGACCAATTTAAGGGGCAGTGGGAAGGCAACACTGACAGAATAAAAATAATCAGTTAAGTCTTAAGTGGGGGTGGGGCGTAGTAAGAGGAAGAGTAACCTAAAAAGAGATTATAGGCAAGAACAGGAGCTTACCAGATCTGGATGCTCCTTGAAAAATCTGTCTCATTTTTTAAATGAGGCAGACAGAATTGATGAAACAGGAGAATTCATATTTCAAGATTACCAAAATCATTCTCTAGTCCCAAATTTGCTCTCAGTGTTGTAATGATTAGGTAAATTTTGAACACCACATGTCTTTGAAGGTGAAGGTGGGAAAAGAACATGCAACAGAGCACCTATAAGAGGTGCCTTATAGAGGATGTTAAGAGATGCTATAGATCTATCTGCCCATTGCATCTGGAGTAGTGATGGAGGCAAGGTAATCACATTCATAATAATAGATCCTATTTTAGCTGAATCGTGTATTTCAGAGCCATCATTTATTCATCCAATTATTCTTTTAATTTTTCAATATTTTAATAAAAAATTAATGAGCATCTACAATGTATCAGGCACACCCCTAGGGATTTGGGATATGGAGATTTTTAAAAATGACTTTCTAATAATAATTTATCAATATTGGCTCATCAGTGGTAACAAATGTACCATACTAATATGTGATGTTAATAATAAAGGACTCTTGTGGAAGAGTGTTGAGGAGCTATTTGGGAATTCTACTTTCTGCTCAATTTTTCTAACCTAACAAAACTGCTCTTAGCCCATGTGGCAACAGTAAAATACCATAGCTTAGGTGGCTTAGAAACAAGAAATTTATCTTTCACGGTTCTGGAGGCTGGGAAGTCCAAGATAAGGTGCTTAAAAGGAAGTTTTCATTCTGAGGTCTCTTCTCTTGTCTTGGAGGTGGCTGTCATCTTAATACGTGCTCACATGACCTCTTCTTTGTGTGTGTGTGGAGAGAGAAATCGAACTCCACACTCATAACCTAGTCTAACCCTAATTACAGTTGATCCTTGAACAATGCTGAGGTTAAGGGTACCAAATACCCCCCACCCCGGCACAGTTGAAAATGCACTTGTAACTCTTGACTGCCCCAAAACTTAAGTATTTAATAGCCTACTGTTGACTGGAAGGTTACCGATAACATAAACAGTTGATTTACACATATTTTGCATGCTTTATGTATAATATACTGTATTGTTACAATAAAGTAAGCTAGAGAAAATAAAATATTATAAAAATCATAAAAGAAAAACACATTTACAGTACGATACTATATTTATTAAAAAAAAAATCTGTATATAAGTACTTGGACCCACACCGTTCAAGTCCATGTTGTTAAGGGTCAACTATACCCCCCAAAGACCTCATCTCCAAATAACAGAGCGTGGGGAGTTAGAGCTTCAACATATAAATTTTGGGGAGGGGGCAGGACAAAATTCAGACCATAGCACACTAAAAAAAATAATAAATGCTATTTTTATTTATTTTTTATTTTTAGAAAGAAAGTGAGGAGGGGCAGACAGAAAGGGAGAGAGAATCCTAAGCAGGCTCCACACCTAGGGTGGAGCCCAACATGGGGATTTAATCTCACAACCCTGAGATCATGACCTGAGCCAAAATCATGTAACCAAGTGAGCCACCCAGGTGCCCCAGTAAACACTATTTTTAAAATTAAAACTATGACTATCTAGTGAGAGAGTTAAATACATAGCCAGTAATAACAATGGGTGCTTTAATGGGCCATATACATAAGGCGTTACAGTGCCACAGAGAAGGGGTATCTAACTCTGGAAAAAGTCATGCCTCTGTGAAGTCTAGAATTAGCCAGACAAGGAATGTGTGGACTGTAGTGGTGGCCGTGGAAATTAAGGGAGAAGACAGGAGGGTGGGAAAGGAAAGTATTCCAGACAGAGAGAACAATAGTGCAATGGTATAGAACAATAGTGCAATGGTAAAGTCACACGTGACTTTGTGTGTATGCTGGGTTTCCCCAGGCTTGACACCAAGCTCTGATTCAGACACATCTGTACATATGGGTTATACCACAAGTAAATTAGCATGAGAATTTTGAATTGGACAAGAGCCAAAAGTTTTGCATAGATGCCAGAAATGATGACTTGGCTGAAGAGACAGAATGGTGTTTGCCACTTCCTCAGGCCCATGCCCTCAAGTCTAAAGAGAAGGAGGTTCAGTAAGAAGCAAAACAGACTACTTTCCAGAGGGTCTTTGTGAGATGTAGGAGAATAAGGAACTCTGCTGTGTACCTTGGGGGAAAATTGTTACAAGGGAAAGAGAATTGTCACAGGAGGAAGTTTCTCCACTTTGGACAGAGCTAGAATGACCTGAGTACAAATAAAACTATAAGAAAGTCCGGGCAACTTTGGCAGTTGGGAACTGGGTTTAAGTTTTGGGAGCCCTTTTTGTGACAGCAAGTGACTAGAATAAAGGAGTATGGGAAAATATTCATGAGCATGAGTGAAACACCAAAGAAATATTTAGGGAACGATTTTGTAAGAGATAATGTGCAGTATTAAATGGATAAGTGTAAAAGCCTGAGAAGATGGAGTCAAGGGCATTGATTTTATTTTATTAATATTCCCTAATTGGTGTAAATCGGGCTACCTAGGTCAGCAAAGTAAGGGTTTTGTATTAGATGTTCTGTTTTGTCGAATAGCCCCAGTGTTAATCTCAGAGGGACACTTCTCATCATTTTTTGTAGTCTAACAACCAATCTTTCTGACCCTTGCCTATCTATCTATCTACTTACCTACCTTCCTCCCTACCTACTTTGGCTTACCTACCTATCACTTAGTCACCTGATCAATAAGTGATATTGAGATGGTATTCTCAGCTTACTAAAAAGTTAACTTACAGGGGCGCCTGGGGGGCTCAGTTGTTTAAGCGACTGCCTTCGGCTCAGGTCATGATCCTGGAGTCCCGGGATTGAGTCCTGCATCGGGCTCCCTGCTCAGCAGGGAGTCTGCTTCTCCCTCTAACCCTCCCCCCTCTCATGTACTCTCTCTCTCTCATTCTCGCTCTCTCAAATAAATAAATAATTTTAAAAAAAAAAGTTAACTTACAGAATCCTACAACTTATTTCCATTCGGATGGATTGCATATGGTGTTCTTTATGTACATTGCATCACTTCCTTAATGAAGAAAATTAAAGTGATCTGGCATAATATGATTTTCCTAATGTTTTGCTTAGTGCTTTAAAGTTCTTAATGATTTGTTTTAATGCCATTCGCAACACCGAAATTAAGGTTAGCATTTTAAATGATTGCCATCACTATGCCGGTTTTTTTTTCTTTGCATTTCCAAAGATGCCTTTTTGTCCTTTTCTAATCTCTCTAGAAATGCCTCCCTGCTTTCTCTAGTTCTCAAAATAATAGCCAGCTCCTTAATGATAAGAATCACATATTCCACAAGGATTCTGAAGGCCTGCGTTTGATTGTGAAAGTATCTCAGATATTTTCTTTGTCATTTATTTAGTTTTGTCCTTGCTTCGCAACTATGATCTAGTTATGGAAACACATTGGGCTTTTCCATATGATTGGCATAAATAATATCACTGACAGCCTTTTCTTCTCTTGATACTTTATTACTTTCTTAACATCCAATCTCTTCCTATCAAAAGGCAAGTAACAGCTTTCCTCAAGCTTTCTTAATGCTTAGCTGAGTATTGTCTTCTTTCTGTCACACATCCTATGAACAATAGTCTTTCTCCGCAATTTCCCCTATGTGATTTTCCACTTTCCTCAGCTTCCTCCATTGTGATTCTTCTCGCTTCACATTTATGTCGTTCTCCTGGTGAGCGCTTTTGGATGCATATGTTCACAGAGTCAGGAAGTTTGAAAGGAATATGGGGGCCCCGGCTGCTGAGTGTGCATGTTGTCCAGTCACAAAACTCTTCCTGTTCACACGTGACTTCTGCATTGTCATCATGGCTTTCAAAGAACATCTGCCAGCAGATTTTATCACATGGAACTAAAATTAATCTATTATTTTATGGCACTACAAAGCCTGTATTTCTCTAATATCAGTGTGGACTTGGCCACAAGGATGACAGAAGCAGGAGGGCTTATTTCTATTTTTGAAACACAAACATAAAAATCTGGGAGGGAAGTTGCCACTTTGACTGTAAAGGGAGTTATATGGCCTGCAGTTATTAAATAAACTCTGGGACAGAGATCCTCCCTACTCAGGGCCTTCCCCTGAGGGAGAAGTGGGGTTGCACTGTGATTGGAAGGAAACAAAAATGAAAGAGAGATTTTTCCACCTAATTCACAAAGTGAGCTTGAGGAAGCATCCCAGCTGAGCCTGGTACCTTCCCCTGGCCTGGCAGGATGGCATGCCAGCACGTTCTGAACGTCCTTCCTCCTGCCTACTTCATATTCACTCGGCAGTAGGTGGGAATGAAGGCAGCCGGCTAAGGAGTGTGAAGAGTTGAATGAGGTCCTAGTACCTTTATCAGTGATGGCATCTGTGCGCCCAGGACTGAACCACATGGCCAACATGCCACAGTTACCACATATATTACATAATATGCTTATTCTCATGCGAATATTATTCCCAGAGAATAGTGAACCTTCCTAATGTTTGTGGATCACGGAGGCTGTAATTTAGGATTAGAAAATTACTGTTGAAGTCTTTTATTCAACGATTTATTTTTCAAATATTCATTATGTACTATGTGTGAGGACACTGTGCTAGATTCTGAGGCAAAAAAAAAAAACATAAAACAAAACAAAACTGAACAATTCAAATATAGTCCCTGATCTGTACAGACCTATAGAGTCCAATGCAGAAATCAGGCAATAAACAGATAAAAAACAAATGATTACTAACTGTGGCGAAAGTTATACAAAAAACAAACAAGGTGTAGTGATATAGAAGTACAAGTTTTTATAGGTAGGAATGTCAAAGAAAGTAAGATTCAGGTGGACACACAAAGGAAGTGAAGAATCAGGGAGAATAGAAAAACAAAGTTAAAATCTCTGAGGAAAGAAAGACAGTGGGATGCACTAGAACAAAATACTTTATCTGCAGCAATATAGAAATAGGTCACGCGCATATTGTCAAAGAAAAATTATACTGGATAGAGTTAGACAAGCAAGGATGAATTTATTCTGAACTATTGCAATAGGAGAGAGAGATTGGGCTCAACTCACTGAAGCAAAAGATAGAAGAGTTTTTAAGCCCTGGGCTGAGCTGGTGGGAAAGTACTGGAGGCCATAAGACAGAAGGTTGGTCAATGTGATTAGGCCACCTGTTTACCAATGGCGCTTGTTAGGCTCCTACCCTCCATGACACTGGGGAATAGGAGCCTGATCTTTCTTGATGATTACATTTCAAAGGAATGGCTCCCAGGCCCTTGAGAAAGATTTTCCTGAGCTATAAAACTGAGAAGAGCCTGGAAAAAGATTTATATCTCAAAGGGGAAGAGAAGGAATTTACAATTGCAAAGTTGTCTAAAGTAAATGCTCTAAAAATAAGGGAAGGTCACAGGCTTACCGTCAGGAAGAACTTTACTGTCTAAAGTTGAGGTAAGCTGAGGAGAATGGTAAGTTGGTCTTGGTAAGAATGAGAAAAAGGGAGAGAGAGACTGGGAAGCAGAGACACAGAGAGAAACAGAAACAGAGTCAGAAAGAGAGGACAAGGGCTGAGAGAGAGAACAGAACAGAGAATGAGCAAGGGGTGCAGGCGGGGAAGAGACTTGTGAAAGCCAGCTCATGGCTCCATAGTCACACTAACACCTGTAGCTGGTTCTCTAGCTATGAAAATCCAGTACTGAAACCAGAGGCAGAGTTAAGTTTTGTGAGGCCTGAAGCTTATGAAATTGGGGGTAGGGGGTGGTTAAATAAGAAAAGGATTGAAAATATGCTAATACAAAACTAGGAATGGGGCCTTGACGGGGCCTCATGCCAGCAAGGAGTTCTGAGTCCTAAGCTTCCTGAGCTTTATTGTTAATCCCTTCTGACTCTACTTATTAACCTCACTTGTCCAACATTGTGCTTTTAGACAAATATTTTCCCCAGTATATCACACTGATGCTTTTGATTATATGAGTTCTTGTGACTTTCTATAGAATCTGCAAATTAAAGAAGATACTTAGAAAAGCGATTCTATCATTCAGTTTTCTGCTTTTATCACCTATTTGTATTTTAGGGGTGGGCTTTATAGGTGTATTCTTTTCATAATGCCATGGGATTATTTCTATCAGCTTTTTTTTTTTTTTTACAAATTATGCCTCTGATTATTCCTTCTCACCCTCTTATTCTGAAATATAATGCTATTAGCCTTCTGTATTTTAAAGCAGATAATGGTGACTAATTGCAGCTGGTTACTGCCCTGTGTCCATTATTCTGCCATAGTTCCCTGAAAGCACATTTTTCTTTGATGCTGCTTTTGAGTATTTACAGCTTATTTCAAGCCTACTTCAGGTCTTTGTGGCTTGCTTCTTATGTTCTTTTATCAGAGTGAATATAGTTATACGAAAAGACATGGAGTGTGCCTACAGATTATAAGTAATCGTGAGTAACATTAGATCCACCAATTTTAAATTGTGATTTCTTTGAGGATGTTACAGGAATTCCACAAATTTTCTTTACATATATAGCACGTAAAAACTGTATTTTAGAAGGTGTAATAATAAGCAGCCCATTCTCTAAATAGTGTTGCACATCAAATATTAATGCATTAGGGACCAGCAGTACATGAGCATGTGCCTCCAGGTTAATGACCTTCGTGTACCATTGGACTAAAGCTTTCCCTGTCACATCTCTAATCAGTGAGTATGAGATTTGAAGGAGATCAGTTTTTAAGTTCCCTGTATGCATAAATTGGGATTTTCTCAACCTATACAACCAAAATAAATTCTTCAAATTTGTGTTTGTTGGGACAACCTTGTTACTTTCATTGGTTGACTTCATAATAAGTAAATATTTTATCTTTGAACGTATGAAATGAACAATTTATTGAGGTTGTACATATGATTTTATTCAGAGAGGAAAAAAGATCCTGCTGCTAAAAAATTGGAAAGCATTGTTTAGTGACTCATCTCAAGTCACACATCTAATGGTAGACCATCAATATGTGTCAGCATTTAAGATCCTAGCCTTGGATCCAGATAAACATATCTGACTTTGAATGATGCCATACATAAATTTCTGACATGCAAATTTCTTATCTCTTATTAAATTAAGTGTCCTCTTCTATAAAATTGAAATAGTAATGCCTTCTACCTATGGTTATTGTGAGAATTATTTATCTAATAAATATATTCTGAGCACCTGCTATGCCCAGGAATTGTCCAGTATACAAAGAGATTCCCTACTCCCATGGGATCTTAGGATTTAACTAAAGGAAAGAGACAATAAATATATTTTTTAAAGCAGTGAATAAAAATAGTGTGATATGATAGACAGTCACTGGTCAGTTTTGAGTTGGGTGATCAGGCAAGCCCTCTCTGAGGAGGGGACATTTGAGTCAACATCCAAATGACAAGAAGGATTCAACCACACAAAAAGTAAGGGAGGATAAATATTTCAGGCAAATGAAACAGTTAATAGAGAGGCCCAAGACTAGGATGAGCCCAATATGTCTAAAGAAGAGAGAAAAAAATCCCAGTATGTCTCAGGATTAGTGTGTGAAGAGGGGAATATTATTAGACAAAATTAGAGAGGAGGTTTAGTAAGCTGAGGTAAGTAATTTGGATTACTCTAAGTAGAATGGAAAGCTGTTGCAATGATGTTTTTAGTTTTATTTACTGTAAATCTCATTGGTGGATGTGTGAAGGCTCACGCATTGGATTTAAATAGTTGTTTTTGTTTTCTTCATCTAGCACTCCGTTACTCATCTTAATATCAACTTCAATTCCTTTTGGGAAATCATCTCTTCCTTGGTGGGTGTCGTTGGGTGAGCCCTGACCTTCCCCCAACCTAGGGCAAGTCCTGAGGAAAACTGAGCATATGTTTCCTTCCACAATTTGAATATGAAGCAGATTGACAATGAAATTGAAAATGTTTGGTGCCTGTTCATACTGAATGTACGCTCTCTGTAATTTATACTTCCTTGCACTATCTCCTCCCTATTTCAAAATCTGCTTCTCAATCCTTCCCATAGAGTTTGATAAGCTCCTAATATATTTCCAACACATTCTCTTTAGCCAGTGACAGTTTCAGTTGCTTGCAACAAAAGCCCTAACTAATGGGGTACATAAAGTCCCTGGCATATAGTAGGCCCTCAGTAACCGTTATGACTTATGATAGAACTGAACTTGAATTCAGGCTTCCTGACTTTCAATCTTCATCAAACTGGCTTCTGTCTGTCTTTCAGGTAGTTTCTGCTTGGCTTTCAGCAGTTCGTTTCGTTTGCATATAACATATTAGAACTTTTGGGCTGAATTTTATCTCTGTAGCTTACTGTGGCAACATGTGTGCTAAATGTTTCACTTCTTGAGCAAATCTCAGGCTTCTTGATTCTTAAATTTCAGTAGGCAAATTTGTTTGGGTATTTTCTCAGGACAGATATAAACAAACACATGGAATAGCTCATGTTCAACTCTTCGTTAAGCATTTCTTTAATCAAAGTGAGTGTTTTAATTTGAGTGGGAGAAGGATGTGAATGAGTGCAAATGCATGAATTTTTTATTATTAAAATTGTTTTTAAGTAACAAAAATGAAAGCAACCTAAACTCATTCATCCTAAGAAATGTGATTAAATGAGCTGTATTTTCTGCCATCAATTGGCAGCTGCAAGACAAAGTGCATCTCATTATTGACGCTGTCAATCAGATCATACTATAATTCGGTACCATCAGAATCTGTTACTTGAAGCTAACTAAAAGTGCTCCCTGAGTTTCAATGTCCTGCCATGATGAAACGGGGCTTTTTAACAACAAGAAAGGAACAGAAAGGGAACAGATGTGTGAAGGACTTGGCAGGTAAACAAACCCCATTCTCAGTCTGGATTGAGAATCCTCTGTTGAATTGAATCTTTGAGAAGAGATCTTTTGAAGGGAATGAAGCTGCCATTCACAGAGAGAGTGATCTGGCTCTCCTCATAAACTATGCAATATAGTGCTGCCTCTTGCTTTTCCATCTCTGTGCCCTGTGCCAAAGTTACCTTCCCCAACCAGATACCTTCTAGAACATGTTGGTAAAGCCAACACTGAAAGGTATCTGGTTACTTAATCAATTCCCAAATCTAATGCTGTATGACTTCATTCCTCCAGGATCCAAGAGCAGTATACACATCTGGAAAAGTAAATGTAATTGCTAAAATTGTTTCCAATTATATGTGCTCACTCCAGCTCCACGCACAATAAGTGTGGTTGCACAGGTGTCTCATTAATGCTTAAATATAGGGATTGACAGAAGCAATTATAGTTTCCCTTAGACTTGTAGGAATCCTTCAGTTCACCGATGGAGTATTGGACTGAAGCTGGGAGACCTGAATTCTACTTCTGGCTCTCATACTAATGAGATATGTAACCTCAAGCACATGACTCAATCTCACTACCTTCTTCTTCTTTAAAATGATGGGAATAGGTTATGTGACCTTTGAGAATGATAGTAATTAGGTTCCAGTCCAAAACTGGAACAATTGATATGTAAAGGAATTTTTCCTGGGTGTAAGAAATATATTTGGCCCACTAAAATACTGACATATTTGGAGCTCCACAGAAGCAATGTTTGAAATCAGAAAACTGATTTGAAATCAGGAAAATACTTGAAATGAGGCAAGTCTCAGAAAATTAGGGACATAGTCTCACCATATTAAGAAGGCTGCCCTCTGGTTCTAGCATCTTGAGATCCAAGGGGACTCAGTGAGCCACCAGTATTTTTTTCCTTTTCTTCTTAAAATCAGTTTTATTGCCATAGTATAATTTACACACAGTAAAATTCATTCCTTCTGTAGTTGTTATATGAATTTTGACAAATGCATATAGTAATTTAACCACATCACAAGAAAAATATAAAGTGTTTCTCTTACTTCAAAAAGTTGCCTCGAGCTTCTTTGTAGTCAGTCCCTTTCTCTCATCCTCAGTGGATGGAAATCACTGATCTGTTTCCATCTCTATAGTTTTGAGATCATTAGGTGGAATCATGAAGTACACAGCATTCTCATTTAGCATAGTAAATTTGAGATTCATCTGCGTTGCAAATATCAGTAGTTTACTTCCTTATATTCCTGAATAGGGTTTGTGGTGGGCAGAATAATGACCCGACTCCTCCCCCCCATGGATGTCTACACCCTAATCCCTGGAACAGGTGAACAATTTACCTTACTTGGCAGAGCAACTTTACAGGTAAGATTAAGATTACAAAGAGATGGAGAGATTTTCCTGGATTAAATGGGCAGAGTGCAATCTAATCATATAAATTCCTCAGAGGGGGAGAATCTTGGCTTTAGTAAAGAGAGAGATGAGATGGAAGAAGTTGGGGGGAGATTTGACGCATAAGAGGGACTCACCTGACAATTTCTGGCTTTGGAACTGAAGGAGAAGAGGACCACACGAGTCAATGAAGATGGTTGGCCATTCCTATTACTTTTGAAATTCATATGGAAGCCATAAGTTTCCCACTACACATTGTGTTTGAATTCATCTGGATCTCTTGACTCTTGCTTTATAAGTTTCTTCCCTTTCTGTCTGCTGGGCAGTTATTAATTTCTAATGATTCCTAATAAACATAACAGGTAAGCTGTCACTCACTGTAAGGAATTTTAAATCGTTAACTGAGGAAACAAGCCTTTAAGTCAGCCCTTGATTCTAAGGCTACTCTTGCCATACACTGACCATGTGAATATGGCAAGTGGCTGAACTTCTCCAAGCTTCAGTTTTTAATTCATAAAAGGTGGAAAATAATACAGGTTGTTATGAGGATTAAATGAAATAATGTTTCTTAAACACCTGCTTGGAACAGTGCCTGGCCTGGAGAAAACATTCAAGAAGTGATGATTTTACTATTATTGCAAATTTTCATAACATGAACATTTTGGAGAGTATCTTTTGATGACCACGTATTTTCAAGTTTTGGGATATCTTTTGTGGGTCACACCTACTAATTAAATACTGCATGACCAATAATGCCAGGGAGAATCCCATCAGTAGGACATCCAGTCTTTTGCCCTTTGAAGCTAGTTATCTGAATAAATTGTTTTGACTATAGTTTTAGAAAAGCAGGAACTATAGCTCCAGCCAAACAAATACCTTACTCTACTGCTGATTGTTGCAAATCTTATGACTTTGGCCATGCCATATCACCTCTTCAAACTTGGTAAAAGTAATCTCCAAGTTATTGAGAGACTTCTACCAGGACGAATACAGTCCACACTCTACAAACATTAATTTTCTCCTTCACAAAAGAAATTTGGAGATTAAACAACAGTATGATACATGTTCATGAATAAACCAATAATGTAAATAAAAGTTTGTGTACAACTTGGCGTTCATGCTCCATGCCAAACATTTTTAAGTGCTCATTTGCGATGCAGAGTTCTGACTCAATTTATGGTGTCCAGAGAAATAAAGAAATTAAATTCCTTTCTTTGCCTCTCTTAGGTGTTTTTGAGGGTAGAAGTGCTTTGAATCTTTGTTGTTCCAATTGTGAAGCAAATTAGTCCAGTCGTAGCCTGGTATTAACTCGGTGAACCTTTAAAGGATGTGGGAATCCTGGTGGGATGAAGAGACAGTTACCTGTTTCAACTCAGTGGTTTCTTGTATGGCTGCAGCATATGTGTATTACTTGCTGATGATCTTTTGATGTGACTTGCTGCACAGATGCCTGAGAGAATGACCAACCGAGCTACCTCTTTATCTCTTCCTGTTCTGATATGCTTAGTTCCAACAAAGTCTTGAGCTGGATTTGACTGGATTGCATTATCGAGCCTCTAAAAGTTAGGCCATAGTCTGTGTGGCAGACAAAAGTGTGACTTAGATTAGCAGGCTGGGAGCCTTTGAAAGCAAGTAACTGCTAACACAGCTAGCTGTTCTTGTACTGTGTGTGAATTAATACAATATTTCATCTCTACCATCAACCTACTTTCATGTGAACAAGGGCAGAAGAAGGGGGAGGAGGCACATAAGGTATGTGCCTGTTGAAAATACCTCATTCACCAAAATTCTGGTTTTCAGAGTAATGAAATGGCAGTTCGATCCATTAAAATTTCAACCTTACAATATTCAAATTTCAAATTATGTTCATTAGAGCTCTCATGGCCTATTTCAACCTTCTTTCACCTAGAACAGCCACACTTTTAGCTGTTTTACATATTCCACTTATAATGACAATCTGACAATTTTTCACTGGTAAAGTTATGAAACATGTTTAATCTAAGCTAGAAACATTTTCCAGCCACTTTTGTAAGGTTTGTATTTAAGTCATCTTAGGATGCTATTGTTTGACACAGATTAGAAAGGAATCCTCATCATAAAATAAAACTTTGCTTCTCGGTCTCCAAACTTGAGATACATAAGGTAAGCTCAATATAGAATATGCATTCTTTCAAGATAATTATACCTCTCTCTCTGACAAATATACATGTTAGAACTTAGATGGACAAAACGTGTAGTATGCTAACTACATGCCTCAAGAATATCTGAGCTGAATCTTCAGAGTTCAGAATTTTACTGTGGACTGTGTAACTTTTTGCTTTAATTGGAATATGTAAATACAATGAAAAAGGATATACCTCTCTGAAATTTATTTTTCTAAAAACAATGGTATCTTCAATGGGCGGAGCAAGATGGCGGAGGAGTAGGAGACCTGGATTTCGTCTGGTCTCAGGAATTTAGCTGCATAGGGATCGAACCATTCTGAACACCTACGAACTCAACAGGAGATTGAAGAAAAGAATAGCAACAACTCTCTGAACAGAAAAGCGACCACTTTCTGGAAGGTAGGACATGCAGAGAAGTGAATCCAAAGCGATATTCGGGAGGAGAGATGACGGGGCAGGGGGCCTCCATCGGCCGCTTCTGGCAAGTGATAGAGCTGCAGAGCACAAAATCGGAACTTTTAGAAGTCGGCTCCGTGGAGGGACATCACTCCAGTGGCTAAGCGGGGGGTGGAACCCTCGCGGGACAGTGTGGTCTTAGGACCCTCGGGGTCACAGAAAGACCGGGGATGCCTGAGTGCAGCAGAGCTCCCAGGTATCGGAGCGGGGAAGCTGGCTGCAGAGACGGAGCTGAGGCGCGGGCTCTCAGCTCGGGGTTGCCATGAACTGTGATCTGCGGCCCAGTCGGGCCACTGCTCCTCCAGCAGGGACCCAACAAGCAGCAAATCCGGGGAGACTCTCCTTCCTCCCGCAGGAGGAGCGGCGTGGGAGCGCACCGCAGGGATCTGCTGGGTTTGGAGACTCCACACAGGGTTGGGTGCCAGGGATAGAAACACTTGGTCACAGGCCGGGTGAGCACGGAGTGCGGCCAGAGACCGGGGACACGGGAGTGACTGCTTTTCTCTGGGGGCGCACTGAGGAGCGGGGCCCCGAGTTCTCAGCTCCTCCGGGCGGAGATTGGGAGGCCACCATTTTCACTCTGGTCCTCCAAACCTGTACCGAGAGCGTGGAGGGAACAAAAGCACCGGAGAGCAAACCTGAGCAGATTGTTTAGCCCGGACGGACAAGGGCAGGGCAATTCCACCTCCAGCAAAGACATTTGGGAACCACGGCAACAGGCCCCTCCCCCAGAAGATCAGCACAAACAGCCAGCAAGCCAAGACCAAGTTTACCGATCAAGGAGAACGCGAGAACTCCAGTGCTACGGGAATACTGCACATAGAATTCATGGCTTTTTTACCATGATTCATTAGTTTTTCAAAGTTGATTTTTTTAACTTTTTTTGAATTTTTCTTTTTCCCTTTTTCAACCAACATCTTATCAATCCATTTTTTAAGAAAAAATTTTATTTTTCATTTTTTAGAGTCATATTTTATCCCTTCATCCTAGTTACCCTTATGTTTGGCATATATATATAAGTTGTTCTCTCTTTAAAATTTTGAGATACAGTTTCTTCTAACAGATCAAAATATACCATAAATCACTAGTGTATGCCTTTGTTCTAGTCTCCTGCCTGATCACATTCTCTCTCTTTTTTCTTTTTCTTCCTTGTTTCTTAATCTTCTTCTTTCTTTTTTCAAACAACTTCTTATCAATTCCTTTTATAAAATCTTTTATAATTTTAATCTTTACACTCATCTTCCATCCCTTCATTGTATCAAACCTTATTTTGTACATATATGTCTTTCTTCCCTTAAAATATTAGGAGGCACTTTCTTCTAACAGACCAAAATACACCCAAAATCTAGTTTGTGGCACTGATCTATACACTAGTCTGATCATACTTGATCATATTCTGTTTTTTGTTTTGTTTTGTTCTGTTTTTGTTTGTTTTTATCATTTTCTTTTTCTTTTTTTTCTCCTTTTTTCTTTCTTTCCCTTTCTTTTCCCCTGGTTTCAGGTCTTTTCTGATTTGTATAGAGTATATTTGCCGGGGACGTTGTTAACCTGTTAGCATTTTGTTCTCTCATTCATCTATTCTCCTCTGGACAAAATGACAAGACGAAGAAAATCACCTCAGCAAAAAGAACAAGAGGTAGTACCCTCTGCCAGGGACCTACTCAATACGGACATTAGTACGATATCAGACCTGGAGTTCAGAATCATGACTTTAAAGATACTAGCTGGGCTTGAAAAAGGCGTGGAAGTTATTAGAGACACCTTTTCTAGAAAAATAAAAGAACTAATATCTAACCAAGTCAAAATCAAAAAGGCTATTAATGAGGTGCAATCAAAAACGGGGGCACTAACTGCTAGGATAAATGAGGCAGAAAAGAGAATCAGCGATATAGAAGACCAAATGATGGAAAATAAAGAGGCTGAGAAAAAGATAAACAACTACTGGATCACGAGGGCAGAATTCGAGAGATAAGCAATATGATAAGACGAAACAACATTAGAATAATTGGGATCCCAGAAGAAGAAGAAAGAAAGAGGGGGCAGAAGGTATATTGGAGCAAATTATAGCAGAAAACTTCCCTAATGTGAGGAAGGAAACAGGCATCAAAATCCAGGAGGCACAGAGAACCCCTCTCAAAATCAATAAAAATAGGTCAACACCTTGACATCTAATAGTAAAACTTACGAGTCTCAGAGACAAAGAGAAAATCCTGAAAGCAGCTCGGGAGAAGAGATATGCAACCTATAATGGTAGAAACATTAGATTGGCAACAGACCTATCCACAGAGACCTGGCAGGCCAGAAAGGACTGGCATGATATCTTCAGAGCACTAAATGAGAAAAATATGCAGCCAAGAATACTATATCCACCTAGGCTGTCATTGAAAATAGAAGGAGAGATAAAAAGCTTCCAGAACAAACAAAAACTAAAGGAATTTGCAAACACGAAACCAGCCCTACAAGAAATATTGAAAGGGGTCCTCTAAGCAAAGAGAGAGCCTAAAAGCAGCACAGATCAGGAAGGAACACAGACAATATAGAGTAACAGTCACCTTGCAGGCAATACAGTGGCACTAAATTCATAACTTTCAATAGTTACCTGAATGTAAATGGGCTAAATGCCCCAATCAAAAGGCACAGGCTATCAGATTGGATTAAAAAACAAGACCCATCAATATGCTGTCTGCAAGAGACTCATTTTAGACCCAAAGACACCGCCACATTGAAAGTGAGGGAGTGGAAAACCATTTACCGTGCTAATGGACACCAAAAGAAAGCTGGGTGGCAATCCTTGTATCAGACAAATTAGACTTTAAAACAAAGACTGTAATAAGAGATGAAGAAGGACACTATATCCTACCTAAAGGGTCTATCCAACAAGAAGATCTAACAATTGTAAATATCTATGCCCCTACCATGGGAGCAGCCAATTATATAAGGCAATTAATAACAAAAGCAAAGAAACACATTGACAACAATACAATAATAGTGGGGGACTTTAACACCCCCCTCACTGAAATGGGCAGATCATCTAAGCAAAAAATCAACAAGGAAATAAAGAGTTTAAATGAAACACTGGACCAAATGGACTTCACAGACATATTCAGAACATTCCATCCCAAAGCAACAGAATACACATTCTTCTCTAGTGCCCATGGAACATTCTCCAGATTTGATCACGTCCTCGGTCCAAATCAGGTCTCAACCGGTACCAAAAGTTTGGGATTATTGCCTGCATATTTCAGACCACAATGCTTTGAAACTAGAACTCAATCACAAGAGGAAAGTTGGAAAGAACTCAAATACATGGAGGCTAAAGAGCATCCTACTAAAGAATGAATGGGTCAACCAGGAAATTAAAGAAGAATTAAAAAAATTCATGGAAACCAATGAAAATGAAAACACAACTGTTCAAAATCTTTGGGATACAGCAAAGGCAGTCCTAAAAGGAAAGTATATAGCAATACAAGCCTTTCTCAAGAAACAAGAAAGGTCTCAAATACACAACCTAATGCTACACCTAAAGGAGCTAGAGAAAAAACAGCAAATAAAGCCTAAACCCAGCAGGAGAAATGAAATAATAAAGATCAGAGCAGAAATCAATGAAATAGAAACCAAAAGAACAGTAGAACAGATCAACGAAACTAGGAGCTGGTTCTTTGAAAGAATCAAAAAGATTGATAAACCCCTGGCCAGACTTATCAAAAAGAAAAGAGAAAGGACCCAAATCAACAAAATCATGAATGAAAGAGGAGAGATCACAACCAACACCAAAGAAATACAAACAGTTATAAGAACATATTATGAGCAACTCTATGCCAGCAAATTAGATAACCTGGAAGAAATGGGTACATCCTAGGGAATGTATCAACTACCAAAATTGGACCAGGAAAAAATAGAAAACCTGAACAGACCTATACCCACTAAGGAAATTGAAGCAGTCATCAAAAATCTCCCAACAAACAAAAGCCCAGGGCCAGATGGCTTCCCAGGGGAATTCCACCAAAAATTTCAAGAAGAATTAATCACTATTCTCCTGAAATTGTTCCAAAAATAGAAATGGAAGGAAAACTTCCAAACTCTTTTTATGAGGCCACCATTACCTTGATCCCCAAACCAGACAAAGACCCCATCCAAAAGGAGAATTACAAACCAATATCCTTGATGAACATGGATGCAAAAATTCTCACCAAAATACTAGCCAATAGGATCCAACAGTACATTAAAAGGATTATTCACCATGACCAAGTGGGATTTATCCCTGGCCTGCAAGTTTGGTTCAACATCCACAAATCAATCAACGTGATGCAACACATTAACAAAAGAAAGAACAAGAATCATATGATCCTCTCAGTAGATGCAGAAAAAGCATTTGACAAAGTACAGCATCCTTTCTTGATCAAAACTCTTCAGAGTATAGGGATAGAGGGTACATACCTCAATATCATAAAAGCCATCTATGAAAAACCTACAGCGAATATCATTCTCAATGGAGAAAAGCTGAGAGCTTTTCCCCTAAGGTCAGGAACGCGGCAGGGATGTCCACTCTCACCACTGCTATTCAACATAGTATTAGAAGTCCTAGTCACAGCAATCAGACAACAAAAAGAAATCAAAGGCATCCAAATCAGCAAAGAGGAAGTCAAACTCTCACTCTTTGCAGACGATATGATACTTTGTGTGGAAAACCCAAAAGACTCCACCCCAAAACTGCTAGAACTCATACAGGAATTCAGTAAAGTAGCAGGATATAAAATCACTGCACAGAAATCAGTGGCATTCCTATACACCAACAACAAGACAGAAGAGAGACAAATCAAGGAGTCAATCCCATTTACAATTGCACCCAAAACCGTAAGATACCTAGGGATAAATCTAACCAAAGAGGCAAAGGATCTGTACTCAGAAAACTATAAAATACTCATGAGAGAAATTGAAGAAGACACAAAGAAATGGAAAAATGTTCCATGCTCATGGATTGGAAGAACAAACATTGTGAAGATGTCAATGCTACCTAGAGCAATCTACACATTCAATGCAATCTCCATCAAAATACCATCCACTTTTTTCAAAGAAATGGAACAAATAATCCTAAAATTTGTATGGAACCAGAAGAGACCCCGAATAGCCAGAGGAATATTGAAAAAGAAAAGCAAAGCTGGCGGCATCACAATTCCGGACTTCCAGCTCTATTACAAAACTGTCATCATCAAGACGGTATGGTACTGGCACAAAAACAGACACATAGATCAATGGAACAGAATAGAGAGCCCAGAAATGGACCCTCAACTCTATGGTCAACTCGTCTTCGACAAAGCAGGAAAGAATGTCCAATGGCAAAAAGACAGTCTCTTCAACAAATGGTGTTGGGAAAATTGGACAGCCACATGAAGAAGAATGAAACGGGACCATTTCCTTACACCACACACAAAAATAGACTCCAAATGGTTGAAAGACCTAAACGTGAGACAGGAATCCATCAAAATCCTAAAGGAGAACACAGGCAGAAACGTCTTCGACCTCAGCCGCAGCAACTTCTTCCTAGAAACATCACCAAAGGTAGGGGAAGCCCGGGCAAAAATGAACTATTGGGATTTCATCAAGATAAAAAGCTTTTGCACAGCAAAAGAAACAGTCCACAAAACCAAAAGACAACTGACAGAATGGGAGAAAATATTTGCAAATGACATATCAGATAAAGGGTTAGTATCCAAAATGTCTAAAGAACTTATCAAACTCAACATCCAAAGAACAAATAATCCAATCAAGAAATGGGCAGAAGATATAAACAGACATTTTTCCAAAGAAGACATCCAAACGGCCAACAGACACATGAAAAAGTGCTCAACATCGCTCGGCATCAGGGAAATCCAAATCAAAACCTCAATGAGATATCACCTCACACCCATCAGAATGGCTACAATTAACAAGTCAGGAAACGACAGATGTTGGTGGGGATGCGGAGAAAGGGGAACCCTCCTACACTGTTGGTGGGAATGCAAGCTGGTGCAACCACTCTGGAAAACAGTATAGAGGTTCCTCAAACAGTTGAAAATAGAGCTACCCTATGACCTAGCAATTGCACCACTACTGGGTATTTACCCCAAAGATACAAATGTAGGGATCCGAAGGGGTACGTGCACCCCAATGTTTATAGCAGCAATGTCCACAATAGCCAAACTGTGGAAAGAGCCAAGATGTCCATCGACAGATGAATGGATAAAGAAGAAATGGTATATGTAGTCAATGGAATATTATGCAGCCATCAAAAGAATGAGATCTTGCCGTTTGCACCGACGTGGATGGAACTGGAGGGTGTTATGCTGAGTGAAATAAGTCAATCAGAGAAAGACACGTATCATATGACCTCACTGATATGAGGAATTCTTAATCTCAGGAAACAAACTGAGGGTGCTTGAGTGGTGGGGGGTGGGAGGGATGGGGTGGCTGGGTGATAGACATCGGGGAGGATATGTGTTATGGTGAGCGCTGTGAATTGTGTAAGACTGTTGAATCTCAGAACTGTACCTCTGAAACCAATAATACAATATATGTTCAAAAGAAGAAGAACAAGGTAGCAGGAGGGGAAGAATGAAGTGGGGGAAATTGGAGGGGGAGACGAACCATAAGAGACGATGGACTCTGAAAAACAAACTGAGGGTTCTAGAGGGGAGGGGGGTGGGGGGATGGGTTGGCCTGGTGATGGGTATTAAAGAGGGCACATTCTGCATGGAGCACTGGGTATTATGCACAAACAATGAAGCATGGAACACTACATCGAAAACTAATGATGTAATATATGGTGATTAACATAATAATAAAAAAATGAAAAAAATGTAAAAACAACAGTTTATTGTGAGGCATGGATGCTGCCACATAGGTTAAATAGTATAATGCCTGGTACATAGTATATGCTCAGTGTTTTTTTTAAGATTTTATTTATTTATTTGAGAGAGAGAGAGAGTGAGCATGAGGAGGGGGGAGGGGCAGAGGAAGAGGGAGAAGCAGGCTCCCTGCGGGGAACCCCGGGAACGTAGACACAGGGTTCTATTCCAGGACCACAGGAGACTTAACCGAGTGAGCCACCCAGGCACCCCAGTATGTGCTCAATTGATGTGAAAGAGTTTTGGCAATGAGTGGAAGCAAAGTTAAGTAGGGAGCCTTCTGCATTCTTTGGATGGCTAGCAGGTAAGTGTAGCTAAGAGTCCCCATCCTAATTCTTACTTATCATTCAAGTGTCAGATTAAAATGTTTATCTGGAAGGTCTTCTTTGACTTCTCGGTATAAATTATACACCCTCCTCTACACTCTTATGTACTTAGTTTGCGTGTATTTTTTAACATCTCCTTGATCTCTTCTGTTTGGGTCATTATAGTACTAAGGGCATAGGTAAGTGGTAAATGATAGAGCCTTTTTAGACTTTAAATTTCAGCCTGGCCCTGGGGCCTGTGCCCTTAACCAATAAACTCTACTACATCTTCATGAATCCTATACCTTTATTATACCCTATATAAGGAATTATGTACTTTGAAGCTGATATGCATAGTTTTTACTCTAATAAAGATAGGTAAAATAGAAGTTAGAGAAGGATGAAATAAAAAATATAAATAAAGTTCTGGAATTTTCTTGCTGGTCTCCAGTGGGCATCCTTGTGTACCCTGGGGAGTGACACACTCCTCTTGGATAATATTGGTGAAATGATCTAAACCACTAAATAATCCAACCAAACTTGCTAAGTCTTCCTCATTAAATTAACCATCTCATCTTTTTTATTAAATCTAGAGATTTGAATACAATGTTTTTAAGTGATAAAAATAGTTTACATTCCTTCAGAAAAAAAAAGAACAAACAGCTGGTCATCTAGAAAGCTTCCAGAAATAAAGGACACACAACACAGGGAACAAGTGTAAGATGTAAATGTTTGTCCTCTGAAAAGTCACATTACATCAGACCAAGGGTATGTCTCTATTGATCTATGATTACTGTTTGTTTTGGGATTATTAGGATACTGTAAAGTATTCTGTTCCCCTAATATTTTTCCATATTTAATCTTTGCCACTGTTTCTCACTGAGGTTCGTGAATTCATATTTTTAATGTGACATAACATGACGTAGTCAAAGAGCAATGGATTGGAGAACTTGATTTTGTGATGTCATTAAGAAAGCCCAGCTCACACAAATTGCCTTGGGGAAACCATCTTATCTTTTTGGATGCCAACTTCTTTAACCGTAAAATAAGCTCAGTGCCGTGAGCATAGAAGACACTCGGTTATTTCTTGAAAAGGGAACAGGAGAGAGTTAGGGGGAGAAATTAGAGTATATGATTAGGTTTCTTGGCTGCTTTAAAATTCATTGACTCTGATTTCTGAATTTTGTGTTGAGTTTAAAATTGGAAGATTTGGGTTTTAGTGATCAACTTTTTGATCACCATAACCATGGATCCAGCTGCATTCAAGCGTAGTATTCCATGCTACAATCATATTACAGGACTTAACAAGATTAAAAGTCAGTTCTCACTGGTCACAAAGTTTGAAGTTCACAAAGTTTGAAGCACCTGAATCTGTCCATCCACATTTAAGTCTTCTTCAAACAAGAACGGTTCACATGCATGCGCAAATCTCACATGCATGCACAAATCAGGCTGACTGATCATGTGGATAGGACTTCTGGTTAATATTCATTGGTACTCGTACATTCTCCTGGTTCTCAATTTACATTAGGGAAAGCATTTATTACTTGACACTGATTTCATTTAAAAGCTTGAGCTTGAGAAGCAACTTTCTTCAAAAGAGAATTGGAGATAAAAAATGTCTGAAGGCGTTTCTGAGAGCTTGCAGCCTCTCTGCCCAAAGTCTAAGAGTGGGCTGCCTTAAAGAGGATGATGACAATGATTGACAGATTTCAATTTCTTCTCATCTTTACATGTGCAACTTCGGGAGTTTGAATCATCCCTTAAAAATGGATATGTAACTATTTCCAAAATATAATGAACCCTTTAAATTGAAGCTTAGCAAAAGCTTCCTTTACAAAATATCATCTACTATCTTTTTGACTGAATTATTCTTCCACAGAGTATCAGAATCCTTATAGTGGGTTTTTGGGGTCTTTCCAAAATTGTACCAAAGATTTTAAATCTGTAAACAGAAGCCCAGAGTCCCCCTTGTTAAATATATCCCTGACTATTTTGTGTGTGAAAAGCATCCTCTTGAAATGATTCAATTTCCTAGTTTAGTAGTTATGCTTCCAGATATAATTATGTATTAGCCAAGGATTTGAAGCCTCTCACTTGTAATTATGTGGTCTCGTTAGGAAACTGGCTGTGCAAAGGAAATCAGTGATTAAACTTTCATTCAGCATAGTTTCTTCATCAGTCCTTGGAACAGGTGTCAGGAGTATTCTCTGTTGGTATTTTGCTTGGTACCTGGACTATTAATCAGTTTGTATGAAAAGTTGGGATGATATATTGTCTCTGCCTTAAATCCTTTATATTTTGTGGGTTGTCATGGCATTTAAGGTAATAGATAACTCCCTCTGGGTCATTAAAAGCCAGAAGGCCAGGCTTTCCTTTTTTCCTGACGCAGCAGAGCTCTGATTAAGTGTAAAGGCACAAGGTGATTTCTTCCATTGTGAAATCTCCTATGAGATGAGTGTAATGTAAGCGATTATTTCAAATGGAAACAGCAACTGCAGTAAGCCTTTGGCAAGTTTATTTCACATTAACCCATGCTGATAAAACTGTTAAAGTTTTCTCAGACCAATGGTAATTGTACTCTGTTTTGTGTAAAGGCAGAAATACATTTTTGGTAGAGGGAGAGGGACTTATTTGAACCCAACCTAATGATTTTGTAAATACTATCAAGTCCCTTAATCAGAATAAAGCATTATAATAGTACACAGTACTGTGCATGTTAATAAATTTATCTCTGTGATCCTCCTACTCAGATACTTTGCAAGTTTACCATTAATCTCAAAATCTCATTCCTAATCATCCACTTTAACTTTTTAAATTTCAAAGTGTTTATTTTTTTCTCCTCAAAATTTCAGTCATTCGGTTTCCACTAATCATTTCTCCATTCCCTTGGGCCATCCTCTCCTCTCTCTCCTCTGACTTACTTCCCTCCTTCTCGTCTTTGTTTACATGATTCACAATTTAAAAATAAAAAATTTAACAAATCTGTTAAGAGCCTATGTCACAGTTTTCTTTCAAAGTCTGCAAGAGGAGATGGCTAAGCTGGCCACAAAATATTCTTTCTTGGTAAAGATATGTTTAAAGTAAAAAGATTGATTATGTAATCATTGCTATCTGGATACAAGAAAAAAGAATATTTAGCTAAAGAGCATTAGATACCTGATTAACAGCTATTGAGTGGCATCTTAATTTTAGAAGAGGCCTTCCTATTGTTCAAGTTTATTAGGAATTTCTTCAGCATCTGATCGGGATTGTAAATTTCTTCCTAGAAAAAAGATGAGAGTTTCTTTGCTCAAGGAAATTGTGTTCCCAACCACATTTGGGACGGTTTTTCTTTGTCAGTTACTAGACAGAGGATCTACTTCAAAGAGATCATCAGATATAACTTTATACTTATATCCCATCTGTTTTTTTAAATCAGTCTTATTGAAGTACTATTTACATATAAACACTGCGCATATTTAAAGTGTACATTTTTTGTTTATTTTGATGCATGTTTATACTCATGAAACCATCATTACAGTCAAGATATGAACATATCAATCACCCTCAAAAGTTTTCTTGTATGTCTTTTTAATTTCTCCTTCCTGATCCCTCTCCCCATCAGGCAAACACTTAAGTGTTTCCTGTAACTGTAATTAACTTGAATTTTTATTTCCTAGAAATTTATAGAAATGGATGTAGAGTTTGTACTCTTTTTTTAGGGTGGAAGAATCTGGCATCTTTCATGTAGCATAATTATTTTGTGAATCATTAATGTGTTATGTAAAACAAAAAGGACAGTTTCCTTTTCAATACAGAATAGAATTTCATTATATGGATATAATACTATTTATTCATTCACTTTCTGATGGACGTCTAAGTAGTTTCCAGCTGTTGTCTAATACAAAAAAACTGTTCTTAACAGATGTATATAAATGAGCTGGGTAGGATTTGCATTACAACGTTGGATAGCAATTGTGGGAATTAACATCCTTATGTTTTCCTGACCTTAGGGGGAAAGCATCTTTCACCATTAAGTATGATATTATCTGTCCTTTGTAGTGTCCTGTATCAGTTGATGAAATTACCATCTATTCCCTGTTTGCTCAAAATTCCTTTTGGTCAGGAATAGTTGTTGGATTTTGTCAAATGCTTATTCTGTGTCTACTAAAATGATTGATCATATGATTTCTCTTTAGTTTGTTAGTATGGTTAATATGGTTGTATTGATTGTTTTCCAAATGTTAAACCAGTCTTTTCCCCCTAAATTTATTGATATACTACTGACATACAGCATTGTGTAAGGTTAAGGTGTATAGTGTATTGATTTGATATGCTTATATATTGCAAAATGATTACCACTGTATTGTTAGCTAATACCTCCATCACATCACATTTTCTTTTTTGTGATGAAAACACTTAAGATTTGCTCTCTTAGCAACTTTCAAGTATATTATACCATATTATAACCATTATACCATTACTAACCATAATCACAATGTTGTATATTAGATCCCCAGAACTTATTCATCTGGAATAAGTTCATAAGTGGAAATTTATACCCTTGACCGACATCTCATTATGTTTCCTAACCTACAGTCTCTGGTAACTACTATACTATGAGTTTGGCTTTTAAGAGTCTGAATATAATCATATTTGGAGTCCAAATATATCATATAGTATTCATCTTTCTCTGTCTTACTTATATCACTTAGCATAAGGACCTCAAGGTCCATTCATGGTGTGGCAAATGACAAGAACCCTTCTTTCTCATGGCTGCATCTGTGTGTGTGTGAAGCAGATCACTTCTAATTTAATGTGTCTATATTGTAAAGTTGTATCCACCCAAAATGCCTTTTAGATTTCTTTAAAAAAAAAAAAAAAAAGGAAGAGAGTTTTATTGGAACCCAAGTGAGGACAGCTGCCTGGGATACACAATCTTCACAAAAAGAGAGTGCTCTGGAGAAGGAATGTTTAATACAGAGTTATATATGTTTTCTGTTACATCAGGAGTTATCAGGGCAACTGGGTGGCTCAGTCATTAAGTGTCTGCCTTCCACTCAGGTCATGATCCCAGGGTCCTGGGATTTAGCCTTGCATTGGGCTCCCTGCTCCTGCTCCAAGGGAAGCCTGCTTCTCCCTCTCCCACTCCCCCTGCTTGTGTTCCCTCTCTCACTGTGTCTCTCTCTGTCAAATAAATAAAATCTTAAAAAAAAAAGAGTTATGAATCATCATGACAAAGGACATTCCAGATCATTACAAACTTTATCTTACGCTTTTAGAATGTGCAATGGAACCTTGGGAGATTTTTACTCTTTAGCTTGAAATGTTTCTTTAAAGTTACTTGTTAACTAAGCAGATGTACAGTGTGTGCTCAGGGCAGAAGGAGAGCCAATGCTTTGAAGTTTGGTTAAGTCATTCTGACCTTGGTAAAAACTGAAATATGGTTTCACGGGGAGCTCAGGAGAAGGGCCCTCAAACATTAAAAGTTGAAAATGTCCTTTATCAGTTGTTTAGCTATCCCATTATATCTGGAGGTCATTCTCTATATTCTCCTAAAAACAATAAGTAGCACAATTAAGGCGTTTGCTAAAATATCTGATTTGCAACTTACTAGATAGACTTTCCATTTTATTGGTAATTTTACTACATGAATCATAACTTCAGCCACAGTTTCTCTATTTAAATTTTCTTTTTCCTGCTTTCCTCTCTTTTTTTGCTATTCTCTTTGACATACTCCATGTTACTTTGAGTCAGTCTCCTAGGTGGGTCCTAGTAGACTTTCTATCAATCTGAAAAGCGAATTTATGTATCAGTCAGAATTTTTAGTTGAAAGTATTGGAAAATGACTCTGGCTCTCTTAAGCAGAAAAAGAATTTAGCAGAAGATTCAAAACTCACAAAATAGCATATGGAAAGGAACAAGAAAGCTTGGGTGGCTAGGTGCTGGGAAAATACATAAGGTCACACTGCAGGAAAACCTAGTGCTTTAGTCACCACTGGTATGAGTCTGACGTTAAAATACATACACACACACACACACACACACACACACACACACGCATAGATTTTTTTTAATCTTTGTGTCATTCTCTCAAACATCCACGTTGAGGCCATATTGGTTGAGTTTAGGTCACTTCCAAGCCCCTCTCATTTCCCCAGGTATCAGGAGAAAGGATTTCTCTTTTCTCTAAGATTATTCTTATGTTAATAATGCAGCATGCAATAATAATGCAGTAATTCAAGGTCCATCCTGCTTTCCTAATAAAAGTCAGAAAGCTCATAGGAAGAGGAATGTGTCAGTTTCTGGACAGCTGAAAACAAAAACACAGCAAAACAAAACATTATACTAGCTCTCTTGTATTTTATTTCTAGGTATCTGATGTTGGGATAAAGTAGAATGTAGTGGTTAGAGAAGAGCAGGCATTAGAAATAGAAAAGAGAGGGGTGCCTGGGTGGCTCAGTCGGTTAAACTGGATGGTCCAACTCTTGATTTTGGCTCAGGTCGTGATCTCAAGGTCACATCACATTGTTGGGCTCTGCACTCAGGCAGGGAGACTGCTTGAGATTCCCTCTCTCCCTCTGCTCCTCCCCCACTTGCACTCTTGCGCGTGCACCCATGCTCCCTCTCTCTCTCTCTCAAAAAAAAAGAAAAAAAATGAAAGAAGTGGTTGACCTGGATTTATTCCTGGAAAAAAGCAAATTGATAGGCAAACAACATACAGACCATTTATTTATATCAAAAAAAATCATGGCCTATCCAACCAAAAAATCAGTCTCCCTTTTTAGCTTTTTGGCCTCCTGCCGACTACTCACCCTCTCTGACTTTAGTTCTCAGTCACCAAGTGGGAATGATAATGTCTGTGTCCCAGGTTTGTTGTGAAGATTAAATGAGAACATGTGTGTAGTGTGTGTAGAACCACAGCACACTAATTCACACTGGTTACTTGTCAAATACTTGTTATTTTCCTATCCTTCTCTCTAGAAAACTTCCAACTCCTGAAAAACTCTACCACCGCCACCTCTCTAAAGGGGGCTGCAAATCTCAAGTATGCTGACTTTGTCCATGAGGAAGTGTAATTGCTGTCAGATTTATGCTGTGTGTGGCCCTGTTATTGATGGTGGTCGTGTACAGAGACATAAGTTTTTTCTTCATGAAATGGAAGTCGTTGATGAGATCACCAAACCCCCTTCATTTCTTGTTTCCCATTCTAGGTACAGTGCCTTCTTACACCAAAGAGAACTTGATTCCTCCTCATAATGGTTTCTCTCTATTCTTAGGGAGTCTCTTTGGTGTTGAAAACAATAAAGCTATATTAAATAAAAAGAATGATGAAGATCATGTGTATATTGAACATTAAAATAAGTTCTTAAATAGTTGAAGGAAAAATATTGATCATTAAAAGAGATTTATCAATTTATACAATTCATGGAAGAACAGTTTTTCTAAAATAGGTTAATTTATTTGAAATTAAAAGAGAAGTACGTTATAAATTAGAAGTTGTGGGAATGTAATGAGAAATGTCAAAAACAGGTTTTGTTCTAGGAGAGTGGTTCTTAAAAGGTGGTATGTGTAAGTGTAATCTAGGGAATTGTCATCTGCAGAATTCCCAATCTTACTCCAGAAATGGAGATTTTTTAATTCTGGGGTGGAACCCAAGAATCCACACTCTTAAACATATTCATTGATGATTTTGATGAGCTGGTCTTAGAGGGCTTTTCTCCATCCCTCTAGAAATACTTTGGGGAGAAGTTTTTACCTACCATGGATTTTGCCAAAATAGCAGTGGGTGGTGACCAATGGTTGTAAAGCAGGATCTCAAACCGGTGGCCAAGGACCAAAACCAGTTCACAAATGTGTTCTGCCTGACAAAAATAGTTTTTATAAAATGTTGTCTGTAATGCCCTTAGGCTAAGTTTGCTTCCTTCAGTTTACTGTTGACTATCTCATTGGCTTCTGGTTGTAGTTCGCATGTAAGGGATACACCTGACCCTGAAACACTTGTTTGTAAGCCCTGAAAATTTAAAGAATCACTCTTTAAACCAGAGAAAACTCAGAGTGAGGTATTTGGGAACTTCCAAGGGATGATGAAATATGCTTTGTAAATTTTAATTTGATGAGGCCTGCCAAGCTAGGGTCATATTATGAACTCTTTTTCTCCTCAGGTATGACATATTCTGAAGTCAATGCAGATTGGGTCCCTGCCCCTCTTCTTTGTCCACTCTGCCAGACTATGAGCAATACCCGGGCAGGAACTAAGTCTTTGTACTTGCCTTGTGCTCAGAGCCCCACATATTACACAGAATGCAATGGATGCTTAAATACTTGTTGAAATGCAAAGGCAGTAAGGGAGGAAAAGAAGAGAGAGTGGAAGGAAGGATGGGAAGAGATGAGGAAGAGAAGAAGATAATGGGGAAAGGAAGAAAAGGAGGAAAGAGGAAAAAAAGGAACAAAGAATGGAAAATACAGGAGAGAAAAAAAAGTAGAGACAAGTGTCATCTGTAGAAAATTTAGAAATGTGACTAATTTGATCCCTTATTTTAGGAAAATACAAACAGGAATATGGACTACTTGAATGTCAGAGTTTATAGATCATAATCAAATTCAGAATTAGGTATCTTTGAGCAAAGACGGCAACAAAGAGAATTGTCACGTGTTAGCATGAGGCATTGCATTCTCAGATATTGATAGAATTGCCCTAAATTTTGTTTTTTCTTACCCAAAGGGCTTCCTGCCTGCCAGGTTTCCAAAGTAAAAATATTAAATGAGTATCTTGGAAGATTATTTTAAGTTTGTAATTACTCATAATGTAGCTAAACATACCAAATGAGCATCCACAAAACGCCAATGTGCTATTTATATTTTAATCTAATCATAGTCTTTGTCACAATCTATCATCACAGTCTTCTCCTTGTGTCTGTATTTTTTTCATTGGGAAAAAAATGGCTTGAAAGAGGGAGAGAAAGTTGTCATCTGTTGCTTTCAGAGAATTTAACTCATTTAAAATTGAGTACTCAGAAATCCTGTTATTTTGTTTGTTGACTTTTGGTATCTTCTTTCTAAAATAAAACCTACTCAAAGCATGGTTATTTAAAATCCAAGGGAATTGGAAATCCATAAAGTTGTTTAGACACCATGCTGAGTAAGCTGGGTGAGAGAGTGGTGTATTAGAAATACAGGTGCATCAGGAGTTCATGTACTCATCCAGATCCTCCTGTGATCCTAATGACCTCTGGTATGTCACTTCATTTCCCTGCGACTCAGATTTTCATTTGTATATTGAGCAAATCTCTCAAACTCAATTTCTAAGGACGTGGAATTGACAGTACAGCACTGTCAACGAACTGTATCACCACTCCATTTTTCAAAGGCTCTATGTCCTTGGACAATAACTTAAACTCTCTGGTTCTTATTTTAATCACCTTAAAGTGGACATTATTACAAGACTTTGCATGGTTTTTGAGAAATGAGAAACTGTACATAAGACAGCAACAGGTATATACATTTTTGTTGATAACCCCCACCTGCTGGGAAATAATCTGTGACTTCTACATCTGACTAAATGAAGAAGAAGAATAAAATAATTTAGACACAATCATTTTGTAACTAAAAATGGTGGCACCTTCTCTTTCCCAACCTCACCTATGAAAGGGACCTATGTGAAATTTCTGAGGCAAAAAGCCTCACAACTTTGATCATTGATAACCTACTTATTCCTATATTCTTGATGATTATATCTTGATGTTTGTGTGGGGAAAATGAGTAACCTAGATACAAAGCTTGCAAAACGCACCGAGCCGTCATTTCACAAATGCACTGAGCTCACAAAGTGCTAAACGCGCTTCCAGTTCTGCTGGCTACCCAGGGGGCTGTGCAGCACAGCTCCATGGGGAAGATGAAGCGTGTCCCTGAGATAAAGTTTAAAGAGCAGTATATCAACAAGTACAAATCAATAGCCTATAAAATGAGTGCCTAGGTGCTGAGGGGATCCTTTGGAAAGCTTTCTTCAACGCAGTAAGATAAACTAAAAGGGTAGTGGTTAGTGTGCATAAAGAAAGACGAAGAAGACCAAAAGTCAATTACAAAGCACTTAAGGCCAGACCAAGAAGCAAAAAAAAATATTGTCTGTGAATGTTTGAATTTCTTCTACTATTTTCAAATTTTATTTTGGTCTGTTTTGTTTTAAATTCATGCACAGCTGTGTTTTATCAACAGGTTCTGTATACCATGCCCCTACCTAGAACCTCTCTGAACATTGTCAAAAATTCATTGATAAAATTTATCAACATTATTGAGGTATAATTTACATACAGTACAATGCACTCATTCAAAGCTCATTTTTGAAAGAATACAAGTTTCTAAAAAAAAAAGGTAATAGCATTTATATTTATATTTTAAAAGGCTTGGTCTCAGACATATCATCCCAGTAATAAGCAGAGACTCAAAAAACATAAGATGAGAAAATAGAAGAAAATTAAACTGTTTGGAAACCACGTTGATTTTAGTAAAACTTACTTAATTTCCAGGAGTATTATTTAAAGCATTTTCTGTAGCTTTTGTTTTCATGTTCCTATTCAACAGCATATTTAAAGAGAGAGAGAAGTGAAAAATTTATTTTAAGCATTTTTTTTTTATTCTGAATATTGGTCATAGAATAAAGTTTCAAACTAATGTCATGGAATTAGTAATTCTCATGAATGCATCATGGATTTCTCTTTGAGAAAAATACATGCATTTAATTTTATGTATTTTATGTATCTTCTTTGAGAAAAAAAATGGAATGGGTTATACAAAAATTGCATGAAGTAACTTGTTGTACAACAGGCCCCACCCCCACCTGTTAAAACACAAATCTGTGAACTGTGATGTAGATTGCACAGGATTGTTTGTGATGCCCAGTACACACACCTGGGAGGCACTGACTCCTTATTGGATGCCAGAAACATCAATGTACTAACTGGTTGGATTTTTCTACACTATTTTGACAGTCAATTGGCTTATGGGGAAAAAAACTTAAGAGTGACACAAAACCATCACATCCAGTAAAAGCTTTGTATGAGTCAGCTGTATGAATCAGTCATTTTAGATTGCAGCTTTGCCTTTGGCCTATAATGCTATACTCGCTGGCAAACTTCATAAAATCCCATGGTCCAGGCATCTAGAAGTAGGATATAAAGTAAGGCCGATTATTTTGATATGGTCTAATGTGGCTTCCTTTCTTTGTTACAAATATATGCCAACAAATCAGAATAGAATAGATGGCAATCTTTTTTTAGGGGAGAATGTGTGTCTTTTCATTTTCTATCTGGCACCAAACCTGGAACAACTGGGGTACTCAATTCAAATCTGTGGAATGAATAAGTAAGTTAATGGATAAGTCAGTGATCAATAGTCAGTGGAAAACCATCAATACTGAAGAAAATACAACCTACCCCTTCAAAGAAGAGATCAATAGCATCATTTTGGTATAATGAAATAAAGCCCCTTTTAGAAAGCAAGTAGTTACAGTGATTTACTTATTTTTTACTCTTTTGTAGTAAGTCGCAGAACTCAAGTTGGAGAAGTCACACTAGGGCACAGACAGACAGGTGCTTCCAAAGCAGGTAGCTTTCAAAATGTTTCCATTTCAAAGTCAGTGTGGGAGCTTGGAGATTATGTTTATAAACACTTCCCTGTCATTAGGTCCACCAGTGTATGACTTCTTTCAATATCCTGCATGACTGCCAAGAGACCAAAAAAGATTATGCTCATGAACAGATTTGTTTTATAAGGGAATTGATTTGATAATTTTTAGAGCGTACATAAAGCAGCAAAGAAACAGACTGATTTTTGGCATGAAATAAAACATTTTACATCCATAAGTTGACCAAGGTTTTGGTTAGCAAATACCAGAGCTGGGATCAACACATTTAGAACATTCTGAACTTGAGGGGTGTGTGTGTTTGCCTGGCTGTGTTTGCTGGTGGGGTGGGGCTGGGGGGGGGCTGGGTGATGGATATCTATGTGTGTCACTAAGAGCATTGACATTCCTGTTCTGAATTGTAGAACGATCACTTATGATAGTTCACAGGCATACATGCCTCTCCTTTTAAGGCCTGATTTTGAAGCACTGCATTTTAGTTGGAGATAGGCACTTGACTTCAACCTCTTGCCTTCTTACCATTTTTGCTGAAAAGGCACAAGAGGGTATCTCACTACTGTGCCCCTTAATGACGTCTCCACATTGATGTCTGGGAATACATGAAGCTCTAATCACAGGTGCATGAGGATCTATCATTCTGTGGCTTATTAAAATCAGGTTTTGCACGTGTGTCCATGAATCGGCCGCACATAATCATCCACACGAGTTGCCCCCTACAGACTTAGAATGACCTCTCAGCCATTTCTGTTGCACTATTTAGAAAACAGTAATAATTCTGGTTTTGTATGTGCATAGCTAAATATGGTTACTGTAGCTAAGCAATCTAATAGTTACTTCTGGGAAGCCCAATAAGCCTAGTCTGTTCATTAGTATCCTTCTAAATTTCTGTTGAACAGAATTATTTGTGTGGCAGGTATTAGTACAAATAGGAGTTGTTGATTGTGCATTTTTTTCCTCCTTGAATGGAAGTCAAACATGCTTATGAAGTTTAAACGGCATATTTCTTCATATGGACACAGATTGTGAAATATTAGGTATGTGGTAGATTGTCCTAAAATTTCCTCATCTAATTACGTTCCTGGGCTGTGGGCATTTTCTTTGTGCACACATTCTTCCTACAATGTGTTCATGTTGGTTACTGTTTTGTAGTCTGTGTCTCCATATGGATAAAGGTGGCTGTTGAATTTGCAGCATCTCATATATGCCCCTCAAAGGCATTTCTCATACTCTAGCCTACAGACGTGATGCAAGTTTTTTACAAGGAATGTTGACACTGGCCAGAGTGTGAGAACTAACAAAGGAAACTATCCTTGATCTAAACCATCATGTGGATTTTTCTTTAGCTGCCAATGAGTTTGGTCCTGTTGAACCGCATTGCTCAGTTACCCTGAGAGTATGATGGGTAGAGACAGAAAAATATTCTGGGTACTCCAAGTGGTCACCTACATGAAGGAGAAGGGGTACACACCATAAAATGTGTGAGTTTTAATATCAATAATGTTTATTTACACTGACAGCTTAAATAGATCAATAATACTGTTAAGAGGAGCATGCACTCAGCAAAAACACCTTTTGTAGCACATAAACTTCAGTCTTCTGGCTTTAATGTTTATCAGCAATTTGAGAGGCATTTATAGCCCCTCACGTACTCCTTTATGATTCCGTTATTGATTAAGTAGTGATGCCTGCTGGACCTAGGACATGGTTCACTATTTTTCAATTAAAATGAAGAAATACCTTGTTTGTTGCAGGTTCACTTCAAGCAGTTGGCTTGTGGGACTTTGAGAGATGCTGCTGCCCATGACATGTTGGAATTACCATGATCAACTACCCAGTTTGGATTTCACCCAGTGGCCAGGAGCTTTGCATGGTAGACAGCAAGGGTTGGATTTTTAAAAAGAGTAAATCAGGTAAGATTTGAGGAAGACATCTGATCATTTATCACTTGCTCTAAGGGCTTTCGTGTATTGCCAAGATGTGTTGAATAATGTATAGCTTTTCTATTTATTTTCTAAGTCCACTGAACAGGTTGTTGAAGAATTGTACTCCCTTGGATTTAGGAGAATGTATATAGTAATAATTGAGTCCATTTTTCCTCAAGAGGAGAGAGGAGTTATTTTAAGATACACATAAAGCAGACACAAGATAGTATGGATGCAGGTTAATGCAATAGCCAAAAATTGCAAGCTAAGGACATTTCCTCTTTAAGTAACTCCTCTGAACTATAATGGGATAAGCATTTGTACTTTTGAAGATGCTGTAGGGAAAGTGTTGCTGTTAAGTAGTTGTATTTTACATGATATAGAAATGTGTCAGTTAATAGTGTATGATCTTATAAATATGCCTTGGGGTTACTCTTATTTAGAAGATAATACCATTAGTCTGCCTTTTATTTCTTTGCATTTATCACTTTAGTTTCTGTTCCTCTAAGTATTATTTAAAATGGTGACACAATGACATACTTTGTTATTACTGTGGCTCCTAGAATTTACAATGTTATACTTTTATTCAAGTGTTCTTTTTGCTACTTTTCTCTATTTCATTTTGGAAACTCTTCTCCACTATTACCCATAGTTTGGTCAGATCTTCTTAACTATCTTCCTCCTCCATAACATAATTTGAAGTTGTTATCAGCAAATACCTGGGAGAACCACAAGTTATTCTTGGGCTCTGACTTAAAGACCATCAAAGCTTTTACAGCTTCTTGGAATTTCATGCACCCCAAAGTAAGATTTTCTTTAAGTTCAATTATAGAAACAGAAAACATACGTCAACTTCATTAACTGAGAAAAAAAAGGAGGGCGATTATTCTAAGTCACTTGAACTTTTTACAAATATAGCTTTCTTACTTTATGAAAATAAATGGAACTCAGTCAATAAATTATAGCCTAAGATAATTATTTGGATGTAAAAGAGAACTTCTCAAGTGACTGAGAATAATTGATTCTTTAAAGTTTGGTAAATATCCCTCCCCAATCCCATAATAACTTATTTCTCTATAAGATGATACCAAGTGAGTACAAAACTCAAATAGACACAGATTTCAAATTTGTTAGAAGGAGTGTAGATTACCAGACTCGTGGCAGAAACCCTTATTGATGACCTGAGTTGTGGACAATTGTCCTGCTTAGTGACAACCCTTAGGGACAACGTGGGTTATCATATGGGTTATCCATACTTAGAAGAATTCTGCTAGTATGTAAATAAAAGGGACATCAAAATGCAGGATGCATTTGGGGAATAAAGCTCAACTTACTTCCAGGCTTTGTAGCATTAAAATCAAGCAAATAATTAAAGCAAGAATGCTTCATGATAGACTTACATATTCTTAAATGTTTAAGTCTTAGTTTCTGAGTCCAAAATAAATTTCATCCTGATTGTGTGTACTTCTATATTTTCAACAAAATTGGGTTGTATGTTAAAACATCAGACTTTGAAGAAAAAAACAAAAAGGAGAAGGATAAAATTAAATCTATTTTGAAGGTAATCATGTGATAATACAATTATTAGCACTTATTTATTGTATCACAAAGGAAGAGCTCTCCTCTATTGTGAGATCAGATTTTTTATTCTTTAGAATACTTTATCTGTCTGAACTGTGTAGGTTATCAATATAGTAAAAGAATACAAGGGCTTTTGATCTGAGTATTATAAAGAAACATGATGTCTTTTCTCTTTGAAGTAAATCCTGTTAATTAGGAGGTACAGAGATAGTACATTTCACTGTCCTGTATAAAAACATATGATATAGAAGGGCCCCAAGAACATAAAAGATTTGACAGTGAATTCATATATTTTCCCAGTTAAAGGTTAACTCTTTAAAAATGAACAAAAAGTTTATGCATTATAGCTTTATAGTTTATATTAGTTTTAAATTCATTTTTGTTCTCTGTTATAAGAAGGGCAGTTGCATTTTTTACAGCAATGCATGTTAGCTTCTCCATAAAGTTAAGTGTCAAGGCTTCCCAATTCTGTTTCTCCAAAGTTTATAACAAAGCCACAAAAATTTGTACTATTCCTTAGCCTAACAGCAATTTTTCTTTCTTAAAGCATTTTAAAAGTAAAGGTTTGCCTAGCTCAGGATTACATTATTGTGTGCTTGGATGTAGAAGCAATATTACGCTAGAAAGATAAAATATAAAAGGTAAGATTTTTTAAAGTACTTCTGATAATAGCATGCCCCATAGAATTGGATATGCAGTCTTAACAACCCTCCCTGCCCTGAGTTCATCTCACAAAGTGAAACTGACATGTAAATAGTTCAACTTTAGGTAGAATGAACTAAAAAGTTTAATGATATATTTCAAGTGGAATTCTCCATAAATTAAGATAAAGGGCCATTAAACTGACTGGAGTTTTAGAAGGTCTTTGAGGCTTAGGAGGCATTTCAGCAGCACAGCTAAAAAGTGGGGAGAATTTTAACTAGATGGAAAATAGGTATGACAGCATTCTAAGCTCGGGGCACAGTATTGCAAAGCCATCCTGATGTAAAAACAAATGTTACCTTTGGAGAAGGGAAAGCTTGCCCCTGGAGAGTCGGCAGGCAAGCCAGGAAGAGGCGGAGCATAGAGGTAGGGGCTGGACCTGAGTGCTTTGCCTGCACAGCTGCAGTGTTATAAATATGGACGTGATGTAGTCAAATCTGTGCTTAAAGGAAAGGACCCTGACAATGGGTGGGGTAGGGGCAAGGAAGGTATGTGCAGAGAAAAATGATAAACTCAGAATATTCGGTTCCACGAGTACAGAAATGTATTATTTTTAGTGCTGTGTCACCAGTGTTTGGAATGGTTCCTGCTCATCGCTGATTCTGTTTCTCTCTGTTAAACGCTGACTAAATAAATGAGTATCTCTCAGCGATAATCCATAAACTTCTACGTTTGCAACTTTTTCCTTTTTTAGAAATGGTTTGAAAACTCTTCATACAAAGGATGAAAAGAATTTAACTTACACGTTTTTCATCACATACATGGGTACACACACACACACACACACACACACACACACACACACACACACACACTAAACTCTCCCAGTATGTGTTTGACATTAAACCTCAGATCCTGTTCCTGAAATTTATGCTTCAATTAAGATGGAGGCAGCTGCTACCCTCCTTTATTTCCCTTTTGAGACTTTTATCTCTCAGGCTTTATCCTTCCCTTCATCGTTTTATCATCACATCAATCACTGTTTCTCTCCTTGGGAATGCAGCGAGCATTGCAGGCACATTTTTATGGCTAGAAAGCAAACCTACCCTACTTGGCATGTAGTGCTTACTTAAACCTAATTAAGTAATTCTGCTGAAAGTATCATGTCCTTTCCATCACAATTCACATTTGGCCAAAATGATAGGGAACACTCTAAAGTGGTGGAAAATAGCTGGGGAAGGAGTCCAAAAAAGACACAAGATGAATGAAAGTGAACTTCAGCTCAACCTTCTTCAACACCATCGTCTAATGAGCTGGGGTGCGTTCACACCTCTACTACTGGAAACTCCTAACTCACAGCCTGGCTTTCACCCCAATTATTTTATTGAAAATTACCATTGTAGTAAGGCTCCCCAGAAGTAAACCAGATTCAGTACATTTTGTATGATTGAATCATCTATTTTCAGAGAAGTTCTCTTATAGTCTGGGAAAAATGTAAGAATTTCTTTCTAAATATGCATACTTAAGGAAACATAGATGTAATTCATTAAATGTAATATTCTTGAGACCAAGGCCTTTGTCTTTCTTCTCTAAGACCTTAATTCCAAAGCCATGTATATTTTCAGTAAACATATCTGATGAGTGAATGAATGAATGAATATCAAAACTTGTGCTTCAGATCAAAATTGTAACTTCTGTGTTAACAGTAGGAAATACATCTCTGTCTTGTTAGTGAGGCCACCTGGCATTTGGTTCTCTTGTCCAGCATCAGATCACGGGTGTCTTATTCTCTCATGACTTCCAATACTGCCATTATTTAGTAACAGATTTTTTAAATCACCTAATGACAAAATTTTTTTAGGGGTATGGAGGATTTAATATAAAGTAAAGTATCAAGGAAAAACTTTTATTAAATGGCTTCTTGCCTTTATAAGTAAAGTATGATTCTCTTTTACAAAGTCACAAATTTTAAATATTAATTTTTATAGATCTCAAATGCTTGGGAGAAAGAAGCAAGGTTTTGTCTCTTTCCATGCTTTTGGGTGTGGACTTCTCTGGATAGAAGTCACTAGAATACTGCAATCCTAGCAAACTACCCTTTTGTATTTCAAAGAGGCAGGTTATAGCATATTGTGGTTGTAAATATACTATTACATTTAAAGGCGCTGGCTTTAAGTGAGGCCTGGATTTGAATCCCAACTCTGACACTTAAAAATTCTGTGATCTTGGGCAAGTGATTTGTCATCTGAGAGATGATTCCCAATTGGTAACATGCACATCTTAATAGCTGCCCCATGTACAATTGTGAGAATTAAATGAAATCAGACATATAAGACACGCAGTAGAATATCTGACACAGTATAAATAAGTTACTGCTATTATTATTATTATTTATGGTCTATAGAGGTAGCAGTTCTACCCAGACATTCATTTGTTTCAGCCAAATTTCAGAATATTTTACCCTTGGTCCCTAAAAGAAAATGAGATGTAAAATGCTTAGCAGAATACCTGACATGCCTCATAAGCACTCAGTAAGTGTTGTTGTGGTGCTAGTTATAATTATTAGTTCCTTATACGAGCATTTCTCTTCTTTAGGCTCTTTGAGGAGATCTTAGGCCTAATCTTTCAATAGCAACAACTTCCTTCTTAGGATAATGGCAGATCTAGGAGTTATGGTTAGTGTTATAACTCTAAGATAGGGCCCTGTTTAACATCTGTTATTAGTGGTTGGCTCCATAGCTCAGGGGTTAGAGCACTGGTCTTGTAACATCTGTTATTCGTTATATTATAATCACATTGCTGGGTATCTTGGTATTGATGTGAATAGCGTTTCCTTTAAAACCCAAGATGACCAGAATGGTTTTTCATACCAAATTATAGTCTTTAGAATCAATAAAACACATTGAAAGCCGCTAAATGAAACATTAACATGTATCTTACATTAGCAAACACATCATCCTGATCTGTTGACATAATTCTCTAATTTGGAAATACTACTTTAATATACACTCATAGAGACTGTCTTTAAAGGTCCCTGACATTAATCAAGCATTATATGTAATTATGCCTTTAACCTTTCCTTTTGTTACATGTATTTTACAAGAAAGACTTATTAATTTTGAAATGAAAATTTAGAATTAAAACTACATTTAACATGGTAAACTAATAGTTTAAAAATTAACTGTCAGGCGCCTGGGTGGCTCAGTTGGTTGGGCGACTGCCTTCAGCTCAAGTCATAATCCTGGAGTCCCGGGATCGAGTCCCACATGGGGCTCCCTGCTCAGTGGGGAGTCTGCTTCTCCCTCTGACCCTCCCCTCTCTCATGTGCTCTCTCTCTCTCTCTCTCTCTCTCGTTCTCTCCCTCAAATAAATAAATAAAATCTTAAAAAAAAAATTAACTGCCATGGGCACCTGGGTGGCTCAGATGGTTAAGCGTCTGCCTTCAGCTCAGGTCATGATCCCGGGGTCCTGGGATCGAGACCTGCATCAGGCTCCCTGCTGCCCTGTCTCTCATGAATAAATAAATAAAATCTTTTAAATAAAGAAAAGAAAGAATTAAAAAAAATTAACTGTCATGATTAATCTCACAACATGCCACCTAAAACCACATAAGAGAAGAATGGGGATAAATCGGAGACAATTCCAAGCATTTCTGGCCCGGCTTTGTAGACTCTCTGTTTGGGGTGTCCCCAGTCTTATAAGCAAAAGGCAGGATCTAGGTCATCAGCTGAGATGTGAGGGAAGGCGAAGAAGAGTAGAAAACTGAGGGAGGGGGTGTGGAAAATGAATTAATCCGAAGTGAAAAAAGGATTCCAGACTTTGGTGAACGGCTTTCTAGGATAGGACTGTGGGTTTCCGCAACAAGCCAGGACCGGAAGGATGCTCCTCTTCCCTCAACAGCTTGCTGTCACCCTCAGTGAGGGGCAGAAGAAGCCATGGGTATAAAGGAAGGGGATTCTGGGGTGCGCGGTGGTGAGGGAAGTAGCCCTGGCGTGATGGGCCATGCAGTTAAATGGGCAGTCAGGCAGAGTCCTGCCAGGGCTTAACAGCTTGCTACAATGTGTGCAGTGGTTTTGGACTGAGTGGCGGGAAATCCCTGAATGAGCACAGGGAACATTTCATTAGAAGGGATTTATTTATTCTAAGGAGAAGATTTAGCATGAAATCAAGATACTGCTGGAGACAAACAATCTTTACAAAGTCTCTTCTGCAGCAATGTGCCCAGAAGGATACCGTGTCTCTTTATGTTGAGTCCAACATGACAATAGGAATGCAATAATAATGAGACCCACCCTAAATTAAATATCAGAATATACATTCTCCCAAGATCTCCTTTTTATAAAATCTATGTGTTTTCCATTATGCGATTATCCTGTTTTTCTGTTAAGACTAACGTCCCAGTCCTTATGCCATTATACAAGTGTGCAAATTTGCTCTATGCTCTATGCTCTCTTATATATTTTTATAATATTTTGTCATTTTTCCCTTGTTGCATATATGTGCACGTTGCTTTTCCGGGAATTTGAAAGTTGCTTAAGAGGTAGAGGTGTTTCTTTTTCTGGAGTGCCCGTTACTGCTAGTGTTATCAGACGCCCTGATTCTGAACAAATGTTTGCTGCCGACGATGTTAATTAACAAACTGGTTTCCCCTTTTCAACAAGGAGAAGAAACTTACATACAGACTTCCCATAAAATTCTTGGCATAGGGGCACCTGGGTGGCTCAGTCGTTAAGCATCTGCCTTCGGCTCAGGTCATGATCCCAGGGTCCTGGGATCAGGCCCTGCATCAGGCTCCCTGTTCCGCGGGGAGCCTGCTTCTCCCTCCCCCACTCCCTCTGCTTGTGCTCTCTCTCTCACTGTCTCTTTCTCTGTCAAAAAATAAATAAAATCTTAAAAAAAGTTCTTGGCATAAATGTCCTATACAAATTTAGATACCTGTAATTTCTTGAATATTTACATAAATGGCCAAATTAAAGATCATTTGAGTAACATATTGTCTTTCACCTATGTAGCCTTTCTTTCCCCTAATGGAGAATGCCAGAGTAATTTAACAGATCATTTTCCAGCCTCAGTTCTGGGCAACACTGCTCTGGAGATGTACATTCCAGGTACAAAGGGTTTTGTGGCCACTTTTGTTTTGCTGGTGTGATTTATGATAAGGGCTGGATCAAAAAGAGTTTAGGTTTGCCTGCCACAGTTGCCTCTCCCTTCCCGAATAAGTGGAGGATTGTTGGTCGGAGGAACGGAAGTGGTTTTGAATCATCTCTTCCCACAGATTACAACTCTGGTGTTGAGAACGTAGGCTTTGGCCAGATACGTTCTCATTCTCTTTTCTCCTCCTTTTTTCTTCCCTTTTTTCCTCTCCTTCTTCCTTCTCCTCCCTTTCTTCCTTTTTTCTTCTCCCTCCTTCTTTTTCCCATCTTCTTCCTCTTCCCCCCTTCTTCTTCCACCCCTCCCCCTCCCCCACCCCATACACATATACTCTCCCCTCTTTTCTCTCTCCTCCGCAACCTAGCAGCATGCTAACATTTTTGTTCCCCCACTTTGCACTTTCCTGTGTTTCAATCCAAGCATACCATCACCACCAGTAACCTCCCTTCTCTAGATATGTCACTGCCATCAATGAGGTTATAACTTTTTCATTCCAGCAAAGTCTGGACACTGTTCTCCACTTCCCTGTTTTTAAGCAGAGAGACATTGTAACTTTAAGGCAACTCCTATAGATGGAGTTCCTTTTACCAGCGAGTTCCTTTTCAGAGGGTAACCTCGCTTTCACACTCTTAGTAGGAAAATGCTACACACAGACTACATTTTCCACAATCAAAATACAGCCCCAATTATGAAGCCAAAGCCAGTACTATGTGTTGGGCTATGTCATTAGCACCATCATCAGGAGACTTTTGCCGGGAGTCTTTTTTTGGGGGGAGGGGTGCTGAATCAGAAGAAATAGTTTCCACCCACTTCTGTCTGCTTTCACCTCCACATGGATTAAAGACATTTACTACTCTTAAATATTAACTTTACCTTCAAGGAGTTTATGATGCCAGTGCCAAGCAACACAGATAATGTAACCTTATCAAAAAAGAAAGAAGGCAGAATACTATTGGTGCCAGACAGGACCTTGGGTCAAGGACAGAAACAACAGAGATTCAGAGGAAGAAAAAGTCCTGGTGGGCTGGAGGCCTCAGGGAAGCTTGATGAAGGGGGTGAATCCAGAGCTGAGCCTCAAAGAAAGAGTAAGAATTGTCTTTGCTCTTAAAAATCCTTTGCCACAATCGTCTTTTAATGTTTCCCTTTCTTTGGTTTTGTCTTCGACCCGGTCAAACCTACAGCTGAGAGCAAATCTCAACATGTCATTTCCGTACCTTGAGGGGAAAGCACTAAATTATTTCTTAATGTATCCTATGTATCACTTTTTATATCTTGAGACACCCTCCTATGCATGCGCTTTATTTGCAGTGTTTGCTCTCCCGCCTCATGTATGTCTGGTTCTTGCTTGTCCTTCTTGACTCCTTGAACAGACTTCTACCACTTCTGTTTCTCTTGCTAGAACGTGAGTCCTCTCAGGCAGAGATCAATTCTCATTTCCCAGAATGGTTGTATCTCACAGAGCTGGCATGTATAAGTGAACATATGCCTTTTCTTCTCAATTATATTAGGACTTAGTCACATAATTCTTTGTCAGTTTAGATGACTGGAAATCAAACCCTACTCGTCTTTGCCTTTACTTAGCTGAAATGCCATTATGGGATGGGTGAAAAGAACAGTGAGTTCTAGAATGTTTAGTAAAAATGTTGTGGGCTGCCAAATATGACATAAATTATCAGGATTCAAAACAAAAGTTCTGTCTGGAGCACTGGAAATATTGCAGATGGTATTGAAATGTGATTCAAAAATGTGATTTCATAAAAAATGATAGTATTTATACAAGCAATTCAAAGTACATTGAAAACTAATAGAGACAGAAAAGTTTTAAGGTTGAAATACATTTTCATGATTCTATGTTTACTGGAATTCAGCTAGGCTCTAAAGCTCAGGAAATATCCTCCAGGAGAAACTCTCCTTATTATAGAGTACAGTTATTATAGCATAATATAAGAGAGTATTGTAATTATAGCCTAATATTTAAGCTAACTTAAAATAATTTTTGTGGAAAGAAAAATAATGTTCTGTTTCCTGGATAAGCTTGCAGCAGAATGAAACCATGCTTCATCAGCAGAATGGGTAGAGGTTTTCTCCATCTGATCTTTCATCGAATAAAATTCTTAATCAAGCCAAAACCTTCTGAAAGACATGATTTGGAGAACTTCCAAAAAAAAAAAAAAACTGTCCTGAAAGGAATGATAAATTATAGTTTGATCTCATTTGTCCTAAATTCTGCATATCATTCACCCATGAGCTATAGTTGTCTCACCCTTGTGAGCTACGCCCCATAACTCATTCTAGTCAATATGATGCATTTACTACTAAAGAGACTCATATCTTGGAAATAACTTGACTGTTTCACACCATGTTCTCTAATGAATCAGAAGGTAATTGCATTAAGTACCTTCCTAGTTGCCAAGTCTAATCATATTCCACCCAGGCGAGTGTGTGGCTGGCCTCTGTATCTGGCATGCTCTGTGAGATTTAATCATGGGCATGATTGAAGTGGAACTCTGAGACTGGATGGTGAAGTTCCCTCAAATGCTTGGATTACAAAGATCGATAGCAAAGTCAGTTTGCCTTTTTCACAAGGCCTTTTGTTTGTTATTTAGAAATCGTCACGGGTTCAAACAGGAGTCTTCCAAACACAGAAACCCAGTCGCTAAGGTTTGAATATACCAGGGAGGCATTTACAATTTAAGCCTAGAAACAAATCTGTTACAAATCAGGATCAAGTAATGCCAGATGTATAGAAGTGAAGGTGAATATCTGCCAGATCTGCCTTAGGATAGCATAAATCAATTAGTAACAATCTGTTATTTGTGAATTCACTTCCCTCTGTATTAGCTGCTGTCCACATCTCTATTTCCCTTTCCTGCCAGACTATAAACATCTTAAGGCTGGGAACTGGTTCCTTCTTATTGTGGCAATCTTTACCCCTAAAAGAGACCCTGATGGATGGAGGTGATGATAATTGAATGAATAAAAAAAAAAGCCTGACACCTAACAGGCCCTTAATATGTATTTATGAATAAGTGAATTAATGGATTGATGAAAGAATGAATATGCATATGACATTTTACTACTGTGGATATATTTTAATAGTCAACTGAGGCTTTTAATGCTCAAGACAAAAGGATATGCACTCTCATTTACTTTAGGAATCAATTAGACTGAAAATTCAAATTTGAATATTACATTTAAAACATCAGAAGTAAAATTCCTTGCCAATATATCCAAATTACATACTGTATTCTAATGTTTAAAATAAAATTACCTTCCTGCTGTGGCAAAGAGTGACATTTATAGTGTGCTCTAGGTATCTGTAAATTTAGCCTGTTCTGTCCATGCCATACACATTCCCCTTACCTTCTTTTTCAATAACTCCTCCTGGTTTTTTTTATTTTATTTTATTATGTTATGTTAATCACCATACATCACATCATAAGTTGTTGATGTAGTGTTCCATGATTCATTGCGTATAACACCCAGTGCTCCATTCAATATGTGCCCTCTTTAATACCCATCACCAGGCTAACTCCTCCCTCTAACCCCTCCCCTCTAGAACCCTCAGTTTGTTTCTCAGAGTCCATAGTCTCTCATACTCCTCCTCTTTAAAAAGAAATTAAGGCAGCTACTTTTTAGAGTTTGCAGGTCAGATCAGATGTTTTTGTATTTGAATGAAATTCTTAAAAAGGACCATTTTAAATAATTATAATAACTGTTATATTGTTTCTCTTATGTTGTTATGAAAAAAAAGAAATAAATGCTAAGGTTGTTGTTATATAACAAAATAATTGCTGGGTTTTAATAGTCTAATGTGAGTCAATTCAAGGTGTGACTATCCCAGGGAAGAATTAGGCACTGGCCAAGTGGCCTTTAGGAAAAACATACATTTTGCAGTTAATCAAATAGAAAAGTCACTACAGAACACTGGGCACTGGCCCAGCATGTTGCATGTACCCATTTAGCATTGCTTGCAGAGAGAATGACCCAATTCTTTCATTCTTTGAATGGAGGAGAACACCAAATATATTTACTAATGGATACATTAAGAGCTGCCCCCAAAGCATTACCAACCATTCAGATCACCCTGGTATCTAAACAACTCCCAGGTTTTTACATCTACTCTGAACCTTCCACTTCTGCAAATGGATGTTGTCTTAATTGAAACACACTTGCCAGTAGTAGCTATATAAAAAGGAAATCACACTAAGATGATCTAATAACTTCATCGGTAGTACCCTGTGTTTATTTGTAAGAACTGCAATTCACAACCTTTTAACCTTCTTGGGTTTCTTTGCATGCTTCTGTTCCCATACTCCCCTAAGTTTATATTCGTTATAGCCATTAAAGCAAAAAAATTATACCTTTGAACATACTGAATTCCTTTATTAGATTGAGATCTCCTTGTGGCATTGGCGTGTCTTATTTACATTGTAGTCCAGTGCCTAATGAAGTGATGAACATTTAATAGCTCCCCAATAAATGTTTGCTGAATTAATGAGCGCTTTCTATACACTATTTTCGTATCATCTTCAGATGTGCATTCTTTGTCTTTCACCCACATCTTCTGAAATTCTGTTTATCACTCCATTTAACATCCCCCCCGAATTGCTCAGAAAATATTTATCAGTATCTACTACATCATAACATAGTGCTTAGCTTCTCAGAGCTTGTGATATGGCCTTCATTGTCCTAAAAGGAACTTACAATCTAGATGCAGAGACAAGACAAAAATATAAAAGACTAAATTACCACTTGAAGAAGTAAATGATTTTGGGTAAAACGAACACCATAAATGATATGAATATAGTGTAGTCTAAGATTGTGTCTAAGCTAGGTCCATTCAGGAAATTCATTATTTGGGAAAACCTGAGTTTCTTGGGCAGCTGCCAGAGCTGAAGACTGGGGGGGGGGGGGGGCGTGCAGGAAGAAACAATCTAAAGGAAGAGAATCAGTAGACAAACCTGACCTGATAAGTAAGGCTTAGTCATCAGAGGAGTAGAGTGATATGATGAGCTGGTTGAATTTGTCCCCAACATAGCATTTCCGTTCACAACTGACTCATACGAGAATTTTAGAGAGAAATAATGGTGGCATAGAACTGAAATCCTGTGGAAGATATTAATATTCATGAGATACTGCTCTTACATCTATAAGATAGTAGATATAAAGTTTGTATCCTTTAATAGAAGATAACAAAAAGAAATGGAGGCATTGCCCCCCACTTTGCCTCAGGAATAGTGTCTCGTTTGGGGAACTGGAAGATGCAGCTAATCATTGGCTAATCACTCAAACAAGGAGGGTCTGGAAGCATCCCAGGTGTCATGCAGAAGCATCCGTGCTCAGTGAAAGAGCAGTACCTAACTGAAATATCAGTGTTCCTGACAAAGGAGGAAAGAGGGATACAAGAGTATAGTAGTGACGATTCATATTTTTGAGTCCATGTTGACTCCTTTTGGTGATATCTTGAAATACCTGGGGCAAGACCCAACAGAGTGTTATCGGCAAGTGGCATGTTACATACATAACAGATATTTAGAGAGAGGTGAGTTGACTGAGCCACAGTACAACCTGGGAAGTCTTCATGAGGCAGAATCTAGATCTACAAGGAGAGATGAAGGTGGTGGGGAGAGGTGGTACTGAAAATGAAGATGAGCAAAGACATAGTATTGTGGTCTGTATGGGAAACCATGAACATAGCATTGTGACTGTAGCTCTGTGTAGAGTAAGAGAGGATGGTGAGCAATTGGATTAGAAATGACTATAAGGAGGGGTGCCTGGGTGGCTCAGTCAATTAAACGACAGACTCTTAGTTTCAGCTCAGGTCATGATCTCAGGTTCCTGAGATTGAGCCCCACTTGGGGCTCATTGCTCAGCATGGAACTTGCTTGTTCCTCTCCCTCTTCTCCCCCCCCCCCCCCGCCCCCCGCTCTCTCTCTCACTCACTCTCGCTCTCTGGAAAAAAATAAATGAAATCTTTTAAAAAAAATAGATATCAGGGCCAAAATTTTAAAAAGCCTGTAGCTGCATCACGTCAAAAATCTAAAAATAGCAGCTTCCTGATGTGAAGATTTCAGAATTTTTGATAGTAAAATCCCTCTGGCCCATAGCCATGCAGTAAGCACCTTACATGTTTTATCTTTATTTTCAAAAGCTCTATGAAGAAGTATTATTATGTTTATGTTCTGTGAATCAAAACTGAAGTTTATAGAGTTTAAGTAACTTGCCCACTGTGATGCATTAATGGTTGAGCCAGGATCTGAGACGAGATCTGTGCAGTTCACGTTGCACTGCTACATCTTGCCACCCTCTCCTGACTGCGCTCTGCTCAACACCCTGACCTCCCTCGCATCAGGGCAGCCTTGGATTTTTCCCACCCTGTTCTATTTCCTTGAATAAAATAGTGGTGATGCCATGCTATCTACAGATCGAAAAAACATGAATGGTGGGTCTCTCACTTCTTGAAATCCATTCTTTTAATGATATTCACTTTACCTGATATTTTTTGAAGTCAAAGGCTTTGAATTTTCAATTTTTTTTTCAATGCCTTGTGATGAATCTGACTTGAGTGGTTCACCTTGGTATGTTAACGCCATAGGAGATAATGTGTGTGGTATTTTAACAGAAGACACACACTCATGTGCCCTCAGTGACTTAGGGGCAGAGTTTAAGAGTTAAAGGAGATCATTTGGGAGAAAGGAAATAGGTTTTATAAAGGAGGATGAGGCGGGCATAAGAAGTGTTGAAGATGGAGGAGACTGAAGTTAAGGAGGGCCAGCATGGGGGTGAAACGATTAAGGCTTGATTTGCTCTACCTAGAACATGGCCTTCACAGGACACAAGACCAGCATTCTGAACTGGAAATAGGCATGACTTGGGGTCTAGAGATGAAGATACCCCCAGTGACAGGAAATCAATAAAGGCTTTCTCTACAGCTGAATGCGGAGGAACTGTCTGTCCACTCTAAAGACCCATGAGCAACTAATGTAATTAGTTTCCAGGACCCTGTTAAAACTACTATGATTATACTATGAATATACCCAAGAATCACTAAGGGCATGAGCTACTGTGGGGAATACCCACCATGAGGAAAGACAACTAGAGTAACTGGAAAATCTCAAAGTTGGTTGGAACAAAGAAACACCATACCGTGTTGGGTGTTGTAAAAGGGTGCCAGGCTACTCTGCTACCACTTCCTACTGTTTCATGTAAAACTGATTTAATCATACTTCTTCTTAATGAATGAATTTGTTTGACCTAGCAAAAATAGCCTACAAAGAAATTGCATTTTAATATAATTGTGTGTGAATTTGTCTTGGAAGTTGGAAATAATTGGGAGATAAATCCAATTTTAAGAGGCAAGTGAAGAAAAATCTTCAATATGCACAGTTCAGATAGCATTATGCATGTGGTTTTCTTCTAATTTATAATGGAGGAAGTTTTCCCAGTTATTTATGAACTCAGTAAAAAATGAGAATGTGCTATCAAATATATCTGGATGTCAGTGTAACCCAAACATTAGTCTTACATTTGCAAATTTCCAGAAGAAAAAAAAAAAATCTTCCTAAAAGGACCTTACTCTTTTAAATGTACTCTTACAAATGGGTCTTAGAATAATACAATAGAGGTTTGCATAAGGCGCAGAGGTGGAACAGAGGAGAGAATGGCTGAAAATAAATTGGTGTCTCGGAAACATTATTTTGATACTTATGGTTAGAACTAACTTTTTATGCTTTGGTTACTGAGATAATACAATAACATGAATTATAAAATATATCCATATATACCATCATCTATAGTAAATATTAATTGTAACTCCATTTAAAAAAAAAAATTGTAACTCCATTTTAGCTCTCAAATATATCCAGTTCTCCCCATCCTCTCTGCTCCGGGATTGATATAATGGTTTCTTAACTATTCTCTGTAGCTCATGTCTGGCCCTTGCTCAGTCTCTTTGCCATCAGATGGGGCTTAGTATCTGGAGGAAAATGGAGTCCCTTTTTTGTCCATTACTCTCCAGGGAGGGGGGATAATAACTGTGCCTGGAACATTTGCTAAGTGGCCTATAAGGTTAAACATTGTCATGTTGGAAGATCACAGAGCTTCTGTCAGGCTTACTTTCTAAATAGCAATGCCAGGAACCACTCGGGTGTAACTGCTGCCAAAGGATTAAGGTGTTTCCTTCCCCTCCCTGGACAGATGGGACCCTTGCTTACCCAAAGTCATAGTAACAACCCTAACTCCTCTTCTGCAGAAGGAGTTAATTAAATGAAATAGTAAGGAGCAGAGCAAAATGGGCACAATATGGCAGAATTCAATCTGGGGTCCTCCTTCCTCTGACCGGTAGCTTGGAATTTTTTGTGCAGTCCTTCGCTGGCTTTCCTGAGCCCCAGTGTATCTGAGAGCTTTTAGAAGAGCGCTCACTATTAGGGGCTTGGTTACCAAAACATTAAGCGACCACTGTCCCTGAATGAAAGATTCTGGATAGTTTTTGTGGCTCCTTTTTCAAGTGTGATAAATTTTAGCTCTGTTTTGTTTGTCTTTACAAAAGGACCACTATACTTTTTCCACTGACAGGATTAGATGATACTTAAGGCCATGAAACCAGTGTAAATAGGGGCTGCATTCAAGAGCGAGATAACTAAGGTGTATGGAATAAACGGTCTTTTCCAAGGAGCAAGGGGACATGAGATAGTTCACATGATAGGCAAGAACCAATCATATAGGTTGTTAGGAACAAGCTGGTTTCCTTTTAAAATAAAAGTCAGCCCACAGATTATTTATTGAGCACCTACGATGCAAGAAGCATTATTTGAGGTTCTCGTGATGGTGGGGAACCAGAAAGATGGACCCTAGTGATAAGGACTATACAGAGCTTACATTCTAATTGAGATAGGCATATAATGAATGATGTCAAAAGAAACAAATCCAAGTGACTCCAAAAGAGGTTAAAACCTTTAATCAGCCCATGTGCATCAGAAGCACCTGAAAACCAGGTAACTCTCCAGGTCAAAGCCAGGTGGGGATTTTACAGGGTGAGGAGAAAAGAGGGGTGCCTGTCCCTGTGGTCTGGCTCAGAGAGCAGTTTCATCTGCACCTGCTTTAGCTCTTGTTGTTGGAATGGTTGGAGGTTTTTTTGCCCTTGGTTGTCTTGCATAGGGTCATTGTTGCATGACCATCCAAAAAACTGCTGGAACAGTTCTTTTGAAAGCTGTTTTTATAAATCTTATCATGTGTTAGTCAAGGTTCAAGGGCAAAGGAAGTAGGGGAACAAACGGGAAAAGGGAATAAGAAAGGAAGAGAGGCCATTGTTAAAGGTTGTTTTTGTTCTTTTAAAGAAAGTGTGCTAATAAGATATCTTCAGGGATTGTAAATTGAATGAAGAAAGAAAATTCAGGGAGTGTGGAAGGGAGTCATTGGGGAGGCTCTCCAAGGAAGAGATACTCAAGTTGAAACCGGACTATTGAGAAGGAAAGAGCCATTGGATGGCACGGGAGTTCCGGCAGCTACAGAAGGCCGGAAGCAGAAATAAGCTTGGCAACTTCATGGAGAAGGAAGAACGAAGATGTGTGAGACAAACTAGAGAGTTCGTAGACCGCACTCTGATATTTGGTGACATGGGGAGAGAAGGGGAAGGATGCAGGAAAGTTCATACTTGACTTGTTGTGTTCATACTTGAGCAGTTGTGCTCAGCTGTCCATTGACCCTTGCTGCACATGGCAGGTGTTTAGAGCAGATTCCAATGGAGCATTTTGGAGTGGTGTTTCTCAAACATCAGTGTGCTTAGAAGTCACCTGGGCATTATGTTAAAATGCAGATTCTAATTCAGAAAGCCTGAGATAAGGCCTGTTATCCTACTTTCTGAAGAACTCCCAGGTCATGCTGATGATGCCAGCTGAAGGGCACCCTGAGTTAAAAGGCTTCAGGGCCTTTGTTGGAGAGCCCTCTTTTCTCTCCAGCTGCCCCAGATACTGAATGCATCAGAATGAGTACAGCCACGTTTTACTTTCTTTCTTTCTTTCCTTTTTTTTTTTTCTAGGCAAAGAACTTTATTAAACTTGTTTCAAACTTTATTCCCAGGCTTCTTCAGCTTAATTAGGTGCAAAGAATGAATTGTGTATAAGCAAAAACTGAAAAGAGCTGCAGTGTCCAAGGGGCTTGGGCTTAAAAATATTAGAGATCCAGATTTTATCAGAACCATGAACAAAATTTTAAAAAGCAGTCATAATATAAAATAGCAGCTCCCAGTAACTTCTTCAAGTTTTATCTTCTTCAGAAGTTGACTCAATTCAGTTTGCTTCATTCTTGGAAGCTTCATCAGAATTCTCCACAAGATCTGGAACTTCATCATCGTCATCCTCTCCGGTAGCAGGTGGTGCTTTTCCGTCCACACATTGTTTGGGCAGAGCTTCAGCCAGTCTTCTTAAACTAGTCAAACTGTCTGCACCAAGTTGGTTTAAGATACTGGGTAGCATTTCTGTCAGCTGCTTTGTCTCAGCATGGCCTGTAATGGCGGAAGTGTTCGCTGCCAGTGATGCCTGAACTTTGGGGGTTTAAAGTGGATCACTGGTCCTTGGTTTGTGAACATATTCACTTCTTCAATACCAGAGATATTGTTTACCCCTAACTTCTTTAAGGAGAACTGAAGTTTCTTATCATCTACTGTAGCCGTTCTATGAACCACCTTCTTTTGGCGAGCAGTTCCTTTCCCACCAATGCGCACTTGTGCTTGCAGCTTGGCGAGTTTCTCCTGGTTCATGATAGTTTCTTTCATCTTGTTGGAGCGGAAATGGGACCGCGAGGGGGAATAGGGTTGGCGCTCAGGGGGTCTCTGGTGGACCAGCTGAGATTAGGTGCACACATGCGGGGACGCAAGATGGCAGCTTTTACTTCCTTTCTTTTTCACCATTCAGAGTACCAAGCGGAAGGCTTTTTCTGAAAGCCTGAAACCACTGAGATCTTCAAGGGCTGGTTCCTGGTAGATTTGCAATTTAAATTAAAGAATGGTTAAAGCTATTTAAATCACCTTCCCTCCAAGCCTCTTTAATATTTGGCAGATATGCTAGTTACAAATTCTATGTTATCTCTGAGGAAGAGTAATAACTGTTAAGTGAAAGATACCCAATTTCTCATTTCTTAATTAAAGAGCTATGTTTTTCTTTATTGGGAACCCTTCAGACTGCTGATTACAGACACTGAAAATATCTCTTCCTCTCTAAATATAGAAAATTCTTTCTAAATTATGCTAAGTAATAATATAAAACTAATTTCTTAGTAGATAAAGGGCATTTGTAATTTGTGTGTATGTAAGAGTAGTAATTTGACTAAAACATGACCTAAACAAACTAGGAACAATAGGGAAAAATTATTTTTCCCTCTGTGATTAATCAACTCAGAAGTCCTAAGTATTTTTGACGACTTCTTAAAAATACAGAGCAAGGGGGAAATGACTAGGTCAAGAAGACTTTGTTGCTGAATTGCAAAAACATCACATGAATCTATAGGTTGCTGAATAACTGATGATAGGGAAGAACACGCATGCTTCAATGATCCTACCTGAATATATTTTCTTTCATCTTTAGGAAAGTATATTGTTTTACAAGCAGCAGGTTTAAGACATTGATGGGCATAGAATCTGCTCAGCTACCTACTGCGCGTGTGAACCTTGGCAAATGGGTTAGGCCCTTCTGAAACTTAAAGTCCTCATCTGTAAAGTCTGGGCGACAGTCATACCTTGTGAAGTTTCTAACAATTGAATAGAATATGCACATAAATTGTGAGCATGGTGTCTGGCACACAGTAAGCTTTCAATAGATATAAGGCATTAATATTAGTGGTATGGTTACTAATTATTATCTTCCCAACAGAACAAATCCAATTCACGAAGAACCCTTTGGCAGAGCCTTCAAACCATATGCGTGATCCGAAGCTCACCTACCAGCTGCTGATTTGCTTGTTTATTTCATTTGATTTTCCTTAGCTGCACATAAGGGAGGTGGGTGGCAGAAGCTTAATTTATTTGTCCCTTTTTTTGAAAATGTGGGTTTGGGCTCTCACGCTATTTTGAGGCATGGTCTGGTGGTGGCACTGGGGATATGCACACTTTAGGGAGGTGGGAGGATTATGAAGCTCTCCTGGTGGCTCCAGCGTCTTTCTTTGTCCCAGTGATGATCATAGGTGCTGGATTGCCAGTGCTGCCAGCCAAAGGCCTCTCCTCCCACAGATCTGGAAACACATGAAAAGAGCCATGACTCATGGGCTACAACTTTTGCTGTGGCTTGATACAAGCACTGATAGGCTCGGCTCCCATGTTTTCATCACCCCACAGGCTAGCCGTTGGGGAAAGGGCTCTGTGGGTTTCAGATAAAATGCTTCCTGATGATAAATGAGAACAACTGAGAGATGCTGTGGCAAGGTTAGGATGTTGTTCCTGTTCCTTTGCAAAAGTCAGTGGAGAGGATGATCTTGGGTGACACCAGGGTATCTTCAGATCCTTAGAGGTATGGCATTTGAAGTCTTTCAAATCTTTCTTTACAAACCAAATGAGAGAGTCCCTGTTTTCCTGCATTTCATCCTTTGTCCTTTGCACTGTTCTCTAGCAGGATTTAACTCATTGCGTTCTCTTTTGTTGTCATGGTTGTTATTTGGCCTGCCTGTCTTCTGTGGACTGTGTGCTCAGTGAGGGCAAGTCTTTTTAATCTTTGGATCTCTAGCCCTGAGCTCAGGGCCCGGTAGACAATAAATGCATAATAGTCATTGCCAGCTGTATGGATGGATGGACTGATGAATGGACCTATGGATGGCTTACACTAATGAAACTGGGGGAAAGAAACTACTCCAGTACAGTGGACTGTGTGCATATGCAAATACTTTGTGATTATCAGGTGGACACGGGGGAGGGATTATTGATTTAAAAAGATGGTTCTGAAATTCAGAAAACTTACTTTGCCGTCAAATGCAAGATCATAGTATTAAACATGAAAGCATTCGCTTTGTCCATAAAACCCGTAACTTTGGGGGAGACTTTGGGATGAAAGAAGGTTTTCTAAAAAGTATAAATGGATGTCTGTGACAAACATGACCTTTTACATGAAAATTAAAACAGATTTGGTTTATGTAAAAGTAAGATATATTGAATCTGGAGGAGATTAACATGGACAGAAAGCTTAATGTTCCATTGAGAAAGAAAGAAATTCATCCATGCACTCATTGAAATAGTATTTATTGAAGACCTACTTTGTACTGGACACAACAGACCAAAAGATGAATTCATCCACATCCCAGTCCTCTGGGGCTCCACAGTTAAAATCAAGTCATAGACGTGAACTAGTAATTATAATAGTAGGAATGTGGAGGTGTGATCATGGCACTACAGAAACACAAGAGATGGACATGTTTAACCCTGCTCAGAAAAATCTAGAAAGGAGAAAATGGTGACATTGGGATTGCAATTTAAAGGATGTGTGAGAGTTAGCCATCACAGGAGGGAAAAAGAGGTGATATATGTGTGGAGCTAGAGGGGCTGGGAAGAACAGGGTGCATTCTGGGAAGTACCAGTACTTCTGTGTGCCCACTACATGGCACTGTGGATGAGGAAGTAAATAGCTGAGATGAGACAGATTAGTGGAGAAAATCACTCAGAATTTGTACACCAAACCATGGATTCAAAATTATCCCTCTGTGTAGATGTATATAACTGGAGAATGTAGTAATCAGTACTAAATGATTTTCCAGATATTGAGGTATAATGCCTAAAGAGTGTATTGTAATTTCACTTTGACAGGTGGAAAACTGTGAGTTCAGTGGTTATATAAGTCCTGACCTGATGTGCTTGCAATTCTTTTGGTAAAGGCAATTGATTTAAAATGTAATAATGTGATTTAACTTTATAGCCTTTTGTCAATTTGATATACATTATATTACAAATCAGAAAAAAGCCTTGGAAAAAATATCACCTCGGTTTTATTTTAGGCTATGTGGAGAATCTTCTTAGATTCAAAATGGACTCATTGGTAAATCAGGAATAAAATCTAGGACCCCTGGCTTCCTGCACATTGACTTTCTTATGAAATCACCCAGCTCAGTAAAATGTAATAACCTGCAAACCTGCAAAGTGATATATTTTATCTTCATAGCTATATCATGCAAACTCTGTTCTAGGGTTAAATGTCACCAAGTTTTCCTGTATGACTTTGAGTATCTATCTTGTAAGAGTCTCCATTCCTTGCCTCAGATAACTTCACAGATTTTTTTTATACTTTAAAATTTTATTTATCTTTAGCCAAAGAAGTGTTTAACCAGAAATCCTCCCCTTAAAAGTCAGTTTTTGTCAGTGCATAAGAGGAATTACTATAGAAAATCAAGAGCATGTCTTCAAAAGCTGCCTGGATTTGTCTGATATTTGTTGAACCTATGTTTTTAGAATGCCTATATGCAAAGCACTGTTGCATTTGTATGTGTGTAGGGGATGTGCACAAGTAACACTAATATTGGTGGATACTCACATGGTAGATACTGTGTTGTAAGGCATTAGTCTAAGTGCTTTTTATAGTGTTAACACATTTAGTCCTTGTCTGTAAAGTGGGTGCCTTTTTAAATCCCCATTTTATAAATGAGAAAACTGGGGCTCAGAAACATTAATAAGTAACTTGCTCAGATCCTGAGCCAGGAAATGGAGGAGTTAAGAGTTGAACTTGTGTTCTCTGGGTCTACAGCCTCTGCTCTTGGACACTGTGCTAGACTCCATACCCCGGAAGGAACCTGGGGCCTCCTGGAGTCCACGGTGGGAGGATGGGTTATGGATCCATGTGGGAACTACTTCAGAAATACAGAATAGGAAGAGTTTATGTCTGAGGTAATCATGAAAGGCTCATAAAAGAGGAAACATGGAAACTGGGCCGTGTCAGGTGGGGGTTAAGATGACACCGCAGGCTAGAGATGGCCAGCAGAGGCCCCCAGGTGGAGGAGCACAAGGTGTATTTAGAGGAAAACACATGAAATAGTTTGTCTAGAGTGGCACGGAAAGCCAGTGTGAGAGGGCAGAGGTAAGTTATTGGATGGGTGGTCATAGCAAATTCTAGAGAACCTTAAATCCTAGATAAGAGAGTCTGACATTCATTCTGGACGTGAAGGTTTGGGAGTTTTATTTATTTTTTTAAGCAAAGGAGTAAAATGAGGGAAGATGAATTAGGTAGCCATGTGTAGGATTGATTAGGTGAAACATGAGGAAGATTTGAAAGGAGATAAAGGTTGGTTCACTAATGGATTTAAATGCTTCATCAAGAAGAGCAAAAACAAAAAAGAACAGAGGCTTCTGAAGCGTCTTCACTCTGAAATAGAAACTGAGACCGTCTGCAGCTTTGCTGTAGCAGAAAAGGTAGTTATGAAGGTCAGGTCTTGCCCACCCTACATCAATAGGACTTTCCGTACCATCTTGAAATCTGGAAGAACCCATTCTTCAGTTCCTCTCTGCACTCTGAAGACATGAGTAACACAGTTCTTTAATGTTTCCTCTGTTCTCTGGTGATAGTTTTGCCCCAGATAGATGCGCAGAGGGGCACAGTTAGTACATTATTTTCGGATGTTTGCGGCTGTCCTGTGGTGTGGAATGATGATATGTGTGCTGCTTTGAGGTGGGCACGAATAACGGTCAAAGCTCACTCAGGGCACAAGAGACAGGAATGACTGAGTCAGGAGGAGGTTCGCAGGTGCTAATGGACATTCTTACCTAAGTCTTTGTAGTTTCTGAAGAGGCAGAGAGTAAGGAGCTGAACCGGATTGAGTTTTGATTTTCTGGTTGGATTGCCTGTACATCAAGAGGCCACAGACATCCAGATATCAAGAAAAGGGAAGAAAGAAACCACAGGATGTACGTGCAGCAAGAACTCTGAGGTAGAGAAGAGAAAAGGCAAATCCCTGTCAGCTCTATGTTAGTTGGAGTTGAAATTGTAGGGCATCTAACCAAATGTAAAATTTTCTAAGAAGCTGAGTTTTGAGAGCAATCTGGGAGGTTCCAATTTCGCTCTGAAAACAACAGAATCAGCATGGCCTTTTCTTTCCATTAGGTGGGTCATAATTAGTTGCATCAGAGAAAATGGCAGGACAATTGATCCAAAAGTTGTAACTTTTTTGTAGCAGTCTTCTGAGTAAAGTTCATTCTCTGTGAAACATTTTACTGTTCAAGTAATGTGCTGACAATCTCCTTACAATGCCCCACAGTCAATGGTTCTCTTGGGTGTTTTATCAAATGGGCCCTGTTGGGTTATCTTGGTGCCTCCTTTCACTCAAGAAGCTTTAACAAGCCAAAACTTGGGAGGCATTTTGAAATGATAGATAAATTGTGAGCATGTTAAAGAAAAAACAGACTAAGTTTGAATGTTATTAAAGCTCCAGTTTTTAAAGCTACTGCTAATCAGTCACACATGAAAATATAAGCCAGTGATGGAAGAATGACTGAATAATTGGGCATCTTCAAGCTTGGTTCTGATCATCTCAGATGCCAAACCCCCTTTCCCGCTTTGAATGTGACTCAGTTCAGTCAGTTTGTAGGGAACAGAATTATCGGTAAGTCTGACAGGCTAAAGCCTTGACGCTTTCAGGTACTAGGAAGATCCTAACAAGACCAAGGCTTTGGAGACACCTGGGTGGCTTGGTTGGTTGAGCTTCTGCCTTCGGCTCAGATCTCCCAGGATATAACCTCTTGTCTGGCTCCCTGCTCAGCAGAGAGCCTGCTACCCCCTCTGCCTCTGCCCCTCCACCACCCTTCACCCCCCTGCAGACCCCTCATGCTGTCTCACACTCTCTCTCCCTCAAATAAATAAATAAATAAAATCTTTAAGAAGAAAAAGACAAGGCTTTGGTTTGGGCCCATTTATGTCATTTTACTTACCTTGTTCTCTTGCCTCTTGTGTAAACTTCTGATTTTAAAAATAACTTAAACACACAGAAAAGTTGAAAGAATGGTACAGAGAATTCACCTGTTTGCTTTACCCAGAATTAACAATTGTTAACATTTTACCAAATTTGCTTTATATTTCTCTAGTCTACATCTTTTTCTAGAACCATTTAAGAGTAGGTTGCATATGTTATGGCCCTGTACCCTTTAATGACTTGAGTGCATATTTCCTAAAAACAAGAATATTCTCTTACATGAATACAGGGAATTAATTAAGGGTAATACTTTAGAGTCCATACTGAATTGGTCAATTGTCCCAGTCATATTATTTATAGTACCAGTACAAGATCCAGTATAGGATTATACATTGTACTTACTCTGTTAGAACTTTGACTAATAGGAGAGGCTACAGGAAAACAGTTTTCAGATAATGTTCAGAAAGGGGCCATGAGGACTCAGATTTATTGAGTACCTTTTTATCTCAGGAGATGTATTCCTATGAGGTAGTCTGTCAATTAGTGTTCTCCAGAGAAACAAAGCCAATAGGTTATTATTATATATTCTATGTATACATTATATAAATTTACATATCTATAATTTATGGAGTATAGAAAATATATAATATATTCCTATATATGGTAATGATAGTAATGATTCAAATATTGTTGTGAACACAATAGAAATGGCTGTAAGCTTTCCCAGAAACTTGTTGTGTCATTCCTGTTGGGAAAAAAAATAAGATGGAATTTATCTTTGCATAGAAAATTTTAAAGCACTTTCCTTCTATCTATCTATCTATCTATGGAGAGAACACAAAAGAGAGAGAGAGAGAGAGAGAGATGATAATGAGGTCAGACCAGTTCAAAACCAGTAGGGAAGGCCAGGCTGGAAACTCAGCAGGAGTTGACACTGCAATCTTGAGGCACAAAGCTTCTTCTTCCTCAAGAAATCTGTTTTTGTTCTTACGGCCGTCCAACTGCTTTGATGAGACCCACCCACATTATTGAGGGCGATCTACTTAAAGACAAGTGACGGTAGATGTTAGCCAGACAACTTCACAGCAACACTTGGCTTGATGATTAATTAAACAATTGGCCTAGCCAAGTTAACTCAGAAAGCTATCAGAGGTAGAGACCATCACTCACATGTTACACATGAGGAGTCTAAGACTTAGCACCATGGTTTTTTTGTTTTTATTATGTTAGTCACCATACAGTACACCATTAGATTAGTTTTTGATGTAGTGTTCCATGATTCATTGTTTGCGTATAACACCCAGTGCTCCATGCAATACATACCCTCCTTAATACCCATCACAGGGCTAACCCATACCCCACCCCCCTCCCTTCTGAAACCCTCAGTTTGTTTCTCAGAGTCCACAGTCTCTCATGGTTCATCTCCCTCTTTGATTTCCACCCCCCTTCATTCTTCCCTTCCTTCTCCTAATGTCCTCCGTGCTATTCCTTATGTTCCACAAATAAGTGAAACCATATGATAATTGTCTTTCTTTGCTTGACTTATTTCACTTAGCATAATCCCCTCCAGTTCCATCCATGTCAATGCAAATGGTGGATATTCATCCTTTCTGATGGCTGAGTAATATTCCATTGTGTATATGGACCGCATCTTCTTTATCCATTCATCTGTTGAAGGGCATCTCGGCTCTTTCCACATTTGGGCTATTGCAGACATTGCTGCTATGAACATTGGGGTGCACAGGGCCCTTCTTTTCACTACATCTGTATCTCCGGGATAAAAGGCCAGTAGCGCAATATTTGGGTCATAGGGTAGCTCTATTTTTAAGTTTTTGAGGAACCTCCAGCTGTTTTCCAAAGTGGCTGTACCAACTTGCATTCCCACCAACAGTGTAAGAGGCTTCCCCTTTCTCCACAATCTCTCCATTTGTTGTTTCTTGCCTTGTCAATTTTTGCCATTCTACCTGGAGCACCACAGTTTTTTGTTTTTTGTTTTTTTTTTTTACTAGGGATACTCATTGTGCATGGCTGAGTCAGAAACGGTTTTGGGGGGGGTTGTTTTTTTTTGTTTTTTGTTTGTTTGTTTGTTTTTTACTAAGGATACTCATTGTGCATGGCTGAGTCAGAATATAAATCCAGTGTGTCCCACTCCAAAAACCTGTACTTCTCCCATGGCACCCCTGTTGCCTAACTTCAACATAAGCTGATTTGGAAAGTGGTAAGTTTCCAGTCACTGATGGTATATAAACACGGACTGAATGACTAGTTATCAAGAATGTTCCAGAAATGATTCAAACCTTAAATAAGTGCTCATGCTGTGTGGGTTTTCAAATTCTATTTGCCTTTATGAATCTATAGTGTATTTTAAAAAATGTGTTTTAGGGCTATGGTTTTTCTTACTGACATATAATATTTTTGTGTACAGATACCTTCATATTCAGTTAGTACCCCTCATCAGAATAGACAGGTAATTGCACCCTTTTTATTTTTTTTCTAGGAGGCTACATTATTTATAGTTTTCAGAATAGCATTTCAAATTAGTGCTACTATTTGGCAGATTTTTAGAAGGTCACAGAGAAAAATATGAGACTTTAGAGAAAAACCATGCTGTTCAAAATCAGTTTTAAAAGACTCTCATGTAAATATAAACTTCATATATTCTAATAAGTCATTTGTATCCTTATACTTTCATTTCAAGGATAATTTCATGGCTTAATTTTTTTTCTTTTTTTTTACTTCACAGTAGAAGTGTCATCAGAACTCTTGGTTTATTTTGACAGTTATCCTCAGCATTAGAAAAAGTTTCATCCTTTGTAGGGCATTTTCAATAATAAGTAATAATCATAGATGTAATATTCACTAAGCATTATTTGGTATCAAGTACTTTGTTAAATGATTTATATGCATTATCTTATGTGAGTTTTTCTTCATATCAGCTCAAAGACGTAAAGTACTATTGTTGCATCCATTTTAAGGAAAAGAAAAAAAAAAAAGGTCCAGGAAGATTGAATAATCCTAAAAGGAAGATCCTACCCAGATGATGGTATCCTAACATAAATGGATTTATATTTTATATGTAATTCAAACTGTCCTTTAAAAATCTGAGCGTTCGTATTTCAACAGATGATGGAGCAAAGTAATTAAGTGCCTTGTCTGTAAGCAAGATGGTTGCCGATTATAAAATTAATTTATGACCTCTTAACACAAAGTCCAAGGTTTGCCTGTTAAACTACAACATCTTCTAATAATAAAACCTACTGTTATGACAGCTTAACATATGAAATTTCCCATTGCTTAGCAAATACTAATTTCTATACTGCAGTCTATAATTACCATTGCCAGGCAATTGCATGGTTCTTTGCTTGAGTAACATGCTGTCATCTGATTTTAGGGCAGGTTGTTTTTTTCTCTAGATGTGTTTTTCACCTGGTAGGGAATAAAAGGCAACTCTTTAGTCTGATTTAAAAAAAATTGAAACCTAAAGGAGTATTGTTATGAACACAGAAAGGACTATATGTCCAGATTTTTTTTTCCAGATTTGACTATTGTGAGATTTTGTGGATACAAATCTCCTATGTAGCAGAGGAAAGTCCTGTTGAATTCATATCCCAGGATAGAGGTGATGATTGAAATATTATCATAAGTACGATGGAAATGCCATGAGCTTTCTTTCTTAGTAACTTGTGATATCAGTATTCCTGGTAGGATTTAAGCATGGCTGGGGAGAAAAAAAAAAAAGGGAATAAAATGGAATTTATCTTTGCCTAGAAGATTTTAAAATCCCTTCTAATTCAGATAGTTTTTAATTCCATTAGACTTTATTTTTATACAATAGAGAGGACTCCCCTTATGCTTGCCATTGTGAACAAGTATAATTCCCATTTTAGAAATTACTGTGTTCCCAGGACACGTGGGTGGCTCAGTCAGTTAAGCATCCAACTCTTGACATTGGCTCAGGTCATGCTTTCAGGACAGTGAGACCCAGCTCCACCTTGGGCTCTGTGCTCAGCAGGGAGTCTGCTTGAGATTCTCTCCCTCTCCCCCTACCCCTCCCTGTGCTCTCTCTAAGTAAATAAATAAAATGTTAAAAAAAAAAGAAATTACTATGTTCCCAAGTGGAAAAAAATATTAAAAGTTATCATTTGGGGACACCTGGGTGGCTTTGTTAAGTGTCTGTCTTTGGCTCAGATCAGGATCCCATGATCCTGGGACCACGTCCCACTCCCAGCTCCCTGCTTCTCCCTATTCCTCTGCCCCTCCCCACCACTCGTGCTGGCTCTCTCTCTCTATCAAATAAATGAATAAAATCTTTTTTAAAAAGTTACCATTTGATCCATTCCAAATAGTGGATGTGGTCTTTGTATATATGATTATACATGTATTCACACTTCGAGATGATTTTTTTTAAAGATTTTATTTATTTATTTATTTGAAAGAGAGAGAGAGAGAATGAGAGAGTACAAGCAGGGGGAGCGGCAGAGGGAGAGGGAGAAGCAGACTCCCCGCTGAGCAGGGAGTTCGACACAGAGCTTGATCCCAGGACCCTGGGATCATGACCTGAGCCACCCAGTGCCCCAAGACAATTAACATAATCATTATTTGTTCGTGTTATCACCATCTACTCTCTGACCTTATAGAGTCTGAAGATTCTTCAGGTCAAGTCCTTCCTTTCTCTGGCAGAAGTGTGGGGGACTACTGCTCATTTTTGCTCTTCTAGCTTCTTGAAAATGGGATGCCTACAGGAGACAATATTGCTGACATCCTGCTAAAATTTGTAGAAAAGGCAGTCACCATATTTTCTGGGTGTTAATTTGTGAGATATTAGTTACTGGTGCAGACGAAAGAGTCAACTGGCCAAGGCTTTGGAGTTAGGAAGTGGAGAATCTTGCTCTATTCAGAGCTGGCCATTGCTACATATTGACTGAGCTACCATTTGGCTTCTGGACCTTCAGGTAATATCTCTTTCAGTGTTCTTTCAGAGTTTCACTCACTCGTCTTTCCCTTCTTGAACAATTCCTCTTGGACTTTCAGGACCAATTTATATCCTCTCACCCCATCTACCTCTGCTGGTCTCCTTTCAGTCTGAGGAAAAGCTTTTTCTGTCTCCTTCAGTAAGCTGCTCTCATTCTCTCTCTCTCTGTGTCTCTTTCTCTCTCTCCCATTCTTTCCCATTATACCCCTCCTTCTCTCTCCCTCCATCTCTTCCTCCTCCCTCAAAAATCTTCTTTTTCCTCAGTAGACTTCATATGGCTCATAAATCCAGATTCCAAAGTATTAGCAAGCAAAATTATTATACCTTCTCTTGTAGGAGTGGAAGAGGTTCACCTCCATACCTTTCTAGGAGGTGAAGGAAAATAACCCCATTCCCTTCTGTCAGTATCACATAGAAAAAGAAGCAAAAATAATTAGGCTTTCAATTAAAAGAGCCTGAATATATATATCCTACCACAATCATATATTTTGGTTTAAGTTAATCTCAGCTAATTCTTATTTTATCCTGACTAAGTTCCAAGTTTAGGAACCTCTGTGGGTATTATAAAAGAAAAATTGTGTATATTCTGACTAGCACATTCATCGGATTCTGATTACCAACACTAGGAGGCTCAGGTAAGCAGCACCCCTTACAGAATAGGACCTGAACAAAGCCTTTTCTCATTAGGGCATGCTATGCACTGCATGCATACAGACTAAGTCTGGAAAGGGTAAAAATTTTAAATAATAAAATGAAAACAAGACCCATACACATCTACCCAAAAGACAAACAAAGGTGATATAGGACCAATCCTCCTGTGAATTTCTTGCCTTAAAACTTAAATTTCTTAACTTATGAAATATTCAGTGCTTTGTTTGAAAAGTCAAACCATGTATGCCTAAGCTTCCAGGCTTCAGAAGAAAAAGGTAATTCCTCTTGGATATGACTTATACACATTATAGAAGCTTTGGTATGGTTGGTAAGTCAGTGAACATACAGATGAGATGGAAAAATACCCCAATGACTGTCAAAGATGTTCCATGTTGTAGTTCACAGCTTCTGTTAGGCTGTGGAATTCAGATTTATTTCTAAACCTCTCTGAAAAAGCTCTCTGGTGAAATAACTGTTAATCTCAACAGATTGGGAAAAGAAATTCCTAGAAGATTTTTTAATGAAGCAAACATAAGAAGCCTAAGTTGAGCAGAATATTAAAGAGTTGCAAATTCTAATGGTCTTCGGTGTGTGTGTGTGTGTGTGTGTGTGTGTGTCTTCAATCGTTTTTAAGCCAGCACAGTTTTCTGTAATGGTCTTCTAATGTATTTATATAAAAATAAGATATCTAATTTAATTTTAGATACATTTATTTTAGTAGCTCTCCCTTTGTTCTCAGTCTTCACTTTTGGGAAAAATAAGGTAAGAGTCATAAGAGTGGTTCCTCTGTTAAAATGGAAGACAAATATTTTTCTCTTTTCTTATAACCTTTAATTAGAAATATATTTTTCAGGAAGCATTTTTACTCCAGTGAACATCGCAGCCTTATCCAATATTTTTGTAGCCTTTGTATCTGTGAAGTGCTTTAAAATGAGCTTGATTAGACACACATTCTATCATCCAAGAAAAGAATCAATACAGAATATCATTCCCATGTGACAGATAGCATAGATGCATCATCATAGAGGTGTATTTATTAGGAAAGAGGTTAAGTTGCCTGTTCAAGTTGGTCTTCCAAGTCAATGGAAGACAAGGGAATAAAACTTGCTATTCTGTAGCTTTTAATGTATTGCCTCAGTTGCTTAGCTACATGTCTTCTTTTTATGTATTAATCAACAACACTATAATTATCATGAATGGCCATTGCACATCAATAATTCATTTTCCAATGTAAGTACATAAAAGGATTAATGTTACACAGCGCTACGATATTAAGAAGGAAAGGTCACTAAACGATGTATTAAAAGAATCATGAGAACAGACCAACAAATTAAGCCCAACAGGAAAGATCAGCATTTGTTGGATAAACCTAATAAAATCTTGCAGTTTATTGATGTTGCTCCTCCACTGGGCAAAAATAGCTCTAGGATAAGATAGAAAGACAATAAATAATCAAGTGGATTAGAGAGTTGCCAAAACACAGTGGAGATCACGGTAGCTGAAAGTAAAGTTGTAAGTACAAATTTCAATAGATCCATCATTGCCAAAATGTTATGTTACCTTGGGAATTATTTTCTGTTACTGAAATGTAAAGAAACCAAATTTTTTTTTCTAAATTCTGAATCACAGACTTCTGGTTGTCATAATTTTAGTGAGTCATTGGGAGGTCATTTCACTAAACACATCTTTTATTTTTATTTTATTTTTTTAATTTTATTTTATTATGTTATGTTAATCACCATACATTACATCATTAGTTTTTGATGTAGTGTTCCATGATTCATTGTTTGCGTATAACACCCAGTGCTCCATTCAATCTGTGCCCTCTTTAATACCCATCACCAGGCTAACCCATCCCCCCACGCCCCTCCCCTCTAGAACATCTTTTAAATCACAAAAAGTTTCTTTTAAATCACAAAAAGTTTCTTTCTCCTTTAAAGACATTCTCCTGCAGATTAGAATGGTGTTCTATCTTGAGGAATACTATTAAATGACCAGTGGACATATAAATGTAAAAACATATGACTGATATAAAATGGTAGGTTAAAAAGGCTCTTTAAAGATTATTTTTTAGGGTTGCCTGGGTGGCTCAGTTGGTAAGTGTCTGCCTTCAGCTCAGGTCATGATCCCAGATCCTGGGATACAGCCCCACATCGGGCTCCCAGATCCGCAGGAAGCCTGCTTCTCCCTCTCCCACTCCCCCTGCTTGTGTTCCCTCTCTTGCTGTGCCTCTCTCTGTCAAATAAATAAATAAAATCTTTTTAAAAAAAGATTATTTTTTATATTAAATGTGCATCAACTAATAAGTCTGACAGGCTCTATGCTATTTTGACATTCAAGATCAAAATGAATTGTACTTCCAGACTTCCAATCCAAGAAACTTTATAAAGATAATGACAAAGATATTTTCATAAATACATTGATTGCAGAATTTATTCCAGGCCAAAAAAAAATTAAAAAAACCAACCTAAACGTCTAACATAGGGATTGATTACATAATAGATAATACTTTTTGTACGATGCATTAATATGCAGCCATTAGCAATTATGTTCATGAATAATTTTGGTGACCCAGAAAGATGCTCCTCACAATAAATCAAGTAAAAAATAAGAGAGAGAGAACAAAAAATTATACACAGCAGGATATTTTATACCTTCCCACTTTCTATATGTGCATCTAAAAATTCTAGGAGGATGTATACCAGACTACCAAAAACATTTAAAAGGCTTTTTGTGAAATATGTATTGTTATACTTTTCTCCATCTTCTAAATTTGCTACAATAAAAATAAAGTGTAACCTTAATCAGCCTAAACCAATAAAGGTTTTTATTTTGTTATTATTGTTTTAATGAATCGTTTCAGTTTCTCAAGGATGTCAAGCTTGCTCTTTGGTGCTTGCCGTTCCTTCTGCTGGAATGTTCTTTCCCTGTTCTCATGGCTGACTACTTTAGATCACTTTATGACTATGCCCAGACATCACTTCCTCAGTGAAACTTTCCAAAACTACGGAATGGAATGTATCCCACCATCATCATTCTTATCCCATTATCTTGCTTCACTTTCTTCATGGCACTATCTAAAATTATATCATTAACCTGTTATTTAATCAAATTATGTGTTAGCATCTGTCTGTTGTGGTAGTAAACAAATATATGAAGCAGAGGAAACTTGTCTGTCTTGTTTAAATTTTAAGTCCCCCGGTCCTAGAACCTTATCTGCATAAAGGAGGCACCAAATTCATATTTGTTAAATAAAATGAGATGCTCTTGAAAAATTAAAACTTTACAATGTGTGTATAATAACTGTCAACTGTAGATTGAGAAGAAAGGGACCGACGTGAACCTCCTCTGTTTGGGCAATTAGTAGGGCAAAATGCATCTTACTTTTGAAGGAGAATAGGAAGATTAAGAACTTAAAATTTAAAAAAAAAACAAATTTTTTTAAAAAAATGAAGCGAAGTGTAAGGATAGCTCATAAAATAAATGTTAGGAAGTCCTATTCAGATGCTAAAATTGGGTCACAAATCTGTCTCTAAATCAATGGTCTTGTCTTTTTGTGTTGGATAGTGGGTCCCTTTGAAGATCCAACAAAAAACCTGAAACACAGCCTCAGATAAATACTCATGCATATTTGTCATATCCATGACGTTTTGCCGACAGTTGCTGAGATTCACAGACCATCCTAATGGTGCATGAATTACACAATAAAAGCTACTGCTCTGTCCTATCCAGTAAACATAAGTTATAAAGTTTGGGATTCAATGAGTTAAAAATCCTCAAGAAGTTCAAGTTACATCTAAGAAAAGAGCAAATGTTCCACTTTAGCCTCCCAGAAAACAGACATCACAGATATGATCACATCTACTTGTTACCTCCAGGCTAGCAAATGGAGTTGCAAAGCTAAGGAACTTGGCGAATTAGAGAACCAGCATAGAGTTGCACATGAAGCGAAGTCAGAGATGAATGTTTGTCCTATTACAGCAGGTCAAAAAAGTTTCATGGAAAAGATCATGTCTGAGCTGTATCTTGAAGAATAGTCATAATAACAAAATAATAGCTTGTAAAGTTTATCTAGGACATTCGAAGTACTAGGTACTCTACTAAGTGCTTTACATACATCATATTTTTAAAATCCTCACAATAATCCTCATTTAAAGAAAAAGTGAAAATTAGAGAAGTTCAGTAATTTGCCCCCAGGATATTCAGCTAGTAAGCAGTAGAGCAGTTTCAAGCCAGTCTGAAGTCTGGCTCATCTTTGTTCACCATTATATAAGAGCACTGCTCTCCAGAAGGGTAAGATCTGAATCACTAGAGAAGAAGGGAAAGGGACATTCCCAGTGAGGGGATGCTTTAACAACTGTACAAATATTACTGTAACTCTAGAAATAGCTAAGTAATTCCGAGTGCTCAAAACAAGGCAAAAAAATTAATTAATTCTTTTGGGCTATACTTAAATCTATTTTCACAACTATTTTGACATAAAATTGAGAAAAAAGAAATATCATCTGCCAAGATAAATAATGGGGGGCCTCTAGTAAATGAGGAACTATAGTACCTTTTGGCTTTACATTTACATTTACATCCAATTTATAGATTGAATGTGGTGTTCCATACTGTAAAATGGTTGTTTGAGTGACAGCCTTCAGGGAACTTTATCTTCTAGCCAAAAGTAAAATTGTCTTTCAGTAAAAGGACAAATTTCCTGGCACCTTTATAAATAAGTTAAAAGATGGATATGATGGAAGTGAACCCTCTCATGGAATTTACAGTGCCTCTAAAAGCTATCAGTTGCTACAAGCTATAAGATTTTTCTTCATTGAGTGTCCTGATGATATAGTCTTGGACTGGATGTGAAATAAATACATATGTGTCTATCTTTTATCTAGGCAGGTAAATCAAGGGCCCTTAAAGGTTGTCTCTTTATTCTGAAAAACTGAATGTAGTGTATTAAGAAATAGTTGAGAGAAAATAGTTAGGGCCAACCTTTGTGCAGCTTTTAGTTATTTTTAAGTGCCATTTTATTGCCATATTCTAATAATACAGAGGAAACAGCACCCAAATATAAATGTTCTTTCATATATTCTAACAAATTTTAGAATTAATAACAGTATTATCAATATTAATGTCAGCAAGAGCTAAAATTTACTAAACAACTTATGTACTAGGAGGTATGCCAAGCACTTGAATGTATTATAATTTAATTTATACAGTTATGCCCTGAGGGTAGCCTTTTATTATCCCTGTTTAACAGATGGGAGACACTGAGGCCTGAGACCCAGGAGGGCATGTTAGGGCCCTGAGGCCACATGGTTAGAGTGGCAGAAATGGCATTTGGCCCCAGGTGAGACTGCTTCCAAACCCTGCGGTTTTAACTCCTACCGTCTTAGTCAACCTTGTCATTTGAATTTGAGAACGAGTTTCTTCATTTAACATTTACTTAAAATGCAAGAGAAACTACTAAACTATGGTTACAAAAATATAGTGTGAGTAAGAAGAAGCATTTAGCTTACTGCTGAGAATACTTAGGAATATATTAACCTCTCGACTGAGTGAAGGAAATAAGACTGTTTTCCTTGCTCACCTACTATGACAGATTATCATACATTCTAAAATCATTGGTTTACACCAGTCTTTGTTTTTAATTTCTATAAGGTCAGAGGTCGTGGCTTCCATTTCTTTTGTGACATCTCATTGTGTTTGGTACAGTACCCTGCAGAGTTAAGTGGTCAAAAAAAAAAAAAAATGCTCGTTGACAGCCTTCTCATTGGGCATCTGTCAATATCCTACAGTGTACTTTTTCAGATTTAATGAAACTGTATTCTTGAAAAAAAAAATGCTCATCTGTTCTAATACCCCATGAAAATCAATATATGTACTATAATGGCTTGAAAACATCCATTAATTTTTCTCTGTTTTATTTTTCCCACTTGTTTATTGACGAAAATAATACCTAAATTTTTTTAGCAAGTTGAAGCATGAAGAAGTTTGGTTTGATAATTGCTCTGAAAACGCTTACTTCCTGATTACCTTTCACTTCAACAGGTAGCTTATAAAAGATTTGTTCTTTAAATACTAGCTTCTTTTGTTTATTTATTTTACATATGGGAAAATTGAAACTATCTATTAAAGTTATTCTGTAAATTAATGCCCAATCTACATTATGATTTTGTTGTAGTTGTAACAGCCTCCATATAGACGTAATGAAATACCAGGAGACCTGGAGTCCCATATCCAATGCTTTTACTACTCAGTATATAACTCAAATTCTCTGTTACTAATTTCTTCACTGCTATGAAGAAGTAGTTGAAGGAGATCATTTCCAAGGTTTTTAAGGAATAATATTTTCTAATACTATTATGTACTATGTATATTCTATATGTTACTATAGATAGTAAAATATGGTATTATTTCCACTAATTGCTTTGATTGGATTTTTGTCTTAAAATGCTACTCATGATTCAAGGTCAGAATAGCGTTGGTTTAGAATGGAAATATGGTCTGCCAAATTCTCTCAACTATGGTTCCTATTTTTTAAATAACTTACATTTTCAATTTTGAATATGGACATTAGGCTTAGGGGTGCAACTTAGTATGTTCTAAGGACATTTGAAAAGTGGATGCCATCTTCAAAGTAAGACGTTTACAACATAGTTTGTTTTAAAATTTGTTGACTATGGTTTCATAACCTCCATTTTGTCTATATAATTATCTCTTTATAAACCATTTCAGATGTTCTCTAGAAACATAAAAGTATTTTTTTTAATTATCATAAATATTTGGGTGTGTTCTGAAAATTATCTAATTCCAGAATATATGAAATTACCTAACTTCTGAGAGATCTAGAATTTTACAGTGGAAGGAAACTTCTAGATCATCTATTAACTCCACATTTTACAGAAAATAGAGAAACCAAATTACAAGGAAATTAAGTGAATTGTCCAAGGTCACATAGCTATTGAGTGACAGAACTAGCTCTCTCCAGCATTTCTTTCCTCTGCTTCCCAGTAAGAACAACTCCAGATACAGAATCTTGCCCATATAATCTCTAGCATATTTTGCAGCTCTGTTGTTTGGGATATGCACATTGAGGATTGCTATATCTTCTTGAGGGATTGACCCTTTTCCCTTATATAATGGCCCTTTCTGGCACTGATTTTTTTTAATTCTTAATTTAAATTTACCTGTTATTAATATATATATTCATGTTATATATTATTGTTATATATTATATATACATGTATAATATATTAATATATATAAAACTTGAAATAATGTATACATCAAAATGAAAATTAAGCTTCTCATATCTTTAGAACAGGAAGTAGTTTTGCAACTACCCTGAGAAATTTAGGCTCCTTCTCTTCCATGGAAACTGGGAGGTAGGGGCGCTATCTTCTTTGATATTTATATTTCAAAGAGGTGGTTTCCAAATCCTTGTGAAAAAAGATTCCTGGGTTATAAAATTGGCAAGAAACTTGTTTATTTTAAAAAGACTTACATACATGTAAAAGAGTCAGAAAAAGAAATCACAATTATAAGTTTTTTTGAGTAAATGCTCTAAGAAAAGAGAAGGATAGGGAAAAGTCTCTTTCCCTTTTTCTACCAGGGAAAATTCATTTTTTTTCTTTTCTTTTTTTTTTTAATTTGTATTGACCCTTACAGAAAGAGAGAGGGCACCTTATTACAGGATACCTTGGTTTTGTTTCCAGACCATCACAATAAAATGAGTCACGTGAATGTTTTGGATTCCCAATGCATATAAATGTTATGTTTATCCTATACTGTAGTCTCTTAAGTGTGCAAATGACTTTATGTCTAAAAAAATAATGTATATACCTTCCTTAAAAATACTTTATTGCTAAAAATGCTAATCATCATCTGAACTTTCAGCGAGTCATAATCTTTTTATTGATGGAGGGTCTTGCCTTGATGTCGGTGGCCGCTGACTGATGAGGGTGAAGGTTGGGGTGGCTGTGGTAAGTTCTTAAAATAAAACAACTATGAAGTTCACTACACTGATTTTTTTTCCTTTCATGAACAATTTTTTGCAGCATAGGATGCTGATTAATAGCATTTTATCCACAGTAGAACTTTAAAAATTGGAGTGAATCCTCTCAAACTTTGTTGCTGCTTTATCGATTAAGTTTTTATAATATTCTCAATCTTTGTTGTCATCTCAACAATCTTTACAGTATCTTCACTAGGACTAGATTCCATCTCAAAGAAACCACTGTTTTTGCTCATCCATAAAGAACAGTTTGTCATCTGCTAAAGTTTTATCCTGAGATTACAGCAATTCAGTCCCATCTTCAGGCTCCACTTCTAACACTAATTCTCTTGCTATTTCCACCACATCGCAATTTTCCTCTGAAGTCTCAAACCCCTCAAAGTCATCCATGGGGTTTGGAATCAACTTCTTCCAAACTCCTGTTCATATTGATATTTTGACCTCTTCCCATGTATCACAAATGTTCTTATTGGCATCTAAAATGGTGAATCCTTTTCAGATGGTTTTCAACTTATTTTGCCCAGATCCATCAGAGGAATCACTATATAGCAACTATAGCTTTACAAATGTATTTCTTCAATAATAAGACTTGAAAATTAAAGTAACTCTTTGATCCCTGGGCTGCAGAATGGGTGTTGTGTTAGCAGGCATGAAAACAACATGAACCTCATTGTACATCTCCATCAGAGCTCTTGAGTGATAGGGTGACAGGTGCATTGTCAATGAGCAGTACTGTTTTGAAAGGAATCTTTTTTTCTGAGTAGTCGGTGCCAACAGTGGGCTTAAAATATTCAGTAAGCCATGTTGTAAACAGATGTGCTGTTATCCAGGCTTTGTTCCATTTACAAAGCACAGGCAGAGTAGATTTAGCATAATCTTTAAATGTCATAGGATTTTCAGAGTGACATATGAACACTGGCCTCAACTTAAAGTCACCAGTTTCACTAGCCCCTAACAAGAGAGTCAGCCTATCCTTTGAAGCTTTGAGGCCAGGCTTTGACTTTTCCTCTCTAGCTATGAAAGTCCTAGAAGGCATCTTCTTCCAATATAATGCTGTTTTATCTACATTGAAAATCTGTTGTTTAGTGTAGCCACCTGCATGAATTATCTTAGCTGTATCTTCTGGAAAACTTGCTGCATCTTCTACATCAGCCCTTGCTGCTTCACATTGCACTTTTTTTTTTTTAAATATTTTATTTATTTGACAGCACAAGCAGGCAGAGAGGCAGGCAGAGGGAGAGGGAGAGGCAGGCTCTCCACTGAGCAGGGAGACCGATGCGGGGCTCAATCCCAGGACCCTGGGATCATGACCTGAGCCAAAGGCAGCCGCTTAACTGACTGAGCCACCCAGGCGCCCCTTCACATTGCACTTTTATGGAGACAGCTTTGTTCTTTAAACCTCATGAAGCAACCTGTGGTAGCTTCCAAATTTCTTCTGTAGCTTGCTCACCTCCCTCAGCCTTCATAGAACTGAAGAGAGTTAGGACCTGGCTGTGATTGGTCTTTGACTTAAGGAAATGTTGCAGCTGGTTGATCTTCTATCCAAACTACTGAAACTTTCTCCATACCAGCAATAAGGCTATTTCACTTTATTATCATTTCTGTGTTCCCTGGAGTAGCAATTTTAAGTTTCTTTAAGAACTTTTCCTTTAAATTCACAACTTGGCTAGCTGCGTGGCACAACAGGCTTAGATTTTGGCCTGTCTCAACTTTGAATATGGCTTCCTCACTAAGCTTAATCATTTCTAGCTTTTGATTTAAAGTTAGAGATATACTACTCTTCCTTTGACTTGAACACTTAGTGGCCATTGTAGGGTTATTAACTGGCCTAATATCAATACTGTTTTGTCTCAGGAAATAGGGATGCTCGAGGAGAGGGAGAGAGATTGGGGAACAGCCAGATGGTGGAGTAGTCAGAACATACACAACATTCATCGATTAAATTTGCCTTCTTATATGGGAGAGACTTCTGGGGCCTCAAAACAATTGCAGTAGTAACATCAAAGATCATGGATCACAGATGACCATAACAAATATAATCATAATGAAACAGTTTGAAAAGTGAGAATTACCAAAATGTGACACAGAGACAGGAAGTGAGCAAATGCTCATAGAGAATGGCACTGGTAGACTTGCTTGATGCAGGGTTGCCACAAACCTTCAATTTGTGAAAAAGACAGTATCTGGGAGGCACGATAAAGTGAAGCACAATCAAACAAGAGATGCCTGTACTGCCAGGTGGAAGTGAAATCCAAGATCCCCAAGTGGCCTCCATTGACACCTGATGGGGAGAGTTCCTCATTACTGCTGAAGAGGGTGGGACTTCCTGCTCCCCAGTAGGTCTCCACTGACACCATGGTGGTGTCTGACACCACTACTGGATAATGACGAAAGTCCTGACTCTACACTAGTCCTCTTTCGACACCTCCTCAGAGGGGAATGGGACCAATGTCTCGTTACTTCCAGATGGGGGTGAAAGTGCAGACTCCCCATATGACCTCCACTGGCACCATGACTGACCGCAAGGATGAAAATCTCAACCCCTACTGGATCTTTTCTGACATAACTCTGGTGAGGGTGTTTGGGGTATCTTTTTATAGCCTCTCAAGGGTGAAAGTCTTGTTTCCCCATTCAGCCTTTACAGGCATGAGTGGAGGTGGGACCATAGGCATTTCCGTGGTGTTGGCTGGAGCAGGGCAGCACTTTCTACAAGTTTCCTGCCTTATGAAATTGCCCCTTTTCTGGCCTTTTCACTAGAGAGAAGACCTTTGAGGGAGAGTTTTTTTGTTTGCTTGTTTGTTTGTCTGTACATGTTGGTGTTTCTCTGTACATGTTGGTGTTTCTCTGTTGCTGGTTTCTTCAACTCCAAATGTGGGATATATGAGGTGAAAAAAAAAAAAAAAAAACCCTGTGGTGTTAAATTCCCTGGTCAATCTGACTGCCCTCCACCTTTCAGAGTCTTCTTATGTTTGTTTGGCATATACCCTATGGAGTTTTCAGTTGTACTTAGTGGGAGAAATAGGGAAAAGTACATCTATTCCATCTTCTCAGAAACAGAAGTCTTGCCGCATTTTTTTTTTAAGATTTTATTTATTTGCCAGAGAGAGCAAGAGAGATAGAGAGAGAAAGAGCTCACAAGCAGGGAGAGCAACAGGCAGAGTGAGAAGCAGACTCCCAGCTGAGCAGGGAGCCTGATGTGGGACTCAGTCCCAGGACCCTGGACCATGACCTGAACCGACTGATCCACCCAGGTGTCCCTCTCCTCGTATTTTGAAAATAGTGACATGGAGGTCATTTGTGTTATAAGGACTCAAAAGGAGTCATTCAGAAATTCCAAACCCACTACTTTCCTAACCACTAAATTGTAAGATCCATGAGGAACGGGGCTATGAGTTTTACTCACTCTTGGGCAACTTTCAGTCCTTTGGTGTTAGTGAACAGACAAAAGGTTTTCTTATCTTTATAATCCGGTTTTTCATATTTGAGAATGAATGTTGAGGTGGAAAATAATCCACATGGTATGCAAATGTTACCCTTCCATTAGAATATTTGTAACTCTTTCGTTGAAAACTTAAGATAATTGTTTGATCAAAGAAAAGGTGGCCCCCTTTTGTTTGATTAAAATTGCCTATTCCTATTACTTCAAGGAAGAATTTAAAAGTATTACTTTTTTAAAAATATAAAACAAGTCAAGTTAATGATAATGATAGGGGAAGAATTTTTATTTCTGACTACAAGAATGATACTCACTTTTTTCTTTAATAAGAACAGTAAGTAGAAATAATTATTCATGCATGCTTGCCATCTCATTTCACATTGATATAAAATTCTCTCCAATAAAACTCAAGTGGGATTTTTTTTTTTGCAAGGTTGGACTTTAGGAGGTTTATTATTTCCATTAGGCTATGGAATTTGATTATTCAATCAACCTACTTCAATCCAGAAAAATCTCTTATGGCCCATTAATTTAAAGAACCTTCTTTGTAAAGTACATGATTGTGAAACGAAAAAAAAAAATAAAGATTGTCCTTATTGCTTCCCTTCCTTCGACTCTTACTCTTTGTTTTAAATAATTCTTGTTGCAATTCACTTGCCATAAGCTCATTAAATACATTCCTAGCCATGGTGATTCTAGAATCTTGAATAATAAAGATTAATATGCTGATCCAAATTCAATTACTGGCCTGAGCATATCAAATATATTAAACTTTTTTCAGCATAAGAAGTATATTTTCATCAGAAGAAATGTACCTTTCTCAGTTTAATTACTCTAGAGGGTTTTCAGTAAAAGTTTAAGATTTCCCTATGGTTAAAATAGCCACATGTGAATTTATATATATATGCATATATATGTATATATTTATAATATGTTGAAAAAGCATTTCTCAAAGTATACTATGCTTTTTTTTCCTAAAAAATATCTTCCTGCAAATCATGTAAGTAAATAAGTAACTGTGTACATTTGTGCCTATACATATTTGAGGTGGGGTGAGAGGTATTCTAAATGATAGTGTAGTTATTTTTGTTTACTTACTGTTTAACTATTCCTTTCATAGATGACTTAGATTAATAATACTATCTCCAAGCTTGGGATTTCAAAAGTTGATCGAGCCTGACCTCTAATTCTAGTTTGTTTACAGAAATTGCTATTTCTCAACACTAGCACAGTTAAATGAGAAACCTACCTTAAGAGACTTTACTTGTTGAATCAACACAGGAACTTTTAATAAACACTAAATGCAAGTGACTGTGCCTATCAAACTCATACCCACTCCTATTCTATAATGACAAATATCATTTTATGTTCCCTTAATCAAATCAGGCTTTTTTATGTGTGTAAATTACATGACTTCCCACAGGGTTTTGTTAGGTGTTTAGGATCATCCTTCCTCTGCTCCCAAATATCTCCCTAATGGCAATGTCATCTTGCCAAATATACCTAAGCTTCTGATAATGTGACTTAAGACTGTGATGGACTTTGTAATGTCAAAAAATTTCAAATAGGAAGTGGGTGATCTGTTTAGATTTCCAGACTCACTGCATCTCAAGTTTGTTCGATTAGTTAGGTCATCTATCATTTTTTGCAAGAGATAGGGCAGAGGACAAAGACATTAGGAAAATATATATGTTGTTTATATCACTGGAGATATGACACACATATATTTTACATGTCATACTGCCTCCCTTATGAGAAGCATAAGTCCTTAATTTGTTCTCTTGATTACAGAATCATAAAAGACTAAAGAGACCATTCCAGGTTTGGATGACCCTAGAGTATTTCACATTGAAATGGATGACCAGTTATTAATATTCACAGCAGTGGAAGTAGCACAGATTTCTTTCCAACTAACATTTACCTTTCAGCTGTTTGTTCATGCTGTGTTCCTTGCAAAAGATGCCATATAAGAAAGAAACAATTTCTATAGAATCATCTATTATGACGAGCTTTGAATTTCAGAATATCTATACATATTACATATACTTATGTATGTAATGAGAAGGAGGATGTATGTATTACATTTATTTTGTTTACTTTTATTTAAATGTAAACAGTAAATATTAACATTGAAAATATTAGGGAAACAAGTGTAAAGGAATAGGGCTAGACATAAGTAAAGCATGAGAAGTATCCTCTTGGTGAGATACCTAGCAATCAGAATTTTTTGGGTCTTTTCATGATAAGATATGTAGCATCTTCTGCTGATCATTGAAGCTGAGTATCTTGATGGTATCATCTGTAAAATGGAGGTAATGGCCCCTTTCCTTTACTTATCATACAGGGACATGGTGAGGAATAATAGGACTTTTCAAGAAGCTTCTCAAAAATCATTATATAAACATAGAATTTTACTATATGTGAGAATATGTCCTTTGAAACCCATTAGAGAAGAGAAGTGTTGTATGTCTTAAAACTTAATATAATATCTTATCCTGGTTTCCAAATGTATGAGATGGCTGGAGACCATAATCTTGTTTGCTCTTTAATTTTAAGAAGTTAGGATAATTCCTAAATCCCAGATTTTGACACTTCCTTTTGATAAAAAAAAAATCTAAAATTTCTTTAACATTTTAGAACCCTTTAGTACTTATAATTTTTAAATACCAATTGAAAATTAATATTCATACATCACTCTTGTAAAATTTCAAATTTATTGGAAATGTCATATCAAGCTTCCATATAGGGAAAAATCCTTTTTCCTCTATGTTCTGCTTTAAGCATGTATCTTCAACTCCTTTCACTTGCTTATGCCCTTCACCCTGTAATTCAATGATATTCCTGCCTATCTGGACCATTTTTCTTTGGTCATAAGGGTGGTATCCTTTCCTTTCTGCAGCACTAACCTCTTTGTCTCATTTTTCTCTACCCTCAAACTTTCCACTGCTCAACACTGGTCTGTTTCTCTAACTACATATCGAGATCTCCGTGTTATGTGTACTCACTCTCTTATATGATAGGTATGGAAGAAATGTGTGCTAAACAAATAATGGTCATAGTTGAAATTCTGATTACTTATCAGAAATACAGGATTTGTTTCAAGAGTTAAATTGCTTTGTCATATTTCTGATTTATTACTTTAACCGGTAAAAATAAGCAATAAAATATAGGGACTATTTTGATGTCAAAAATGCATACTTAACATACATAAGATTAACTGTGGAAGAGCTATGCAGAGTGGTATGGAGAAAAAGCATTGTTCATTGGTATACAAGAAGGTGGAAATAAATGGGTGTACAAAGCCATTTCCTGTATGGGAAGATGAAGTTTTATAAATGTAAATTATTTTCAAATTATTTATAGTTTTATTGCAATTCAATTAAAATCTCAATAAATACTGTGGTTTTCAACTATGTAAAATTAAAACTGGGTGGTGATATTCAATATATTTTAAATTACTAAAATGGGAATTTGTCCTACCAAATATCAAGCCACATGATAAAGCTGTAGAAATTGAAACGTAAGATGTTAGGTTAAGAAGATACTAGGCCTCTGGGGCACCTGGGTGGCTCTATGGGTTACGTGTCTGCCTTCAGCTCAGGTCATGATCTTGAGGTCCTGGGATTGAGCCTGCAGAGAGCTTCCCTGCTCTCAGGCTGGCCTCCGGGCTGGGCTGGGAATGTGCGGCTCCCTCTGCTCCTCCCCCCACTTGTGCTCTCTTGTGCGCTCTCTCTCAAATAAATAAATGAAATCTTAAAAAAAAAAGAAAGAAAGATACTAGGCCTCAGAAACAGACCTTACCGAATGATTTTATGTATAATAAAAATGACATCTATTCTCTTTCCCATTCTGGTTTTAGAAATCCATATTTTAATTTTTGGGTAACTTTCCCAGTGGAGTTTACCTGTTTTATTTTTTAAGAGAATCAGTTCTTGAGTTCATTTATTCAACTCTTTTTCACGTTTTAATTAATTAATTTCTGTATATATGTAAAATATTTTGTTATTAATTTTTTTATTGCCTTGAGTTCAAATCACTGGTTTGTACAAGGTATTCTTTTCTGGAACTAAATAAATTTATTTTTATTTTGCAGTAGACTACTCTATTACCAGTTTTTATTAATGGTCTATGGACACATGAAAAGGTGAATTATCTATTAGGATTGTACATAATTCAATGTTTATTTCATATATCTTATTTTATGACCTCATTTCTCATTTTTTACTTGGTCGATACCAAAACTGAGAGAGAGGGTGTTAAATTTTTCTACCAACATTGTATTTCTGTTCGATTATCATTGTTTTTTACAGTTTTGTTGCATGCACTTTGATGTTAAGTTATTGAGTTCACAAGCTTTATGACTGTTATGTCTTTTGGATATTTCATTTTTTTATTTATATACTTGTTTTTGTGTTTACTATTCATTTATATTATTTTTGGTCAAAAACTATATGTCCACTCCTGGTGTTTTTGCCCTTCTTCTTTATTTCTCTAATATTTATTCCTACTTTTATATTAAGTAATTTCTTTTTAAGCTACATATATTAGGTTTTCTTTTCTTTTTCCTTCTAAAGGTATCAGAGACTTTTATTGGGAAATTTAACACATGTCGATTGTTATAACCGAAGATTATTTGCTTTATTTTCAATATTTTGGAAAGTAACAAACTATTTGAACTTTTCTCCATAATGTTTTCTTTTAAAAATCACCTTTTTAATGAAATAAGAATAAAATGATATCTTCTAACTTGTACCATAGGTAACAGGAGGAATTTTCCATCTTTTACTTTCCCCATCCTTTTCTTTATAAATGTGAATATTTAGAATTCCAAAATATTTTTAAATTACTCTTTTCAAACCTTATTCTATTTTAAGAATAATTTTGACACATATTTAATTCCATATACATCTTCGGCTATTTTTAGATTTAAATAAGTAGTTTTTATATTTACCACAAATCAGTTTATAACAAATCTCCCCATCTTTTAGTTCAGATTAAATTCTCAATCTACATGAATATGTTCAGGTAGTATTTTAAAGAGTGGTACATAGATGTAATATTTCTTGATCTATGAATATCGCTATATTGCTGTTGATAGAAACAATAACTTTCTAGGTATAAAGTTTTAAATCCCTGCATTTTCCCCTGAAGAATCAGAGATACTTAAACCAAAAGAAGGAATATATATGTCGGATAAAGTCATGATATTGTTGTGTGTAGAAGGGATTGGAGTTAGTCTGTGTAATTCCAGAGGGCAAAACTCAGATCAAAGGGTAGAAACTACATAGAAAGTTGGCTGAATAAAAAGTTGATCTCTTTAGCACATAGAGCTTTCTAAAGACAGAGACATAGCTGCCTTAGAAAGGCATAAGATCTAGTATTCCTGCAGTGATTTGGTTGGTGCCTTTCTCTCAAGATATTGGGTAGCGGTTGTTTATCCCAGATAATTTTAAGAGTAGGAAACTTTTCTTAAGATAGGTACCTGAATCCAAAAATAAAATTCATCCTTTTCACCAAGACCAGTATGTTGCTCAGTAAATTGTATTTGGATGGAATCCTTAAGATAAATCTTGATATAAATTGAGCATTTATTTATTTATTTATGAAGAATAATAAAGCCCTCATTACTTTGGATAATTAATAAAGAACCTATTGTTTGTCAGAGTGCGTGGGCTTTTGCTACATGTTAGACAGGGAAAGCTTGCATTTCAGGTATTCTGTAGATGCTGTGGCTCCTTCAGCTGCCATTTTTCCCGAACCCTCCTTTGAATGCCCTATGATGGTAAGTTATGCATCCATATTGCTCACACTGGAATCCCCAAAAAGATTGTAACCAAAGCAAAAGCCCTCTGGTGGAAGATCTGTTTGTAACTCCATTACATAGTATGTGACTGTTACCTAGAGGGATTCTAAACAGTTCGTTTAGGAGCCATTTTATGCTTTTTTTTTTTTTTAATTGCTGAGTTTCGAATGTTACTTGGGTGTGTAGTCTAAGTATTTAATGTTTAACGTAGAAAAAAAAAGAGAGTGCTTGCTTTTATTGTTAAAGAACATATACCAACCACGTTGAAAGGAAGAACAGAACAAGAATATACATTCTGAATTTCCATTTTAGAGAACTGTAGCTAAATGTGCAATGCACCATTCTCACTTTTAAATATGACATAAATTATAGCTGGACCAGATGGCATGAAAGAAACCTAGAGGAAAATAACAAAGAGATGTTGAACTTCTATTTTTATATTTTTGGGCTTCTTCTCTATCTGTCCTACACAGGATGGGGGGCCATAGTAAAGGATGACTAAAAGCTTATTAGTCTTTAAAAATAGCTTGGTGACCTCAAGGGACCTCTGGACTTTAGTTCCTGTTCTGCCAACTCCTGTTGGATTTTCTTACATTATCAGAGCTTCACATCCCTCGTCTGAAAATTGAAGGGGTATACCAATAGCTATAATAATATCTTTTGACATTCTGAGTGCTTACTATGTGCCAAGCACTGTGCTAAGCACTTTACATGTATTATTTCACTTAGTCTTCACAACAGCCCAATGGGTTAGAGAGTTTCCCCAACTAATGCTATGATTAGAACTTTGACCTGCCTAGGAGCAAACCTATATACCTGAAAACAATATAAATCCTAAAAACCCAGTTTATTCTAAAAATGTAGGGGAAATTGATTTAGTACTTACTAATGTTGATTATGCTTTAAATTGCCTGTTTCTGAAGAAAACCACTGTTCCTGAGTAATTCAGCATTCTTTCACCACCAAAGGCCTGTGGTCAAATCTCGTCCAACACTCCTGTTTCTATGGCTGTTTGTTTTGTTTTGTTTAAAGAAATTTCCATTTTCACTGCATTTAAAACTGTCAGTGTTTTCCTTCGGATTGTCATGGTGTTATGTGTAGAAAGGTATATTTTAGCTATTCTTATAAACTTTATAACATTTTATCAAATTGCTAGAAAAGTATTGTTGATACTTTGATCAGCATTGTGCCTAATATGTACAGTAATTTGAAGAAATTTGACATCTATAAATATTCTTTCAATATTCAGTCTTACCACCCAGGAATAAAACATACTCCTAATTATGGTAATTATGGTGTTTTGAATATTCCCCAATATTTTATAACCTTCAGTGACAACATTTTAGATCTAACACATTTCTTATTAATTTATAGATATTTCATTTTTTTCTTGTTCTACTCTTTCTCACTTACTGGCTCCCTTTCCTGCTCCTCTCCCTGCCCCATCAAATATGGACATTCAAAAACTTTTGTCTTTTAGTTTCCTAAACTGTGTGATTATGCTACCTCATCTAGCCCAGTGATTACAAGCATCACCTGTAGGTAGGTGACTTCCAAATTACCCATCAACCCAGGCTATAATTACCTGTAGCCTTCTCTACCAGATATCATTAGCATCCTAAACTCAGAATATTTAGAGCCAAACTCATTATTTTATATCTGAGGATAAATTCATACATTTGACTTCCATATTTTGGTTAATGGTTTTGTGATATGCATCTAAATTCAAATATTAGAGCCAGCTTTTTCTTTTCTCTCTCTCCCTTTTTTTGTATGCAATCTATAGCCAGTTCTGAAAGCTTTAAGTTCTATGAAGTTTCCAGCATCCATTCCTTTGTCTCCATGTCCATAGCACTACCATAGTTTGTGCTCTCCTCAACTGTTGTCTGGATAATTGTATCGGTCTTCAAACCAGTCTTGCGTCCATCTTCTTTCCTTCCATCAATTAGCCTGATAACCATCTTACTGTTCTTTCTATGATACAACATTGGTTCAGTCTCTCTTCTACTCAGGGCCATTCAATGGCCCACAGTAGTTGCTTGCCTAATTTAGTATAAATTCCCCAATTTAGAAGGCAAGACCTCTTACTCCAATTTCCTTATCGTTCTCCTTTTCAGGTCAGTTTCCTTTTCAAGCAATGATACTATCCTGCAAATGGATTATTCCTTTTCTCTAGAAATATCTGATAACTTCATTCCTGTGCCCAGCTTGGTCAATAGTCCAGCTGCTCCCTAGAGTACCTGCTTGCTCACCTCTGCCAAGTAAATCCTAACTTCTTTAAATCTGTATGTTATCTCCCTCTCCCCATATCTTCCTTTCAGAAATTTACCATGGTATGACTTGAATGTAATGCTGTTTATATACTTGACTGTTCTCCATTTCTAGATTTTTCAGCTCCTTAGCTGCAAAAATTGATCTTACTCATCTCCCATTCTATTCAGTGCTTCGTGCACATTTAGAATCTTCTAAATATTTATTAAACCAAATTAAAAAGGCCTAATTATCACAGGAATTGCCTGTGGTTCAGACTAAGAAGCAAATACCTAATTTTGATTGGATTCACAAGGTGATTTGGTTAAAATAAAACCCGCAATAACGCTGATTTCTTCATTTTGCCCCTTCCTAACTCAGGTTTTAATTTAAGGTGAGCAGCTGAAAACCTCTGATTACAAAATCCTGCATGTCAATGTGGTTTTTTCATAGTTAAAATGAGTTATTTGTTAGAAATGCATCATCGCGCCTAGGTATTTGATTGAAAAGCCATGATTTATGACTTAGACTGGAATTTTATAGGAACAATGTCATATAATACCTGAAAACACCATTTATTTTCATGCACTATTTAAATTACACTCATACCAAGTTATAGCAATATTTAAAAAGCAATATTCAGTGCTTACTTACATTTGCCACACTTTTTATCAGAATAGAATTGAATTCAAAATTACTGAATAGGAAACATTTCTGCCACAAAAATATTACTGTTGAATAATTAATCAAATGAGAAGCATGTTCAGGTATATATTTTTGTCTTTGTTCTGTGAATTACATTTTTTTTCAAAATAAGTATATTCATGCCCCTGTATTTTTCCTTTTGAAGTGGGATTTATAACATATCTCAAAACTAAACCCATAGCACATTTTACAAAAGGTAATGTAGCTACAATTTTCTGATAAATGTTGTGAGGCCTATTTTTCCAAAATAAATTTAGAACGGAATATTCAGAGGTGGGTGTGCCTAAGCTATTTATTTGCTCTCATGGATATCCCAACAAGGTCTTAGTATATTCTGTAGGAAAGAAACAACCACACTTCTTAAAATAGTGACAACTAAGTACATTAGTGAAAGTGAAACACAGTTGAGATACTCAAAGAACCTCCTGACTTTATAAGAATAATCGGGGATCTATAAGAATGATCAGCATTTCTTCATCTTTTGTGTTGTAAGAAGAAGCATTGAATATCTTCGTTTCATCTTCTGTCCAGAAATAGCTGCAGTTCACATAGTCTGTATTTTTAAATTTGGACCAATAATTGAAAAGTTTAATATCTCCCTTTATCACCAGTAAAATTTTAAATTGCCTGATTATTTCTTACATGAGGATGAACCACAGAATAATATACTTCCTGTGTGGAGAGTAGTTTTGATGCCCTATACCTCCACCCATCCCCAATTAAGAGAAGCAAAGGTGTTTTGATACAGAATTTGTTTGTTTTGTGGTTTTTCTTTTCCTTTTTCCTTCTCCCCCCGCCCTTTGGAGTTGCAGTATGCTTGTTTATTTGGCTTGTTGGTTTTACACTAGAGATACAGGTTTGGCATGGAATCAGTGGCATCTTCACTTCTTCCCTGGAGACTAATTGTAGGCATTTATGATGTGTCTTATGCCAATTTTGTAGGTCAGAACTCTGTGATTTAAGTATCTTGTAGAATGGAACAATCTAAACCAAAGCACATGGGAGAGAACTTATAACCAACAAACCAAATGGGTGAGTTCATAATAAAGGGACCCTTTTCCTACTTGACTTGAAAAGTCTGAAAAACTTGACTCTTTTTAAGCCATATACAGAGCCTTTAGTCAAAAACATTTCTGCATACAATTTCAAATAATAGTACTTTAATAAATACCCACAGAAGTATTTTATTCATTCATTTGGAACTATTTAGATGAATATTTACTATGTATTACCAGTGCCCAAGAGTGTCCTTTCCCAATGAAATTTATTTTTGCACGATAAGAGACAAACATAAAAAGCAAGATGATTTCAAATGGTTAACCTGTTCTTAAAAGTAGTATTACAGTTTTTAAAAAGGATTCCATAGTTATTTCTTTGGAAAATGTTGCATTAAAGTTCAGCTACTTTTTTTTCCTATTGGAGGATTAAAATTCTTAATATTTAATCTTCATTATGAATCTCTGAGAAGGAAATATAATAGGTAGCATTTCACAATTTATTAGCCTATAAAAACGTCTTTTCACACATTATGTAGCAGCTCCAGTGTTCTGTAGATCACACTTTGTAGAATGCTTGTCTACAACATGCATAAGTAACTATGAAGGGTATAAATAAAAAATTCACAAGAAAAGCTGCATATCTAGACCATGTTTCATGATAGCTTTTTGAAGGAAGTTAAAATGATTTGCCAAAACAGAACCTTAATATAATCTTGATAAAAGATCTATGTGACAGGCATTCTGTAGGAAAATTATAATTGAAGGAATATGTATTCATATTGCCTCCAACAAGAGAAATAAATATATTGACAATTTGACAGTGATAATATGAAATTTTACTTGGCATTATATTTCCTATTTATGAGGCCTTAGAAAAGAATCTCTAAAATAAGGAATAAGGCAAGCATATCTATCATTTTGAAGTATAAAGGAGTGTAACTGAACAAGAAGCCCCAAGTTAAATATCCATTCTTCATACAGGCTAAAGAAAGAGCAAGTATGGATAAAGCATCTGGTGCTTCTGGGTGTTAAGCTTCTTGAAAGCAGAGATTATTTCTTTCCAGTTTCCTTCTATATGCCCAGGGCCTACTAGGATGCTTGGTGCATAAAGGCATTCATAAATATCTCTTATCTACTTCAGTGGAATTTGGAGGATTATCAAAGTATGGTTAATAGGATAGGGCCACTAAGACACAAGTAGTCACTGAGTCAGGTGACTAGACTAGACTCTGAAAAAACCAATCTAACTATAGATGATACCTGAGAAACTTGAATGTTTGCCTAGCTGAGATGGTATCCAAAAGAGTAAGTGATTAGAACTTCTGGCAAATGATCACCAGTGCAGAAGAACCTTAGGTTGTCCAAGCTCATAGGCAAGGTGTGGCCAAGGGGAATTTTTTTTAATTTTTTATTGTTATGTTAATCACCATACATTACATCATTAGTTCTTGATGTAGTGTTCCATGATTCATTGTTTGTGCATAACACCCAGTGCTCCACGCAGAATTTGCCCTCTTTAATACCCGTCACCAGACTAACCCATCCCCCCACCAAGGGGAATTTGACATAAGTAACAATCAGAAATGGAAGTTTTACCCTTGTGTCTATAATGATAAGTGGCCTACCTGTGAGGAATGGAGGCTTGAGAAAGGATTTCAGCCTCCAGGAGGAGAATTGTGAAACCTTGGCATTTCAGGATCTTGTGTTCCTCATCCAGTGTTGGGGGCAGAAATCCACTAATACGAGGAAGGGTTGTGGCAAGGGATATTGGGCTATGAAATGACACAGAAGTCCTGGAGACCAAGCAGACTGGCCCTGATCATTAGATTGAAGGTTAGACTGAGTTACTGGAAGATGTGGTCTGCTTTTAAGTGCATACTTACCTAGGTTACAGACTTCATTTTTCTTTGAATAGACTCTACCCACATTTATATAACTCAAGAAATTGAATCAGAAAGTCAAGATTAAATTCTTAACTTTACATACAACTTTTCATATCACCTAGCAGAGCCAAAATCTAGACTCTAGTCCTTATATCTAGATCGCGTATCTGTAACTCTACTTTCACTTCTATCCCTTTCCAAATTAGGTTTTGTGTTTAGTATATATTTTAGGCCATTTAAAAATAGGCCTCTTTCCAAAACTAAAAGACAACCTACAGAATAGGAAAAGATATTTGCAAATGTCTTATCAGATAAAGGGCTAATATACAAAATCTATAAAGAACTTATCAAACTCAACACCCAAAAAACAAATAATCCAATCAAGAAATAGGCAGAAGACATGAACAGACATTTCTCCAAAGAAGACATACAAATGGCCAACAGACATGTAAAAAAATGCTCAACATCACTCAGCATCAGGGAAATACAAATGAAAACCACAGTGAGATACCACCTCGCACCAGTTAGAGTGGCTAAAATTAACAAGTCAAAAAACTATAGATGTGGGCGAGGATGCGAAGAAAGGGGAACCCTCCTACACTGTTGGTGGGAATGCAAGCTGGTGCAGCCACTCTGGAAGACAGTATGGAGGTTCCTCAAAAAGTTAAAAACAGAGCTACCCTATGGCCCAGCAATTGCACTACTAGGTATTTATCCAAAGGATACAAACATAGTGATTAGAAGGGGCACATGCACCCCAGTGTTTATAGCAGCAATGTCCACAATAGTCAAAATATAGAAAGAGCCCAGATGTCCATAGACAGATTAATGGATAAAGAAGATGTGGTATATATATACAATGGAATATTACTCAGCCATCAAAAAGAATGAAGTCTTACCATTTGCAACAACATGGATGAAACTAGAGGGTATTATACTAAGCGAAATAAGTCAGAGAAAGACAATTATATGATTTCGCTCATATGTGGAACTTAGGAAACAAAACAGATGAACATAGGGGAAGAGAGGGAAAAATATAAGAAGAAATCAGAGAGGGAGACAAACCATAAGAGACTCTTAACTAGGAAACAACTGAGGGTTGCTGGAGGGGAAGGTAGGGGGATGGAGTAACTGGGTGATGGGCATTAAGGAGGGTACTTGATGTAATGAGCACTGGCTGTTATGTGCAACTGATGAATCAGTAAACTCTACCTCTGAAACTAATAATACACTATATGTGAATTAATTGATTTTAAATTTAAAGAATAGGTCTCTTTCCTTTTTTTAAGATTTTATTTATTTATTTGAGAGAGAGGGAGAGAGAGAGCACACGGGAGCAGGGGGAGGGACAGAGGGGCAAGCAGACTCCCCACTCAGAGGGGAGCCAAATGTGGGACTCTATCCCAGGACCCTGAGATCATGACCTGAGCCAAAATCAAGAGTCAGACACTTAACCAACTGAGCTACCCAGGCACCCCTAAAATAGTGACTTCTATGCTCGTGTTTGCTTATACAGAGTAAAAATGTTAGAAGTATTCTGTGCGCAAGGATGTGAATTGAACTGCTATGTTTGCAGAATGTGCACAGACTTATCAAATCTTTCTTTTTCTCCTCCCTTAATTCTACTTGTCTTTCTTTTTTCAACTTAAAAACTTGAAAAAAATTCCTTAATAGTATATTGCCCCAGAGAGACACAGGAACTATTTCATTCATGTTTGGTGTTTGTTAACTTGAAGGCTAAATTACCTAGTCAGCTTTACTGGGTTTATTTCAGAAGTTCACCCTAAATAGGGTATTGGGGTTTTAAAAAAATTATACAAAAAATATACCACTAATCCGTAGATATACATACACATGCATCCATACATATCAGCACTGTTGATTTGTGTAATTATTTTAACAAATGTCTCTGACTCTTCTCAGTGATCTATTTCTATTTACAAAATGCAAAGAATGTGGGCATAACAATTGGAGTTCTTATTTGCATAAGAGAATAAAGTTTAAAATATCATCTGAATATCTGTTGTTCTTTCATATTATGGAAAATTTCTCATTTATTAATCCATTTACTAGAATGAATGGCATCTTATTTTAAAGGTGGCAACTATGAAATTCAGTGACTTCAATAAGGATCATAAATGAGCCAACTGAGTTCTAAAAATTATTGCTGCCGGGCGCCTGGGTGGCTCAGATGGTTAAGCGTCTGCCTTCGGCTCAGGTCATGATCCCAGAGTCCTGGGATCGAGCCCCACATCGGGCTCCCTGTTTCTCGGGAGACTGCTTCTCCCTCTGCCTCTCTCTCTCTGTCTCTCATGAATAAATAAATAAAATCTTTAAAAAATAAAATAAAATAAAAAAATAAAAATTATTGCTGCCAATAGAAGCCCTTATTGTATTTTATTTTAAAATTTCTAATAGAAGGGCACCTGTGTGGCTCAGTTAGTTAAGCGTCTGCCTTCAGATCAGGTCATGATCTCAGGGTCCTGGGATAGAGCCCTGCATTAGGCTCCCTGCTCAGTGGGGAACCTGCTTCTCCCTCTTCCTCTCCCTCTGCTGCTCCCCCTGCTTGTGCTCTCTCACTCTCTCTCTCTCTCTCTCAAATAAATAAATAAATTAAATATTTTTAAAAACAATTAAAAATTAAATAAAAATTCCAGTAGATAATATGCTGTATTCCATAAATGCTAAAAAAATGAATATTTAAACATGTATGCAGGTATAATTTCTGTTTTGCATTCTAAACCCACATCATTATTCTTACTCTGCAATTCCTGGTCAGTAGAAATTCAGCTATAGGGATGTTTATGTTGTCAGCACAGCAATCAGATTGAAGACATTTTCATGAAACTATCACCTTGACAATCACTGTTTCTGTAGTAATGCCTATTGAACCATATTATATTATGTATTCTTTATTCTTTCCTTCTTTCATTTAAATACTTGATAGCACTTTTCTGCTAACCACACCTCCTTCTGGAATAATTGGAATTAAATGCTGAGAACTTTAGAAATCCCCAGCAACATTCCAAATTTTGTTTTTAAAGGCCTGAAATGTCATCCTGATAGAAAATGTCATCTGCAAAATCCTGAATTAGAAAAGCCATCAATGGGTTGTGGACTGTGGGGCCACATTTATTTATTTTGACTGTTATGGATATAATAAATCATTCTAAAATAATGTTGACATTTATGCATTCCACAAACATGGCAGTTTAACAGCCTGTTCCATATACTGCTGCTTGAGTTAAGGATTTGCTATCACATTTTCCAGCTTACTTCTCCCAATCTTAACACAGCAGACAGTGGTAATGTCAACTGCAGGAGTGCCAAGAGAGAAAAAGATAGATAATGTATTCATTTTTATGGGCGATTTTAAACTCCATGCCATTGAGCACATTTCTCTGAATGGCTCTCATAGCTCACAGCGTTTGCTTCTTTCCTTTTTCTTTGGGCTACATGAAGTCTTTTTTTGTTAGAGGTATGGCTTTTGGTTTGATTTAATCCTGCTTTCTCTGCATACCAACAGGTGCACAGAATGCATTAGCAGGAAAGACATCATAATTGAAATCAATACCGTGACTTTGAAGACTGTTTCCATGATGAGTTCTGGTCCTGTATATTTTATATGCTGCCATAATCATGTTGATGTAATGCATTAGACACTTCCATCAATTCAGTTCACACACACACTCACCCAGGCACATAAAACGCTTGACTCACATTTCTTTTATACTAAATTTATTGTTTAGCTCTTTGGCCTTTCAGTTGTTTATATACACTGAATCATTAAATACATAAAAAAGAGATTCATTTGTTCTTCCCAGTCAAAAATGTGATTTAAGCATTACAATGAAAAAGGTTTTTTGCTTTAACTATAAAAGTTCTAATTTACGTGTGCAAATGAGCATACATTTCAAGTTACGACTGCTACTTGCGTAATATTATTCCCTGTGGACTTCTAATCATTTTTGACTCTTGAGAACTTCATGGTCATCATCGTCATCATCGACTGCCCATATTTTCCTATGCTAATTCATTAGGTGAGCTTTGCCAGCACTTTGTCCTTCTACCATGTCCTGATCCCTCAAGCACAGACTTTTTGAAATCGTGCAGATGTGGAGTGAAGGGGGGTGATGACCTCTCTGTGTCTTATTTTCCTATAAGAAGTGTGTACATGAATTCTAAAAGAGGACCTTAATACTGGATACGAGAACCAGACAACCCACCTCTGAAACTGTCTTTCAGCTTTTGGTAGTATCTTCATTGGCTAGCATCCTGGTAGGGGAAGACCAGCAATAGCAGCTACATTTAGGATATCCCTGCCTTGCTCATAGCCAAGCAACCACGAAGAGAATTATGGCACTTCCTGGAGAAGCAAGAGAATCTCTACTTTAAAAATTCTCCATATCATTAAAAGCACAGTAGGGATGTGTAGAACATGCCATCCAATCCCTCTGGTGCTCACATTTAAACTCTGATTTAGAATGCACCCTTACTGTGTGATTATAATTAAATTACATTTTGCAGACAAGTTTGGGGAAAAAGCTTATTTCTCTCCATTTTGATATTAGTACTGTTTCTCGTATAGCACCAGATTACCAAAAGAGCATGGACTGTATGCACAATCATTGGCCCTACCCTCAGAGAATGAATTTTCACTCAGTGCAGATAATTATGACCTATAGCTTGTCTGGTTATTTTACATATTCTATAATTATTTTAGTACTTGACATCATGTTCTTAGTGTTCCCAAAGATTCTATTTTAGGGCTACCCCTCTGTGGGCTCCCAATATGAACTGCTGGAAAAGAATATGAAGAAATCAGCCAAGCAGACCTATGGTACCACCTTCACATTGCCATTCAGGGAGAGTTGGAAAAGTCCCCACGGGGACACTTCTGAAACACACTCTAACATATTCTCTGGAGAAAATGGAACTCAATAACTGGGCTGAAATCCTTTAGAGTGGCAGAATCCTTTAGAGTATTTTCAAGTGTAGACAAAATTCTCTACAGATTGATGTAGCATTCTTGGATAAAAGTGTTTACAAACAACAATCAGCTATCACGGGAGTAGATATTCAGACAAAGGGAATGTCACAGTCCATCCAGCAGTTTTTATTACACTGACTTTATACATGCAAATATAAAGGAATCCTTAGTCAAGAAGGGTTTATTTTATTTACTACTAAAGATGCCAACATACTTAAAAAAATGCTGTCTTCAGCTCTTGTCTCCCTCCTAATGCTAAAATTGCATCCTCCTGTCTGATATCTGAGAGTAGGAATAATTTTCCTCTTGTTCAATTTCCTTATATCTTCTGAGTGTAAATGTCAAACATAATCTACCTCTCATAGGCACCTTTTAAGTGTCTACCTAATGGCAAATTTATGTCCATTCTTTTAAAATCTGGACATTGAAGGTTGAACCAGTGAATATTACATACTTAGAATGTAATTGATAATTGCAAAATGTAAGCTAGAGGGTAGCTTTCTTTTCCATTAAACAAATTCACCCTACTGTGTGGATCGTGAGTTTTAAAAGCCGTTTTCCAGAGTTAAATGAATCCAGTACTACACATTTAATAAATAAAAACATACAGCATTTAAAATATATGTACAATTCTAGACAATATGAAGTCCAGTGATTCCTAGAGATACTTATTTTTATTAAGTATTTGATAAGTGGCTGCTTATAAGCTGAGTTAGGTAATAATTTTACCTTTATTGACCAACAGAAAAAGAACAGGAAGATGAATGAATGTTACGCACGTGGCTTCAGTTTCCTTTAAAAAAAGTTAGAAAAACAAGGGCACCTGGATGGCTCAACTGGTTAAGTGTCCGACTCTTGATCTCAGGCCAGGTCTTGATCTCAGGGTGATGAATTCTTAAAAAAAGAGAGAGACAGAGAGGGAGAGAGGGAGGAAGAAAGGGAGGGAAAGCAAAAACAAAACAGAAAAACCAGGACCCAGGAACAAAAAGAATGTATGTGTTTCTTAATAAGCCTCTATTCTACCAGTAGTTGCTATACAGATCCTCAGGAAACCAGGCAAAACAAAGGCATGCTGATTCATTTCATTTTTGTGCTTATCTGTTTATTTTCCTGAAATTGCTCACTCTGACTTTTCATTTTCCATATATTTATGGCTGTATGGACTATTTCTGAAGATTGCCTCAATATATCAGAATGCCATCTCTCCTGCCTTGTTAAATTTCCTCTAGAAAAACACAGGGGTTCTTAAATAACTATACTCCCTTCCTCTTTTGTTGAAGCTTCTGCAATGAATTGAACTCTCTAGGAACTTTCAAATAATGAGGATGACTAATGTTTATGCAGTTTTACAGGCCTGTATGTATCTCGGAGTATCCAAGATTAGAATCTGTTGACGTGGATAAGTATTAACATAGCAATATATCTGCTATGTTAATAGCAGTTATCTGCTTTGCTTAAGAATGTTATTGCACAGACTAAGGCTTTGTATACAACATCAGATTCAGAGTGACCATAAAGGAAAAATACTACAGAATGAATGTTAGGTCTCTGTATTTTGTTTGCATATTTGTAAGCGTAGAAGTGTATGTGTGTGTTAAGATCTAATACAAGAATTTCCTAATTAGGTGCTTTCTCTTCTGTGACAAAGGATTTGTTATAAACAAATTCCTTGATAAACAAATTTCTTCACATCCCCATTGAAAGTAATTTAGTTCAGGGCTACCTAATAAAACTTTATGCATTAATAGAAATATGCTATATCTGTGCTGGTTAACACAGTAACAGCTACGTGTGACTTTTGAGTACCTGAAATGTGGTTAGTGTGACTAAGGATCTGAATTTTCAAATTTTATTTAGTTCCTTTTTTTAAGATTTTATTTATTTGACAGAGAGAGACACAGCGAGAGAGGGAACACAAGCAGGGGGAGTGGGAGAGGGAGAAGCAGGCTTCCTGCTGAGCAGAGAGCCCAATGCGGGGCTTGATCCCAGGACCCCAGGACCATGACCTGAGCCGAAGGCAGATGACTAATGACTGAGCCCACCCAGGCGCCCCAAATTTTATTTAGTTCTAATTAAGTTAAGTTAAAATAGCCACTTCTATCTGGTGGCTATTATATTGAACAACATAGATCTAGTTGATATATGAATGCAGCATGACATGATAAAAAAATCATTATTTTGTTCAGTGTATAACATAGCTGAGTATCTTCAGAGACCCAGACCTAAAAGAGCATACATAAGTCTTTCTTTGAGAGAAACCAGTAATATTAATAAAAGGTACACGTAGGAAGCCATACTAGTTCAGAATTTGGCTTTAGAATATGACAAATGAACTCAAATCCTGTTTCTGATCCTCATTTGCAATGTTACCTTAGAGAAAATATTTAAATTTCTTTGAGTCCTTATTTTCTAAGGTTTACTTAAGGCTATTAATAATGAAATTGTGTCTGTAACAGGCTTATCACTCAACACAGAGAAGTAATAATGGTAATGATGATCCTGGTTATGATGGTGTTAACTTCATACATTCAAACTCATTAAAATCCTCAAATTACATCTGTTAAAAATACTATCTCCATTTCCCAGATGGGAAAACTGAAGCTCAAAGTTATTATTTTCAAGATCACTTAGCCAATCCAAAATTTGAATTATAAGTCCAGTTAAAGGCCTATTCTTTTGATCTTGCCACATTGCCTCTTTAGTAGAACCAATTAGACTTGCAGTTAAAAGCCTAAACTAGTCATTCTCAACTACAAGTGTATCACTCTGAAGTGACATTTAAGTCATATTTATGCATGAACATCCTAAGTTGGACCTTTAAAAAGAAGGAAGGGAGGGAAGGAGGGAAGAGAGAGAGGAAGGAAGCAAAGAAGGAAGGAAGGAAGGAAGGAAGGAAGGAAGGAAGGAAGGAAGGAAGGAAGGAAGGAAAGAAAGAAAGAAAGAAAGAAAGAAAGAAAGAAAGAAAGAAAGAAAGAAAGGGAAATAACTCCTCCAGAATCTGTATTTGAGGAATATATACTTGCTCATTTCTGAAAGAAGGGGGAGGTAGGTGAGAGAGAGATGGCGGGGATATATGAACACATGAATTGTCTTGAAGTTTCAAGCCCTGTCTGGCTCTGCTTACCTCTTTCAAGCAGGAAATGCAAGATAAAGTTTGAAGAATGTAGATTCCTGTATTTTCAAAAACAACTCTGTCCATGTCTTTTCATTGCCACAATTATATCAGGCACAGACTAATCAAATTAGCAACCCCTTCTTCCTTGGAGTGGGAGTAGGGAGACAAAAGTATGGCCACAAGAGGGGCCAAGTTACTTCTACATTTGACAATGCCAGAAAGACCTTGAAAATACACCTTAAAAATTATTGTATGTATTCTGCTACCTGAGTGGTTAACCCTTTATGACAGTTGCTCTCTAGAGATGAGAGTGATTTATGCTATAATTCAGTTGTAGGAAATAAAGTTGCCTTCAAACTCCAAAAAATAGAGATGGAATTGACATTTTTCTTTGTAAATCAAAGACATCTAGGTCATGATTCCTAACTGATAAATAACTGACCCCTGATGGGCTATAGTAATTAATTACAAGATCTTGAAAAACCTATATTTGTGTAGTCCATGATCGGCAGACTGAATAAATAAATATTATTTATCCTGCACATATTTGTTAGAAGTTTTTAAAAGCTTAGAGATGTGGCTTGATTAGGAAAATAGATGTGGATTTAAAACAATTCAGAATGCTTATAGAATTACACATTTTCTCAGTTAACTTATATGAGAATTACTAACAACAGCATCATTAGGGAATCCTCATCATTCAGAATTTGGTGTGAATAGTAGACGTCTAGGCTGGAGCTCAGGTCTTTACTCTATTATGACCTTCCTGATAGCTTTCTGGGGATGACACTCCTTTCTTGGGTATATGATCTTTACTCTTACATTTGGACTTCCTGTCTAAGTGGATACAAGTTACATGAAGAAATTAATTTTAAAAACATAATATTTCTCCAAATACCACAAAGTATCCATAGAAATAATCAGAGGGTAGATGTGAGTACAACATTCATAGAACTCTAGGAATTTACAGCTGGTGATTGTGTTCTCTATACAATTTTTACAAAAGTGTTGAAGCTTTTGATTCAGTCATATTAAGCATACACAGGCAGCTTTTCCATTTAAAATAATACGGTTATATTTTTAGAAGAGTTAAAAAACTTGCTATTAATTGTAATATTTCAAAACATTATTTTTGCCATTTCTCTCCCAGCTCATTAGCTCATGTGACTAGCACCTAGTGTAAAGAAAACAAATTGTTTACTTTTTTATTCTTTTTTTTTTTTTTTAGAGAGAGAGAGAGAGTGCGTGAGCAGTAGGGGAGGGGCAGAAGGAGAGAGAAAATCTTAAGCAGGCTCCATGCTCAGTGCAGAGCCCACTGCAGGGTTCAATTTCATGACTCTGAGATCATGACCTGAGTGACAATCAAGAGTCAGATGCTTAACCAACTGAGCCACTAACCAACATAAAATATCCATATGTTAACATTAATCTGAGTTCAAGGATAGAAAATAATAAAATTCCTAACTACTCTATTGGGTTCTATTTTACAAATCTGTGGTCCAGTGACTACTAAAGCATGAAGAAACTGTTCAATATGTTTGTCTTGAGTTTTATTTATTTAAAATTCACTGATTCACAGCAATTAAAAAACTACCAAAAAATAGAAGTCCAGGACTCAGTTGGATTCATAGGTGAACTCTACCAAACATTTAAAAAGGAATTAATACTTACTCTCCTCAAACTACTCTAAAAAAAATAGGAGAGGAAGGAAAGTTTCCAAATATATTCTACAAGGCCAGGATTACCCTGATAACAAAACCAGACAAAGACACCACAAAAAAGAAAAATACAGGCCAATATTTCTGAGGTACATAGATGCAAAAATTCTCTACACAATATTGGCAAATCACATTCAACAGTACATTAAAAGGACCATTTACTATAATCAAGTAGGATTTACTCTGGGGATGCAAGCATGGTTTAATTTTCACAGATCAATCAATGTGATACACCACATCAAAAAAAAACAAAAGATAAGCATCATGATCTTCTCAATACATGCAGAAAAAGCATTTGACAAAATTCAGTGTCTGTTCATAAAAACTCTCAACAAAGTGGGCTTAAAGGGAACATATCTCAACATAATAAAGTCTATATATGAAAAACTGACAGCTAACATCATATTCAGTAGTGAAAAATTGAGAGTTTTCCTTTAAGATTAAGAACAAGAAAAAGATGTCCACTCTCATCACCTTTATTCAACATAGTAATGGAAGTCCTATCCATGGCAATCAGAAGAAGAAGAAATAAGAGACATCCATCATAGTAAGGAAGAAATTAAACTATCACTATTTACAGATGACAGGATACTATTCCTGGAAAACCCTAAGGATTCCACCAAAAAACTATTAGAAGAAATAAATGAATTCAGCAAAGTTGTGGGATACAAAATTAATATCCAGAACTTGGTAGCATTTCTACATGTTAATAATGAAGTAGCAGAAAGGAGAAATAAAACAATTCCATTTATAATTGCACCAAAAAGAGTATATTACCTAGGAATAAACTTAACCAAGGAGATAAAATACTGGTTCTCTGAACTGTAAAACATTGATGAAAGAAATTGAAGATGACACAAACAAATGGAAAGATGTCTCATGCTCAAAGATGGAAAAATTAATATTGTTGAAATGTCCAAACTACCCAAAGCAATCTTTAGATTTAATGCAATCTCTGTCAAAGAGATTGAACAGAGAAAGAAGAACAAAGCAGGAGGTATTAAAATTCCAGATTTCAAGTTCTAATACAAAGCTGTAGTAATTAAAACAGTAAGGTACTGGCACAGAAATAGATACATAGATCATTGGAATGGGATAGAGAACCCGGAGATGAACCCTGATTTACATGATCAATTAATCTATGAGAAAGAAGGCAAGAATATACAATGGGGACAAGACCATCTTGTCAATAAATGGTGCTGGAAAAACTGGACAGCTACATGCAAAAGAATGAAATTGGACAACTTTCTAACACCATACATTTAAAAAATTGGATTGAAGACCTAAATGTGAGACTTAAAACCATAAATATCCCAAAAAAGTGAGCTCAGGCAGTAGTTTCTCTGACATTAGCCACAACGTTTTTCTAGATATGTCTCCTCATGCAAGGGAAGCAAAAGTAAAAATAAACTCCTGGGATTACATCAGAATAAAAAGCTTTTGCACAGTGAGGGAAACCATCAATGAATCAAAAAAGCAACCTACTGAATGGGAGAAGATATTTGCAAATGATATTTTGCAAATGATATTTTGCAAATGATATAGTTGATCGGGTGTTAATATCCAAAATATATAAAGCACTTCCGCAACGCAACACCAAAATAAACAGTCTGATTAAAAATTGGTAGAGGACCTGAATAGACAATTTTGTAAAGAAGACATATAGATGGCCAACAAGCACATGAAAAGATGTTCAACATCACTAATCATCAGGGGAATGCAAATCAAAACCACAATGAGACATCACCTCACACCTGTTAGAATGGCTATCACCCAAAAGACAAGTGGTAACAAGTGTTGGTGAGGATGTGGAGAAAAAGGAACCCTTGTACACTGTTGGTGGGAATGTAGATTGGTGCAGCCACTGTGAAAAACAGTATGGAAGTTCCTCAAAAAATTAAAAATAGAAATACCATATAATCCAATATTCCACTAATGGGTATTTACCCAAAGAAGACAAAAATACTAATTCAAAAAGATGTGTGCATCCTATGTTTATTGTAGCATTATTTACAATGGCCAAGATATGAAAGCCCATAAGTGTCCATCAATAGATGAATGGGAAAAGAAGATGTGATACACACACACACATACACACACATACACACACACACACACACACAGAGGAATATTATGCAGCCATAAAAAGGGTTGAGACAACCTGGATGCACCTGGAAGGTATTATGCCAAGTGAAATAGGTCAGACTGAGAAAGACAAATACCATATGACTTCACTCATATGTGGAACCTAAAAAAAAAAAACAAAAACAAATGAACAAAAAGCAGAATCCAACCTATAAATCAAAAGAATAAACTGGATGCCAGAGAATGGGGGAGGGAAGACAGACAAAATGGGTGATGGGGAGTGGGAGATACACGCTTCCAGTTATGGAATGAATAAGTCATGGGAATAAAAGGCACAGCATAGGGAATATAGTCAATGATATTGTAATAGCATGGTATGGTGACAGATGCTGGCTATGCTTGTGGTGAGCAGAGCATAATATAGAGAGAAATTCTTTCACTATGTTGTACACTTGAAACTAATGTAACATTGTGTGTCAACTATACTCAAGTAAAAAAATAAAAATAAATAAAATCTACTGATTCAGTGCCTTAAGTCACTGAGAAACAGCTAGAGCTATAGCCACTACCAAGAACTCATAGCCATGGGCGCCTGGGTGGCTCAGTCGTTAAGCGTCTGCCTTTGGCTTAGGTCATGATCCCAGGGTCCTGAGATCCAGCCCCGCATCCAGCTCCCTGCCTGGTAGGAAGCCTGCTTCTCTCTCTCCCCCCTCCCCCTGCTTGTGTTCCCTCTCTCGCTGTGTGTCTCTCTGTCAAATAAATAAAATATTAAAAAAAAAAACTCATAGCCATTAGAAATTGGGGGAACATTGAAATAACTAGATTCTGAGTTTAATACAACCAAGTCAATGTGATTTACTCATGCCATAAAGAACATAGATTGTTTTTGTCTTGAAAGGGTGAAGGAAATTCATTCAGGATTTTTTTTTTTTTTTTTTGGTTTACATTAAAATGCCTTTAGAGTAAGCAAACTGGAAGTTCCTTTAAATTATTTATGCTTTTAGCCCTAAAGCTAAGATAAGTTGTTAGAATTTTTTATTTTTGTGTGAGTAGTTTCACAGCTTGTCTTCCCATGTTTATAAGCCTAGATGGGTGAATCTGGTTTCTTAACTGTTTAAGTAAAATATAAATTACACTGAGAAAGGTGTTCATTTCCTGAAATATTACCAGTTACTGGTTAACCACACCATATAATTGCTTCATGCCACCACACTCCTGAGATCTTCTAGAACAATTCTGATTTTCTATAGATGCATTCTTTCAGAATGGGACATTTATTAACTATATACTTATTCTTTAAGTTCCTTCAATAGATATCTTTATTTTTTTCAGCCTAGTTTAATATTAACTCACAGTTCAAAATGTTTTTATTAAACTGAACAATTACTAAAGGTGATTTGATTTTTGTACTTTCATTGAGATAAATCCACAAGTCAGGAAAAAGAATTCTTTTTAAGACCAACCAACAAAAGATCCTGATTTCTGTTTCAGAAAGTATGACCACTATAAGCAGAGTATACCAACAGGGTTATGAGACCAATTGCAGTATGAACAGAAATTCTCAGAGAAAACTTAAAGCTAGGAGCTATTGGAAAATGTTCTTGGGGGCGGAGCAAGATGGCAGAGGAGTAGGAGACCTGGATTTCATCTGGTCTCAGGAATTCAGCTGAATAGGGATCAAACCATTCTGAACACCTACGAACTCAACAGGAGATCGAAGATAAGAAGAGTGACAACACTCTGAACAGAAAAGTGACCACTTTCTGGAAGGTAGGACGTGCGGAGAAGTGAATCCGAGGCGATATTCGGGAGGATAGACTGCGGGGGAGGGGGCCTCCGTCGGCTGCTTCTGGCAAGTGATAGAGCCGCAGAGCACAAAATCGGACCTTTTAGAAGCCGGCTCCGCGGAGGGACGTCGCTCCAGTGGCTAAGCGGGGGGTGGAACCCTCGCGGGACAGTGTGGTCTCAGGACCCTTGGGGTCACAGAAAGACCGGGGGTGCCTGAGTGTGGCAGAGCTCCCAGGTATCAGAGCGGGGAAGCCGGCTGCAGAGACAGAGCCTAGGCGCGGGCTCTCAGCTCGGGGTTGCCGTAAACTGTGATCCGCGGCCCAGTCGGGCCACTGCTCCTCCAGCAGAGACCCAACAAGCAGCAGAGCCAGGGAGACTCCCCTTCCTCCCCGGGGAGGAGCGGCGTGGGAGCGCACTGCAGGGATCTGCTGGGTTTGGAGACTCCACACGGGTTCGGGTGCCAGAGATAGAAACGCTCGATCACAGGCCGGGTAAACATGGAGTGCGGCGGGAGACTGGGGAGACAGGAGTGACTGCTTTTCTCTGGGGGCACACTGAGGAGCGGGGCCCGAGTTCTCAGCTCCTCCGGGCGGAGATTGGGAGGCCACCATTTTCACCCTGGTCCTCCAAAGCTGTACCAAGAGCTTGCAGGGAACAAAAGCTCCTGAGAGCAAACCCGAGCAGCTTGCTTAGCCCGGACTCACAAGGACGGGGCAATTCCGCCTCCGGCAAAGACATTTGGGAACCACGGCAACAGGCCTCTCCCCCAGAAGATCAGCACGAACAGCCAACAAGCCAAGACCAAGTTTACCGGTCAAGGAGAACGGGAGAACTCCAGCGCTAGGGGAATACTCCACATAGAATTCATGGCTTTTTTACCATAATTCATTAGTTTTTCAAAGTTAATTTTTTAAGTTTTTTTTTATTTTTCTTTTTCCCTTTTTCAAACATCTTATCAATCCCTTTTTAAAAAAAATCATTTTTTATTTTTCATTTTTAGAGTCATATTTTTATCCCTTCATAGTAGTTACCCTTATTTTTGGCATATATATATAAGTTGTTCTCTCTTTAAAATTTTGAGATACAATTTCTTCTAACAGATCAAAATATACCCTAAATCATTAGTGTATGACTTTGTTCTAGTCTCCTGCCTGATCACATTCTCTCCCTTTTTTCTTTTTAAATCTTCTTCTTTCTTTTTAAAAACAACTTCTTATCTTATCAATTCCTTCTATAAAATCTTTTATAATTTTCATCTTTACAGTCATCAGTAATCTGCCATCCCTTCATTGTATCAACCCTTATTTTGTACATATATAAGTCTTTCTTCCTTTAAAATTTTAGCAGGCACTTTCTTCTAACAGACCAAAATATGCCCAAAAGCTAGTGTGTGGCACTGATCTATGCACTAGCCTGATCATATTTGATCATATTCTGTTTTTGTTTTGTTTTGTTTGGTTCTGTTTTTGTTTGTTTTTATCTTTTTCTTTTTCCTTTTTTTTTTTTTTCTCTTGTTTCTTTCCCTTTCTTGTCCCCTGGTTTAAGGTCTTTTCTGATTTGTATAGAGTATATTTGCTGGAGACGTCGTTAACCTGTAGCATTCTGTTCTCTCATTCATCTGTTCTCCTCTGGACAAAATGACAACACGAAAAAAATCACCTCAGCAAAAAGAACAAGAGGTAGTACCGGCTGCCAGGGACCTACTCAATACGGACATTAGTACGATGTCGGACTTAGAGTTCAGAATCATGACTTTAAAGATACGAGCTGGGCTTGAAAAAAGTGTGGAAGTTATTAGAGAAACCCTTTCTGGAGAAATAAAAGAACTAAAATCTAACCAAGTCGAAATCAAAAAGGCTATTAATGAGGGGCAATAAAAAAGGGGGGCACTAACTGCCAGGATAAATGAGGCAGAAGAAAGAATCAGCGATATAGAAGACCAAATGATGGAAAATAAAGAGGCTGAGAAAAAGAGAGAGAAAAAACTACAGGATCACGAGGGCAGAATTCGAGAGATAAGCAATACGATAAGATGAAACAACATTAGAATAATTGGGATCCCAGAAGAAGAAGAAAGAGAGAGGGGCAGAAGGTATATTGGAGCAAATAATAGCAGAGAACTTCCCTAATGTGGGGAAGGAAACAGGCATCAAAATCCAGGAGGCACAGAGAACCCCTCTCAAAATCAATAAAAATAGGTCAACACCCTGACATCTAATAGTAAAACTTACGAATCTCAGAGACAAAGAGAAAATCCTGAAAGCAGCTTGGGAGAAGAGATATGTAACCTACAATGGTAGAAACATTAGATTGGCAACAGACCTATCCACAGAGACCTGGCAGGCCAGAAAGGACTGGCAAGACATCTTCAGAGCACTAAATGAGAAAAATATGCAGCAAAGATTACTATATCCAGCTAGGCTATCATTGAAAATAGAAGGAGATATAAAAAGCTTCCAGGACAAACAAAAACTAAAGGAATTTGCAAACACAAAACCAGCCCTACAAGAAATATTGAAAGAGGTCCTCTAAGCAAAAAGAGAGCCTAAAAGCAGCATAGATCAGAAAGGAGCACAGACAATATACAGTAACAGTCACCTTACAGGCAATACAATGGCACTAAATTCATACCTTTCAATAGTTACCCTGAATGTAAATGGGCTCAACGCCCCAATGAAAAGACACAGGCTATCAGATTGGATTAAAAAACAAGACCCATCGATATGCTGTCTGCAAGAGACTCATTTTAGACCCAAAGACAACACCACATTGAAAGTGAGGGGGTGAAAAACCATTTACCATGCTAATGGACACCAAAAGAAAGCTGGGGTGGCAATCCTTATATCAGACAAATTAGATTTTAAAACAAAGACTGTAATAAGAGATGAAGAAGGACACTATATCCTACTTAAAGGGTCTATCCAACAAGAGGATCTAACAATTGTAAATATCTATGCCCCTAACGTGAGAGCAGCCAATTATATAAGGCAATTAAAAACAAAAGCAAAGAAACACATTGACAACAATACAATAATAGTGGGGGACTTTAACACCCCCCTAACTGAAATGGACAGATCATCTAAGCAAAAGATCAACAAGGAAAAAAAGACTTTAAATGAAACACTGGACCAAATGGACTTTACAGACATATTCAAAACATTCCATCCCAAAGCAACAGAATACACATTCTTCTCTAATGCCCATGGAACATTCTCCAGAATTGATCACATCCCAGGTCACAAATCAGGTCTCAACAGGTACCAAAAGATTGGGATTATTCCCTGCATATTTTCAGACCACAATGCTTTGAAACTAGAACTCAATCACAAGAGGAAAGTCGGAAAGAAGTCAAATACATGGAGGCTAAAGAGCATCCTACTAAAGAATGAATGGGTCCACCAAGAAATTAAAGAAGAATTAAAAAAATTCATGGAAACCCATGAAAATGAAAACACAACTGTTCAAAATCTTTGGGATACAGCAAAGGCAGTCCTGAGAGGAAAGTATATAGCAATACAAGCCTTTCTCAAGAAACAAGAAAGGTCTCAAATATACAACCTCACCCTACACCTAAAGGAGCTGGAGAAAGAAGAGCAAATAAAGCCTAAACTGAGCAGGAGAAGAGAAATAATAAAGATCAGAGCAGAAATCAATGAAATAGAAACCAAAAGAACAGTAGAACAGATCAACGAAACTAGGAGCTGGTTCTTTGAAAGAATTAACAAGATTGATAAACCCCTGGCCAGACTTCTCAAAAAGAAAAGAAATAGGACCCAAATCAACAAAATCATGAATGAAAGAGGAGAGATCACAACCAACACCAAAGAAATACAAACAATTATAAGAACATATTATGAGCAACTCTATGCCAGCAAATTAGATAACCTGGAAGAAATGGGTGCATTCCTAGGGATATATCAACTACCAAAATTGAACCAGGAAGAAATAGAAAACCTGAACAGTCCTATAACCACTAAGGAAATTGAAGCAGTCATCAAAAATCTCCCAACAAACAAAAACCCAGGGCCAGATGGCTTCCCAGGGGAATTCTACCAAACATTTAAAGAAGAATTAACACCTATTCTCCTGAAACTGTTCCAAAAAATAGAAATGGAAGGAAAACTTCCAAACTCATTTTATGAGGCCACCATTACCTTGATCCCAAAACCAGACAAAGACCCCATCAAAAAGGAGGATTACAGACCAATATCCTTGATGAACATGGATGCAAAAATTCTCACCAAAATACTAGCCAATAAGATCCAACAGTACATTAAAAGGATTATTCACCATGACCAAGTGGGATTTATCCCTGGGCTGCAAGGCTAGTTCAACATCCGCAAATCAATCAACGTGATACAACACATTAACAAAAGAAAGAACAAGAATCATATGATCCTCTCAATAGATGCAGAAAAAGCATTTGACAAAGTACAGCATCCTTTCTTGATCAAAACTCTTCAGAGTATAGGGATAGAGGATACATACCTCAATATCATAAAAGCCATCTATGAAAAACCTACAGTGAATATCATTCTCAATGGGGAAAAGCTGAGAGCTTTTCCCCTACGGTCAGGAACGCGGCAGGGATGTCCACTCTCACCACTACTCTTCAACATAGTATTAGAAGTCCTAGCCACAGCAATCAGACAACAAAAAGAAATTAAAGGCATCCAAATTGGCAAAGAGGAAGTCAAACGCTCACTCTTTGCAGATGATATGATACTGTATGTGGAAAACCCAAAAGACTCCACCCCAAAACTGCTAGAACTCATACAGGAATTCAGTAAAGTAGCAGGATATAAAATCACTGCACAGAAATCAGTGGCATTCCTATACACCAACAACAAGACAGAAGAGAGACAAATCAAGGAGTCGATCCCATTTACAATTGCACCCAAAACCATAAGATACCTAGGAATAAATTTAATCAAAGAGGCAAAGGATTTGCACTCAGAAAGCTATAAAATACTCATGAAAGAAATTGAAGAAGACACAAAGACATGGAAAAACGTTCCATGCTCATGGATTGGAAGAACAAACATTGTGAAGATGTCAGTGCTACCTAGAGCAATCTACACATTCAATGCAATCCCCATCAAAATACCATCCACCTTTTTCAAAAAATGGAACAAATAATCCTAAAATTTGTATGGAACCAGAAGAGACCCCGAATAGCCAGAGGAATGTTGAAAAAGAAAAGCAAAGCTGGCGGCATCACAATTCTGGACTTCCAGCTCTATTACAAAGCTGTCATCATCAAGACGGTATGGTACTGGCACAAAAACAGACACATAGATCAAAGGAACAGAATAGAGAGCCCAGAAATGGACCCTCAACTCTATGGTCAACTCATCTTTGACAAAGCAGGAAAGAATGTCCAATGGATAAAAGACAGTTTCTTCAACAAATGGTGTTGGGAAAATTGGACAGCCACATGCAGAAGAATGAAACTGGACCATTTCCTTACACCACACATAAAAATAGACTCCAAATGGTTGAGAGACCTAAACGTGAGACAGGAGTCCATCCAAATCCTAAAGGAGAACACAGGCAGCAACCTCTTCAACCTCGGCCGCAGCAACTTCTTCCTAGAAACATCGCCAAAGGCAAGGGAAGCCAGGGCAAAAATGAACTATTGGGATTTCATCAAGATAAAAAGCTTTTGCACAGCAAAAGAAACAGTCCAGAAAACCAAAGTACAACCAACAGAATGGGAGAAAATATTTGCAAATGACATATCCGATAAAGGGCTAGTATCCAAAATCTATAAAGAACTTATCAAACTCAACACCCAAAGAACAAATAATCTAATCAAGAAATGGGCAGAAGACATGAACAGACATTTTTCCAAACAAAACATCCAAATGGCCAACAGACACATGAAAAAGTGCTCAACATCGCTCAGCGTCAGGGAAATCCACATCAAAACCTCAGTGAGATATCACCTCACAGCAGTGAGAATGGCTAAAATTAACAAGTCAGGAAACGACAGATGTTGGCGGGGATGCAAAGAAAGGGGAACCCTCCTACACTGTTGGTGGGAATACAAGCTGGTGCAACCACTCTGGAAAACAGTATGGAGGTTCCTGAAACAGTTGAAAATAGAGCTACCATACGAACCAGCAATTGCACTACTGGGTATTTACCACAAAGATACAAATGTAGGGATCCGAAGGGGTACGTGCACACCAATGTTTATAGCAGCAATGTCCACAATAGCCAAACTGTGGAAAGAGCCAAGATGTCCATCGACAGATGAATGGATAAAGAAGAGGTGGTATATATACACAATGGAATATTATGCAGCCATCAAAAGGAATGAGATCTTGCCATTCCAATGACGTGGATGGAACTGGAGGGTGTTATGCTGAGTGAAATAAGTCAATCAGAGAAAGACATGTATCATATGACCTCACTGATATGAGGAATTCTTAATCTCAGGAAACAAATTGAGGGTTAGCCTGGTGATGAGTATTAAAGAGGGCACATTCTGCGTGGAGCACTGGGTATTATGCACAAACAATGAATCATGGAACACTACATCAAAAACTAATGATGTAATGTATGGTGATTAACATAACAAATAATTATTAAAAAAAAGAAAATGTTTTTAAAATTTATGTGTTCAGGAAGGATAAATTCAGCCAACAGAGTAAGAGTGATATGTACAATGATTCCAACAGAATGTTTCCACCATCAAACCCAGGTATCACATACATCAGATGTTCAACTTATGTTAGATGTATGAAAATCTGTAATGTGTTAAAACTAAAGCCAATATCATTATAAAATGTTTAGAGGATGGATCAATAAAATCCATGAGAGGATGCTTAAAAAATTCAGGATAGAGCATGGGAGTTAGGCAGCACAATTTCATAACTGCTTTTAAGATTACATGGGCTTATTACAGAGATTTTTGTTCTCTGTGATAAATGAATGAAGAAGAAATATGGCATATGGAACATATGCATTATCTCTACTCCCTCCTGAAACATTAATTTGGCTATACAAGAATACACCCAGAAACAACAATAAGCAGGAGAGGAGAGATCACAGTGGAGGAGTGGCATCAATAAAATAATGGGAAGTGGAAATTAAATAGCCAAGTGCTAAGGACTTAGCAGAGCAGAGGAATTGGAAGTCTAAATGCCAGGAGAGGCTGAAGCAAGTGTGAGGAGAGCAGATGAAAAATCCTAGATCCGCCACATACTCAGAGGTTACACACCTCATGTGCCTGTGAATACTAGTGAATGCTGAGATTAAAGATGGAGTATTGTTTCAAAGTCTGTAGAAAAACTAATTATATTATATGTAAGTGATGAATCACTAAATTCTACTCCTGAAACCAGTATTACGCTATATGTTAACTAACTAGAATTTAAATAAAAACTTGAAACAAAAAAAGTACATAGAAGCCCAGATCTGTTCACCCATCTAAAATGGTGAGAGGAGCTTTATTCTCTATAGAAATGAAATTAGGAAGATTATGTAGTAAGACACCAGATGCAATAAAGGGAAAGGACCATCTTGAATGCAGGGAAAGAGAACTGACTGTGAATCTACTCTGGCTGCCCACTCTGCCCCCGGCCACACTTTGCCCTTAGGCAGCCCCCCACCAGAACTTTGCAGTAAGGCATATAATTTCAATCTCCTCCTATCTTCTCAAATCCAAGATTGGAAAATTATTCTCTAGAGAAATGGGCACAATGAAGCCACCACAACATGTATCACTGTAAAATACTTAATTTTTTTATTATCTTATGGTAGTCACCATACAGTACATCATTAGTTTTTGATGTAGTGTTCCATGATTCATTGTTTGCATGTAACACCCAGTGCTCCATGCAGTACGTGCCCTCCTTAATGCCAGTCACTGGGCTAACCCATCCCCACACCCCTCTCCCCTCTAAAACCCTCAGTTTGTTTCTCGGAGTCCATAGTCTCTCATGGTTCGTCTCCTCCTCTGATTCTCCTGCTTCATTTTTCCCTTCCTTCCCCTAATGTCCTCCATGCTATTCCTTATTCCACAAATAAGTGAAACCATATGATAATTGACTTTCTCTGCTTGACTTATTTCACTCAGCATAATCTCCAGTCCCATCCATGTTGATGTAAAAGTTGGGTATTCATCCTTTCTGATGGCTGAGTAATATTCCATTGTATATATGGACCATATCTTCTTTATCCATTCACCTGTTGAAGGGCATCTCAGCTCTTTCCACAGTTTGGCTATTGCAGACATTGCTGCTATGAACACTGGGGTGCATATGGCCCTTCTTTTCACTACATCTGTGTCTTTGGGGTAAATGCCCAATAGTGCAATTGCTGGGTCATAGGGTAGTTCTATTTTTAACTTTTTGAGGAAACTCCACGCTGTTTTCCAAAGTGGCTGTACCAACTTGCATTCCCACCAACAGTGTAAGAGGGTTCCCCTTCTTCCACAACCTCTCCAACATTTGTTATTTCTTGCCTTGTCAATTTTTGCCATTCTAACTGGTGTAAGGTGGTATCTCAATGTGGTTTTGATTTGAATTTCCCTGATGGCTACTATAAAATACTTTTTTTCCATATCATTATTTTTAATGTCCATCATTTACAATACAAGGGCCAGAGCTTTCGACCCAACTCAAGTTTATAAATTCTCAATTGGCTTGTGAGGTCAATAGGGATACTTCTTCTTGTCTAATCTGGTTTCTGGGAAGACTTCATTCAGGTCCTCAATGGTCATCTGATCAAATGGAATTATGTTCCTCATCTTCTCCAGCTCTTTTTCATATTCCTCAATCCTGGCCTTTGAGAGAGACAAAAACTCGGCACAACTTTTCACATCTTCTTTTTCTTCAGCATCCACCTGAACAGTATATTTATCCTCTGGCACAGGAACCTTCAGGACATTAAACTTCTTCTCAAAGTCATCTACCAAACCAGCCTTTGCCACATTGGCCTTGTAGTAAGTCCAGTCGATAGCAGGTGGTTTCTCAGGGAGAGTAGCCAATCTGGAGGTAAGTGTCTCATTCCAGGATTTCAGGGAGTTAGCAATGGACTTCTGGTTTTGGGGTACGATCTCCCCAAAAGCTACCCAGTCAATGGTTTTTAGAGCAAGTTTTCATGCAGCCATCTTGAGATCCTTCACCGACCCCAGCGGCCTCTACTATAAAATACTTTAAATGGGTTTTAAAATATTATGATTTGTATCAAAATATTAAGGGTTACTTATAATCCCTCCTGGGGAGCTGATGGAGTAAAGGACAATTATTTTTGGTCCGAAGACTTGTAGTGATTTTTAAAGTCAAAACTGAAAATTCTAAACATAAAAGTCTCTAAATTGTATATTTGTAACCTTGAAACATTCTTAGGCACAACTGCAAACATTCTGACATTAGTTTTAACAAAAAGTAAATCAGCCACAAAATAACGGACACTGGTCCAATATTGGTATAGAAGGAGCTACATTTGGAGATGGAATTAGAAAGTAGGTGTAACTGGTAACATTCACTTAAGCCAAAAAGCAGACCTTGAATTTACGGTTTACTTATTCACACATGCATAGAAATATTACCTGGGCCCCATGAGGACATAAGCAACAGCCAAGTTTCATTTTAAAAAAAATCTCAAGTTTCCCCTTCAGTTCTTAAAATATTGGCAGACACTGAAAGTCTATTTTTGGAATTAAACATAGATAATTATTTTTAGGCATGGAACCAAAAATTCATGTCTTCAGATTCAGCAGTTTCCAAAATTGGTTTATGGACTTTTCTGTTGGGTCCCTATAGCTCATATTCCAGAGCTGAGATACATACATAAACTTAAAATATGGGAATCTCTTTTAGCTTTTTAATGAATCAGGATGGGGATTAAGAAAGAGAACAATAATTTAGAATGGAGACCCTTTTTTTGTTGTTAGATTGGATGTGAGAACAGAGTTTTTTTCTCCTAACGAGAAATTCATTGGTCAGTTTTATATTTTATTTTCATGACAAATGCCTCCTAATCATAAGAAATCATTCAGGTCTTTAACAAAGGAATAAAACATGAGGAAAGATTTTTAGAGGCAATAATTAGCCTGTCTGAAATCTTTATAAATTCTTTATAATTTATGTAAAGTAATTAAAAATTATGGAATTGGTGTTTTAAGAATTCTAAATGATACTAAATAGTCTTAATCTTCTTACCAGGCTGTGATTATTCCAATTGACTAGTTTACAGAGGGAAATGGGAACTATATTGCATTTGACATGAATTTCAGTGGTAACCTAAAAGTACCTTTCTTTGAATAGCAATTATTTACAGGTGATCATATTAAAAAGAACTGTATTTAGATAGAGTAAAAAATTATCATAGAAGTGTTATCAATAATGACAAATACATAATGCATGGGACTTAAATCAGCACCTGTGATTTAACTTTTAAGTTTCTGTGGTGTAGCTTTTAAGAGCATTTCATATCTTTATCAGTGAAAATAAGATAGAGAAATATTATTTATCTATACCACAAAAGGTACACCTATTGTATCTAAACTTGATTAATATTCCTGGTCTAAAGTAAAATCACATAGTTGGATCTTACATGAACAAAAACCATCAAAATGTGCAAAAATAGTTGGGCTTGCGTGAGTAGTTGGCAGCAATGAGTAAATTAGCCATTGAATCAGTCAGTAGTAATCTATAAGGTATTTCAATCATTCATTTAAACTAGTAAATAGAAGATTCCTTGTAAGAAAGCTATAGAAGACAGTGTGTTTCATCCTTCTGGTCTTCATGTATTAATGCTTCATATTGTAAATACTGGTTTGTTCTTGACTTCTCAAGTTTCTCAAAATATAAAGTTTTTGTGACATGTATTTTGAAGAGATAATATTTTACTTATCTATGGAAATATACTTATTGGTTAAGTATGCAAGTCAGTTTGGCATTCCAGAGACTTTCTAACTAGATATTACAGAAAACCAAAGAGGTTAAAAAAAATTAGTAATTAATATCAGGTGGGGGTCTTCATCCCCAGATAGATTGCCTTTAGCAATGATTTCTTTTCAAAACTTGGATGGTAGAGACAAATGTTTCTAAAAATGACTGGCATTTCCATCAAACAAGTAGCACTGTTTAAAAGTGCTATTTAGGGGGCTCCAGGGTAGCTCATTCAGTTAAGTGTCCGACTCTTGATTTCAGCTCAAGTCATGAGCTCAGGGTCATGGGATTGAGCCCCATGTTGGGTTCTACACTCAGTGGAGAGTCTACTTGAGATTCTTTCTCTCACCCTCTCCCTATGCCCCTCCCCCTGCATGCACATGCATTCTCTCTCTCTCTAAAATAAATAAATCTTTTTTTTAAAAAAAGCATTATATTCAGCATCAAACTAGGTATTTACATATTTTTTTAAAGATTTTACTTATTTATTTGAGAGTGAGAGAGAGAAAACACAAGAAGGGGGAGGGTCAGAGAGAGAAGCAGACTGCCCGAGAAGTGGGGAGCCCAACACAGGACTCAATCCTAGCACTCCAGGATCATGACCTGAGTCCAAAGCAGACATTTAACCTACTGAGCCACCAGGCACTCCCATTTTTATATTTTTATGTTTGATTTGAACATTATTAAATTTATAGAATCCACACCACTCTTGGATATGTTTTCTAAAAATTCTGCTGATTACTCAGAGAAGGCTTTCTAGAGTAACTTCTTTTTTTGTGATCACTACTCTTAAATATCTTACTTTCAGCTTTATAGATCAAGGAATCAATGGCAGTTACATTCAAAGGTTATCCAGCACAAGAAGTCTAACTTGACATGCTCAAATTCACAAGATATAGATAATTAAACCAAATTCCAGTGTATTTATAAAAGCTTTCTGGTGACCTGAGCTGTAGTGTCTGTTTCACTGGAAATTAGGGTACCTGAGAAGTTAACATTTTAGACTGCACTTTTTAGCTGAGCTTGGACTGGAAAAAAGTGTGATAGGTTTAAGGTTTCTTCATCTGGACAATGAGGAGGACTAAAGAATCATCTACATTTCATCATAGAGAATGACTCTCTATTGATGAAAATATTTTTGCCACCGAAATAAATGATTTCCTACCTGAACAAAACTGGTAAATACTGCCATTTTTCTCTTCCTTTTTCTTCTGGTTGAACAACATTCATCCAATAACTAGTTAAATGTGTTAATTCAATGAGTTAAATTCAAAATAGTTAAATTCAATAACTAATTAAGTAACTTAATATGTGATGTCCAAGGTACACAAAGCTGCTGTCTTTGAGCAGTTAACATACTAGTTAGAGATAAAAGGGGTAATAGATTACTATCAGGTGGTGATGAATGTTATGTAGGAATAAATATGATGATGATGGTGATATGACCAATGGATTGCAATAGGTCAGGGAAGGCATCTCTGCAGATGTGCCCTTAAGGCTAAGATCTGGAGGACAGGAGGATCCAGATGTGAATATCTGGGGAAAGGAATTCCAGAGTAAAGGAACAACAAAACACAGGTGCATGTCAGAAAAGGAACCATTTGGGTGAGAAATACTCATTCCTGACTCTCCAAATGTGATCATTGAGTTATGTCAGCACAAATATTTCTGCCTGCCTGCTTGTGAGTTAAATTTAAATCAGGTATAAACCCCAAAAGACAGGGTCTTAGTCATTTCTGTGTCCCCCAGTCCCTAGAATAGAGTCTGCTGTGGATTTGGGATTTGAAACTTAAAACATATTATTGAAGTGACAGGAACAGTCACATATCAAAGTCATTCCTTGACATAATTCAATAGCAATATCCTTTCACAAAGGGGGCACCTTGGTGGCACAGTTGGTTAAGCATCTGACTCTTGGTTTCAGGTCAGGTGGTGATCTCAGGGTCATGAGATCGAGCCCCACACTGGGTTCCACGCTCAGCGTGGAGTCTGCTTAAGATTCTTTCTCCCTCTTCCTGTGCCCCTCCCTCTCTAAAATAAATGAATAAATCTTTAAAAAAATCCTTTTACAAAATTACATAAGGAGCCAATCTAGTGGACCCATTCAATGGATGACTGACACTTGATTTTGACACTGATATATACTCTTTAAACTCAGGGGGCAAGTCCCCATTATTCAAATGAACCCCAAGCAATCAGATAGCTAATGGAAGCCAGTGCCCATTTCTTCCTTAAAACAGTTCTCAAAAATTTCTAAAGACCCACCTCTTCACAATTCCAGTAGTTTCTTTTTTGTTTTCAGGTGAAACAGGTGGTTCTCTGGTATCATTTACAGAGGTGCGAATTAAGACCATTTATATAAAAAAGAAAAAAGTTACCATTAAGTACAAAAATTCTCCTGGGGAGGTTCCATTTTAAGTAAGCAGTTAATCTAAATAACACTTTTTGGTTGGAAACCTAGGGAGTTCCCCAGGGTGAAATTCGAATCTGGCACTGAAAGGAGAGACCAAAGGAAGAGGTAGGCCACTCCGTATTGGTAGATGGCAGTTTTAATAAGCAAGGAAACTTATTTACAAGGCTTGTCTTAGGTGGCTGCAAGATGAGTAACTCTCCACCCCCACTCACCTGATTCTTAAAAGTTGATATAGAGGCCTTAATGGGGTCCAGGGTTTCAGTCATGTTTACCATCCAGGTGATCTCAACAACACATTACTATCTCAAGATTGTATCCTTGAAGTGGCTCCAGCTATGGGAACAGTGGACAGAGTATACATTCCAAGGACAGGAGAGGGGGTGAGGAACTTTTAATTGCCTGAATCTGGCTCTTGGGTCAACCAGTGGTCATGTCCTCTCAATAATCTCTTCCGGGATGCCTGGGTGGCTCAGTCGGTTGAGCGTCCAGACTCTTGATCTCAGCTCAGGTCATGATCTCAGGTGGTGAGACTGAGCCCCAGGTTGGGCTCCACACTCAGCAGGGAGTCTGCTTGAGATCCTCTCCCTCTGCCGCTTAACAGGCACACTCTCTCTCTCTCTAACAAATAAATAAATCTTTAAAAAAATAATAATTATCTCTTCCAACAATACTTTGATGGAGAAAATCTCAGTGTAGGTTCTGGAACTGAGGGATGACCATTCATAAACCAGCCACATGCAATGTGTGCCCAGGAGGTGGCTTTGACATATGATTATGTAAGGATGTGTAGCTAACAACTAACTAAGAGCATAATCAGAATAAGTAACCATGGAAACATAGTGGCAAAGATGATACAAAAACAAAGGAAAAGAATACTAATAGGGTTGGGGAAAGAGCATCACTATCTTACAATTTGGGTAGGTCCTCTTGTTACAAAACAAATGTAAAAATAGTAAGCATTATCTAATTAGATAACTAGTAATCAATCCTTTATACAGACAGTTCCACAAAAGGTTCAAACTGACTCACAGGAAATACATACAGTAAAAAAAGATGGTGTGTGTGTGTGTGTGTGTGTGTGTGTGTGTGTGTGTGTGTGTGTAGAGGAAATATATGAAGATGCAGGTATAATTATAGATACATGTATATGGATATGAATGAGGTCTAGGAAAAATACAACTAAGTGAAAATAGTTGCTACAGTAACACTGTAAACCTGGCTTTGAATATCCTGAAAACCAATATTAAAGGGCATTCCATGGAACACTAGCCCCTGGTGACATTCAGTAAATAAAAGTACTCAGTGTCAAATAACTTTTGAAAAAACTATATACACTCTGTGATCCTTTTTGGAAACTCAAAGTACACTCTAGAATAGCAAATGCTCTGATGAACCACAAGAAAAAAAATTGTTTTTTAGCCCATTGATTTCCAAACATATTGGCCATGTACTCCATTTTTATTTGTTTGCTTCTTTTCACACCCATTATATCCCCATGAAATCATGTTCCACTGAACACCCTGGGATCCAGAGCTCAGTGCTATAGTTAATAACAAGGGTTGTATTCTAATTATAACATTCGCTGATACAGATCTATCTAGTGTATTCCATTGGTGCTGACACTTTGATAGGGCATTTCCTTGATTCTATTTATTGATCATTTTATTATTGTCTTATTTTCTAGTATATATTTCTTGTGGGTCCATTCACCTTCTTTTTGGAAATCTTTGACAAGACATTAACTAATTAAGCAATGCTTATCCCAATTCAGCCATGAATTCTGAAAATCAAATTTTCAGAATCCTTCTGTGTATCATTACAGGCTCCTCACTCTTCCCCTGCCTCAGAAAGAAACTACGTCCCTCCAAAATGGTTAAATGAATTATGGTATATGAACACATTGAAATACTGTGCTGTCATTTAAAATCATCATTTATAGGAAAACTTAATATCATAATTTTTCACTGTATATTACTGTATAAAATAGAGCCTCAATCATTATATGTGGAAGGCTATAGATTTTGTTGTAGTTTTAAGAATGGAATAATTCCCTGCTTTTTGTTTCTCTAAGTATCTGCAAATTTGTTTAATGTTTAATTATTTATTGAGCACCTATTAGGTCCTAAGTTCTGCAGTATGTACTAGGGTTACAGCAGTGAACAAAACAAAGCCCCTGCTTTAAAGAGTTTACATTCTAGTACACAATAAACATGCACTGATTTTTTATTTGTCAGAGAGCACAAGCAGCGGGGAGCAGCAGGCAGGAGAAGCAGGCTCCCTGCTGAGCAGAAAACCTGACATTGGGCTTAGACCCCAGGACCCTGGCACCATGACCTGAGCTGAAGGCAGACACTCAACCGACTGAGCCACCCAGGTGTCCCCACATGCACTGTTTTGCACAATAAAAAATAGCTAAGGATTGTAATGAGATTTCCCACTCCCTATTTGTTTACATAAATTTAGGTAGAGAATATATGTCTGAGCAGTGCCCATTACTGAAGACATTCCAAGAAAATTATTTTGTGCCATGACCCAAGCTTAGGATAGAGAGTTATAACTATTATTTATTGAGCATTTACTTTGTGCCAGGCATTTTCCTTATGTTTCTCTCAGCTCATTATTCCTATTTTATATTTGTGAAAATAAAGGCTCACAAAAGTTAGGTTACTTGTCCATGATTATACACTAATGAAAGATGAAATCACCAGAGCAGGATTTGAGCCAGGGTTTTCTGCATTGGAAGTCCCTCTTTTGTTTTGTTTTTTTTCTAAGCAATATATATGACTCTGAAGGAAACGTTAGTGTAAAGTGTTTCTGGTGGAAAAGCCAGGAAAAGCTTCACAACCACCTCTAGGAGAGAATCACCACTCTAAAAACTAATAAATGAGCTTTCACTTCCAAGTTTTTTTTAGTGGTTTTCAGAGAGTTATTAGCTGATAACCTCTGCGTCAAAATTGCCAGTTGTATTCATTAAAAATACAGTTCACTGTTTGCCATCTTGGATATGCTGAGTGAAACTTTCAAAAAGGGTGTTATAATTCAGTTGTGCCCCCTCCAAATTTCCTGTGTTGTAAGCCCTAGCCCCCAGTGACTCAGAATGTGATCTTACTTAGAAATAGGGTCTTTGCAGATGTAATTATCAAGCTAAGATGAAGTCATACTGGAGTAAGGTTGGTCTCCAATCCAATATATGAATGGTGTCCTTATAAAAAGGGGAAACATGGACACACATACACACACATAGGAATAATGCCACTGAAAATGATACCTACAAACCAAGCATGCCAGATTGCCAGCAAAGCTGCAGAAGTAGAGAGAGGGAAGGAATAAATCCTCTCCCACGGCCCTTAGAAGGGACCAACTCTGCCAACACCTTGATTTTGGACTTCTAGCCTCTGAAATTGTAGGACAATAAATTTCTGTTTGTTTAAGTCATTCACATGGTGCTACTTTGTTACTGTAGCCCTAGTGAACTGATGTACCAGAGAACCAGCATCTTAAATCAAGTATCCCAGGTGATTCTGATGAACGCTAAAGTCTGTGAATCAATGAACCAGAATCAGCTTATTTGAGAGAGAGGACAACAGCAGGTGCCAGAGCAATGGCACATTTATTTTAAGAATTTAAAGGTAGCTGGGGAATTTAAAAAGGAGGAAGAGAGAGAGGAAAAGGAGCAGGAAAGGAAGGGAGAAGGAGGAGAGAAGAGGAATGTAGGCAGATGAGAAGCTCAGCATCAGAAGGCAAGCTAGCTTAAGTGACAGGATCTCTTCCACAGGAAAGGGGAAAATAAAACAGAGACATTGGAATCTTAAAGATAGCTGTGTGATTTAGAAGAAGGGAGGCAATAGGAAAAAACAAACAAACAAACAAAACCCTGAATCTTCCAGCCCAGTAGCTAAAGCTAGTAACTAGGTCAAGTTTCTTGTACAGTGATTTATTTATTTAATTTTTTAAAAATTATTTTTCTATAGAATTACCTTAGTATTTAAATGCTTCAAAACCAAAGAAAACTTTCATTTTATTTTCTAATATTTTGTCGTTGAAATGTTAAAATGCTGATATTCCGCACGGAGAAATTTGTAATCAAAATAGATGCTTGGAGGACATTTATTTACTTATGTATCACTTCTTTCTATATTAAACAGACCTATTGCAATTAAAATATTCAATTTCACAGAACAACTAAACTTAAACGCAGTTTTTTTTAACTTTTTTTAAAGATTTTATTTATTTATTTGGCAGAGAGAGACACAGTGAGAGAGGGAACACAAGCAGGGGGAGTGGGAGAGGGAGAAGCAGGCTTCCCAGGAGCAGGGAGCCCGACGAAGGGCTTGATCCCAGGACCCTGGGATCATGACCCGAGCCGAAGGCAGACGCTTAACAACTGAGCCACCCAGGCACCCTTACATGCAGATTTTTATCAAGAATATTTTGCACCAAAAGAGTCAGGCCTTTAGAGAAAGTATATTCTGACTAAATACTGAATTTTCAGAAGTAATTGTATTTTTGAAGGCATATGCAAATGTTCGGTTTTTCCTTAGGAAAATGGTCTCTGGTTTGGGAAAATCGTTGCTCTAACCTACATGGCCTGGTTCTCTTTTATACAATGAGAATGCTACCCCAGATCAAGCCTGTGCCTTTCATCTTAGAAACGTGAAGTCTTATTTTTTCTCTCAAATTTGGAGGCCTTTTTTTTTCCTTTCTAAAAGGAATAAAATAGATAAAACTGGAAGGAAATTTGATGTCATTAAAAGCAACTCAAACCTAGACCCCACACTTTTTGCTTAAAATAACCCCAGAGGGAAAGTTGCCCATCTTAGTCATGATTTTTCAGTGTATCACCCTATTAGGAGGAACGACATTAGCTTAAATGCTTTTTGTATCAGGTAGCCCCTGATAGCTCTGCATTTCTTGTGATCATAAAACTCCTTTTTGCTTTTAAAAATTCCCTGTTTTAGAGAGTGTTTTGTCATCTTTGTGTTTGTTTGTTTGCTTGTTTGTTTTCTAATCAGACTTCATTTTACACAGGAAGTTTTCCTTTCTTCCTAAATTAAGTTTAACTGACATTCAAAATTGCATTTCAGCTCATACAAAGTAACCATGAAGGTCTTTATTTGGTTATCTTTATGACCTGTGGTTTTGGAGTCCTGTAGTAATACTTCAAATTATTATGATTATGATTATGATTATCCTATGCTAATCATTTTGGGGAACTTATATTTTCATGTATTTTCTGGAATTGGATTCAGTAGGATGACATAGGTCTCTCTATTATTGGTATGATGTCAGTTTGAAGATAGAGAACGTATTAGGCATTTATCAGTTCAGATTAGCAGAAAAAAGATATTGACTGAGAGAGACACATTCATTTGAAATGTAAGAATCCAGCTGAATTACCTCAAAATGAAGAAGGTAGCCCATAATCTTCCAAACTACTGAGTACATTGGAAAAAAAAAAAAAAAACATGGGATTTAATGAAACCCATACCTTCATTACAAAGCATTAATTGATTACCTATAATGTGCCAAGCAATATGCTAAGTAGGCAGTGGGAATAAAGATAAGTAACAATCTAGAGGGAAGTTAGGTAAATAAGTAAAAGGCTGCAACGCTGTGTAATAAGAGCTATGATATATGTATGCACAAGACTAGTGTTCTAGCAAAACTGGGCTTCACAGAAAAACAGGATTGTAGATGGTGACTTTTTTCAAACAATTATGGAAAAGAAATTATCTAGGAAATCTTCATAATATTCTGAGAAAATCTTTCAATAAAGTTTTTACTTTAATGGGGCACCTGACTGGCTCAGTTGGTTAAGCATCAGACTCTTGGTTTTGGCTCAGGTCCTGATCTCATGGGTCGTGAGATCGAGCCCCAGGTCAGGCTCCGCACTCCGTGGGACTCTGCTTAGATATTTTCTCCCTCTACCCCTTACCTGCCTATGCGCCGTCTCTCTCTCTCAAATAAGTAAATAAATATTTTTTAAAGAAGTTTTTACTTTAATTTCAGTGAAGAGAATTGTTAAACATTGGCATCTTTCAACAGAGACTGAGCCAGAGCACTTGTCAGGAAATCATTAAAAACATTGCAAAGACATAGATGGGACATTTAAGGTCGTTTTGATTCTGAGATCCTATGATTCCATAAGACTGTATGTGAACATAATGGCACACTTGTCCTAAACTTTACCAAACTAGATGTTGGAGATACACTAAACGATAGGGTCGTCTTTTTCTTAGCTACTGCTATAGAGTCTCCTGGAAAGTTTTAATGGTAGTTAAGAATTCTCAGCAGCTGGAAGTTCCTCAAGACAGTTCCATTTAAAAAATACTTTTAGCATATTAAAAAAGAAAAGGAAGAAATGGCAAAATGAGTTGAAAATAGAAATACTTTCTCCGCTTTTGCATAGGTATGCATATAATAGTAAAAAGCTTGAAAAGCAAACATACGCAATTGGTGTAAAATAAATTCACCTCTGTCTTCATTCCTGCTCTTCCTAGAAGCAACCTCTGTGACATTTCTTGTACGTGCCCATGCAAAGATAATTTATGCATACTTGAGCATGTGGTGTAAGTAAATACATGCACATTTACACTTAATACAAATGGTAAAACTCTATACATACCATTCTGTAACATGCTTTCAGCAATCTTTTCATATTCGTGCAACTAGAACTCACATGATTTTTAATAAGACATTCTAATTTACCTTGAAAGACCACTACTGATGGATATTTAGATATTTTTACTCTGTTTCTCTATGTCATTCCTCAAATATGTACCTGTGGAATAAACTCCTAGAAATAAAATGCTTGAGTAAAAGTGTATGTGCATGTGATTTTGATAGCTATACCACATTACCATCCTAAAGTTTCAACCAAATTTCCCTCCCATTTATATAATGTGTCCACCAACACCTTTATCAGCATGGTGCATTATCAAATTTATCCTAATTTTCCCGATCTGTTAGGAAAAAAATTAGTATCTCACTTTTAGTGTTACTTTGCATTCTTCTATAATGCATGGGGATGATCAATAGCCTTTTGTGTTTTCTTTTATGTAAATTATCTTTCTTGTTGATTTTGGAAAGTTTTTTAAGATAATTAGCCCTCTGTGGTATGAATTCTAAATATATATTTTTTCTGGTTTGCTATTTATCTTTTGACTTGATAATTTTTATGCCATGCAAATTCTCCTGAATATTTATACATTGAATTTATACATTTTTTCCTTTTAATAGTTTCAAAGTGTTGTATAATATTTAGAGAAACCTTCATGGATCTGAGATTCTTAAAGAATATGCACCCAGGGTTCCTTCCAGTTTTTACTGCTTTTTTAAAATCTGGGATCCAGGGCACCTGGGTGGCTCAGTTGGTAAAGCAACTGCCTTTGGCTCAGGTCATGATCCTGGAGTCACGGGATCGAGTCCCACATCAGGCTCCCTGCTCAGCAGGGAGTTGGCTTCTCCCTCTGACCCTCCCCCCTCTTGTGCTCTCTCTCTCTCTCTCTCTCTCTCTCTCTCTCATTCTCTCTCTCTCAAATAAATAAATAAAATCTTTAAAAAAAATAAAATCTGGGATCCATCTAGAATTCATATTGATAAAACAATGACATATACTCCAACTTTATTATTTTTCTGGATTAATACTGATTAACAGCATTTTATTGAAAAATCCATGCTATTCCTACTGATTTGACATGTCATCTTTATTACATTTATTATAAACTACATTTATTTCTGGTCTTTTAACCAATTTTTTTAATCTGTACTATACTGTTTTAGATATTTTTGCTTTATAACATGTTTTAGTATTATGTAGACTAGCTTCTCTTAATTATTCTGTTCTTTTCCCTCAGAAGTTTCTCAGATAGCCTTGCTTATATTTTTCCATATAAATTTTAGATTTAATTTGTCTAGATTTAGAAAAAAAATCTAGGGGTATTCTTTTTAAGTTTGTTTATTTATTTATTTATTTATTTATTTATTTATTTATTTATTTATTTAGTAATCTCTGCACCCAGTGTGGCACTCGAAATCATGACCCAGAGATCAAGAGTCACATGCTCTTCCAACTGAGCCAGCAAGGTGCCCCAAGAAATCTAGGGGTATTTTTACTATGATTCCCTCAGTTTTTCAGACTGGCTTAGGAGAGCCGACACCCCTATAATGTTGCATCTTCTTAAGAAAATGGCACAGTTTTGCAGGTTTAAATCTTTTTGTTTCTTTGTCAAAGTTAAGAATTTAATTCATTTAAATTCTTCATACTTTCGTCAAGCTTATTTCTAGATATTATACATTTTTGTTTCCATTGTAAATTGAGTCTTTTACTTTGATTTTCTTTGTAAATGGCTATTGTTTGTGTATATGTATATAGTCAGTTTATTCCAGTATGCTAATTTTGAGCACTTCACTTACTGTAGTTGTTTGCATTGTCAGGCATGTTTTACCCCTTCTTTTCTTTCTTTAATTTCTATGTCACTCTGTTTTACATACATTTCTCAGGTAGCGTTTACTTGGAGTTTTTTTATTGAATTTACGAGCTTTTCCTTCTAACTCTGGCATTTGGCCACTTTTTGTTAGGATGCCTAGGTTAGGTCTTCCTTCCGTCCTTATGAGAGAAATATGACTAAGGAACTGAGGGAATGAAGCCTGGGGTCCGACGTCTGTCTTCAGCTCAATAATCAATTAGCTGCAGAGCCTTTGGCAATTTATTTTACTCTTCTTGCCTCAGTTTCCTCATGCATAAAATGAGGATTCTACTGGTATCTTTCACAGAATTTTGGTTAAGTATTACATCAGTATTTGTAAAGGATTTAGAAAAGTGCTTGGTGTGTGCTGTTGGCTACTATTACTATATGTCATAATTCATAGTCTATATTCCATTTCTTTTGTTATGTATTTCTTCTGATAATAGGGAAGGTTCGGCAGATCATATGTTCCAAAGATGACCCCATCAATATCTCCCATTCCATATATTCTGGCCATTTGACTTGGACAATTCCCTTTTAAAAAGACAGGGTCTTTCTCCTTCCTTGGAACCTGGACTGGCCTTTGCCTGCCTTGCACAATAAATGAAGGTGCAAGAGATACTGTATGATTTACAAAGCAAAAATCACAAAAATTCCATGCACGTCTACTTTACTTTCTTGGGCTGTTGACTGTGGGAAAAGCAGCTTCCACACAAGCAGTCTGATTGCACTGAGATTGCCATGCTGTCATGAAGACCAGACTAGCTTAGAGAGATGAGGCAGGGGGCATGAGAAGCCCCAATGGCTGGTTCCTAGTTGCTCCAGCTTTTGGCTGGTCCAGCTCCGGCCACCACATGACTGGAATAACATAAGGGACTCTGAATCATTTCCAAGAAGCTCAGTGTCTACATATCAGTAAAGCACCTATCTATGTGTCTAGCACTATACTAGGTACGGTGATGTACTAGAGAACTATGTGATGTGGGCATGGGTACAGTCCTTTTCTGAAGCTGGGCTGCCACCTGGGCTATAGATCTTGGGCCATTCTAGTTATCAGATGTTGGGACTTAGAATCACAGTATTTTAAAAGACCTGCATGATACTGGGTATTTACTCCAAAGATACAGATGTAATGAAAAGAAGGGCCCTATGTACCCCAATGTTCATAGCAGCAATGTCTGCAACAGCCAAACTGTGGAAAGAGCCGAGATGAATGGATAAAGATGTGGTCCATATACACAATGGAATATTACTCAGCCATCAGAAAGGATGAATACCCAACTTTTGCATCAATATGGATGGGACTGGAGGAGATGATGCTAAGTGAAATAAGTCAAGCAGAGAAAGTCAACTATCATATGGTTTCACTTATTTGTGGAACATGAGGAATAGCAGGGAGGACATTAGGAGAAGGAAGGAAAAAATGAAGGGGGGAAATCGGAGGGAGAGATGAACCATGAGAGACCATGGACTCTGAGAAACAAACTGAGGGTTCTAGAGGGGAGGGGGTGGGGGGATGGGTTAGCCTGGTGATGGGTATTAAGGAGGGCACATACTGCATGGAGCACTGGGTGTTATATGAAAACAGTGAATCATGGATCACTACATCAAAAACTAATGAAGTACTGTATAGTGACTAATATGACATAATAATAAAATAATACCTCACCCGCAGAACAGATGAGAGATAATAAAATGATTGTTGCTGTCATAAGCCAATGAATTTTGAGATTTGTTATAGAACAATGACTAAACAAAATGAACAGTTTGTCTTTTGGTTCTAGTGGTTACATTTATATCAATAACTTTATATAATACTTTTCTATATATTTTCAGTTTTCTGAGAAATTACCTGTTGGCTCCTTATGAGTCTTGATGTAATTAATATAGTTCCACTTTCTCCCTTATTTTATTATCCAATTATAGTATATATTTTTACTAAGTGCTCACTTTTATACCTTTCAAAATCCTTAAATTTTTATTTGCTATTTCCTTAAATATCCTTAAATAACCCAAACTATACCACTTACAAGGGTATGGAGCTAACTTTTCTTGCTAACCCATGCTTTTTTAGCAGCCTGCTTTCTGTGTATATATGTCTTAATACACGATCTTACTGCTGAAAATAGTTGAAAAGTAAAGATCCCTTCAGTAAAATGTTTTCAAAAGAACATTTCTGCTGACAGCAGTCAGCATTAATGACACAGCAGTATCTATCTAAAATGCATTTTGAGTATCTGTCCTTCAAGCAGTCTTATCTTTTATCCCTGTATATATTTAATATTAAGAAATCATAGGAGACATTAGTTTCATTTTTCATACACTGCAAATAACTTAGTTAAGAAAGTTAAAGAGCAGCACATATGTGAGTTTGAAACACAAATTCCTAATTAATGATATCTTGCATTAAAATAGCACAATAAATGGAAGGCAGCCTTGGTAAATGTGAGTCTAGCTGTTATACTGAAGAATAAATAGGACTACAATGAGGAAAAACATTGGGGCTGAAACCATATTTATAATAATAACATTGGTCGCAGCATGAAAAATATTTCACAAAACATTTAAAATCCCAGCATAAATTTTTGAGAGCATCAGGGTAATCTGTCTTTGCATCTTGATTCCTCTAGGAATAAATTAAATTTGTACTATGCCAGTAACCATCAAATATGAACCATTCAGCAGTATATATTATGACATACTAGTTAGATTCTTCTACATCTCCGCAATTATCTCTTGCCCTTAATGTTTTGAGTATGTGACTCACTGCGTACTGTTGAAATTGTTTTTTCTTGTGCCCCCTGGGAAGGAAGGAGCAGCTTCAAAGACAAAATTTTAACATAGAAAAATGTATTTTCAAAAATGCAGCCTAAAGCACATATCAGATAATGTGTATTTGTGTCTATGCTGAGTCAAAAGAGAATCCAGTTTGGCCACTCTGCTAAACTGATTAATCAAAAATAAAACCAGTAGTGAGCATGAACACTTAGTGTTTTCTTAAAAAAAATATGACTCATAGATTTTTGCAATGATAGCATTTAAAAACACATAGAAACAGATTGGCTTTGGATTAAGTCATCTAGACTAAGCAGAGCCATGTCACCACCAGAACTGGGCCAAGGGGGTATGGCACACCGTAATCAAAGATGAGAGAGTGAGAGGGAGAGAGAGAGAGAGATTTAGATATCAAGTTAGAAGCCAGATATACAAATCTAGTGTCAGTGGGAGGCTCAGGATGGATATGAAAATTTAGGAGCCATCAGCATATAGATTGTATGTATAGCCCAAGGACTAAAGAAGATAACTAGATAGGAAAGAGAAGGTGACCTAAGACATGCACTTGGGCACAATTTAGTGGTCAAGTAGGGGATGAAGACGCAGAGGAGTTGATTAGAAAGTAGCCAGTGAATCAGAGGAAAATCAGGTCATTGTAATTTTATGAGAGTCAGGGGGAGATAATGTTTCAAAAAGATGGATAGTTTAGATCTTTAGATGCTTCCGACAGGTCAAGAAGATGAGGATAGAGATGTGACCATTTGGATTTATCACTGAGGTTATTGGTAACATGTATTCATACCATATAGTTTCCCTAAGCTTATATAGTGTTCCTGACATTGAGTATGCACACAATAAATGCTCCTTAATTATTTGTGGACAGGAAGGAAGGACAAAAGGAAGGGAGGGACGGAGGCAAGAAAGAAAGGAGAGGAGGAAGGAGAAAAAGGAGGAAGGGAAGGCTGGATAAATAAACTGATAATGATAAATTGCATTCTTCTTGCCTAGACAAAAACTGATACTTGCTTTTGTGAGACACTGGCTAGAGAATGAAATCAAAGTCCAGGAAAAAGTGGAAGTCTGCAGACTTGATTGTAAAATACCTCCTGCATTGACCACTATGACCAGGAGTTATTTCACTCATTTATCTATTTTTACACAGAGATGTCTCCTTGGCAGTAAGCCCAGCCTTGCATGCCTAGAGCGAGCTTAGCCATGGACCTTTTTCATGCTTTCTCTTAAACTCTGTTCAGGGGGCTATGATTTCAAATTGGCCATTTATTTTAAAGAAATTAAGAAACAAAGACTGAGCAGCTGCTTTGGTGCGTAAGACAGGCTGCCTTCAAAATCCTAATTGGCACCTAGCTGGTAAAGAGCAAGATCATTTTCTCCACTTATGCAATTGCAGATCATTTGGTCATTGCAGTGCAAAACTGCAAGAGTGCAGACATCTGTTTGGTACATTCGTTATTAAATTCTCATTATTCTTTAATGTAATTCTATTTTTATTTAGTGTTTCTTCAGCACAAGTATATGTCATCAATTAATCTGGCCTGGTTGTGGTATGCCCTGCCCTAGCCCCTCCTGATGAATAGCTAGCTTACTTTGTACCTGCAGATCCAATGAATAGAAAAACTTCAAATACCAGCAACTTCACCTTCCATTGACACAGTCCTTTTGTTTGTTTGTTTGTTTTTGTTTTCAGCAATATGGGGGAGGTTATAGAACCCTGTGAGACTCTGCATAAGCCATGGATTTCCTCCCTAGAAAAAAGGCAGATACATCCCAAATTTTACAGTTTGGGGGAGTTTATCTACCCCATTTATAGACAAATCAGCCTAGAAAATTCTGAAGGTGTGGGGAAGACAATCTGGCATCAGAATCAGGGTGGACCTGAGGAGACTACTGAAAACAAGGCTTTCTTAGTCAAACTGAATCAGAATTTTTACCATTTACTAAAGGTTTGAAAATTTTATAGTAGTGCGGTCTGAGGGTGCGTGGGTGGCTCAGTCGGTGAAGCATCTGCCTTCGGCTCAGGTCATGATCACACACACACACACACACACACACACACACACACACACACACACACACACACACCCTCAGAGTGCTGCCTTGATCACAACAGCTTCAAGCTCTCTGTTCTCCATGGAGTATTGGGCACTGGTTGAAGCACTGAAAATTTAATCATCTCTTAAGTCTTGCTTCTTTCCCTCCTAATTAATATTAGAAAATTGATCACTGGTTGGCTATCTTTCATTTTCTGAATGGCTTGAGAAGGTGCAAAAGAGTAACCTCAGGAACTTTGTTCTGAATCTGCAGGACAGTCTATACCTAACACAGAAATTGGCCTCAGAGTGTGAATTTTCTACTACAAAGCCTCTAATCTTTGCCACGATTCTCTTTGTAGTTGATACAAACTTTTAAACCCTCTTCTATTTTTTTTTCTTTCCTTGTACCCCTTTCCCAGTCTTAAGGACTATGGTGTTCCAAAAATTAATTTGAAAGTCCTTTGTTTTGAAATTGGAGCACATTGTGTCTTGGTAATCATACATAAATGATGGTAATGCCATCCCAGCCTAAAGGGCCTCTTTGTTCCGACACAGTGGGAATAACATTATTTCTTGATTCTGGTAACAGGGAAGCATGTACTGTAAACATGGTCACCGTATGTGCATTTTCCTTGACTTGTCCCCACTTTCCAAACATTGTTCATAGAAACCATCAGAATGTCTAGGAAAGGCCTGTCATCTTTCTGACCGTCTCTTAGATCCAAAAGTGGTAGGAAGAAAATCAGTCATCCCAAGTTTTGGTTATAGAGAAGATAATTGTAAATTTTCCTTTCCTAAAGCAGAGCCTTTCCCGGGCAAACATTACGGGAAAGATAGTCTCGGATCTCTCCCCTCTGGGCCCATCAACTCTGCCCTTGCAGTGCCTCCACTTTAGGAGATGATGTTAAGAGAGCTGGGACATTAATAAGTAGAGGCTGTTTATAAATTTGATGTTGACAAATCAAGATATGCCGTACCTGAGAGAAGGAAACAATTTAGCTTTAAAAAAAAAATACTGTATTTTATGTATCAAAAGGAGTTATCTAAACTATTAAGGAAACAGGTAGTGCAGTGTAATGTTCACCTACATAGAAAGAGAAGCCCTGAGTGAATAAGAAAAAATTAACTGTGAGTTAGCCTGGGGACAGCGCATTTGAAAAGCCCGTCAGCCATTTAGTTCCACACAAAGGTTTTGAGACTTGGACAGCAGAAGAAATGATTTGGCCTAAAGAGGGGCCAAGTAGAAACATTTAGAGTCCAAAGCAAATAGCAGAGAAAAATGAAAAGGGATTAATGAACCTATTCTAAAGAGCATCTAATTACAAGCTTGGATAGCTGAGACCAGAAGCTATGAAAGTGTCTGAGGTGACTAGTATAAGGGAGAAAGATAAAGAAGCAAATCATCATTTGGAATTATAAGGCAATTACCTAGTACTTCGGGGTTTCACCACTTTAAATTCTTTTTCTAGTTTTAGCATAGAATTAAATCAGAAGTCAAGACTATGGAAAAGCCTTAGAGATCATGCTATCATATATGTGTTAAGAAGTAAACGATTGTGCACCCTTGTTTAAATTCGTTGATATGCGTGTGTTTGCCCAACACAAAAGATTTGTAACTCCCTCCTTCTCTCTTTAATTTTAAAGTGTTCATGCCTGCCCCAGATTTTTATTATGAACTCTGGATTTGAAATAAGCATTGCAAACTTAAAAAGTCAGAAATCGATCTGATCTTCACCCCCAAATTTGCTCCTCCTGCAGTGTTTCCCTTTTTGTTTAATGGCAATGCTCTTCATCCCATAGTACAAGCCCAGAACTTTGGAGTCATCTCTGAACCCTCTCTTGGTTTTCTATCCGTCAGGAAATCCTGATGATTCTTTTTTTAAAACTATCCCCACATCTGCCTTCCCTGTGTCCATTCTGATCTCAGCCGCCATTATTTATTTCCTGGAAGATTGCTGCAGTCTCCTAACTGGTCTGCTTGTGTCTACCACTGACTCCTACCATCTGCTCTCAACACAGCAGCAAGAGGGATCACCTTGAACATATGTGAGATCATGTCATTCCTCTGCTCTAAACTTCCAATAATTTCATATCTCACCCCAAATAAAAGAAATAAATCACAATAGCCTGTAAAGTTCTGGGGATCTTATCCCAGTCATTTCTCTGATCTCATCTGCTCCCACATCTGTCCCTGCTCATCCTCTGCAGTGTCCTGGCCCCTTTGCTATTTGTCACATATGCCAGGGCCGCTCCCACCCCAGGGCCTTTACACCTGTGTTTCCTCTACCTGGGACTCTTTTTTTCCCTAGATATCTGCCTGGCTCCTCTTCGTACCTTTTTCAATTCTTTACTCACTTAAATCTTCCTGGACCACCTAAATAAAATTACAGTTCTACACCTCCCCACTACTCCCAGCACTCCCTACTCATTTTTAATTTTTATTTTTCTCCATAGAACCTATCTCTATATAACCTAATACATATTTTTCTTATTTATTTTGTTCATCGTCTGTCGCATCTATCTAGAACATAAGCTTTATGGGAACAGGGATTTTTTTTTCCCCCTCTTTCTTTCATTGTTGAATCCCCAAGACCTAGGGCAATAACTGGCCTACAGCAGGTCTTCAAAAGTATTTGTTGAATGAAATATATATCCCATTTATGATTACAGTACCCTACACAAACACTGAAGCAACAGCTTCACTTGTACCTCATAGTGCCAGAGAGTAAGACTAGATCCTTTATGGGACTTGCCCTACATCTCATAGGAGCCTCTTTTTATTGAAGAAATAACAACTTGCATAGGAATCTCCCTCTCTCCAGACTGTTCTAGTCCCTCTATTAGCTGAGGTCAAGGCAAGCCCTGAGACCAGGAAGGATGTGAACGACTGGGTGAAAGGCAGATAAGTGGAAGGATTCTCAGACTCTCTCCTGGTAGGTCTTCTTCTCTGATTCAGCACCTCAGATGTAGTAATGCTATTTTTATCCCTTGTATCCCTCTCCAAGAAGCACAGAAGAAGCCTGAACTGGTTCATGTTTGTCTGGGCCCGGCAGATCCTACCCGAGAAAGAATCTGGTACCCAGAGACTTCCTGGAAAGAAGGAGATGTGTTTGTGACCCCCACGGGGATGGATGGGTATCAGGTGTGCTTCTGTCAAGGGTCTAATCATACAATAAAGTCAAGAAGGCAAGGGCATGGAAGCTGGATCCAAAATAGTATGAGGGGGTGAAAAGAGGTTAAAGCCAGATAAATGGAAATGGAAGAAGATAGGTGGGTAAGGACAAGTCCCAAAGAATCTAACATCCGTAATGATAAGACTCTGTTCTCTAATTTTATTAAATCCACCTAGATAAGATCATTTACTGATTAGGACTTAGGCTTCCTATCAAAAAGAATGAAATCTTGCCATTTGCTGTTGCAAATGGATAGAACTAGAGGGTATTATGCCAAGTGAAATAATGAAAGACAAATGCCTTATGATTTCACTCCTGTGTGGAATTTAGGAAACAAAACAGATGAACATATAGGGGAAGGGAAGGAAAAATAAAATAAGAGGAAAACAGAGAGGGAGGCAAACCACAAGAGAATCTTAACTCTAGGGAACAAACTGAGGGTTGCTGGAGGGGAGGTAGGTGGGGGGATGGGGTAACTGGGTGACGGGCATTAAGGAGGGCACTTGATGTAATGAGCACTGGGTATTATATAAGACTGATGAATCACTAAATTCTACCTCTAAAACACTATGTGTTAATTAATTGAATTTAAATAAAAAATTTTAAGAAAAAAAAAAGACTTAGGCTTACTAAGATAGTCTTTTATCCCCTTTGTATCTCAAAATATACTTTTATAAATGACTCTTCTGTAAGTTGTCAGAGTATAAGATATACAAGTACAGATTTCTTAACCACTATTTAGAATAACTGATTTAGAACAATGTCTAAAACCTGTTTTTAGAAGTCCTCCAGATAATTCTTATGGACTATAAAGTCATAGGAGTGTCTTTAGACATCAAAGCTTCAGATGTGACTAAAGGAAAAAAAAAAAAAACCTGTAAATGGAAAAAAGTACTGGAAATTATATTATGGCTGTTCAGTTTCAAAAACTGCATCCCAATCTTCTGATGGATGTTAGCAGTGAAGAGTGGGAGGTGAAGACTCGTTTGGACAAATACATTGGGTCAAAAATTGGTTAAATACCATGACTGTAACGGCTTCTCAGAGCCACTTACGACTTACACTAATTGTGATATACCATAAAAGTAATAAAATAGGCAACACTTTTCCACCCTGTTATGGGGTTTACAAGACATATTTTATTACAATTGTAAAGACGTGTAAGAACGCCTCAAACATTTTGCATTGTGTATGACATTGAAAAAAATTAAAATTTACACACAAGACTTCATCACTCACTCTTTGTTTTTTGCACACTGGTGAACTCTGATTGAATGTGTTATCACTACCGAATTTATTTACCCTTGAAAGGAGATCCAGAAGAGGGCAGTGCTTAGATCAAAGGAATAATTTTCAAAAGGTGCTGTTTGGGGAAAACGTATGCCTAGGCTGGATGCAAGTTCAGAGTATCGGCCTTCCTGACACTTCTCAGACTAATCATCTACTTCACCTACCCATAAATCCAGCTCTGCTCTTATCTCTCCAAAGTTTTGGAGTTTATTTTTTTTTAATTCTTCCTGTCCTCCATCAGCCCTCACCCCAGTAGTATGCTCTCCAGAGAAGAAAGACTTTATACGTAGATATTTGCCTCCTGGGTCAGACAAAGCAGCAGATGTTTTCTGGTACTGTGTGTACTGGTAGGTAGTTATTTTCGGCCTTTTCTGAATTCTCTCTCTAGCCTATCTCTCCCTACCTTTCTCTGTCTTCTCTATGGACCTGAGTCTCCACCCCCTTCCTTTCTCATGTTCCTCTCTCTTCCCCTCTCCCACTGTGTCATTCATTTAGATAAACCATACTATCAAGTCCAATTTCAAAAGTAACATTTAGGAATAGTGCAGCCTTTGGTGAAACAGTATAGCGGTAGAAGGGGTAGTAGAAAAATACGGGCTTCGGTGTCAGACCAGATGCACTTCAGCATACCACTTGTTGGCTCTTACCTCCAGCAAGTTACTTAAGAGCTACAGGTACCATAAGAGAGGGTGGTATCTAACTTGTGAGAGTATAGAGATTATTAAGACAGCATGTATGAAAGTACCTGGATTTTCTCATTAATACTTCCTATAGGGAACCTCTCATTCCTGACTATCCTCCTGGGTCCCCCAGAACTTGCCCACATAAGTTGCAGAGAGCCCCTTCAGGGCAGCCCTTGCTGGCCTTGTTCTTTAATCCAGAAACATGATGGCAAATAAGTTTCCTCTAAAGCACCAACTCCAAAAGATTAGTAATGGCTGCCTGGAGGGTTATATTGAGAAGGGTCCTGAGCCCAGATAGGGCTCTGAGAACAAGAGTGTCACGATTGGTTGGTAATGTCTGTCTTTTGCATGAGAAGGAAGCTGCAACATAGGAATTTGCCAATCCTGCTTCAACCCTTTTTCTTCTTTCTCCTTTCCCAAATTTTACTACGAGGACCCCATCTTCTTGGGCTCTTACAGTGGCCTTCCAAAATAGCATATTTTTACATAAGCTCGTTCCCAAGAAGATATCACTTTGGGCTGATGGTATTTATATACTTCCCTGCAGGGACACTTACCTATTTACAGGCTGGATCTGAATCTAATGGTGGAATATCATGCTATGTCCTTGCAACAGTTTTCTCTAGTCACGTTGTGGAACACTCATCATCTGCTATAAGGTCCCTGCTGCGAGTAACTCAACTCTGCCATTGGTGCGTGAATGCAATCATAGACACTAAGTAAATGAATGAGTGTGGCTGTGTTCCAATAAAACTTTATTTACAAAAATATGCAAAGAGCTAGATTTCACCCATGCATCAGAGTTTCTGACCCCTGCATGAAAGCTACATTCTGTGCACACTAACTCATTATTAGGGTGATTCTGATTCTGATTCTGGTTGCCGGGACATAGGAATTGGCCCTGCTGCTGACATTATCAGAGAAATCTGAACAGGCCTTGTGTTCTGTGAGTTTCACTGAACTGTAAGCAGGGCTTGCTCCTTGCCATGAGTTAGAAAACTTTTCCCTGGGCTTCACAAAATTGCCTCTACCCGTGGTTTTCAAACCTGAATGTATATCAGAATGATTTGGAGGGCTTACTAACACACAAATTGCTGGCCCCACCATCGGCATTTCTAATTCAGTAGGTCTGGGATGGGGCTTGAGAATTTACATTTCTAACAACTTCCCAGGGGGTGTAGATGCTGCTGGTCTGGGGACTGCACTTGGGGAGCCACTGGCCTAAGCCATCCCCTTTGCCTAGAAAATCTGAGGTGCTCAAGAATGAGACACTATTCAAGCAACAACGAATGGAATTAGTTTAATCCTCCAAACCCTGCTCATAGAAAATTTCTTGAACAATGTTTCTGCTTGATAAACTATTGGCAATTTAGATGCGTATAGCAGGCAGCCCAGAAAGTATAATCTGAAATCAGTTGCTGTGCTGGTTTGTGGTAAGAGCTACAGCTCCAAGGAGAGCCAGCCCAAGACTTCCTATGCTTGCTGTCTTTTCTCCAGGTCCATCCATCTCTGTTGGCCAGTGGTAGCAACTTACTTTAGCCTCTACAGCAGAGGTTTGGGGAAATGAGTCTCCACCTGAATCTAACAAAAATCAAACAGATTTCCTCACATATTAATACAATCTAAATTTCCCATGTGGATTTGTTACTATGAAAATACATAGGAGACTACATTGGTATATAGCTACCAATTTAACCACATTAACAAGACTAGTGAACAATCTATTGTTCATTCATCTCTTATGCAAATAGTGTGCATCCCGCTATGTTGGTGCATGTATGTACATGTGTGTGTGTGTGTGTGTGTGTGTGTGTGTGTGTGTGTGTGTGATAGGTGACACTCTTGGAGGTCTCTTGGGAGAGGAAAGAAAAAAATGATATTTATTGAATAAGTGGAATTGGCAACCATCCTGTTTCCTCTGAAAATCTTCTACTCACTAGCTAATCCTTGAATACTATCTTTTGAACAATGTTGTTTTGTCTAGGAAAAGCTGACCTTTATGCTGTTAGCAATCATTTATACTTGAGTGAAGCTAAAGAGAAGATGAAATGGGAGGGAGACACAGTAAAGGGAGATGAAGGAAACAGAACAGGGAGATGATGTCAAGGAACTGGTCTTTCTGCCCCTTGCCTGAGAATAACCTAGGGGCAAGTATGCTAATACTAAGCAGAGGGAAGAATTTGCAAATGCTTTTCACACAAGGGTTGCTTTATTCACACATACATAATAGTTGCCTGGAAATTTCTTTTAAAATCTAAAAAATAGAAAACTTCACACTAGTTAATAGGACAGATGCTCCAGCAAAGGGCTGCTGAACTCACCGGCGACCTTCCTTATCTGTGAAGATAGGGCCTGGCCAAGGTATCCTCTGAAAGAAAGTTCACCTGAGAGGGTCAGTGCCTGGAATGGAGGCAGCCCAATGGCGGCTGATAAAACAGACTCTCCCCTGCTTTCCCAACCTTGGAGAGTTGTCTTTGGTTTATAGAAGTTATATGTTTTTACTTCTCTAAGCCTCTAAGCCTAACCAGAAGGACCAGAATACTGCTGCTCGCCCAAGGTCACGTCGTGAGTGGCAGATCAATGATCAGGACAGATATGGGGGCTAATGTTGTTATAGATTTTGAGCCTGTGATTACCTAAGTTGTGCTTACAATAATACATTTAAAGAAGAGAATATATGATTCACTTCAAGTATTTAATTTTATGAGTTATTTGATTCTTTTATTCTCATTTAAAGTACCAAAGAGTTCTAGCCACAAATACCTAATAGGCATTCTTAGAAACCACATTTTTTCCTAGTGAGGAAAAAAGTAAGAAAGAAAGCAAAATGAGTAAGTCATTATAAACCTGGGATTCTGTGTATTTCTGTAAGTAATTATTTAAGAGGAAATACTATATATCCATTTTATGATATAAAAGAAAATGTGTTCAAATTGAATGATTCCACTCACACAGTGGTCCAGCCCTAAGAGAATCTATTGGCCATGCTATAAATTTTTTCAAGTATCAGTTCCCAGTAAGATGGGAAGACCTTTAAATAAATGGTTCTAGCAGACACCAATTCCATTTATTAAAAAAAAAAAAAAAAAAAAAATTAACACTTGCTCCAAGCTGCTATTCAGTTCATTTTAGTTGACTCTATTATACCTTCACAAACTGTATTATCCTTTGAATCTCAATTCATCTCCTTTCAAATCTATTTGGCTGATGTTAAAGGTGAAAACTGATATAGCTCAATGGAGCATGGATTCAGAAAAATTGAAAGTGGAGTGTGTATCATTTCCAACTTAGAAAGAAGCTAACAGAAGTTTTTTGCTGCACTAGATTATTCACTTGACTCCTCTTTCCCATTGGAAAGTTTCTTGGATTGGAAACCCTCCAGCTATCAATAATAGCATCCGTGATATGCATTTGACTAGAATCAATTATGTTGTCATCACTAGAATAACAACACAAGAATCCAGCTATGAAAAGAGCACATTTATAGAAGAAAATCCACAGTCTAAAGGGAACATAACTTTCAGTGTAAACTTTAACTTGTGAAGATGGAGAGCAAAGTATTCTCTAAACATTGAGAAGATAATTTCCTGTTATCACCGAACATTTGTGCATGTTCCTTCTGTGCTTATCAAATCTTATGTCTGTGATGAATATTAATGCTTATAGCACTTTAAAACCCAAACACCTCTGGTGTCTAAATTACCCAAGATAGCCATATTTAATATTTAGTGATTTTTTTTTGCAGAAGCATCTATTACAGTTTTGTTATATATGTTGAGCTCATATTCCGTTCATATGAAACATTTCATCCTCCAAGTTCAGTGAGACTGTAAACTGTGGTTTCAAGTTTCCTCTCACTATTTGTAAGAGCTCAGATATTTTAATATAATGTACACACTGTCTTCTCTGAGTTGTAATTTAAGTTTTATCACAACACTGCGGGATCTGCTAGTGTCTGCAGCTTGATTTCACCCCATGGTTTATGCCCTGAAGTGTCAGGCTGATAGACAACGCTGTGCCAATCAGTTTCAGCCTGTTAAAGCTCAGGGAGCAAGGCAAAGATAAAGTGATAGAAGGCTGATAGTTGATGATGATTTACAAGTGGGCTTCACAGCCCCCAGGACTTCAGGAGCTGTCCATAGGGCAGTAAAAAGAAGAAAAAATCTCCATTTGTATAATTTTTATATGACTTCAGAACACTTGGTGGAGATTGGGAGGTCTAAAACAGATACCTCTTCTGAAGGAAAAAAAAATGAAAACGCAAAGAGTAAGTGGTTGGCTGTAGAATAACGAATTGCAGATCTCCCTTGACTTATGATGGGGTACGTCCCAATAAACTCATCATAAGTTGAAAATATCATGTCAAAAATGCATTTAATACAGCTAACCTACTGAACATCATAGTTTAGCCTCAGCTACCTTTTAAGTGCTCAAAACACTTACAATAGCCACAGTTGGGCAGAATCATCTAACACAAAGCCTACTTTATAGTGAAGTGTTGGATATTGAAGTGTTGGATATTTCATGGAATTTATTGAATACTGTAGTGAAAGTGAAAAACAGAACAGTTGTCTGGGTACAGAATGGTTGTAAGTGTATCGGTTATTGACCCTTGTGATTGCATGGCTGCCTGGTAGCTGTGGCTCACTGTCATTGCCCAACATCATGAGAGAGGATCTATCACTAGCCTGGGAAAAGATCAAAATTCAAAATTCAAAGTATGGTTTCTACTCAATGCTATTGCTCTCACACCATCACAAAGTCAAAAAATGAAGTTGAACCATTTTAAGTCAGGGACCATTTATATCAGCAGTGTCACCTATGCATGAGTGAGACCTTCAAATCACCCACTGTTTGGGCTGGAGTTTCCTTGTCTCTAAAATGGGGATGCTACTGAAACTTACTTCATAGAGATCTTTTAAGAATGTGTTGAAATGCCCAGCAGAGCACCTGATTCTTTAGAGAGTTCTGAAGCCATTCTTTTTATTGCTCCTATTCTTTTATTCCCCCCCATTGTAAATCCTAATATTTATGGGACATTTAATATGTTTCAGGCATTATGCCAAGCTTTACATTCATCATCATATGTAACCCACAAAAAATCCTATGATGTAGGTACCTACTTCTTTTATTTCCACTTAACAGAGAAAGATGCTGGGGCTCAGAGAGGTGCATAGAAGTTAGCAATGGGGGCGGCTGGGTGGCTCAGTCAGTTAAGCATCTGACTCTTGGTTTTGGCTCAGGTCATGATGTCAGGGTCCTGGGATGGAGCCCTACCTCAGCTCCATGCTCAGCACAGAGTCTGCTTATCTTTCTCCCTCTACTCCTCCCCTGGCTCTCTCTCTCTCTCTCTTTCTCTCTCATAAATAAATAAAACCTTTAAAAATAAAAAAGTTAGCAGTGAATTGGAAATTTGGCCATAAATCTGTTAACCCAGATGTTCCTGAAGCATCTGACTTTAGTAAACCAGAAGGCATAAATTAATTCCCTAGGAGTCCTGGGAGTGGCTGGGCTGCAGAGTGAAAACTCTTTTAGAAATTTGGCCAGTTCCAATTCAGAACTTTTTTTGTAAGACCCATTTCAATGAACTAGTTATGTTCAGTTTTCTGTTCCTATTAATATTTTACTCAAAGTCCCCATCCTTTACAAAAGTTGTCTCTAATTATACCTAAATACACAGCACAGTAGGAAAATACTATCAGAAGATAACAGAGGGAATCCTTCATGTTGAAATGAGAAGTGTACGTTCTATAGCTGCATCTCCATCTTTCCAAAAGAACACTCGCATTTATACAAACCCGAAATTTTAAAGGACGCTTAGGACTTTGTAAATGCTACCTCAATCAAATCAGAATTCAGGAGGTTTGGCAAGTGGGTGTTGTGGTGCTAATTTTACAGGAAAGATAAGCAAGATGAGGCCAGAACCAGTATCTTAACTCATATTTGTGTAGGGAGTTGCAAGGAAAGTTCAAAGTCACATTGAAAATGTGATTCTTGAGTTTTTAATGATTGAGTAGAGTATGTGAAGCACAGGCTGCTGACACCAAGTTCAGAAATGAAGATTGTGTGTGTTTTTGTTTTCTGTAAAAGCACAGAGAGCAGTGAGCAATTGTCTACATCAAGCCATCAATCAGGAAGCACTTATGGTGAGTCTTTGGTGTGTGGAGCAGATCCTAAATATTCTTGAGCTTTAATTTCCTCATCTGCAATTTAGAAATAATAAAAATATCTGCCTCATTGGATTGTTGTAAGGATTAAGTGGAAGAATGCTTGTGAAAGCATTTTGTAAACTCTAAAGTATTATACAAATGTCAGCTATTTTATTAAATTCAGGCAATTAAACCTTTATTGAGCATAATCCACTCAGTGATAGCAATCCCAAGAGTAAAATGTGGGTTATTTTACCCTTAAGGATATAGCTATCTAATAGAGAAGATAATGCATCTTATCTAAACAATTAAAATTTGGTGTGAAAACTGCTATTATGGATATATAGACAAAGCGCTCTGGTGGTGTAGAAATAAGGGTTACAATTAATTCCGGGAAAAGAGGTTATTTTCTGGAGAAGTTTCAGGTGAGAGTGGTATATTGGGCTTTCTCTGAAAGCTGTGATGGAAGTTTTTCGTGGAGAAAATCCTCCAGGTAAGAACATTGTAAGTGGAAGGGACTATGTGGGCATCAGTACAAAAGCACAACAAAGTAGTCTCCGTGACTGGACTGTGGAAGGCACATGAGGACTTAGTAGGAGATGAGTTTAAAAGAAAGGTTTGAAGGTTGTGTGTGAAGACTTTTGAATGCAATCCTGAAGAGTTAGAGTTTTATATCTAATACTGGGAGATGCTGTGGAAAATATTTTCAGCTGTAGTGTAGTGACACAGCTTCTTTTTGTTGTTGTTGTTCTTTTCTTTTCTTTCTTTCTTTCTTTTTTTTTTTATTTGAAGACAGGGAAGAGTGAAGGTGCTGTCATTCCTGCTCTTAAGATGTTTGTCTTAAGACTGAGGACATCACATCAATATATACACAGGCATGTTGGCTCCTTAACCTTCACCGTCACAACCAGAACCTAGGCTGAGACTAAAGCAGGAGCTTCATCCAGGAAAGCTTAGAGTTATTGGAGCCAATATAAGTCATCTACAGATCAAATATCTAAGACAGAAAGGATCTAGAATAAACATCTTAATGAGAGTGAACTAGACTTAGAATCCTCCTTATCTTTTAGACTAAGTATAACTAACTCAGTGTTTGCCCTAATGAATTACCATATGTGGTCCAGAAGTACTCATGGACTGGAGTCCCACTGAGACTGTCCCTGAACAAGGATCATGTGTCATACTGATTATATTATAGAACAGAGTTCCAAATATCATTCATATTACATGAATGATAATAAAATTCCTACATTAATGAGATGCCACTCGTTAGGTTACCAGTGTTGCATTGAAGATGTTGTGTTGGGTTGTCTGAAATGCAGAGAGGTTCAAACTCCATTTCAAAGGACCTCCCTCTCCTGTGGTTCCATGTCAATATCTGCCGGTGAGAGGAACTTATGAGCGATTTGGAAGGAAGAAAAGAAAGAGGGGCCAATTTTCTCCAGAGGCAGTTGCCGTTAGCTACAGTGCAGGTGTAGAGTTTGAAGTGGCTTCTGGGTGAGCATCTTGATCATCTGCATTAGGCTGCAGATTGAAATAGTTGGTGGGTGTCTTCAGAGGTTTTTGAGGCTCATAGCAGCTTCTAGGTGACCTACTGAGAACCGCAGGCTTTGTTGCTGCAGGCTGAGATTTGGGGGGACAGTCAAGTTTGTGAGCCCCCCAATGATTATGTAAGCCTCCAGTTCCCTATGTCAAAACCTGCTATAAATGGAATGCATAGAGCGAATTGAATTCTTCTCAATAAACTCACTGATGCAAGATGTGGTCAGATAATCACCTTATACAATACTTGGCTAGTAGGAACCCATCTGCCAATATGTATCAGTAATGACATATATCCAAGAAATTCTGCTTCTGGGAATTGATCTCAGTTTATAATGGAAAATGTGTGCCAAGATGTATGTGCAAAGTTATTTGTCCCACATTAAGAAGTACTCTTTGATTTCAGCTCAGGTCATGATCTCAGGGTCCTGGGATCGAGCCCTGAGTTGGGCTCGGAGCTCTGTCAGAGCAGAGTCTGCTTGTCCTTCTTCTGCTCCTCCCCCTCTCGCTCTCACTCTCTCTCTCTCAGATATGTAAATGGATAAATAAAATCTTAAAAAAAAAAAAAAGAAAAGAAATACTCTTTGGGTCCAGGGCTGTGCTAGTTTCTGGAGACAAAGAGATGAATAGACTCATTTGCTGCCCTCATAGATCTCAAAGACCAGTCAAATATAATTTACTCCTCTTCAGAGCTAATCAACCATCTTAGCTTTGGAGCCCTCCACTGTCAAATCTCCAGCTACCTTATCCAATCTTACATCTCCCTCTTTTCCAGTCCTCCTTACTCCTTGTCCAATTTAGTCCTTTGATTCACTGTCCTCCTGTCTGCTTCCATACTCTCCCTCATCATGTTCCCCATGCCCCACACCCATCTGAAGCATGTATATATGGACAAAATCAGTTTCCACCTCAAGAGGTCCGTGAAGTCTTATCTGATGACCATACTTTATACTCACATCCCCTTTTCTCTGGTATCTTACTGTACTTACATTCAGTATCACTTAATTGTTCTCAGATTGGTTTGTGTCTGCTTTCTCTCAACTGGATTTTAGACTCCTCTATGGAAGAAACATGATTTACGTAGTGTTTCTAGAATTGGCACAAGACTCTGAAGACACTGGGGAATACCAAAGAGAATTTTTTTAATTCTGTCTTTACTCTTAAAAATAATTCTTAAAATGTTGGGGTACATGTAGATTTGCCAAAAAGTTGCAAAGATAGTAGAAAGGATGTCCCATATGCTCCTCAAGCAATCTGTGTCCCCTAATGTTATCATCTTATCTTACATGGCACATCTGCCAAAACTAAGAACGAACATTGCTTCGTTACTATTAACTAAACTCTGGCCTCCTTCCCCCAGTTTTTTCATTAATGTTCTTTTCTGTTCCAACATCAAATCCAGAATTATGTTCTTGCCCTTTATGGTTTGAAAATAAGAATATACTTATGCCTTGGATCATCTTGATGACCACATTATAATAAAGTCTTATTTCTTGGTTTTGATGACCATGTTTGAATTTACAATAATGCCAAATAATAATTTTATTGCCCCAGAATAATGAATAAAGGACAGAAAGTTACTGAATAGGAAAATAAAGCATTACCAGTAAGTAAAGGCCAAATGATGTCACTGCCTCAGCAATGGTTGCACAGACTTTTAAACAGTGAAAAGCAGTCAGGAAATGTATTTCTTTATTAATTGTACAAGTTTTTATCAAGTACTTACAATGTGCTGGCACCTTACATCAAGGATAGAGCAATTAAAAAAATAGACAAGTCATCTCTCTCTCCCTCTGCCCCTCTTCTCTCTTATTCACATTGTCTTTCTCCGTGAGCTTACATTTCATAAACATAACAGTATATGCATGTCAAAAAAGCAAAAAAAAATTTTCTTAGCAATGACTTCCATATTTTAGTTACAAATGGTTTTGCTTTCAAAAAAGTAGTATCATTGATTATATTTTGTTTTGTTACTTTGAATTTTATTGGATTTTCAGTCTTATTTGCATTTGATTTTTAAATGTATTTTTCTTTTATAGTTGTGTAAGGACTCTAAGCATTAATAATTCCATCTGGCCAAGTAATAGTATAAATTGATATAATTTAAGTTAACTCAGATTGCATGATAATTTTTTCCTTAAAATAAATCCTGAATTTGAAAAACATTATTTAATACATCATCTATATTCCTTGTGGCATAATTAAGAATCGGGTATACTGTATACTCAATAAAACCTTTGAAATTGCTAACAATAACAGGAAATATAGGGCAATTAGCAAATTCATGGATTTCTATTTGGTTTTCTAATTCAAAGACTACTATTTAGAGGGTTTCTGTTTTGCTTAGCCGTTAATGTAGAAGTTTGAATGACATGACAAGACAGGATTGCTTTGTCAGAATTCCCAGTTGGCCACACAGATGGACAGACCATTCTAGGTGTTAATTTCATGAATTCACCCTAGTCTAGGGTCTTGCTCTCTATTCTGCAGGCCCAGGAATCTGATTCGTAAGTGCCTAGAGACTAGGGGTAAGGTTCTCTCCCTCTCTCTTTCTCATGTAGAACAGTCTCTCATCATAACACTCCATACTTGATTTATAATCCTAAATTTGCTTTGGCGCACCCAGAATCAGATCCAAAAGAGTTTGTTTTAGGATTCAAATGTCCAGTGATATCAGGCTTAGAAAGTCCAACTCACTCATTTCAATGATGAACACACATCTACTGGCAGAACCAAAAGAATGAAGCTTTGCTAAGAATTCCCTTTCTCCTAGAGACAGTTTGGAAGGGCTCTTTGCCTTTGCAACAATCATTTTTCTGTTTCCGTCGCTAATCAACCTCCCCTCCACTCACCTCAATGAACACACACACCTTGTCATTAAATACGTTCATCCATTCAAGAAACTTCATTATAGCCTACAAGTCATTGTTTAAAATTCCTTCATTGAAGCACCAATTTCATAAGCGTTTATTGAGTTCCTTCTATGAAGCAGAGACTGGACTAGGTGTGTAGTAGATGTGGCTCCTACTGTCTCAGGGTTTGTGGTCTACTGGGAGATACAAACATGTGTTCAGGCAGTCACCTACAATATGACATGTGTTGTGATGGAAGTAGAGGATGCGATGAGAGAAGCTAAGAGAAGCACATAATGATAGGCTTGACTCGGATTCATCCCCCTGTATGAGGTTATATCTAAACTGCAATGTGAGAGCTGTGCAATAACTAGTTGGAAGAAGTGCATATGCTTAAGTGAGTGTGTGTGTGTGTGTGTGTGTGTGTGTGTGTGTGTGACAGAGAGAGCGATAGATTTGGGAGGAAGAAGGAATGGCATGTATAAAGTCTCATGAGCAAATGGCATTTTGTAAACTGAAAACAAGTAATTTCACATAGTGTTGTTCTGACCCCTTATGTGTTGATTTCATAGTTTACTTCTCTGTCTTTATGAAGGGAATATTTCTTTTGTTGCATGTTTACAATTAATGCAGGAATGAAGGTTTATCATTCTGAGTGGGTTCTCATTTTAGAAATGTCGCAGCTCATACCAAGCAGCTGTCACCCTCACTAAGCCAAATCCTCTACCAAGGAAACAGCCTTTGGAATAGCTTAACAGAAACCTGGTATGTGCATTTTTTAATTGTTCTGTTCACCTGCAAAAAGCTAGCTGTGGTAAGCCCTTGATTAGTGCATCGCATTTATATCTTAGCAAGAACCTATTTTATTGTCTTTATTTAAAACAAAAAGAGTTCGACTTTTTATAGTATAGATTTCTTCAATTTGGATATAATTTCCCTTAGCTTGGTAAACTACAAAGACTTAATAAAATCTTTAAGCACAGTTTGCAGGAACCAACTACTTCTCATACAGTATTTTAGCCATTGAAAAAGCAGGTGGATTGAGAAGTTAAGATTTTCTGGCTTCAAATGAATAATTTAAATTACCAGTGGCTAAACAAGATAAAGCATACCAGGCACAGTATAGAGCAAACTCTTAATATATACATACTAGACTAAATAAATCAATGAAAACTATTTCCTTGCTAATTATACACACGGTAAAACTGAAACATGCTAATAATCATTATGTGGTTAAAAGGCCCATGTGATAGATTACTTGCATTGTATGGCATTTCTAGATTGGACTTGTGGTTCACACTTTCTTTCCAGAGAATACTCCAACAAAAGTTCAAAAGAGTGGTGGTCCTGTCCCCATTGTGAAAGCCTCTCCCTTGGAAATGGACCGTCTCTTTACCTGGCAGTAGATGAGTTGCTCATCTTATGGTCTTCTAGTTTCCATGTATAACCCAGAAAGCTGGTGCTATCTTTTAAGCCTCAATAAAAGGAAGAGGGTTTTTTGGGGCCCCTGGGTGGCTTAGTCATTAAGCGTCTGCCTTCAGCTCAGGTCATGATCCCAGGGTTGTGGGATCGGGCCTCGCATCAGGCTCCCTGCTCGGCGGGAAGACCGTTTCTCCCTCTCCCATTCCCCTTGCTTGTGTCCCCTCTCTCACTATGTCTCTCTCTGTCAAAATAAATAAATAAAATCTTAAAAAAAAAAGAAGAGGGTTTTTAATTTTTTTCTCCTAATATAATTAGCAGATATAATAATATAATACCTAATATAAATAGCAGATATAAATACATTTTTTAAGTTAACATATAATGTATTATTTGTTTCAGGGGTACATCAGTCTTACACAATACATACCCTCCCCAATGTCCATCACCCAGCCACCCCATCCCTCCCACCCCCCTCCACTCCAGCAACCCCCAGTTTGTTTCCTGAGTTTAAGAGTCTCTTATGGTTTGTCTCCCTCTCTGGTTTCTTCTTGTTTCATTTTTTCCTCTTTTCCCCTATGATCCTCTGCCTTATTTCTCAAATTCTCCATATCAGTGAGATCATAGGATAATTGTCTTTCTCTGATTGACTTATTTCATTTAGCATAATACCCTCTAGTTCCACCCATGTCATTGCCAATAGTAAGATTTCATTTTTTGATGGCTGCATAATATTCCATTGTATATATATTCCACCTCTTCTTTATCCATTCATCTGTTGATGGATATCTGGGCTCTTTCCATAGTTTGGCTATTGTGGACATTGCTACTATAAACATCGGGGTGCATGAACCCCTTTGGATTACTACATTTGCATCTTTGGGGTAAATACCCAGTAGTGCAATTGCTGGGTCATAGAATAGCTCTATTTTAAACTTTTTGAGGAACTTCCATACCATTTTCCAGAATGGCTGCACCAGCTTGCATTCCCACCAACAATGTAGAAGGGTTCCCCTTTCTCCGCATCCTTGCCAACATCTGATACTTCCTGACTTGTTAATTTTAGCCATTCTGACTGGTGTGAGGTGGTATCTCACTGTGGTTTGATTTGTATTTCCCTGATGCTGAGTGATGTTGAGCACTTTTTCATGTGTCTGTTGGCCATTTGTATGTCTTCTTTGCAGAAATGTCTGTTCATGTCTTCTGCCCATTTCTTGATTGGATTATTTGTTCCTTGGGTGTTGAGTTTGATAAGTTCTTTATAGATTTTGGATACTAGCCCTTTATTTGATATGTCATTTGCAAATATCTTCTCCCATTCTGTCAGTTGTCTTTTGGTTTTATTGAGGGTTTCCTTTGCTGTGCAAAAGCTTTTAATCTTGATGAAGTCTCAATAGTTCATTTTTGCCCTTGCTTCCCTTGCCTTTGGTGATTTGTCCAGGAAGAAGTTGCTGCGGCTGAGGTGGAAGAGGCTGCTGCCTGTGTTCTCCTCAAGGATTTTGATAGATTCCTGTCTCACATTTAGGTCTTTCATCCATTTTGAGTCTCTTTTTGTGTATGGTGTAGGGAAATGGTCCAGTTTCATTCTTCTGGATGTGGCTGTCCAATTTTCCCAACACCATTTGTTGAAGAGACTGTCTTTTTTCCATTGGACATTCTTTCCTGCTTTGTCGAAGATTAGTTGACCAGAGAGTTGAGAGTCCATTTCTGAGTTCTCAATTCTGTTCCATTGATCTATGTGTCTGTTTTTGTGCCAGTACCATACTGTCTTGATGATGACAGCTTTGTAATAAAGCTTGAAGTCCGAAATTGTGATGCCACCAGCTTTGGTTTTCTGTTTGAACATTCCTCTGGCTACTCGGGGTCTTTTCTGATTCCATACAAATTTTTGGATTATTTGTTCCATTTCTTTGAAAAAAGTGGATGGTATTTTGATAGGGATTGCATTGAATATGTAGATTGCTCTAGGTGGCATAGACATCTTCACAATATTTGTTCTTCCAATCCATGAGCGTGGAACGTTTTTCCATTTCTTTGTGTCTTCCTCAATTTCTTTCATGAGTATTCTATAGTTTTCTGAGTACAGATTCTTTGCCTCTTTGGTTAGACTTATTCCTCGGTATCTTATGGTTTTTGGTGCAATTACAAATGGGACAAACTCCTTAATTTCTCTTACTTCTGTCTCATTGTTGGTGGATAGAAATGCCACTAATTTCTGAGCATTGATTTTGTATCCTGCCACTTTACTGAATTCCTGTATGAGTTCTAGCAGTTTTGGGGTGGAGTCTTTTGGGTTTTCCACATAAAATATCATATCATCTGCAAAGAGTGAGAGTTTGACTTCTTCTTTGCTGATTTGAATGCCTTTGATTTCTTTTTGTTGTCTGATTGCTGAGGCTAGGACTTCCAGTACTATGTTGAACAGAACAGCAGTGGTGATAGTGAACATTCCTACCATGTTCCTGACCTTAGGGGAAAAGCTCTCAGTTTTTCCCCATTGAGAATGATATTCACTGTGGGTTTTTCACAGATGGCTTTTATGATATTGGGGTATGTACTCTCTATCTATCCCTATACTGTGAAGAGTTTTAATCAAGAAAGGATGTCGTACTTTGTCAAATGCTTTTTCTGCATCAACTGAGAGTATCATATGGTTCTTGTCCTTTCTTTTATTATTATAGTGTATCACATTGATTGATTTGTGAATGTTGAACCAGTCTTGTAGCCCAGGAATAAATCCCAGTTGGTCGTGGTGAATAATCCTTTTAATGTACTGTGGGATCATATTGGCTAGTATTTTGGTGAGAATTTTTGCATCCATGTCCATCAGGGATATTGGTCTGTAATTCTCCTTTTTGGTGGGATCTTTGGTTTTGGAATCAATATAAATGCGTTTTAAGGAGAGCAATCTATCAGGGCTTTTTGGACTGGAGGTGAGAAATGTGGGTTTCAGTAGAGTGTTATTAGATGTTTGATTGTTTTGCACTTCTAATTCACTGATAAGCTCCAGTGATCCTAAAGTGTCTCATTTTTACATATATGAAAAAGACACTTGAAATCTTTAAACTGTCTTTAAAACTACAAAGAGAGTACTCTGAGAGGTACCTGGGTGGCTCAGTCAGTTGAACGTTCCATTCTTGGTTCCAACTCAGATCATGATCTCATGGGTCATGGGATCAAGCCACGAGTCAGGCTACGTGCTCAGCGGGGAGTCTGCTTGAAGATTCTCTCCCTCTGCCCCTCCCCCACTCTCTTCCTCTTTCTCTCAAATAAATAAATAAATAACTTTTTTTAAAAAAGAGAGTATTTTGAAGAGGAAACTGCCTCTGCTGAATTAGAGAGCCTTCAGAGTACACAACTTTATTTTTTTTAAAGATTTTATTTATTTGAGAGAGTGGGCAAGATAGATAGCACAAGCCAAGGGGAGAGGCAGAGGGAGAAGCGGACTCCCCGCTAGGCAGGGTGCCCAATGCAGGGCTCGATCCCAGGACCTGAGCTGAACGCAGCCTCTTAATCGACTGAGCCACCCAGGCACCACCAGAGTACAGAACTTTAAACAGGTGAGCCCCCAGAGGCTGAATCTAATCACCATGGTCAAAGAGAAGAGTTTCAAGTTTGTAATGGCACATGCTGGACTCCAGGAGTTGGCTCAGAAACCCCCAAACCCTATTTCTGCAGTCTGTGAATGCAGGTCAGAAATAGGCCAAAGGCAAAAGGCAGTGTTTCAGTCAGTATTCCTTTCCTTAACGTTCATTTGTAGAAGATGAAAAGGCAAGAGATTTCTGTCAAAAAATAAAAAATAGAAAAGGACTTGGAGCTAGAAAAAAGAGCTTTGGGAAAAAAAAATTTTTTAAGAAATTCGTGCCTAAAGACAGTGAATTGAAGCCAGACCAGACATTCTTATCACTGCGAACACTTGGAACTCCTTTCTCCATCCTTCCCTGAAAGTTTCTCTTCAAAGCTCCTTTTCCACATGTCAATTTATGGGTTTAATTATGGATTTACATTTGTAGTATTAATGTGTTTTTAATCACGGAAATATTCAACGTATCGGTTAATATTACCCCAGTGTGGAATGGCTGGGTGGCTCAGTTGGTTAGGGATCTGCCTTTGGCTCGGGTCATGATCCCAGTGGGATCAAGTCCTGCATTGGACTTCTTGCTCAGCAGGGACCCTGCTTCTCTGTCTGCCTGCCGCTCCCCCTGCTTGTGCTTTCTCTCTTGCTCTCTGACAAATAAATAAATAAATAAAATCTTTAAAAAATATATTACCCCAGTGTTAAAATGTTTAAAATGAAAATAATGCTGCTTCCTACTTTGTAAGATGGACTCAGTGAGATAATGCAGGGAAAGTGCTTAGCACAGTACCTGGTGAATCCTCAGTTCTGTCAGATACAGCAGTGCAGCTGATGTCAAGGGAGTAGATGCTGTTTGGGCTGTATTTCTGCCATGAGGGCTTCAGAGGAACCAGAGCTCTATTTCTTTGGTCAGAGTACAATGTTAGAATTAGGAAGGGAGATAAATGACAACAAATTATTGAGTAGTGAAAGCTCTGTACATTTTTGGATAGTAGGAAAATCCTGCAGTCTGGATTTTAGGACTTCTGTCCATGCCTATGAGCTCTTTATCCTTTTCAGTATGCCTGGGAGCCCCCCAAACCTCCCATCCGCTGTGATGTGTGCAACAGCCCCGTTCTGCACTTTCATGGGGTTTTAGAGTAGGTGGAGGACTTTTCAGGTATGGCCTCCACCCTGCTCAAGCTCTAATTAAAACTGTTCTGGTTGCAAGGAGCAGGAGTTTTTTTAAAACTAGATCTAATAAGGAATAAAGAGATTGTTAATGAAGGGCATCCTAAAACTCTGCTTCTTTCTGCATATTTGTTCCATTCACTTTCTTGTAGACTTAATGTTTCTGTTTCCTCATAATTTCTGCCCCCACTGCTCTCTCCAATTTCATGTTGTGCTTGGTTTTGGTTTACTGTGGTGATTATGGCCTGGCTTTTAGGAATTGTCAACATAATATCCCACAGCTAACATCAGTGCCTGAATCACCAAATATAAAATTTGGGGAAGGTAAAGCTGATTGGCCCACCTTACACTGAGTGTCTACCTATGGCCCAGAAGCTGTTGTGGGATGGGGGTAATGGCACCCAGAGTCACCTGTGGTGGGCAGAAAAATGGCTTCCCAAAGAATTCCTTGTCCTAATGCCCAGAGTCACTGAATATGTTACCTTATCTAGCAAAAGGGACTTCATGGATTTCATTAAAATAAAGATCTTCATATGTAAACATTACCCTGGATTGTCTAGGTTGGATCTGTATAATCACAAGGGTGCTTATCAGGGGAAGAGGAGGGCAAGAGAGTAAGCATCAAAGAAGGAGCTGTGATGAGGAAAGCAGTTTGGAGTGAAGCAGGGCCATGAGTCAAGGAATGCAGGAAGCTGATTAAAGTTGGAAAAGTCGGGGAAGCACAATCTCCACCAACACCTTGGAACACAGCCCTGAGACCCGTTTTAGACTTTGGATCTTCAGAACTGTAAGAGAATAAATTTGTGTTGTGTTAAACCCCTAAATCTGTGGTAATTTGTTAGAGTAGTAATAGGAAACCAACAAGCCACCCCTTTCAGAAGTAGGGGCAGTTGCTAGAGGTTGTTAATGCCAGCCACCCTCTATCACCTCAGAACCTCAGAGAAATCAAGTCTTTTATCTTGCTTTCCATTTCCTAGCTTTTTTCTATCTCTGAGGAGGCTGAGGAATCGTCACTAGATTCTTCCATGTCAGTAGAAGCTGTCTTTGTTTCCTGAGAGTAATAGTAATAGCTACTTCATATTTGTGAGTATTGATTTAGATAATACACCTATGGAAAGTTACTTATAATGACGTCTGGCACAGAATAAATGCCAGTTATCTGAACACTATCAATACAAAGCAAAATGTTAATGGCGGTCTCAGAGACAAGTGACTAGACTAAAGTCTAAAGGCTGTGCACTTGCTGCACATCTTCCTTGGCTCAAATATTTACACATGTGTCATTCATTCAGGCTTCACAACAACATGGTAGGATGTATTATCTCTATCTTATAGATGAGAACTGAGTCTTAGAGAATGTAAATAACTTGCCCAGAAGTGGGAATGTCAAAGCTAGAATTCAAATGTAGGTCATCTGGCTTTAACAGCAAGCCTCTTGCGAGGTCATTGTGCAGACTCTCACAGTGCCAACAAACCACTAGTCCCAAGAGCACTGCCCGTACTTCTAGTGCATGATATTTTAGAAGGTGGTTATGGATATGAAAAAGCTGGGAAACACTGGAACATAAAAGCACTGAGTCTGTGAATGCTTGTCAGCGATTCACCGAGTATGCATATTGTTATGGACTGAATTGTGTTTCCCCAAAATTCATGTGCTGAAGCCCTGCTCCCAGGGTGACTGTCTTTAGAGATAGGACCTGTGAGGAGGTGATAAAGGCTAAATGAGATCATAAGTGTTGAACCCTAACGTGATAGAAGAAGAGGAAGAGACACCGGAGTTCTCTCTCTTGCTTCACCATGTGAGGGCACAGTGAGAAGGCAGCTGACTACGCACCAGGAAGAGAATCCTTACCAGGAACCGGATAAACCTGCACATTGATCTTGGACTTCTCAGCCTTCAGAACTTCAGAAAAATAAACTTCTGTTGGTTAAGTCCCTCCGTCTATGTATGGTATTTTGTTATGGCAGCCTGACTGGACTAAGACACATATACCACAGTGGCATCTCCTCTTTTCCTCTGGGTACAGTTATTATGGGTTTTTTTCAAGTCCAAGTATTTCAGTGTGTATTCCTATAAATATGAAATACTGTTCCTCATTTCATATCTAACATAGCTGCATCCATTCCAACATTTTTTGAGAGTAGAACTTGTGTTGCACGACAGAGATACAAAATCAGGAAGGACAGACCCCAGGAATTATGGTGGAGCTTCCAGCATAAAAATGTAAGATGTGTGTATGTGTCTGTGTGTGTATGCATATGTGAGTGTGAGATATATGAGCAAAGAAGAAAGAAAAAAGAGCGATGAAAGAGGAAGAATTAGCACCAGAGATTAAACAGAATGCATCTGTTTACTTCATTCTAAGGGCAAAACACAATGCTCTTGGGGAAAGAAAGGAACAGGAGTTTGGGAGAAGACAGTAAGAAAAAAGGTCCAGAAAGTTGTCTTCTACTCTTCTAGACAATTTCCTTCCTAGACTAACACCTGATATCTTTTCTGGTTCCTACACAAGATGCTTCTATATGCTGGTGCTTTGGGTAGTTGGCACAACAGAACTAGGGTCCCACCCCCATTCTGCTATTTAGCCTTGAAGCCCCATGCATAGACAGTGATAATTGGAAAAGCAGTGTTGACTTGTGGGTACTTGAAGGACAACAGGTAGAAAGATTCAGCTATGGAACCTCTCGAGGAGCTTATCTTAACTTTGCAAATAAGATATTTGGCTACTGGAAGACATTAAAGGATTCATTATTCCTTCTTTCTTGAACTATAGATTCTTGCTTCCATCCTGGGGAAGGGCATGCACTATCACCAGACTTTCTGTGCTTCTTCCCACCCTGAATGCCCCTATGTAGGTTGAGTCCACTATCACTTAATGCCAAGTTAACTGTCTCTAGTATCCACATTCCGATCATTCTCTCCAACATAGATATGATCTTGTGGTTCCCTACGTAAAACCCTTCAGTGACTCTTCCTTGTACTCTGCATCAAGTCCTTTTTGTTCAGGGTGCCCTAAAAGACCCTGTCAGCTTCAGCTACACAAATATTTACAGTTCCCAAAAGATGGCAAGCTCTCCCTCATCATCAGTTACTTTGAACACGCTGTTCTCTCTGCCTTTCCTTACCTGGATAGCCCTATATTCAGGTCTCCATTTAGCTATCACCCCATCTAGATTAGCCTGCCTTTATTTCACATCAGAGAAGGAAACTCCTATGTGTTTCCAGAGTACCCAGAATTCTATCACATTGGAATGGGATTGTCTGTTTCCTTCCAGGCACTAGAAAGTAAGTGCTGATGGTGGGAACTAATTATTGTTCATTGTTCATCGTAGTGTTCATTATGTTCATCCCAAACAATGTCCTTTCTGTGCCTCTACTATATGTCAGACCCTCTACTGACTCACTTATTCATTAATTCATCCAAACATTTATTCAGAAATATGTGTTGAATACCAGGTATATCTCTGGTACTGTTCCAGGTGCTGGGGACTTGGCAGTGAACATAGCAGAAAGTAACTCTGCCCTTGTGGAGCTTCCATTGTTATGAGGCTGAGGCAGAAAATAACCAAAAGCAATAATGAAAATATAGAAGATATAGATCAAATAGGGAGTGCTGGTGGGTGGAAAGGGATGCAATCTTAAATAAGGTGACCAATGAAGGCCTCATTGAAAAGATGACATTTGAACAGAGCATATAAGAGAATTAGACTTGTATTTGGGAAAAAAAAACAATCCAGACAGATAGAATTCCAGAGCAAAGTTCATGCTCTTATTTCTCTCACTTAGTGAATAAATAAACAAAAGAACTTATTTTTTTTTTACCTCACTCTCCTTTCCAGCTACCGTTTCATTTTTCAGTTCTGGCTCCTATTTTGTATATAGTCTATGTCCTTGATTATATGTTACATATGTTTATCTATTTGCCTCTTGTATGTCCCCCTAGTAAATTACAAGCTCCATAAAGACAGGGATTTTGTCCATTTTATTCATTACTACATCATCAGAATCTAGAATAGTGTCTGGATACATAAAAGGCATTTGATTAATATTTTTTGAATGGATAAAATAATGGATAATATGTTTTGAAAGAATCAATGAGTTAGAATCCCTATACTTACTGATATGTTATTATTAAATATATTTTCTTCTGGTTTTGTTTCCATGAAGTCTTAACTTCTGAAAGTCTCATTTTGGCTTATGGACTACTATATTTCAGATACACTGAAAATGAATCTTTTCTTCCAAAAACATTGCCCTTTACCATCTCTCACCAAATCTACTTATTTTAAAGAATATTCCCATGTTAGCAAAAAAAAAAAAAATCAGTGTATGGATAATGGCTTCACTCTGATCAGGTATTTTTTTGTTCTGTGTGCTGCTACCTTAACTCTATGGAAGGATGAGTTGAATTTTCAAAATATACAAATTAAAAATAAGGAAAATGACAAAGCTCTTTGAATGTCCTTTAAAAAACGGCTACAAAATGTTTAGTACATACATTAGTCAGAGAAGTTTGTGGGTTTTTGCTTTGTTTTGTTTGGAAGGGTGTATTTTGTTTTGTTTGCCTATTAAAAGCCTGAAAGAATTAAATTCATAGGTACAGATATGTGGTTCATTTTTAAATGGGTTAAGGTAAGTCTCAAGGATAAAATGTCTGAAGGAATTCTGTGTGGCAGCACCACACATGCTATTCTAATGTCCTTTGTGAAAACACTTCCCACTTGTGCAGATGGAAGGGACAGTTTTGTTTATTATTTATATTGTCCCAAGTATAGTGCATATGTGCTCTTATTGCTTTACTTTAGTGCAGTTTAAGTCCCACAAATCTTTAGGCCTTGGCCCCAACCGTTCATATAATCATTTATGCTGGCTGACAAAACCACCTCCTTACTCCTACGAGGAAGCTTCCCAATGCAGAGGGAAGGGGATGGTTACTATGCCTAACCTAATTGTTTGCAAACTTGGCTTTCTGTTAGAATCACCTGGATTGCTTTTAAATCCACAGGACACCAATTTGAGCAATTTCTGCTTTAGCCATAATGGTGTGAGCTAGAACCAGACTTTTCTGTCACCATAATCAACTTGAAATCATTGACCATCTGTGGCATTCAGTAGATACCCCAAAAGCATCACATCCAAGTTGGTAAATAAACTAACACAGACTAATAGTGGGAGGAGTAATAGCAGTTGTTTTTAATTTAAGATTTTTTTTTTTAATTTGTCAGAGAGAGAGCACACAAGCAGGGGGAGAGGCAGGCAGAGGGAGAAGCAGGCTCCCCGCCACGCAAGGAGCCCAATGTGGGACTCGATCCCAGGACCCTGTGATCATGACCTGAGCCGAAGGCAGCCGCTTAACTGACTGAGCCACCCAGGCGCCCCTGTTTTTAATTTAGACAGGACTTGATAGAAGCCAAAAGCCCATTTGTTTTCCCCCAAAATACAAGGACCCAACTTTAGAACTGAGGAAGAAAAAGAAAATGTTAATACCATTGATCAGAGAAAACCCCATTACATATTTGCGCAGTGTCAAAACAGTCCTGGAAAGTGACCGTTTTTCCATTCTCAAAATTAAAAAAAAAGTTTCTACATTCAATTTGTATACTCCATTTCCTGTGCCCTGCACCATCTCAGTAAATTATAATCAGAGTCTTTCTTTACTGTCTGCCACAAATGCCCTAAAGTCTTCCTGAGTATCTTTCTAACACCAAGTAAAAATAGAGCATCTCTCCTCTGAACCATTCTATTTGAATGTCCCGTGGCTTCTAAACCTTTGTGAGTACAAGTGAGAGTGTTTTAGTATCGTGAATTAGCAGTTGTTCACAATAATAATTATTTCTTGATCACCGTGAGACAGTTACTGCGCGAAGCACATGTGTGCCTTATCTCATTTAACCTTAACAACAAACACGTGTGATGAGAACCCCTGTAAATCCTTCTTTCTCCCCTGGGGAAGCTGAGGTTTGGAGAGCTGGTAAGTAGCAAAACCAAGAGTTGACCACAAGCAGTCTGGCTCCAGAAAACAAGTCCATTGGCTCCACTATATTGTGAGTACTTGGTCTCTTTTTCTTGATTAGAAGCTACTTGTAGACAAAGACTGTTTTTTCCATCTTTGTATTCTCTGTGCTTAGCATTGTGTTTTGTTTATAGTTGGTTATCGGCGGACATTTGTTAAGTGAATAAATGCATGCATGCATGAAAATTATTTTTTGATAATTTGTTACGACTGTTATGACTCACACCCAGGTATAAGTGATGCCTACAGGGTAAGGGGCATATTATTGATGTGTTTGGTGGTTTTGTGTTTGGTAAATAATAGTTTTGTTGAATTGCTTTTGATTTTTTTTCTTTTAGACTATTCCCTTTGCTTTGTGTTCCCATTGTGCTAGGATTTTTGAAGCAAAATATACTTTTTGACACATAAAATATATGATGTTTTCAGAGCCAGCAAATTTAGTGATCAATATTCTAATCATTAAGTATGAAATTCCTTTAGTAGTGTGAGATTTGGTAAATGGAGAGAGGAAAATGAGTCATTGAAAGGCAGCTTCCCTCAGCTTCTCTAGAGGAAAAAATGCCAGTTCAAAAGGAATCAGGAAAAAATGGAAAACAATTACAGGCCAAACCACAGGCTTTACAGGCTCGATTTTTTTTTATTTCAGAATTCGTTTTATTGCATTTGCTTTTCTTTCCTGTAGAGCTGAAAATAAATGGGGAGTGGCATGGTAATAATGAATTTGGGATTGCAAATTTTTTCGGTGAAGCTACTATATGACTTGAATGAACAAAACTAAGCATCTTTTGTGTAAAACCTGGAGTAGTGGAAGGAGAGCCACGAATTATCTCACATCCTTTCTGTACTTCACCTTCCTCCACAGTGAGACTCCTTAACCCCAAACTTTGGGCCCTGGATCTCCCACCACATATCTTATGGCCTCTGCAGTGAAATGCAGCAAAGTAACAAGATTTAGTGTACCATTAACAGATTTAGCATGAAAGAGACCAATAAAACACTATTGATCTGCTTCTGTTTTGAGCAAATGTACAATCAGCTATAAAAAAGAAAACAAAAAAACATTGTTCTTTAGAGAAATTGTAAATTTTATGATTCTGCACTTATTATTTTAGAAATCTGGATTTGCACTGAAAGTATCTTTGTCAAAATTAGAAAAACTAACAAGAAGAAAGGGACCTCCATGTCCTGTTTCCTGTCCTAGAGATTAACAAGGAGGAAGAATGTCCCAACTTAAGAGTTGTCCAAAGATAAGGTCAGTGCTTCATCACAGTAGTAGAGCCCAAGTGACTCTAGACAAAGTTTTACCGAGGGCCCCGTGGGTGTCATACTCAAGTTGAAAAGCCACAATTAGTGGAGGAGTAACAGTCAGCAATAATTCAATAATGATGAGTGAAAGTCCTCTATCAATACACAAAGTAAGAGACAGGGAGCAAAGATGTGGAATGAGGCCAGGAGAGTTGAGAGAGTGCATAAGATTTGGGGCTAGAACCTACAGACAGGTTGCCAAGCGCTTACCCTGATGGTACAGTGTCAGCCACGTATGTGGGAGTGGCCCAGGCACCTCAAGGGCATAAAGCAATCCAGACACTTTGCATATGTTTCCTCCAGGTTGCTGGATGTCAAGATGCTTGCTTTTGTATTCTCAAGGTACTTATTTGTAATGCTCCAGTGGAATTCAGTATTTTTCATCTTTTACCATGGAACGACTTTAGAAACAGATAATCTGGCTCCGAGTGTCCGTTTCACCACTTTTTACACAGGTTCATAACATTTTCAAGGAACATTAATGAATAAATACATGAGAAATTCTTAGAATTTCCTGGCAAATAGTAACATGAAAAATGGTATTTTATTAATATACTCATCATCTTAGATTTTTATCATAGTGCCTGACACATAGTGCCTGTCAGTGATCTGTAAATATCTGATGAATACAAATTTTCTAGAATTTCATTCATGTGAACAAAAGATCTTGAATCCTAAGTTTGTAAAGCACTGACAGTGGTCAAAATACTTGTAGTTCAGATGAAAATGAAAAATTTAGATAGGCACCAGCCACTTCTTTAGAATTATTCCTTTTGGTAATATTTATCTATGCTAGCACTAGTGGAATATGACTTAATTTTTTTTATTTCATTTAAGCAAAAAATAACTCCCAACATTTAGTGTTCCTTTCCTGATTAATTTGACATTTTTGACTTAGATAAAAATACAGGCAGAATCATTTCCTTAACAAATGCACGCTGACCTGCTTGCTTGCATTTTGATCAATGTTACAAGTGAGGGCCAAAACACATCTTAATTCTGGGCTGTTGTGGAATCGTTGTTGCTTACACCAGGAAGTCCAGTCAGTTGAACAATTGTTAATAGAGTTTTCATGAAGTCCAGTGAATTGTAAGTAGGCAAGTTGGAGCTCGTTTAGGCAGAAAATTGGGCTGTAGGTATGTGGTGTATGTGGTAGTGGTGAGTGAATCAGGCAGACTCTGTAGTCCACAAAGGAAAAGTAACTATGCACCATGATCTGTATTTCTGATATTGTTGGTGGATCTTTAAACATGTATTTTTATTTTTATTTTTGTCTTTAAGAACAAGTAAAGTTCCTGAAAGCTGCAGCATATGGTACCATCACACGTTACTTTTAGGCCTTGTGATTCACTTCTCGCATATCTTACCATCTGAATTCAAATGGTTATTTTGAGTGCTTTTTAGAATTTTCTGTCCTTTTGAAATTTTTTTAACCACAAAATTATTTAAATATCTTTATAGTCTATTAAAAAAGGACAGAAAGATTCCATTTACAACACATTAATTTCAGGTTACCATTGAATATCTACTAATTATCAACCTCGTAACCTGATGTTCTCCCCAGGAGCTCAAAGTCTTCCTTACCTTTCACTATTGTGCTTTTTCTCAGCTGCCACCTAACTCCAGATTCTACTGATGCCTCCTTTTCAATGGCTCTCAAATACAGAAATAACTAATCCGTTTGTGTGGAATGCTTATTGTAAACTTATTAAAATGATTTTCTGCCTCTGGTTTCTTGCTCCTCTGTTCGGCCATACACATTTTTGCTAGAGTTGTTTTCTAAAACACAAATATAAATACAACTTCCAGTGTTAGGATTCCAGATTATCTCTGTTGCCAGAAGAATAAAATAGAGACATCTCAACCTGTTACTTAGTGTATTTCAACAGTTGGCCTTCCCCAAGCAACTCCTCCCACCTCATCCTCATCAGTGTTGAACAGTGTACCCAAAGGGTGGCCTCTCCCTTCTTCACTGTGCCATACCGTATCTTTGACTAACATGCACAACCAATCATGTCTAGGTTAAGCCCCATTTAAGGAATAGCTTCTATAGCTACACCCTGGGATCCTAGAACCCCACCCAGACTGCCCCTATCCAGTCATCTCCAGAGTAAAGAGTAAATCACAAGTAGATGATAATAATGCAGAAAAAATTATAAAATATCTCCCTCAGATGCAGATTTCAGGCTATAGCAAAAGAATGATTACTTATTAAAATAAGCCATGTAGTAGAATTGTTACTGCTGTTGGATCTCCCTAGTACTTCTTCCTTCAGTTGGGGGAAGGCTTACTCCTTGACCAAAGCCATGTGGCTCTAAGAGGGATTCTGTATTATACCAGTTTTCTGCCTTAGTAGCTCTTGTTGGTGGATCTACTGTGTATGTGACCCAAACCACATGAATCAGTCTTTTCCTGTGATTTTTTTTTTTCTTTTTTCAACCAGACTCTGGCATGAAAGATGACCTCTTTATGCCAAAGATAGAAGATGTGAGGTAAGGGAACTAGCAGTTACATGAGTAAGCGAGGTTAAGAGATTGAAGCTTTATTAGACTCAGCAGAAATGAGGTGTGGGGGCTAGACAGCTTTGTTGTGGTATCCTTGGAAAATAAAAATTGTATGTATCTAAGGTATATAAGGTGATGTTTTGATATAGTGAAATTATTACTGCTGTCAAACTAATTAACATCTCTATCACCTCACATAGTTATGGTTTCTTTTGTACATGTATGTAGTGAGAACACTTAAGACCAACTCTCTGAGCAAGTTTCAAGTATATAATACAGTATTAACTGTCATCACCGTGCTGTACATTAGATCCCAAGGGCTTATTCATCTTGTAGCTGGAAGTTTATATGCTTTGACGAACATCTATTCATTTCCCCTACCCTCCCAGCCCCTGATGACCACCATTTTACTCTTTGGTTTTATGAGTTCAACGTTTTTATAGATTCCACAAGTGAGGCTATACAGTATTTGTCTATGTCTGGCTTATTTCACTTGGCATAATGTCCACCAGTTTCACCCATGTTGTTGTGAATGGCAAGATTTCTCTTTTAAGGCTGAATAATATTCCACTGTGTGTATTATATACAATAACCTCTTAATCATTCATCCATTGATAGACACATAGGTTCTTTCCATATCTTGGCTGTTGTGAATAATGCTACAGTGAATATGAGGTGCAGATTTTTTTTGGCAGAAATTATTTTAATAAGCAATTTTGTGGCACTTTAAATATTTGTCCAGAAGTGGGATTGATGAATCATATGGCATCTCTATTTCTAACTTTTGAGGAACATTGCTAACACTTATTCTCTTTTGTCATTTTGATAATAGCCATTCTAACACATTTTAGTGAAACATTTTGAGGATTGCTTTTTTTAGGCACTTTGGGGAAACTATTATTATTTTTTGTTGGCTAGTGATTAACTGGAAGGAATGGATTGTTAGTAATGAATAAATTAGGAAATGCGAGTTTTTACAGAGATGGAATGAAATGGTGAGAAGTTCTGAAGTATCACTTGATAATAGTCTCACAGAATCTGCGTAAGATAGGAGATAACTGATGTCTGAATTCTGCATCCTAGAAAGTTAAACTCTCTGCTAGCTGGTGGCTATTATACATGAAACATTCTCTCTTGATTAGGACTATAAATGAAGATGGGAAATTGTAGTAATTGACTTCCTTTCTAGTTGTAGGAGGATTACTCGATTTTTTTTTCATCAACAAATGAGCCTAATACTATCTTTTAGTTGGTACTGAATGATTTTTAATGAGTTTTCATTTAAAAGATATACTTTCATTTTCAATGAAAAATCATTATAGACTTAAATTGTTCTTGAATTGGCAAAATAACTCTGGAAAACAATACACAAGGTCCTTCCAACGGTTTTTCGCTCTTAATTGTATTCTTAGTACCATACATCCAAATGCCTTTTTCCTATACTTTAAGCCCTTTTTGCCCCCAAATGGTCCAGGGGACCTAAGGCACAACTGACTTTCCTTGAGAAACCTTACTGACCAAAGTAATTTTTACAACTATTTATACAACTTAAAGCCTATTAGAAATTATTTCACTCCATCCAAGTATTAGGCATTTATCTTGCTATCTGAATCTTGCCCTCCATGGTCTTGAACCTTTGGCTAGAATATGGACCTAGCTATTGATGAAATGGCTGAGAATCTGTGCGGCCAGATTTAAGTCCCCTTCTGAGAACACTGGAGAGAACAAAATTGGAAGATAGAGTAACATCAAACACTGTTGAGGAACATGGATGACTAAAATGCTAGGAAAGGAAACAAAGGATAGAGAAGTTCTGGTGGATCAGAAAGGCTAATAAACTGGGATATGGAGCCAAATGATAGCAATCAGTATGGTGCTTGATATTCAGTTCATTAATTCATCCAATAACTATTGTTAGGTAGTGCCAGACACTGAAAATAAAATAATGAAGAAAATATGAAAAATGTGCCCCTCTTTAGGAGCTATCATTAAATATTCAGTAAATAAACGAATGGCTATAGAAGGATGAATCAGTACACTTTTGCAAAGTATCAGATCAGATGTGAAAAGCAGGAGCAGACGTGGGATAAAGGTAGCACAGCAAAGACAAAATCTGACTTTTTTTCTCTTATGGGGCAAGCTGGACATGGGAATTGATGAGTAGAGCCTGATAGAAAGGAACAAAAAGGTAGCAGATAATTAGGATGAAATTTTCTCCGTATTACTGAATGTAGGTGAGGCAGTAAATAATTTAGCAGCCAGAAATTAATTTTTTCTCCTTCCTTTTTATTGATTTTTTTTTTTAATGTGATAGGTCTAAAGGGTCATCATTCCCTTTAACAAGTGGGTCACTTCACAAAAACTCACTACAAGCCAGAGCCCTCTCTCAAGATAACACATGAGGTGGACATTATTTCTCTTGGACTCCAGTAGACTCCAATCAGTGCAAGCAATATCCTGATGTGCTCAGTTCAGGATATTGCTAACCCTGCCTCTTAGAACATTAGATAATGATCCTATTAACCTTAATGTTCTAGAGTAATTCCTTTTCACAATCCTGCAGATTCTCTTTTATAAGGCAGGACATTCCCAGGAAGCTGTTAGGGACTCATAATACCATGTCAGCAATCAAATGAACCAGCATCTCCCATTCAGTGGGTCTGGATTAGGACCTTCCAGGTAGCTCTCTGTTGAACAGACAGCAGTCACCTTTTCATAGTTTAAAAAAAAAAAAAAATCTCAGTTACCCCACACCTGTAGGTAATGGGTAACCTTAGAGGGCAAAGGAATGGTGTTCAATTATAGCAGATGTTCTTAGTTATATGAAGCTTATTTGAAATAAATGTTACTGTCTTTATTTAGCTAAGCAATCAGGTAAAGCAGGAAACATGCCATTTGGTCCTTGTTGATCAGACTTCCAAATCCTCCTTGGAAATCCCAGAAGGTTATCATGAAATTTAGAAGTTCATTCGTATTTTTTTTTTAGTGATCTTTTTTTCCCTAATGGTCAGATAAAAAAGTCACCAACATTTAATATCAGAAAAATGGCTCATATGTCATTTAAGAAAAAAGAAAACACATGCCCATTAAAACTGAAACAAAGAATTTACTTTTTTTAGCTAAGGGGGTTTGGCCTTTCAAATACGCTGTAACATAGTTCCAGCACTTTAATTCTCTGTGTATTTAGTTCATTAATAATGCTTGGAAATAGTGTAGCTGACTTTTTAAGGAATTCATAGAAAAAATTGAAATGCTTTCTATTACATGCCAATTGACAATCCAGGTAACAAAATATTTAAAACCATCATCTTGATACATATATGAAGCCATTACCTTCTTAAATCAAGCAGGAAAATGATGAACTGTTTAAGAATTTAGTAATTATTCAAGTCTGTCCTCATGTGCATGTCCATGCAACTTCTAATTTCATTTTGCTTTACTCTTTATGCTAAACTTTTTATTTGTATACTGTCCTATTATTTACACACACACAAACACACACACACACACTTTGGAAGCAAAATAAAGGAATGAAGACTAATATAAAGGCATGTTTGTCAAACAAGTCCCTTATAAATGTTGCCCATGGAAGTGAAAATTTGAACTAGCCACTGCCTCCTCAGCATGGGCGTTTGAAGGACAGTTCCTTAGCTGAATGGTGACTGCACAGATTCCTCCCCGATGAAACTACTCTGGGAGTTACTGTCTACCCCTGTGGAGGTGCTGTAAGTGGAAATAGGTGCAAGGGGAATCCCCTCCTGCCCAAGCCCCAGACAGCCCTTCACTGCCCACTGCCTTGGCCTTGTCTATTAGACACGCTCTGTTGAGCTCTGAGGTTCTTTTAATCCAACTTTGAAAGAGAAACAGGCAAACTGAAGGGAAGACCTATGAATGCTGAGGAAGGAAATGGATGGGGAGAAGTGAAGTCCCCTGCCCTTGTCTTCCAGACTCCCCAACCAACTTGACGAACCCTCCTTTATCTAACCTTCTTTGAGTCTCTTTACTCCTACCTGAGAAGTCTTCTTTGGCACATCAGAGACTTGCGCTTCTGATATAAAGATTTCCTCTGAAGAAATTTCTGTTGATAAACTTGGCTAGGGTATGGGGCACTTCCTTAGAAGGCCTTCCATTGTCTGCAGAATGTGAGAAAAACCACTGATTATAAGCTATTTTTCAAAAAGAGACACCTGAGTTTTGGGAGTTGATATGGATGTGGTCTTTCTGTTGCTGAGCTTTTCAGTCTCAGAAGCTTAAGTTTTTCACTTGCTCCCAGAGTTCTGAGACTGAGGGATTGAATGTCAGTCCCTACGCTTACTCCAGGGAAGTGTACTAAAAAGGCCAATGCATTTATCTACAATGAGGATAACCACCTCTAAAGAACTTGAGTGTTCATTGTCTAGGCCAATATCTTGACCAAGTGTGTGGGAAACCAAACGTATAACCAGGAGATGGCTGGGTGAGTGCATGATTATGGCAAGTACAGAGATGTGGTATCACTAAACAGTGGTGAGTCAGTTTATGTGCTAGGAGAAAAGAACACAGAGTTTGCTATCGCAGTAGCCTTCATCCAAAGGTTTTGTCTCTGTAACAAATTTTTGAAGCTATTGAGCTTCAGTCTTTTCATCTAAAAATGTAAGAATACCTTTTAAGTAAAAGTTGAACATCTTAAATAAGAGGGCACATACAAACACAGCCCAATGTTAGATTCATGGAAAGTGCCCATAGGTTGTGATATTATCGAGCATTGTCATTATCATTAGTGTTAAAATTTATCCAAGCAGTCTAAAGTTGGGTCTTGCTCCCTCAAAAATTTCATTTGTTTATTTTTAGTAGGTGGTATGCTCTGTTCCACTTGATATAGTGACTCTTCTCTGGATATTACTGGCTGAATACTCATAAATTATACCTGACTGACTTTGATTTTCCTAGACTCAATGAAAATTAGCAATTCATTTCCTTTATGATGTCACAGAAAAATTATATTAATTATATTTTGATCTACCAGAGATTTGACACACATCTTATTTTCACTAAGGAGAGTTGAGTCTCTCTGACCTTCATTTGCACAATAGAGATTAAAATTTCTGTGTATAAGACACTTGTGAGTATTTTGTGACTGAATGAGAGAATATTTTTTTTCAAATGCCTAGCACATGGCCTGGTGAGTGGTTGGATCCTTAACAATGCTAATTGAAGCTACTGCGTATTTAAAAGCCATTCCTGTGAGTGATTGCTCTCAATGAATTATATTGACTCCTGTTAGTTTCTGTTAAAGGAAGTAGCATCCTGGCCTGTCCTCAGTTAATGAAGAATATTCTATACTTTGAAGTTAAGGTGTCTGATACTGTTCTCCTCGGTGTATAATTGAGAGGTATGTAAGAAGAAAAGGGAAAAACCCTTTATACCCAAAAAAGCAAGGATATAAGCCCCAAAACTTCTTAGATACTTGTTCCAGTAAAGATTTCTTTCTCCTACAGTGAATAATTGGAAATAAGGGATTCCGATCACTAGTGCTTAGTCATCTAGCTATACAATCTTATGCCATCTATTTCCACAAGTCCAGAATAGATTTTTGTCTTAATTGTAGGCAGTTCTGTACATCTGCACCTGATTCAATATTCTGCCATTTCAGTAGAGCATATTTTTAAAAAGTTGATTTCCACAAATATATATTGGGTGTATTCTTTGTGCGAAAGTTTCAATAGGGTGTAGCATTACCAATTTTTTGTTATAAAAGGACCACTTTGACCATTATATAAGAAGAAGAAGAAATAGGACTTGTTAGGATTGTGTGCAAAGAGAAAATTAAAAGTTTGAGAACATATGGGTCCCTCTTATAGACGTAACTTTTCATGACTGATCCTTTCATTTAGCAGGTGACTTCTAAGAGACCTTGTTTCTCAGTACTAGATTCCTGGCTATGTTCCGTGTTGTTAAATTTGCTGTAAATCTAAACATAGAGCAATTGAATTCTTAAATTTATTGGTTTATTCAAGATAAACCTGTTTCCCCAAAGCTGGAAACCATTATCTGTTGATGGCTTACATAATTTTTTGTATCTTTAATGAATCTTAATGCTCTCAGATAGAATGTCTACAAATAAATAAACTACCAATAAATAAAGTACTAATAGGAATTTCTGACTGGAATTCACAGAGGAGAATTAAAATCCAATAAGCAGTTGAAATATACCAATACTTTTCACTTCTGCCTTTTAATAGCTTAGGGACTTAGTGATTGAAAATAAATCAAATCATTTCTAAAACTTCTAAAAGTAAGAAATGAAATGTTCAGTTTTGTTTTTGTTTTTTGTTTTTTTTTTTTTCCAATTTGCTTCATTGGAGAAAAACTCTTTCATTCCAACCTGATACTGTGTTCTTCCTTGTAATCCAATATTAGAGCATTATTAGGATGAGATTGCTATCTCTGTAAATGTAGTTGGAAACACATATTTAAAGTCCATAGGTGTTTGAAAAGGGAATGTTGCAAAGTGGAAATTCATAAACTTTGATTATAAATTGGACAGTATCATTCATTAGAACACAAAGGCTTTCTCTTCATTACGGAAACACAGGGATTTGATACAGGTAGAAAGTAATTTCGATGCCCAGAAATACAATACATTGTGAATAAAGCCTCATTTCTCCCATAACAGGAAAATGATATACAACCTGTACTGTGTCTTTATAAATAAAAACCCACTCACACGCATATGTCCAAACAGACCAAACAATACAGAAATGGGAAGACCATATTTTTTCCTGGAATTTCTTTACATTTGGATCAGCATGTGTTCATATTTTATTTATAACCTTTACAAATTGAAATTTGGCCCCACAGGGAAGGGAGTGAGCTTTGTTTTGAGTAGAAAAACACTGTCCTAGTAGTCTGACCCAAAGTCTGAATTTTTCTTTATAAGTAAAGAAGTATCTCAAGTAAACAAATTGTTATGGTAATAAATAGCAGGTTCTACAATGTTTTAGATGGAAATTTGGATTTTTCCCATCCAACTCCCCATATCCACCTCTTCATTCACCACCACCCAAAAAGATATTGTATCTCCAAACAGAAGGATTTGCTGTACAGTGATGTTAGTCATAGTACTAGCAATAAAATGGAATAATTAAGGCACATTGAAGCCCTGATTCTTCATTACTAACTGTGGATCCTATATTCTTTCTAGATATTACTCTTGTCATCCTTAAGTACAAATAATCTGAGAATTAAATGAATGTGTGTGTGAAAGTAAATGGTAGACACCCGTTCATGAAGCAGAGATAAGCCTTGCTTGTCTCCATTATATTTGCTTTCTTTAGTGTGAATTCCTTACTTGGGCTTTCCTTTTATTTTTCTGGATATAACATCACTGTGTGTACTGTAGTATCCCACTTCCTAATGATTAATTTAACCACCATAAATTTAAGTTTAGATGACACCATATAGCATAACTCCAGTATAAAGAAATAGAGGAATGTTCTCTTGTATTTCAATATTTTAACCACAAATAATCGCATGTCTATTAAAAATGTGAAAATAAAAATTGACAAATTTAGAAAGTGAAAATATTTTGTGAAGTAAGGACTACTGGGCCACTCCTAAAGAGATGTGCTTTTTGTAAGACTGATGAATCACAGACCTGTACCCCTGAAACAAATCATACATTATATGTTAATAAATAAATAAATAAAAAATAAGAGAGAGTTCCATGATTTTATGTTGCATGCAATTTAACAATTTACTTTTGGCATATAATCATACATTTTTTTGATTGGATATGCAAACACTGAATGAACATCAATAAATAACAGGCAATTTTCAAGGCTCTGGGTAATAGCAATAAATAATCTAAACAAGGTGTGTGTGTGTGTGTGTGTGTGTGTGTGTTACAATTATTACCACTTTCACACAGAGATTTCCCTCCAGATGTTTAGATAGATCTTAATGTGTATATGCAACTCTCACAAATGGACATTCAAGCTGTTTCTAATGCCTCACAATTATTGAGAGAAAAGTAACGAGGAATTCTCAGTATGTATGTATTTTGGCACTTATGCCAATGTTCACAAAGTTGAAATTAGTAGGTCAAAATTATTAATATTTGTTATTTTGCTAGAAATTGCCAAGTTGCCTTTTACAATGTGCTAACTTAAACTCGCATAAACAATAAATGTCTTATTACATGACGCAAACATTTTGCTTCCCTGATAAATTAGCAGTGAGCTCTCTGAATAAATTTTCATAACTTTATTAATTTTGAGCATTGCCAGTTATCCTTTCCCCATTGATACTTAGGCATTTTCTCTATTATGGATATTAACCTATTGGCTTCTAATTATATTGTTTAAGGTAAATTAATAGATGCTTTTGATTTGTATTATTTAAATTTATCAGTGTTTTCATGACTTTAAGATATTGTCAGATTTCAAGCATTTCCTACCCCCAAGTTACACCCACTTACATTTTCTCCTAGCCCTCTTGTGTTTATATTTTTTACATTCAAACATTTAATCCACTCTGGATTTTGAATCAGGAATAAAGTAATGCTCTAGGTTTACTGATTTCAAATGGCTTCCCCTTGGCCTATTGACATTTACTTAATAGCTATTTTTCTACTAATTTAAAATGTCATTTTTATACAGATCAAATTCCCATATATATTTGGATTTTTTGGAGTCTTCTCTTCAGTTCCACTGATCAGCCCATTCTTTGACCAGTTCCATAATCTATTAATAAAAATAGATCTTATCTTTGGTAGAGTTAATTAACCTTCATTAAACTTAAGATTTATCTGTTTATTATTGTATATTCTTCTAAATCAATTCTAAAATTTTGTTGGTATTTTTATGGGAGGGCAGCATTTCATTTTTAGATTAATGTAAGAAACATATCTTTACAACATTGAATCATCTAGTCCAAGAACAAAAAATGTTTTTCCATTCATTTGTGCATTAGTTTATAATTTCTACAACCTCTGCATTTCTTAAGTTCATTTTCAAGAATTTTTATGGTCTTATTGCCATGGTAAGTAGGGCTGTTTTCATTAAATTCTCTTACATGTCATTAGTGACAATATGAAAAAATCTCTAAGTTCTATTAAAATCGAATTTATTTTATTGTCCTGGATTTTCTAGTTATATTAATAGGAATTTCAAATAATTACAGTATTTTCTTTATTTGGTCATAATAATACTATTGTCTAACTATATTAACATATCCAGAGAAATATTAAATATCAGTGGTGATAAAAGAAATGTTTAAGTTCTCTTGATTTTTATTTTCAATGCTTCTAGAATGTTACTATTAAGTCTAAACATTGTGTTGACCTTTGGTATTTTATATAGATATTTAGCATATATGTAGCTGTATGTGTGTCTGTATAAATAAAAATTCATATTCAGTTAATTATATAATTTATTAAAGATTTTTATGAGGAAAAGTTGAATTTCATCAAATGCCTCTTAAGCATCTGTTGAAGAGATTATATGGTCTGTCTCCATGGATCTATTCCGGTAGTCAGTTACAGGTATCGATATCCTAATACTGAAATACCATTGCTTTTCAAGAATAACTCAAACTCGGTCATAATGAATTATTCTGAGAAAATAGTGCTGAATTTTATTTAGGGATTTTTTTTCCATTGAATATAGTAAGCGAGATTAGTGTATAGTTTTCTCATTTGAGTGCATTGGCTTTCTCAGGATCGGGTCTAAGTGTAACTCTGGCTTTGTAAAATAAATATAAATCTTCCTTTATTGTTTTCTCAAATACCTTAAATATCATAAGAATGATGTGCTCCTCGTAAAGATAAAGCAATTTGATGTTGTAACTAAGTCTGGCACTATTTCAGAAAGTAGCTCTTTGATGACATTCTTAATATTCTCCAAGATTATTGACCTGTTTAGGATTTTTATCACTTCTTATGTTAATTTTGGTAGTTTGTTTTCCTAGAAAAATCAATCATTTTATTTAGGCTTTGAAACATTTAATTTCCTCTATAGCTATGATTCTTTCCCCTTTATCAAACCATGATCAGTATTTGTACTTTCTTAGTCTTGGCTAGATCCAGCTAGCTAGTGGCTATTTATTTTATTAGTTTCGTTTAAAGTACAAACTATAGGTTTTTAGAAGGAATTTGCTAGAGAGTAGTATGATCCTCTTGGCTACTGCAGCCTCACCAAAAGGATATCTGTCATGAGTGAACTTCTTCAGAATTTCAGACACCCCTCCCCACCCCCACCTTCTTACCAGTTCTTCTGTCTATTTGATGTCTAGTCTTCTTTCAGTTAGGCCCTAACCTGACAGGTCTGGGGGTGAATAAAATATAAGCATAGAAAAGAAAGAAATCCCCAGGAATATGTTAGATTTGTACACACACGACTTTCCTGAAAATTAAATATCCCTGTCATTTGGTGGGAATGACCTAATTTCTCTTTTCTGGAAATCTTACTAAGTGTGTGACCTTGCACAAATCACTTAACCTCCTTATACCAGTTTCCTCATCTGTAAATTGGAGATACTAATAGTTTGTATCTCCTAAGGTAATTATGAGGATCAAGTGAATTGGAGGGAGTTAGTATTGTTGAAGTGCTTAGAAGAGTGCCTAGTGGATCTCAGCATAGAGTGAGCACTATTGATGTCTCCATTTCAGAGAACGTTGAGATCACTGTGAATGGTAGTAGGGTAGGATGATGATATAGAAATTGTTGGCTCATCCCCTTTCCAATTCTGACACCTCCTAAAAGCGGAAGATAGCAACCACTCCACTGACTATCCAGGCAATATAAGACTGACTGGTTGCTCTTGACCTGTAGGCGGTTACATCTGAAGAGGGCAGATGGTGGTAGAGTTGGTAGTTCATAACCCAGGAGGGTTATACGGTCCTGTTTTAATTGGAGCCATACAGAGGGCTGAGTGAGAAAAGAATTTCTCTCAAGATGCTATTTTAAAAAAGTGGAACTTTATTTAAATCAGTTCTGACAGTGGCGTACAAATTTGTCCCTTCCCATCTGTTTGCTCAACAAAGACATGGAGATCAGGACTAACCTTAGCACAGAGCAAATCGGCCACAGGGCCTCAGGTCCAGATAATCTGGGACAGAGAAAGCCTTATTGCAAAGAATTCTGATCAAGGAACCTTGGGGTACTGAGCCTGGGAGAAAATAGAGTCATTTCTGCCACTTTTGCTGAAGCTATTTATGAATAAAGGAAAGAAACAGAAGAACTTCTTAAAATTAAATGGTACATAAAATGTTTAAAGAATGCTTAAAAATGGGAACTTGTAGACCCTCTGTTCAAATTGCATATTTCGTGAGGCAAGAGAAATTCTGTGGGGAAAGAGGAAGAAAGAAAATTAACACATGGTATGCTCAGATATAGAGTAAATGTTTTCCAAGTGTTCACAACAATAGGTCAGAGGCAGATCCCAGGACTGAAATAGAGTACAGACATCCAGTCCTGACTCTAATTATGAATCCAAATCCATTCCTTAGAGATAATGTGATAGTCTTGGGAAAGCATTTTGATATTCTTAAACTGTATAAACATATTACTGTTCTATAGGCTACTTCATACTCTGCAGCATTAGAGAATTGCTTAAAATACCCTATGTATGCAAATCTATGGTACCTCATAGTCTGAACTATAAGTTAACTAATATATTAAAAACACTCCATGGTTACCACTGAGAGATCACTGCATTTCCCCCCACCACCTATCCTTGCCTTCCTCCTCACCCAGTCTGAATATCTTCAGCTTCTAGTAAACATTGGTGATTTCTCCCCTCCCTTTCTTTTTGAAACTACATTAAGAGTGGAGCATTTCTTTCTACAGCCTGATAATCCTGGTTCAGAGAATAGTGTAACAATACAATGACAGACTAGAGAGAGGAGGACAGGAGGTGCTGGATTGTTCTCCTTGGATGGTCTCCTTCATGACCTGACAGCTCCCCGTCCTCCCTCCTACTTCTGTTCCTTGCTGAGTTCATTTATTTCAGATGGCTGTATGTCTGGACATTGAAATCTCACCTTTCAAAGGTTTCTATTGGAAAATACCCTTTCCACTGGACAAAATTGGCTGTAGGAGTCCATCTGGTTTAACTGCTTCAACTCAAGGCCACACTGATAATCCATTTGACATTCTCATTGTATTTCCTCAGTCATCAAATGCTTAATCATACACTGTGTTGTATAAACTTCAATTTATCTTATTCATGTTTGCCAAACCAGACTGAGATCTCTCTGTGAGCAGGGGTTTCATCTTTTGTTGTTGTTTTCTGGTAATAACTACCTCCCTTTAACCCACTCCCATCCTCCAGGACTTAGCAGAGGCCTAAATATAGTCAGTAGACTTTAGATTATTCTTGGGAAATTGAACTGAATATACACCCGGCAGATAAAGTCTACCTCTTATTATCTTAATTTCCTCCACAAATGAAATGGACTCTGAAAAAATTTACATATTGGACTCTTATTCGCACAATTATAGAGGTCATTATGCTAAATCCTGGAACCAGAAGAATCTCAACAGTGCTTTTTAAAACTTCCTATTCTCAGACTCCTCCCCTGGAAGTTTCTGTTTCAGGGATTGGTACAGAGTTTGGCAATTTGTATCTTGAGCAAGCATCCCAGGGGATTCTGGCTTGAGCCACTTTAGAGAAACACTGAACTAGGCAAGATAAGCCTACATCTGGGAAATCTTGAAAAATTATTTTTCTCATTTAAAATCACCATTTACCTTCAAGCTCAAAAGAAATAGCACGTTTCTTCTTCTTTTTTTTTTTTTTAAGATTTTATTTGAGAGCGAGAGAACACAAGCAAGGGGGAGGGGCAGAGGGAGAGGGATAAGTAGGCTCCCTGCTGAGCAGGGAGCCCAATGCAGGGCTCAATCCCAGGACCCTGGGATCATGCATGACCTGAGCTGGAGGCAGATGCTTAACTGACTGAGCCAAACTGGCACCCCTGAAATAGCAGATATTTCTATAACACAAGACCATTTATGCAATTATTGAAGGACCTAAAAGATCAGTTAAAGAATGTTGTAAACCAACTTATCGGTCTTTCTATCTATCATTCTCCATCCATTGATCTGACTGCCTACCTACTCACATACCTGCTCATCTATTTATCTACAATCCTATATATCTACTGTGAATCTTGTTAATTTAAGGCATTCCCACACTAATAGTTCATCCTTTCTAAATTTAGTATATGCTATGGCAAGAAGTCACAACCAAAATTTTTAGAGACTAATTTGACACAAAAGATTTAAGGATTAAATCTTAGGTCATCTGTTTTTCCTTATGATTGAAATATCTCTGGGAGATCTGAGTTCTTTCCCTTTCTTAGGAGTAATTTAATCTAATAGGTGGTTCTTTTCATTAGGAAAATTTATTTGCTATTGATGGTAAAGCCTCATTTTCTCATTTTTATCACCAGGCTATTTGTTTTTTTTCTCTGTTAAATACCTCCTCTTTTCCTTTGTTTATCTGTTATGTATAAAACTCAACCAAAAACTTTTTTCTTCACTGTCATCACTCAGTCCATACTGAAAATATTGAGCAGTTTGATTCACTAGTTCATATTTCCTTAACTATTTTAAGCCTATTTGCTCATTGGCCGGTTCATTCCATATTTTACTGCTAAGATCCTCTGCTACTTGAAACGGAAGAGATAGGATTTTATTAGTCTTCCATACAAAAGGGATTATCCACTTTAAGATGTGAAAGTCAAAATAGCACTTAACCTTTTACCATCTAAAGTATTTGGCTGGCTCTTCATTTTCCAGTCATTAGAGTCTATATTTGGCTTACCAGTTTTGCTTTCTTTGACTCCTTAGGACTTAGAATTTGGATTGCTTTAAATATTCCATTAAGACCCAACACCGAGGGGCGCCTGGGTGGCTCAGTTGGTTAAGCGACTGCCTTCGGCTCAGGTCATGATCCTGGAGTCCCGGGATCGAGTCCCGCATCGGGCTCCCTGCTCGGCAGGGAGTCTGCTTCTCCCTCTGACCCTATCCCCTCTGATGTGCTCTCTCTCTCTCATTCTCTCTCTCTCAAATAAATAAATAAAATCTTTAAAAAAAAAAAAAAAAAAAAAAAGACCCAACACCGAAGGATCTGAGATGACAATTTGGGGATTTTTCCCCAAATTCACTGCTTGTTGTCATTATAGAACATGAAGGTGATTTCTGAGCAAGACTCACTTCCTACTTAATTAGGGCCTCCCACAACTGGGATTTGGACAAAGAGTTCATCGAGAGTCTTACTCTTAGCTTTGCAGCTGCAGCAATTCAACTTTTGCCAGCGCATCTAGAATGCTCAAATTGAAAGATACAGGAATAGATTTTTAGTACCAAAGCTCCATGTGAACCAGCTAGAAAGGTATTAATCCATAATGAGACTTGAGACTTCAAGTAGAACCATAATGCTTACATCTTCCATTCAGCACACTCACTCAAGTTAGGAAAACCAAAGTGGAAAAGCAAAAAGTAGTCGTTTATTTGGTGAGCTGGGAAACAAATCTATGGAATTGTTGGTGATCTCAAGAGCTAGTATCGCCAGTCTATCAAGTGGAATCATGAACATTTGGGATATTTCTATCAATTAAGTAAAAATCCTTAGGATGGGAGGATCATAGAAGCTTCTCCTTATGGCAGTGCTAGCCATCGATGAAGTCGAGATTCTAGCTGCTGTTTTATTAGCCTAATCGTTCTTCAGATACGTAAATACTATTGACACACTGTTTTCTTTGACATAAACCATCTTGGCTACCATTTCCTGAGTCAGATCCTTTGCTGAATGTATGAAATTAACATGTTAGGTTATTTAATACTTGAATCATGAACGAAAAATCCTATGTGACCTTTGGAGAAAGGTGGGGTTGAAAGGTTAAGTAAGTCACCCAATGCTACACAGGTTGTAGCTCAAATTATCAACACTTGTCACTAAATTTCTTTTTCTATTTAAAATACTTACAGGAAACACTACATATATTTGATATCATGTGTTGGCCTTGCTGTTTTAACTTGGAGAGGGTAAACTTCTTAGGGAATTCTGGAAACACCTTATCAGCCATAGACGTTAATAAAGCATGGCTTTAAGCTTTTAATTTCCACAGTGGGAGAAAGTAAATCCCAGTCTCAAAAGAAAAAACTGGTCTTCATGGTATATGCAAGAAAAGGAAGAAAGTTGTGCACAAAATAACTTTCTGTTAGTAACTCATCCATAAAATTCTTCTTTGTGTCATGGCAACCTACAAATGTGCTGAAGTGTATTTTTTTCCTTATAATTTTCCAATAAGATTTCTACCTGGTTAACAATTGTAGCTAAAAATGTGCTTAACCGTGAAATACCATTGCATGTATAGACAAATATGTGGAGATGGGACTGTATTTCATGGTGTAATCAAGTCTGCAGAAGCTAGTAATACAAATCAATACAAAATGATTCTGGGATCACTTGAAGTGTTATATAATGAAGTATTATAGTCTTCAGTGAACACTTCTTTTTATGTGGGGTTTTCCTAAGCATTGTAGGAGACTGATCTTCTCTAGCTCCTGGCTCCTCAATGCCACTAGCATCCTCCAACCTTGGACAACCAGTGTCCCTACACCACATTGACAAATACCCCTCCTATGGTTAACCTTTCTGCCCCTAGTAGACAACCACTGGAAGGAAGTAGAGTTGGTCAAGGGTACATTTTTAAAAACTCTAAAGTGAAGGCTAGGTCCATAACTCAAATATTAGTTAACAAGGGTCTCCTCTCTTTTCCATTTCCAGCGAATACCATGACCGAAATAACTTCACCTTTCTGTAATCAGCTAACAAAAATGTCGTTTTTCCATCCAGGTTGAATAATTGAAGCAATTTTCTGTTTTAGGATACTCAACCAAATTTTTTAATTTGAGCATTATGAGCTTGGACTCAAAATAATTCGGTGTTTCTGGTATGAACTCTGATTTATATTTTTAATGATTAGTTACTTTAGTAAGTACATGATAAAATAAAGAAATGAGCAAAGAGTACTTTGAATTTATTTAAGAAAATAATCTTGATTTTTTTTTTTCCACCATGTGTGAAATCCTTTAATAGGCATTAGAGATACAGACATGAGTAAGAATCACTCTGTTTTTGTGGAGCCTACAACTTAGTATGGAAGGCAGACTATTAACCAAATAATTACCAGACAATTTGCTAGGTAATACAGAAAATATATGTACAAAATGCTATGGCAAAATTCAGGGAGTGGCAATAACTGTCTATGGGGTTAAAGAACACTTCCAAAGAAGATATTAATTTGAGCAAGGTTTTTAAGGTATGAGTAGAAGTTTGCCAGGTGGAAAATAGCTTGCAGTGAGAGAAAACTGTATGGGCAAAAACACAAAAATAGCAGTAGTCCAGTGAGGATGGAATAGAAAAAAAATGGCAAACAATGAGACTTCAGTGATCTGTGTGGATTCAAGGGAATATGATAAGTATGGCTTCTCTCCTTGGATAAACATGAAGTCTGAGGAATTTAAGGTGACAGTGACGAGTGATACAGTTCGCAAATCCTAAATCACTCTATCATACCATTAACATATCTCGTAGACTCAGTGAAGACCTCTGAGTTTGTGGTACAGATTTAACTTTCTGTTTTTGTGAAGTCAAAAGGGAACAATGTTTTTGATTGCCCCTGGTCAGATTGTCCTGGCCTCCCTAGTCTCAGTGTCTACAGAGAACATTAAAGAGCTTTTCACATTAACCCAGAATTTTTATTTATTCATTTCTGTCTTGTGAAGTAGGCTAGTTAAGTCCACCTTTTTAGGTCTTTAAGATTTAGATTTTCTTAGATGCAACAATAAGATTTTGTTTTGCTTAAAGAACCACAGTTACCTTGGAATTGTATATATCTGCATGAGCATAAGTCTCATATAAAAGTAACTTTTACTTGAAAGACCTCTCAAGAAATTTAAGGAAAGTGTTGGTAAAGTGAATTGAATGGCCTATAAATCTTTTTAATAATTGCAGGACCAAATGTTACCCAAGGGCATTAATGAGTGAGTTCAGTGGTCCTTTGGGATGACTCAGAATGACTCAATTTGACCTTTTCCCCCAAAAAACAAAAGTATAGATTTTTCTGTTTATACTTAGAGTGTTCATTGTATTTCCCTTTAAAAATGTTTTTATGATAACTTAATTTCCAATATGCTCATCTCAATGTATTTTATAAGCAATTTCTATAAATCTTTCTGGCAGTAAAATCTCTTTACACTTTAAATTAAATCTCACAGTAGGAAAAAATGAATTTAATGAAAAGAGCCAAATAAAGAATCTACACATTTCTATTGTTAACCATGGAAAATGCTCCACTTTCTGTCCTTTAATTAAAAATCTACACTTCTCTTCTCAGTTTTGCTTTCTGCATTTGTATCCCAGTGAATATACAGTAATGTAGCTGATATACCAGTCCTATGTTGTAATTGGATGAAAAGGAAAAGATAATAAGCTTAGAAGGATATATTCCACTCAAATTCTTTACTTCATAGGCATGTGTACTTACCATGTGTGTATACACTATATAAATAAGGGTGTATGTGTCCTGTGTTTAAAACAGCTCCAGAAAGCTGTTGGAAGCTAAGATTTCTTTTGCCAGGAGCAAATTGCCAGTGCTAAGGTTAAGACTCTGGTGACTTTTTTAGTAATAACTGAGAGGCCAACATAGTCATTGCTAAGGTCCAGCCCCGGCATTGCTGAGTTGCACATGTGTGACTCTCATTCTGCAGTGGTAGATAATGATGCACTCAGCAAGGCTGCTCTAAGTTTTGTTTTTTGTTTTGTTTTTTTTTTTTTGATACTTAACTAACCTGAAAAATAGCTTCAGGCATGATTGAACAGACCACTCCCTCCTACAAGCCAGGCCTTTTTAAGGGTCACTGATAGAAAAGGGATAAACTTTCAGTGAAATTGGCCATCAGGAGAGAAATAACCTATCCTTTTCTTGGACAAATAACAGTGCTTACATATTGGGGATGGGGCAATAGCTTTCTCACCTTCCTTGTCCCTGAATTTTTCATTTGTGAAGTACAGGAAAAGATCTTGCCTTTGGAATGCCAGTCTTTGGCAGATGTATTGATTTATATTCATTGAAATGACCATGAATGAATTAGCTTATATAAATTCCTTAGGATTGATTGATAACACGTATTTTATATGCTTGTTAATATTAGCATCATTAACCTTTTATGTGATCTTACAAGAGGCTCAAGGACATGACTACCACTACAAAAGGAAGTGAAATAAAGTTTGTGATTATTTTAATGAGTCACTGAAAATGCCTGCTTTTCAAAGTAAGGCTATAATTCTTTAATCAAAGACTGGGGACAACGAAAGAAGATTACAGTATCTCACTACATCCCTTAAGTTGGATTCAAATATGGAAAATGGCCTCTTGGAAAAAAATGTATCAATTCTGCATTTGATAAGAGGAGCAGAATTTTAAAATTCTCAGCTGTCATTGATTGTATTGGAAAGGCATCTTTCTTTGCCTCTCCTATAAAATATATGTAACCAAGTACATTTTATAATCTTCAGCCATGTCTACTAATAGAGATAGGGATTTCTAACTTATTACAGATGCTATTGAAGTAAAGCAAAAGAAAAAGTCAGAGTTCAGGGAGAGATACTGAGTAGTGGTCTAGAATAAAATGATTAGATTGCCTTTGATCTTGGGAAAAAGGATAGAAGTCAAATGGTGAAGACCAAGGGTCTTGAGTCAGATGGGGCTGGGATCAGACATTGGTCACTGGTTACTTTGATTTTAGGTGTCAGAGTGATCTTGAGCAACCTTAACTTTACTGAGGCTTATTTTCTCTGCTATCAAATGAGGATGATATCTATCTTCCAGGGTTTTTATAAGGATAAACCGATAACATACATAAAGCACTTAGCAACAAAGAGTTGGGCACTCAGTAGCTGATAGTAGATAGGTATTTTAGAGGAATCTTATTTTTATTTCCCAAAAGTGAGTAACATATGAAATGAATAGAAACATACTCTCACATTGAGTTTCTTCTGCTGAGTTTGTCAAAGTAGCCAGTTTTGAGTGATTTTACTTTGCATAAATTTTCTAGAAACTCTGTTTCTTACCTCATGGAACTCAAGATACACCAGAGTATTTTTTTTTTTAAGTGAAGGAAAAAAAGTCAATTTTGTAAGACCAGTGAAGTCCATGAGCATAGGCCCATTGCTAAATTCCTTTTGCTTTAAAGTAATTTCATTGACCAGAAGCAATGCTATGTGGAGTATTACAGTGGTGGATAAGGCATTCTCTAATGATTACAGATGGTAATTTTGGTAGAAACATAGCATACAGGGAAGGCAAATCTGATCCAGAGTATCTATTCCAGTATGAACAAAACACTGACCCTTTCATGCTGGAAGTGGTAATTAACCTGCCACCAGGTAGCTGGATGATTACCCCCAGTAAATGGTGCTATCCTGGGGATTTACTGTTGGTCTCTGCTGCTAGAGGATTGAATACACAGCAGTGGCCTTAGCCAAATCAGCCTTTGTGAGTGGAAGGCCATGTTGCTGGGCCCACTGATAACCTGCATCCCTGTCACTGTGGCCTTTATGTCTATGAGCCCTCTGGGCAATGACAGTAATGGTTGGGGAAAGAGGCTGACTGGTATTAACTGAACAGGTCGTCTTACCTACTTGATTATTAAAATTGTTCTCTGCTGAGATCACCTTTTGGTAAACATGTGAGACACAAGTATCTTCATGTTTTGTGCCCATTTTTTGAGCGGTCTTTCCATATACCTTTCCCCCAAATTTTATTATCACCAGTTTTTCAACCATCAGGTCCCTTTCCAAACCCTGACCATCCAGCCAAACCATTGGCCACAGCCCATGAGTCAGTATATAATTGCTCATCTTGCCGTTTCTCCTCCCATGCAAAGTAAACAGCCAGGGCTCAGAGTTCTGCTCACTAGGAGGATTTCTCTTCACCAGTGTCTTTCAGGGATGTTCCAGAAAGGGCTATAGTGCTACAGCTGTTCACTTTGGGGTGATGCCTTTATATTCTGCAGAGTCATCTATAAACCAGGCCCAAATCTGTTCTTCTGTCAACCCATCTTAAACTTACCCTGAGGCCATAGGTACAGGCTAGTAGAAAGAAGGTAGTATATGGCAAGAGGGGGAATCATGGACATGGGGGTCACTTCTTCCTGTAACGTACTTGTGTCTTCAGGGTTTTCTTGGCCTAATCTTGTATAGCCCACTTCCATTTGATGGAACGTTGTTGTGGATGCCCAACCTTATGGGCTGGCGGGTTAGATAACACCCAGTTCATGATGGGCAGCTCAGGTTGCCTGGTAACCTAGTGGCCTACGGTTAAGCGATCAGTTTTTATTAAGGCCCAGTAACAGGCCAAGAGCTATTTCTCAAAAGGAGAGTAATTTTCTGCAGAGAATGTCAGGGCTTTGTTCTAAAATGCTAAGGGCCTGAACTGTGATTCACCTATAGGGACCTGTCAAAGACTCTAAACAGTATGCACATCTGCCATTAGCACTTTAAGGACCATTGGATCTGCTGGGTCATATGGGCCAAGTGACAGAGCAGCTTACACAGCAGCCCGGACCTGTTGTAGAGCTGCCTTTTATTCTAGGCCCTCTTAAAACTGGCAGTTTTTTGCATCACTTGCTAAATGGGCCAGAGTAAGACATCCAATGAGGGTCCAAAATCCAAATAGGCCTTCCAGGCATTGTATCGTGGTGGGTGGTGGTGGTGGTGGTGGTGGTGGTGGTGGTGGTGGAGGAGGAGGAGGAGGAGGAGGAGGAGGAAGAAGAGCCAGATGCAACAATTCTTCAGCTTCAAAGGGATATCTTGACACACCCCACACTACTGGATCCCTAGAAATTGTCAACTTATTTCTACCTTCTTTCTATGTTACTATTGATACTTTGTCTCTAGATCCAATCTGCATATCATCGACATAATGGACCAGTATGATACCTCATAGAAGGCATCCCTGTGAGCTAAATTATGACTTAAGCCTGAAGAGTTGATATATACGTGATGTAAGATAGTAAAGTTGTATTGCTGGCCTTGCCAACTGAAACCAAACTGCCTCTGGTGGGCCCTAACGAAGACAAAAGCATTTTCCAGATCAATAGCTATGTACCAGGCATTAGGTCATACATTAATTTGTTCAAACAGTGAAACCACCTCTGTTATAGCAGAGCTACAATTTTTTTATATAGAGCTGTAATTTCAATTACAACCCAGTTAAATTTATGATAATCCACTATCATTCTCAAAGATCCATCTGTCTTTTACACAAACCAAATAGAGTTGAATGGGGATGTGGTGGAAATCACCACCCCAGCATCCTTCAAATCCCTAATGATGTCACTGGTCTCTGAAACCCTTCTGGAAGTACAGTGTTGAATTTAGTTCACTATTTTTCTAGGTAGAGGTAATTCTAATGGCATTTCCCTGGCCTTTCCTACCACAATAGCCCTCATTCCACGGATCAGGGAACCAATGTGGGGATTCTGCCTGCTGCTAAGTATGTCTAGTCCAATTACACATTCTGGAACAGGAAAATAACCATAGAATAGGTGTGAGGACACACTGGGCCAACTGATAGGAACCTAAGCAAAAACACCATTGATCACCTAACCTCTATAAACCCCTATTCTAACCCTTGGACCACAGTGACAGGTTGGGTCACTGACAATTACTATTCAGAGACACTGTCCAGTAGTGCTCAAAAGGTCTGATTAGTTCCTTTTTCCCAGTGCACAGTTACCTTGGTAAAAGCTATAGGTCCCTTGGGAATGGCTAGGACAAAGATTGAAAGTACATATTTTGGGCAGTATAGTGGGGTCCTTGCCTGAGAGGACCCACTTTCTCTTTCATTCGAAGAGTTCTGTGTTTACAAACTGGCTCAGTTCTGGGAATTGGTTGAGGGGCTGTGACTCTGTTTCTATGATTTGGATTAGACTTGTATTCACTTGACCTGAAACTTTTCTGCCTATATGGATCAAGGGAGAATTGAATAGGCTTCCTACCTATTTTACTTCTAGAAATACCATGACCAATTAGCCAATACCTTAGGTCCAAATTGCTACTTGACTTTGATGTCCATTACAACAACTATATCTGCCTATATCTGTTTGGGGTGGTTGAGTGCTACCATTTGGCCTCTGCCTCCCAGGATCCAATTACTACCAGTGGATTTAAATTTTCCAAATCGGTGACTATAGTTTCCACTGTAAATGAGTTTTCACTATTATTACTTGGTCTACAGAAAATAGTGATCACAGAGCTCTTCAAAAATGCCAGGGCTCAAAGGATACAAACACAGTGATTCAAAGGGGTACATCCACCCCAATGTTTATAGCAGCAATGTCCACAATAGCCAAAATACGGAAAGAGCCCAGATGTCCTTCAACAGATGGATAAAAAAGATTACACACACACACACACACACACACACACACACACACACACACACACACAATGGAATATTGCTCAGCCATCAAAAAGAATGAAATCTTGCCATTTGCAACAACATGGATGGAACTAGAGGGTATTATGCTAAGTGAAATGAGTCAGTCAGAGAAAGACAAATATCATATGATTTCACTTATATGTGGAATTTAAGAAACAAACACAGGGGAAAGGAGAGAAAAATAAAGTAGGATGAAAATTGAGAGGGAGGCAAACCATAAGAGACTCTTAACTACAGAGAACAAACTGCGGGTTGATGGAGGGAGGTAGGTGAGGAGAAGGGATAATTGGTGATGGGCATTAAGGAGGGCATTTGATGTCATAAGCACTGGGTGTTATATGCAACTGACAAATCAATAAATTCTACCTAAAACTAATAAAAAAAATGCCAGGGATCTACTCAAAAATTTGTATCTCAAAGTAGTGGTGAGAAGTGTGTCTTCTGAGCCTTCCCACTGTGGATGAGTAACTCCTACATGATAAAGACCCTCTAACGTTCCATTCTCCTTAAACCTTTAAATTCCTTTCCCTACATTAAACCAAAGCAGTTCTGGCATTTCTAATTTACTCACTATGGGCCACCTTTTGGTCCACGTGTTAGCTAACCAACCAGTTTAAGAGCCCTTCCTAATGCCCTGAACTTCAACATAAAATGTAGAACCTCTGCTTAATGAACGCAAATCAATACATTAAGCTTGATCCAACTTCATGTTCCTTTCACCATTATCCCATAGTCTTAATATCCATTCTTGTGTATGTTCCCCAGATTTTAGTCTTAATTGGAAAACTCATTTCTTTTGGAGCATTAAGTACCTCCTCATAGGTCACACTACGTATGTCACCTTTAGAGACCTGATGAGACTTGAATCTAGTTATTAAGTCTAGAAGCAAAAATGGGTGGTTGATGCAGGTCCTGAGGGGAATGAACATTGTGTTGCATGGCAACTGCCTTAAGAAATGCCATTATGGTTCCTTGAGGCAATGCAGAGTTAATCCCATTAGATGGGAGTAGAGAGATTGCTACCACGGTTGAGGAGGCTACTTTTACTGGATGTGGGGAGGCTACTTCCACCTGGGGTGGGAAGTCCTCTTTGACAAGGAAGATTCACGAGGGGCTAAATGTCCCCAGATTCATTAGGGTCTTCCCACACACCGCTTCTAATTTACAGAATCCTATCTTTTCCAGTCAGTGCTTCATTTTAATAGTAGACACCCTGTAAGGCAGGAAGTTCAACTTGGCTTGTAATTCAGCCAGTTAGAAGATCCTGTTTTTAAACAATTTAAACCCTGTGGCTACAAGGAACATTGGTCTCCTTCAGGGCACAGTTTCAGGTCATTTATGCAATGCTTGAGCTGGGAGTTCCAATCCCTGAGCTCATTTTTTTTTTTTTTTTTACTACTTTGTCCAGTGATACTAGGAGAAACTAGCCTATCTGGTTCCTTATTAGTTTTCTAAAACTGTTCAGAAGTATCATATACATAGTAACTCAGTTTCTCCCTTCTTATAGGATTAGGAGTATTCAGTGAAGATATTTTGTGTATCCCCATTTCCAGATCATGACATGGATTATGACTATTCTACTTATTACTAGAAATAGCCAGTAGCATCTTTAATCAGATTAGAGAGCCAATTCCAGAAACCCAAAAACCAACTCAAAAAACTCATCTTTAACATTCTGTTAAATGGTTCCTCTAGAACCATTCGCATCAAAATCTATATCATCATACTTTTCCAGATAAACAGAACCAATAGGATAGATATATAGTTACACAGATAAATGAAATTAATGATGTGATTACTAATTTGATAAATCAAGGGAAGCAAAGACCTAAAGTTTGTTACACGTTTTTGGTAGAGTTGGTCAGCCTCTACAAAGTGAAGTACTATATGTAAGTACTAGTGATCTAGTTTTTGAATGTTGGCGAGGTCCTGAGCCAATGGCCAAGAAAGAATTCTTGAGCTATCTTTGGTGCAAAAAAAAAGTGATTTTATTAAAGCACCTGTGGGCAGAAAGAGCTGCTGCACTGTGGTTATGAGGAATGGCTGATAATATACTTGGGAGTTGGGGAAGGTAAGGAAAAGGGGAAATGTACAAAAAGACTTTGATATGCTAAAGAAGACCCTCAGGATACTGGAGGCCTTGCTATTGTCAGGCTAATGTTGTTTTTCTCTCTAGAAAAGCATTAACATTAAGACAGTTGAGAGTTTCTTGGAGGAATGTCACACCTATCCCACTCAGGAGTGGGGGTTGAGGGGAGGTTGAGGGGTGTCAGTTTGTGCTTTGTCTTCAGCTTGCCTTCTCCCCCCTCATCACTAGCACATTAGAACTAGGGGAAACCCTAAAAATAAGTTATCTGTCCTTTCTCTAGCCATCGGACTTTATCAACTGCTGACAGTCTGCTGGGTACTGGACTATACAGGCCTCTGTTCTTCGGACCCTTACATTTCTGTGAAGGGAGAACAACAATATCTAAGTGAACAATATAATTAATGAGATAAGCATGGTAATGATAAGGGTTACCAAAGAAAGAAATAGGATGATGGAAGAGAGAATCACTAATAAATCCTTTTGAGTTCAGTGAAGGGTTAGAGGCAAGGCTTTTTTTTTTTTTTTTTTTATGACAATATGTTGAGCCTCAGCTGTGGGAAGTCTGGGGAATCATGTATGAAGTCAGGGACAGCCATATAAATAAAAGATCAATGTGGCTGATGAGAAAGAAGCAAGACGAGATTGTTAAGAGAGTGAGAGCCAGTAATATAAGACAGACCATGGCACAGAATTTAGCTTTCACTTTAAAATCCATCAGTAGCCATTGGAGGGTTTGAAGAATGGTAGTGACCTGATAGGGTTTCCTTCATTTTGTTGTGAATTTTATTTTTGAGTAGATGATATAGCCACATGGTTCATAAAGCAATAAAAGTTTTGTACTGTTGCTTTTCCTCATTACGGCCTTCTGAGTCCCTTTTTGTTTCCATTGTTCTCTCATGTGTTTTCTTGAATCATCTTTCTTTAATCTTATATTTTGAAAAATTATATCTAAAAAATTATATCTAAAAAATTTCTTGAATGCTCTCTTGTATCCCATCACCTGGTGGGATACAAGAGAGCATTCTTTTCTCATTGTCCAGACATTTCTTCCTTGAGTTCTTACATTTCTTTGTTAAAGTCATCTTTTACAGCAATCACTTCATATACTTACTTAAGTCTATGGTGAAATGTTTGATTACATTTTTTTATGTTCCATCACTTTTTTTTTTTTTTTTGAGAATATCTTTCATCCATCGGCATATTTTGCTTCTGCTTACCACCTTTTTCAAAGAATCTTTATAACAATGCCATGTCCAGTACTGCTCTATCACTTCTGGTTGAATAGTTAGGATTTTACTGAATCAGCTATTTACAAGAGGTTCCCTGCTGGTGGTGTAGGTAGCCTTCCAGACTATAGTTCAAGAGCTACACCTTCTTCTCCCCAGATTTAGACTGTTTGCTTCCTATGTGGATCCTCTTTCTTTTATATGCCACTGCTATTAAACACATCATCTTGGCAACTGTTCTCTAATGACAGCCTCCTTTAGTCCTGTTTGCTGGGACTGTGTGCAAGGGAGAAAAAGTAATCCAGGAAGAGTCTGATCTGTTTTGATTTTGTGGAACAGAATGGATGGTGGTGCTTTATTTTGACAGTTCTTTTCAGACGTGCCATTTTTGTATGTTGATGATACCGTAAGACATCTGAAAAGAAATGTCAAATCTGGAGCTAATGTGATGGTCCTAGACTAGAGATTTAAATTTGGGTATCATTAAATTACAGATGGCATTTAAAACATGGAATTTGATGAAATCATATTTGGAGAGAATAATGAATATTGAGGACCTAATATTAAACCTTAAAAACACCAACATTTAAAAATAAAGGAAAACAAAGGATCCAGCAAAGGAGATTGAGGAGGAGTGGCATTAAGGTAGACAGACAACCACATTTCACTTAAAAGAAATCTGAGTTCTATTACCCATGCCTCCAAGCTGTCAGTGCTCCCTCAGCTTGTCCCTGAACAAACTGCTCTGCAGCTCAGTGATCCAAGATAATACTTCAAAAAATCACTTACTGTGTAGGTTTACCTAGCTAGTAATATTTTTTAATCTCAGATTTAACATTAAAAACTATATGTTGTTGACTTCAATTTTGTGTATCTAGTCCAGATCTTTTCTCTCAGAGCTCATATATCGTTCTAATTGACAGCCCTACTTAAATGGCTACTAGGATTTCAAACATAGATTTCCGTAATTACTAATATAAAGAATACTTACAATATGGAAACTAGGTAATCATTTTGTAGTTTTTTTATGACCAACCACAGTAATAGGTCCCCTCCCAAATGTAAATACATGATACATCATAGTTGTAAAATATATAGTATATAATTAATATATCTGGTACTTCCTTAATATACATACTCAAGAAATAATTCAGTCCTTTACATCCTTTCTGTTTATCTTCATAATCTCTTCAAAGGTTACTTGTGAATAGGACAGTCTTCTTTTGAGCAGTTTTGCTCAAATAATCCTCTTAATGTCAACTGTTGTGTGGTTTGATATAATGAGAAAGATGCCTAATTATGCCTTTCTCTGTATTTTGTGACATTTGAGTTGCTTATTCTTAGGGTATTTGTGGTATATATAAATGTATAGACTGAAAGCCTTGCCCACAGCTCACTGTTTTCTTCATAAATGTGGAGATTATCTTTTGATGGATAGGAGTGTCTGCTCAGAACTGATAGCAATGTCTCAGTTCGGAACAAGTGTCAGCTGTTGCTATTCACATACGTGTTCAGTGAAAGCAAACAGGTCAAGGTCAGCTTTGTTTTCCCCTTGAAAAGTGTATCATCCAAAGGAAGGGCATGAAAAGCTCTGTGACTTTAATGACACAAAGTACTTTTCACTTCATGGAGCAACAGAGTTATTCAATCTTTCCAAAGAGTCGAGATATGAAAACCAAAAGCCTCTATAGTTTCATTACATGTGAAAAACCTGATTTATTAAAATGATGGGCTTTGATATAAATGAGTTAAAAGGTACAAAGCAGTTAACTAAAAATCTTGTTTTAAGTTGTACTTAAATTTTTCTGTCAAACCATGTAACTTCAGGAAATCCAAAGTACTGGCCGTAGAAACAAAAGTTGTCAAGTTGAGGTACCTGAAATGGTTATAACTCTGATATCCTTGGCATCTACCTTTTTGCCTTAGAAAGTCTCTTTATCATGGTTTTGATGGGAAGATATAACAGGATTGGGGGAAATCACATTTATTAAGCTATGTGAAAGATTTTTTTTTTTTTTTAGACATTATTTCATTTATTCTCCAATAGCTCTACAAGTATGACAACTCAATTTATAATTTTATGGGCCATCTAGATCTATAAATATTTAGAGATGGCTTTCAGTAATTCAGTCAATATAATCAACTGTAAAAGAAAATCAGGGTCAGTGACAACATAGATGGCCAAGAGGTATAATGTGAAAAAAGATCATATGTGCATAGGCAATCTTTTACATGTCTATGAATTTCCTCAAGTAAGTCGTTAACATTAGGCTGCATATTTAACTGAACTTTTTGGCCTCCATAGAATTTCACTTCTTTCACAGTGGAAGGGATTGAGGTTCAGAGAAGTAACTTAATATGCCCCAGGGCACAATGGTGAAGCAGAAGAGCTAAGATCAGATCTTGGATTTCAAGACTGATCTCCCAAATCTGTGCTCTGTCTATCACAATGTGCTGAGGAGGTTCTATCCTTTTATAGACTCAGGTTTTTATCCTAGGTATAGCTTTCCTTCTTTGTTGAACACACTTTTTCTCCTAATACAAAAATTTCCCTGAAAGCCCTGGGAAGTATGATGCATTGACAAATCGTGTTGCCTTTGACTGTTTCTGGCTGAAGGACTCAACTCCTAGATGGTCAGCAACCTACTCTTGTTAGAATCTGTGGGGAAGAATGGAATAAAGGCCTTGCCCTACAGCATCTAATTATTATGGGGATAAAACCAATATGCATGAAACCATTGTAGAACAATTACCAGCTGAACTCTATTATTGATGCTTCTATAATCAGTCTGCATTTTACTTTTTCAGCCTTAGACCCTCCTCCTTCCCTATATTATATTCACTTCATGAAATATTTATTAAGTATATACTTATTATTCTGGGCATTTTGGGGAGATAAAAAAGATGATTTAGATAGTCTTTACTTCTAAAGAGCTTAAGTCTATTGCCAGCAATAAGCCAAGTACAAGCATATAAAATGGAATAAGTTAAGTGACATAAAACAAATAGAAAATGCAGTGGGCCTTCAAGAAAGAAAATGTCCATCTGACGAAGAGGTTCCCAAAAACTTTATGACCTACGTGGGTACTTTGTCTAGGCCCTAAACAGTGTTGGCAAAACAGATGACTTCCGTACTACCACTCCCAAATTCATACCTTGGTTGACATCACTAATCAATCATAGAGGGATTTATTTTGTTGTTCCTCCTGAAGCTAAAAGTGACTTTAAAATCTTTGCCTACATGGGGCACCTGGGTGGCTCAGTCATTGGGCGCCTGCCTTCAGCTCAGGTCATGATCCCATGGTCCTGGGATCGAGCTCTGCGGGAGGCCTGCTTCTCCCTCTCCCACTCTCCCTGCTTGTGTTCCCTCTCTTGCTGTGTCTCTCTCTGTTCAATAAATAAAATCTTTAAAAAAAAAAAAAAAAAAATTTTGCCTACACATTACCCCCCCACAAAAAAAACCCTGTCAGTTTATCAGAGTGGACCACAGAAGAAATTTACCTTTTTAAACTTCATTATGAGGACATACTGTGGTGGGGGAGGTGTGGCACAGATGATAGAAGATGAATAAACATTAGCAAAGCAGCAATAGGGAAGAATAGACATGTCTGGGGAAATCCCAGTATATCAGGTTGGCTGCTTTGCAGCCTATATATGGAGACAAAACTAAAAGACGGACATGGGGCTCTATTGTGGAAGGCCCTGAATGGCTGCATTGAAATAGGTATGCATAAACTTTGTTCTGTAGCCAAACTAGACTGCTCAAAATCTAAACTATTTTTTTTTTAATCTCTGTACATTTTGGCCCAGATATCTGCCGACAAGAAAAATGTTACTTTGCTCTAGTATCCCAAATTCTGGCCAAACTAGCCTTAAGATAACTCCCCCACCTTTTAACTCCCATATTGTGGCACAAACTATTCTTCTACTAATGAATGCCTTTTGTGATGTGATCTCTGATACTGTTGGTTATATTAGCATGTGTACATGGCCTGTTTTTCCAGCTAGACTGTACCTAGTAGGGGGAGGAACATGTTCTGTTTTTACAGACTCTTCTAATAGAGGTTAAATGGTTGTCAGTGGGCACATGGTAAGAGAATCTCAGAAACTTGACTAAAATTTGCATCTGGAAGAAAAAGAACTTAAGGTTTAGCAAGTCTGGCACTTCTTCCTAACATACCCTCCTCGTGAAAGTTTAAATAGATTCTACAGTCTCATAGCTGGAGGGAGAATTGAATATCAGACTTACGGGGGGTAGCTGACCTTGAATCCAAAAGTAATACAGTCATAGCAGAACAAATACAGTTGAATCAGAAAATAAGCAGCAAAGTTTCAAAAATGTGATGAGGAGTCTTAAGATCTATTTTAGAGGGTCTGGAGTTCACACTAGTGGTTAAAACTAAGTCACAACTCTAAATCTGGAAAAGTCCTCTATTGCACACGGGAATCAACATCAGAATTGACACAATCCCCTTGAGTTTACTGGAAGATCAATAAATACATTTTTGGGACCCTTAAACATGTGGAGTAGTCTGGAAAGGTTACTATGTGGTTTCTTATATTTTAGGGGGAAGAAAGTCAACTAAAATAGAAGTCCATTGGAGCATAAGTTATTGTACTACAAAGATTCATGTGTTCTGGGGCAAATCAAAGACCTGTTTGGAGTTATTTCTCATTCTATAAAAAGAAAAGCATATTTTTCTCCTGTCTGCTTTTCTTTTTTCCGGGTATTATATTATAAATATTTTTAATTTTATAAACTAAAAATAAACTTAATAACCCAGTCATGAGTCTTTATTTTTTATATTTTTTTCAATCACCAAGGGTATCTATACAGCATATAAGTATACATAAGTATATACATAAGTATACATAGTTGTACATTTAGTTAATAAAAATGACCAAATTTACAACTAGACCACTAATAAAAACTAATGAGTTATTTTTAAGCACCCCCCCATATTGTTCTAATTCAGATAGTTTGATGTCATCATAGCTATTTACTTATCAGAAGACAGATTTGGTGAATTTAGGATGAGTCAGAGAAATGGTCCTAGATCCACTCACCTAGGGAGGATCTGGCCTATTCTGGAGACTGATTGAAAAGATGTAATTGGATAGGCTCTTCAAGTGATGAGGTATGTAGGCTGATCAAGAGTCTACACTGGGGAATCTCTCATTAGGTGATGAATGTCCAGACATCATGCTAGAAATCAGGAACTTCAGGTATTTGAGAGCTATAGGAGTACTCAGTTAAATAATGGAACAAGACCCACACACGGGGAATAAAGGGAACTCTCATTTGGCTTGTTTTGTGGATGCTGAGAGCTGTACCTCACCAGAGTTCATTGTCAGCACTGGTTCAGCCCCAGGTCCTAAGAGTAGAGAGGCCAAGTCTAAGAGACCAGTAGTCTTCTCTGGAGCACCACATCTCAGGAAGAATAAATTGCTATTAAAAAGCCCTTGCCCAGGGGCGCCTGGGTGGCTCAGTTGGTTAAGCGACTGCCTTTGGCTCAGGTCATGATCCTGGAGTCCTGGGATCGAGTCCCACATCGGGCTCCCTGCTCAGCAGGGAGTCTGCTTCTCCCTCTGACCCTCTTCCCTCTCGTGCTCTCTATCTCTCATTCTCTCTCTCTCAAATAAATAAATAAAATCTTAAAAAAAAAAAAAAAGCCCTTCCCCAAATCTGGCTGAGACTTTATAAAAACTTTAAGTCAGGTCTAGTCTTAGAACAATAGGCTATCTTAAGTAGGGAACTTAGAAGAAGAGAGGCAAGGGAAATTTGGTGAGGTTATTTACCTTCCACACATGTAAGAGAATGCTAAGGAGTTTGATTTACTCATAGCTGTTTGGTGGTGTTATGACAAATTTTATTTGGGGCACAGTAATTATCACCAATAACAATTAGTGCTATTTTCAAGTTGTGTTTCCTTCATCCAGGAGCAGCTTCTGTTTTTGATAGAGCTGTCATTGGGGAACCAGGGAACCTTAATACCAGTGCCTATTCTGTAACTCGCAAGCGGGATCTCCTTCTACAAATCACTTTCCCTCTCTGAAGCTTTCTTCGCCTATGAAATAAAGGGACTGAACTAGATAATCTAAAAGATGTTTTTGCATCTATCATCCTACAACTCTATTAAGAAAGCTTGACATCTGACCAGAGCTTTCTAGAATATTTACTAACACACTAATTGAATTCTACATGTGGAGATTTTGGATAATAGAAATCTGATGAGATTTTTCTAAACGGAGACCCTTAATGAAAAGGCAAGATGACATAATTTCCTCTCTTGGCTTTTGAAGAATCATACATTCTTCATTTCCTTCTTCCTTCTTGTCTAAGACAGATTTCTTGACTTTCTTCCAGTCTAGCATTCTTTATTTTAGCCTCTGAATTTAACACCTCTACTTGTGGTTAATAGCAATAGAAGGAGCAATATATAATAATAGGTGCACGCGTGTGTGCGCGCACAAACACACACACTCATATATAATTTACCTTAACCCTCAAAAGAATTCCGTTAGACCTCACTATCCCTATTTTGTCAATGTAAACTGCGGGGTAAAGGAAATTTTTAGGGTCACAGAGTTAGTAGCAAGCCACTACTCCACCCCGGGTCTTGCCAACATCAAACTCTGCACTGAACCGGAAAAATCATGCCAAAGGTGGCACTAAGTATGTAGATGCTAGTTTTATTTCCATGCCAGGGAATTGTTCTCACATATGGCAAAGAACATGGGGACACCCCACCTTGGAGGACTCTTCAAAAGCCAGGCTTTGCATTCCCTAGGCTGGGTAGTCTTGGCTGATCCTACATGAAGTGTCCTGTCTTCTAACTCTGTATTTGTGGCATTCGCACAAGGAGATACCCTTTTGTGCCCTATCTACATGTACTCTCCAAGAAAAGTTCTTCAGGGTAGTATACAGTCCAGCCTATGCAAATCAAGCATTACAGTTGTCAGTTATAAAAGTAGGACTCCTTCTTTTTTCAGTTGGCTGGATTCAACTACCGGTGACAAGAAAATCCAGGCAATATAACTCAGGAATTAAGAGTTAGCTCTGAAATCTGACTGCATGGTTGTGATTCTGGATCTACAGCTCCCTAGCTGCCAAGTACTTATCTCAGTGCCTCACTTTCCTTACCTGTAAAACAGGGATTAAAAATAGTGCCTAGCTCACAGGGTTGTAGTGAGGATGAATGCCCTAATACAGTGCCAGGCACTATGTAATTACTCAATGCATTTTTGCTTAAATTAACGCTTAAAATTGTTCTTTTCCCCGACACATGCTGAGCACCCCTTGGACTGAAATGTTTCCTCACCACATTAATAGTGAAGGAAGTTGGAATAACAATGGAAGTCAGCACTACAAAATAGAAACAACCAGGGTTTGGGAATCTTCTTCAGTTACCTATTGTTGAATAACAAACCTCTCAAAAACTGAGTGGCTTAGAACACCAGTGTCCAGCTTTTACCCCATATTTCAGCAATTTGGGCAAGACTTAATGGGAATAGCTCATCTCTGCCTTATTTAATGTTGTCTGTGGCAGAGTGATTAGGGCTGGTGCCATCTCTAATATTCCAGAACCTCTCTGTTGAAACAGTGCAGTTTTACATAACACAGTCACTGTCTCTGAAGAGTGAAAGCCAGTATGTTAAGAAGCCTTGTAAGTCTTCTTAAGGCTTAGGCTCCACAGTTCTGGAACATCAATTAAACTTTCTCTATTGGCCAAAACTCACAAAGCCATCCCGCATTCAAAGGAAGGGTCATTAATCTCCACTTCCACATGGGAACAGTGGCATGTACATACAGGGAGGAAGGAATTGCTAGTGGCCATCTTTGGAACAGAATTAGACAGAACTGAGCTCCATCTCCACTCCTTGCACTTAATACCCAAGGGAGGACTTGGCACACCTGGGTGGCTCAGTAGGTTAAGCGTCTGCCTTCGGCTCAGGTCATGATCTCAGGGTCCTGGCATAGAGCCCCATGTCAGGCTCTCTGCTCAGCGGGGAGTGTGCTTCTCCCTCTCCCTCTGCTGCTCCCCCTGCTTGTGCTGTCTCTGTCAAATAAATAAAATCTTAAGGGATTTCTGTGAGCCCCAATTTCCTCATCTTTGTAAAAGAGCTCATTTTAAAACTATGGGGATCACTATAAAAGATGCATGTAAAGTGTCCAACACAATGTTTCACACATAAAAAATGCTAAGTACATACTTACTTTTCTTTTCCCTTAATGTCCTCCTGAAGAACACATCTGTTTTTTCTATCAAGAAGAGTAATATTGAGCTTTCATTCAACTGAGCTGCTCAGTTGAAGAGCTATTAACAAATTTATTTCTTAAGATTTTATTTATTTGACAGCGAGAGAGCACATGAGCACGAGCAAGGGGCAGAGGCAGACTCTCCAATGAGCAGGGAGCCCGATGCAGGGCTCGATCCCAGGACCCTGAGATCATGACCTCAGCCAAAGGCAGACACTTAACAACTGAGCCACGCAGGCACCCTGGAACCAACAAATTCAACACTTGAAAGTGGTGTCACTACCATGAGTTTTTTGTCACTTATATTAAAAACTGATGCTTGCTTTTTCAATGGCTTGTTAATGCATGTGGCTGGTCTCTGCCAACTGATTCACAAGCCTCTAACTATTGTGTGACTGCCTCTTTGAGGCACCCCCAGGGTACCCCACAGTGAATTTAATCTCTGCCAACTAGCCTATAATTTAACTCAAATCATCTCAAACACATAATTCCTATTTGGGAATATCATGAAGCAGGTTTCACATGAATGTGGTAATAAAGGGACAGAGATTCACTCTGAGATGGTAGAATTCCATAAACCAATCTCAATGCGTTGTAAGTCTCAGTGAACAGTCAGGATGGCTTTTCATTCTTAGAGCTATCATTTTTGGCTATATTCTTATGACTGAACCTCTTCCAAATACCCTGACAGATGGGATTATTCAGTAGTTATTCTAGGTTTCATAGTTCTATGGTGACCATAGCCCATAAAATATAGGTATCTGGTATTTTGAACCTTTAGAAATGATTTTTAATTTTAATACACTTTGTTAAAATAAAACACAATATGATAATGTCACATACTTTGGCTACAAAACAACATGGAAGAATTAACACCACAGACTGTTAAAGAGGAGAGTGATTTTGTTTCTTTCTTTCTGCCACTACAGAGCTGCTTAATATTTAAGCCTCTTCCCGTAAGTCAGCCATGCTAAGGTGAATTTGAATGATGTGAATGAGATCCCATTGGTATGGCATCCAGGGGCAGTTTGGTGGGTACTCAATTTTCACTAGAGGGTGTTTATCACAAATGGTGGGATAAGTATGCTGGCAGTTAGAGACATTTGGTGAATGTAAAAACTGAACCTCTGGAATTAGATTTAGAAGTAACTGCTCTGGTCTCAGTGATTGATCAGCTTTAGGCAGTATTATAGTCTTTCATTAATGTTACCATTTAGTTTCATGGATTCGGCCCACACTCTTTGTTTCCACAAAAGAGAAGGTCACTTGATTACTTCCCCTTGATTTCTTGACTTATTTCCCCCAAGTTCTGGGCCTGCAAATCTAAGTGCATCTTAGTGATCTGGAACTGAAACCTCTTCTATCCCAGGGATGAGACAATGAGAAAGTCGTACGGTCTCTAGCATATGTTTGTAAGGTTGGGTCTAATTTGGCTCTAGAAAAATACTAGAGGAACCATAATAACCTAGTTTCAGCATTTGGGCAGACACTGTACCACACTGTTTCCAGAGCACCACTAAAATATTCAACAAGTAAATGTGATAAAAGAAGTTCTTGTATATGTTAACATTTAAGCTGTTGTCTATGGTACCCTCTGAAACAAACACATTTGTAAATAGATAATGCTGAAACAAAGGGATGTCTTAAATCAAGAGTTATTTTTGATTTTGTAATAAACCACATGCCTCTTATTTCCCTTTAAGCCAATGGGTTGTCATGCTTCTCAGGCTTTTGAAAGATCTTAAGAAATGTATTGCCCCACCTTCCCTCTAGTACTGACAAGCTCAAATAGCCAAATAGCCCATGCACACACACATTTTTCTTCCTCTTTATACTTCCTCCAATGGTTCTTGCTGAAAATATATATGTACTTAACTGTATTTTCTGGCTCCAAAGTTATCATGTTCTACCAGAAGCACAACTCTAACACATAAAGATTTGAAACAACACTCAGGAGGCTCCCAGCTGCCAACCTTCATTTTATCTATCTATCTCATCCTATATGTTTAGTGTGAATGATATGCAGTCCTCTGTTTTATGACACAAGGTACCCTCATCTTTTGAGCAGTCATCCCTCATAGTATTTCTGGTATTACTTATATGTATTCACTATAGATTGCTTGACTTGAATGAAAAGCCAGGGCGAGGACCATAGGAGAAAGTACCTGTTTCTTACCCTGCTTTTGCTGGACCTCCTTCTAATAGCTGCTTGGTATTCCAGCACATTGCTAATGAGAGTTAGCAGCTGCCTCACTAGTTCTCCCATTTCTCAGATAGCCAATGGGGTATTACCAATGAGGCTGGTATTTTTCACTCACTAGGGGAAAGAAGTTTGATTTTGGTTGACTCAGAGGTAAATAAAAAATCATATCTGGACCATATGTGTGAAACTATTCAAAAAGGAAGGAAAGAAAAAGATACAGTTTTTCCCTGAGGTCCTTTCTTCTTGTCTCTTAATAGGAGTGTGCAGGTGGTAAAATATGCACCAATATAAATGTAATATGTCTGTGCTCAAGAAAAACTTCCTCTCTTTGCAACGGTTTGATTTTTGAGATTACCAATGATAAACAATTGAAGTGCAATTTTCTATGCCTATAAAAAGAAGTAAACTAGATCTTGTTCTTAAACTTTAGTGCATAATTTTAACAGGTTAATTTGAACATAGTTTTTAGAGGAAAAGGATGGAATCGGATTTCTGGAATCCAGTTGGGGTTAGAACTGTCAATTGTGACCAAGGTTAGTGGCTGCCAAGCAATATGGGATCCTTAAGACCATTAACAAAACATGCTTTAAGGAATAAGCCATGTGTCCTTAAAGCCATGCCTTGAGAGAATCCACACTACGGATGACATCTCCATCATAGTGGGAATTGTGTTTCTATTCCAAAATAGACCAAGAAAAGGCCCATCCCATAAGGTAGCCCATAAGATTATTGTGTTTTTTCTATGCCAAGAATTAGATTTATTCTAATGTGAATTTTGGAGAAACAATGGTTAATTGTCCCTCTTTTATAAAGGGCTCCCATTTTGTTTAACCAGAAGGTCAATTACAAAAGTGTTTTGAGTGCCAAGTGTGTGCTAGACACCATATTCTGTGTCATGAGGACCACATTAGATATGTGTACTCTTGGATGAAGTTGGGTTCCTTCTGTTTGGAAAAGCTTCCTTAATTCCTGAGAATGCAGCTTTGGGAAGGACATATCTACAGCTGAGAAAAGAGGAGGAAGAAGACATTGAGGACCAGGTAGATTAGCAGAACCAATGCTGGAATTAAATACAGATGGCCTATACATTCACATAGCCAAGTAAATCAAGATGTTTATTGTTTTTGTTCAGCTTCATTGAGATATAATTAACAAAGTTGTAGGATATTTAAAGTATATATCATGGTGATTTGGCCTGCTTATACATTGTGAAATGATCTCCCTGTCTAGTTAACACATCTATCACCTCACATATTTATCTTGATCTGTTTTTGGTGAGATGATTTAGCACTGTATTGTTTAACTGAAACTGGCTTTCAACTATAATCACCATATTTTACATTCAATCCTCTGGCCTTATTCATCTTACACCTGAAAGTTTCTACCCTTTTACCTACTTTTCCTTATTTCCCCTATCAACCCCTGGCAGTCACTTTTCTATTATTTCTCTGATTTTGAGTTTGTTTTTTTTTTTTAATTATACATGTAAGGGCAGGATTTCCTTCTTTAAATGGCTGAATAATATTGCATTATAAAGACTATCCCATTCTGTTCCAAATTTGTTTATCCATTCATCCACTGATGAACACTTAGGTGATTTCCATATCTCAGCTATTGTGAATAATGTTGCAATATTAATCTAAGTTTATAGGACACCTGGGTGGCTTGGTCCATTGAGTGTCCAACTCTTGATTTTGACTCACGTCACTGTCTCAGGGTCATGAGATCAAGCCCCGCATTGGGCTTCATGCTCAGTGTGGAGTCTGCTCGTCCATCTCCCTCTGCTCTTCCCCCTGCTTGTGCTCTCTTTCTCCCTCTCTCCCTCTCTCTCTCTTTCTCATCAATCAAAGTTTATAGTCTTTTTTTTTTTTTAAGGTGTTTTCTTCTCCATATTTTGCTGCATAGATTGACTTCCTTTTGGAAACCTGAATGTGATTCTTGGAGATTCCCTCCTTGAAACTAGGAGAAACATTACTATTCCTTGTTTTAATTTTAAAAAGCCTGAGAATTGTGAAGTGGTCCCTTTCCTCTATTCGGCATTATTCAAGCCTTTTTAACTACTTAGTTCAACTTGGGTTCCAACAAAAAGTAAAAGAGCATAAGAAGGAGAAAAAGAATACTGACAAGTAACACAGTATTTTTCAAATGTTAAGAATTTGACCCAATGAATCACTAAACTCTACCCTGCAACTAATAATACACTATGTTAAATAACTTGAATTTAAGAAAAAAAAAGTTAAAAAAAAGAAAATATTTCTATCCTCATGAAAGAACAAAAAAAAATTTGGCCCAAAGATTTAAAAAAAAAAAAAGGAATATACAAGAAATTCTTTACATGCCATACATACATTCTGACAAATTGGATTATTTCTAATCCTAGCATCAGAAAACAAGTACCAGTGAGGGTACATTCTGTATGCTTGCTTCCCAACAAATTTCACAGAAGAATTACAATAGCTAGAAGTATAATAGAACTCCCAAAAGTATATGGAACAAGATACATAAATTACAAAACATAATATGGTTTTGCTAATGCCATGATGGTAGTGTTGTAATGGAGAAGTCAAGGAAAAGTCTAAGTCAGCATAATTTGGGGATGGCTTGCTTTTGATTCCCAGGGAGGAGTGCAGAAGGAGAAATATTTGCACAGTGTTGACAATGAAACCCATAGAGCTACCCTTCTGTAGCATCATGGGAAAATAAGGTTTAGGAACCAAACATATCTGTTCTAAATCTATATGGGCCTGTGTGACTCTGGACTGGTTAGAAAAACTTGCTAATTCTCTGTTCTCGTATATAAAATAATAATGCTGAAATCAGCACTACAATATGTGAGTTTTGGTGAGATTTTGTATTTGTCTAGCACATAGTGGACACCAAACACTTGTTATTTTCCTTCTAATTCCTGCGTTTGCATACATAGAGTTCGGTTACACTATAAATTCTTAACACATTTTAGTATCACATAGCTTGTGTCTATCTTTCCAAAAATTACTTTGAATGGCTTTTCAAGATAGTTATTTATCCCAAAAGCTGGACACTACAAAAACATAATGCTACTGTGTGTTTTGTTTTCAGCTTCCTTACATACTTTCTCAAGATACTTGAAGATATTGGGGTTAGGAAATAAAGTCAAGAGAATTGTTATTTGCTAGTTTCACACAGGGCAGGAATTATACTTTCTCTTGGCTCTGATTTTTTCCAGACAAGCCAATTCATTTGTTAGCTAATTCTCTCACATACATAAATTAAGACGATGGCATTTATTTTTGGCAATGTTGTGAATCTTTCAGTTTTTAAGAATTTAAAAGAGCATTGGGGCGCCTGGGTGGCTCAGTCGTTAAGCGTCTGCCTTCGGCTCAGGTCATGACCCCAGGGTCCTGGGATCAAGCCCCACATCGGGCTCCCTGCTCTGCGGGAAGCCTGCTTCTCCCTCTGCCACTCCCCCTGCTTGTTTTCCCTCTCTGGCTGTGTCTCTCTCTGTCAAATAAATAAATAAAATTAAAAAAAAAAAAGAATTTAAAAGAGCATTAAATACTACATTTTTACAAGATACCTATTTTAGTAGCACAATGGCTATAGTTTTTGTGCTTATTTTCACTAATTCATATTCTAGTGGAGTAATAATAAAAAATTGGATTTCTTAAGTGCCCAGTTTTTCTTTATTCACTAGTCTTTAGAAGAGCTTCCCTCCCCTCCTTAAATAAAACAATCTTCTCAAAGATAGATTTTGTAAGTCTGAGTATTTCTCTGAGGAACATTCTTGTAAGAGACACGTTTTAGATTCTATTGTCCTATTGTCTTTTGAGGCTTTCTGCCAAGAGACCCAGCTGATTTCATTTAGATTGCCTATCTACAGGCTGCAGTAGCTCCAAGCACAAAAGGGAAGAGGTCCTTTTGTTTTCCTGAAGGTTCCATGGGAGTACTACCAAGTCCAACCAAAAAGAGAAAAGAAAAAAAAAAAAAAGAATGTCTTTGATTATCCTTATTTCCTTTTGCAAAGGATAGAAAATTTGAGGCAGTTAAATTCCTTTTTAAGAGCAGGGAAAAAACAAAAGTCCTAAAAGAGCATGTCTGGGTCATGCCCCATCACATAAGTGAGATAAAACCAAAAACATTTACCATATTTAAAAGCTACTTTGACTTTCATTACAAAGTCAAAGAATTTGTCAAAGAATCTGCTGCCAAAAAAGAAACCTCTATATGGAAAGGTAGCATATACACACTCTCTTCTGAGCATTTTTCTCCATTTTTTTCTTTCCTTTTATTCTTACCCCTTTCTTACAGGATTTTTTTTTTTCCATGAAAATAGTCCAGATTTTATTTTGGCCAGGAAGCCCAAAAATCCTCCACTAATGTGTCTAAAGTATAATTTTGAGAGAAATAAAAAGTCCAAGTGAAACAGATTCTAAGTAAATCAATGTAGAACAGATTTTTGAGTAGGATGATGTGAGGGTTTTCCTTCCTTCCTTCCTTCCTTCCTTCCTTCCTTCCTTCCTTCCTTCCTTCCTTCCTTCCAATGCAAGCAGGTTTGCTTGTTACATTATCTTATATTTCACATGAAATACTATTGTGAGCCATTAAACAGTACATCACAAAAGCACATACATAAAGCTCTCTGGTCTGAGCAAGAAGAACCTTGTAAATTGAAACAGTAGGCTTTTCCTTATAAGCTGGTTTGAGCTGTCAGAAGGATAATTATGTGTTGTTTCCATTAGATTTGAACAGGAACCTATATTCACTACTTCTTTTTTTCCATTTTGAATCTAAAATTGCTGTGAATGATCATCACTATATTGCTGCATCAACTGAAAATTAAACTGCTGTATGGTAGAATATTTGAATGCAGTAGAGTGAAGAGCGGGAGGGGGACTTACAGTTCGACTTTAAATTGTGGGCCCCAGAAGAAGACCCTTTAACACTGAAAATCTCCAACAAATTCCGTGCTACCAAGTATTTTTCCCCCTCTCTATAGTCTGTTTTCTTTGGCATTCAGCCACTAGAAATTAACACCCAGTTTCCCTGGCAACAATAACAGTGCACAAGTCTTCACAAGAGCTCCCTCATTCAGATTGTTAGCTATACAAATAAAGTTCCACAAAGAGATTGCCTCAGAATAAAAGAATAAAAGAGAGACTGTCCCCATCTATTGTGACAGGCGCTAAGGTATTATTCACAGTACCTCCAATTGGACAATGTGTTTTTGTGATGAACTAAATTACCTTAGATTGGCTTTCCACATCTTTGTGTGCTGGGGATAGCAGCCTACGTTTATATAGTCTATTCAGTTCTCTCCTTACTTCCATTTGCATCAATCCTTTTTCTTTCCAGTGTGGTTTAGGGAAAATTTACTTGCTAAGTTGCCATATTACCTTTTAAGGAGCCACTTCCAACTGAAAGTTAAGTATAGCTCAGAACTTTCAAACTGAAGCTGGCATTTTTTTTAATCCTACCTTCCCTGCCATACGTACATGGGAAGAAAGGAAATACAGCATTTTAACCTGTGGTCTGACCTGTAAAATAAGTGAATTGAGGTTCAATTGTTTCAAATTTGACTAGAAATCCTGAGGGATTTTTGTTTTTTTTCCCACAGTACATTTAACCATATTTCTAAAGGTGATTGGTTTTAAATTTACTAAAGACCACTGATAAATATATTTTAGACTTTTAATTAATCAAGTTCTCTATAATGTTTGCCAAAAAGCGACTACACATCAGCAGTCCTTTAAATTAATAAATCCACAGGGGAAGTAACACATCTCCCCAAAAGGAAGAATTAGTTATCAAACACAAGATATGATACAATTGATAACATTTACCATTCATTGAGTAGCCACAATATTACTTTATTTAGATACCTTAATCAGCACCTTATTAAGTTATCCCATTTCTATGAATTATATATGTATTTTTTTTTAAGATTTTTATTTGTCAGAGAGAGAGAGAGAGCACAAGCCGGGGGAGTGGCAGGCAGAGGGAGAAGCAGGCTCCCCGCTGAGCAAGGAGCCTGATGTGGGAATTGATCCCAGGACTCTGGGATCATGACCTGAGCTGAAGGCAGACACTTAACCACCTGAGCCACCCAGGCATCCCTGAATTATATATGTATTATGATGATGGTAGTGATGATTATTTTAAAAATGAAAAAATAGAGACTTCGATTATATGAACATGCCCAGGGTTACATATGATTCAATTGCAGGCAGTCTAGTTCCAGAGCCTGTGTCTTTAACTAGTTCATTATGACTAAATATCACATTTTAATGTGTTTTTGTTTTTTTGTTTTGTTTTTTTAGTAAAGAAGTGAGATATTTTTCACTGAACCTGTCAGATTCCTTTTAGTTTTCTTTTTTGAGAATGGAACCAACTAGTGACGGTAGATCATAGATGGAAAGAATCTAAGATGAACCAACTTGAGTATAGCTTGAACCCCTAACCCCTGTTCAACATGGGTCTCTAATTCCGAGCCGACACAAGACTACATTTTATACAGACATTTGCTAATGTATGCACATTGGAATTCCAAGATAGGTCCAGGTGGACTAACTGATAATAAACTGGGAACTGAGACTATGCTGCAGGATTTTCAGTTAATTCCGTTCATTCATTCCACAGGAATTCAACTCATTCAGTCCTAGGAATTCAAATTTGTTGTGTCAATAAATGATTTTTAAGACCTTAATGTGTACAAAGCTTCAGACCTATGGGTATACCGAGATGGCCTAAATATGATTCTGGCATTCAAAGGGTTGACTTTGAATGAGGTTGACTTTGACTGAGTGACATAGAATATTAAGGGAAAAGAACTGCAGTAGGAATGAGGACATGTGGATGCTAAGTCAATCTCTGTTAACTACCTGAGTGAGTTTATGTTATAACTTATGATTTTCTCATCTATAACATGAGGTTTTCTTACCTCTTTATCTCCAACAACTCTGATTCTAGTTTCTAAGATTCTGTTTCCTAGATTGGGAACCCTGACAAGGGTCGTTGGGTTTGGTGGTTTCTGTCTTAGGTGCTTAAACATTTTGACAAACCTGCGGTTCCTTTTCAAGACACAGATTTTGCCAGAATTTATTCACAGTGTGTTTTTCCATTATCATAGACTCAGAAAAGAAAGGAACCTCCTTAAAAAAAACAAAAAAACAAAAAAACACTACTTTTTACTTTATTTCCAAAGGTAGAATATTTTAACTGAGATTTTCTTGCACTCAGGCTGGTAAAAATTCAAGAACCAAGGGCAAATCATATGATTAATTCCAAACCCCTCACCATAAATATGTCACCTCAAGATCCATATAAAATGTGATAGACTTCTGATTTTTTTTTTTGCCTTAGGTCACTAAATAGAAGACAGTTATTCTGTAATTAACATTCCAGACTCATGTTAAGGATCATTTTTATCTTATATTTATTTATTGTATGTTTGTATTTTGTTCTCTGAATATGTTAGGTAAAAACTGCATGAGACATTTTAATAGATCTCAAAAGAATGAGCACAAAATAATTGGTACTTATTAAACATAGAGTTAACTTTTATAGTAATACCAACTGTATATACACTTGTGTAGGTGTACTGCAATTAGAATTTACCCCTGTATTGTTCTTTGAAGATTACGTATCAGTTGCTAAGCCTTTCAAAAATCACATCATTATGCCCACTGTCAAGCTCTCTGATTGCTTACATGCACTTTCCTTCTACTTGCCACCCCCACAATTGGATAACTCATGGAATATATTATTGTACTGTTAGAAGCTCTGCTTTATGTTCATTATACTAACATTATGCTTAGAATTTAATTTTGTTAGAAAAAAATCACTAAGGTTTCTGAAAACCTAGGGATAACTTGATATTTTGTGTTATATGTACAGCATCACACCCAAGTAAGTTCAATTCAATCTAAATAAAATCTGCTACTCATTTAGAAAAGTAAGATGTACAGTATTACTCTGTCAGTCCTCCATAATCAGTTCACTCTCCTGTCCTCACTGGACTCTTTCATGCTTCATGCCTTCATTCTTGGCTTTCCCATTTCTTGTTACTGTTCTAGTCATCAGCTTGATCTTACTAATACTTAGCCTGTAAGACGAGGCTTAAATATCACCTTCACATAGGATGACTTCTCTAGAAATTATTTACCTCTCTCCTTATATTCCCCTAAAAATTCCTGTTTATCCTATTTCTAGTAACAAAAGGTAAGTATACTGCATTGAGCAATTAATATGGAAGCCTCTTACATATTACCTTATTAAATTATGTTGATTGCACTACAATTACTTTCTTCCAGTCTCCCGCATTCTAGTAGGTTTTAAGCTTCTTGAGGAAAGGGGTAGCAGATACTTGTTGAATGAATAAGTGAGTAATTAGAAGAACAATTACTGTGAACTAGTCAAATTCACTCTGATGATTTCCTTCCTTAAACAGGAATATAATTGAATGAGAGAGCTGGTCAGAGTTAAAAGTTCCCTAAAGCCATTTTTGTAATTCTGGTAAGCTCACATAAAGGGAAATTGATGATCTTAGGCTCTTTTACCTCATTTTTAAGTAGCATTGACTAGAAGACAAAGTATAGGCTTAAATCTCAGATGGATCTGGGATGGCTTTGAGGCTCATCTCTATGTATGGACCCCTGCACACTGTATACCTTTGCTGACTCCGTTTCCTCATCTCCAAAATATGGGTAAAATACTTCATAGGGCTGATATATTAAATGGGAGAATCAAACCAAGTGTTCAGAATCATCCTTGAATACTTATTTTCATCATCACTTTGAGACTGATTGCCAACAACTAATAGGCCCATGTTGCATTCTGTACTATTTATTGCCCTTCTTGTTACTAACAAACCTAACAGGAAAAGTAACCTGGGCTGTACTGAGGGGCCTCTAGCTCAAAAAGTTAGGCTCCTGAGTGAAAGTCTAATGCTTCTTTCTCTTCCTTCTCCCCTTGCTATGTTTGATGTTACTCTTAGACCTTTCTAAGTGAGATGAAGGTGCCACAGAGTGTGTATCAAATATCAATGGCCAGTGTAAGGAGAGAGGAATTTTCCACTGCACTCAACTTACATGGAAGTGTACCAGAGCATTAAATAATTGCATCGGTGTGACATGCTGTTTAATAGTTCTAGCACACTTGGCTGCCTAAAGACTCTTCAAAGGTAATTTTACCTAAGAAGAGAGAGTTGGCTTACACCCCTTTCCTCCAGTCTTTTCATAAGGGAAACAACCTAATTACAACTTTGAAGGGACCTCAGAGTCTGTTCCCTTTCAAAGATGGCATTCGGCATTGAGTCACTGGGTATCGTAGCTGTGAGGGAGCTTTCAGAATCTAGTGCAAAGGGAAGACTCATTCAGGTAAAGCTCTAAAGCCTATAACTATACCCATTTGAACAAGGTTCTGGCACTGCTCCAGACTTTTTGCTTGCATTTTTGTCTGAGCATCAGTGAATTTGCACTGCTGTTATTCTATCTGTATTCTTTTAGAAGAACTCTTATAGACTATGCTTCAGGCTCTTCAGTTCTGTCCTGAAACATGAAGTATCCCTCCAAAATGACTTTCTTTTTCTTAGATAAGTATAGGGGAGGTTTCAGTAGATCTGAATTTTAGGCTTTGATGATTGACCTATTTTTAAAAGTGGTCAAGCATATATGGGATGTTTTATCTTAAAAAAAAAAATGCACACAGCGCCCCTAGAAATAAAGCCTGAATGAGGTCAAGCAAACCAACTGAGAGAAGTTTACATTTGAAATTGTGCTGGAGAAGTAGCACTGGTCCTCCTTACTTTGTTCTCTATGTGGTTAGGAAAAGACTTAGCCTTTCAAATTAATATTAAGAAACACACTGTTCTATAACTATTGGGGTAAGTGGAAAACTATTAGAGGTAAAGCAGTAGGAATTATAGAAACAAATAGGGTGACTCAGAAAATTGCAAAGTAGAGATGGTCATAGATTTTTAGAAGTAGAAGAATTCTTAGAGTTACTAACTCAACCCATGATTATAGATTGAAAAAAAAATTAAGCTACAAAGTTGAATTAAAAAAATGGAATTGTTAACACTGAAGAAAAGTGATTAAAGTGAAGGTTTAAAAATTATTAAAATTATTTATATAACTTTTATACACTAAACTATGACGGCAGTTAGGGATAAAATATGGAACAAAACAAATGTAATTCCTGCTCTTTTAGAGGTCTATTGTGTGGAAGATACCAAACACTCATACAAATGAGTATAAAAACACAATTGTGAAATGTACTAAATGTGAGGGGTGCATCGTGCTATGAAAACATACAACCAGGAATCAAGTGAGATTTGAAAAACTACAAACAAATAGAAGAATTAACCAGGAGGAGGAATTAAGGAATGGAGGAGAGGTGCATGGAGCATTTCAGGGAAAGAAACACCACCAAAACATCATGAGAAAGCTCAGAATTTTTTGCTTGTGTAGTGAGTAGTTGCATAAGCATGAAAGATAGCACTAAGAAGAAGGAAAATATAAGTAAATAGCACTCATTTTTTTCATGGACAAGACACTTTGATTTTGTATTGTTTAATCTTCCCAACAGCTCTCTGATACAGCCATTCTTTCCCCTGTTTACAGGTAAGGGAACCAAGGTTTGTACTGTTTAAATAACTTGAGAAGGCTTCATAGCTAGTGAACAGAAATGTTGGAGGTTGACTTTCAGAATACATTGTGGGTTTTCCTGGAGATGGCAGGGAGGGGGAGAGAAAGAGAGGGAGTTGGGAAGAGATGCTGAAGGAAGAAGCAAATAAGACAGGAACAATGAATTGGGAATGTGTACATGAATAGAGAATATGTACATCATGGTACAGGCAGGTAGATTCTATAGTAAATTTCTAGGTCAGGAGTGAGAAGAAATAAGGAGTTCAAAATTTCATTCTCTCATGGTGTCCATGTGAGGGAAGGCATGCACTGGGCCAGGAGAAAAAGCAATTTAAAAATTGGAAATTTATAGTAAGAGTAATTGTCAGGCCTAAATAGTTCCTGTCTTTGTATCCAACTTGGGGGGGGGAAAGTAAAACAAATTTTCTTAAGATTCTTTTAAAAATTGTGTGAGCTTTTCTCTTGTCTCAGTCTGCTTGAGCTGTCATAATAAGATAACACAGGCTGCATCTTATAAAGCTGAACTCAAAAAAAGTAGAAGGGTGGTTACCAGGGGTGAGAAGGGGGATGGGGGGCAGAAATGGGGAGATGTTGGTCAAAGGGTAAAAACTTGCAGTTACAAAGATAAGTTCTGGGGATCTAATGTACAGTATAGTGATTATCTTAATACTATATTTACATACTTGAAAGTTGTTAAAAGAAGAGATCTTCAATATTTTCCCCACAAAAAAGAAACGGTAATTATATGACTTGATGGAGATGTTTGCTAACACTATGGTGGTAATCATTCTGCAATATATAAGTGTAGCAAATAAGCACATTGTATACTTGCAACTTAAACAGTGTTATATGTCAATTATATTTTGATAAAGCTGGGAAAAAAAATCAGAGTTTAGGAGGCTTAAACATCAGAAATTTATTTTCTCTTCTCTGGAGGCTAGAAGTCCAAGATCAAGCTTATGGCCTCATACACTTTTCCTCAGTTTGTGCATACGGGGGAAAGAAAATGGAGACACAGAGATCTTTCTTTCTTTTCAGGTAAGTCCACCAATCCTATCAGATTAGGACCCATCCTTCTGACCTCATGTAACTTTAATGACCTTCTAAAGGTCTATCTCCAAATAGAGTCACCTCAGGGGTTAGGGCATATGAATTTGAGGTGGGGGGCAGAAGACACAATTCACCTCAGAGCACCTCTCCCTTTCTCTTTTATTTAATCACTCTATTGAATTCTGAGAGGCAGTTATCACTACTTGGTATTTTTCTTGTTCATATACTTATCTTTGATTTTCATTATTATTATTTCCTCTCCCCAGACTAAATTAAAGCTTCATTGGAACCCTATTTTGCTTTGTTCATCATGATACTCTCAGAGCCTAGAATAGTGCTTAACACAATAAGGACACCAGAGAGTATTGGCTGAATGAAGAAAAGAGCTTATTCTTTGAGAGCTTCACCAGAGAGCACATTTTTTGAACACTTCCTAATAATGCAACTTCTCATTAGTACAAGAAAAAATACCCCCTGATGTTTCAGAATAGTTCTTCAGAGGGAAAACAGAAGTAGAGTATTTTTGTCTTCAGCTGTTCATGCATATTCTTACCTTCTCTCTAGATATCCATTACTGCATACCCGGAGAATAAAGTGTGCCAATCTGACTTCCGAAATCTAATTGCAATCAGGTTGAAATGATGAGTGAGTCTGGGTCCCCATGCTTCAGAGGATGTGCATATGTCAGGCTGATCTTTGCCTAAAGGGGGATGTTTTCAGTTATACAGTGAGCCCAGCAGTTAATAGGAGATTTTAACACATTCCTTTTTGTCCGGGGGCGGGGGGGGGGTGGTGGAGAGAATTTTACCTTTATTTTTACCATACTCAATTTTATCTTTTCATTATAAAGAACATATTTCTTAAAGTAAAATATTTCTTTCATTCCTTTTGGGTAGGAAGTATTGATCAAACTGGCATTATCAAAGAAGGAAGAGCATGAAGCTTAGCAAGGATGAATCAGAGCTAAATCATAGTAAATTCAGGAAGAAGTTGTATACATCTTTGTGGAAAGAGATAATGAGAAAACAGAACTACAGAATGATTGGGATTATTTTTACCACAACAGAGAAGCTAGAGTGTTCTATCTTAATGATAGTGGAACTATAATTGAAAAAATATAAATGAAATGTTTGTTAGAGGAAGTGACCCTTCACTGGGCTCTACATTAGGAGAATGTCTGGAGGAGGAATTGGGATGAGGTTTGTGCCTCAAATCATAAATGAGGTCATAAGAGGGAGAATTTGAATGAATGGTTTAAAACAGTTACTTTGAAGCTTTATACTAGAGGGTGGCTCTGAGAAATGCAGACCCAGCTGCTGGTCAAGTTTGTCATCTCTGTTCTTGCTGTCTGTTGGCTGTGGGGGCATGAGGTAAATGAGACTGTGTATCCCTGATCACCCAGCAAACTTATTTGGATTATTTACATGGTGGCTCAGGGCTTTAAGAGATTGAATAGACGCAGGCAAAGCAACTTGGGACCCAGGTCAAACTGCATAGCCTCACTTCTACCACATTCTGCTGGCCAAAGCAAGCTGTGGGTCAACTCTAACTCTCGACTCAGGAGATGGAGATAATAAATTCCACCTCTTGATGAGAGGAGCTGAGAAGAATCATGATCACTCTTGTAACCTGCCGCAGTGCATATAAGTAAAAATGCAGATGCATTTTTCTTCATTTTTTAACTGAATTATGCTTTTCAACTGTCTATAAAAGTTCAAGGAATCTTACGTTATATCTTTATAGGTCACATACCTTCACTTTCAAAAACCTTAACAGGAAATCTGTACTAAGAATTCTTCTTGAACTTAAAGAGAATATATATTTGGAAAAGTGCTAATGGCCTAGATACAAGCATATTTTAGATAGAATCCAGTAGAAAATGTGGCAAGTCAAGCCAAGGAGTATCTTGGATTCGCTATGGATCCTTTGGAGTCAACATTCCAGCTTGGCTTTTCAAGCAGAGATCCTAAGAATAATTACTATGGAACGTGCTGCTTCATTCTCCAGTATCCAAATGCTAGTTCTTCAGTGAATACTGGACTACCAGGCTTCCATGGAAGGACGTCATTCAGTGTTTCCTGTGTCCCGTTTTTAACGTAGTCATGGTAGCTACAAGCTATTGTGAATAAAATCTTGGAATAAAAGCTGATGAATATTTTTTTTCATGCATATGAGAGGTAAGGAGGGATCAGAGTCCTATGCCTCTTGATAGTTTGAGATGCCCAATTTATCACTGATGCTGTGGGTTTTAAGCGTCTGTCAAATTTGAATTGAGCTTATTTTTAAGCTCCTCAATTTAAAAAAAAAAAACAAAACAAAACCCAACCTTCTCCTTCCCAGCTGCAGTCTCACTAATCCTTGTTTTGAAACTAATTAAACACATACAGCATATTTAAAATAAAATTAGTGATCTGTTTGCCCTCTTCTTGCATCTATAATATCTTGCAAATGTTCTTTTGCTTAAGGCAAGTTTGTGTTTTAGGAAATAAAGATCTCTTAAATGAATTCATCCTTTACCTCAATCCTGGCAGCTAGGGATCTCCTTCTCTAATTTGTGTTTTTCAATCAGAATTAATACTTGAATTTAAAATATGATTGTTATTTCCACGATAGCCTTACATGCTGCCAGTTTCCCACATGACTGTTTTGATCTATCACTCAAGCATATATACTGTTTAAAATTGAAAGCTGTCTTTTCCCTTAGTCCCACCAGAAATACTTGATAGAAAAAAATACAACGTTTCCCAGGGCTTCTTCTAAGCTGATTTTAATTGACTGCTTCAGCCCAGGGACAGACCAAAACAGTTGTGATTCCAGCAAGGTCTCTGTGGCAGCCCACTAAAGCATTCAAAACACTCAGTGGGAGGGATCAAGGTGAGTTGGAGGCAAAGCTGATGGAAAATTGGAAGTCATAGGCTTCTATTTGTCACACCAGCCTACGGTGGCATGTTCACCAGGGTTTTTATTCCTGGTGCATACTCCTAAATGTCAAAATAAATTATCCCATAGAAAACAAGTGAGTTATCAAGGCTGACTGTTCTTGACGTCCTGACTTTTCACAAACTCCTTCTCTTCCAAAACTAAATTTATCATTAGTTCAGTTCTGATGGCAGGATAATATAACCTTACTTGGCTTTTGCCGTGTGTGCTGATGAGGCACCATCGCTGAGGGATAGAGCATACACAGGAACAATTTTGACAAAAGGGCTACTGAAATAGTTTAACTCTCCCAGAGACAAATAATCCCTTGTCAGTGGGCATTTTTGCAACCACTACCCAGGAGATTTAATTGAAAAGCTTAAAACACATAGAAGCAGTGGGGGAAAGTCCCGGGAATTTGGAAATGATGAAAAAGTTTAATCTTCATCAATGAAAAGTTTTTCTAATTCACTCTTCACACTGTGAGGTAGTAGGCTGTGCAGCATTTACAATAGCAAGCAATTAGAAGCCTTTTTTCTCCCCCTTAGCAATAGCCTTGAAGTGACCTAGTTAAAATCATGTTTATAGTTCTGTGGTTTTTTTTTTTTTTTTTGAAGTGCTATCTTAGTTTAATTTTGTAGACTAACATTTGGTTTCTCTGTTAGTAGAAATACATAGCCTTTGGCAAATTCAGGACTTATTAATCAAAATCCTGAAAAATAGGGTTCTACATTCAAGATTAGCATCTGGGATGATCACCTTGTCAATGGCATGGTCAAGTCAAGATCTAACTAACTATAGAGAGAATGGGTCCAGAGGTGGGGAGAGGGGGACAGTACCGGTGTTGGATTGGAGAGGGAGCCACTGAGGATTTAAAATCCAGCACCAGGGGCACCTGGGTGGCTCAGTCAGTTAAGTGTCTGCCTTCGGCTTAGGTCATGATCACAGGGTCCTGGGATCGAGTTCCGCATTGGGCCCCTTGCTCAGTGGGGAGCCTAGTTTTCCCTCTCTCTCTGCCTGCAGCTCCCCCTGCTTGTGCTCTCTCTCTTTCTCTCTCAAATAAAAAATCTTAAAAAAAAAAAAAAAAAAATCCAGCATCATTCTCCTACTTTCTGTTCTTGCTTCATGGCCTTTGTTTTAAAATGTCTCCAAGTAACTTCTTTCTATTCTTTCTTTAAAAAACATGGGAACATATTACCTCTACCCAACCCCAACTTTTGAAAACTGTATGACTTTAGAAGGTATTCAAGGAGGACAGTCTTTTCCTCAGTTTCCTCTAACCTCCACCCCCAACTACATGTCTTTACTCATTCATATTGAATGATGTAATTACTCTAAAAGACCCTGTCAAATACAATTTTAGGGTGTGGGAAGAGAAAGCAAACTTAAAAGCAGAACTTAGAGTGAACAAAATCATGAACAGAGCTCAATCCCAGTAGAGCCCTTAATCTTAGAAGTTAGAAATAAAAAGAGATTATGGGCTAGAAGTTGAATGAATTCAATGAGGACAGAACAGATGAAACTGGAGGATGAGAGATCTTCCCTGAAATGGAGGTCACTTCAGCCTTCATTGCCACGGGGTCCTTTTGCTTCGGTTCTCAATTGTTAAGGAGCCATTAATGGTCACAAACAAGTGTGACAGGAGTGTTGGCTGACAACCATCATCTGAACAATGAATTTGTATTAGTTTTCTTTTTGAGACTCAAATGTGACTCCATTTATATCCTTACAAAAGGGTAAGCTTTTAATTCCTCATTCAGCATGTGTTCATTTCTTTGCAATCCATATGACACTGTTCAAATTTTTGTTAGCATTACTACGTTATATTCTGATTTATCTATTCACTATTCCTTCTGCCTGCACCCCACCAAACTAGGAGTTAGCTCTTTGAAAGCAAGGAGCATTGCTTTATCTTTGTATATCTAGCATCTAGCACACACTGAGGGCCCATAGTAAGAGTCTCTTGTAGCTCTAGACTGGGTGGTCCCACTAGTAGTATAGTGGGAGGGGCTCTCATACGGTATTCTTTCCTGATTTAATTCATTCCCTCGTTTGTTAAATAATTTTTAAACTCCTACTGTGTTTTTGGTACAGTGCTAGGTATGAAATATGAAACAGTGAGTAATGCATTCCTTACCCCTGCGGCTTACAATCTAATGGAAAAACAATGAAGCAAGTTATTTCACAAATGATATTTAGAATTTAGTTGTATTAAATGCTATAAAGAAAAACTGCATTAAATGCTAACAGGAAAAGTAGATGGAGCTGTGGGAGCAGAGAGTATGGTTGGTTCTGGGGGCAAGAACATGTTGCAGAATTGATAGTAGGTTCACACTTGAAGAATGTGCAGTCCTTGGCCAAGTGAAGAAAAAGTGAAGGAACATTTCCAGACAGAGGGAGCAGCATGATGGAAAGGCCTAAGTTGGACTACTAAGAGAGGCTAGCCCATGTTGACTTTGGGGAAGAGTGGTGGAAAATGAAGTTGGAGAAGGTTTGCTAAGACCAGACTCTTCCTGGCCTCAAAAGCCATTTTGTCAATATGAGTGAATATCCCAAGAGTATTCTTAGGGCTTTCAGTGTATTAAGAGATTAGTAGGATCATACTTACATTTTTAAAATCATCCTGGCTTTAATATGAAGAATTGAACAACAAAAAAATGTGCAGTGGCAGGAGGGTATTGGGATGGTTCCGGTGAGCTACAGTGGTGGCTTGGGCGTAGGTAATGGCAGTTACGATGGAGAGAATGGACAGTATCTACATATACTAACAGAATAAATCAGCAGGGCTTATTCACTGATTATATTTAGGAATTAAGGGAGAGGATGAAACCTAGGTTTCTTCTATTTCTTATCCACACGGTATTTAAGCCTCCCTCATAGCATGAACAGTACACTATTAACAAAACAACAAAAAACAGAGGTCAGATGAATTGTGCAGATGTGTTTTTAAAATCTTTTTGTTTATGGATATTTCGTTAGAATAAATGGCCGTTTTATCGTTAGTGCTAGATACTTGGCCCCACTGATAATCTTAGTCAAAGTACATATGATAGGGCCTAGGCTTTTGCATGATAGAGGTGACAAGATAGAAAAAAAAAATCACCTTGAAGAGTCCTTGGTTATTTTGTTAATCTAATCAGTAATACTGTTATTATTGTTACTGCCCTGCCTAGTATACGCTCTTTCTACGGTTTGACCATAATATTTTTTGAATTCAAAGTCAGTGTGACCTATAGCTTCTAAGGTTTGTTTTAAATTTTGGTGCCCACTTGCACCCTTGCAGCATGAAACATTTCAAAGTCAGCCAAAAAGAGTACCCTTAACCTAAAGGTTAGGAAAAATAGTCATCCTCTCCTGCCCAAAATACAAATATACTCGCCATTTCCTCTCATCACAGCATCATCTCACTATCAAAACATTCTATACCCCACGTAAGCTATGGGCCCTTGCCAAGATCGGGGCAAGCTTTGGCAGCTCTACTCTCTCTCTCCCATGTGATATTCCTATCTTCTTGTGAACTCTTGACATCTTGTATAACACCTACCAATTGGCACCCTAAACATCTCCATGTGGAGCTGGGAATTCCTCTTTTAATCCATATGCGCTTTTACCAATCACCAGTCTCTCCACATAAAAATACTTAACTTATACCAAGGATGTCTAGCACACAGAAGAAAGGAAAAGAATCCATGCCCTGAGGGTATAACTGTGTTATATCAGGAAAGGCTAGTTGCTAAGCAATCTATAATCTGACCCAAAGGCGCTATACAGAGGAACTGAAGTGAGCTGAGTGCAGGCAAACCGTGAGGGTGGGTTGAAGAAATAAACAGTAAAACTGTTTATAAGAAATATAAGTAAAACTCATATCACATAAAGATATGAGTAACGTTACAGATTTTTAAAAATCTGTTACTAGAACAAATGAAGAGAAGCATTGGCCAAAACTCCTTTGTAGACATTCCTTCAACGAGGAGTCCAGCCTATCTCCCCACTTCCTGTCAGCTCCCCTAGTGTTAAGCCTACCTTTATGTCACCTACCACCTGCTTGCCAATGGCAGGGAGGCCAGGACACCTTGGTGTTGAGCAGTTGCGGGGAGAGGGTGGGGATTGTCTTTGTACCAAATGCTAACTGAGTTACAAAGCTAGCAGAACATGTCAGTGGTGGTGGGCCCTGCTGGAGGTTGTATGTATTCTTATGCTGAAGTGTAGATTTTTTTTTGAATGGCTTTTGCAGGTCATACTGAAGGTGTTCTTCTGCCTTTTAGGAGAAAGGTATTTAATTTCTTTCAAAATTCTGAATGGAAAAATATCCTGAGTTCAGACATAGTGCAAATGTTAATTGTAGAATTCTAATTAGATAGCTATTTAATTTTTTAAAATATCCTGTTACTGGTTTAGATATGTATGATTATCTTTTAATTATGTCTGAAATGGTTTTTGTGCCATTCATGTCCACTTAAGGCCTAGCTCCTCTTCCCACTAAAAGGCCACCCATCCAGGCAGCTTGCACTGAGAGGATATCTGCTCTTGCTCCATCAGAGGAACTCCACAGCGAACTTGGAGGGCCTGACAGGTTGAGAAGAACAAGATAGTAGAGAGCGGTCCTCCTCTTTGGCATGGTTTTCGCAGGGAGCGAGTATCTCCCCTTCATCTCAAGGTCCTTCCAGCTGGACGAAGAATCAAATTGACAAGGGAAAACAAAATTTAATTTTGTACACACAGGGAATCCCTACAGAGAGGGAAATTCCAAAGACGGGCAAAATATGTACCGATGTGGTCCTGCGCTAGGGAGAAGGAAGTAGGATTCTGGGACCTGAAAGGGAAGGAATACAGTTCACAGGAAGATGAAACAGAGTAAATGTCCCGTAAACAAATGTTTGCGGGGCCTCTCAGACAACGGGATGGGCAGGGCTTAGATCTAACAGGCCTTGCGAGCTTCCTCCCTGACCATGCCTCGTTCGTAGTATAGTGTAGTTACCTGTGGTGATAGCTCTCTTCTTGGAGCAGGTCCTCTATCGAAATTCTATTTAGGCTGGAGAGGGAGAGGTGAAGGGCCTTTCCTGAAGGCACCGGGTTTTTATTGCTTTCTAACTCCAAATAATCTTCATGCCAAAGTGGCCTGCCCTTGCTTGGCTCCTGCAATTTCACTTCAAATGTCACTAATGAAAGACATGAAAATTGAGTGCTAATCGCATGTGCAACCTATTAAATGTACTGGATGGTCAATGAAAAAAATTCTCAGTATCCACCTGCAGCATACGTAGGACTCCTCTCGTGGGTTACCAAAGGCCTGGGATCATCATAATGCTGTCAGGAGAACATATTTTTTCCAGGGTAAGACATACAGGTAAAAGGAAATGTTTATCCTCTTTTTCCTCTTCATTGCTTCATCTCGCAAAATACAGCTAGCTAGATGGGTTTTTTAACCAAATTTAGGGGATATGTTCAAGATGGTCTTTCTTTTTTTTTTTTTTACTTTTATTTTTATTTTTTTATTATGTTAATCACCATACATTACATCATTAGTTCTTGATGTAGTGTTCCATGATTCATTGTTTGTGCATAACACCCAGTGCTCCACGCAGAACGTGCCCTCCTCAATACCCATCACCAGGCTAACCCATCCGCCCACCCCCCTCCCCTCTAGAACCCTCAGTTTGTTTTTCAGAGTCCATCATCTCTCAGGGTTCATCTCCCCCTCCAATTTCACCCCCTTCATTCTTCCCCTCCTGCTATCTTCTTCTTTTTCTTTTTCCTTAACATATGTTGCATTATTTGCTTCAGAGGTACAGATCTGTGATTCAACAGTCTTGCATAATTCACAGCGCTCACCATAGCACGTACCCTCCCCAGTGTCTATCACCCAGCCCCCCCATCCCTCCCACCCCCCACCACTCCAGCAACCCTCAGTTTGTTTCCTGAGATTAAGAATTCCTCATATCAGTGAGGTCATATGATACATGTCTTTCTCTGATTGACTTATTTCACTCAGCATAACACCCTCCAGTTCCAACCACATTGTTGCAAATGGCAAGATCTCATTCCTTTTGATGGCTGCATAATATTCCATTGTGTATATATACCACCTCTTCTTTATCCATTCATCTGTCGATGGACACAAGATGGTCTTTCTTAAAAGATAAACCATGGCATACTCTGAATTCTCCGGGAGATTCCGGGTTGTGGAGGCGAGCAAGGGATCTTAAAGAGCTGCAGACGAACCACGTCCTGTTCCTTCCTATAGCTGGCTAAAATGTGAGCTGCGGCAGGGATGTATTCATTTGGCAATAACTACCATCCTTCCCAGCCTCTTCTCTGGGGTAGTCTTTTTAATTCAGTGACTCTCCCTCCTTTGGTGGTCAGCTTAAATATCTCACAGCCATTCTCTTCCCTAATTAGGTCACATCCATTATACCAAATTTTGTGAAAATAGTTCTGCTCCTCAGGAGATATTTCACACTAATTATAAGGAGAATTTGTCCATTTGGCCTTTTCAAAAAGCTCCTTGTTCAAATCATACTTACTGTGTGCTGACCGTGTGCCAGGTTCTCTGCTGGGTACCAGACCCAACGTGTATTTAGAGGATTCACAATTTGCAAGAAACGTGGCAAGTGACATGATAGTTCTCTTCCTCAAGCATGTACCTTCATTACCAACTCCTAAAAATGTGGCTCTGGCCCCATCTCCAAAGGTGTGCATGATCTCAGAAGGTTGAATAAAAAATGTTTAGCTTCTAGGAAAGGCATTCATGTTTCAAGACCTTCCCAGGACACGGTTAGCAGTGCTGGCTTCCTCATGCCTCAGTCCGCCAACACTGATGCCCCTAGTCGAGAGTCTAAAAATGACCCTCTAGTGGCAAGGGAATTTTTGAGGCTAGTAGCACGCTGCATTTTGAGACTAGAAGCTGGTGCTTTTAAAATGCCATTTTCCAGGAACAAAAGCGTTTCTTGAGTGTTGAAAAGTGTCCTAATGTAACTGACATTAAACATTTAATTGGGAAAATATTAAAAATTTTGGCAAAGCTGACAGTTGAAGGAAACTGATGTTTAATGAGTACTTACTATGTGCTAATTGCCGCAATAAACAGAGTCTGTGAATGACTCCCTTTAAGACTGCTGTGACCCTAAGATATTGGTATGCTGCAAGCAAGTTCCATCGCAGTGCCATAGCCTGATTCACCCAAACGCCCATCTTCGTCATTATCAGAACAAAGAAAACTTTGCTTCTTGTCAGAGATTGCTGCTAATGCTCCCGGTAATGACCAGGGATCTTTTCCACGGAGGTGTCTGCAGCAGTGTGTCAAGGAAATGAGTCCTTTCATTCTGGAAGAAAAGGTGCTGTATAAATTGCCTCTTACATTCCTCTCTCTTAGGCAGCAGAGTCTTAGAACTAGGCCCAGAATTCGTGTGAAGGCAAAGCCCCGGCCCCACTGAGCAGCGCAGCTAGGGGAACCAGGAGAAAGATAAAGAGCATGGATTTGGAGGTCTGACTACCTGGTTTAAATCCTACCTCTACCACTTGCTCACTCTGTGACCTTGGCCAAGTTACTTAACCTCTCTTGGCATTACTTATCCCTGCCAGAAAACAGAAATGGTGGTAGCACTTAATTCGTGAGGTCGTGATAAGAATTAAAAGCATGTAAAGCATATAAAGCATTTAGTCCAATGCCTGGCACATGATAAGGGCTCAGTAAACTAACTGTTTTTACGGCCTTATAGTATAAAATGTTCACTATCATTAAAGACATGAAATTTTTATTATTGTGCCCACACATAAGGAAAGAAGCTGCTTGGTCTTGGATAGTGAAAACTGCCTTGGAGTTTTTTCAGGTTTGATCTGAATCCCATGCTAAGGGCTGTTTCTGTGGTTCTCACTGTGTGGCATCTAGATGTTTTTCAACACTCAGAGGACTTGGACTTGAGATAGGCCAGCACGTCATCTGTGCACCCCAAGGTGGAGTGCTGGGTGGGGAAGGAAGCCAGATCTGGACCAAATTGTGACTACTAGGGTGTTTAAGATAGAATTTGGCTTTAAAATTTGGCTTTTATCAAGGTAGCTTGATGATAAAGAACAGAATCGAAGGGGCAAAGCAGTCCCAACCAGGGTCTTAATGTACATCCTAGACGCAGGTCTTGAGTATTGTCTAGAACATATCCGAACTATTGCTATTTATTTAACCTTCAATTGTGCTGAGCCATTTGATAAATACATGGATATGTAGATAAGTAGATAGATGATAGATTCATATATATATTTATTTTCAAGAACATTTTTCATAGGCAATTAATTGATATGGTAGCCTTTTTATTCAGCATTTCATGAGTTGGGCAGCATCTAACCCAGCTGACGGAAAGGGGGTTAGAAGAGCTATACAAGGTGAGAGATTTTTATAGACCAAAGCAAGAAGGAACAAGGAAGTCATACAAGGTACCTGCTGATGGATCAAAGCAGGACTACTTTTTTTATATTGTGCAAAGGAAGGTCTTGGGGCCGGGTTAGGTGCTAAGCAGACAAGTGCTGATTTGTGAGCATAGGCCTTTCTCTTTTGGGAAAACCAACATAGAAATTTAAGTTCTGGTTTGCTGACAATGTTTTATATATATATATCTATATGTATTATATTTATTTCTATAAATATATTTGTCCATAGATACATATATCTAAGTAATGTATCTATATCTCCCTCCCTTCCTCCCTCTCTCCCTCTCTCCCTATAAATATATATGTAAATGGTTGGGAATGTTGTAACCAAAGTGTTCCTACTGCTACTATTAAAGTCTTACCCTTGCTAGCAGTGTTGGACAGTGGGGCCTGTTGAAGGGTAGCAGCTATGGCTGGTCACTCATGTCGCAGGTCTGGAAGCATGAAAGAATGGGGTGCTATTGCAGATGTGATTATTTCAGGAACTAGGTAAGGGCCTTCAGTGTACTTAGCTCAAAGCTGCTGCCAAGGGCATAGGAGTGGGTGGGGGGTACGAGAAGAGATGGCTCTTGGATACTCTTGGCATATTCCTATGTCTGAGTGCTAAACAGTTCACAAAAGGATCTATTCTATGCTTAATTCAGGAAAAAAATCACCCAAATAGGACCGAGATTGCGTGAAGAAGAGTAGGAGCTTACTTTAATTGACAGATAACCTTTCAAATATAGGGAATCCCCCCAAAAAAATTTTCTCATGGATGTAATCATTTCTACTTAGAAGTGCTTCTTTTTTCCTTCAATTGAAACGTTCTTAAAAATGATGATTAGAGGGGAGCCTAGGTGGCTCAGTCAATTTAGTGTCTGAGTCGATTTAAGCTCAGGTCATGATCTCAGGGTTGGGAGATCCAGCCCCGCCTCAGGCTCCACGTTCGGCGTGGCGCCTGCTTAAGTTTCTCCCTCTCCCTCTCCCTCTCCCTCTGTGCCTCTGCCCCCACTAAAAAAAATAAATAAAAAATAAATGATGATTGGAGAAAATGCTAGTAAGACAGGGTTCCTATTGTACTCTTTTTCTTGTTCCAAGAAGTCACAAGTAACAACCTCCCAACTAAGTGATTTAAAAACAACCACCAGCTATTGTTCATGAGTCTATGGGTCCCCTGGGTAGTTCTCATGATGTAACCTGAGCTCAGTTAATTTCAGTTAATTTCAGCCGGCTCTGGCATCTGTAATCACCCAGCAGATAGATAAGGAGCCAACTGGTTTGGGATGGCCTCAACTGGAATGACTTGGTTCTCCTGTTTTTGTGCTCTCCTGAAGGCTAGCCCAGACTTGTTTTTGTGGCAGAGGTATGAGAGTGACCAAAGCACATAAGGTCATATAAGGCCTTGGGCTTGAAACTGGCACATTGTCACTTGACTACATTTTATTTGCTAAGACAAGTCATGGGCCAGCCCCAATCCACAGGTTGGGAAAATTGATTGTTTTTTTAAATATTTTATTTATTTGACAGAGAGTGCACAAGCAGAGGGAGAAGCAGGCTTCCTGCTGAGCAGGGACCCCGATGCGGAACTCAATTCCAGGACCCTGGGATCATGACCCGAGCCAAAGGCAGACACTTAACTGACTAAGCCACCCCGGCACCCCAAAATAGATTCTTTTAATGGAAGGCACTTCAAAGTTCCATTGCAAGTGTTGTAGATAAAGGGAGAGAAAGAATTGGAGCCATCTTTGCAATCAACCTAGCACATCTGCTATTAAAATTTTCCCTGTACTGAAGGAAACTCCAGTAAGATCAGGGATCTGAGGTAGATGGTAGAAACATTGCCGACAGTGATTGCACTCAAATCTCACAAGTATGCGACCAAGCTGGAACTCAGGGTTCCACTCTGCCAGTCAGTCAGGGTTTGCTGCATTGTGCACGATACCATTTGGCTGTGTTTTTCCCTTTGAAAAATGACCAGTAAACTCAGTTTTGACATACATAGATTCCCAGTTTATAGCTTTAGAGATAAAGTATGACTGAACTAGCTCTAAGGTCTCTCTACTCTTTCTGAGGCAGAAGAAATGAGATTGGGACCTTGTGAAGCTCAGCTTGCACGTACTGGAATGTCCGTAAATGTATTCTTCGCTTCCAATGAGAAAAAATAATGGAGGTGTTTGGGAAGGAAAACTGCATTTTAAAGGTAGTTACACTGACTACCTATCTTGTAAAAACTGCATCTGGGGACTCCAGGTTTTGAAAGGAGAGCAATAGAACGCAGGTGGTTTCTATTCTTCCTAGTCTAGTCTTACCCTCTTCTCTTCAGTCTGGACCACCATCATCTGTGCATTCTGGAAATAGTGCAGCATTGCTTCCCAAGTTGTTTGTGTTTTTTTGGTTTTTTTGTTTCTGGGGTTTGTTTTTCTTGTTTTTGTTTTTTCCAACCCAGAAACATCTGTGCATAGATGGCTGTTTTATTATCTAAAATACTTATTTTCCAGATATATGCTTGTGGTGTGACATAAAGGGTTTTCAGTGGAAAGTTGGTTTCCCTCACACTGCTGTCCTCCAGCTCCTTGTAAGTGGAATATATTCCTCCAGAGTTGTCCTATGTAAAGATAAGCAGAAGCAAGTATTTTTATACAGCTGTTTACTTCTTTCAGTATAAATATGAACATACAACACATGTGCATTGTTTTTTATTTGTGTTAAAAAACAAAATTCAACCGAGTGTATCTGATGATCTAATGGGCTTTATTAAATGATTCATGAATGGGGCAGCATTCCATCTAGCAAGCAGAGGGGAGCTCTGCTGCACCCCATAAAAGACAGGTTTTTAAAGACAAAGAGGGTATTAGAAAAAGAAGGAATGTATTAGCAAGGAATGAATTGTGGAGGCAAGGTTGCCCTCCTTAGGTGAGCAAAAGGGGTCTGATGCCATTTTGGGCCTGTGGTTTTCTTTTTAACATTTGGTTTACTTAATAATTTACCTTTAGAGATTTCCTAATCTCTGTACATAGAGAGCTGCCTCATTTTACTTGCAAACACATAACATTTTGACAAAGTACCTCCCAGCTGCCCCTTACATGGTTTCTCTTTGCCTGTTGGCCGGCCACACACTATTCTTGGGGACTTCCTTTTCCATACTAGGGACTTTGTGTCCCAGATGGGTCCTGCTATCTTGATCCGTCTCATGAGCAAACAAGGCATCCATCCTTATTTCCATGTCCCACTTTCTGGGATAACTGGAATGTTTTCCATGACACAGGGTGCTCTGCCTCAGCTTTACCAATGAGGTCTAAGACTGACCATCACTAGTTCTAATAATCACAGATTAATCACCTTAGACAATCTCACTTCTCAGTTTCTGACTCAGTAGGATTTTTTTGTTTTTTGATGCATCAGAAATAATGTCATCAATGCTAAACAATTTATCTTACCCTGCTGGCATATTCAGTTAAAAACCAGGTGAGGACATCTCTAGTGCCTCCGAGGCCTAAGTTGTAAGAATCATTAAAGGTTGATATGTCAAAGCCTTGCCTTGTCTATCCATTCTTGTACCCTGAAGGTTTTGAAGGTGCTTGGAATGAGTCAGTTGGAAGGTACCCATTTTTTTCCTATTGTTTCCATGGTCTGGGAGTTTCAGATAAGACTTTCTAGGGTGTGACTTTTATCTCAGTGAAATCAAATTTATGTCTGACAAGCATTTTATATTGTAGAATATACTATAACATTTAATTGTAAATTATGGTATAATGTTTATGAGCATAAACTCCAGGGCCAGCCAGACTCTGTGACCTTGAGCAAGTTATTTGATCTAAGTTTCTGAGTCTTCATCTGTAAAATGGGATTAATAATACTTTGTAGTTTAAGGTGTATTTTTTTTTCAAGGTGTATTTTGAAGTTTAGTTTAAATATTGTGTATAAAATTCCCACAGTATCTGATAAGGTAGTCAATGTTAGCTATAACCTTAAACAGAAGCCCCGTGTACCAGCTCCTACAGAAGATTTTCTTATACCTTCACCCCCCATAGGCCCTCGGCTGTTTCAAATCTATCCCAACCCCTGGCTTTCTCTATTCCCAGGGGAATTATTTATGTAGCCTCTCTAGCCCATGGACCTCTGCAACGCCCAGTAGTACGGGATGAAGCACCTAACATGTGCAAGTCAATGTCTTTGGTATTCCACAACTAAGCAAAAGTGTTTTTTTATTTGTTTTTTGTTTTGTTTTGTTTTTTTCTGAAGTAAAACACCATTAAATAAATGAACAGGATTTGACATCAGAGAGCTCAGTTTCTAGTTCTTTCATCTACTCTGTAGCACTGGGCAAAATGTGTCTCAATTGTCATGTATTACATGAAAAAAGAACACCTCCTTCCTAAGTTTTAACAGAATATCTTGATAAATTTGAGGAATTAGATACAATAATAAGTACCTGACACATGCCATGGGGCTGTACACTGGTCATTTCTTTCCTTCATTGAGCACATGTGCTTGCTATCTATTTAGTTATTTCCTTGGAATAGAGATAGATTCTGTTTTATTACAAACATTTTCTTCTGTCCTTCCATCTTGAGTGGTTATGTGGGGTCCAAGCACCTGAAGGTGTGTAATAGATGTTGAGTAAATGATACTTTTAAATTCTCTTTCAAAGCCAAAGAATATAAAGCGTTTGATTAAAATGATTCTGATGCCAACAGAAGGTGTCCCTGTCAGAAAAATGTAATACTCCAAGCCAAACCAGAACAAATCCTATAAGACTGTGTGCTGTGAGTGCTGTGTGTCTAGCCACTTTCTTTTCTGCCCTTGCTTTTCAGAATGCACCAATTCCCTTTTAATTAATATTTCATCAGAGTGTACTCTAAGGTCCAAGAAGGTCTAGGAAGATACGCACAACACAGTAAAACAACAGCATAATCATTATTAGTTAATTAAAAAAATGGATCCTAATCTTGAAGTGACACACAATGTACAATTACTTGGATATGAATTTTCCAACACATGTCATCTTAACTATTCTTTATTCCTTCCCTTTGACTTCTAGATCAATTCCAGGTTTTGCTGTTATTATAGTTAACATTTCTCAAGAAAAAGTGATCACTATTGATGAATGAATATATCTGATGGCCTCTCAAGGTTAGACATTCATTGGATTTGGTATGAATGCTCCTAATGTGATAACAGTATCCAAAGTTGAGAAAGAACGAGGGTATACCTCAAACTGATTCCATACTCTGTGCCAGGCCTTGTGCCTTGCATTTCACATGTGGCATTTTATTTAATCTTCATAGTGGCCAACTATCCTGAAACTATAAAGAGAAGGGGACTCCAGGAAATAAAATTCCTGGCTTTCACTTTGTAATGCAAAGGAAATTTTGTTTATTTAAAGATTTTATTTATTTGAGAGAGAGAGAGTGCGCGTGCATGAGTGGGGGTGAGGGGCAGAGGAAGAGGGACAAACAGACTGCCCACTGAGCAGAGAGCCTGATGCGGCACTTGATTCCAGGACCCTGAGATCATGACCTGAGCCGAAGGCAGATGCTTAACCACCTGAGCCACCCAGGCGCCCCGCAAAGGAAATCTTAGAATGGGGTGGCATTTATGCCAATTCAATAACGGTCAGTGATAGTCAATCTATTGGGAAGAGGAAGTAGCATTTTTTTTCCTGTAACCTGACCCCTTAGAACAAAAGCATCTTATGGAAGTAGGTTCTAAATAACATCCAGTGGCTCAGCCATATGGGAAGATTGAGCACTCCTTGGAGAACCAGACTTGTTCTGTGGAGTCTAAAGGGGCGAAGGCTAAGGATTTCAGAATTCCACATGGCTATCCTGGGGCAAGTGCTCAGACTTCCTGCCTACAGGGACATCTCTGCTTACCAAAAGCATGACTTGTTTGGGAATCTTGTTCACAGTTAAGATGTTTAGCAGAGCATGTGGGTTTCAGCGTGTAACCCTAATCCTGAAGGAAGGCATTGAAAGCTGAAAGGTGCTTTTAATTTAGGTGGGAAGCAGGCAAGGAAGGAAAGAATTATAATGTCACAGATCAGTACTAAGAGGTTTAAACAGCTGGTGCCATGAGAGTATACCTGGAGGTGGGGACAGTCAATGATTGATATAAGTCATTGAAATAATGCCACAGTGAAAATTGGAACCCACTAATTCAGGCCTTAGAAGGCTGCATGGTTACTAAAAGGACATCTAAAATTTGGTTTCGATTTTCCTGACTGAAGGAGGATGAGATCGCAGGACAATCTAGACAAAAGAGGAAATTTTAATTCAGAAGAATCCACAGTAAGGGAAAGGGATCCAGAGAGAGAAAGAGACAGAACACTTCCTCTCTCAAAGTGGGGCATTCCCCTTTGTGAAGGGGAGAACAGAACTTAGTTTAAAGAAACTAATAAAACTCAGAGAAACTGAAAATAGAGGCTTCAAAAGCCCAGCTTAATGATTTCAAAGCTTCTGTTACTTGCCCAATTATCTACTGCCATTTTCAAAATGTATCTTTGTGAAGCCCTACTCAATGTGGCTAGAGCCATACTCACAGCTTTGTAAGAATGAAAAGGCTTTATTAAAATGGGACTGATTTCCCACTAAGATAGACTGAGAAGTTTGGCCCTAAATCAAACAATCAACAGCAAGATTTTTTTTCTTAATCTGAAATTTTGTAATTGTATTGAAGCTTTTATGTTGAGTTTGGTTGCAGACTGGTTTTTGTGCTCGTGCTGAGATGATGTAACTTTCCATTACCAATTTGAGATGAGGTCTTTCGAAATCAGCAATTAAAGGTCATGGCCCTAAAGTTTCATCTCTTTTAATATGGTTTCAAAGGATAATTTTCTGTTTCATTCACCTTTGATGTGCTTCAAAAACCAAGGTGACATGGGAGCACCCCTACTTCTGGCAGGAAGGCATACCTCAATGAAATGAAATTATTGAATCAAAAGTTGAGAATGTGAGAGCACTTGTCATGCATAAAGATCAGATCTAATTAAGAAGGTTTCTATGATCAAGAAATCCAATGTGTAATCAGAAAGCAGTACCTTAATTGATACTTGACTCCTGTCAAAGTCTCTTTGCATGGAAATAATAGACAGTCCCTCAGTGTTTTCACTGTATATTGATTCTGTATCACTGTGTACATTTGCATTAGCTACTTTTGTGTGACATGAAAAGAAAAAGCACATTTTGACAAAAAAAAAAAAACTACCATTCAAAGAGAATTGATTCTGCACTACACTCAGCCAGTCCATTTTTTCATGTATTCCTTCATTTAATCTTTATAATACCTCTAAAAAAAATAGGGCTTGCATTTCCCATTGTACAGAGGAGGAAACTGATGTTCAGCTTCATTGAGTAAGTTACCCAAGATCACACACAGTAGCAGAGCTGAGGTTCAAGACTACTGTACATATGTATAGCCCATTCTCTACTCAGAATGCCACAAAACCTCTGAGTTTTGTACTTGAACTTGCCACAAATTGTAATGGAAAAATATACCTTTCTTTTAAAATTCTGAATATTACAATTGGGCCCAAATAAACATTCCCATTATACATAATCATAAAAGCCATAGCCAGCTCTAAAATTAAGGCATTTTTTCCTCTTTTATTTCCTTTTCTGAGGATTTTGCAATGGTTCATCCTAAGAGGTGATTTCTTCCAAATAATTTTGTGTATAAGCTAGATGAAAAAGCCAATGTCAAAAAAAAATTTTTTTATAGTAGTCAATCTCAACCAGAGATGATTTGCCTCTCCTCCTTTCTGGAGATATTTGGCAATATCTAGAGACACTTTTGCTTGTCACAACTGGAAAAATGTGATTGTCTCTGGTGGGCAAAGGCCAGGGATGCAGCTAAATATCCTCCAATGCCTAGAACGGCCACTACAACAAAGAATTATCAGGCCCAAGGTGTCAATAGTGTTGAGTTTGAAAACCCCGATTTACAGTGTTATTCTCAATTAATAAATCCCCCAGAAAGGAAGTTTTGGACTCAAACTATTGAAAATGCAATTTATTCTATTTCCCTGTGGCCCTCCCTCCCCACAAGTAATGTATCCCACTTGCTGTTGTCCAACCACTGATGGCTTTTCCATTTCAGAGGTCCAAAGATGTTCTCCTCATGGCCTCCTCCCATTCAAGCTGAAAGTATCTGCTCTCATTTTTCTTCATTAATGCTACACTTGTGTTGACATTTAAGTACCCATACTTTAAACCTTTCTTTGCTAATTCCATAATCCATGCATTCAACAAATATTGTCTGCTCTGCACCATGCTCTGTTCTAGGCTTTAGGGATGCAGTGGTAGCAATTACAGGTAGGATCCCATTACTGTGCATACTCTTGTGAAGGGGAAATAGGCAATAGAGAAATAAACAAGGTAATTATCACAGAGAGATGCTCGCTTTGAAGACAAACAAATAGGTTGTTCTGATAATAACTGGGTAGGTAAGAGGAGTCATTGAGGAGGTAACATTCAAACTAAGATGCAAATGATAAGAAACCCATTTAAAAATCTGGGACAAAGAATTTCAGACAAGGGGACCAGAAAAATCCAGTCAGATGGTTCAAAAGAATAGAAAGAAAGCCAGCATTATTTGATTCCAGTGAATAAGTGAGAGTAAGAAGAGAAAGGGCTGGAAAAATTACACCAGGCCAGATCAGGTAGGGCTCGTATGCCATAGTAGATATTCAGATAACTCTTTTCATTGGAATAAAATGTCGTTAGAGGGTTTTAAGCAGGGACATGAGAAAATCTGTGGTGTGAAAGATAACTTTGGCCATTACTTGGAGAATGGCCTATGGGGAAGCACAAGTAGAATTAGGAGTCATGAAGGTGGTTTTGGAAATGATGGGAGATGTTGTGGGCTTAAACTATGGTGGAGCAATGGAGATGGTGGTTATCAAGAGTTATTTTGGAGGTAGAGCTGATAGACTTGATGACGAGCAGGGTGTAAGGGAAAGATAGATCAAATGTGATACCTAAATTTTTTACTTCAGTAACTGGATAGAGAATGATGCTATTCCCTTCGATGTAGCACACTAACAACTGAACAGATGAGAAGGAAATGTCATATGGCCTGTTTGGAGCTGCTATGTTTGATGTGACTTTCAAGTAAAGATGTCAAGGATTCAGGATAGGTGAATCTTGAGATCAGCAAGGAGATCAGAGATGGAGATGTAAATCTAGGTGTTGTCATCATGCAAATAGCATTTTAAACCTTGAAACTGAAGGAGATGGCCTGAGGAGTGTGTATATTTTGTAGAGAAAAGAAAGGCACTTGGGCAGAAACTGGGGGCAATCCAACCTCCAGGAGCTGGCATCTATTCTTGATAAAAGGAATTTTAAGTATCAACAAGTAGACAAGAGGTACCACATGGAACAGAGGCCATCTGAAACATTATTATGCTCATTTAGTGTGCTCTAAACTGAACTGTGTATGTGTGTATAGAGAAAAAGAAGAGGGGAGAAAGAACAAGTTTTAAAATCATGAAGTAGTTGGGTCAGCTGGGTGGCTCAGTTGGTTAAAGACTGAACACTTGATCTCAGCTCAGGTCTCCGACTCAGAGTTGTGAGTTCTAGCCCTATGTTGGGCTCCATACTGGGTGTGGAGCCTACTTAAAAAAAAAAAAAATCATGAAGTAGTATAATAAATGTAAAGTAGCATTATTAATTCTTTTAAAGTAACTGACAAGAAGAGGATAAGAAACATACTATAACCTACACTATACTGAAATAAAAATAAATACCCCAAAATGCTTCTGGAGAGGTTAACTTGTGCTGATCAAGTCCTTCCTGGGGTCTTTTTGGTGTAGGCAGTAGAATCCTTGCTTTTTCTCATCACCTTCATACACTGAATATACTCTCCTAAAACCCTAGTGTTTTTACCTGCTAAGTTGTTAAATTTTGTTCAGTCATGTTTATATTCAAATGTTAGACTCTCTAATTACCTGTATTTAAATTTCATCTTTCTAGGCTATTGAGACTCTTTTGAAAACTGACTCTGCTATAAAATGTAATAGTTTTCTTTCTAGTCTCTTCATCACCTCCAAATTTAACCAATACGTCTTAACCAAAGTCAATAAAAATTTTGGTCATATGAAGACCAAGGACCTGAAGGGTTTCCCCATTTTGTTGATGTCACAGTTCACTTTGGGTACCATCAATTAGGCATCCAGGAAATTGTGTAAGAGTTAAACCCTTATTTTCATCTTTGTCTCCATTTTTTAAGTACAAACTAGCTGAAATATGTTCCTACTCTGTCTACAAGAAGTTACTACCAGAGATGTTACCCCAAATCAAGCAAGGTCAGTATGATATAAGTTGTTGCTAGAGAATATATGGGAGCTCCCAGGATTGCCATTTCTTTTTTAATTGCTCACAAATCTCTTTTTATTATAGTCTATTTTAAAGTCATATCTAGAAATGTCTTTACGTTCACTAAGGTGTTTTGAAAAGATACTGTTCTAAGCAGTCTTTAGTGCCTCTTCTGCTCTGGCTATTCCTCACATACCACTGACAGCAATGTTGCAATCTAACCTTCAGTTCCATATGGGTAGGAGACGCCCACTTCCTGAGAGTTAGGTCACCTGATTGGGCTTCAGTATCATCTCACTAGTGTGTGTCTCTCTGACTAGCTTGATCATCCTTCTCACTGGCAGAGATAATGTACTAAAAGTTAGAGGAGTAAAGGAGTTATGTTTTTTCTCTGTCAATACTTCACCAGCATATTTTTAGGCAAGAGCTGTATTTTATTTGTTGTACTTTAAGTTTAAAAAAAAAAAAAGATATTCTTAACCATTGCTTAACTATAACATATGTGGCAGATAAACTATAAATACATCATTCTCTAGAGTTGAAGCCTAATCATCAAATCAGACCTGCCCTTTTCCTTCAAAGGTAGGATAGATCCCTTTTGACAAAGGGAAGTAGCTGCAAGTTGAACATGACTGAGGATGCTTGCTTTCTTCCACTTTAAATTTTTTTTCTGTCTTTTTCATTGTTTTCTTCTTTGGTTTTGGCAACTATATCAAAGAAAAAGTAGAGCTTTTTCAAAATCTCTGGGTAACATTAGAGTGAACTTTGATTATTTGTTTTTGCAACTGTTTGATTCAATTTAGCTGGCATTTCAATGAAAATGTTCTTTCCCAGTGGTGATGAAATAGCACCTTGTGTTGTGATTCCTTCATAGCCTAAATTTTTGCTTTCTTTCTCTGTGGGGAAAAAAAGGCATCAGTTTGAAATCATTTAATTAGATAAAAACATAGGTTCCCAGAATACAGAAGGCCTTAAACAGTATTTTTGAGTGAATGAATGTATCCAGGAGTGAGTAAATATAGCTAATAAAATATGACAAATGTATATCATGCTTGCATATAAGTTGTCAAATTCCTATCCCTTACTATAGGATAGTATGCAAAATATGACCACATTTTAGTAAGGCTCACTTGAGTACATGAAAATATATTTCTTTTTCTTTTTTTTTTAAGATTTTATTTGAGAGAGAGAGCACACACATGTGCACACGCCAACAGAAGATAGAGGGGTAGAGAGAGAGGGAGAGGGAAAGGGAGAGAATCTCAAAGAGACTCTGCACTGAGCACAGAGCCCATCACGTGGCGCAATCTCATAACCCTGAGATCATGACCTGAGCCAAAACCAAGAGTCAGATGCTCTTGGTGCCACCCAGGTGCCCCGAAAATAAATTTCAAATGTGATTTTTGGAAATGAATTAATCATACTCAATGCACTCCATCCTTTTATTTTGTCTTATTCAACTCTTACTCCCTGTCAAGCATTTTGATTTATTAAGTTGTGGGCTGAATACTCATTGATTTATTCTACAAACAAGGGGTAAGTGTATAACACTTAATGGGAATATATGCTGGTGTCCCATTGTGTGCTCATATGGTTTCAGACTTTTTTTGGGCCATTTGTCTACATTGTCAAAGTGTTTTTCTCTTAGCGTCACTTACTATGGTTCTATATGAGATAGAAACTTCTTGAGGTATAAAGGCAAACGTGATTCAAACATGTAAAAAATGTTAGTGAAAAGTATCCTTCCTTGCTACTTACACTACACACTTCGGTGTCTTTTGTTGAAGACCAAAACAGAACGAAAAGAACAGGCTTTAGAACTTTGAGGATGAACTCGTTGGTTTAGCTCTTAAAAGCAGCCAGAAGGAAAAGATGGCTCACCTACAAAGAATTAGCAATGTGTTTTTACAGGTAACTTTTCAAAAGCAATTGTGGAATCCAGAAAACAATGGTAGAATGAATCTGAACTGTACTACTGTAAATAGCTGTCAATCTAAAAATTTAAACCTGATGGAACTATGTTTTCAATACCCAGGGTGAGATAAATCCAATCATAAAAAATTTTAAAAACTGAAGTTTGTTAACAGATGACCTTCACTTCTAAAGAATTATTTCAGAGAGAAATAATTGATACCAGAGAAAAATTGGAGATGAAAAAAGGAAAGTGAGCAAAGAAGATAACATATGTTGATAGATTTAAGCCAATATCCTTTGAAAACAAACATATTAATGTCTAATTTGTAGAAGTACAAATGAGAGAGGAAAAAATAAAAGTTGAAGTAAGCTATTTAAAAGCAATTTAAGTATCTTTTGATGAATAGTTTACAATTTTATGGAGTAAAATTTGTTAATTTTCCCTTATGATTTCTGCTTTTTAGGTCATGTATTACTTTGAGGGAAATACCCATTTTTTTCCCATATGGATTAACAGTTGTTCCAACAATAACTCCTGAATGGCTCATCTTTCAGGAGGAGGTCAGGATTCAAATATTTAAAGATGCTGTTACTGTTTGAGAGGTGGCTAAAGACACTGATTAACTTGACTTTATTAAGTTTGCATGTTTACACTTCAATGGTATCAAGTAACAGAATGAAATTACTGTATATAAATATCAAACCAGTAGGGGGAAAATTGAGAAAAATTTGATCAATCAAATGGATTTCCAATTAAAATTCTAATGTAATTGTAAGATGTATACAAAAAAGCAAAGCATCAGGGAAAGCCAGTTCCTGAAAAAGAGCATGTGGGGGTAGTTCTGGTACCACATACCAAAAATTGATGAAAAAACTGTTGTAGTTAAGACATGACACACTGGTGAAGGAAGGAATAAACAAATAGACCAGAGAATAATATGAGAGACAAAATATTGCAAATCACTGAAGGCAAGATGAGCCATTTAGGAGTTATTACTGGAACAATTGTTAATCCATACGGGGGAAAAAAATAACTGGGTATTTCCCTCAAAGTAACACATGACATAAAAAGCAGAAATCATAAAGGAAAACTTAACTTGACTACTTAAAATTGTAAACTATTCATCAAAAGATACTAAAAAAAAAGGTAGCCATAAGATAGAAGATACTTAAACCATATAAAAGCAAAAAGGAATTTGTATCCCTAATATATAAAGAACTTCAGTAAGAAAAAAAACAAACTACTTAAAAAACATGAAGGCAAAAGAATAAAGAGGCATTTCACAGAAGAAAAAAATCAACACAGCAATAAATACATGAAAAGATAATTAGTCTCATTTTTAATCAAGGAAATGCAAACTAATACCACAAAAAGCTACTATTATACTCATCAAGTTATACAATTTTTTAAAGTAGAACAAGTAGTCTTGGTGAAGCTGTAGAGAAAGAACATTCATACATTTCTGGGATGTGTGTAAATTATCTAGTAGAATTATTAATGTGCACATTTAATGAACTAGCAATTCTTTTCCTACATGTATAAGCTGGAAACAGTCTTATATATCTACAACAGAATAAATGTACAGCATTGATTATAGTAATAAAAACTGGAAATAACACAAATGTCCAACAGGAGAATGAATAGATAAATTTGGGTTCCATGTTAACTAAACAGCAGTGAAATGAATGAAACAGCTACTTACATCAACATGAATTTCGTAAACATAATGTTGAACAGAAAAAAAGTCATGAGAATAATACATTTGCTTGGATTCTCCTTACATAAAATTCAAAAATATGCAAAACTAAACAATATTTCAGGCTCCATACATATGTATTATAACTATGAAGGAATGCCAGGGAATAAGTTCTGAATGCTGATGACCTATCAGGGGAGAGGAGGGAATGGCTTCATAAGAGGCTGCAGCGGTACATGAATTACTGCAGTGATACATAAATTATTTCTTAATGTAGGTCTTCTGTTAGCGCCTTCCATGCATCTTATATATAATACGTTAAATATGATTTCATAAGTATAAAATTTTCTGTAATTTAAAAGAATAAAAAGTTACATTGCTCATTCCCCACTTTCTCATTTATCCTCATATAAAATACTATCAAAATAAAGTGCATTACAGGGCTCCTGGGTGGCTCAGTTGGTTAAGCGACTGCCTTTGGCTCAGGTCATGATCCTGGAGTCCCGGGACCGAGTCCTGCATCGGGCTCCCTGCTCAGCAGGGAGTCTGCTTCTCCCTCTGACCCTCCCCCCCTCTCATGCTCTCTCTCTCTCATTCTCTCTCTCAAATAAATAAAATCTTTTAAAAAATTTTTTAAAAAGTGCATTACAAAGCTTCTTTTAAAGTTTATTAAAATCAACAGTGTTAATCTTTTTTACTAGATAGATTCCTACATTTTTCCAGGAAAAAAAATACATGTATATACAGCACATACACCTGTCATTAATTAGTGCATATATTTGACCTTGAGTAGGCACTCTTCTCTCCAGGACTTAGTTTCTCCACCTGTCAGTTGAAGTGCTTGGATCAACAGACTCAAAACAGTTTTTCCTGTAGTAAGTTTCTGTTGTACCCGTCTGGTATATAACTTGAATGCCCTCTCACCAGGTAGGAGCACACATTACAAAATGTGTTCTGCAAGGCAATTCTGTCTTTCATCACTATACCTGCAGTACCTAGGTGAAGTACCTGGCATATGGAAGACAGTCAAAATAAAGGATTGTGGCATTATATGCTAGTGAATGTTGGGCATGCTAAAATCTCATCATATCCAGAAAGTCATTATAAAAGAAATTGGATGGTTTTATACCACCATGGCAGGGATCATGAGTAATAAAGTATCAAAAAGATGAAATATTAATCAGTTTCAAGATACACATTTTTCACATTTTGTCTTCTCTGAAGTCAAGGTAGGACTTGCACTAGATGAGACCTTCTCAGCTGTTGGCAGGCAGAAGTTGGGACGCAGTAGCCATCACCTGATTATAAGCAAACTAAGTAATTATTCTGAGTGGCATGATAAACAACAGAATTCCCTTGATGCTTCAGTCAAGAAATTATTTAAGGAAAGAATGAGTCCTCCTTGTCCTCTGAAAAGCATCCATTGACATATTCTGATACTATCAAGAAAATCCAGCTTCAAAAATGGTAAAATAGATATCCTGGTATTTTAGAAGAAAATCTTGGAGACATACATTGTAGATCACTCTTTTCTTTTTCTTTTGTAGATTTTATTTATTTATTTGGCAAAGAAAGAGGGATAGCACAAGCAGGGGGAGCAGCAGGCTTCCCACCGAGCAGGGAGCCTGATGTGGGGCTCAATCCCAGGACCCCGGGATCATGATCTGAGCTAAAGGCAGACTGAGTCACCCAGGCGCCCCTGAAGATCACTCTTTTGAGAAAATCTCCACAAGGGGTGCCTGGCTAGCTCAGTCAGTAAAGCATATAACTCTCGATCTCAGGTTTGTAAGTTTTGAGCCCCACGTTGGGTGTAGAGGTTACTTAAAAATAAAATGTTTAAAAAAAAAAAGAAAATCTCCATCAAAAAAATGTTCTTTATGGCACAGAGATGAAGATTGACTGGAAAAACGAGATAAAAAAAATCTGAGTTGAAAAATAAGTCAGAAGAGTTGGATGCTAAATGTAAATAGACTTGAGGAAAACCTTAACCAAGTATGCAGCTTATATTTTTTATATAGAAACCAGAGGATTTTTTTTTTTTAAAGTCTGTTCTAGTTATTGATACTATCAAGACTTAAAGGGTTAATTCCCACCCAAATCAATTATAGAAACTGGGAGCCAGGAGAGGGCAGCAGAGAACTAACCCAAAGAGTTTTGTTTTGACTATATAAAGGGCACTTCATATATATATGAACTTAAAGCAGCCCCACAGCAAAACTGGAGCAGGCCAGTCGTTTCTATCCTCATTTAATGGACAAGGAAACAAAAGCTCAGGTAAAGTAAGGAGTTTGAGGAAGTCCAGCTAAGGGATGGTCTTTGCCTTCATCTAAGAAGGAGAGCTGGACTTGCATTCTTTTCCTTCAAATGCTGGTAAAACCTTTGAGAAGTCTGGTGGGTGGTCAGGAGGAGAATTGGAGATGGGATCTGTTGAGATCCAGATCAGCTAAGCCCAGGAGCAGGGTGTGTGGTGAAGATGCCATGGATCAGGATGAAGATGTGAACTAAATAGTCAAACCAAAGACCAAGGGAGCTTAAGTAAACACCAAGCGAATCCGTGATCACTAGTGAGCAGGAGACAAGTCTGAACTGAATTTCAATAGGGGCCAGTGAAGAAACCCCAGGTGGCAAGTTGTGCTAGGAGTGGCCTAAAAGCACTGTAAGTCCTGGGAGTGTCTCAGTCCCTGCCCTCTCTGGTCTTTCAGTGGCTTAGCCTCAAACATACTGAAAAACAGAAAAACCCCTGGCCCCTAGGCAATATCTGAGTGAGACTCCAGGGTATTTGGTACTGGTGAAGATATAAATGAAATGAACAAAAAGGATGCTGGCTCTGTTTCTACCTCCCTTCCTAGCAATTAAAAAAAAAAAAAAAAAAAAAATCCAGAGGGAGAGTTTCTGCTTCATTTACTGAGTAGTTATAGTCTAAAATTGAAGTCAGGAAATGGAATATTTTGAAGCCCTACTGGGAAGGCATATATGATTCCTCACTCCACAGAAATTACACTAAACCTTTTGGCCTGATAGGTATAATGTTAAAATAGTCCCCCTCCCAGAAATCACAAAAGAAGGAAAAAAATATAAAAGGACTTAGCATTCTTTATTACTCATTTAAGTATCCTGCTTCATACTAGGTGATGGAAGAGAGGATATTTGTAGGTTAGTTCTTATATGTAGAAAGATGAAGATAGGATTGGCCTTTCTTCTTCCAACAAAACCTATAATTTGCCTAGGCAAGTACATGTACATTTTCTAAGGACTTACACGCATAGAATGGGATACAAATACATTGGCCACTGAATGGTTCAAACTCATGTAATCATTTCATCAATGATCTGTCTTCGACTCTCTTTGTCTTCACTCTGGGGTAACAAATACAATTCCAAAGTGTGTTTTTATATCTATAACTATATTCATATATGCCTTTATATTTATTCTCAGAGTGAAGAGAATACAGTGCAGAAAGAGCTTAAGCTTCAGAAGTAGTTGGACCTGGATATATAATACAGATCCAGTTTTTATCATTCATTTTATTTATTGAATGATTTTGTGGAAGATACAAAATAGCTTTGCACCTTGGTTTCCTTATCTATCAGGGAGAGTATTATAATATATTTAAGGGACTTGCCTGAGTATATATTTTCTGTTTGGTCTTTAGGTTAAAGGCATTAGCCAATCTGTTCTTCTTGGGATAGCTCCCATGGACACACCTTGAGCTTTAGCTCCCCTCCTTCAGGATGCCATCTGTAATATTTCTATGTTTGGAATTATCCTTTGCTAACACAACCAACATTGATAACTTACTATATGTCAATAACTATTCTAGGCACTTAATAGGGACAAAAATCCCTTTCCTCAGGGAACTGATAGTCTGGTGGACACTCTAGTCTCTCCTTTTCTTTCTTGCTTAGATCTTCATTCCAATAGTTTTCCAAACTTCACCTCAAGAGCTTCCCCTTATATGAACATTTTTCTGCATTTTATTTGCCAAAAACATTCTGTGTGTCCTCTGAAATTCTGTACCATTTTCCTGCCTTTGCTGCTCAGATGGTTTTTTATTGTTTGCTGCCCTGTACTGTAGGGGTTTTTTTTGCATGGGTTCTTCCTAACTGCCTGTTGCTGGAAGGTAGAAGGTCTAGAATATAAGCTTCAAAAGGGTAGCATGATTCAGTATGTTGTATTCACTGCCTGTTCCCAACAACTGTAGTGGACAGATAGCAGGTTCTCTATAACTAATTTGCATGAATGAATGCCTTTGAATCCCTCACATTATCTTGCTGTGTTATAGAGAGAGAATTGGATTTGCACTCAAAAGTCCTGGATTTAAAACTAAGCTCAAAGCTGACTTTGCTTCTCAGAGACTCAGCTTCCTATAGAAGATGGAAATAAGATTAGTTTTACTTACATTACAGAATTGCTTTTGAAGATCAAAGAAGTGTGATATATATATGGAAAAGAACTTGTTTGTACACTGCTAAATGAGTAAAAGTTATTACAACTAAGCCCATAATGATGACTGTTGAATGAATGAATGTATTTTAGGCTGAAGGTTTGTGCCCCCCACCTCACCCCCCAAAAATTCTTATGTTAAAGCCGTAATTCCCAATGTGATGGGATTTAGAGGTGGGGCCTTTGGAAGGTACTTAGTAATTGTTAGATGATGTTATGAGGGTGGAGCCTTCCCGATGGGATTAGGACCTCATAAAAAGAGTCATGAGAGACAGCTCCTCCCCCCTTCACCTACCTCACTTCATGTGGGGCACAAACAAGTCATATGAGCACACACTGAGACAGTGGCCACCAGCCAGCCAAGAGAAGAGGGTCCGGCATAAAATCTACCTTGCCAGCACCCTGATCCTTAGACTTCCCAGCCTCCAGATCTGTGATAGATCTCTGTTGTTTAAGCCACCCAGTCTATAGTAGTCTGTTAGGGCAGCCTGAGCTAAAGCAACAGTGCCTGTAGGCATAAGAAGGAAAAAATAGGATTTCATGAAGTCTGAGCAATTTAGGGATTCAATCAAGAGGTAAATAAAGGCAATCTGAAGGTGACAGGGCTTCAGTCATTTCAGAGAATTAATTGATGCTTAAAAGTGCTATGCTGTAACTTTATTGAGCCCATTTCCTGAGATCAGCTTTCTCCTAAATTCAGGGCATAATGGAAAGAATTAAACCTTGTATTAAGAGACTGAGGGTCTCAGCAGGTGTCTCTGGGCAAGTCACTTTAACTGTCTGATCCTCTATTGTCTTATCAATGAAATGAAGATTAAAATGCCCAATGCATCTACCTCCTGGCCTTGTTGTGATGATCAGGAAAGTTGGTGTTGATAAGTGACCTGTAAATTATTAATTGCCAATAAAATGTGAGATATTATTAGTAATAGCATGATATTAAAGACTCAGGGTTTGTGCCACATCCTTTGCTTCTCAGAATTAACTTTCTTGCTCAAAATGTACGTGTGATCTAGAAATTCCTAGCATCCTGGAATTTAATGAGTGCATTAATTTTTCAGTCCACACAACAATCCTGTGAGCCATGTTTGGCAGGGAAGAAACTGTTCCACAGAGGCAAAGCAAATTGTCCAGGGTCATAGAGTTTGCTGATGGCACAGCTAGGTTTCCAACACACGTTTAGTAACTGCAGATAGGGAGCTCTTTCCATGAAAGCACAAAGATCTGAGCTCTCTTGTTTTCAAATACAATAGGTTTTATTGTCAGTGAGACCTAGTTTCTCTTATCATGTTCAATCCAGTAATGATAACATCTGAGGTTTTATGAAATCTACTACCTTTCAGTGTAAGTTTTAGTAAATGTGTGATATTCTTAGTAGCCTTATTTTCCAGGTGCAATTTAACAATGGGTCCCTGGAGATCAGATTGGCAGGGTACCCATCTTGCTGATAGTTAATTTTTCACAAAGATTTTTAAATGGCCTGTTACTACAAAAATATTTTATGCTTGTTAATCTCAAAAAAAAAAAAGGAGGGGTGTGATCCTGCATCTTTTGAAACTTTGAGTGCTGACATAAAAGAAGCCTGAGCTTCATATTCCTTATCTGTCAATATTAGTTATTAAGTAGATCACAATATAGGTAGTGTCATCTAGATTTAAATCTCTTTAGATCTCTAGAGGAAGGATGGTGATGAGGTGTAGAAGTTTAAAATCAGCTATTGGCTTTTGAATATAGTCTGTAGAAAGCACAGGGTAGAAGTTAAGAAATTACTTCACTAAACACCATTCTTCTGCAGAAGAGGAACAATAGCAAGCAAAGACATTGATGACCTCAGAGAAACATGAATAACACATTATGGCTCAGATTATATTGACAGCCTAACCTGACTCCCAGGAATTGAGAGCAAATTTGGTATTCAGAAGCCAGATGGGTTTCTTTAAGACCCCTTCTATTTTTTAAAGATCTTGTTAAGTTAGCCTTGGAGGAAGAACAGAAGATATTTCTTCCCGGAATGAAATTAATCTTCCTCCTACAGTCTTGTCATTCGATGGAAGTTCAATAAGGGGAGACTAAGCTCAGGACTTCGAGCGTAATGTGTAAAGGGACCTGGCTCAGTCCTCAGGAGCATTCCTATTCTACTAGCTAAGGTTTCCACCTGGGAAGCCCCAAAGGGGCTGACTGAGGTCATGATACAATTTCAGAACCACAAGGAGCAAAAGCTTTTCCTCTAAGCATGAGATCATGGCCTCTTACTGAGATTGCCTCTGTGCCACCCCAGAGCATAGATTGAAATACTTGTGATTAACAAGCATATAAAAGCCAGGGTCCTCGGTATTCCTTTGCCCAAATGAAATACAAGCCAGCCATTTATATTTCTCGGGCTTTGTTCTCTCCTGGATCACAAATAGATTGAGAAAATGATACGTGCTTTGCTGATCTGATAATCAAAATTATGGAGAAAATTATGGAGAAAATTAAGCCTCTCCCGGTAGTACCCAGTCAGCAAGTTTCATTTGCTTAAAGATTAAGGTAAATTAAGGGAACAGGTGCTGGTTTTGCCACACTGAAGGCCAACAGAGGCTTTGAACAAATCCAACTGCTGCCTCCTGGTACAGAACACACGTCTCAGATGTGCTATTCTGGACATAGTAGGAGCCACAAAAGAACTTCTTTGGCTAGATTTTATTTTTGATAGGTTGTCAAGATCTGTATCCAGAATCTGACTGCACTTAAATGGACATGTGTGCATATGTGTACAATGGAGTCACAGTTCTTTCCTGTACTTGCAAACACTTGAGGATGGCTCTGTTTAATTTTTGAGCTGCTGTGATAATTTTCTTGTTCATCAGATTCAAAACTTTATCATCATCAGTATCATCCTCCTCATCATCATCACTAACAAACTGAGCCCTTTACATGAAGATAAAGGTAGGTAGTAGTAGCCTCATTTTGTAGGTGAGTTAACTGTGGTTTAGGGAGGGTAAGGAGGTTTTAAAGGTTACATGGGAAAATTTTGGCAAAGACCATGTTCAAAATCAGGGTCTATGGATCCACAGGTTCCACAGTTTATCATCACACTTGATTGCATCCAACACATGCCCACCCTTGGAAGACTTGAAATCTGAGAATTAATGGTGGAGTTTTGCTTCAGCTAGTAACCACCACTATCTTTAATCTGACCATCTTGGACCTTCAGAAGCTGTGTAATTTGAAAATAAAAAATAGATATTTTATATCATAAATATAATATATGTAAAGGTGATAAAGACCCTACTGCATCAAATGTAAATCATTGTCCTTTCTATCACCCAGCTCTTAAATAGAGGCTTGTGGGTATTTCCTGCCCACCCCCCTAACACCCTCGTTCACAGTAACCTCTTTTTAGGCCATTCATACCCTTATTCAACAAATATTTTGGGAAGCACTTGATTTGTATCAGACCCTGCTCTAGGAACTGAAGAAATGACAGTGAAAGAACAAATGCAAAGTCACATCAGAATACAGAAGAAAAGGCAACCCTCTCAGGTTCCCCCCGCCTCTTTGGGAGATTTGTACTATTGCTCAATAAACTTTGCTGCCCACCAAAAAAAAAAAAAAAAAAGAATACAGAAGAAAAATGTGATGATTAAAATTGAGCTTGAGACAGTGATTGGTTTATTTTATTTCAAGTCCAGAAAAACCAACAGCTTTCTCTCTCCCCATCTCACTCTGAAGCAAACCACACCCACAGCTGGGGAGGTGCATGTTCAGCATGCAAGCATTATGCTGGGTCCTGTGGAGCCATCAGAAGAAAACAAGTCTTGCTCTCAAGTAGCAAAGGTATGAATGCTGTGCTTCCAAGAATTAGGGTTTTTCTAAGCCTCTATCTAGGATTCATTCTTTATAATCATTAATACTTTAGCAAATCACTATTTGATATAATCACGAAACTGTGTGTTTTCCACGTGTTCTATGGAGTAAGTCTTCAGGGATTAGTCATTTCCACTTGTCAGTGCCATGCCTAGCAAGATCTGATGCAAAAAGCATTTCCCTAGCAGGCCACTTGGCAAAGGCACGAGGTTAGGTTTTGTTCAGGCAAACAGATTAGCCCTCTAAGGGTTAATTAGGAAGAGAGCCCCTTTCAGGGCCCGGAATTGTTTACTTCAATCGTTTTCTTGCAAACTGCCCTGTTTCACTTGGGTACTAATTGTGCCTGATGGACCCATTATTTTGTAATCAGAGTAGTTCCTTAGCTAGCTCTCTGGGGGTTAATTAAATGGATGTGGTAGTGCCCCGGATATTACTAGCAGACAGGACCACTTGAATTTCTCACCAACCGCATTAGAGAAAGCCCTGTTACTATGAACAGTTGGGTTCCCCAGCACCAGTGGTGCCTTTCACAGCTGGAGTTTATTAGGTTACTATACCAAGACAAGCCCAGCTGATCCATCACTACGGGCCTGCATGGCTTGGCCCTGTTTCAGAGCCGAGGACTTGTGTCAGTGGATTCTGGAAACCCAACCTGCATACAGGCAGCCGTATTGACTGTAGAAGATGATTCCTGCCCCAGGTTAAACATGTACACCTCCTGGAAATGTCAGTGTCTTCAAGCTGAAGACACTTAAAAGCTAGAAGAGTGGCAATCTACCCTGGGACACTATACTAGACCCAGCAAGAGACCACAATGATTGGTAAGGTGATCAGGCATTGCTCTGATGTTGTTAAGCCACTGCTGTGGCCAAAGGGGGCTGACCTTGTAATCTGCCAGTTCTCTTCCCTTCATGTTTTTTCCCCCTCCTGAATTGCTAGCTCAAGACTCTTTGTGTAAAATGATCGCACATTATTTTTTGTCTCATGTTTTTTTTTTTAATTTTGCAAAAAGCCCACTGGGATATAATAACCAGGAGAGACTATTGTGTATTGAGGCATGAATGAGGAAACCGTAGATTCTAGAGCTCAAATATCTAAGCTCTTCAGCATTTGGGACCACCAGAGAAAGCGGCAACCCAGAAAAGGATTTTTTTTTTCTTCTACACCAGGCTTTATACTGAGACCCACAATAGCAATTATAATGAAGCCTTTCTTTTGCATGTAGAAATGTCTCAACTACAGTCAGAGGTAACTTAGGAAAATGGTCTTAAAGGTTTTTTTTTTTGGAGTTAGCTCTCCCATAGGGTGTTGATATCAGAAGGACTGTGGTGGTTTGCTGGTAGAAAATGTAATATGGGAAGTGCACATGCTGGAGTGTGAAGACCTAAATTCAGTTTCTATTTCTTTTGTGTACTAGTTGCATGACTGGGGGCACTCACTTTACTTTTGAGTCTCAATTTCCTTATCTTTAAAATGGGGATCTTTATACTGACCTACTTTCTGCCACAGAATTATGTAAAAATCAAGCAGAGCAACTGCCATATCTTACATGCCTCCATTAATACTATGTAAATGAAAGACTGGATTGAAAAATATATATATATCCCAGAAAAATGTTCCAGAAGTATTAAGCATTAACAATCATGAGTAATATGTAAGGCTTAAAAACAAAAGAATCTGTAGTGATGAAGGATATTTTATTATATTCCTCCATTTCTATACTCAGAAACAAAAAAGTATGACTTGTTCCTAGCTATCTTCTGCAACTTGTGTATTGTTCCAGAAATGAACTTTATACTGAGGTCTTTTGCCTTGGTTCTACGATAGCCTTCTGTCAGAGCAAGAAAAATGTCAGAGCAAAGTTCTGTCCCCCTGCAGTGGGTAGAATTTCCAGTGTAGCATTAGGAGTGAAGGTAGTACCAGAAATCTATTAGGTATGTAAAATGTCCAGAATAGACAAATCTATAGGGACAGAAAATAGATCAGTGGTTGCCAGGGCTGTGGGTGGGGGGAGGTGGGAATGGAATGACTGCTAATGAGTACAGGACTTTTTGGGGAATTGGTGAAAATATGGTGATGGTTGCACAATTCTATGAACATACTAAAAACCATTGAATTGTACATTTTAAATAGGTGCATTGTATTATATGCAAATTGTGTCAATGAAGCTGTTATTCAAAAATATTTAGAAATTATGTGAAATATATATATGTATATGTGTATATACACGTGTTATATATATTAGGACATATCGTGCTAGAACTGGATATTGATGAATATATGGCTCTGAAATGGAATATACTGATTCCTTAATGAAATTTTTGAATAGGAAAAGAGGAAGAGAACGGAAGATAGTTATCAATCCTGTGGCAATACAGAGTAATACTAGTGAGGAATGCATTCCATGGGAATCTGGCAAGTTGTATCAGCTTCAGACCTGAATCTGTTATCTTACTTCTCTTTCCAGTCTTGGGTCCTTTTTTTCGTCTGCTTTTCTAATGTTTTAAATAGCTGAACTCTGTCAAGCCTGTCTCTCTGAGAAGTTCAAACAAAGCATTGACCTTATGACTTTCTGGCAGTGAGACAGAATACTTTTCATGCCCGACAGCCATCCCATTTATTCCCAGTGCTTAAGAAATATATAACTAATGATATCTATTACTATATATAGTATAGGTATATAATTATTATATATGGGTATATATGCTACATAACTAAGAAAATATAAATGTTTAGTAGTAGATTGCATTAAGTTGAAATAAGCTAATTTTTTTAATGTCTTAGGAATTGGAATGTGTTTATCTCCTCACCAGCTAATCTCAGCTAATCTATTATATTTCAAAAATCAGATTTAAATCCATATTTTAAAACTCCTTGATAAATTTAGAATTTTTTCCCCTAATTAGACTGCTACTGTGTTTACCTTGTAAATTGGCTGAAAGTTTATACTAGGAATTGGAGGAAAGTCTGTTCTGCAGTTTTCTTATAGTTCATTTGTGCTTGTAGAATTTGCATTTTTGCTGTATCTTCAAACTGTGGTTTACTTGCAGGGTATTTTTAAAAGCCATTTATCTCTTTTGTGACATTTAGTTTAAGTTCAGTAATAGAAACTATCAATTTACTTAAGTGATTGCAGTATGTTGGAAAAACAAGGATTGAATTAGGTCATCGTTTTTATACCTATGTGTGGTAGCATGTCCTCTCTTGCCTAAAACTACCTTGGGTACCTTTGGCAATATTGACCATATATGGGTAACAATGAGTATTTTATATAGCCATAAAGTTCTTCTTCATTAGAAAAAATATATATAAATATAAATTCTTTTTTTTTTTTTGGCATGTCACTCCCCATCGCGAGTGAGAGCAACCAATGTTGGAGGCTACTGGAATAGATTTGAGTGATGATAGCATCAAATATTTTGACCCATTAAGCCTTTTACTATCAACTAGCAGCTGGAGTTATTCATTAGCAAACATAAGCAGCTAAGAGGGATGATTTTTGAATTGGCACAACCATTTATTGAGAACTTAGTAAATGTCAGGCTTAATGCTTGCCTCCAGAGATGTAAAAATGATCAAATCATGTTTTTGGCTTTAAGGTAGCTCAAAGCTTAATGGGGGAATCAATCAAAAAGTCATGGTGCACTGTGGTATGTGCTATGATGTAACAATACACAGGAACAAAGAGGACATTAGGGAAGGTGGCAATGATTGAGCTTTCTTTTGAAGAATAAGGAATTAACTTCAGGTAGAATTAGGAGAATAGCCTAGGCAGAGAGATCCTATTTGATCTGCACAAAAAACCTATTGACAATAGTCTTAACAAGCAGTTAGTAATAAGTGGAAGATCTAGATGTATTCACATCTGTGCATTCTTGATCCTCTACCCTGCTGCCTTAGAAAATACATAAAGAAGAGAAATCTCTTTTTTTACTTAGTTCTTTTAATATGCATTGGTAACTGGCAAGCACTGTGTACAAGGCTCATTTTAACAATATGGACTGGAATTTCCCAAAGTGTATCTTATAGAACTGATAATGCTTAATGGCAAATGATTCCAACTTATTCTTAAATAAGTTTAAGAAAGATTGAATACTGTCTCCTTCTTGAAGATGGACAGTACACATTAACATAAATAGAGTTCTGAGAAGTCCTGCAATTAAACAATAAAGAAAAGTTCAACTTTTCTTAGCCTCGTGATTCTGAAATTAGTTAGGCATGGAATATATTTCCTTTGCAGTATATTTCCTTTGGAATAAATACATTGGAAAAAAATAGTGTAGTCAATGCCTTATCAGGACAGACAAGGACAAGTTGGTTTAAGTTAGACTTTTTTGGTAATGGATTACCAGTTATCCCATTTGTAAGTGTTACAGTTGTAACCTCAAAAATAGAACAACATACATTCTATCATCATGTGGGTTTTATCGTATTTCATGGTGCTCTGCAGTCATTTTATATACGGTTCTCTATAGAAAGTGCTTCTGGGATTAACCTAAATTAAGATGGTCTCTTAAAATCGAACAGTATTTTTGTAAAAATTATGTAGCATTTTAATCTAAGGTCATATCCATTTCTGTCATTCTATTAAAAAAAATGGACTGAGTTTGAATACATCAAAGATACTATGACACTTCACTGTAAAAGAAATGCCAGCATATCAGCCTCTCTCTCTATAGATCTTTGGTGTTGCAAGTGACAAAAATACAACTCACATAAGCTTTAGTCATGGGTCCTGGTTCTTCTCCATACACAAATAGAATGGCCCATGGCAGCTTCAAGATCATTCTTAGAGCAGCGGATCCCAAAATGCATTTTCCTTGATAGACTCTGCTATTGGCTGATTGGTTTGGGCCAATCATTTCACCAGGAACAGAGTTGTCCAGTCAGTTCTGGGTTATATGTAAATCACTGGGGCATCACTGGCTGCGAAGGGCGGGGGTGTGGAGAAGGGGATCAGATGAACCACATGAACTCTGCATATTTACTAAAGAGTGTGGGAAGGCTAATTTTCCCATGGAAAGAGTGCTTAGACAGGGTGAAAACACACACTCTTCACGTTTGCCATATTGTACTCTGAAACCAATACAGGTTGTGACCATATAGACTAAGCAAGACTTATTCTTGTTTTAAATCAAATTATGACCAAAGGCTTCAAATAGGACTAAAGAAAGCTATTTAAAATTTTAAAAGATACAGAATTTTGAGACTCTATCTTTTAAAAAAAGATAAATTTTTAAAGTAACATAGCAGATGGTTAACAAAGAAGAATTCATCTTTTCTTCCATGAAAACTTAACTTACACTCAAAAGCAAACCTGTTTTTTTATGCATGTCCATGCTAGTAATGAAAAGTTAGGAGAAAATGTATCAGAGTGCTTACTATTCCAATAAAGAGTCCAATTCAGTGTGGAAGCCATGAAAGTACTTCACATTTTACTAAAGTTGGGCCTTATTCCGTTTCTTTATAAGTTCTTAATGCATTATTCAAATAGACTTGCTGTAAATGCCTTGAAACCCAACAGAGATGCAGTATTGAAGGTGACAGAAATGGGAAATGCCTACAATGGCTTGTCCACTCAGAGTCCACATCTGCAACTTGTTCCTCTGAGCAGACCTTCCCTACCACTTATGCCTTCTCTCTCAGGACACCAATAAGCCACTTAAGAACAGAGGAGACCCTATGTCTAAAGGAAAAAGGAAAATAATTTGAGACCTTCTTCTCATTCATAAGGAATTAAATCTGCAAGAATGTAAGAAATTAAGCCAATTCAGACATGAGGAAAAATCACAAGGAGAAGAAGAAGAGTTTTCAGCATTTTGCTTGGAAATGCATTTTGTTAAGTAAAGCATAGTATGGTTGCTGGAAATTGTCGATTAAAATCTAGCTTCCCTCTGGGAGGCTACGAATTTTATTGTAGGTTTGTTGCAGGGGGAGCAGCAGGGAGGGCTTGTTTTAATCAGAAAGCAAATTAAGTTTTGGTAAAACCTGTGCAAAGGATGTTGACATTTTAGAAAAAAAGAAAGGAATATTGTAACATTAGGAACATGGAAAAGACCAAGGAATGTGTGAAAGTAGTGCTCATATAGTTGAAAGGCATCTATATTTCTAAAATAACAGTATAAAAACAAAGGCTGAGATTTAGTGTAAAAACTTAAAGCAGTTAAAATTAAAAATCCTTGGAAATTAATTTATAATATGATCATCTCTTCTTATGATTAGATACCCATGGATAATATCAATATGATGCTTTGGTTTTACTTACAAATCTATTTACTATAATTTTCTATTAATTAGGAGAGTCACTTCACCAAGAGAAAGACAAACTAGAGTCAATGCTATTCCTTGTTTTCTTTAGAGGTAGGAAAAAAAAAAGAGGCAGTGACAAAAATTTCTAAGTTTCCTGTTTCTAAAACTTTGATAAATATTGATTGTAGAACTTCCTACTTCATCCAGTAAATAGAACATATATTCCCTAAAATCAATAGTATATACTAGTCAGTTGAGGTGCAGACAGGAAGAAGGTTGTATGTATGCATGTGGGTGTGGCAGTAATACATAGAGACTAAGGCAGGTCTTACCAAACGTCTGTCTCATTGATCACCTCCTAATGACCTTTTGATACCCTCTGTAGCCTCTAAGTCAAAACGCTAAAAATAGCCAAGCCAACAAAAATGTAAAGTCACAAGGAGAGACTAAGATGCAACCACAGCTCTTCTAGTTCAACTGAGAGAAAGGAAAAGAAGGTGAGAGAAGATCAAGATCCTCCATAAATTCATCTGTCATTCTTTCTTGTGGGAAACACGTCGCTCATCACCCTGATAAGTACGTGAAAGGCCAAGGCCCCCAGTGACCCTCTGAGCATGGACACCTTGACTGCTATTACAGGGTCCTCTCATCTCCCATCAGAGCCCCATCCCCACATCACACATCTGCACCCCCCTATTACATTATCAAATCCACTCCCAGGATTTTGTTTCTGCCAGCTGGTCTACAACTTGTTTCTGCTCTGCAGAGGGTCAGTGGGAAAAGGTGAGCTAAGGTTGCCCTGTGTAAAAGGGTGTCTGTAATGAGTATACATTTTTGAGTAGTAACACTGGCTAGTGGAGGGGATAAAATTTTCAGCAGAGTTACAGATCAGACATTTCCCACAGCTCTGAAAGGTAAAGCATCTATAAAGGTTGTTGTCCATAGATTGCCTTTGGACAAATCTCATGAACGTGGTATATTGAAAGAGTTCACTTTTTTAATGTGATGAGTTTTATCTTTTATCACATAATTATGTAACCCTAGATAAGAAACTTCGAGCTTCATTTTCTTCTCTGCAATAAATTAACTCATTCACTCAGCATATATTTATTAAACACCTTCATTTTGACAAACATGGTACCAAGTACTAAAAATTCAGAGTGCATACGGCAGATCCTCAACAACTAGTAACTGATATTAAGTACAGACTGTATAGCACTTAGCCTTTCTTTCCCTCCCATGGCTATTGTTAATCAGTAGTTGTTTATATTTTATTGAATAGCTTTCCTGTGGCTAGCTGTTGAAAATTCTACTGCTACTATTACTGCTGATAATAATAAGAGAGCGAGTTCCAGAGTCCCATTTGCAAGCAACTTATGGTCTAGCTGAGAAGACATAATCAGCTGAGAATAGAAAGTAGCTTGGATCCTTACCAGCCTTCAGCATTTAAAACTACCAGTATCCAATATAGAGCTATTAAATCAGAATCTTGGGGTGTAGTCTAGACATGACTTTATTTTAAAATTCTCCAGGTGACCCTAATTCTAGCCGGAGTTGAGAACCACTAGACTAACAGTTTGCAAAGCCTGACGCTGGCCACAATGCCTTGACTATAAGAACTTGGAACCTACAGCAGACTCAGATATCCCAGAAAAGAGCTCAGAACTCAGCCTCATCCGATGAGGCTTTAGACTCTTTAAAGTTGGGGTCAATACTTGTTTAAAAGTTGTAGCAGATTCCATTTCCATACTATTAATTTTTATAAAATGATACATTATTTTACAAAATCTTTATAAAACCTATATTCTATAAAAATACAGATAACTATCATTCATTAAATTGTATTTAATTAAAAGTTCTTTAGAAAATACACGCTCATGAAGTTTTTGCTCTACAGTCACTTACCATCTTGTTTCTCCTTAACACTGTTGTGTCCCTTTTGACCTGCTCCTCACACCCTGAGACCCAGCCACACTGGGACCCAACCACACACGGCTCCCCAGAGTTGGCCACATTCTCTCTCTAGCCCTTTCCTATCTTGCTGCTGCTGCCTGCACCACTCTCTCCACCTCCCTGGCATCTTAATTCTTCTCCATTCTTCAAGACTCAACCTAGGTATCATTTGCTCTGCTAAATCTTTCTCAATCCCACAAAGAAGGAAGAGAGTCTTCCTGTGACTCCCATTATACCTTACAATTCCCATCTTTAGGGCTGATCACATGATCTTGCCTATTTATTACCCTGTATTCTTCTCTGGACTAGAAGTTTCATGAGCACAGGAAATATGCCTGAATTTGTCACCATTTTATCCCCATTTTCTACAGAGTGCCAAGCATATAGTATATGCTCAATAAACACCTATTGAATTGCATTTATTTGAATGCAGATATTTACTTAGGCATATATACAATAAGTGAACTATGATATCAGTTATCTAGTTCGTGCCAACCCAGATAGCTTTCACATAAAATTTCCAAGTAATTGGTATTTTCCTGTGAGGAAACTCTTATGTGCCAAACTCATTGCATTTGAGAACTAATGGATGTCCCTTCTCTCCCACTTACCTGTGACCTCCTTGGGGCTTTAATTCATCATCCGTCATTGTGAGATCCTTTCTATCAGAAAGCTTGGCAGTGAATAGCAGAGGTTTCTTTCTCACCGTGAGAGCTAGGATTTCTCATTCCCATCCTTGAGGACCTGTGCCACAAGTTCACATAAAAGATCCATGCTATAACATTCTCTGAAATTAGGTGTCTAGTGCTAGTGGTGAAGGACTCCCTGGCTGTGTCGTGTCCTCTCTGGCAGATGGTGCTAGAGCCAGCCTTGGCCTGTCTGTGTGAAATGATGTGCTCAGTAGTAAGAACCAGAAGTCCCAGAACTATGCTCTTTGGCCTCATGGAAGCCCCCAAGTCCCCCACAGTGGATACTGCCTCCTATGCCTGAGGTGTGAGCAGTATGCTTTGTGTTGAAGCGGAAATAATGTTGTTCAAATGATAGCCTAATAAACTAGTCATTACTTCTAATTGCTGGTATTAGTACTTTAAATTTCTATTCTCGAGGATTTTTCTATTCGTTATTAAGCAGCTCGCAAACTCGCAGCACTTTCCTACTTTGTCAAAGATCAAGTTGCCAAAGGAATATATTTGGGCTGTCTTTTTCAGAATTCGTAATTTTGTTGTTCAATTCACCGCAGAGAACTGCGTGCTTCTTTAATGAATTAAAATTTAAATTTGGAACACTGGCTGGGCCCAATTCACCCACTGCTGATTCAAAGCTCCTTAGCATATCAAAGTAATGAGAGCACAGTGCAAGAGACAACCCAAACTGTATAATGAGAGACAGGACACATGGAATTTGAAGCAATGCCTACAGTGCCCAGGGCAATTGTGACTTTGAATATTCTATACTTAGTTTTATTGTTCAACACAAAAATCTCAACACTTCACTGTGCAAACTCTTTATCCCAGACTCTTGAGTATTCTTAGAGTGTGTATCCTTTTTGAGGGGGAATGGGGGGGGCAGAGGTTCTATGACAGGTATACCATATCACCTTGCAAATTCTTGAAATTCCAGTGATGTTTTTTCTTGGAAAGGAGGAGGATGATACAGAAGAAAAGCAGTACTTTGGAATTTGAAAGAGTATGATTGGAATGCAACTGCTACAACTAGGCAAGGTTTGAAATCTTTTCAAGACTCCCTTTTAGGTTTATTGTGAAGATTAAATGAGAGAATAAATGAGGTTTGAGTGAGGTCATTGGGATGTAATCAGATCCACGAGGCAGAGATTCGTATCTTTTGCTCCAGTGCCTAGAATAGTGCCTGGTACATAATATCCACTCAATAAATACATTTTGGATAAGTGAATATCATATATGCAAAATATTAGCCAAAGTATTTGCTGCATATGCATATTCAATAAATGGAAGTTGCTGGGATTGTTTCTAGAATTAATGACAGACAGGAAAGTCTACTCCAGACCAGATGTAAGGATGTAGAATGCTGTAGAGAGAGACTTTGAAAATGGATTAACTTGTCTGCAGGACACAGAGGATTTGTCATATGTGTTATGAACTTGTTCCAATAATCTGACTGAGTGTATCCGTTCATATGGGCTCCATCTTCCCATTGGAGAAAACAAAGTCTATACTGGGTGATGATGCTGGAGTTATGATGATGTCTATTTTTCTGATACCATGACATGGGGCTCACCTAGCTGTCACAGCCAGAAGTCTTCTCAAATGATGATTTTCACACAGCATTATATGTAGAAAAATAAAAGCACGGAGAAAAATCTTAGAGAAAGGGCTTAGCTGAAATCAGAACTCTGCTTCATCCTTTCTTTTATTTCTTCTATACTGTTACGATATCCTACAAATGTTCAAATTGGGTGATTTTACATGAAGGAAGAAAGTAACACAGTGCACATACAATATGCTTCATCTAGACCGAATTTGAACATTTTGCCACAAGCACATGAGTATATATTCACGTATCTATATATGAAATACCTAAATATTTTAAATACCATTAATATTTTTAAATAAGTTACAAACATTTTACCATGTTGCTCCAACTGTTGAACCATTTCAGCATCTATGTGTGAGTGTCTACAACTCTGTTCTATGTAACCACAATAGTATTAGTACACATAAGACATTTGACAGTGATGGTATCCATTACTTGATTTATGGTCCATGAGCAAATTTTCTCAATTATCATAGTGATGTCCTTTTAACTGTTATCACAGAGTGGGGAGTGTTCATGTTCAGTCAGTGATCACACGTGACATTTAGTTGTCATGCCTCTTCAGTGTCCTTTAGCACTTTCTTTTTTATAAGATTTATTTATTTTAGATGAAACAAGACAAAACCAGAGAGGGAAACAAACCGTAAGAGACTCTTAATCTCAGGAAACAAACTGAGGGTTGCTGGAGTGGAGGGGGGAGGGAGAGATGGGGTGGTTGGGTGATGGACACTGGGGAGGGTATGTGCTATGGTGAGCGCTGTGAATTATATAAGACTGATGAATCACAGACCTGTACCCCTGAAACATATAATACTTTATATGTTAATAAAAAATTTTAAAAAATTATTTTAGAGAAAGAAAGTGTGTAGGAAGGAGGGATAGAGGGAGAGGGAGAGAGAGTCCTGAGCAGACACTGCGCTCAGTGCAGAGACTGACACAGGGCTCCATCTCGCAACCCTGAGATCACAACCTGAGCCAAAACCAAGTTTCAGTCACCTAACTGACAGTACCATCCAGGGGCCCCCTCCCATTTTTTAAAAATCTTTCATGATTTTAATACTTTTGAAGAGTCAGATTGTCTTGCAGATGTCCCTTAATTGGGATTTGTCTGATTACTTCCTCGTGATGAGGTATTAAATGGTTTTTATGAATCCTGATAGGTGACCTCACATGACCCAACTGTATTTGACTTGTCTGTGTATTTCTATGTCTTCCCCCTGAGCATGCATGTGAGCTCCTTACAGAGAGGGCCTGTGTCTTACTCATCTGTGTCACCTCAGAACTCGGAACTCGGCATAGTGCCTGGCACCTGTGGTGCCCACTGACTCATCATCTTCCCCCCAACCCATTCCTTCTTTTATTTATCGTTTTAGTTGCTGTACTACCTACCATCCACTCAACCACCCAGACTAGAAAGCAGGTTATCCCTGACACCTCCTCTCCCCTCCTCCCACCTCCAGATAATCCCAAAGCCCTCCCTATTCAACCTGCTGAATATTTCTCCAACCATTTCATCATTTCCATTCCTCTTTGAGGCCTCCATCATCCTCTCCCGAACTATTAAAGCATGTGCTGATTTTCTTACTGCTAGTCTTGGCCGCACCAAATCGAACTTGCAGCCAGTTTTCAGAGTGACACATTTAAAAAGCAAACCTGACTATGTTGCTTCCCTGATTAAAAACCTTCAGAGGTTTCAGTGATTTATGGGATGGGATCCAGGCTCTTTAGCCTGATGAAGTAGCCCTCCATCATCTGACTGTCTGCTACGTCCTGTCTCATCCTGCCTGTCTCATACTTTTCATTCCAGTAACATTAAAACCATTGATACAGCTTTAGTAACCTTCATTTGTTGAGGACTGGCCACATGTCAGGCCTCATAGTGTTTCCTTTACATATATGATCTCATTTCATCCTTATATTAATTTATGAGGTAGGTAGAATTATTTGCATTTTATAGATAATTTGCATTACAAAACTAGTAAGTGATAGAACCAGGACTAAAACATAAACGTGCAGCCCATGACTTTTCCACCCTCCCAAGGTTGTCTCTACTCCCCAGACTATTGGTTACCTTCCTGCCTACCCTCTGCATTTAATGCCTTTCCCCCAACCACTCATCCTCGTTGCCTGGCTAACTCTACTAATCCTGTAGAACTCAGATCTAGTGTCTTGTATTACCTCTTGTGTTGGATTGATACATTTAAAATATCCCCCAGGAAATTCTAGTGCTGTATTTACATAATCGAGTACTTATATAATTTAATGTACATAATGTAACAATCACCTGAAACATCTATATGTCTCTTTCCCACTAGCCTACCAGGGCTGAGGCCATATTGCGTTCTTCTTATATACCCAGAGTAGAGTCAGAGTAACAACTCAGTAAGCATTTGCTGGGTGAGTACATGGATGATGAGAAGGCCACAGAGCTCTTCAAACTGCCATTTTGCACATTGCTGATGTGGATAAAGACATTGTATTCAGTTATCAAATTTTCAGACACAAATTTTCAGTTAAGAGATAACTAAGTTGTGTGACGCAACTAGAATGCAAAATTCCTTTAAATTTATAATGGTAACAGAGTATAAAACTTAAATCATGTTCAAGTAATGATTTTAAAAGTTAACATAATCCTCCTCTAATAGTACTTTCGCATTTTGCATTATATATGCACACATATTTGCCTTTTTATACTCAGGGTAGCATATAGCCTATAAGGATATAAAATGCAAAAAGAAAAGCACACGAATGCTATTATTTTATTTGGTTATGGTGTTTTAAACATTCTATATATTCATAATTTTAATTACTACATCATATATTCATATAATTATTTTAATTACTATGTCATATATTCATATTATTCATATTTCACTGACTTGATTTTATTGAATCTATTCCTCTAATCTTGGACATTTATACTTTTTTCAGTCTCATGGAATCATAGATAGCTGTTCTGTTGAATTATGTCATTAGAAATTCTAGAGATTAAAATTACTGGATCAGAGTATATACATCTTTATTGTTCTTAAATACTGCTTCCCAAAAGGGGTATATCAAATTAAATGATGACTCTAAACAAACAAACAGATTAACTTTGACAAGCAATGAGAACAATATTTTTAATTTATCAGCTACTTTAATAGGTGATTAAAGGTAAATTCAATGATCTCCAGTCTCCATCAAGGATGGTCTTCTCCCCTGTGTTTCTTTGTGATTGATATTTTGCTTTGTATTCATACCGTGGCTTATTTGGTTCATAGGTCCTTGTGGTTCTTCTTCTGAATTTGAATGAACTCTTAATTCATTATAAATGTTAGTTTGACATTTTCAGTACAAATATTTTTCTTTAAGATTTATTTGGGAGAGAGAGAGAGAAGGAGGGTGCGGTGCAGAGGGGAGGAGGGCGAGAGAGAGAGAAAAGCTCAAGCCGACTCCATGCCGAGTGCAGAGCCCAATCATACGACCCTGAGTTCATTACCTGAGCTGAAACCAAGAGTGGGACACTTAACTGACTGTACCATCCAGGTGCCCCAATACAAATATTTTTCTTAATTATATAAAAAAATTTACATCATTTTTCACTTATAGAATCTTCCAGTTTCTGTATATTCAGTTGTGACAACATGTACCTTTGAGCTTCTGTGGATTCATGGATAAGGCATGGCTCTACTACTTTGGTTTTCTAATTCGTCACAGTTTATCTTATTATATTCTATTAAATAAACCTTCTCTACCCCTTTATTTGGGAAAAGGTACATAACTTTTTACATATGTTTTGGGTTTATTTCTCATTGTTCACTCTTGCCTATTGGCCTGTTTTTCTGTTTGTGCTAGTACTATACCGTTTCAAGTTCTAATACTTTTTTTTTTAAGTTTAATGTCTGATACAGGAGGATTTCCTTCTCTTTTCAGATTGTCTATTACAGTTTCGTCTTTTATTTCTAAGGAAAATTTTGTGAAATTCTAAAGTCATATTGCCATTTTGATTGAAATTGTACTAAATCTTTAAATTTCCCTGGGGTGAAGAGATTTATAATTTGCCTCACTGAGGCAAAAATTATAATATTTAAATTTTTTTTTTAAAACTTAAGTGTTTGCAGGTTTATGTAAAAAGCTTTTGCTTTTATCTCGTACCTTGGTGTTTTACATTGCTTTTAATAAAATAATAGCTACCACTTACTAAGCATATTAATATGCACCAGACATTATGCTAAGTATTTCATATATATTAACTCATGAAAGCCTTCAGTAAGGGAACTACTGTTATCACTATAATGCCTCTGAAGAAACTGAGGTTTAGGTTGATCACATACTTGGTCCAGGGCTATGTGGCTGTTAAAAAGTAGCACTCTTTACATCCGGGGCTGTCCCACTTCAAAGGCCATGCTGTTAACCATCATCCTGTACTTAGGAACTCATAATTCCCATTTATTAAGACAATGAAATTTAGCCAGAATAAAAGCAAAATTTTGTGCTAAGGTCAGTCTTTCAAATGGATAAGAGAAAGCCAATATCTATTGTAAATATAAAAAATAGTTTAGATATTCTGTACAGTACAAGCTAATAAAGTGTTTCATTAAAGTAATGAAATCAGTTCCAAATTAATAGTTATGAGATATCCATTTATGGAAGAGCTAATACCAGTGGATCAGTGTGCATCATGATGCATGCTCAAGTTTGAGAACTACTAACCTAATGAACTCTAATGTCCCTTACAACTCTAAAGTTTGACTCTACTAATTATTTGTTATGCAAGGGTAAACTTCTGTATTTGTCAATATAGTGTGCTGCATCTAAGTAAAGTTACTTTTTGAAATAACAAAGTTACCTCATTATAAAGTGATTTCATCCAACAGATTCCTTCATGATGTCATCCCTAAGAAAGTGTTTCAGTTGAACTTCAAGTATCCTAATAAATGGCCAGAGGTCTCCCATATGTATACACCAAGCTGTGTCCATTAGTGAAGGCATGGAGCACCCTCTTTATATGCCTTTTTTTTTTTCAAAGCACACATGTGTAAATGAAAAAATTGAGCAGTCATCCTAGTTTTACTCTTTCACACTAAATTGAAGTCCTCTGGGGGGTGGGTTGGAGAAGATGGTAAGAACTTTGAATTTAATTTCTTATAGCTAGGTCACAGTACATGTTGAATTTCCCTTGCCATATCCCCATCTGTTTCTCCCACCATGCTGTGAGCTCCTTTGGCATTAGGACTATCTCATCCATCTTTATACCTACCATGGTGCTTAGTGCAGTGCCTGTGAAACATCAGTATTTAATCATTGCTTATTAAATGTAATGTATTCAATGTGGTAAATGCTCCAGGTTTAAAAATACATTTTTCATATGAAATGAAAGTATTATGATTAAATAAAACAGAAGAATAGAACCCTTGAATCCCCAAACTAAACATGACCACTATTTACATTTTAGAGTAATGATTCTTGATCTTTTTTCCCATTTTCTAAAGCTTTATTTTACTGGCTATAATCTAATTTGGCATAAAATTTTAGATTCTTTTTTTTTCCCTTATGTGTATTGGGGAATCGAATTACATAATACAGCCACATATGCCAAGAGAATACAGCTTTTTAAATTGCTAGAGCTGACTTAATCCTTCTCATCAACCTGGTAGGTAGTTGGAACACTTAAATTTGACAATTGATGCCTTAGTCTTTTCCAGCTAAACAGCCTGTGTCTCTGAAAGACTCAGTAAAGTTCAACCCTCTTCCTCAGGGCTGGGTTAAATAATCCCCTAGATGACTGAATGTATTTCAGATAAGTGCTGCATATTTCCGATTTCCTTCCTTCCCTCTGCTTCTTTACAAGATGGCATCTGGGTGGGGTTTTAATTTTGGGGGGAGGGGACAGGAGGTGAGGTGGCAGTGGTGGCAGTGGACAGATAAATGGCTTATGTGAGATCATGTGATGGGGAGAGAGGCCTCAGGTTTTTCTTTTATTCCAGTGCCTGGCTTCTGCTAGCTCACTCACCTTCTCACAGCCACCACATCCACTCTCCTGAGCTCACTGGGGCCCCAGAAGGGAATGCACATGCAGGATTTGCAGGGAGACGGAGGAAATGTTTTTATGCTCATCCATTGAGCCATCTTTATCAGCCAGTTTTATACCACCTCTCCTACATTACTATGGAGATCGTCCTGAGTTGAAGGTGAGATTCTTCCAAATGGGAAAAGGAAACAGCCCTGTGCTTTCAGCTTTCTCTTCAACATTTGGAAAAGTCTCCCTACCCCTTAAAACATCAGCTTCATAGGAGAAGTCAAGACACGCAAGCTTCTAACTCTCCCTTCATACATGACCTTTATTATGTTGATGTATGTTCCCTCTAAACCTACTTTGTTAAGGGTTTTTATCATGAATGAATGTTGTACTTTGTCAGGTGTTTTTTCTGGGTCTATTGAAATGATCATGTAACTTTTTATCCTCTTATTGATATGATGTATCACATTGATTTGCAAATATTTATTAAACCAAATTTGCATCCCAGGAATAAATCCCACTTGATCATGATAAATAATTTTTTTAATGTAATGTTGGATTTGGTTTGTGAGTATCTTATTGAGGATTTTTGCATCAATGTTCATCAGAGATATTGGCCTGTAGTTCTCTTATTTAGTGGTATCTTTATCTGGTTTTGGTATCGGTAATGCTGGCCTCATAGAATGAGTTTGGAAGTTTTCCTTCATCTTCTATTTTTTGGAATAGTTTGAGAAGAATAGGTATTAACTCTTCTTTAAATGTTTGGTAGAATTCACTTGGGAAGCCTTCTGTTCTTGAATTTGTTTTTGGATTCTTGATTCAATTTTATTGCCAGTAATCAGTCTGCTGAACTTTGCTATTTCTCCCAAATTCAGTATTGAGAGGTTATATATTTTTAGGAATTTATCCATTTCTTCTAGGTTGATCAATGTGTTGGCATATAATCTTTCATAATAGTCTCTTACAATCCTTTGTATTTCTGTGGTGTCAGTTGTTATTTCTCCTCTTTTATTTCTGATTTTTTTTTTTTGACTCTTCTCTCTTTTTTTGATGAGCCTGGCTAAAGATTTGTCAATTTTGCTGTTTTGGGGGGTTTTTTTTCCAATGAACTAGGTCATGGTTTTATTGATCTGTCTTTTTTTTTTAAGTTTCTATATCATTTATTTCTGCTCTTTATTATTTTCTTCCTTTTGCTGGTTTTAGGTTTTGTTGTTCTTTTTCTAGTTTCTTTAGGTGTAAGGTTAAGTTGTTTGAGATTTTTCTTGCTTCTTGAGGCAGACCTGTATTGCTATAAAGTTTCCTCATAGAACCACTTTTGGTGCATCCCAAAGGTTTTGGACCATTGTGTTTTCATTTTCATTTATTTCCATGCATTTTATTTCCTCTTAGATTTCTTGGTTGACCCATTCACTGTTTAGTAGCATGTTATTTAGCCTTCATTTTTTTGTGGTCTTTCCAGATTTTTTCTTGTGGTTGACTTCTAGTTTCATAGCATTGTGGTCAGAAAGGATGCATGGTAGGACTTCAATCTTTTCTAATTTGTTGAAACTTGTTTTGTAGCCTAATAAGTGATCCATGCTGGAAAAGACTCCATGTGCACTTGAAAAGAATGTGTATTCTGTTTTAGGACGGAGTATTCTGAATATACCTGAATATACTGGTGGATCCATAGGATGGAGTATTCTGACATGTCATTCACAGTCCCTTCCTTGTTGATTTTCAATCTGTCCATTGATGTAAGTGGGGTGTTAAAGCACCCTACTATTATTGTATAACTATTGATTACTTCTTTTTTGTTTGTTACTTACTGCTTTACATATTTGGGTGCATAAATATTTACAATTGTTATATCTTCTTATTGGATTGTTCCCTTAATGATTATATAGTATCCTTCTTTATTTCTTGTTACAGTCTTTGTTTTAAAGTCTTATGTCCAATACAGATATTACTACCCCAGCTTTCCTTTCACAGCCATTTGCATGATAAATGTTTTCCCATCCTTTCACTTTCAATCTACATGTGTCTTTAGGTCTGAAATGGGTCTCTTTTAGACAGCATATAGATGAGTCTTGTTATTTTTTATTTATTCAGTTACCTTATGTCTTTTGATTGGAATGTTTAGTCCATTTACATTCAAAGTAATTATTGGTAGATATGTATTTATTGCTATTGTGTTATTTATTTTAGCATTTTTGTAGTTCTCCACTCCTTTCTTCTCTTGCTCTCTTTTCTCATCATAAGCTGGCTTTCTTTAGTGGTATTGCATTCCCTTCACTTTATTTTTTGCATATCCACTGCTGGTTTTGACTTGTGGTTACCATTTGGGTTGTATATAGTGTCTTCTGCATACAGCAGTCTGTATTAAGTTGATGGTTGTTTAAGGTCGAACCCATTTTTTATTTTTCTCCTCCCCACGTTTTAGGCATATAGTGTCGTACTTCACGTCCTTTTTTTTTTTTTTTTTTGTGAGTCCATCGATTTTTACAGATAAACTTATTTTTACTGCTTTTGTGCTTCCTACTTTTCCTACTCTTACTTATGGTCTTTCCTTTCCACTCAGAGATTCTCTTTGAACATTTCTTGTAGGGCTGGTTTAATGGTCATGAATTCCTTCAACTTTGGTTTGTACGGGGAAACTGTTTAACTCTCTTTCTATCCTGAATGATTGCCTTGCTGGATAGAGTGTTCTTGGCTGCAGATTTTTTTTTTCTTTTCAGCACATCAGGCCACTCCCTTCTGGCCTGCAAACTTTCTGTTGTAAAATCCACTGATAGCCTTGTGGGGTTTCCTTTGTATGTGTCTTTTCCCTTGTGGCTTTTAAAACTCTTTATCACTACTTTGTGCCATTTTAATTACTATATGTCTTTGTGTAGACCTTATAAGACCAAACTCTTGACATGAAAGAAGGGGAACTTTGAAATTGGAAACCCTGCTGTCACTTCACAAATGTAGCTTTCAGATAGTCTCTTAGGAAATTCTGTTTTGAGAATTAAGCTGACCCATGATGTCTGAGACAGTGCCCATCCTCTTTTTCCTTGGGGCAGTAACCTCATTGATCTGCTCCAACCTAGCATTTTTATTTGAGAGGGAAATTCAGTATGTCCATTTAAAATGTCTGAGTATCAAACATGTTAAAATTATATCAAAAAACACCCCATCATGTTGTGATATTATTCACTGATCACTGTGATAGAGATGTATGTATTTCAATTTATTTAATCTTTGGGTTTAATTTGTCACTTTCCTCTCATTTTATAAATGATACAGTGAGGCTCAACTTTCCCTAGGTTCCCCAGAGAGGGCATTCTTTCAACTACACTCTGCACAATATTTAACCAAATGCACACACCACTCTTTATTTTACTGTTTCTCCATATTTGGACATTTAAGTTGGCTCAGGTTGTTTTAAAGGAAGATTTACAACTTCTAGTACAAGGAACTGGAGTTTAGAATTCAAAGGCTACTTGAAACCCAGTGATGAAAACTTATGGATTGAAAGAAAAGTAAAAGATACATCACCTATCCATGGCAATGTGATGACCTTAGCTGAGTTTTTATGCAAACACAATGTAAAAAATAGAAATTAAAAAAAAAATAGAATCAGTTGGGGAAATTTGAACATTGACTAAATGGATATTTGATGATAGTGAGGAAGTATTTTGTAGTTTGTAGCTTTCATTGACTTTTAAAACACTCTTAGAGATATATACTCAATTATATCAGGTCAGGATTGTTTCATTCTAATACAAGAGTGGAGGATTGGATGGAGGTGGGGAAAGTAGATGAAACAAAAGTGGCCATAATTTAATCATTGTTGAAGTTGGTTGATGGGTACATGGGAGTTCATTATCTCATTCTTATGTATATATTTGAAACTTTTCATAAAGAAATGTTTTTTAAAATGGAGTAACTAGAATAGTATTCCCTATGCTTTCTGAGTTTTGAACAAGGAAGTGTTCTTTTTTCTAATATTATTAAGCAAATATACATTTGCATAATTTTGGTTCCCATCTCCAATACTCTGACTCCTCACCCTCAACCACATTTCTTTTACATATTGTATATCACTTGACAGATTCCTTATGGGTGAGCCTTCTTAAATGTAAATTCTTCCTCTATATGGAGTAAAAAGAGTAGTCGATGCTCTTAAGTGGTGTGTGTGTGTGTGTGTGTGTGTGTGTGTGTGTGTGTGTTGATACGTGATCAATGCACTTGGTGAGCAGGATAGTTCTCTGAAACAGGACTTGCCAGAGCCTCGTTATCCCACTCTTACTGCAGTTTTATCGTGTGTCTCAGGAAGTGTTTGCGCTGCCAGGCAGCAAGGAAATTTGAAAAGTGCCAGCTTCAAATGCCCAGGAGGCACACACTGACATCCTCTACTTGTCTGGATGGTGAAGCCAGGCTGTGCTGCAGAGTGTCTCATTAACACCAGGGGCTTGAGCAGGCAAGATGCCCCTATTTGAGCATGCATGCTATCTGGACAGTTTTTATTTGATCCATGAAATGTACTAAAGTTACATTACATTAGACCAAAGGGTACTTACTTTCTATGGAAATGTTTACACTATTTCTGCGCCTTATCCCTCCCCCATGCTACTGAACCTGGCATCTGGCAATTCTAGATACATAAGAGGAAGCAATATTAATTACTTTTCCTCAATATTACTAAGAATTGTCATTTACATAATTATTAACATTTGTTAAAGGGAAGAAGGAGGAAAGGTCAAACATAAACATGGGGGAGAAGGGGAAGGAGAGTAAAGATTGTACAGTATTGTTCATTGCAGAATAGGAATGAAGCAAGTACATTATCATCTTGAGATTCTAGTGGGATTCTGAAATGGACACAAAACACTGAAAAATAGATTAAAGATGTGAATTTTTCCATAAGGCACACAATGAAATTTAATGTGTAGAAAAAAAAAATTCCCTTAAACTTTATAGCTTCCTTTCATACCCTGTACAAGCTAATACCAGGATTCAGGATGAAAAATGGTGGCCTTCGGTTAAGTTACCTTCTTTGCCATAGTGTCTCTACAAAATTCAAAGAAACCAGGAGCATGTCATTAAAAATACTCACATGACAGTCAAAGACCTATCTCATCATCAAACTCCTAGTGTATACCAGTGACTTCTTCATATCTTTTTCTACCAGAACCTTGTTGGCCTTAACAGTTTTATATAAGTTAATAGTTCAGCTTGGAACACACTGATTTCTGCAGAGTAGAGCAAAAGGGGGCAAGCTGTAGATGATGATTATGGTGGAGATTAATAGATATTAATGGGGTGAATTTTCTATTCTCATTCTTTCAAAAACAGCTATTCCCCTGACAGGAAGATGTTTCCTGATGCAGTAGGATGGAACATCAGCAATGCAAGGCAAGGGTGACAAGACAAATGTTTTACAGGCAAGAAATGCAGCAAATCTTTATTTAACAATAACATGGTAGCTATTGGGTCCTTGTGAGCCAGTGCCACCCTGGCTTTTGCCATTCCTCATTCTTGAGGGATGGGGGCAATGACCACTCTAGCTACTCCCTCTTAGAGTGGAGCATAGATCAGGATTTAAGGAATGAAACTGCCTTGCATCCAACTGCAGATATTTCCTAGTGCTAAGTTGAGCCCCCATCCATCATAGAGCCATTATTTTGGAACCCTTGTGTATACTCTTAACTCTTATTCCACATAGCATAACGAAGTCAACCAGGTCAGTTCATAACGAAGTAAATTAGGTCACTTGTCCCATTTTAGGACATGGTCCTACAAGTGGGCTTTCAGTTAGGCCTTTAGAGTTTTAAATCAAAAGCAAATGGAAGAGAAGGAAGTGTGAGATGTTCAGAGCCTAACTCACTTGTATCCACCATTTTTACCAGCCTTGGACAGGAACTAATGTTTGTACCAGTACTAAGCTGGGTGTTTCCTACAATTTATTTAATTAAATCCTTAGAAGCATAAGAGCAGTAAATTTTATTCTCCCCACTTCAGAGATGAGGAAACTGAAACTTTAGAGAGGTTGTGTAACTTAGCCAGAATCATGCAGCTAGGAAGTTGAAGTCACAGGGCTAAACTTTTAAACCAGTTCTGTCTGAATTTAACATCTGTTTTCTTTCTACTGCACCTCATTGGCTCTGTTGCTGTAAAGGAGGTGGTACTAGAGTAGTTGGTGGGTTGGGGTTTGTTTTTTGTTTTTTTGTGTTTTTTTTTGAGTAAGATTTTATTGATTTGGGGAGAGAGAGCACACACAAGCGGTGGGGAGGGACAGAGGCAGAGGGAGAGAGAGAATCTCAAGCAGATTCCATGCTGATTGTGGAGCCCCATGTCATGACCCTGAGATCATGACCTGAGACAAAATCAAGAGTCAGACACTTAACCGACTGAGCCACCCATGCACCCCTAGAGTATTTGGTGGGCTTTGAGAGAAGAAATCTTTTTACTTGTGGTCGATGCCTATGTCTACACTCCTTACTCCAGGCATTAAGGAGTTGTAAACATTTCCAAATTTCAATTAATCACAACTACAAACTTGTATGTTGTAAATTACAGTGCCATGAAAAGGAAGAAAATACATAAATTATAATCTGCCACTAACTATTTATGCAGCCCTGGGAAAATGTCTAAATTCTCTGGGCCCAATTATCTCTGCCAAACATGAAGAAATTTGATTAGATCAAGTCTACATTATACTTTTCTTCTGTGATTCTCATTTTTTGGTTGATGGACTGTAAGCCTCGGTAAATTAGAACTGAGATTTTAAAACATTGAACGCCCCTTTGGATTGGATTTAAAAAATCCTCTTCTTAAATTGACCTTCTATTTTAGCCAGTATTTATCATGCTCTCTTACATACTCCCTCTCGTGCACACAGACATCCACCACACCTTCTACCCTACACAATTAGCATTATTATTTTTACTCAAGAAAGAGCAATCCAGAGTGGGTGTCATATGAAAAGCACACACATAAAAGTGGTTTCAGGCAGTTCAGTTATTCAGCACAGTTTGAACATGAAGACACAGCCCAAGTGTTCATCTCACTAACCTCCACCATCCCTTGTGAACTCATGGAGGGTTGTTGATCTGGACCCAAGTCTAGAGCTCTGGCTCCTTTGGTATGAGCCTCTTCTCCCTCCAGATTCTGGGAAAACAGTTAACGAAGTGCCATCTAAAGAGATAGGTGTTAGATTTAGACAGAGCAGGTCTTGGATATCTTTTGAGGGTAGCTTTCTGAGATCTCACTGTATTTAGACCCTGGGTTCTATGGAGGAAATGTTAGCAGCAGTGCTCTGGCATGATTACACCTCGTGAGAGAATAAGACTCTTAGCTCAATGAAGTCTTCCTGCCATTGACACTGTGAGCAAGTGACTGTCTTTCCTTCCAAAGTGATAACTTCTCAAGGGCAGAACATAGAGTGTAGACATTACTTTATTGCTACAGCAGGCACTGTATATCAGTGCCTGATATATAGTGGGCAGGACGTCAAGAAAATAGTGTGTATTTTGTAGTAGAAAAAAAAAACACATTAATTTTGGAGCCAGGCATCCCTGAGTTCAAAGTTCTGGTTCTGCTAATTAGTCTGTGTGTTTTGGGAGATTTTGGTTAAATTTCCTGAGCCTCAGTTGCTTTATCAGAAAAACAGGATTAATACAACTTCCTTGGAATGTTGTTTAAGGTTTGGAGACAGTGTGGGCAAAGTAGCTATTGAATAGTAGGCACTCAATGGGTGATAGCCAACAACTGCAGTATTTGAGGCAGGTGGCGCTAAAATGTTAGAACAATAGGATCTTTGTAAAGAGCTGGATTAGGAACCAACGTGTCATAATAGAAAGACTTTGATGCACCTAGCAAGAAGAATTTTCTTGTTTAAAATGCAAAGAAAAGCATTTTAACAATTAAGAGTGATCTGTCTTATGCTTAAAAAAAAAAAAAAGACTTCAAGCCTGTTTTCGGTTAAGATTTATTTATTTTAGAGAAAGAGAGCAGTGATGTGGGAGGGGCAGAGGGAGAGAGATTCTTAAGCAGACTCCACACTGAGCACAGGGCCAGACATGGGGCTTGATCTCATGACTCTGAGATCATGACCTGAACCAAAACTAAGAGTCAGAGGCTCAATAGACAGTGCCACCCAGGCACCCTGACTTGAAACCTCTTTGAACAACCATTCAAAGTTGAGAAGAAAGTCACACTGGACCATTGCTAGGAAATTCCCAATTCAGCAGGTTTTGAAATCTGGGTTCATTTTTGGTAGCGAAGTGTCCCCAAACACCAAGCCATATTGTTCAAGATGGATTATTAGTAATTTGCCTTTGCTTCAAATGCATAAATTCTTGGGAGGTGGGGGATTCAAAGAGACCACAACCAACTTTTAATGAATCAATCTGCCTTGCTAACATGGACAGAAAAATAAGAAGGCAAAGTGCAGTGTGTAAGGAAGACAGTGCTAATCATTCAACATTTGATTTATCCTCTAGACGGAGCAAATGTAGCATAATGGTTTTGAAAATTTTCCCAGGACCAAAGTAAAATAGCTCACCTATCTCCTGCTAATTAGCATATGGGCTCAGGCTTGGCATGAATTTTAATAAAGTTTCCATTTTCAGGGAGTGTGGCAAGTGTGTGAGGAAGGGCAAATTCAGCCCATGTGTGACCCCATGGAGCAAGTGTCCTAGCAGAACACACAAGGCAGTGCTCAGAGAGGGGCATTTTCCGAGAGGAAATATAGCAGAAACTGATCTTCTCATGTGCCCCAACACCAGATAAGTGTGGCACTGGTATTTGTACCTAGTAAGGAACAAAGTTTTAATTAGGAGACTATTAAGAGACTAGATGTGTCTGGTTAAATGACATCAGGAATTTGTGGTTTGTCAAGACTGAGTTAGCCCTCACTCAGGGTACATGTCATAAAGTCACAAGTATTCTCATCCCATTCTCTTCTGAGGGGAATAACAGGTCTGTCCAAATGTGAGACTATTTACACACAGGGTCCTAAAGGCTTATATGTACTCAATGGAATCCTAAGAGATTCCACTTGTATTGCACACACACACACACACACACACTCACACACACACATGCACACAGGGACACCTCCTATGCTTCAAGATGGCTCGCTGGCATTTCCTCTGATGAGCTTTCTTAGATTTCTTCTCCCCTTCTCAACCTTAAATTGTTCTTCCTTTTCTAAGTTAGAATGTGTAAACAGTTAAGTGTTACCTTGCATTTTGCGTAAATGAAAATCTAATTCTCTTTGCAGTTAAATTCCTTATGTGAAACTTGAAAAACTTTTTGAAACTACATAGTCAAATCTATTGATACTTAACTTTGTTCGCCTTATTTCTTGAAATTAGGGGCACAGCCTTATTTCTTTGAGAAACACTTACAGAAAATCATACTTCTTGAATGTCTAGTTAATGGAGCCCCACAGGCAGCTTGTGTTTGTTTTTCAATTCTGTGAGTTGGAGGAACAACTGTGAATAGATAGAGGTCCTCTTCTCCTTCCCTGCTAGAAGAAGTCTGGCTATGCCCTTCACTTCTTCTTCTGCCCTGTTCTCTGGGGATGATCTTCCCAAGACAAGATCCTCTTTTGGTATTTCATGGCATGGAATCAAAAAGAAGGGTGGCCCAGGAGGAGGAACTTCAGACAGTTCATTCAGAAGAGATTTAGAGAAATACGCCGGGAAGAAAGCAACTATGGTATCCAAGGGAAGTGAATACAGAAAACAGAGAGAAATTCTAATATATTGTTGTGGTTGGTGAATATCCTTCATGAATGTTTGAAAACTACAAGTAAAAAGAGTGTGTTTTTTTGAAAATGCATTGTTGGAGTGTTTTTCTGTCATCCCCACATGGCAATGGACAACTACATGGATAATAATTTCACAATTAATGCTTCTCAAAATTTATGAAGATGAACATGTGTCCATCTACATAAATTTCTATAATACATGTTCCCAATAGCTCTGATTCTTGGTTTCCTACATCCTTTTCTTTTTCTCCTTGGATGCCTCTTCTGGTCTCACTGTGGTTTCCTTTTCCCCAGCCACTTAATACAGAGTTACTTAAATGAACCATGATAAATGTCTGTCCTGGCATGGTCTCAAATTAAATTCATTATAAATGTTGGGTTGCTTAGGCTTAAACGCCTCTTACCCTCCCAGAAAATGAAATGGCAGGCTCCTTTTTCAGAAGTAGCTAAGAAGAGCCTACACTCAGAAATCCACTAATCATTAAGGTCGTGTAGCCTGGTGGTTAAGAACTCCGCTCTGAAATCGCTCTCCTGTGGCAGTGCTCATTCAGCTACTGTTACCTGTGTCATCTTGGAAAAGTTACTTGACCTTGCCGTGCCTCTGTTTCCTCACCAAAAAGGAGAATAGGACTAAGGCTCACCTCACAGGGTTGCAATGACATTATAAACGAGTTATTTCATGTAAAGGACTCAGAGTAGCTGGCACCTGACATAATGACTACTCTGCAGAGGAGGTTAGTTTAAGAAGTCAACCCCACAGATGCTACATGCAAAGTTGGTAAAATGGAAGGCAACCATATTTAATGCTCCAGATTGGAGTTCCTGAGTTCTCATTTTATCCATTCACTCATTCAGTGGTGATTCACTGAACCCCTACCGTGGCAGTTCTGGCCTTAGGCCAGCAGTCGTGGCCCAAAAATAAATAAGACACAGTTGCTGCCCCCAAAAGTGTTCATAGACTACAGAAAGAATAAGCATATAACAAACAAAATGCAGTGGGAAAGTGCAAGGAGTAAAAAGTCCGTAAGGTACAAAACCAGTGCAAAGAAAACAGTGAGTAAAACTGTGTAAGGGCTTGAGAAGACTTATGGAATGAGATAAAAGATGATCTGAGTTGTTGAAGTGTGAATAAGCACCTATCAGGCAAACAAGCAGAAGAATTCCAGGCAAGGTAATAGTGTTCAAATTTATGAAACAGCAAGCAATTTAGTCTTATTGGAGTATAAAGTTTGAGTCAAGGAATGGCAGTAGATGGAGCTAGGGCAGTGGCCAGGAGACATGAGGGCCACTGGGCCCTGCTAAGAAGGTAGACCAAAGCCAGGCTGGCTGCTGTTGGTTGTGTAATGAGTGTTTGTGTAACTAGGGGTCCAACTCAGGGTTGCCTCCATACCCTGAGCAGACACTGGTTATGACCAGGCAGTTACTTGGTTCTCCCCATATTCATGTTTCCCTACATGAGCGCAACTTGAATGGAGTGCTTAAGTTTGGAACTTTAGAAGCAAGAACTCAACCAGAAAAAGCCAAGCAGCAATATGGATGAAGTAGATACATCAAGATGTGTGCAGAGACCCTGATATAATGAATTGCAACAAGCATTAATTACACCTTTCTCATTTAAACACCAACTCCTCATTTGCAGAGATTGATAGTTTTCTATATTTCGGGTGTAAGTCTTTTTTAGAACCCCTTGTCCAGACTAAAGTACTCATCACTTCCTGTTTCTATAAATATTCTGGCTTCTCGCCCCTCTTCTGAATTTTTTTTAACTAAGTTGCTAAGGGGCCTTTTCCCCTAACTCATCTTTCTTCTTAAACACGTCAGTTTGCATTTTTCTGTTCATGATATTCCAGGAGGCTGCTGAGAGGAAACCTCTTTCTTCCATCTAAATAAGTACTCAAGAGGCATTTCTAGTTTAGGTTGCACCAATCTGTGGGCTAACGTGTTTTCCCTTTGATTGTCATTCTTTGCAACTTTCCCAAAGCAGCACTTTTTCTTGAGACACTTTTCTAATGAAAGCCATTTTTTTGCCAAAAGATTATTGCCTTCATCGATTACAAACTGCCCTCTAGACAGAGTAATACCCTCGGCCATAGGTCTACTGGAGCGAGATTTCTCACTTCAATCCTTTTGGTTTTCCCGATAACCATGGTTTGGCTAACCAGGAGCCCCAGTAACGCAGCTGGCTTCCCAGTGAAAGCTCGAAAGCTCGTCTCACCCTGGCTGCCATATGCCTCCCTCCTGTTGTGATGGCCCCTCTCCTTTCCCATCATCTGGAACACCCATGTGTCCTTTTGCTTTGGGTAAAAAGAAATCACTAAATCAGTAATTGTTGGTAAGAAGATTGCCTCAGAACAGCACATAATTTCCATGCAGCCTTTGTTTTCCCTTTTAAAAATTTCCCTTTTCACCTACAAAACAAAATAGTCCTGTTTAATATGTGATGCTCTGGCTTCTACTGTAAATGCTGCCTCACCAATAGAAAACCCCCTTTGGGGCTCATTCAAGTTCTTTAACCCTTTCCTGACATTCTGAAGGGAGATTTCCTAAGTCTCAAAGCACTTTACTAAATAAATGAACTGTGTTCCTCTTTGGCACTGTTCCAACCAGAATCAATTTTCAAAACTGAAGGATAGGAATTGAATGACCACATCAGATCAACAGCCTGATGAGTATTAGTATTACAAATTAGTATTATATATGCGTGTGTTACTCTGCTCTTCCCATTTCTTCCTTGTATAGATAATAAAAGATTAAAAGCAAGAGGATCTATGAAAGTTGATAAGCTTTTACATTTATGTAGACCTTTCTCACTAATAAGTAACAATACATTTTCAATATATATACCCCTACTGTGATGTCAGTCCTGTATGTTTGAAAGATTGATTTCAATTGTAATGCCCTGAAACAGTCGTAGAATTTTAATAATAATGTTGCCCCTGAAATGCATGTAATTATTAAGGGGAAAGTCAACAAGATACTTAAAAATAAAAGCTTCAACTTGAAGACAGAACTGTATAACATTTATTAATTAGAAGACTATGTAATGGATAATAGCATATGTGGCTAATTATCAAATTACTTTGAATTTAACAAATTCCACAATTCTAGTTCCTCGTTACTAACACTAGATTCTATTTTGCATTGTAGCGTACCAGAAACACTATTATAATTGTCTGAGGTTAGTCCTATTAACTGTGCAGGGCCTTCACAAATGAGACATTGCCCTTGAAATTATTTATTGAATTGTTTTGAGAAAGACATTGATATCCACAGTGAGAACACAGGTTCTGAATTCAAAGTAATGTCATTTAAAATATGTCCTATAAGGTAATTTATGGCTTTATCCATTTTGCGTATACAAATCCCTATGAAGCATAAATCATAAAACAGAGAAAGAACACGTATCAACTGAGCAGCTCTGTGCTGACAAGAACTAGGAAAATCAACTTCAGGCCATTGTACCAAAAGACCCTGAGGGTAGAATTTTCTAGGGTGCAGGTGCTGCAAGCTAATAAATATATTTTTTTGCTTCTTTAGGAAATATTTGACTATCAAAACAGGCACATTAGTTAATGAGTTGCACGGACGTTAGTTCTGTGGTTTGCAGTATCTGCCCAGTACTCATAGGTCACTAGACTCCTGTACATTCAAAACTCTGCAACTAGTACTTACTACAAATTCCTACCTGATCCACCTGAAGCGATAGTTTGATTCAGCTTCTAAAGACTGGAGCCAAACAAGTAGGAGGAAACAAAGGGTCTCTGAAGAAAAGACAGCAATTATTAGCTTAAATAGTGTTTTTGAACGCATAAGAGAAAAAGGGCAAGTCACTGGCTACGATCCCTGAGAACTTGTTCTCCAAGCCAAGAACGGGATGAATTTTCAGTTTGCTCTGCAGCCTAGAGATACTATCACTGTTTTATAAACTGTCTTGCAAATCCCTATCATTCAAGTACCACACATAAGGACACTAGAGTTCTTTGTGGGTTGCGAAAATTCTAGGCTTCTGGGATACAAAGAAAAGCCAGGCTGAGCTTTCCTAACTGAGATACAGACAAAACTTCCAACTAACTGCTTGAAATAGATAACATTTTGGAAAATGAACAGAAAGTGCTCCCTAGCAAAAGCGCTAAATGGAATGGGCTTCTGGGGAAACATTCTAAGTAGAAATAGGATCCCAAAGCAGAATTTCCAAAGGAAAGAAAATGAATAATCAGCTTTCTTCTGCCCTTCACAGCTGCCCCTCTCCATATTCAACAACTGGCAGAGAAGCTGGGTTGTTACGAGATGGGCACTGGGGACCAGAGTTGCAGCTGGTGTACAGGCAGCTGAACGCCCTAGCAAGCCCTGAGTCCGGGAAACAAACACCTCACAGGTTCAAGGTAGAGCGAAGGGGGAACCGAAGCTGGTTCGCTGAGGAGGAGCCTCCTAGACATCAGGGAGGGCCAAAGACCTCCAGAGCAAACGAGGCTTTGCGAAGGCATCTCTGAGAAGGCTGACCTATGGAAGTTCATAAAAACAAACTGCTCCTTCTCAGAGAAAGCAATATTTGAGGTTGTGTTTACAAGAATAGAACTCACAGGGGCCCAGGGGGAAGTGATGGACTGGGGCGGGGCTGAAATCATTATCTGCCAAACAAATGCCTTTCAAGAAGATTCCACCCATGGCCAGGACCAAAATGCACGCCAAGGCCCAAGTCACACAACTCAGCAAAGTTTTCTGCTCTCTTCCTCATAAGTTTACTAGGTGATCCTGATTATTTCTTAATGCTTGCTAGTATTTCACAGATGACAGGAGCTCATTAAGAACAGTATTAATCCTAGGCAGCAGGGAAACAGTTCAAAAAAATTAAGGTGATTATTGGGATTTTGGCAACATGAAAGTAATCCATCCTCAAAATATTAAAAAAGAAAAAAAAATCAGTCCATGATGAAACTATCCAAGTGAAATTTTGATATATTTACTTCCCAGGAGGCCTATTTTATTTTTTTAAAAGATTTTATTTGTCAGAGAGCACAAGCAGGGGAAGCATCAGGCAGAGGGAGAAGCAGGCTCCCTGCTGAGCGAGGAGCCCAGTTCAGGACTTGATCCCAGGACCCTGGGATCATGACCTGAGTGGAAGGCAGATGCTTAACCAACTGAGCCACCCAGGCATCCCCCAGGAGGCTTTTGAAACTGTAACAATGGCAACTTCTGCCCCTACCACTAGGCCTCTCCCTATCACCTACTAAAGCTGCCCACCTGGCTTTCAGTCTCGCAGAACAGTGAGCCCGCACAGATGGGCAGGAACGCTTCTCACTGCTACTAGGTGATCCCCACCTCACCCCTAGAGTTGCCACAGTGTCTCCAGCACTCTCCCATTTCAGAAAGCACTGACTCTTTCCCCATCCCCACTCCCCCTCATCATTGAGATTCTTTTCTTTCAACTATTTCTTAATTTAATAAACAGGCTCCCAATTCAGTGAGCATTTGGTACAAGAATTCATGAGTACCTATTGAGTATTACACCCTGTGCTGGGCCGCGTGCACATGGGCGAAGGAAACAGAAGTCCCCTCTGGCCTCACATACACAATTAACACAACATAAATAATGAGATTGTGGAAGCAAATTGAGAATGGTACAGGCTTTGAATTACTAGTTGCCATTGTACTGGCTTCTGTTTGTGCTGTGTATTCTAGTTTTCTAGCCCGCTGCTCATCTCCGTCAAGAGCTGCAGGAACCCCATTTGGTTAAGTAATCAGAGAAAAGATGGAGCTAAGAAGGCTGCTCTCCTAAAATTTTCAGGTTCAAATCTCTTTCTCAGACAAGAGAAGGCAAAGCCTGGTGAATGGTCCTCATGTTAAAATTGCATCCCTTTGGCTGTACACTGTTCCCTCCATGTCCCTGGCACCCCCGCCTGGATCCGTTATGACTCAGCTAAACCAAAGTCCTTTTGGATGCCGGTGGATCTGCCTGTGTCCATGTGTGTTCAGGTAGATTGAGTTCTCATTCCAGGATTCCAGGTCTGTCACGTCGTTCTAGTGACCTTGGGCAGGTTGCTTGACCACTCTGGGTCTCAGTGTTTTCATCTGTAAAGGGGGCTAAAAAAGATCCATTCTGCCCACCTCAGCACACCAGCTTAAGGCCTGAAGGACAGTGCGTGAAGGACACTGAGAAATGGGAGGTATTTCTCTTACCTGCTAAATCCACAAAGAGTGGCATGCCTGGAATCGTGAGGCATGAGCAGTTAGTTATGTGAATCATATTAAACTGTTGACAAGGGCGGCATCGCCCTCTGTTTCCTCAGCGGGATCCTTTCTGTGCTTAGCAGTCCTGTGGTCCTGGGGGCTGAAGGGGGCTTGGGCAGTGAGAGAGAGGGCAGTGGGTGCACTTTCATCATATAAATAGAGCAATAAACACCTCCTCGAAAGGAGTACGAAGAGAAAACTGCCTGCACCTGGCCCTGGGTTTTTATCATGTTGGGTTTTTTTTGGTGTGTGTGTGTGTGTGTGTTCTCCCAAAGAACTGGATTAGGCCCTGTGTGGAATTGTGAATGCCCATACACCTACTTCATAACAGGACAGCAGAGCAATCTGTTTTCAAAGGCCAAAGCTGTTTCCCCCCCACCCCAGCTCTGCGGGTTTTTCTCTCCTCTCTTCATCAAAGTGAGGATTTTTTTTTTCCTTTCCCATCATTTTGAGTCAGCAGCCTGCCGGTAACAAAGGTACCCAGCTGTTCTCTGAGTTCTAATCTCCAAACAACTTTTAATAGGGACTGCCTGCCTTCCGGGCAGTTGGGCTGTCTCAACAACACACCACATTGCAGGTATTTTAAGGAAGATTCTGAGAATTACGAAGAAGTGTCGTCTTGCCCAATAGTTTAAGAATAGAATCACTAATATCTCCCTGCAATGATGTGTTTCCCTTTGATAGGTATGGCTTACTGCAGTCCAGGACAGTGCTGAAAAGGAGCTGGTGGCCTTCTCCCAGAGGTGCCCCCCATCCCCCCGCCCCATCAGCCCTGGACAGTCATCACAGTTAACAATTTACAGAGCAGGTCATGATCATCTCAACGAATCCCACTCCAACAACAACACTGTGTAGCAGCTAGCTCATGGTCCCCATTTTATAGGTGAGGAAACTGAGTTCTTGAGCAGTTAAGTAAGGTCACGTAGCAAGCCGGTGGCCACCCCAAGTTCCGATGAAAACGATCTGCCAACATCCAACCACTTTTATTGAAGTGGGTAGAAGCATAGACTGCCCAGCTTACGCAAACTAAAACATGGGGGGATGGTCCCACTTTATTTAACAAGCATCTCCAAAATCTAACAAAACCCACCACTGGTATTTTGAATGTAACAGAGAAATCACATCCTCTGTATGGTCTGTCTCCAGGAAGAGTTAGTGCTTTTTGAATTTTAAAGATCCGTTAGTAGCCAAAAAGAAGCTTGGACATGGGGAGAACTTGACCTAACCTTATAAAGCCTCAATAAGCCAGACGCTGTTAGTTGTTTTAGAATCAAACTTCAGAATTAGAAAAGTATGGAAGTGATTGTATGGTTTAAATCCTTGTTCTCAGGAAACTTTCTCCCCGCTCCCTACCCACCTTCCTGCTCTGGGTCCCTAACCACCCTCCTGCTCCCTTGTACCCTCAGTGCAGTGTGGCCCTGGGAAGTTCAGCAGCTTGTCAAAGATGAACAAGTAAATACAGGATTCAGAATTTCTGCTGATCAGGACAGGAGGGTGGGCTGAAGTTTAGCTTTGTTCCAACTCAGAAGATAATGTTTGCTAAGCAAATTAATAGGGTAAACGCACTTACAATGGAATACTGAAGCTACTTAAGAGAATAAATTGCTTTCAAGCATCCATTCATAGGCCAGTGGCCACCGGCTTGCTACGTGACCTTACTTAACTGCTCAAGAACTCCGTTTCCTCATCTATAATTAGTGACAGATACACTAATTATAAGTCATTCTTATTTCTTCATTAAAGCCTGCTCCCTGAGGACCTATATTAGGTACAACTTGAAGTCACCATTCCTGAACATATAGAACAGCATCTCTGTCTTCAGAAAACAAACTATTTTCAGGCTGATTTTTCATTGGATCAGACAGGCATCTGGCCTTCCTACCCCCACACTGAAATTAAAGAAACATATATTGAGCACCTCCTCCACACCAGGTACTGTGTTAGGCCCTGGCAATCCAGGGGTGGGTAAGATAGGATTCCTCTTTAGAAAAGTCCCACAGAAGTTTAATTCTGATCTTGGTTCCCAGGAGGTCATAAGTTTTTCATTCATAAGTGTTTAAGACCACATGGGCAGCACTGAGTAGAAAGAATTAAACACCAATGATATTTAATGTCCTCTGAATAACACGACTCCAGATTAATCTGTACTGTGTAGACCAAATAGGTTTGTGAGCCACCATATAAATGTTAGTATTATTACATATTAAGAAATTGAATTTTAATATCCATGATTGATATTGCAATTCAGTGTGAAGTAGAGAGACCTGGAATGCTCTTCCTTCAGATACTATGACAGCTGCTGGCTCACTCCCTTCAAGTTTTTGTTCAAATGTCATTTCGCAGCGAGGCCCTCCTTGGCCTCCCGTTTCAAATTGCTGCCTCTCTGCCTGGCACTCTCTCTCTTCCTTCCCTGCTTTCTTTCCATGGCACTTATCGCTGACAGACTATAGGTGTGTCTTCATTCTCTGGATTTTCCACGCACACCAGAATGTAAGCAAAATGAGGCCAGGGATTTTTGTCTCTCGTGTTCACTGCTCTTGTTCCACCCCCTAGAAGAGTGCCTAGCATGTAGGCACTTCCTAGAAGCCTGTGTGATTAGCCTATGGATTAAGGGGGATTTGTTGTTAACCCTAAGGCCCTACCTTCACCCCAAGATGTCCATATCAGGGTCTCTGAAGGTGTGAAGGAAGCATGTGTAGTTTGCAAACAAATCTATGTCCCATCGGTTCGATTTGTTTCCATTTTTAAAAGACAACATGAGATGAGTTTATAATGTAATAGTAACCAAAATGACTTCACAGGGTTATTTTGAATCCATGTCTGCCTGCCTTTTACAGATTTTCTATTTCCTCCATCATAAATGGACAAGTCCCTATCACTTTCTGCTCTCACCAGTACCACCTTCTCAAACTACATTCTGGTCTGTTGTTTAAAATGTGCGGTAGGGTCCCAACATACTAGAATTTTGCCTCTGATAATATTAGCTTCAGAGAAAAATGTGTGAGTGGCTCACTCCCACAGACTGGGACATTACTGCGGGGTCACTGTCATATGAGGACCCCTTATAGCCACTTAATTTCTGCTGTTAGGTACTTAATGCACCTGGCTACTCCGTGCTCCCTTTGTTTGCCATTTCCAGACCATCTTACATATTTGTGATTGCCAGGTATTTCACTCATAAATGAGGTAAGTGTCTCCAGGCCCTTGTGTTTCCCCTCAGGTGCAATAGTAAACTTTTTATATTTCTCAGGAGTTTTGTAAGATTTTTTTTTTTTCTAAATCCCTTGAATACCAGTGAGTCTATTCGTTTAGGGTGTCATACTTCTTAGTTGATATGAAATATCAAATGTATCGATTAAATAAAATTCAACTTTTGATCAAAAGAAATTAAGATAAAAAGAAAAAAGTAAATATGCACTTGGTTTTATACTCTTCTGTCTCAGAATCTCAGAAATGGCCTCGCTCAAGGAAGATGTTTTCTCAAGTCCCAGTGTGTGTGGAACGTGAGTAATTCATGGCCAAGTGCATCTTCCCCAAACTTTGGCTTTGCCTGCAGTTTCAGTGACAGCCACGTATGGCCCAAAGTAGAAGGAGTATTTTACAGGTCAGAAGAGCTTCTCCTCAGAGATCAGGTTTACTCCTTATCTTCTCGTTTCTGGTGCCTTGCCTGCATCCTCCTCTCTGGTTTCTGGGATTCCAGATACATTTTCTGGTGCTCATCACTTGAGATCCCTGCCCTCCTTCAGTAGGAGACTTGCTACTTACCTAGGGACTATGGAACGATTGTACCTTTAAAGCTTTTCTCTCTGACCGACAACCTTGATTGAGCCAACAGGAAATGCTTTTGAAGGCATGTAATTGCACATTAATAATTAATAATACTAAATACAATTTGTCGGACAATGTCTAATTGCCAGGAACTATTCTAAGAGCTTCCCACACACTGTTGTATTCAATCTTCACAGCATCTCATGAAATTTATCCTTAGTCTCTCAAATACCTAGCAATTCCCATTAGCCAGTGATGAAACTGATGGGAAACCTATGTCAGCATGCATATGTATGTACATGGGTGAAAAGAAAAGGTTTATTTAGGCAATGGAGAAAAAGCATTTCTATTTTTAAGTAGGAAAATAACCAGAGAAGTTTTAAAAGAAATAAGAATGTAAAAGCAACCTAATACCTACATGTTAATTATTATAAACTGTTAATATCTCAATATATGCTTTTTAAATTTATCTTTTATTATTGCCTGTCTCAGGACACTTTGCATATCTCCTGACAACCTCTCCTTTATCTCGTTCTTGACTGTTCTTTGTAATATGAGTGTGGTTCCTGTCATAGCTGCCCCAGCTGCTGGTACCCGGAGTGCTAAATTTCCCCGCCTGCCTCTCAATTTCGAAGTGGCTTAGCCATTTCTCCTGCCAAATAGATCAACAAGCTTTGCATCTTCTGTCTTCTGAGTAGTGGTGAGGTGTAGTAGCCTGCCTGTTTTTAATTTACACCTTAGTGATTTTCAGTGTGTTGGCCACAGATGAAAGGCAGCAGAACAGTTGGGATGCTAGTTAAAATTCAGATTCCTAGATCCCATCCTCAAGAAATGATGATTTGGTAGGTCTGACCTTGCATTTTTCTGATAGTCTCTAGTGATAATAATTTGCAATAAAATTTGAAAGTCACTGTTTTAGATGAAAAATGACCATTTTACTTTTAAAGGGGTCTTTTTTGGACATTTAAAAATCATCAAACAAAGTAAGAATTAAACAGATTTCTTCATAGGGAGAAAGACATGATGCTGGGGTTTCTCTACACAGAAGGCTTTTTATATACTTACTCTCATCTACGCCTGCTGGTCCTATTTCTGAAAGCTTCTGTGAACCTTCCAAGTAAGCATCTAATAAGTACTTGTCTGTGCAGTGTTTGATGGTTGCCTTGGGGCCTGCTGCACCAAAATTAAACTGGTCCCCTACGCCCAAGAGAGGTAAATTTTGGAGTATTACAAATACATGTTGAGAATGTGCGTCTATATACAACGTGTGTATGTATACAGACCCTTTACATATAAGTGTACGTGTACCAATGTGACTTTCAATGATCGTCTGTGTATTGATGGAGTCTTCTCTGAGTGTTATGTATATGCAGTATGTATAGAAACCCAAATCCTACTTCAACCATTTATATTTTAAATATAAATACCATGATACCTTCTCAACTCATGATGCAAAGGTTGTTGTGGCAGGCAGAGTAGCTTGAAAAGCTGAGAAAGTAGAAGACGGGAATGGACGAAGTATAGATTTTATATCGTTGCTTCGTACCTGCCTAATTATTGAAAAGCTGTGGTAAGAACCTACCCACCCAAGCCTTCCAGTTTTATTCAAATGTAAGTTCTTTGGTATGTTTTCCATATGAGCCTAAACTCAACCTCAGAATCATTCCTAACACAGTGGTCAAAGAGGTCACTAACAGAAGACCAAATGTAGCATGGGTGAGGAAAACAGTTTGGAGAGAAAAAAGATAAACACTATTGTTTTTTTCTTTGTATTCTTTGTGCATAGCACAGTTTCTAATGCCTAGGTACCGAATAAATAATTAGTAAATAAGTGAATGGTTTAAAAAAAAAAAAAACTTCCTTGGGAATAGTTTTATGACTCATAAGTTTGATTCCCTCTTTAGTTTGATGTTACTCACCTCTCCTGTACGGCTTTTGGGGGTTACCCTGGACACAAATGGTGTTCTATCTTGGATATATTGAGGCTACTATGGATGTAGCTAAATTTGTAATTCAAGAGGATCACTACCAATTCCTGACTCCTAAACATAAAGAAAACTGCTCAAGAGCAGGGATAAGATGATACTTTCAACTACTGAAGAGGCACTGTGTGTTGGCTATGGTGCTAAATGCTTTACATACGCCCTTCATGTGTAATCCTGGCAGAAACTTGGTGAAATGGAACTTACTTTCTCCCTCTAAAGATGGGGAACAGGACATAGTAACTCAGTGCCTCCATCTATAGTACTAGACTGATTCTTAGGTGCTCTCTCCTATCCATGCCTAATTCCACAGTATGTGTCTTAGGTCCCTACACATAATAAGTACTCAACAGATTATTTTTGTACATAATTATGTGTAACTCACTAAACTGGCACAAATTCTTGGTACTCTACTTAATTTTAGGCATATTTGGGCTACTCCTCGGTCAGTATAGCATGGTAGATAAGATCATGAACTTCAACAGCCAAATTCCTGGCTTTGAATCCTTGAGTGAGACCTTGAACCTGCTACTTAGCTTCTCTGCCTCGGTTTGCTTATCTCTTAAGATGGGGAAATGTGTAGTAAGGATTAAGTAAATTGATACATGTAAAGTACTGAGAAGAAATCTGGCATAGAATAACCCCAGTTCTGTGCTTTCTACGATTATTACTTTTTTGCAGAAGAAAAGACTCACCATTGTTTGGTGACTTTGCTGTCAAGTAATGTTTTATTTTGCAACACTAACAGGTCAGGGTTATGTTAGTTGGACAAGACTGGCATGGTGCTTGCCCCTGTGCAGGTGACAGCCTGTCAGGAAAGATGGACAATTAGTTAAGTGCAATAAGCTGTGAGGAGTCTCATGTTGAATTAGGGCCATGGGAGCAACACGCATAGCAGGAGGTCCAGGTTGAGAAAAGCCTTGAAAGCTGATATCACCAACAAGATTTTAGATAAGGGCAGGGCATGGTCGCACTGGCCTCCAAGGCACTCAAAACTGGCAATAAAGTACATCAAGGATTCCAGGGGCAGACAGTGGGGACAGAGAGAATGATTAGGATGTGGTTATGGTAGTTGAAATGTGAGGTTATAATGTCCCCATCCAGAAATAGAGCAGAAGGGAAGGAACAGAGAAGTTCAGGGGATACCACAAAGGAAAAAGCAAAAGGGATTTATTAAGTGACTACAAAGAAAATAGAAGGGATTGTTTAAGGACTTCTGGTTGGTTCATTGCAGAGATGGATCCAAATGCCCATCTCCTGACCTGGCATCACCATGGTAAGAGTGCAGTTGTGGAAAGGCTTCCCAGTGTGGGTGGTTCTCAAAGTGTGGTTCCAGCACCATCCAAGAACTCCTTAGAAATGCAATTTTTGGGGTCCCATCCCCATGCATCAGAACTTTGGAAGCCCAACAATCTGTGCCTTAACCAACTGCCTGGAATGTTTGAGAACTGCTCTAATTGATTCACTCAGATAGCAACTACATTATAGACCCTAACAGGATGTATCTGTGAATCAGAGTCTAGGTGCCCCAAAGGAGCTTACTGTTGAGGGCAAGGACAGAAAAATAAAAAATTACATTAACCAAAAAGTTACAGAAGCAAGACAGTGCCTGAGCCCACGTATCAGGAAGACTTAAACTTGCCGGAATAAATAGGAAAATTCCCTGAAGAAGTGGCATTTAGGATGAACTTGGTGGTCAGAGCCAAGAGTTTCTCAGGTGAGAAGACGCAGTTGTGGACAAGTGGGAGACGGCCCTCCTCGCTAGAGCACAGTGAGGAAGGGCAGCAGCAGGCATGACGAGGACGAAGCGTGAGCAGAGCCCTGATCATGCACCCTCCTTGGCCTTCATCCCATGTGAAGTGGAAAAGCCATTGAAGGGGTTTCAGGAGAGGAACAGCTTGATGAGATTTGCATTTTTAAAGACCATTTTGGCTCTATTCGTGTAGATTATACTTAATACCACTGTAAGCTACACAGGTATAAATTCAGCCATCCTTAGCAGCGCCCCCACCCCCGTAACCACAGACGGGTCCAGTCTGGCCCTCTTCCTTCCGGGTGGGAAGCCCAGCCCCGATGGCTCCCTTTACATCTACGTGCTTTCTGACCCTACAGTTCTGCCGGCTAGTTCAAAAGCAGTTAAGTTTGAGTTTTAAACTGGCCTCCAACCATGAAACCATCAAGAGGTTCAATTTAATTTCCCTTTCATGCCCATTCACACCTTGACTCCTTTTGAGAAAAACCCACTATTGATACTGATAATAAGCTCATTTTATGCTTTGGAAGAAAAAAAATACTCAGCTGAATTCACCATTAAATAAACTCATGATGGAGTCTCTACATTTAAGTCAGGCTCCTATTAGCTGAGAAAAAGAGTGTCCACTGAGGTATGAAATGTTTATTGTAGCTAGTTCCTGCAAGCACTGCCAAAAGAGAGATAGTATTTTCAATGGCCAGAAGCCGCAATGTACAGGACATGAATTATGTATGCCTGTCTCTTTAAAACAAATCAGCATAAATTATCCCCTAGCGCAGACTGCAGGAATTGGGGGGCCCCTGAAAGAAATATTTTGTCTTGGTCTTCTTGGCATCAGAAACTTTGGGATGTGAAAGTAGTGACTGAATGAGATTCCAAATCACAACCTTCAATGCTGGAGGGGAAAACAGGGTTAGAATGAGCAGTGACCTGCATTTTTCTGAGCATCATCTGTCAAGGTACCAGTCATCAACATGTGATTATTATTCTCATCAGCCCAAAGCATGAAAGTAAATTGAGTGAAAAAAATCTTCACATTATGTGAAATGATTACTGCCTTGGAACCATAATAAACAATGATCTTGCCCTCGTGCTAGGCAGCAAAACAAATGAGAGCTGCCCGCTGCTGGTGCGGTGCCAGGATCATTACCAGATTCTATAGCCACCAGCCCCTCCCCTCTAGTAAGGGCCTGAGTGCATTGTCAGGGCTGGGAAGATGATGCTTACATCCCCCTGTTCGAGGCAACCTTTGGTTCCACACTGGGGAAACTGGCTGCCTTGCCCAAGCCCTCTCTGCTGAACTCAAGTTCACATTCCCCACTTGGCTCCCCAGAACAATGAGGGTGTCCATGAAGGGGCAGTGATTGTGCAACATGGGGACACACTTGTTGCTTTCAAATGTTAGTTGTCAACCAGCCTCGAGGCAAGCAAGAGGCAGCAGGAGACACAATAGAGGTGAAGGAATGGCCAAGGCAAGCTCTGATCTTCCCAGAGAGTGAGGCTGGGAATGAATGAAGCATCTGAAAGGACCTTCTGCTGGTGGTCCTGTTCTATCAATTTCCTCAGCAGGGCGGAGAAATTCGAAGGGTGGGTCTGAATGTACTCCACAATCAGGGCTGGGAAGGACCACTGAGAGCTTCCTAGGGTGGCTGCAGTGATTGAGTTCAGGCTTGGATCTCCCCTGCCCCAGCCTGCAAATGAGGGTCAGCAGTCAGCCCACAGGGTACATTTGTACAAGTTAAATGCTATCTCTTCTTGCCTCCTAGGCTGGGTACCCTTGAGTAGAGCACAACCTTCACAATTTAACAGACCTTGAAAACACTTTAAATGTTTAAAATCATATCGTTTTGTTCAAAGGGATCACCAGATATACCTTATTATAAAAAAGAAGAGGCCACTTCTGGCTCCAGTTCCAACGTTTAGAGAACTAAGAAGCAGGGTCTCCTGTTCTTACAACTAGAAAAAGCTAAATGAAATTAAAACAATAACTTTTCTTGGACCCATCAAAGAATTGAGGAGACAGGGCCAACTGCCCCCTGAAATCTAGAGAAACAGGATGTTTTAGTTTGGGCTGCTATAACAAAATTCCATAGACCGAGTGGCTTACAAAACATCTGTTGCTCACAATTCTGGAGGCTGGCAAGTCTAAGATGAATGTGGTACAGATTTGGTGTCTATGAGTACCCTCTTCCTGGCTTGCAGATGGGTGCCTTCTTTGTTTATCCTCATGTGGTGGAGAGCACACTTTGGTGTCTCCCTCTTTCCCTCACGTCCTTTCTATAAGGACACAAACATTCAGTCCATAACTGACTCTGAGGGGTCACTGCTGAGATTTGCTTACCTGGACTGAAGCTTCTGGAGCCATAAGCTGGTAGGGAAACTTACATGGTAATTATGGTAAATTGCTGGAGGCAGAATGTGAGCTAGCAGAAGTGTGAGAAATTCTTGGGGTCCACAGTCTTAGGAGGAGCTCCATATTTTGTGGATTTTACCTCCAGAAACCTTACCAGATTCTCACAGTGAAGAGAAAGAGTAACTATTGTCAACTGTGACCAGAATACTTTCCATAGCAAATGTCAACTCTCCAGGAAAAAAAAAAAAAAAAAAAAAAAGACTACCAGAGCTTTATCCTTCTAGGGAAAAGGATATTTCTCTGACTCTTGCACCCTCTATCTTTCTACTTAACCTGAAGGTTAGGGAAGCTAAGAAAGCATGTGAAGGTCAAAGCCAAGAAGCATAGGCCCACTAAAAGACTAAGATTTGTTCATAAGATGATAGAACATTTCTCCTCCCCACACCTTACCACTACAGTAAGTATTCCAGTATAATTATAGTGGATTACAGCTAAAAGAGCTGCAAGGCATAGAGTCTATTTAAGGAGAGGCAAAAGCAAGGATACATGAGGAATTTGAAGCTTCTGGTACCTGCATATCCAGTAAACATTAAAAACAATTCAACTTCTAGCCAGAGAAAAATCAAACTCATAGGTAAATGATTATTTACCTCAGTTATTATTACCTGATAAATCATGTCCATCTTTCAACAAAAATTACGAGGCATGTTAAAACTCAAAAAACAAAACCAAACAAAAAACAACAAAAAAAATCTGAAGAAACAAAGTAAGCATCAGAATCAAATTCAGACATCCAAATTTTAGAATTAGAGAATTTAAAATAAATATGTTGAAGGCTTTACTGGAAAATGTAGGAAACCTGCAAAAACAGGTAATGTATTCAGAGAAGTAGGAACCAAGGGAAAAAAATCAAAAGGAAATGCTATAAATAAACACATAAAAAATCCTTTGGTGGGCTCATTAGTAGACTAGTCACAGCCAAAGAAAGAACAATGAACTTGAAGACATGAAGTCCATAGTAATATAATTTTTAAATACAACTTTTATTGTTTTTGTATTCTTGGAGAAAAAAAAGTTTAGGGAAGGAAATTAAAGTATTGACAAGCAAAAGGACTAAATTAGGAATCTACCATAAGTCCACCACTTGAAGATAAACCCTGTTAAATTTTTATGTATGTGACCAAGTTTTCATTTGGCATTTCTTTTGCATCTGTAGATTAAATAGATCTGATTATTTCTCACTTAGAGTATTCCTTGTCATTGCCTTTAGTTTGTTTAATTGGTACAGTTTAGGGGTACCTGGGTGGCTCAGATGGTTAAGCATCTGCCCTCGACTCAGGTCATGATCCCAGGGTCCTGGAATCAAGACTTGCATCGGGCTCCCTGCTCAGCCCGGGGCAGCAGGGGGGGGGGGGGGGAGGATATGCTTCTCCTGCTCCCCCTGCTTGTGTGTGCTTGCTCTCTCTCTCTCTGTCAAATAAATAAATAAATCTTAAAACTAATAATAATTGATACATTTTGTATTTCTCCAAACAGAGTAAACTGGAAGATCAGATCAAGGTTCTGTTTCTCTTGTGTTGCCTCTCAAAGTACTTTACCCAGTGCTCCCCAGGCATAGTAAGTTTTTAGTGTGTGTTTGCTAATCCATTGATAAATAATGGAAAAAAAATTCCCCTAATTCCCATAAGTGGAAACCTGGTATTTCTCAATATAATGCCTTTTGCCTCTGATCGGAAATGTCCCGTTTGTCAGATACAGATCATGTTTCCCTTCCTATTTCCAGATACCATATCTAAGAATTAAACCCTTCTTCCAGAGCACCAAAGTAATCTAGGGAATGAGAGGGCTTGCAACGTACATTATACCTCCCGTGAACTGGTATAAATGTATCAGGCAGTGGAAATTTCATCAGAAACCTTGGGGATAATGGCAGGTCTCTGTGCAGAGTGCTACCTAATCCCCTGCCATTGTATCTAGCAGCAAGGTTAATGTAATTGTAGGTCCCATTTGGACCTAAAGCAAATAACCTAGATTATCATTTGTAGATATTAGCCAGAATGGTAAAAGGAAATGGAATCTCGAAATGCAGGTTGTTGGTCACAAAATTAAGATCAAATGCCACTTCCCCAAGAAGGCCTTCTTTGAACTTCAGAAATGATACATTTCCCTAAAATATCCCTGATGTATCTTTTTGAGGGGTCAGTTGTAATTTTCCTTCAAAATGGTTAGCACAGTTTTTAATTAAATATTTGTGCCATTATCTGACCCCTTCTTTTGTAAAGTCAGAGTTCAGTTTTCTCACCACTGAATCCTAAACATTTAGCACAGTGCATGGTGTGTAGTAGTATCCAAAATAGACTTGATATATGAACAAACTAACAAATGAATAACTGAGGGCTCACATCCCATCTGCTCTCCTAGCATTCGTGTAAGAGAAGTTGGGATCATCCATCTAAGTGATGCTCCTCTTGAGAGTAGAAAAGGGACAGAAACAACTCCAGCTTTGTGATTATTGCTGTTTCCCAAAATGCATATTCTGACTTAACTGTGTTCATCAAAGCAGGATTACTGTTTTGGTATCTCGGCTCCTTCATGGAAGTGATTTTTGATTCTAAGACCTATTGTCTTAATACAATGAGGGCTTTGAAAATTGCCGATCTCACAAGCCGTATTTATTGTTAGAAATTTGCCAGACAGTCTTAACACTTAGAATTTTAGAGATGAAAGGCTAGTTGTCTGCTTATTTAAAAATCAAACCTCAAAATTCTTAGTGAGCTGCTCTTTATGGACTTGGCTATACAAGTTCTGAGTGTGCAATTGTCAATCCATGATTGTCCCCCTATGGGCTTGTCCTATGCATTTTTATAATTAATTTTTAAAATCTCCATTAAAAAATGTGGACTCCAATTCTGCACGTAGTTCTTGGTGCATGAACACATATAACAAATACCTAGACTTGTAACCACCATCACAGACAGAATTATCTCCCATGACCCTTTGCAATCAGACCCTCTCAGCACATCCAATTACCATGTGACACAACAATCCAATTTCTGGGAATTTATTCTAGAGAAATGAAAACTATGTTCTCATTAAAAAGTAGTACATGAATATTTATAACAGCATTCATAATTGTCAGGAACTTAAAATGTTACCATAAAAGAAATATTACCTTTGTTACATTCTATTTGTTCTGCCCCAGCATAAAACCATTAGCTACTATATCAGTTGGAAGCTGCTTATCATTTCTCATACTCACAGCATTTGCTAATAGGATGGTTGAAAGTGCCATTAAATTGATCTAATTCAAGGCACTTGAGTGCAGTTAGATAATATTCTGATAGTCTTCTGTGCTCTAGTCTCGGTGCCTGCACACATATGCAGTGGCCTAATGGATCAGTGGCAGGAATTATCAAAACCCTAAGTAGCACTTGTACCAAGAGACTATTACGCAATTGTAATTAAAAACCATTAGTCACTGGAATTTTTCTCACTTTTCCCCCTTTGGTTGGTGTTCTTTATTTTCTTCTAGCTCAGTTGGCTAATTCTAAAGAATAATTTAGTTTTCCAAATGCTCAAGAACACCAACTGTGTTCACGTGTTTCTAAGAATGATTTAATAAAACCTTTAAATTAACTTGCTGTAATTTCTGGATGGTAACCACATCCTTCACAGTGGTGGTAAGAAGGCTGTATGTGCTAGAGATGATTATTGACATGTGGGCTTGTAAGATACCAAGGCATGAAGAACTTCACTGCAGAAATATCAGAGCATGTACCTCTTCACTTTAGCAATGTGACTAATTTCAGTGCTTTCTAAGAATTGAAGAAATTACTGAAAAGAAAATAAGGACAATGAATGCCTCATTCTTTAGCTAAAAAATATCCTTACATCTAACAGTCAGAAGATCAGTTAAAACCCTGTCATCAACCAGTTTGCAATGCTAAGAGAATTATGGTAATAAATGAACTTGAAATTGATTTCTAGCTCCAGGTAAAAATCTGGGTACAGAAAAGAATCATAAGTTTATTCTCTGTGGGAACCCTTTATTTCCAATTAGCAAGCTAGAAAGCTTCCATAAAGAAAGGCAAAGACTGGGGCACCTGGGTGGCTCAGTCAGTTGGGCTTCTGCCTTCGGCTCAGGTCATGATCCCAGGGTCCTGGGATCGAGTCCCACATCGGGCTCCCTGCTCCGCGGGAGGCCTGCTTCTCCCTCTCCCACTCCCTCTGCTTGTGTCCCCTCTCTCGCTGTGTCTCTCTCTGTCAAATAAATAAATCTTAAAAAAAGGCAAAGACTGGGGTGCCTGGGTGGCTCAGTTGGTTAAGCGACTGCCTTCGGCTCAGGTCATGATCCTGGAGTCCCGGGATCGAGTCCCACATCGGGCTCCCTGCTCGGCGGGGAGTCTGCTTCTCCCTCTGACCCTCTTCCCTCTTGTGCTCTCTATCTCTCATTCTCTCTCTCTAATAAATAAATAAAATCTTTAAAAAAAAAAAAAAAAAAAAAAAAAAGGCAAAGACTTCAAATAGAAAGCCAATGTAGACATTAAGAAACTAATAAAGTTAATTATGTCAGCCTCTGCTGAACTTCTACCCATCTTTTCCACATTCCTCTGGACAGGTGTATTTAATAGTTATAAATACTGATAAAAGGGTCAAGTCAAATGTTTGCAGGATGTTTGGATGATCGATTCCTTGATTGATTTGATTGATTAGTTGATGGATTGATTCCTGAATGATCAGGCAGAAGGACTGACCACACCAGTTTAACAACAGAGCTTTTGCTAAGTATAGCAGATGAGCTGATTAGCTTTACCTTGGTGCTTCTTTCACGCACTACTATTATAAATTCCAATCATCATGAATGTCAAAGCCCTTCTCCTGATTCAGGCTTAGGGCAGAAGAAAGGAAAAAAAAAGAGAGAATAACACTAAAGAGCCAAAACAAAAACAAACAAACAAACAAAAAAGGAGGAGGAAGATCAGAAAGGTCAAAGCTACCTGAGAACTTGTCAGAAAAGCAAATTCTTAGGTGGGCCCCGCTCCATACTTACACAATCCAAATCAGGGTGGAGCCCAGCAATCTGTTTTAACAAGCCCTACAGGTGATTCTAATGCTTTCCAAAGACAGAATCACAGAACAGCAATAGAACCTTAAAGAAATGGTGGGGTTTTTTTTAATAGTTTACTTTAGATTGACAGTTTTTGAATGGAGATATTATAAATGGCGAGAAAAGAAAGTAATCTCCTTGGGGGTATTAATGGGTGTTGTCCAGGTAAGTGGCAGCTGTGAGCAAAAGATCATCTTGGGAAAGCTCTGAAAGCCAGCTGATAAAACTCTGGTCATTGAATGCCAGCAGGCTAGCTCCAAGGATCTGGCAGGGTCCCACAGGACCAGCCAAGAGATTGCTTGGTTGCACGCAAGATCGAAAGGTGAGCCAGCAGGAGGTGAAAGCAAAGATTGCTGAAAGTATAGAGAAAATGCAGGTACAGACAGAATGTCTGGGAGTCTTAGAAAGGAAAGGAGGAGTCTCATCCTTGCTTATGGTCCAGGGGTCTTTACTGAGGATTATGGCCTGGTGTACATGTCCTCTTAGGCATCCAGGAACTGGTTAGAACAAAGACGAGGACCTAGGTGTTAGTCCTTGGAGCCAGGGAGTCTTGGCATGGAGATGCTTAGTGCTGGTAGTCTAGAATACACATATGATAGCTTTGCTGGTCGTTCTCACCTGGTCCTTCCTTAGATGTTCTCTATTCTAAAGAAATCATTAATTCCTTCCCTTACAAGGAGGACATACACTATTTGCATTCTGAGGCATGTGTAAGGTGGGGGTGCAGGTCCTAGCAAGAATAGAAGCAGAAGGAGTAAAAGGCAGATTTTTATGGAGTCCTTCAGTTTCCTTGTCTCAATTGGATATGCGCTGTGGAGTAAAGTGGCTTAGGCTATAGAGAGGGGTGAGCAAGAGATGAGTTGGGGGAAAAAGAGGGGCTGTTGCCCTGGAGGGTTTCTTCCAAGAGCATGAGTTTGGGCTGGGTAAGCATGTGAGATTATATGATCAGCATCACTTTCCATTCACTGCCCTTGAATGGACCTTGGTAAAGGCAGTAGAGAAGGCTAAAAACTAGAAGACCCTGACTTTGACTAACAAATCCTCCATTTTTTTTTTTTACGCTTGAAGGGTAAATTACGAAAAACCTATAACTGTTCTTGTCACACCCAGAAAGCAAGGTAAGCCAGCATTTTACAAACTCTCCATCCTCTCAGAAATAGGAAGGGCAAAAAGTCAACATGAGACTAACTTTTAGCCACCTTCACACCCTCCCCATGAATGAACTCACGTATGTGTGAACTCACACATGGGTCTCAAAATTGCCCTTCCCCGCCACTCCTACCCCCACAGTATCCAAAGACAGAGAAGGAAATGTGCTTTATTTCACCGTAATAAGAGGAATCCGATTCCCTATAGCGAGGTTCTCACTCAACTCATGTAGGAAAAAAGCAGAGTGGAGTTGTATTGACGTTGAGGCTGGTATGAAAGAAAATAATCCACTTCCACTGGCCCCTAGAAGAATTACATTTCCTAATTCTCTCGTCGTAAGAGCTGCAGTGTTCCTATCCTAAAGAAAGATGGGGTTGCCTGGTGAGACCCACATTTTCCTGGACATGCAGGGCAGGTGTTGGTCCATATGAGTTGTGCCTTGGATCCAACTCCAAGTTCTGTCTGTCTTTTTGGCTGTCCATCACAGGAGGCATCTTCAGCAGGCCACTTCTCTTGCTGGAAATACCATCAGAAATGCTTAGTCTGAGGCTTCCCCATAGTTGGTGACTACAGGCAGATAATGTAATCTCTCCTTCAAGATGATGCACAGACCTCCACAAGCTTCTAGCCCACCTACACAGGAAATCAAATTCCATCACTTCTAATGCCAAAGAATAGAAAAATGACCTCTATAACCTTGCCCATCTGCCTCACCTTCTGTTGAATCACCAGGCATTTATGTGTGCAGTAAAGTCAAGATTTGGGGGAGTATTAACTTCACAGGAATGGATACCTTTTCATGTTCTTAAAAGATTTTCACCCAGGGTGTCTGGGTGGCTCAGTTGGTTAAGGGACTGCCTTCAGCTCAGGTCATGATCCTGGAGTCCCGGGATTGAGTCCCGCATTGGGTTCCCTGTTTGGCAGGGAGTCTGCTTCTCCCTCTGACTTTCCCCTCTCTCATGTGCTCGCTCTCTCAAATAAATAAATAAAATCTTAAAAAAAAAAAAAAAAGCTTTTCACCTGTCCATCCATGTTCCCAAGTCAGGGATTCTTATTTTCCCTACACACCTGTACCCAATATGGAACAATTTACACAGTATTCATTTCCTTTCTCCAAATATTCATGCCTTCAGGGCTTGATCTTCTACTCCCAAAGGACCTATGAAGGAATTTCTTTCCATCAGAAAATTTCTGGTGCCAGTAGTTAATTTTTGTTTAGTGTCACAAAAATCCAGCCTTTGTTTCTCACTGCTGATCTGAAAATCAATTTGACCTGGTTCCATACTTTTGACTTTACTCCTTATTCTCTAACATCCCTCCCTATTCACACCCCAACTCCCTAGATCAGCTTACTGATTTAATGTCCTTGATCTTCACCCAGTTCTTACTGGAAGCATGGGTCACACCTGCTTGTGCTTACAACCCCATGGTGGTAGGCAGTGAACACTGTAATGTTGAGGTTGGAAAGCGTCCTTGAGCCCATTTAGACTGCTTTTGAAACAGTGTTCTGCGGAAAACCATGGTGCCCACAGTGTTACTGAATGCCTGAGGGTGCTGCAGAAGCCAACTGAGAAATAAATCTACATGAGTGGGATCTCCAGGCCTTCATGAACCAGGGAAACTGGGCTCTTCTCTGCTTTATACATTGAGCTTCCATGTTAAGAGTTTATTAAAAAAAAAAACTTTATAATGCTTAAAAAACAATCACCTGGAATGATAATGTCGGTGAGGTAACTGAGACTCAGTGTCCAGATTGCAAACGGTAGGGCACGATCTTGCTGAGTGAACATTCTCACAACTCAGACAAACTACCTCCCTATAAATCAGTTATACTTAACTTTTTCCTCAATTAGAATGGTTTTATAGCCAAAATTTGTTGACTACACATATTTTTAAGTGTACAGTTCAATGGTTTTTAGAAAATTCAGAGAGATGTGCAATCTTCTTCACAATCAATTTTAAAACATTTCTCTCTTCCCCCACACCCCCCCCCAAAAAACCCTGTACCCTTTGGCACTAACCTCTCTATCCACCCCTTCATCACCATGCCTCAGCCCCTAGAAAGCACACGTTTACTTTCTGCCACTGTGGACATTTTATATAAATGGAAGTATGCCATATGTGGTCTTTGGTGACTGATTTTTTTCACTTGGCATAACGTTTATAAACTCTATCCACATTGTAACATATATCATTATTTCATTTCTTTTTATCACCCCCCAAAATAATTCTTTGTATAGATATATCACATTTTTATTTATTCATTCATCAGTTGATGGATTTTGGGTAGTTTCCACTTTTTTACTATTATGAATAATGGTACTATGAATATTCACATATGAGGGGGTTTTTTGTGGATATATATTGTCATTTCTCTTGGGTGTATTCCTAGGAATGAAATTTCTGGGTTATAGTATAAATCAGTGTTACTATAGCAACTTTTTGAGGAACTGCCAAACTGTTTCCCATAGAGGCTGTGCTGCTTTTTATTCCCACCAACAACGAATGTATGAGAGTTCCCATATTTACACAGAATTGCCAACATGCTTATTGTTTGTCTTTTTTGGTTATAGCTATCCTAGTGGGTGTGAAGTGGCATTTCATTGTGATTTTGATTTGCCTTTCCAGAGAGCTAATGATGTTGAGTGTCCTTCCATGTACTTAGTGGTCATTTTTTTATCTCCTTTGGAAAAGTATCAATTCAAATCCTTTGCCCATTTTTAATTGAGTTATTTATCTTTTTATTACTGCATTGTCAGCATTCTTTATATAGTTTAGATTAAAGCCCCTTTATTAGATATGTATGATTTACAAACGTTTTTCTCCCCTTCTGAGTGTTACCTATTCCCTTTCTTCATGGTATTACTTGCAGCACAAAAGTCTTTAATTTTGATGAAGTCCTATTTATCTTTTCTTTTTTTCACTTGTGCTTTTGGTGTTGTATCTAAGGAAGCTTTACCTAATGCCCAATCATGAAGGTTTACTCATGTTGTTTTGGGTTTTTTTTCTGAGTTTTAGTTTTCACTCTTATACTTAGGCTTATGATTCATTCTGAGTATGCTGGGAAACAAGGATCCAACCACATTCTTTTGCATATGGATATCCACTTATCCCAGGATTACTTGAAAAACTGATTCTCCTTTCAATTTTGATGACACCTTATCAAAAATCTATAACTATAAATTTAAGGATTTATTTTTGGATTGTCAATTCTATTCCTTTGGTCTACATGTCTGTCTTTATGTTATTGTCACAATGTTTTGACTGCTGGTACTTTTTTATTTATTTTATATATTTATTTGAGAGAGACAGAGAGAGAGAGCACACACATGAGAGGAGAGAGGGGCAGAGGGAGAGGGAGAAGCAGACTCCCCGCTGAGCAGGGAGCCCACCACGAGGCTAGATCCCAGGACCCTGGGATCATGACCTGAGCCAAAGGCAGGTGCTTACCTGGCTGAACCACCCAGGCGCCCTACTGTCACTTTTTAAAAAAAAAATTTTTATTGAAGTATAGTTGATATACGATGTTCCATTAGTTTCTGTTGTACAACATAGCAAATTGCCAATCCTTTATGCAATCAATGCTCACTGTGATAAGGGTAGTTGTTACACTCTTAGTAGTAAGATTTGAAATTGGGAAGTGGAAGTCTTCTGACTTTATCTTTCTTTTTCAAGATTGTTTTGACTACTTATGTCCCTTATTATTCCGTATGAATTTTAAGATCAGCTTTTCCATTTCTCCAAAGCAAGTAATTGGGATTTTGATAGGGATTGAACTGACCCTGTAAATTACTTTGGAGAGTATTGCCATCCTAACAATATTAAATCTTCCAACCCATGAATATAGGGTGTATTTCCATTTATTTAGGTTTTTTAAGATTTCTTTTAGCAATGCTTTATAGTTTTGCATTTTTTTGGTTAAATATAGCCCTATTTTATTCTTGATGCTATTGTAAATAGAATCATTTTCAGAATTTCATTTCCATATTGTTCATTGCCAATGCATATAAATACAACTGATATTTATATATTTATATTGATGGTGTATCATGAGCCACTGATGGACTCATTTATTCTAATTGTTTATCAGTGAATTCCTTTGAATTCTCTATATGCAAGATAACACCAGCAAAAAAAAAGGTAGTTTTGCTTCTTCACAATCTTGATGCCTTTTCTTTTTCTTTCTTAATTATCCTGGGTGCAAACTTCAGTACAATGTTGCATAGATATGGACAGTAGAATTATGCTTAACCTTGATATGTTCATTGTGATTTGGGAGGAGAATAGTTGTTCCTTCCTAATATTATTTGCATCAGTCACATTATATACTATATATAGTGTTTATCATATATGTATAAAAGTGATAGATAAATGTATATTTTGTAAGAGCAGTCAATTTAGGGCTATTAGGTGGATAAATACTAGAATGCTGGTAAATGTCATAAGGGAATTAAGTTAAACTTCAGGATTTTCCTTCGGTTTGCACATCAACAACAGAATCTTTGAGTCTCTCCCTACTTTGTCACTTGTCACAGAAAGCCTGCCCACCTTTGCAGGTCTCTCCTGAGAGTGGAGTGGAGTAATTCTTCTGACAGATGTTATAAGCTGGGAGCGGTGTTAGAACATAAAATAAAAACCCCTGATTTCAACAAAAGTTGTCACTGAGTAAACATGCATGGAACATCTACACTGCCCAAGCTCTGTGGAAGAGGCTACTTGAATGTTATCATAAAGCAGAGAAAGAGCTCACCTGCAGAGCCTTTTGGACATTGGGCTTTTTGTGAGTGACTCCATGATACAGTAGAAAGAAGACCAAACCAGGAAGCAGATAACATGGTCTACAATCTTGATTTCTTTTGGCTCTGACCAAGTCACTTAAGTGTTCTCATCAATACACTAGAAATCGGTATAGTTGTCCATCCAACCATCAAAGGGTTGTTATACACATACGATGTGATAATACTTAGGAAGCTATGCCTTGCTCTGCAACGTCAGGAAATGCTATTTCAGGCATACAGACTCTTAATAGGTATCAGTTAATTTGTTGGAAGTTAGCTATTACAAGGGTAAAAAGAAAGATCATTTCCTTTCTATTTTTTTCCAACATTTTGTTCGATTCGTAAGGTCATCTAGTGACTGAGATTTTTTTTTTTTAATTAGGAAATCCAAGTTGTCCATGGAATGCAATTTTAATCATGAACTTGATGATGATGCATATTAATTCCAACAAACCCTTTTAACCACAGTGTCTTTTGCTCCAATAGGCTGACAATGAAGTCTCAAGGAAAGCTGAAAACTCTATTAGGGAACACTTCCTACTGTGTGTTCTTTCTTAAGGGCATCCTGCCTGACATGAAAATGTCAAGGCATCAGCCAGTTCGGGAGCTAACTAGTAGATCAAGGAATACTAAAATGATTTATCACAATCAACCCGTACCCTTTGGCACTAACCTCTCTATCCACCCCTTTCATTTTAACTCTCAAAAGACTAATTTCAATACTCCAGAAATACAGATAAGTGGGGTTATCCTTTGGGAAAGAAAAGAACTAAAAGAGCATGTTCATAGTCCGGTTTACTGCTCGTTTTTGGTGTGGCAATCTGAAGGTTCTAGTTGGTACTGGACCATTTCTTTGCTTTTGTCATGCGTGGCTCTTTTTGCCCTTCCTGCCTACCGCTTCTACCCCTGCAATTGTTTTCACTCCTCCAATAAAGCATTCCCTTAGGTTTCAGTTATTATTGTGCATATCACCATTTCCTGGGTTTTAGACTTCCTTGTGATGCAAACTGTAAGGCACTGGACAAATTACTCTAGATTTTGCATTTCTTAAATTAAGGAGTTGGGTTAGATGACCTGCCTCCGAGTTTTGTTCCTATCTAAAATCCTTTCTTTGTGTAAGAGTGTGTTATTCTATGCTTTATAAGTGATTTTGTGTGAAAAAGGAGTTCTTGGCTTTGAAAAAGAATTTAAATACAAACTAACAGACAAGTGAAATACAAGTTTGTATGAGTCACAAAAGGACAGATGTCTTGCCTGTTCACTTCATCATCTGTAGCACTTAGTCCAGTGCCTAACACATACTAGGTATTCAGTAAAAAATTGTGTGAGTGAATGAGTGAATGAAATGAATGAGACTAGCTCATTATATGTGGATTAGCTGCTCCCTCAATTTGTTCAGTCATAAATATTCATTAGGCATTGCTGTTCAGTGTTAGTGGAAGGCATTTCTACATGGAACCATGCAAGTTGATTGTGATAAATCATTTTAGTATTCCTTGATCTACTAGTTAGCTCCCGAACTGGCTGATGCCTTGACATTTTCATGTCAGGCAGGATGCCCTTACGAAAGAACACATAGTAGGAAGTGTTCCCTAATAGAGTTTTCAGCTTTCCTTGAGACTTCATTGTCGGCCTACTGGAGCAAAAGATACTGTGGTTAAAAGGGTTTGTTGGAATTAATATGCATCATCATCAAGTTCATGATTAAAATTGCATTCCATGGACAACTTGGATTTCCTAATAAAAAAAAAAATCTTGCTGAGTCCCTGGAGTTGAGCTTGTGTTCTATTTTTTATAGTTCTGATCTAATGCAAGCCATTTTATACAGTTCCATAAATTTTTCATCTTGCTCTCAATGGCAGAATACGAGCTATATAAATTATTTCAATCTCAAATCATTTGTAAAAGCAATCTCTTCACGATTCCTCCCTCTCCTAGCCCTTCTCTATTTTGATCTCTGGTAAGGACTTTTTTTTTTTTTTTTTTTTTTTTAATCTTACGTAAGGATTTCTTCCTTTTAATCCTCAGAAGGCCCATGTTTTCTGTGGCTTTTTCCCCCCATTTAAAACTGACTTTGTGATTGTGTTTCAGTTTTGCATTCAGAGTTTCTTGTTTTGATTGATAAATGTTTGCAAGAAATATAATCTCCTCTTATGCTTTTCTCTTCTTTTTTTTCTCCCAGAAGGAGCTTTGCATGGGTAGCAAAGCTCTCCTGATAACACTGGAAATAAATCTTAGTGTCTTTGCCCTGTGATAGGCCTAGACCTTATCATTCTTCTTCTACCCCAGTGATAATTGCTTATCAGTACATACAGTCCTATTCATATGACTCTGATGCCATGGGGGTTTACATCTCCAGGAAGATAGACAGGAAGTGCAGTCTGCTGAATCCATTCTTAATAGCTTTAATAGAAACCAGACAAAGAAGGGATACTGGGCCAGGTTGACTATCTCAAAATGATAAGATCATCTATGCACTTTTGGATGCTTTCTCGTGAAGCTTATTTTTTTCCCTCTGCTCTGAAATGGCTGCCCTGGAGAGGTGAGGGTTTGCAAAATGCATTCCTGTCAAAGCTACAATCAAAATAAAAGATTATATATGAAAAAATAAATCCAAACTCACTGCCATTTTTACTTTCCTTAGCCGCTGAAAAGGGAATCTTAGAAGTCACCCAAACATAACCCACTCAGGATAAACAGGCCCACAGCCCAACAGGACACTTGGGAGCAGCCACATTCTTTGAATAAAACTTGGAGAAAATAAGTAGAGATTGAACTTTCTACAGAGAAAATAAGTATACCAGTTTGTATGTGGAGGATTAGATATAAACTATGGGGAAGAAGGGAGGAGGGAAACTGAACTGGGAAGAAAAAGGGAGGAAGAAGGAGGGAAGAAGGAGGGGGAAAAAGGAGACCTGAGAAAAATGTTGGAACGCAATCTTACTTGTTCCCCCATCCTCTTGAAGGAGTTGGGAAGCACAGATAGAATGATTCCCCCACCAGATCAGGGTAAGAAGCAGGGTAACCAAGTCACCTCAGACTAAAACGGCTCTACATGTTCTAGACTTCTGAAATGTCCATGGTGGGCACAGAACACTCCAGAATAGTGGGCAAGGTCTGACATAACTATGGTGGAGGACCACTGAATTGGTATGGTCTCAGCCGATCCTACCTTCAGCTAATGATACCATTTTTAAAGAAAAAAACCCAGTTGAGAGTTACATGCTATTGGGAAAAAAAGCAGTTAAAGTTTTTCTTTTTCCAGGTTAGGGAGACCACAGTAACCCGCCACTTTCAAAAACCCTGCCAATTTATGTGCATCATGGAAATTTCCTCTTCTTGCATAACAAAGGCAGCCTAACCACAGGTGTCTAAATAAATGCCTTTCATATCTGTGAGTATTGAGTATTACTGGGCTTCTTGATGATTTTATAAATTGTGTCAGATGAAAACAGACCTCTTTCTGGAACTCCTGCTGTATACGTACCTGCTACCAAGACACACAGGAGTCCCTGCTGTATTAAGTGTAGTTCCTTAGGGACTTTCCCCAATATTTCTACCTCTACCCACATCCCCACTTCAAACCATCACCCTATTTGGTGTCCTTTTCTCGTCCTACTAGACCAGTTCTCTCACCTGTCTTCAAAACTCAGCTCAAGTTTTGCTCTCTTTTGGATTTCATTAATTTGTTATCTGCCCTTTCTGAATATCCACTGTGGGCCAGAGACTGTGCCAAACTCTGTAAATAAATGTGCATAAACTCAATGGAATTTAAACAGAATGACTAGAATATAAAAGGCCAGGTGGTCTAAATCTTCCTGGAGTCAGAAATCAGTTAATTGATTTAATCCATGACTGAAATGGCAGTATTACTCAAGGTAATAGCTTTTCAGATTCTAGTGTGTATATTCTGCCAACACCGTCGAATGGTCATTGCCCTAAATGACGCCTCTAATAAGTGTCAGGACTTAGGTTACGAACTGGCTTAGATTGATCAGGAAGACGTGTCACCTGGTAACTGATTATGTTGAAGTTAAAATCAATTCATTTTAATGAACTTTTATTGAGCACATACTATGTGTACAATGCTGCATTGCAAGTTGGGGAGGCAAATAAAAATGCATCAGATAAAAATTCCTATCTTTAAAGAGCTAACAGTCTGCTGTCTAGTCACATATATGTTAAATGATACACTTTCTGAGTTGAGGTAGAAAAGAAAAATGCAAATAAAGAGTTCAAGAGCCCATCATAGGAAATAATCCCAATTAGAGAGGATTAGGTAAATACTTCATTTTTAAAAGACAATGTACCATATCAGAAAGCTAAATTAATAAAGAGCTAATGGTTCCGGCATTCCAGGACAGATATCCTACAATTCATACTTCTCATGCTGAAAACTAATTCCTTTATTTCATTGTCCTTAAAAAGAAAAGATGTTACCTTTGGGTTCAATTATCTATTCAATGGGTTCAAATCCACCCTTTAAAAAAAAAAAATGATGGCCAATTTAAAAGATACTTTGAAGCCAGCAATATCAACATGTCCTCATGTTTGTATACAGTGGTGTTCAAGAGACAGAGGAACTTGATCCCAATCAAGATGACTAGTTTTTGTGTACTTACATCTTTCCATGTACATTGGCTTTGTTTACCTGGACAAAGAGACAAGATAGCAATCTAGACAAAAGCTTACAAAGCAACCAAAATGGAAAGCAAAATTACAGGACACATCATGATTTCAACCATCTTAAAGATAAGAACGTAAACACCAATTGAATGGATAAATGGAAAGTTATTCGAGGACGAGGATAAATCCATTTATTGTAGTGATTTTTAACAGAAAAATAAATGAATTAGCACAATTAGGAAATCTGCTTTCTCAGGTGTGGTGCCTTCTAATTTAGAACCACTTGCTAATGGATGAGCTGTATAGGAATGAGTATACCATTGTCTTATATATGAATAGAAATTGGAATCCAAACTGTTGTTAAAGATTAGGAAAAAATAGTTTCTGTCCAGTTCATGAGTATAAACACATGCATACACATAGATCTATACATGTTTAAACAAGTTGAAGTATGAAAGAGAAAGAAAAAGGAATGGAAGGAGAAGAGGGGAGACAGAATTTGTATCTACCGCACACTGACCGTGTGAGTTCAGGGTGAACAAACACAACACTCTACATAAGACTGCTCCACGATACGCCCCCAGGACTCATTTATCTGTGCCTATGGATTCATGCTGGTGGTGTTCATATTGTAATATTCAGTCTGATTGATGGGGCTAACTGTGCCCTAACCTAGCACAGCGTCTTGCAAAGCAGTAAGTGCCCACTCCCAAAGTGTATGAAACTTAGGCTGTAGGGAAAAAGTCAAGCTTGGAGAAATGTGATTGTCAGATTATGGTCTAAGCATTAGTTTTTTTAATCTATTTTTTTTAAGATTTCATTTATTTATTTGTTAGAGACAGCACAAGTGGGGGGAGCAGCAGGCAGAGGGAGAAGCAGGCTTCCCACTGAGCAAGGAGCCCAATTCGGGACTCAATCCCAGGACCCTGGGATCATGACCTGAGCCAAAGGCAGACGCTTAATGGACTGAGGCACCCCTAAGTTTTCATTTTTAACCCACTGTGATTATGGGGCTGCAAGTTTTCCTCCTCTATCTGTGCGACTTCCAATTTATGACCAAGATTTTTGGTGACTTCATGTCATCACTTGGAGTTGGTTTTCTTAGAACATCACCAGAGTCATTAACATTCCTTTTGCACCTCATTCTTGTTCTACCAACTAGATTGTGAGCGTCTTGTAACAATGGTTCCATTTCTATGTCTCTTGAACTTAAGAAGAACGAGCAATAGATAGGATCCCCTTGTCCATTCCTTTATCTTCTTGTCTGGTCTTCCTCTTCTCTACTAGATACTTTGTCTGCTTGAATTAATTATTTTCCAGTTGGCCCTGCCATTTTTCCCTGCGCATAATACTTGCAGGAGCATTGCCTTAAGATAAAAAACAAAAAACAAAAAACAAACAAAAAAAAAACCCACATTTGACTAGAGTCACAGAGTCCTGGTTTTTAGTCACGTGTCTGCCACTAAGTAGCAATGAATGTGACACTAGGGGGATCCTTTGAAACCCTTCTGGGCCCCAGTTTTCTTACCTTTGATTTCAGGGAGGTAAATTAGTTGAGCCCTAAAGTTTTTATGTTCTATATTCCATAATTTGAAATCATTGCTAGGGTATCTTCTGATTTTTTTTCTTCTTTAGAAATTCTATAAGTCTATGGCTCTGTTAGATCACTAGCCATTTGAAATCATTGCTAGGGTATCTTCTGATTTTTTTTCTTCTTTAGAAATTCTATAAGTCTATGGCTCTGTTAGATCACTAGCCATCCAAGATGGCTCCATGGAGCCCTGGGGGTTGCGTGGAGGTGCCTTGGAGGCTGTTGTGGTATGGGGAAGAGAGGGAAGGGGAAGCAAGCAGACCACTTCAATCAGAACAGTTCACTATGATCTATTTTAGATATTGGTCTTCCTGAATAAGATTTCATTTGAAGAAAGGACTCTATGATTTTTTTTTTTAAAGTTTTGAACATCCTCTGTACTAGATTAAGAAACTTCCTTTAACATTATGTAAAAATAAGTTGATGGTGATTATGGGTCCTAAACAGATAATGTCCAAATTAAGAAAGATTGAAATGCTATGTAATGATCAGTTAATCTAAAACATTTTATAAAACTGATTTGCAATTGTCTTGAAAAGGATATCAGCTTTAAGTACTGCTCAAATAAGAATGAGGTTGACATGTCAAAAGGAGACTAGGAAGGTGGGAATATGTTTTATATTAATTTTAGGTACAGCACAGTGTAGTGGCTCCCTTCTGAGAGTCTGGGTTATGTTTCTACCAGGCTACAGTGAAGCATAATTATGAGAATAGATGGCAGTTATTTTCTTTTATGTGTGCTTTCTTGGCGAGTAAAAAAGACTTGTCAACTTTATGGTAGTTTCTGCACTTCTTAAAATTCTGTAAGTCTATGAAATCCAAAAATGTCAGAACTAGTCCTTACAGAATTTAGCACACTGTTAGGTATTCAGGTGGTGCTCAATAAATGCTTATCTGATTGAATAGGGTGTAAAGAATGCAGAGGTTGCATTCTAGCCAATCCAGATTAGAAATCTGATAAACCTAGAACCTGCTAAATCGCCTTTGTCTACAGAGAGAACTGTCCACAATACCTTTATTAAAGAATTCAGTCAAATTCCATTGACTCGGATTTTTAAAATTGAACGAATGAACCAGGAGGAAAATAACACCCAATCTTCCTTCTCATGTTCTTCCTCGTTTCTCTGTTCCTTCTGTTAGGCATGTCCATACTACTGTTTGGCTCTACGCTATAGTGTGCCTGTCTTCTGAAGGCTGCCCAGTAAAGCTAACCATCATTTTTAATGTTTCAGTTAAAAACATATTACAAATTAGAAAAAATTACTTGTTTTTGGAATTGTGCCATTCTGTGATTTGAGCCCTGCTCCTACCTCTCATGTTTTAATATGATCCCCTCCCTAGCACTCCTTCAGTAAATGCATGGTATTTAGGCTCTCCGTCACTCATGTCTGGTCTCCTCATTGAGCTTATCCTTTTAAGTATCCCAAATCAATATCACATCATTGTTGCATATCTGAGAAAAAGATTTTCGAGAATAATCCAATCCCCTCAAAAGCTCATTTCAAGTACCGTAACAACAATTATTTGACCTCACGTATAGAGAATCTGATAATGAATGAGGGAGAATTTTGTCATTTGAAATCTCCTCTGCCCTCTAAGTATTTATGTACAGTTTCCATTATATCTCTGTTAAGTAACATGTGTGAGAGTTTCCAACTCCTAAAAGTCAGCATCTGCCCCCCCCCACCCCGCCCCTCGAGCCATAACATTTCTTTGGACAGTCTGTCTTTTGTTGGACTAAGAGATACCCATTATCCTGTCCAGTGACTTCTCTAACATTTCAAAGGAGGACCTGTGGCATGGCCTCCCAGAAGCCAGGGAGACATCAGAGGGAACAAATAGCCCACCATAACTAGATTGCCCTGAGGACAGAAGTTTAACAAGGATCCTTCCCATCCCGTCTTCCACAGCCCACACAGGCATCCACACACAGGTGTATGTGGGCACCATATGGACACCCTCCCACTCTCCCTGTTAGACCCTGTGACTGAGTTGAAGGCGTTTGTGAAGTCACATGTGCACACAAAGCACAATTGCTTTCTCTTTCCACCAGTCTCTCATCTAGGATTCATCCATTATCGTTGATGTGCTTTATGCTTTTGACAATGGCATTCCTAAACTATCTGGTTTCTGTCTTGTTTTTTGTGTTGTTTTGTTTATTGGATTTTCAGGGAGTGAATGCCTTTGTTTCTGCTTGCTCTCTAGACCCAGGTCTGGGGCCATTAGGAGCTTTGTCCAAGGAAGGTGAGATACCAGTTTAGGTTGTCTTCTTTACAAAGGAGCCCTTCACTGGCCTCTCTCTTTCTTTTCAGACTTCCATTCCTCTTCCTTCTAATTACTAAATCATTATGTCTGAATAGCCTGAGGTCCAGGGCCCAACGTGTCTTTGTTCCTCTACATATATTTGAATTTTGGCTCTATGGACCTTTTCCCTCTTGATTCTGCATTCCTGAGTATGCCTAAATTATTCTATTATTCTGCCAAGATTTTTAACCAGCACAAAAAGTAAGTGGGAACTCTGGGCTGACTCTCTACTTTGCACCCTCTAAGTAGAATCTGACATACTTAAGGTATATAAGAAATTTCTACCTACGATGGTCTTTTGAGCTTAGCATATTTTCCATTTACATAGTGTGATAACAAATCACCCCCAAAATGTAGTGGCTTAAAATAATAATTTGTTTTTATTTTTTCACACGCTGGTATTTATAGGCCTCAACTGGGCAGTACTTGCTTGGGTCCTGGTACACTTTCAGTCAGATGAGGCCAAGACTGAAGTTATCTGAAGGCTCGCTGGGCTGGAATGGCTGGAACAGCTGAGGGCTGGTCAGGCATCTCTACATGAAGCTTCTTCACATGGCTAGCTTGGGCTTTCCCAAGCTAGGTGGTCTTAGAACATTTGGGCTTCTTACATGGCAGCTGGCCTCCCCAACGTGGCATTCTGAAAGGCTCAGGTAGAAGCTGGAAAGCTTCATATGACCTAGCCTCAGAAGTTGCACAGCACCATTTTCTTTGTATTCTCTTGGTCGAAGTAATCATTAGCCAGCTCAGATTCAAGTGGGAAGAAGAACGGTCCTTCCCTTTCATGTATATAGTGGGGAAAGGTATTGAAGCTATCATCATCTTGGAGACAAGCTACCATAGTAGGTATCAAGTAAAGCGTATTATAAAGAACTAACGCATTCTAATTTTTTTTGTAGGTTTATTTATTTATTTATTAGAGTAAGCACACGCATGTGCTTGAGAGCAGCGAGAGGGGCAGAAGGAGAGGGAGAAGGAAAGAAGCAGACTCCCCACTGAGCGCAGAGCCTGAGGCAGGACTTGATGCCATGACCCTGAGATCATGACCTGAGCCAAAATCAAGAATCAGACACTCAACAGACTGAGCCATTCAGGAACATCAAAACACATTCTAATTTTTTAATAGCAACTAAACCACACACTAATGTCACTTCAAAAAAAAAAAAAAAAAGCTTGTATGAACTTATTTCCTGAAACCCATTTAGAATAAATACCTTGGAAGCCTACACTTTGAAAGGAGTATCAACTCCACTGAACACAATTTGGGAATGAATGACTTGCTTGGTGCCTAGAAAATGACAGCAGTAAGGTCGTATGCAACTTGCTTTAGAACCATTAGAATCTAGAGAACGAATGCTGGCTTTATCAGTAGCTTTCAGACAAGGCAAACAGACATATTTTAGCAAAGATATCTTCATTGTGGTTAAACCCAAGCTGGTTTAATTCAGCCTGGTACACAGTGCAAACTCATAAAAGTATATTGCCTGGCATATAGTAGGTGCACAATAAAAATGAGCTTTAAGTATTCAATTAGGGCGCCTGGGTGGCTCAGATGGTTAAGCATCTGCCTTCGGCTCAGGTCATGATCCCAGGGTCCTGGGATTGAGTCCCGCATCGGGCTCCCTGCTCCTTGGGAGCCTGCTTCTCCCTCTGCTTCTCTCTCCCTCTCTCTCTCCCTCTGTCTCTCATGAATAAATAAATAAAACATTAAAAAAAAAGAATTTTAAGTATTCAATTAAACAATAGAGTATCATAGTCTGAGCCGAAACCATACTTAGTGATGCATTAGAAAAACAACTTTAGGTTTTAAGGCAGGAGTCTGGCACTCAACAAGGGGAAGGGACCTGCCCGAGGTCACACAGTTTTAGGAAAAGAGCCAGACTGGAGTTCATCTGGATTCAAATCCTCTCACTTACTACAGAAGGAATCACATCTCAAAGTGCTTAATGACCTGGGAATTTTACCTCAAAATGAATGCCATTATACTTCAGCTGGAATTTTGCTGAATTCTGCTGAGAACAGCTTGACCCTCAGTTAACGAGTGCATACATATTTCGAGTGTTTCACATCTGCCAGGTGGGTGCAAATGTGGATAATTAGCCCTGACCTTGGACAGACAATGTGGTTCACCCAGTTACAGATGTTGCAGAAAGTTGTCCTGGGCTTTGATTAAATTTAGTAGAAAACCAGCAAGAAGCATTATGTGTCAGAAATAACTGATGGTTTTGCAAGGAATCTTGCTGAACATAAGTATGTGAATATTACATTTCTCTTTGGGAGATTAAAAATTCAGTTTGGTATATTCTTACACAAGAGGCTTCTTAATACTCATGTCAGCTAAAGCTGAAAACAATAGATATGTATGTGTTTGCTGTGATAGTATAAATCAGTTGTTTAAGAAAAGTAAGTATCTATTGAGCTCTTGATGTTTTTCACCCTATGCTACTTACTACAAGTAAGTGGTAAAAGATAAAATTGCCTCCCTATAAGGAATTTACAATTAAGTATAGGAGGAAAGTCTAGTACACATAAATATTTAGACACTAAGAAATGACTGATTATTTTTTTTTAATATTTTACTTATTTATTTGAGAGGGAGAATGAGCAGAGGGGGAGGGAGAAGCAGGCTCCCCTTGGAGCAGGGAGCCCGACACGGGACTCGATCCCAGGACCCTGGGATCATGACCTGAGCCGAAGGCAGATGCTTAACTGACTGAGCCACCCAGGTGCCCCAATAAGTGACTGATTATTAACCTATGCTTAAAGAGGCAGGAGTGAAGAAAAGGAGAAAAATCATCCATTTAGTGTTTGTTGTTGACAGAAAGACTTCATGGAAGGAGTACAGCTTGAGATGGACTTTTAATGATAAGTAGGACTTGAACAGGAAAAAGCCAGAGATAATACTGATACATTGTTTATGAAGAACCAAGGATAATACTAAAATTATCCACAATCCAGCCTCAAAATGCTAGTTACCAAAAAAGAAAAAATCTATTTCTTATACTGGGATACTTGTGAAATGGAAAAGTTACCAAATATGATGTATAATACTACGAGAATCCCACATTCACTTATACTTCAAACATTGGCATTTTCTCCAGAAAATTAGACAAATGTTGGTATTGTCCATAAATTTAGCATGTTGGTCAGTAAAGCTTTTGTATTATCCATGGTCAAGTGATTAATACCTTTTATCTGGAGAACTAATGATTCTATGGGTGGCCTCCTATCTAATGACAACATATTCTAGTTAATACAAGGAAAAAAGAGTTCCCATCATTCCCACTTGTGGCTGAAAATTGGCACTGAGACTGATCCACACATCAACCTCGTGTGCCAGTTATAGCAAGTCTGTCGGGTTTTTATGCTTCCTCTTATTTAGGCGAGATCCATTTTAGAAAGTGATGCTTCCCACCAGGCTCCATTGACTTAGTTAATGCTTCCTCATTAAATTTCTTATTTATTCCAAAAATTAAAGAGAAAGTAAAATAGAAAAATCAACCAGAAATCTGCCACATTAACCTATCAACTTCCATTGCCTTTTAATGCATCTCTATATGCAACTATGTGTCCATAGTATTAATCCAATTTTATGGATTCACTTTCACTTTACATTATATCGTTAGGCCCTTTTCTAGTTATCACACAAAATTCTATAATTACTAGTTTTCTGTCTGCATTGATCACTCCCTCCTTTGTTCTCTCATAGCATGCTGTTCTCACCTCTATTAAAATATTTACCTTTTTGTAGAACTACTGTAATTTGTAGGGGCTTTTGTTTTTGTTTTTGCCTCTTTTCCCTATCTACCTTCTGTTTCTACCAAGAGATCATTCCTTTGCCTCTGCTTTAGCAATGTGCACAGGATACGGTTCAAAGATTAATGTTGAATAAATTAATGAGGGTGTAGACATTATTTTGAGCCAAAATATCACAATTTATGTAGCTGTTGTTTCTGTGACTGAGATGTAAATCTTATTTTTTCACCTATCTATAGCCCCTCTGAGATTGGTATTCAAGCATTAGAATATATGAGGATTTGAGAAGGTATAGAAAGTGAGTGTTGTCAGTAAGAGGTCAGGGCAAAGGACAGAAGGGGTGTTTGCAGTAAAACTATATGATGAGTGGGCTACAGTCAACTGTGTTGTCATTATCATGTTTGCCAGTAACTTGACAGAAACAAAAAAGTAATTGAAATCAATCTGAATACTCAGGGTGGGAATTTCCCATCATCAGGGCATGGGTTTCGCTGGAGATAGCTGTGAAAGTGAGTGTATGCTTTTTTTTTTCCTGGCTTCTTTTATTTTATTTATTTATTTATTTAATTTATTTATTTTATTATGTTATGTTAATCACCATACATTACATCATTAGTTTTTGATGTAGTGTTCCATGATTCATTGTTTGTGTATAACACCTAGTGCTCCACGCAGAATGTGCCCTCTTTAATACCCATCACCAGGCTAACCCATCCCCCCACCCCCCTCCCCTCTAGAACCTTCAGTTTGTTTTTCAGAGTCCATCGTCTCTCATGGTTCATCTCCCCCTCCGATTCCCCCCCCTTCATTCTTCCCCTCTGCTATCTTCTTCCTTTTTTTTTTAACATACAATGTATTATTTGCTTCAGAGGTATAGATCTGTGATTCAACAGTCTTGCACAATTCATAGCGCTCACCATAGCACATACCCTCCCCAATGTCTATCACCCAGCCACCCCATCCCCCCTACCACTCCAGCAACCCTTAGTTTGTTTCCTGAGGAATTCTTAATCTCAGGAGTGTATGCTTTTTTTTTTTTAATTTTTTTAAAGATTTTATTTATTTGAGAGAGAGAGAGAATGAGAGATAGAGAGCACGAGAGGGAAGAGGGTCAGAGGGAGAAGCAGACTCCCCGCTGAGCTGGGAGCCCAATGTGGGACTCGATCCCGGGACTCCAGGATCATGACCTGAGCTGAAGGCAGTCGCTTAACCAACTGAGCCACCCAGGCGCCCTAGGAGTGTATGCTTTTGATAACAACAGGAATCTTGTGAGTGAGAGACAGGTGAAGGAAGACTAGGAACAGAGAGATTTTTTTTTTTAATAGGATATATCTGAGCTGACTTGTGGCAGGAATTGGAATACACAAGGTTTTAATATGACTGCCTGTTCCCCACAAAATAATGCAAATACCTAATGGACTTTCTTGGACATAAAGAAAGTATCTGTCCCCCAGTTTTTGTCTTCAGGAATGCTCTACTCTCCATAGGAGTCCCATGAGGTGGGAGAAACAACTAGTGGAAATGTCTGCCAAATGTGAAGTTACATAATCTCTGTGTTGGCATAATCAATATCTTACTTATGTTCCTAAGTGTTCGAAGTTCCCCTTCAGGTTGTCTGCTCCTCCCTTTCTGTCTGCATCCTTTTCCAGGGCAACTGACTCCAGGGTTCTAAAAATAAGGCTGCTCTCACACCTGGCATCTGCCCAACCTTGAAAGAACTGTACTAATTACGGTTGCCAGTGAAGAAGAATGCAAGTGAAGCTCTGAACTATCTTGTTTTGATTTATCATGTGAGCACAGATCTTGAGGGCTTATGGGACAACCTCAGAGGTCACCTAGTCCATATGCTTGCTCTGAGGTAAAAAGACCAAAGCTGCAAATGAATCATCCTGGAGAGAAAAATTAACCTCCCTCTAAGCCCTTCAGAGGAAGCTGTAGGCAAGCTCAGTAACCTCAGTGTGGAGAAGCCCTTCTATTTGTTTTCTGGTGTTTAACCCAAGTCCTTATGCATGGTGTGAGTACCTGCACATGCATACTAGAAGAAAGAAAAGCAGAGCTTAGAATAAGTAGGAGTTGCATTCTTATTCATCAAGATTTGATGCTTTGTTGGCTCTGCCATGTAGTGTGAGGTTTCCTGTGATGGCCCTGACCTGCCTGATTGTATTTAGTGAGAAGCAGGCTGAGAGAGGCTACTTATCCATGGAGAGTGGCTCTTGACACCAGTGCCCCTGAACTCCTTGGCTTCTTCAGCAAATCAAAATCAGTTCTCAGTTTTGAGGCCCAGTGGGGAAAAGGGATGCCAGACAGCAGAGTGAGTGTGTGAGGCTTGTTTCTATGACACCCTGAATGGCTCATGCCTATAGGGAGCAAAGTGCCTGATGCATCTTGTCACAGATGACATAGTATATCAGACTGGTTAAGCACACGGACTCTGTGTCAGACAGACCTGAGTTTTAATTCTGACTCTGCCGCTTACTAGCCCTATTACATTAGTCAACTTACTCAAACATGGAATGCTTTAATCTCCTCATCTTTGAAATGGGGATATTATATCTTCTCACAGGATTGTGACAAAGACTCATTGTAATATACACACAAAGTGCTTAGTATAGTGGGTAGCTATTACGAGTTTTTTCTTTTTATTAGTGTTCTAACTTTTTAAATTGGCTACTATGGAGGGGAAGGGACACTGGAAGTTTCAGTGGGTGAGATTCTCTATTGAAGTAAAAGAATTAAAGAGGTCAATGCCATCGATGTGGTGCCTGGCAAAAGTACTAAAGCCCAGTAACACTTATAAAATATACTCAGTGTGCTGAAAAACATAGGCCATTGTGTCTGTCCTCCATCTGTTTCTATGAGGGTCATTGTATATCCACTATTATCAATCATAGATACTACCCAGTCAGAAACTAGTAGAGGCAAAGAGACATGAGATGTGATTCCTGCCTTCAAGGAATGCTCATCCTATTAGGTTCAATCATACTGAATTGCTATTTTTGTAGGTTAAAAGCAATAGAATAGTAGTGATATCATAACATTCAGGTTAATAATTGCACAATGTATATGATGAGTAAGAACGGAAGGAAATATGTGCTGTGTACTAAATGAGAGTTATTGACAGTTCAGGCAAAGGAACGACTGCTTAATACATTCTGGGGCATCAGGAGTGGACTTAAGCAGAAATGGGCCTTGGTTGAGGCATCTAAAGCTGGGACTCCTTTTCATGCTTCCTGTCATCTCTTCTCTTTCATTCTATTGAGCTTTCCTAACATTGGTAGCAATATAGAAGCAACAGGATGAGGGGAGAAACCTTAAACTTGAAGTCAGAAAACCTAAGTTCAAATCCCAGCTTCACCACTTTCTTGTATGACCTTGAAGTGATTTTACCTTTTCATGTCTCTATTTCCTCATCTGGCCTAAATGAGAAAAATATCAGTCTCACTAGGGTGAGAACGAAATGAGACAGTGTATATGCAAGTGCGCAGTACAGTGTTTGACCCATAGTGACCTTTTTGTTCTGGTCATGGGTCTTTGATTCCAGCTGCACATAATGGTGATGCATTTGCTGCATAAACAATGACGATGCTGGCCTTTTGGAATGATCTCATGCCTGCCCAACACATTTCATCACCCAGTACCTGCCAGAACCTTCCACCTATGGTATAGTTCCTGCTATAGTTCCTGTATACATACACACTCCCAGGTCAGTCTGTCATTCATTCAGCAAGTACTTATTAAAAACACTCTGCATACTTTGAAAATGAAGCAATGGATCGGATAAAGTCCCCCCCTAAATGGAACTTACATTCTATTGGGAAACTCGCTGGTCAAAAGTAAACAATCATATAATACAGCTTCAGGGAGGGAGAGAGGCTTTGGACAATAATAAATCAGGGTAAGTGCAAAGGATAGTAGGAGGACCCTTAATGGGAGTCCTGAACTTAGTAAAGGAGAAAGCCAAGCAAAGATCTGGGAAGGCTTTCCAAGGAGAAGGAAGAGAGATGGCAAATGTCTCAAGGTGGGAAACATCTGGCAGCATTCAAAAGGATTAAAACGCCATTGTAGCTACCAAAGAAGGATTAAAGGAAGAAGATAAACCTGAATTTAAAAAATATTTGAGTTTCTTTTCTTTTTTAAAAAAAGATTTTATTTATTTGAGAGCCAGACAGAGGTAGTGAGAGAGAGAGAGAGCACGAGCAGGGATGAGAGGGAGAAGCAGACTCCCCACTGAGCCGGGAGCCCAATGTGGGGCTCTATCCCAGGACCCTGGGATCCTGGCCTGAGCCGAAGGCAGCGGGCTTAACTGACTGAGCCACCCAGGCGCTCCTAAAAATAGGTAAGAGTTTCTTATGTGTACTTGGAAACAGTGAGGTTGAAGAGTGACCTGATTGCCTTGACTGTTGCATGGAAATGAGAAGGGCTGGTTGATGAGCAACTATAGAGGCAGGGTATAAAGAGGCTATGGTAGTCTTAAGGGGAAGAGAGAATTATGGCTTCAACTAGGGTGATGGTGGAAGTGGGATAAAATAGTGTCTCCATTTTTATTTTTTTTAAAGATACCACAGTCAAGTTGCTGATGAATTGGTGGGGGTGGGTGGGGCAGTGTGAGAAAGAGAGGAATCAAGATAGCTCTTGATTTTTACCTGGAGCAACTGGACGCTTGGTGGTGCCATTGACAGAAATGAGAAGAGCTGTGGAAGATCAGGTCTGTGGGGAGGTCAGTTGAATTTTTTTTTCTCTCTTTTGAGTAAGAGTCATAAATGAAGCTGGACACCTCATTCCATTGTAAATTGAACTTTATAGCTCCACATGACTTTGTGATATTTTTCTAAGGCTGTAGTCTGAGCAATAGATAATATCATTCATGTATAAAGCCAAGGGTTGCCTCCACATGTAATCTCATTTCTCCCGTGACCGAATGACTTTTTGACATTCGAAGTAAACAATTTCAAAATAAATATCTTGTTTATTTATTATAACAGTGATATAGACCTATTATCTCTGCTGTTGGGGGCATGAAACTTACAAAGCTAAAGTTGCAATTCTAACCTAGACTTAAACCAGTTAGTTTTTAAAGAAACTGTTCTGTGACTATAGACATATTTAGCCATCTTGAAAATATAATCATTTAGATTCCAAACTGATAACTACTTACTAAGAAAATCTCATGTGACAGAAATTTGGCTTAAAGGTCACCTCATTTATCCTCATAAAGACTCTTTCAGGTGGTCTTTGAACTCTATTAGGTAGGAGACCGAGATGTAGAAATATGTACACAAACTCACAAAACAAGGTGCTCATAAGTGAGATGGAATGAGAAAGTGGCAATTCATTCTTCCCACCCTCATCACATAGAAAACAGCCCCATGGTAGGGCTTCCTGAGTCTGAGTTGAGAAAATGATCTACAAGGAGCTCTCGTCATGTCCTTTATCATCTTGGACGGTGGTAGAGCATCCCAAAAAAGGTGCCTTAGATTTTCTTCCTTTGTGTGTATCTCACCATTTTTAGCTCCTTTCACCATGGTCTGAAATATCATCCTGTCACATACTTACCTTGAAAATGTTGATTTTAGAATATATGATTTTGCATCATTTAGTTTTAGAGCCTTTGGGGAGAAAGTACTCAAAGGGGAAGTTCTCCTTGTTCCAGTCACGGTCTCCTTTCCCCAACCCTCCCCTGAAAGTCAGATCTCTTTCCCTTTTCCTTCATTTGCATTCTTGTGCTAAACCAGAGAGGTCCTCCGCCCTTCTGGCTCATCAGAGGCTCTCAGTAAATATTGTAGAATGAATGAACACTGCCAAGAAGCCACGCTCCTAAACACTCTGGTTAAATTGTGCCCAAACACCCAATACATAGCAGGCCTGAGAGTATTAAACTCATTCCCATAATGGCTACAAATGGCCAACTTCCTCATGCTTCTCTTGCCTTGCCACATACGCCCATGGGTCATGGGTGCTACTTCAAAAGTACTCTGCCCCTTTGCCCCCAATCATTTCTTAGTGGTTAGTGGTTTTATCCCTTTTTTTCCCCTATTTTTTGGAGGATGTAGGGAAGATAGTGGGGCGGGGAGAGGGGGAGACAGTGGTGGGCTGTCAGACCAGGCAGTGGGCTATCTTCAGTCCTTTCCTTCTGCCTTCTCATGCTACTTCCCCCTTCTCTCTCCCTTTCCCAAAGCCAGTAACAACCTAAAGCTTGTAATAATAATTCTGCCCAAACCAGGCTCCGTAATGTCTCAACATCTAACACCCAGCCAAATACTTTCCCCCACAATGCAATTCCCTTTCTAAGAGGAATTTCTGAGAACATTGTCTCTCCTCTGTTATAAATATGATGTGAAAGTTTCCCAGTGAGAAGAAATTTCTCAAACTACAGAGGGAATTGAAAATCCTCAGTTCCAGTCAATGACAAAAGGACATGTTCAGTTTGATTTTTACCATCAACCTCTCACCATCGCAATTTTTACCTTACTATAATCTGTTTCCACCTGATAAGTTATCTACCTTTCTTCTGCTCTGTTAACTGAAATATTCCGGAAGGTGTTAGGAAATTGCAAGATGATTTTGCATATACAGACTATCTTCTCTCAGCCAATAGAATGATAGTAAAATAATAAAAATTATAAGAGTAATAACAATAATAAAGACTAATTGAGAACCATAAATTTTACCCAGTGCTAAATGCTTTATACTGAGCTAAAGTATTTTCAGCTTTTTTTCACTTAATACCAGTAATACTCCTGAGAGTTGAGTATTATCATCCTCAATTACAGATGAGGAAACAAAGACTCAGGGAGTTGTTATCATTACAAAAAATGCGAAGATGCACAACCGACTGTTAAGACCAGGGTTCAAGTCAAGGACTTCCAGAATCTGATCGCAGTGTCTTGTCTGTATCTAAGAACAAGAGGGAAGAACTGGGGGTATCCTAACTTTTTATGTTGGATGTATACTGTGAACCATATGCCTGATTCCTTGCCGTGGAGCTGCTTATTTTTGTTTCTAAGAGGAAAATAGGATCACATTTATTTACTTATTGTTCCAGCTTTATTGAAGTATAATTGTCATACAAAAAACTGCATATAATTTACACAATTTGTTGTTTGAACATATGTATACACTCGTGTTACCATCACCACAACCCAGGTACTAAACATCTCCTTCACCTCGGAAAGTTTTCTTCTGTTTTTGCTTGATCTTTGTTTGTTTTGTGGTAAGAACACTTATGATGAGATCTAGTCTCTTCACAAATGTTTACACAAGAACGTTAACTAGAGGTACTATCTTGTACAGCAGATCTCTGGGAACTTACTCCTCCTGTACAACTGTAAATTTTGAAATACTATTTTGACTAACTAAAATGATCACACATTCACATCAAAGCAGATTCAGAACCAAAAAGTGGGACAAAAAATAAATACATGTTGTATACACGATGCACATAGCTGATATGTTATGACACCCATCTCGGGGAGTGAGAAGCTACAGTTAGACACGCCCTCTCTTCTCATTCAGAAAGAAGAATGTCATAACAGTTCTGTTGTCTCATTTCCATGTATTTATATCACACCTAAACTGTCAAACTAAAATAATTCAGAGTCAAGACACACATGTGCCTAATTTCTTTTTTTTAAATAGAAATGCTTGCTTCAGTTAAAACTCTCCCCCAAAACACCCTTGTTTACAGCTTTTATCTTATAATTAAATACCTCATTGTCTTCTCCTCAATGTCTACCATGATAATTATAACTTGAGCAAGTCATTTAGGCTCTCTAAGTCTTTCCCCAGTTGTAAAAGGGGAATACTATTAATACCACCACATGGGGTGTTGCAGTGATTTTAAAAAGTAAGAGAGGATGAATCTAAACTAGTAGATCTCAGTAAATGCCAATCTCCTATCCTACTCTGCTTCTAGAATGTAACATTTTTAAGGGTAAGAGCTAGCTGTGGTGTCTCCTTCAGGGCTAGAAGCACGTAAAGTGGATTAAATATTACGCTGATTTTGTCAGTGCCCTCAAATTTCATCTCCTTAGCCCAGAAAAGACCAAAGCTCTTTCTGTAATTTTCCCAGACCTTAATCTAGAGCCCAAAGCTCAGGCCTACTGACGGTTAGTTTCAGCCACCGGGTAGCATGATAATGAAAGGCTAGACTGTAAGTGTGTCTTCCTTCTAACTCAGCTTTGAAGGAAGTGTTGAAGTAGGTATTTGTACTTAAAAAGACAAATGTTCAGAAGACCTGATTCCATTTGCTGATACCATTTCCCCTGGTAGATTTCAGCCAGTTGTGCTACAGCTCATTGCTCACCTATTAAAGCCTGGTTGGTTCTCACATTCAAGATGCATTGGGCAGGTCCACATGTAGCCTTCCACTGCCAATAAGATGAAGTCAGTGGTTGCTGTAAGGCTCATAAACCTGTGACCCTCATAGATCAATTTCAGAGCAGTATTGCACTTAAAAGAACAGTCCCAGCAACCAAGAATATTTTTTAAAAATATTTTATCTATTTATTTGACAGAGAGAGAGAGAGAGAGAGAGAACACAAGCAGGGGGGAACAGCAGAAGGAGAGGGAGAAGCAGGCTCTCCGTTGATCAGGGAGCCCAATGCCAGGCTTGATCCCAGGACCCTGGGATCATGACCTGAGCTGAAGGTAGATAGATGCTTAACCGACTGAGCCACCCAAGTGTCCCAACCAAGAATTATTTTAAAACAACTCAATCTAGCATTACTTATTGTAACGGGGACAGGAAATACCCCAGCAATAAATTTTAAAATCCCCTTTTAGGTTCTTCCCAATCTACTGCTCCACACAAGTTCAGCTACCCTTCCCAGACCTAGGAAAACTCCTGCAGCCTTTGATTTTGCTTTCTCCTGTCACCCTCTCTCTTGCCCCTTTTTCTATCAGTTCCCCACCACACAGCCCAGGAACTGGCCCAGACTACACCCATTTTGGGGAAGAAAGAGGGGGAGGCTCTGATGCAGACCTTGCCAGAAATTTCTAGTGGGTAAGAAGAGAAAAAAAAAAAAAAGAATCTGACAAAACTCAACAATTAATCATTTAGAGTTCTTTATAAATGGGATTAAAGCCCTTTGTCAGATATATATTTGCAAAAATATACCCAGTCTGTGGCTTATCTTAACTATTTTTTTAAAAAGAGCAATCATTTCTAGTCTTGGAAAAAAAGAAAACATTGGCAATGAAAAGTAAACCCTAGCAGAATGTGAACAAAAACTAATTACCTATATCTTAGCATATTGTAGCCAAATTTAAGCAAATGCAGCAAGCTCTGCTACAGATTGCAGAAGGAATGATGAACTCCGTCGTGGAAAGCACTGGATTGAAAGTCTGAAGCGTTCATTCCAGTGCTTGTTGGGGACACCAGTGAGCTGTATGAACTTTGAAAGGTGACTTTACCTCTCTGACTCTTCATTTGCTCCCTTTCACTGGTATGGACACCAAGGCTTTTCTTAGTAAGACGAATGACTGACATAAGGCCACCTACCTACTGGGGAGCAGGAAAGCCCCAGGCATGTACAAACCAGGTCTTTATATGCTTTGGTAGCTCTCGTACCCAGCTGACAGGGCCTGGCACATAGTAAGCATCCATGACTTTGGGATGGATGCCAGAGATGAATCTGGTTTTCTGAATGCAGTGGTAAGACCCCGTGACCTGGGACGCCTGGGTGGCTCAGTCAGTTAAGCGGCTGCCTTCAGCCCGGGTCATGATCCCAGGGTCCTGGGATGGAGTCCCACATCAGGCTCCTTGCTCAGCAGGGAGCCTGCTTCTCCCCCTCTCTCCCTCTGCTTGCGCTCACTCTGTCAAATAAATAAAATCTTAAAAAAAAAAAAAATACCCTGTGACCTATCCCCCATGGTGTCTTACCTCCTCACTGAGCCCCTTTGCTGCTAAGGTCACACTGACTTCAAATGACTGATGAGCCCTTACAGTCCTTGCACTTACGGTACAGAGTGCCGTCCTTCACCAGTTTCATGGTTTTGATGAGGACAGGATCTCTACTGTTAACTAATATTTTTCAAGTTAGCATTGAGACTTATAGAGCTTCTAAGTAACATGTATTTTCCATAACTGGATGGCAAAAAAATTGTTCCCATTGCTCTGAAATTAGTTCCCCACTTTCCTGAGACATAAAATGATATATTCACACACTTACTGCTAGCATCATGATTTATGAAGAGGTTTCCAGAATTGCTTGGACATAATTAGAAATTGTTAAGTGTTAGGTGTTTTATGTGTCCAGTCCATTATGGGATCGCATCAGGGTCACAGAGGCGAACAAAGTAGGAAAGATGCAGTATGTGTTGTGTGCACAACTAGTTGATGCCATGTGTATAGCACTTTACAGTTTACACAACACCCTTATGTTCTGATTACGTCCTCTCAACTATCATGTGGGGTTGATATTATTGTTAACCACAGTTTATAGATAGGAAACTGAGACTGAGCATCATTAAGTGACTCCTCCAAGATCACAAAGCTGGGTCTGAGATTCACATCTAGGTTCTCTGCTCTCAGAACAAATCTTAAACCAGGACAGTAGACAAGTGAGGAATACATCCTCTTTACCTGGATTGCTATTTATTAGGCTGGTGAGTGAAATAAAGCAAGTCACCTAACCTTGTCGTGCCTCAGTTACCCATCTCAGAGTGGGAACAAAATAGAACCAACCGTACTGGGGTGTTAGGGGAACTGAGTTATTGCTTATAATGTTCTTAAAACAGAACCAGCACTGAATTAAGTGTGAGTGTGTGTGTGTGCGTCTGTGCCTGTGGGTGTGCAGGTGCATGCATGTGCATCTGTGTGTTCATTTGTATGCCAGTATGTGTTTTCAGTAGTTTGAGCGGTTTCTCACATTTCTGGAAATGCCTCACGTGTTAGCTGCTGAAGTACTTTGCCTTTCCTTTATACAAAAGAGCTGATTCCTGGCAGTCGCCTGATTATAAATTATGTGTAGGATATTTATGAGGAGACTGTGAATATGCATCAGACCACGCATGTGAGAACAAGGTCCCAACGTGCGGAAGAGGACCAGAGATGGGACTCTGACCCCTAATGTAATCTTCGTTAAGACGCTCCTCAGATAAAACCCCTGCGCTTCGAGAGCGGATTGCCACAGTAACCCCCACAGCCCACAACACAAGCTGTAATTTAAAATTGCATGCGGGAAGGAAAAGTTGGGAGTTTTCACAGAGTCTGTAGATCAAGCGCAAGATGAGAACGAAGTGTCTTGCCTGTGTATCAAGCATGGAAGCAGGCAATGGGGCTTTTGAGTTCCTTCCTGGTTAGTTTTATTGATTAAACCTCACAGTATCTAACCTGGTGCCTGTTGCTTGGATGCCTAAAGCCGGCTTTTGAACAAAGTGAGGAGACTCAGTGAAAACAGTCAGGGGGTAAAAATCCTGTGCGAAATACTGTTGTATTTGCTTTATAGCCTCTAAAAACCAAGGGACCAAACTGAATCTCGAAAGGTTTTAGGGTCGCGTGTGCTAAATTCTATTAGTTGAGTTGGAGGGGCCACGTCTGACTTGTTGGCCCTTCACTAATCTAGATGGACATGAAGCTCTGTTCTCTGCACGAGGCAGGAGTAGCACCCCCAGGGCCCTCCCCGGGGCGGGGGTTAAGATGGTTTGGAGGCTCACCGGTCTGGGTGCCTTTCCTGTCTGCCTCAACAGTTATCATTCCCCATCTTCTGCACTCAAGGAAGACCATGCTACAAAATGACCCTCCTTCTCCCTCTGGGAGATAGTATGGGGTGGCAGAAATGACATGAACTTCGGGGCCAGAGAAAACCAGGTCTGCCTGAGTTCATGTTTTGTTTTTTATTTCCTGTGGGATAAAGGGCAAGTTACTTAGCCTTGTTCTGCCTCAGTTCCCTTATCTGTAAATGGAGATGACGATGATATTATCTTACAATGTTTTTAGGAGGACTGAGTGAGATAGGAAAGGGAAAGCTGTTAGCCCGTATCAGATACTCAAATGTTGGTTCAGGGAGCCAGGGATTGGGGTGGAGGGAGAGAAACAGACGGCAGTAGTATGAACTGGCTTTTCGAGGGAACTTCTGGAAAAATACAGATGGGTGTCTGACTTGTTAATAAAATTTTAATTTGACTGAGATCAATGAAAAGCTCCATGTGTTGACTACAAATACATACTCATCAGCAATTTCAAGGGAAATCTATCAGGGTTATTTCCTTTCATTAAAGAGTGATATATATATTGATCAACTTGCCTAATTGACCTGAGGTTTGCTTTCATACATTATAAACTTCTGTTCGGCACTGAGGGCACAAATCTTCCAATTACTTTTAGTTCATAATTCATTATGTCACATTAGAAGGTAAACACGAACACGGAGTCCTCATCCAGAAAATACCACTTAAGAACACTTCTTTTGCCCTCTTCTCCCCCCCCCCCCCCCCCCAGCTGCCGAAGCCTCTTCACAGAGGACACGTGCCAGGGCTGAGGGAATATCTTCACCCAGCCCAAGTAGGCCAACCTCTTCTATCTGACAGCAAGGCAACTGCGTGGCAAGGCCAAGAAGCAGCCCCCTCACACAGGATGAGAAATGAGCAACACACCAACTAATGAAGAACAAATATTAGGCTTGAGGACAGAGGGAGGGCTGGAAAGATGCCAAGGCAAACATCTGTTGTTTCATAAAGATGGCTATAGGCATGCTAATCATCTTGTCAATGGTGGTCAAAACACTGAAGATGTTTTCTTTAAAGGCAGTGGCAATACATTCTGTCTCTTGAACTTAGAAACAAACAAAATAACGTGCAATACTGGATGGCCAGCATCCGGAACAGTGTGTCTCCAAGGGCTGTGCCCTGCAAGGTTTTTCTGGAAAGGCCATTCCATTGGAGGGCCTCAGATTTAACCTGCAACATGGATTATTAATAAAATTTTCTTGCTCATTCAGTTCCGGGTAAATGAATAAGTGATGGCATAAAAAGGCACTTGGCATACTGCAGGTTTGAGGACTTTAGAGCTAGAGTCAGGCCTTTCTCTTCCTGTGCTTTCGACTGGCTTCATGACGACTTACTATTTTGTTCCTTGTGACTACACAGCAATCCTTCCTTTGCACCTTTGCCTTTCAGTATCAAGACAAAACTTCTTGCCCCCCAGTGCGGTAGAAGCTGAAGCACTCTGCTAGGGATGGAAATAGGCAGGATGTACGTCCGGCTCTGTCCCTTTTGTATGGTAACACAGGATGGAACTGGAATCCAGCCTTCTGAATTAGTGACGAAGACTACCCACCTGAAATGGGATTTCTCCTTTGAGGAACCACACTCTTATGGACATAAAACAACACTGGTTTTCATCAGTTCTCATGTATAGTAAGGGTTTGGTTTCTTAAATCTGAGACCGAGTTGGTTTTAGTTTTGTTTTTTTTTTTCCTTTATAAGCCTTTGTCCTTTAATATGTGATAACAGAAGTTTTTTTTACATATTCTAACCAGGAAACATTTCATTTCACTGTTGTCATGAATATCAAAGGATCACAGTAGAAGACTCTTCCAAATTTTTGTGGCATTGCAGAGGTGAGCTAGAGGGGAAGTAAATGCAAAATTCTGCTTTATGTAGAAATGACATATTTTATTGTACTTTTTTTTTTTTAAAGATTTTATTTATTTATTTTGACAGAGAGAGACAGGGAGACAGTGAGAGAGGGAACACAAGCAGGGGGAGCGGGAGAGGGAGAAGCAGGCTTCCTGCCGAGCAGGGAGCCCCATGCGGGGCTCGATCCCAGGACCCTGGGATCATGACCTGAGCCGAAGGCAGACGCTTAACGACTGAGCCACCCAGGCGCCCCTATTTTATTGTACTTCTGTATTCTCTTTTAAGTAGATTACTACCAGAAGGAGACTCTAAAACAATATAAAACAAAATTCACAAGACAATTTAAAAATTACTCAGTTGGTATGATCATTTTAAAAGATGTATTTACACATAAAGCCTTTAATAGCAAAGACTATCCAATTTTTTTTTCAAATCCTATATAAGAAACAGACTCAGTGACTACCCCGAAGATCACCAAGTAAGACGCAGGCCAGTAAGATGCCAACCACAGGTCTTCTCACCTACTGCATTTCCTTTTCACGGTGTGAAACTCACGAGAAACTGACATAGGACACAGGGATTAGTGACTGAGGGACAGTAAAATGAAGTAAGGATGGCAAATCCAGGCACAGGAGTTGCTGCTTACCTTGCACTGCTGATGGGTCTGATTCTCTTCCTTGGCGATTCCATGTACTCAGCCCCAGAAGCCATCTCGACCCAGTACTTCAGGGGGTCATTCCCACAGATTCGCATTATTCACAATGCAAAGTGTATTTCCTATGTCTGGTTCAGCAATTAAGTGCATGGAGTTTAGAACAGAATTGACCATTCAAGTTCCAGTCCCACCACTTATTAGCTGCGTGACCTTGAGCAAGTGACTTCACTTCTAGGCTTGTTTAAAATCGGGATACTGCCATTTTTCTCTTAGGGTTGTTAGCTGATGCGCAAAGCGCTTAGCACAGTGTATGGATGTAGTAAGTATACATATAGTAAGCTCTCGATCATACCAATTGTTAAGTCCAAAAGAATCGAATACTCTTCTTGATTTTCTACTTTTCAACTTTGCCTCACTAGGTTTAGTAAAATGTGTATGCGAGAGTTTTATAGAGCTACCTGACAGTGTCTTAGCCCTTGCTGCTAGATGTTGTATTAAAGAAAATTATAAATCAGTCTAGGAGACACTTGATTAAGAAAATCTAGCTGTTAGGACCTGCTTAGTCCACTTTCAGCCACATGCTCAATGTCCAAGGTATCTGTTGCATTGAATTGCAGTTCAGCTAAAGAAGGCTCATTTTAGAGTCTAAAGAAGCCTGAAAAGTTCTAGAATTCAGGACAGAGTCAGTGCTCAAGCTAAATCTGGAGATGAAGAGCTCTTAAATCCCATCCCAGGAGCAAAGGGTGCAAGGGACAAACAACACACCCTGTGTAGCCAGATCGGAGGGGCTCTTTTATGAGATGTTCTTTCCAGTGACCCTATCAAGAAGAGGGAGCTAAAAGCAGTCAAGCACACACTGACTGAAACAAAAATGACGTTTTCAGAGAAGCCTACTGGGGCTTGTTTGCAGAGCCTGAATCTGGGGCAAACAGCTTGCTGCATCTCTTAATGCCTAGGCTCAGCATTTACTTAATTTGAGATTATTTCTTTCCTATTAAAAATAAAAACAGTCGCATTCACTCTTTGGCATGAATTGTTTTCTGGAAAGCATTGTGGCCGCGTGAGATTGTCAGGCAGTTGGATCAGATGGTGACATATTCACGCTCCCCTGTGACAGTGGAGGTGGGATGGGGAGAGCAGTTCAGATAATCACTTTAAATATTTCACTAACCCAGTAGTAAATATTTAAGAAGTGTATAGTGATAACGCTGCTGTTTATCATACTCCCATTCCTTTATTTCCAAGAAAGCTTGTCTTCTGAGGATATGCAGTCAAGAGCTCTCCCTAGAATGTTATCATTTGTAATGGATGCTCCTGAATAGTTTATTTTTATTTATACTGGTAGCTAGGGAGTCATGGTAACCCGGGGAAGTGCCAAAGCAAAAAATAATTTTCTATTGAGGAGATGAGGAAGCCCCGCAAGAAAACTGTGGGGTGCCCATGGAGTTCTCGACCTCCTGAAGTAATGAATTAGTCAGCCAGAAGGGCGTGAATATTCCCAACACTGAAGCTTGCCCAGCAAGGTTTAATTCTCAGATTCTTACCAGTAGGAGTGAGGGTAAAGAGTCTCTTCCTGCCTTGCCTCTAGGGTGTGAGGGTGAGCATCTTCCCTCCCTTCGGGTCTTCCACTTTGTGAAAATGTAGACAAAGTCCAAATTTTATCCTGATGCCTAGTGACTATATCCATGAATATTGCATAATTATTGAGAGAGCTCATCTTAAGAATTTTCAGGTATTTGCTTCCAGTTCATTTTTTTCCCACATTTACATAAAAAGTCACTTGGAACAGGCATCTTTGTTGCTGCCTTAGTGGGATCTTCTCACGGGATTTCTCAGAGATTTATGTGCTTGGAACCAAACTTAGATCCAAAAAGTCTACAGAAGGTTCTGTAAAATATCATGGGAGTGACGGAATTCATAGTATATTACTGTCACACAAATACTTCTTTCCTGGCTAGGCTGACTGCTGGCCTAGCATGTATTCACTTGGGAACTCTATAAAGGGTACAAAATTTAAATTTGTACCTTCCTACAACCTAGTGAATGTCCTTCCTGCAACTTCATCCCTTTCAAAAATGAAAGTAAAAGTCTTGACTCACGTCTCCTTTTAGAAAGAAGGCTCCATACATAGTGCAGTGGATAAAAGTAAAGATGATAGAGCCAGACCCATTGCTAGTCTGTCGTCAGGCACATTTCTGAAGGGCTCTGAGAATCAGTTGTTGCCTGTGTCAAAAGGGGTAACAGTGGTTCCTCCTTCATAGAGAGGCGATGAGTAAATCTGATGACATGGGCAAAGAACCTAGCACAGTGTCTGGCATATAGATTATAGCTCTTATTTTATTATCAAGGGGTTTTCTTGGTTGAGGCCATTTGATCTCAAAAACTATTCTATGGAAAAGCAAACACTGGACCTACCTAAGTAGAAAGGAGTCGTTTAATTTAAATCGTCAGGCAACCGTTCTGGTGCAAAGAAGAGTGGGCTCTGCTTTGAGACTGCAGGGGCGCCTGGGTGACTCGGTTGATTGATCGTCTGATTCTTGATCTCTACTCAAGTCTTGATCTCAGGGTCTTGAGTTCAAGCCCTGAGATGGGCTCCACCTACTTAAAAAAAAAAAAAAAACTGGAGAAGAACTTAATGTCTGGTGAGAATGAGTTCACCTGTATTTGAGGCGGAGGTGTTGAGGGGTGTGTCCTTCATGAGGAGGCCAAGCAGCTTCTATATAGTACTAGACGGATGCTAGCTTCATCTGCTGCAGCAAAGGACAGGGAGGTAGGCTGTGTGCTAGGAAGGAAAAACACCTAGCCTGCACTTTATTCCATGCTCAAGCCCATCACTTCATCCACTTCCACCTCATGTTTGGGCAGGTTTATACGTGGCAATTTTAGAGCCTGTGGGAAGCTAATTAATAATAATTCAGATAAAGTGAATGTTTTTCTTTTGGCAAGGGCATTGTAGATCAACTTAAGTCAAATATGTCCAGTTCTGTTGGAATAATAAACTCTTTCATAGTAATAAAGCTACTATAAAATCCACATACTTTGTACAAGCTGAATGGGATTTAAGACAGGCAATTAATCTTCTCTGCATTTTCTCAGCGGGAGAAATAGATTTTTAGACATAAGTTTTGTAGAATTTTTATATTATTTAGAAACTTCTGTCCCATTTTTTTCTACAAGGGATTTCTGCTCCAACTTAGATTCTGAATGTTACTAAAATGTCAATAATGTGCAATCAATCAATCAATCAATTACCTTTTACATTTAACTTTGTACTTTAGAAACTGTGTCAGATCTAGTCTCATGTGACCCAGTGATGTCCATAGAAGTTTTTAATGCCACCATTTGATAGATGAGGAAACTTAGGGATGGAAAAGGTAAGGGTGTTACCAGTTCTCCAGTTAGTGGCAGGGCTACATTAGAACCCATGAAAGGCTTCCCAAGTGATGCAAGACGTAAGAATGTCTTCCATCTATCACACATGGAGACGCCTCCTTTTGTCCATTGATCTAGTGAAGAGAGCAATCCATGAAACATCAAACCTCTAGCATGGCTGGAACTTGACCACGGTGGGAGTTTTTACACAATTAAGGGAAATTAGCAATGGGTAGGTTTCTGCCCATGTGTTACCATGATAACCAAGGCAACTACATGGAGATTCTGGAAATATCCCACAGGGATTCTGATCTGGCAGGTTCTATTCTGGGTTCTAATTTAATATGCTCTGGGTAAAACCCACACATTTATATATTTATAATATGATTATAGATCTATTAACTTCAGTAGTTAATTTTTAAAAATTGTGTATCATTTAAAATTCAAAAGAGGAGTAGAGGACAAAATATTTTTCTCCTACCTCTGCCTCTCATCTACTGAGCTTCCTCCCCTGGAGCCAATATCATCTTTATATTCTTCAAGAGCTATTTTATTCACATACATACAAAGACATAGTTAAGTATTTTCTCATAATTTGGATCATTTTAAGCAAGCTCTGCCAGTGATTCTGGTGCAGGTAATCTTCAGATGATCAGTCAACTCCTCTGGAAAGAATACTGACTCTTCTAGAACACAGGAATTCCTGATGGTAAATTCCAACAGTGGTCCTTGCACTCCAGTGCGTATGGGAATTACCTGCGGGGCTTGTACACAGACGGCTGACCACTCTACTTGGAGCACCAGTGATCCAAAGCAATACTGATTAAGCTCGACACTCCTACCTTAAGCGCCTTCCCAAAATAAAACCTAAAATGCCCATAAAAACAGCAATATGTGGTTCTTACTAGGTTGCAGGGTCTGTTTCAAGCACTTAGGTATCCTAAATGGTTTAAGCCTACAAATAGTTATATGAGGGCGATACTATTATCCCAGTTTACAGAGGGAAAATTGAGGCAGGCAGGTTTAGTAACTTCCCCAACTTGATTCATTTGGGTGGTTAGTGGTAGAACCAGCCTAACTCCAGAAGCCATGGACTTAACCCCCAGTCTGTGCTATCGTTCAAATCCTCAGCACCAGATTTGATTGAGAGCCTCTCTCACTTCCTACATAGCTCCTAGATGGGAAAGGTAGTAACACAAAAGAAATACGTATTTTTTTTTTTTTTGACAGAAGAAATTTTCATTTTAAGAAACACAAATAAAAGTCCTTTTGTTAGTTTCTCTGGTAATCAATTTGAGAAATTTTCAAATCACTTGCAGCTGTAGAGAAAGTTTTGTAAAATGAGGCACAGCAGTCTTTGGTACCCAAGAACAATTTTTTTTTAAAGATTTTATTTATTTGACAGAGAGAGACACACAGAGAGAGGGAACACAAGCAGGGGGAGTGGGAGAGGGAGAAGCAGGCTTCCCACGGACCAGAGAGCCCGATGCGGGGCTCGATCCCAGGACCCTGGGATCATGACCTGAGCCGAAGGCAGACGCTTAGTGACTGAGCCACCCAGGCGCTCCCCCAAGAACAATTTTTTAAAAATGTATTGTTTATTTAAGTAATCTCTACACCCAACATGGAGCTTGAACTCATGACCCCAAGATCAGGAGTCATATGCTCTTCTGACTGAGCCAACCAGGCACCCCTCTACCCAATAACAATTTTTTAAAAGTATAGTGGATCACATAAAATTGATACAGAAAATTGTATACAACATTATAAAATATTGCCCTAGTTAATATATATGGAACTATTTAGTTCAAAGCCGTCGGGTTCACTTACTGTGTGTGATGGATCCAAGCCCAGCTTTGCGAGAGTCCATTGTTAATTTTTCACATATTATATAAATGTGCTGATAACACGTTGTCAACTGGAAATTGGCCCTGGTGGGAGTTTTTACACCATGAAAATCAGCAAAAAGTAAAAAACAGATTTTTTTTCTTTGGAGAACATGTTGTTAAACACTTACCAGCATACCACTGTCCCAGTAGGTCTTACACCCCAAACCAAAAGCACACATTTTTCTTTAATAGAAACTTTTAAGAAGATATTTTAAGTAGTACATTACTAAGACTGGCACATTAACTAGAATGTTAATCACAGTATTGACTTCTTAACTTTAATCACTGAATTCTTGCCAGTAACCAAAAATGTGGATTAGACACACAGAATTTATCTCTCATCCCTTTGCTATTAAGTATCTAAATAATTATTTCTCTAGTCAACATCCCTAAAGCTAAACACACAAATAGGAAAGGGTGCCCTAAGGTCCTCATTCTTAGAGCCCTAGAATGCCAGTCAGAAGTTATGATTTGTAATAACTCCTCTGGCAAAAGAATGAAGAATAGGGAGTGTGTCTGGTGTAGGTTTGATAAGTTAATGTAGTGCTTCTAAGTTTCCTGTCTTTGACTCCTGCAGCATTTCCTAAAATCAAGTCCCATTTTGGAATTTTCTAGCATTAAATAGGTTTGGAATTCCCCCACACAATTAGGGCAAATGTATAAATAATCTCAACCTATTGATCCTTTCTTTCCCTAAAATGATGAGCAAAGAACTTTCTCTTTACTCACATTAGTGATGGCTGCAGTTTCAATTTTTGAGTAAATTAAATGCATTTAATAGTATTTGAATGACTTACTGCCTATTTTTTTTTAAAATTCCAGTGTCGTTAACATAGAGTGTGCTATTAAATGGCAGGTGTACAGTATAGCGGCAGCAATTCCATACATTACTTAGTGTTCATCAAGATGTGTCCTCTGAATCCCTTTACTTATTCCTCACCCATCTTCCCACTGGGAACCAACCACCTGTTTGTTGTCTATATTTAAGAGTCTGTTTTTTGGTTTGTCTCTTTTTTGTATTTTATCTTAATTTGTTTTGTGAAATTCCACAAATGAGTCAAATCATATGGTATTTGTCTTTCTCTGGCTTATTTCGCTTAGCATGATACCCTTTAAATCCATCCATGTTGTTGCAAATGGCAAGATTTCATTCCTATTTATGGCTGAATGATATTCCAGTGTGTGTGTGTGACCTCTTCTTTATCCATTCATCAGTTAATAGACCACTTGGGCTGCTTCCATAATTAGGCTATTGTAAATAATGCTGCAATAAACATAGGGATGCATGTATCTCTTTGAATTAGTGTTTCTGTATTCTTTGAGTAAAAACCCAGTAGTGCAATTACTGGATCGTATGGTAGTTCTATTTTTAATTTTTTGAGGAAACTCCATACTATCTTCCGGAGTGGCTGAACCAGTTTGCATTCCCACCAACAGTGCAAGAGGGTTCCTTTTTCCTCCACATCCTTGCCAACGCTTGTTGTTTCTTGTGTTTTTTTTATTTTAGCCATTTTGATAGGTGTGAGGTGATAGGTCATGTAGTTTTGATTTGCATTTTCCTGATTATGAGTGAATTTGAGCCTCTTTTCATGTGTCTGTTGTCCAAAGATATGTTGTCTTTGGAGAAATGTCTGTTCATGTCTTCCGCCCATTTTTTAATTGGATTGTTTTTTTGGGTGTTGAGTTGTTATAAGTTCTTTATATATTTTGGATATTAACCCTTTATGTTAGTAACCTACTCCCTGTTTGTTAACCCCAACTATTGATGGTCAAGAATTCAATTGGTCCTTAGAAAAATAGTGTTTTTACCCTGGGAACTTTTAGTGCCGAGATAATCCCTCGATAAAAGCGTGCAATACCATGTGGCAATGAACACAATTATGGTGACTAGCAGTGCATGCATGGTGTTGAAGGTTTTTCGGGGGCTTTCACGTTGTCCCTGTAGTACCAACAGGCCTTTGGTGACACAACAGGAAGTTAACTCTGCTCTATGTTTTCACACACTGCTATCATTCTACAAAACTATACTGACCCCCACCCCCTGAAAGACCCTGAAAAGCTTTCTCTAAAGATCTGTGAAACTCCTACTTGAAAAGTGCAAAGAAATAAAAGCTCTCCCAGTTAGAATGGAGAGGGACCCAGATGGGGCACATCATTGAGGGCTGCAGCTCTGGGAGCATCTCTCCTAAATTCCCATTATGGCAGCCTGGGACCTTGGTCCTTGCAGGACCAGAAAGTACAAAACCAACTCTCTCCCCAGGAATACCAAGATTTCCATTTGCATGAAAAAGACAGTAGAGTCTTTCATTCTTTAAATTGGCCTCACTGGTGAAAAGAGGAGCGGTAGGAGCGGTAGTGGTGAATCAGGTTCAAATCACAAGGTTTCCATCCTGTCTGGGTGTGTTACCCCACGCCATGGATTTTTATGACAGACGAGTTGTTAGAAGATTTTCAGGAGGATTTTTGAATGGATAGGGAGAGGAGGAGGAGTGTTTGAGATGAGGAGGGGGAATGTTCCCTTGTTAAACAGACTTGCAGAAAGTCTTTCTTGTGTCCCAGGTTTCTCAAATGTAGCTGTTCCTTCAGGCAATTTTATCTAATTAACATCTATTTTTCACTTCTTTACACAGTAATCAGCGTTCAATTACTGGAACCCAGCTGCTGATACTAAAATGTACTGAAAAATCAAATTCATACAATAAATCCTTAAATGCCCTCGTCATCTCCTAAACTAAGACAAAGGAATTTGATTCTTTGACTACCCCCTCTTTCTTTTACCTACATACCTTCACATTCCCTTTTTATAAATCCTTTTGTGACTTTGGTTCTATTCCAAGACCCATTACTGAAGGCCACAGGGCAAGGGTCAAAAAAAAGAAAAAGAAAAACAAACATGAACACTAACACAGAAGTTTCCATCTAAGGATAATAAGGGACTTAAAAATTTACATGTCTTAAAATTTATTTGCTTTTAAGGAATCAAACTAATTTTGAAGAGCATTTTATCTAAAGTTAATATTCATGTGTGTATTCGCTATAGAGAATTTTATCCTCCAGAGGAAAAAAATGTTGTTGCCCATTTGCACAAAGGTATTACAAACATGACTCATGCTTAATTAAATGGCTAATTAATGAAATTGGCTAATGATTGATTTTTTAAAGGTCAAATTTCCAATTTTGTCAAATTATTCGTGTACAATTTTATAACATGTTGGCTACCTTAAATCTTTAAATAAGAAGGGAAGTAGGGAGAGGTGGTAGAGAAGGAAGAAAATGGAAAAACAAAAAGGAAAAGGGGGAGGGAAGAGAAAAGAAAGATAGTGACATTTTATGTGATTGATGTGAAAAATGCAATTATACAGTGTAGTTATAAAACTTAGGGGGTGACTTTGCTATTCTAAGTAAAAAGAAAGGGAGAACCAAGATTTGCTAAGGACTTCCTACATGCCGAATATTATATGTGCTTCGACTCATTTAAAAATCTCAACAAATAGCTGAAAAATATGTATTATCCTTGACCTTAGGAAACAGGCTCCCTGAGTTTAAATGCCATGATTAACATAGTTAATCAGCAGTTGCAAGATCAAGCATTGGAGGCTTTCCATGCTGTTTCCATGATGTGTCTCTGTTTCCATGGCATACCAGTATGTCTATGATTTGTTGATAATTGGTTGTGAATTCCAAGGCTTTGGGCATGAACTCAGCCCCTAATTATACCATGGTTGATATGAAAATAGCACAGCCCACTATACAAAAGTTTTCACGTTGGACTTCAGAACAACAATTGAGAGTCAAAGGCAACACATTTCCTCAAGGGTTAACAGAATTCATAAGTATCACTCTTGTCACAGCAAAAACAAAACACAAAAATCAGTGATGTTCTATTGAGGTTAAATGCAAACTCCTTACTGTCATAGTCTTCTGGCTGTAAAGATAGCATAGTTCTCAAAAGACAAGAGAATTTGCTGCATTCTAACCCCAGATCTCTTGCTTGATCTCAATTTTTTCCTAAAACTGTATTAATCAAGATCAAAGAAATCGTTTGTTTCAGATTTACATTGAAAGTACTCAATTAGTTTTGAGGTCAGCATCAAGTAGAAAAATTGTTATAGCAGAAACCTGGAACCCAGGGAGTATACCAGCATAAGACTCTACGGGGGGAAAATCAACATGCTCCCAGGACAGTGGTCATATATCCTCCTTTGGTATAGTCTGTGTTTTTCACATGTTGTCCAGCATTATTCTGAATCGTGTCCCCACCCCTTCACTGAAGTGTCCCAGTTGGGGTGGTATATTCTGTGGTCATTCTACCGGTAGGAAACCTAGATCACCAGAGCAGACACAAATGTATCTCCCACCTTGAGTTTTGCCATGCTGAGAATATGCAATATTAATCCAACATAATGAGACATTAGTAAAGCCAAAAGCAATACATTACATAATGAATTACTTATTTAATCTATATGACATGTTGACAGAGAGGGGTTCTTTGTTCCTCTGCTATCCAAATTCTATGTGCAGAGATGGGTAGAGGAAGTTCAGCTAGGCTACGGAGTCAGTGACGTAGGCTTGAATCCTAGCCCTACCAGTTTGACGTGAATGGACTTGATACAGTTGCTCAGACTTCCCTAAGTCCCAATTGCATATTCTGTTAAGGACACAGAAAATATACTACCCGTCACCCGGAGTTGTTTTTAACAGAATAACTCGGGCTTTAGAGCCAGAAAGACCTTAGTTTAAGTCCTACTTCTACAGCTTCTTTGCTCCATAACCTTGCACAAGTAAATTCATCTAGAGACTCAGTTTCCCCATCTATGTAAAATGGTAACGAAAACAGGTCCTATGCAGAGGAGGTTGCTTTGAGGACTGAATAATATAATGCATATTAAAGTAAGCAGGTCATAAATTTTTTATCATTATTTTGAAATATAGAACGGGATAATACTTAATAAGGCCCTATAAGGAATTTGTACCAGAAATTTAGTTAATGCTGCCTTTTTTTTTTTTCTGGCCACACATTCTTAGGTACTAATGGGCCTAGTTTAAATCAGTTTTCTTACCTAAAAACCAAACTAAGATTTCACTTGGTTCTAAATACTCAAGATTTCAAATAAATACTCAGGGTTTCACATATAAATTATACCCTTGAAGTGGCTGAGCTAAAACCTCAAATGACATTGTTTTCCATAAAACAAAGTTAGAATTGCTAGAATTCATTACCTTATGTAAGCTCTTTTATATGCTGAGCTCTTTCATACTTGTTTTTGACTAATTTTTTGTCATGAAAATCTGTTTGCTAAGCTATTTATTAGTTTTCTTTCAAGACAATTTATCCAGATGAGGATAATTAGCATGTATATTGCATGAGGGTAAATATATTTGAGATAATGTGATTCCCTATGATTCTAGAAATGTTTACCAAAATACAAATAAACTGGCAAATACATAGAAGCTTCCCTAATATGTGTGACTACACATAGTGTATATCTGTATATACACACACACTACACTATATACAGTATATACCATGGATAGTGTGTGTATATATAGCATGTGTGTGTATATAATCTCCAAAGAGACACAGTTATCAGTAACAAATGCACACACGTATTCATGTATATATAAACTTCTCCATCTCTTTGTATGTATTTTCAACTGAAAGAAACCAAGAAATCAAATAAGATGCAATTTCTCTGTTCCCTCATTAGAAATACACGAAAGAAGAATATTCACTAATACTCTCTCTGTCGCAAAGGATGCCGAGCAATAGTATGTAAAGAGACACCCAGAACTGCACCGGGAGGAAGACAGGAGAGTAGAAGGCTGAGAGTGCAGACAGAGGGCTGAGAGCGAGTGTCTATTCCAGAATTTGGTAGACGTTTGACTCTCTTACTGCTCTTACAGAATCCTGACAAATGAAATATTCGAAGTGAGAAGCCTGTTTCATTTAAGTCTTTCATGTATTTCCCAAAGTGTGGGATGCATTCCAATGTGGGACAGTGATTTTAGGTGGCACAAAATGGTTAGTAACGCTGCATCAATGGGCATAAAGTTATTCCCTTTTAAGTTTACTGTCTTTCCTCTGATTACAGCGAGGAGACTCAGTTTGAACAGCTCTCGAACCCCGCATTTCCAAATGGAAGGCAGGTCTCTAGTGCAGAGCTTTGGAAGACAAGCAATTTTAGCTAGAACAATGTTTTGCTTCCATTGTAGGTATTTTTAATGCCTTTCCATTTAGTAATTTCCATTCTGATTCTCCATTTAAAGTTGTACGTAAATAGGACAAGTGACACACAGAGTCAACAAAAGTGATGACAGTGTCATAGGAGTGACATTTGGAAACATGGTGCTACTGATCTCACCGATCAGCAGAGGCTGACTGCCTCCCCCTTTCTTCCTTCGGGAGACTGACAGGCAATAAAAACACGTTTATACAAGAAAAGAGCTACTGCCCAGATCCGGCTGAGGCTCTTATGTAGTTCCCTTTTGAGTATCCTTGAATCTGAGTCCTTTCTTTCTCACTAACTAACTTACTCTACACCTGCAGTCTGGGGATTCCCTGGTCAAGAACTGCTGTTCCAGGAAGGCACACAGGTGCAACTCCAAGAATGTAGATTCTACTAGAGCAGATGGGACATGCACATACACATACTTAATACATGGTGGGAAAGCCTAAGGTAGCAACAGAGCACTACAATATTCATGGCAAAAATAGAAACAGGAACCCCAAAGGGGACTTACATTCTGCCCTAACTTTAGAGGGTGGCTATTTAAATAACTGATGAAGGGCATGGCAAGTCATGTCTATAGATCAGTTATCCACCAGCACAGAGGTTTACTGTGATTGAATTTCATTTCAAAGGGTTGGCATCATGCTTTTATGTTCTTTTCAAAATTAGAATTGACAGACTGTGCTACAAATACTGGATATTCTGACACTTAACATTTTGGTGTATTTCTTTACAATCTTTCAGTGCATAAGGGTATTTTCCCCTCCATTATATTCATAGTACAGCTATAAATTCACGTCCCACTTTTTTCAGCTTACATTTTCTATGTAAAAATCTTCCAAGTTAAATATCTCCTTACTGTAACAATAGTTTTAATGCCTGCATAGTCAACTTAAAAAGATGAATCACAGATAAGCAAATTATTTCTCCCTGATGTGGTTTTATGTGACATTTCAATTTATTTTTAAATAACGTAATAAAATGTATCTTTGATATTTAAAGTTATAATTTGATTCCAGTTTGGGAGAATGATGTTAATATCATTAATTTGTTTACGGGACAGTATCTCCCAACTACACTACCAGCCGTTTGAAAACAAGAATTGCATTTACTCCTCTCTGTGTCCCCGGCTCTGCCTTGCGCATAGCAGGTACCTAGCATGTGTTTATTGAGTTGGATTAAATACACTTTTTGCTTTGATAGTTTCCCACTCTTTCGTAGAGGGATTTTAAGCAATTACTTGGCAGTCATTCGTTGCTAAAATAAGGGAAAGTCTACAAATATCTACTTAGAAGCTAAAATCTGTTGGTATAAAAAAATTACATGTTCTTGCTTAGTCTGTTTACTATATAGCTTTTTTTAAATTTTCTCATCTAAAAAGTAGCTAGAAAAATAAAATTCCTATACCTAGGAACCTAATAATGATTTAGTATGAATTAAGAATAGGTAAATGGGAATTTTAGATGCAATTCTCTGACAAAGATGGGTACATCAATAAAAGCTTACTGTGGCAAGACATGATTATGTTTGTTTCTCTAATGTGTAAAAAAAAAAAACACCAGCCGAATGCAAAATTGCATCAATGATACTTTAGATAGATGATAGAAACTTTAATATATCCTTAAATACCAGATTGATACTTAATATCAGTTTCTATTTGTTTTCAGGAGAGAATGGCTGGCTGCTTACAGAAGCAATTTGCCAGCCTCCCGGGTGGTCAGGTGTACCCACATGCCTGAGTTCTGGCTAATGAAATGTGAGCAGAAATTATGAGTGCTATTGTCAGGTCAAGCTCTCTTACCCATAGTCCTCTTCCTTTCTCCATATGGAATGGAAAGGACTTCCACGATCTAGAAGAGGGGGAATACATAAAATATACAGGCACAAGTCCCTCAGTATTTGAGTGGAGCAGAACTCATAAACTACTGGTTTAAGCCCCTGAGATTGCAGGATTTATCTCTTACAAAAGCCAGCAGAAATTTATATTTGTTCATTTCCAGAATGTTCCAGATGGGATTTAAGATGGCTATCTTGTCTGAACAGCTTTAAATAAGAAAGAAAATGTCTAGGTGCCTTCAGTACCAACTAATTAAAACCAGGTAATCTCCAGTCAGACTCCCCTTCAGTCATGAATACCCATACTTCAAAAGAGTCCAGGTTTTCATAGAACAGACAGGATTCAAGAATCTGAACTCCCTAAGAGAATGCTCCTCCATTTGATTTTATTTTCCCAAGTAAAATGTAATAATCTTACGCAAGAGAAGTAGTGGTCCTCAGTGGTCACACTTTTCACTGAGATTGGCCTGAGTGGATCTCGAGGACTGAGCAATCACGGCAGAAAGGCAGGCAACCTTCTCTTTTTTTTAACTCCCAAGTGAGGCACACATTTCATAGCTTTTTCTAACTCTACCTTCAGACAGATTTAAGTGACGTGTTAGCAGGAATGTTTGCCCGGGATCATGGTTACCTGAGTTTTCTCATTTGTGCTACGAGATACTTAACAGCCCTAAATATCTACCTTAATAGGCTACTCCAGAGCCTGCAGATAGGCTCTCCCTGGAGGTGACTGTGTCCATCAGGAAAGTAGTGCTCCCTTCAACTGAGAAATTTTGTATGTCTAAAGATATCTGCAATATTTCCCTTTCTCCAAATCAATAACAATAGTAATAGCCAACACATATGGAACTCTGACTTTATATGCATGCACTATGGCATTCTGTTCTCACAAGGAGTCTGTAGGATAGTTACTATAATTCCCATTTTAAAGATAAGACTGAGAATGAGAGTTAGGACTTACTTAAACACATTTTTATTTTGCAGACCTATCCTCTTGGCCATTCCCTTATTCCCGATTTGAAGCTTCACGTATCACGTTTGTGAGGCCCTCAGCATCTCAAGCCAACTACCCTTTAATAATATTAATTTCAAAGAAAGATCTCAAAGGCAGACAAAAAGCACTTTCATCTTTAAAAGGTTTAAGTAGAATGTGCATATTCTGTATGTCCAAGTATTTCTATGTAGGCCAAAAGACTCAGAACTGTGGGAGAGGAGCAAATAATTTGCATTTCAAAGGGATGAAAATAATCACAAGAACAGAGGGCTCTCCAATTTGAGAAAAGATTAAACAAACTATTAATTAATGACTTAGGACAAGCTCTGCTAATTGTTTACTAGTCACTTGAATACAAAATGAACTCATGTTTTGAAATAGATATAGTCCAGTGGAGAGCAGATTCAGAACCATGAAAAGAGATACCAAAGCATAGTGCGGGGGGGGGGGGGGGGGGGGGGGGGGGGGGGGGGGGGGGGCGGTGGGGAGTGGGGAGATTTTAAAAGGAAGCATTACTTTTTAGTTGCTTAAGTAGTTGCTATCTGAGATGAGTTGTATTTAGTGATACTATATGAGAAAGGATGGAAGAAACACAGATGAGGGTTAAGAGGTCTGCCCGTGAAGCTAAACAATCCTGCATAGAAATAGGGGCTCCGTTATTGACTACGGCTATATGACCTTTGGCAAATGAATCAAGAAGCAAGAAGGGTGCTTCCCCTGAAATGGAGACAAAAGTGCTTCAAACAGGATGTGTGGAACCCTTCCTACTCTTCCACTGTAGTTAAGGGCACGTCATGACTTCGACCTTCTTCCTGGGAAATCCAGAGAATAAATGTTAGGCTAGACAGCCTTTTTTTGTGGCAGAGTAGAGGAAGTTGCTTCTGTATTGGGATTATTCTGCACTGACAGGGTTTTTCTGGGCAACTTTTCCCCATGCAAAATGAGGGCAACATGCATGAGGGCACCAGTACAGGGCTTGTCTTAGGACCCTTCAAAAATGCCACCTGGGGGAGGGTACCGGGGCCTCTGCAAAAAGTAGCTGGAGGTGACCATTCCTAGGGATGGTGGCAAGACTATTCCACCAGCACAGAATAGAAATTCACACATCCAAATCAAGGGCACCACATCAGAGATGTCCTTTGATCGTGTGAGTCCCAAAGAGCCCCAGATTTTGCCCCATAAAAGGAACCAGTTTTAAAATCTGCCAGTTCCAGCAGATACTAAGTTATCTATGAAAGCTCCAGTTAAAAAAGAAGTTTCCTGATCTCTTTACCTCTCTTGAATCAATTATAAAGGGACAATAGGGGGAAAAAAATTAAGATGCTATCGGACTAGATCTAAATCCTGCCTGTTCAATTTACTAGTTGAATGACCATTTTATATTAATCTCACTGCATTAAATCATATTAACAGCTAATTTCCATACAGATAGATACTTGCAATTATCATTTGGTTTGAAGCCTGTATAGATAATGTGAGATTCTAACAGTCTCTATCCTGGCAACTGGAGATCAAAATGCTATCCTCAGCTATTTACAGAACTGGCAATCTGCATGTAATTAATTGAGAGGTATCTACAATGTTGGGTAACTGTTCGCCTATCTGCATGAGACACTGATTATCATTACATCTGTGATTTTTGCTTAAAAAAGAGTTATCTTGTCACATAAAACACCATGGATCCTCTCCAAATCTGGCTTTCATGTTGGCCCTTCTCATTTCCACCTTGAACACTCTTCAGGTTGAGCCTCAATATTCAAAGTTTCTATTTACACCCTACCAAAACTGAGTCAGGAGAAAAAGGTAAAAATACAATGCTTTGGAGGGTAATTGGAGATCATGTAGAAGGACAAATTTTATTCTGTAGAAAGTTCAAATCCAATTTTTCCTGCCAGGTTAGGGGTTTGATTGAACCTTGGGGTTCAATCTCAAGTTCACCTGGGGTCCTTCAAAGGACTTAGGTAACCCTGGTGAATTTCAAGACTTACACTAAAATTGATTTCTTAGTTCTCAAATGTTTTAAACAACTTTCACAACTCTTCAGGATCTGATTTTAGCCCAGACCAGTATTTCTGAATTTACAGTTCTAGACACCTTGAAATTATCACCTCAGGTGTATTTTGGACTCCTTTATTCGTTACATCTTTCCCTTTTCTTCCCCACCTCCCTCATTACCCACCTCTCCCTATGGGAAAATAGCTTTCGTGAAAAAAAGAAAAATCCTACCATTAGCTAGTGTGAAGGTTTAAAGAGATTTCTGTGCTCCCCATTTATTGTTTTGTTCCCTTACTCGGTTGCCAGTTAGAAAACGAAATTTATCATAGAATTCCCAGCATAAGCAATTTATCATTAACATCTATCAATGTAGCTGTTTCTCTCCTAAACTTCCTTTTTAAGCAGCATACAACTCTCACCTCTTCCCTTTATAGCTGGTTTTTGTTTTGTTTTTTAATGAAGGCTGCTTAAAGCTTTCCATTTCTCCTTATCACTGTGTCATCTGTTTGAGGACCTTTTTCTCCAATATTCTCCTAATCTGTACTCAGGAAATCCATGTCTTTCTTTGGCATGCTTTCTCAACAAACCAAACCATTATCCCTTTAAAAAAAAATCGGTAATGACCACTATTATTTATGCGTTAGGCACCTTACATGGACCATCTTTAATCCTCATGTTTATTCTGCTTTATTATCACAAATTAACAGAGGAGTTAAGAATCATAGTCATCATCAGCCTACCTATGTTCCACAGCTAACAAATATCTAACTTAGACTTGGAGCCAGGTATTTCTGGGTCCAAATTTTTGCTATTCCTATTCTTCCTTCTTTAAGTCTACTTCCTGATGTTTTGGTTTGTTTCTTACATTAATAGGACAAGCTGTAAAATAAATACCCAGCACACAAAAAGTATGAAAATATCCAACTTCACATACTAGGTTTAGAAAGGTATAATCATTGTACCTGAGAGGCCCTTTGATCAGAATTAATAGAAAGGCCCTAGCTGGGCGCCTGGGTGGCTCAGTCGTTAAGCGTCTGCCTTCAGCTCAGGTCATGATCCCGGGGTCCTGGGATCGAGTTCCGCATCGGGCTCCCCGCTCCGCGGGAAGCCTGCTTCTCCCTCTCCCACTCCCCCTGCTTGTGTTCCCTCTCTCGCTGTCTCTCTCTCTCTCTCTCTGTTGAAAAATAAATAAAATCTTTAAAAAAAAAAGAAAAGAAAAAAAGGCCCTAGTCAGCTCCCTACAGATTTTAGTTCCTGCTTTATTCTTAATGAAACGAAGTTCATCTTATCAAACCTTGGTCACAGTCAGATATGACAAGAAAGCTTTGATTGTAAGGCTTCTGCTGACACTGAAAGCTAAAGGGAGTCAGCAGTTGGCCCTTCTAAGACTACAACTGAAAAATATTTGTGATGAGAACAATAAAGCACAACTTGCCTACACAGTTTCTGAAGTGCATCAAAGAACTCTGATGAGATACGGCCACAAAGTATCTACTTCTGCCTCATTGAAAGACAGTAGAACAGGAAAGGTATTCTAGATCTGAAGGGAGCTTGTCTGCTGCCTGCTTGCTAAGTACTTACCCATCCTTCGTTGTGGTGGTCCTTTACTTTGAAACAAACAAATTTTTTAAGGAAAAAATTCCAGATACTATCCATCTTAGTCCAGCTCCTTTCTGGTTAAATTGCAGCTATGGCCGAATTAGATACTGTCATTCCATATGTTAAGACACACTCAGCCAGATTAAGGGATCCAAGCAATAAAATAAACTTTCCCTAAAGTATTACCGAAATAAATCAGAAATAGGATGCCAGTTATCTCCTTACCTAGCTGGTGATATGCAGATTGGACAAACTCTGCCTGAGAAGATTAAACTCTCCAGGAGAATAAATATCAATTCAAAATAAATTCAAGAGTACAGAGTATGTAATCAAACTTTTATCTTGAACATAAAGAGTCCTGTAAGTGTAACGGAAAATACATTTTCCCTGTTCTGCCAAAGAAATACTTTAAAAGTATTTGAAAGATACTATTTGCAAGGAGTAAAAACATTAAGCTGCCCAATGAACCCACACATGTTGGCCCACTGAGGGACAGACACATCGGAGGAAACCAGGAATTGCTCATCCTGTACCTGCCCTTAAGCTTGCCCTCTCAGTGAATGACACCAAGTCTTAGCCAGCTGACAAAAGGGTAGGAATCATCTTGTCATCTTCCTCTCCTACATCCCTCACCGCCCATCCATAACTAAAGCATTTCTCTATTCAGCTTCAGAACACATTTTCAATCTGTCCATTTACCCAAGCCTATTCCTATGACCCTAATTGAGACCACTTCTATTCTGGCTTGAATTAATTCAACAGCTTCAGGAGTTTCAACTTTTTCCCTCCTGCAAGTCTATTTTTCATGCCACAGTCAGATTAATCTTCCCAAAAATATAAATCTGATCATGTTACTCTTTTGCATAAAACACTTTAGTAGCTTGCTGTTGCCCTCAGGCTAGAGTGAAAACAGCTTATCATGGTTTACAAGCCTCTTGTAAATCATTCCTCTAATTACCTCTTCGACCTCTTTTCTGTTTCTCTCCTATATTTGCTTCAGCCCGTCTGAATGACTTTAATTCTCCAATCACAGAGGGTTTCCATTGCTTCCATGCCTTTGTACTCCCTATTTTCTTTGCCTAGAACTCTCTCTTTCTCTCTCTCCATGAAGGATGACGGTGGGGGCTAGGGAGTGAGAATGGAAATAAACTGTTGCTGGGTTTACTATGTATTTTACCTGAAGCAATTTGATGACACCTCTAAGTAGACTGTGATAAATTAAAGATGTATACTATAATCTTTTGAACAAATAAAAATAATGTACATAAACATACACAGAAGGGCTAAAGAATTGAAATGCAATACTGAAAGATTAAAATAGAAAAAGACAAAAAAGAAAGGAACAAAAAATTCAAATGGTGACAGATAGACAACAAATAGCAAAATGGCACCCCAAAATGCAATCATTTTAGTTAACTATATTTGGTATAAGTGGACAAAACAATCTAACAAAAGGCAGAGATTGCAGAGATCGTGAGATCGATTGAAAAGCCAGAACCAACCACATGCTGGCTATAAAAGAAACTCTTAACTACAGAGACACAAATAGGTTGAGAGTTAAGGATGGAAAAAGATATACCATGAGAACATTAAGCTCAAAGCTAGAGTGGCTACAGTAATCCTTCAAAATGAGTTGAAGACAAATATTACTACAGACAAAGATGAACTCTTTCTAATGATAAAAGATCCGTAAAACAATCTCAGTAGGTTTCGAAGGATGGAAATGTTGCAGAGCAGTTCTCTGACCACAACAGAATTAAATACATAAAATACAGTAAGATTCTAGAAAAGATCTAACTACATACTTGGAATAAGGTAACTCTATCCTAAACAATCCATCAGCAAAAAAGAAGCATAAAGTAAACTAAAAAAAAAAAAAAATGTTGTCACTGAATAAGTTTTATATATATATATATATTAAAACTTCTGAAATGCAAGTAAGCATTTTAAAAGCTTATATTAGAAATGAAGGTCCAAAATCAATGATCTAGGGTTCCACCTTAGGAAGATAAGAAAACCAGACGAGCCAACCCAAACCTGATGAACCTGTACCAAACATCTGTGCACACTAAATTATTTCCTTATGATATATCGTCAGAAAAAAAAATATGGCTCATCAGATCAATCCTCTTCTGGAAGCAGTAGCTATGTTTATGGCAAAGATTGTGGTGATAGATTCACAGATGTCTACTTACCTCCCAACTCCTCAACTTGTATACATTAAATATATAATTTTTTGTATGTCCATCATCCCTCAATGAAGTGGCTTTTAAAAATTCAAAGTTGGGGAAAAAATGGTTCAAAGGGATGCACATATTGAACTTAGATATATTTAAGTTTAATGTATCCAGTAACCTCACTGTTGCCCCTGAACCTCCTGAAGGCTCTACCTGTTTTCTATTCCATCAGTTCCTTCTACTCTTGTTAATTCTGGGTAAAAATAGGGATTGAACTTAGGTAAAAATGATATGTTCCTGTTGTTTAACCTGCATTTCTTTGCCTACTAGTGAGGTTGGTCATCTTTTCATATATTGATTAGCTGTTTTTAGTGTTTATTACATTCATTGCCTCATTTTCTATTGACATTTACCTCTTTTCCGTGTTGATTAATAAGAGCTGTTTAATACCAAGTTGATCATGGTCTTTGGGTGTTCAATGTGCATGTTGTTTACTTGTTATGCTATTATTTTTTAGATGCATACAAATAGACCATTTTCTTTCATGGTGTCTGGCTTTATTCATAGAAAATGCTTTTCAATTCTATTATAAAATTATTGAATTTTCTTCTAATACATTATCTGTTCATGCATTCTAGTTCTTAATTCATCTGGAATTTATTTTATTGGACCAAATGAAGTTGTGTATCTTTTCCCACTAAATATCTAGCCAATCATTTATATCTTTCTCACTGAATTAAAATGCCCACTTTCACCTATACTAACTTTTCAAATATACTTTAATTCCTTACTTTGTTTCATTGACTGTATTTTCATGTAGTGTACTGCTTTATTTTTGATATCTGGTAGGGTCTGTTGCCATTACTACTGTTTAATATTTCTGATTACTCTCATATTTATCTTCTTTCAAATGAACTTTCAAATTTCTCAATATATACATAGATCACAGAGATATATTTGGATTTGAAAAACAATGTCTTTATAATATTGAATCTATTAAAATAAATAGTATATGTCTCTTTTTTCTAAGTTTTGTTTTCTTAGTAGGGCTGAGTGTTTGTCATAGTCTGTATTTCTCATTAAATTATTCTAAGGAATATAATTTTTTCAGAGATGCTGTGACTAATCCTTTGTGACGATATTTTCTAAATGTTTTTATTTTGTACCATGTTAATTTATTCTCCTATTCTCATCACTTTTCAGGTAATTTAGACATTAATTTGATCTACAAACAATGCTAGTTTTACCCCATCTTTTCCAATAATACCAACTCCTATGTTCCTAGATAATGGATTTTGGAGCACTGTCTGAATCTTTGCCTTATTCTTACATTCAGAGGCACTTCTCTAGTAATTCACCATTAGGGTTGATCCTAGTTATTTTTTTTATGGATATATTTATTTAGATGTAGACATACCTTTACATGGAGATATAGACATACATGTGAACACTGTGAATGGAGAATTGTACTTTCAATTGCTCTTTTAGGAGTGAATACTGAAGTTGATCAAATATCTTTTTATCTAAAAATACTGTTTTACACTACTGAGACTTGTGTAAAATATGGTGTTTGTGGATGAAGTGTACCCCACAGGATCTCATGTGGAGAAGCAAAGCTCAACAACACACGTCTTGCTATTCAGTTGAGCAGTAAGTTCAGTGTCTGCTTAAATATCTACAGTTAAATAGGTATCAAATGATATTGGAAAGGAGTATGCTTTAAGTTCAGTTTAATATGTTCACTGGGTTTGAAATTGAATATGAAATGATAGTTCATTTATTATTTAAAAACTTTTTTTTCCTTAAAATTACGACTCTTCCCACTCTTAAAGCATTTTCATCATCAGAGCCCTTATGGTGCCTTGATTCCGTCTCTTCCCTACAACAAACACAAAGCATACAAAGAGATTTTGAGGATCTTTTCACTTACCTCAAAAAAGAAAACCCCTTCATAAATGAAGACTTACTGAATGCTGAAGGATGTATACCTTCTAAGGGGCAGTTTTTAATAGAAAGCTTATATCTGAAGGAAATAAAGCCTCAACCTCTTGTATTGAATGTAACTTTTTGTTTGTACTTTGAACCTAAGAGCCTGATATCAAATGAAGCTTCTATTAGCTTCATTTTGAGCAGAGGATGATATCCCAACATTACAGATGCAGACACTGATTCAAGCTGAATAGGTTTCCTCTTAGCCATTGACCTCTGTTGCTTGAGTTTGAGTTCAACATGGAGCCTTTTGTGAAATGCATGCTTTTGTGCCTCACATCCTGTGCCAGACAGTGTATTAGTCTCCTTATAATTGTTCAATACTGACATTGTCCTAATTCTAGGAAGCTATTACTATCATCATCCTCATTTTACAGCCAAGAAAACCAACGCACAGAGAGGTGCATCAACTTACCCCCTGTGGCTAAAAAGGGTAGCCCTCGGGTTCAATCCCAGATCAGTGTGATTCCCAATCCAGGGTCCTTTCCATCGTACTTGCTGCCTTCTTGATGTCCCTTTACCTATCCATGTCCTAACTCAACTTCTCTTCCTGCCTCCTCCTGCAGGCCCGTGACCAAGGTGTAGACTAAGAGGTGGAGTCATGCTTCACACGGCCATATCATGTTGGCAGCCATTCCTGGGTCTGGCTGTGGTGTTCGTCTTCATGGGTTCCACCATTGGCTGCCCCGCTCGCTGTGAATGCTCTGCCCAGAACAAATCCGTTAGCTGCCACAGAAGGCGGCTCATCGCCATCCCCGAGGGCATTCCCATCGAGACCAAAATCTTGGACCTCAGCAAGAACAGGCTGAAGAGTGTCAACCCTGAGGAGTTCACATCCTATCCTCTGCTGGAGGAGATAGATTTGAGTGACAACATCATTGCCAATGTGGAGCCAGGAGCTTTTAACAATCTCTTTAACCTTCGTTCCCTCCGCCTCAAAGGTAACCGCCTGAAACTGGTCCCCTTAGGGGTCTTCACGGGGCTATCCAACCTCACCAAGCTGGACATTAGTGAGAATAAGATTGTCATTTTACTGGACTACATGTTCCAGGACCTGCACAACCTGAAGTCTCTAGAGGTGGGGGACAATGATTTGGTTTATATATCACACAGGGCCTTCAGTGGGCTCCTGAGCTTGGAGCAGCTCACCCTGGAGAAATGCAACCTCACAGCTGTACCAACAGAAGCCCTTTCCCACCTCCACAGCCTCATTAGCCTGCATCTGAAGCATCTCAATATCAACACTATGCCCGTGTATGCCTTTAAAAGACTGTTCCACCTGAAACATCTAGAGATTGACTATTGGCCTTTACTGGATATGATGCCTGCCAATAGCCTCTATGGTCTCAACCTCACGTCCCTCTCGATCACCAATACCAACCTGTCCACGGTCCCCTTCCTTGCCTTTAAACACCTGGTATATCTGACCCACCTTAACCTCTCCTACAATCCTATCAGCACAATCGAAGCTGGCATGTTCTCGGAACTGATCCGCCTTCAGGAGCTTCATATAGTGGGGGCCCAGCTCCGCACCATTGAGCCTCACTCCTTCCAAGGGCTCCGCTTCCTTCGTGTGCTCAATGTGTCTCAGAACCTACTGGAAACTCTGGAAGAGAATGTCTTCTCCTCCCCTAGGGCTTTGGAGGTCCTGAGCATCAATAACAATCCACTAGCCTGTGACTGCCGTCTCCTCTGGATCCTGCAGCGGCACCCCACACTGCAGTTCGGGGGCCAGCAGCCCATGTGTGCTGGCCCCGACACCATCCGTGAGAGATCATTCAAGGATTTCCACAGCACTGCCCTTTCTTTTTACTTTACCTGCAAAAAACCGAAAATCCGTGAAAAGAAGCTGCAGCATCTGCTAGTGGATGAAGGGCAGACGGTCCAGCTCGAATGCAGTGCTGACGGAGACCCTCAGCCTGTCATTTCCTGGGTGACACCGCGCAGGCGTTTTATCACCACCAAGTCCAATGGAAGAGCCACCGTGTTGGGCGATGGCACCCTGGAAATCCGCTTTGCCCAGGATCAAGACAGCGGGATGTATGTCTGCATCGCTAGCAATGCAGCAGGGAACGACACCTTCACGGCCTCTTTAACTGTGAAAGGCTTCACCTCAGACCGCTTCCTTTATGCCAACAGGACCCCTATGTACATGACGGACGCCAACGACACCATGTCCAATGGCACCAATGCCAATACGTTTTCCCTGGACCTTAAAACAATACTGGTGTCTACAGCCATGGGCTGTTTCACATTCCTGGGAGTGGTTTTATTTTGTTTTCTCCTCCTCTTTGTGTGGAGCCGAGGGAAAGGCAAGCACAAAAACAGCATTGACCTCGAGTATGTGCCCCGAAAAAACAATGGTGCTGTTGTGGAAGGGGAGGTGGCTGGACCCAGGAGGTTCAACATGAAAATGATCTGAGGGGCTAGCGCTCACACTGTTGTTTCCAGGTCAGTGTCGGTCACCAGTGAGATAGCTGGCACAGTCAATTACTAGGCGAAAAGGTGGCCTCGGGCGGCTGCCCCTGTGTCCAAGCAGGGTCCACAGAGGCAGGACTTCGTCTGGAGACTCTCCACCGAGAGGCAGGCAGACACGTGTCAGAGCCCTTCACAGTGGGATTCTAATTGTTTGCATTGCAAATATTGGCATTCTGGGGATCTCAGTAATGAACCTAAACCTTCAGCTCATGCTCACGGACAGTTACTCAACCTTTTCTACCACGGCAAAAACAAAAGGAAAAAAAAAAAAGGAACAACCTACAATGTAGGATTTACGTATTAAAAAGACACATTTGTCTAAAACATACTCTACAGAAAAATTTGTATCTATGATTCTCATTTGTTAAAGCCTTGCATCATACCGTATTGTTGATTCAGCACCACAAAGAAATCAATATATTCTTTACTTTTTTTTTTGAAACATATATGCTGTATATGTTTTAAAGCAATATGAATGAGAGGTTGTGCTTTTAGTTACTCACCACTATAGATCCAAGTGTGATATCACCTTCCTTTCCATACAGATGACCCTGAGACTAGATCCCTGGAGTTATGGGCGGAGAGATGCGGAATGATGCGTTTGTCTGATGTAGGATGCCAAGAAATAGAGCCCAAGGCAAAACTGCTCAACTCTGTTAACTTCTGTTACTATAAATAAAGGCATGTGCCTAGTTTTGATACAGAATGGAATATTTTTTATACTTGTGATATCACCCTGGACCAGTTTACTGTAACAAAGCCCTTGGTTTCTCCGGAAGGTTGTATGCCACTAGTTGTACCTGTAAAATGCAAGGTAGGTGTTCATGATGAAGATGATCCATTTAAACACAACTTGATTTTACTTTCATCAGTTACTACTACTGGGTTAACAGGAAGAGCATGTAGTTGTTATCTATACTCATAGGGTAATATTTACCTTGTAGAGGAGATCAAGAATTTGGAATATGCAAAACCTCGGTGGATAAAAGGGAGTTCTTCTCAGATGCCAGCACAAACCAGGGTGATCCAGGCATCACGTGATGTTAACGCAACTAAAGATCTCTTACAATGATAGCTGTCTGAAGGCTGGATTGCTGCCAGTCAAAGGAAATATCCAGCTACCACTACTGTTTTCTATTCAAATATTTACTGTACGTATAGTATTACCTTGAATGGATAACTTCAGGGCTTTTCCCTGCTTCCTTTAGCTTGAGAATTATCTTGTGTACACAAGAGGAATCTGTCTCATTGTTAAAGACGGGAGGAGAAACAAGGTGAATTAAAAAGCACTTAGTTTTTTCCTCTACTCTGTAGAGGAAAAAACTAAGTTCAAGAGCCCTACCGATAGGTTAAATTGTGCAGATACTTTTACCCCTCTGACCCAAGGATCTCAGTCCAGTTCAGTTTGTATTAATGATTGTTACTGAGAGTTAAAACATTATAACGTTTGTTTGTTTTTTAATGGCATCCTGCCCCTACCACCAGTGATCTGGTTCCAATGAGACATAATTCCATTTGGCTAAATATTCAGTGAATGCCTTTCAAGGCATATATTCATATGACCCAAGAAAGCACTGAATACAGAGTGGATTCATGAAATGTGATCTATTTAATCAGCAAAGGGGAGATAGGAAATGGCTATACTTTGTACATTTTGAGAGGGACCTGAAAGTGAGCCCCCTTTTGGACAGTGAATAAGAAGTTTCTGAGGTTTGTTTCTTGACATATCCTCCTGGGGGGTTGACTTTCAAAAAGCTGGGTTTTGTTTGTTTGTTTGTTTGGTGGCATTTGAAATTTTGAGGAGCTTCGATAAAATTAAATTGACCCCAATAAAGAAGTGACAGGTCCAGAAATTGTTTTGCCGATTGGATAGTAGCACAGTTAAACCCCTTTCTCCCTTAATAAAGGGTGGAAATGAGACAGAAAGATTGAAGAATTGCCTGTTGAAGTCATTTTTCATTTGACTTTCCTAATGGCCATCATAGATCTTTTAGAAATTCATTTTCCACTTTTGGAAATTACTTTATATTACATATCCAATAATACAAATCAAGACTTTTTTGCAATTTCTATTTCCTGTGTGCAGGTGGAATGGGGTCTTTCAAACTGAAAAGAAAAAGTGGAGAGTTACTCCTCCACAACTTAATAGGAAATACTTCATCTTAATTTTGCAACATCATAATTGCAACCCATTGTCCAACAACAAGAGACACATGGAGCAATTAATAAAAGGGCCTTGTGATTGTAACTGCTATTTTCTGTTAAAATAAAAGTGGACCAAAAACAGCTTAGTCAAATGAAATTGAATTAAAGTTAACCCATCCACAAAAAGATTAAGTGAAAAGATTTTGTGATTATTCCACTGGAAGAAGAGAGACTGTACTCTTTCAGGGGCTTCCATACTCTCATCTGTGGAACAATGGTGTTTAAGATATCAGAAAGCACCCTTCCAAAAAAGAGACTGGACAGACTACTAAATTGGGAAAATGCTGCATTCTTTAACCACCTCTTGACGTTCAAAATATACATGAGCCTACTAAATCCTCTGCAAGTCCTGTAAAAAACAATTCTGTTTAATATTGCTCACCTTATGGTTTCTCTATTTATTTGAGCACAAAGCTCTTCCTTTTCTGATTTGACTGTTAACATCTTGAAAAACAAGTTCCGTCAAACCCAGTTTGGTCAACAGTGAACTAAAGTAGTGCTCTTCCGAAGTAGTCCTAAACCCAGTGTTACCACTAAGAGTAAAATTGCTAGTTGAAGTGGACTCCAACAGATAACAAAAAAATCTATCACCTGCACATGTGATCTGATCATAAGAACGTATTGGCCAGGTATTTCTATGAGAATCTACTTTCCACCAGAAACATCACAGTAATGGATTTGTAGTTAATTGAAAGGCTACTTAATTTTCTCTATTTTCACTAGCGGTGCAGATCTTGGGCTCCTTTGTATATCTGTAAAGCTCCGACCATGGGTTCCACTAACTAGCTCTGGGGCTTAGCATGGAGTTAAGCACAAGGAATCTTCCCTCATGGCTTTAAATTACCTCTTTGTTAGAGCAAAGTAGACCATGGTAGAGAGTAACAGCTCAGAGAGCACATGGGCCAAATTCTCTCCTAAGTAGACCTCTCTGAGTCAACCTCTTTCCAGAGGATTTGTCTTGAAGTGTCCCAAGAACAAATATAGTTGGTTTGGCTCACCACTAAGTTTTGGGTTGACTCATTCAGTTGTGTGTGTTGATATCATTTTCGGATAAATGTTTATTTTCTCTAAGCATTAAATCTCTAGAAGAACAAATTCTCTGACTAGAGCCCTAGTAGTCTGAGAGAATTGATCCATGTCCCTATCTGAAATTCATATTACCATAGTAAGGTAATTCACCAATCGAGCTTAATGTGTTCCTGATGAGGGATTTCTACGTGTCCAAATTCTCCTAGTACTCACTTTTTTTAAACCTCATTTCATTTTCATTGTATTTATAGCTATGAGCTTTTCAAATATTCTCAAAATCTGAAAATGTAAACCAAGAATTGCCAAGATTTACACATCCTAGTTCCTGAGGACGTGGGTCAGATTTCTAGTTTTGCTCAAGCTTCCAAGAAATTTTGCTTCTCACCAGCAACTCCCCAGTAGTATGAAGGCATTCAGGATTTGCCCTACACAGTCAAGGGTGGATTCTTTTTTCATTGTTCTGTCAAATATTTTGCTCTCCTCAGTTCTCAGAAAAGCCCAGAGGTTATATAATCTTCTATGACTTTTTTTTTAAAGGATTTAAATCTCACCTGCATTGAAGCCTGACTTTCGTCACTTTCCACCACTCAAGTAGGAACAAATATATTTATATTTTAGAAAGTACAAAAGAGAGGATGTGATCTTGGAGAAGAAAAATTGAGTACAGCCCCATGTAAATTAACTTACCCTTCCAGGTCCTCCTTTCATCTCTGGGTCGAGACATTTGTTTTAATTTCAGGGACTGTGCTCAGAAGCTGTTCAGCAACATGCAATGTGTCTTGAGGCTTTCTAGGAAAGAAAAAAAATACATCATTTTCAGTGTAGAAGGCTAAGACTTAACAAAAAGACATTATTGAGGATTTAAAGAAAGGTTAGGAGATACTTGGATCCATTTTAATTCTATTTCCTCTACTGCTAAGATTTATAGTTACTATCTTCTGAGAAAGAACCCTAAATTATCTTCTTTAAATGTAGTTTCTGCTTAATCCCTGTTTCCTACATCCCAGTCACCTTTATGTAGCTCATACGATCTATTCCAAATGGATTTTGTGGCATATGAATCTAGTAATAAAACCTTTGGGGTCGAAGCCATTCATTCTACTTGGTACTTAGGTAAAGATACAACATTCTTTATTACTAGGATTAGGTTCTAGCAACATTCCCCATTGGACTTGTACATCCTGTGCCTGGTTATTTCCATGGACTTTCCACCATTGTCTCTGTCCTTTCTGCTAAAATCCTTGGTACTTTCTGTTCCAGGAGTTTTAGAGTTACTTTGCCTTTGTGTGTGGGAAGCCTTGAAGAATGCAGTATCATGATTTGTTGATTTCAGAATTACATGCATTGGTTAGGCACCAGAGGGTGCTTCCTGATATGTCGGCAAACACTTGATGAGTCTCTGTTGCTGTCCCCTTAGCTCCTTCAAAAGCCATCCCTAAGAGAGCACTCTCTTTCTCCCTGTAGTGAAAGTATGGCGACAGGGAAAGGGCAGCTTCATGACTTAAGTCTCCAAGATCAAAATGACAGCTGATTTGCTACAGTATTTACCTATGTCATGTAACAAAAACTGGGTCTCGGGGCCATAAAAGTCTAGATTTGCAAGGTTTAACCAAGTCAGCTATGGTTTAAATCAACAATGACAGGTTTTCAAACCCGAAATTGGTTCATCTGTTTTGGGAGCAGTAAATGTGGCTGTATTTCTCAAAAAAAAAAAAAAAAAAAGAGAATGAAAACTGCTTATCTTGTGTTAGCTTTGCCTATGATAAAATGTTTGCAGCAAATATATATATATATATATATGTATATGTATATGTATGTATATATTATATATAGAAGATTAAGAGGTTTGTAAAAGGTTTATTTTTCTAAAACAGGCCTGGAGCTGATGTTTCTCTTTCAAAATACGGGAATCTGATCAAGTCACACTTGCATGTGCCTCAGACGGCCTGTCTCAGTTGGCCAAGACCTTTAATGCCACTTTCCCTCCCCTGCCCCCATCTCCCTGGAGAAGATCTGGAATGGGAAGGAGGAAGAGAGCGGGGACTACGCAGTCCCCAGAGCAGAAAGCTCTGGCCTCCCCCACTTTCCCGCCTCCTTTCCTGAGACCACAGTTGAAATGCCCCCTCATCCTCCAGCTCTGCCCTCCACGGCAGTGTCATCGCCCTGCTGCTGTCACACCTCACCAATGAATGCTCTCTCCATGGATAAGTCTGCTTTCACTGGTACTCAGAAATTTTAGGGTAACTGTTAAACTGGAAATTGCTTAAAAAAAAAAAAAAAGCTCTAGCCTATCTCCCATAACACTTTAAAAGTTAAGACTTACCATTCACATAATCACAAGCTGACAGCACTCTGCAGGTGGAGCGATTCTGATTTTTTTTTCTCTTCTAGAAGCAGGTGGGTTGATATAATGCCAGCCCTAAATAGAAGCTTTATTTATAGCCTTAGCAGAATGAGAAAAGAGCTGGCATAATCAAGAGGGTACTGCATATTTTAAGGAAGGCTTTACCTTTAATATGCAAAGTAGCCATTAGAAGACAACAAAAATGCAAATTTCCATTCTATTAAAATTGGTTAACTGTATTACTAAAGTTCTAAAGATAACTTTCTATGCTGAAAATGGGTAAAAAATTTTGTGTACAGGACCAAAAAAAAAAAAAAAATCCAGAAATTTGATTGCCATTGTTAACTCTCTTCATTTTGGTGCACACCTCCTATTCTAAATTGCTTTAATATCTTTAATCTCCACTACAATATAATCAGTACAGTCTATAATATCACATAATAATGATTAAGCAGGAGATTAACTTGCAAAAAAAAAACTTTCATGCTATTTATAGAAACTATATGTGTTTAGCAAGGCCTGACTCATATACAAACATATGTGATAGCAAGAGATGGGAACTGAGTCACAATCTTTGTTTAGAGGCTATTTGGAAGAAAACATACTCTTTTCCTCCCTAGTTATAAAATCAGGTGTATTACACACAGGGGTTGCTTGATAAGCAAGTCAACTGTCTTATGTTTTTTCCATACAGTTTGGAATGCCCCAAATCATAATTTAAAAGCTATTGTTTATATATACATATATAAATATGTGGGAGAGGGTGGTTTGATTTTTTAAGTGTTTAAAATGTAACTGTTTTAAAGACTGCTGTGCTTGAGCAGGAGGGAAAAGAAAAAAAAAAACGTGTGTCTGTGCTCTTCTTTGATTTTTTATCAAAATCTTATTCTGGGAACATCCCATGAACCTACAGAACTTATTTTTGTTTTGTTTTTAGATGCCTGTTTTTGTTCTCAGAAAATTAGTGCTGATGACAAAAGTATCTTGGTTTAGGTTTGTGTCTCATTGACTATTACTGATTCATTGTTGTAGGCATGTTTTTTTAACATGTAAAACCAGGTTAACTTATTTTATTAATATGTAAAATAAGTTAAGAAAACATGTTTTCTTTACATATGTAAAGGGCTTAAGCATCTGACATCTCAGTTAAATCCACTGGGGTATTATTAAGAAATGAAATGTAATAAAAGGCGATTGGAATCATACATCAGAAGATACTTCCTTCCTGAGAGAGGCAAGGTTCTATGAGCCTTACCAGGAACATGAGGTTGCTTACATATCTTTAGCACTGTTACTAGATTGAATAATCTAATAATCTTCAGTCAGGGAAGAAGCCGATCCAGTGAAATCTGATTCTAATGCCAGGGTAGGTGGAGACCACTCAGAGCAGAAATCAGAAACCAAGCTATTAGGTTCTTTCTACACAAAATTACCAAGGGGCCATAGTTTGGTCTGCTGGATACCCAAATCTAGGTAATATTAACCCACTATAAAGATAATCTGTTTTAGTGAAGATAAATCCTGTATCACTTGAAAAATTATCCCAAATTCAATTGACTTGGTTACATGAGCAAGGAATGGGCATGACTTCAGGCATGAAGAGTTCAGCCAGCCATACACATAACATCTAGTTTTTCTCAGTTACTTTTCACTCAGCCAACTATCAGTGATTCAAGACATCCTTTAAGAGAGGAAGGCACAACAAATTTTAAGAAAGATCGCTCGTCTTCAGGCAAACTGGTAACAAGGGGAAGAGAAGGCTGTCCAGCGTTAAAGAGTGAAAGAATTAAAAATGTAGAAACTGCACCTGTGCACTCTGTCTGCTGAACATGAAGGTGCGCTCTCTTCACTTTTGGTCCTGAAGGGAATGGGCTTCAGGGAGCCGTGCTCGTGCTCGGGGAGCTCTCATCCCATGATACCATCTTCCTGCCCTGTGGCTTGTTAGATGCCTTCCAGGGAAGAAGGAGGCACCAAGCCGATAGGAAGTCTTGATATAGGACAAGAAAGCCGGGGATTCACCTCTACGCAGCAGCAAACACTCGAACTCTGAGCCTGCTGCCTTCTTTAATTGCAAAATGAAGAGCTTGTCACCAGAGAGGGATTTCCTTCTCCCTGAAGATTCTCTAGTAATGCCAGAGCTGCTTGGGTAAGAGTCCCATCTCTGACTATGTGACTTTCATTTTATACTACTGAACTCACATGACTAACACAGATGATCCATGAAGGGAGTTTCGAATGTGTTGAGTATATCCCTCTGCAGACGAATACATCGCAAGTTGGGCTAGCCAGTAAACACACTGATCAGGGAGATGGTTCTAGTACTTCAGGACTTGTTTTTAACACTGGGAAGGTAACATCACTAAGTCAGATTTTTTAATGAAAGCTAAATGTACTTTTAACTCAGCCTATCTTCAGACTCTACTTACAAAAGACACTCTGGCCACATCCTGCCTCGTAAATTTGGAAGCCCATCATACTTTGTTTCTGGGGTTGCCCCCCCCCAACTTATTTTCCTCAGTTTTGAGCATACTGCGCCAGTGGACTGGCTGTTAATTTTTGTGTCATTTAATATAGTCAAAATAAATATTTTGAGTTCCTGCCTACTCCTAAGGCAGATAAGTTTATTATAGAACCCGATATTCTTTTCTTAATTACCTCACTGTCAGAACTAAAACCTAGGACATGAAGATTTGTTTATGTGACATGAAGCCAAGTTAAGGAGGAAACCTCAGTGGAATTTCTAGAGGGAAATTCACCTAGAAATTCTGCCAGTGACTGGCGGAAAACCTGAAAACACTGGCTTCTAGGGTTTGTCACTACAGCGCTTCTCATCAACCCTTATAAACAACAAAATGCAAAAATTATAACCTTCTATCAAAAAATGTGGACTGAGAAGGAAATCCGCTGGTATAGCTATATAGGCATTTTTCATTCAACAATACTCTGAACCAGGTAAGTCAGAATGTTGGGACATGTCAATAAATCTAAGTAGTATGTGTATTTTACTGCCAGATACATACACCTATAACTAAGAACCATCTAGAGAAATAATAAAAGGCAGATGGAAAACATGTATCATATCTGAGGATTCTCACTGTTCTACTTGACCACTAATCAGGAAAACTAAGAACAGAACTCAATCACTAAGGAGTCAGGGTCCGAGAAATGAAAATCCAAGCAGCGTCTCCATAAAAAAACAAACTACTCCTCTATAGGTTACGTCTTTGCTTGGAAGACCCAAATCTTATATGTGATTGCAAAAGTGACATCTATATTGAATATAGTGACTAATTTTGTTCATTGTCACATTCAGAAATAAATATATTTACCAGACTCCCCTCCCCCATTTCTGAGGCAGAGGTAGCATTTATATGAGCCTTTTCTAATTGCAGCCTCACCGGTCATATTCTTCCTAAGCACAGAAGCTCAAGCATGCTAGTACCATAGCACAGAGGCAATTCACTACATTTAATCTATTCCTTTAGCCCTGGGCTATTAGCTGGGTGTACAAAAGACTAATAGATTACATCTGTTATATACATTCAGGACTCTCATGAAAGTGAAACACTTCCTTAAACACATACACAGATCCATATCATAGCATCCAGAGTTTCTTAAGCCTCAATGTGTATCAAACATCCTCCTGGAAGTGAATTCACGAAGCCCAGAACAAATGTGTGATGCAAAGTGACTACCCAGTCAGCTCCACCATCTTGATTTTTATGAGCTCTTCCATCTTAGCAACACCTGCAAGATCGGTTGCCTCTGCTTTAGTGGTCTCAAGATCTTTCCACGGCACTGAATATGAAATTTGCTGGTATTAATGCAGGGCTGGTTTCAATACATGGAAGCTCTTTATAATCCTGAGTCTTCTGGAGTAAAAAAAAAAAAAAAAGTTTGCAGAAACAAAGTTCAATGTATTTTAAGAATAGCATGTGACAGGAACTGGGTAGCACAAGCTTTTCACAATGAGAAAATAGGTATATACAAGATAATTTCACTTCAAAGGAAAATGGATCATGTTTATGTATGTGTCACTGCCTCTAATATTGGTCTTCGTAGTTCAGGTTCCAAACCAATAAGTACACAAATTCTTTATTAAAAATTACCTTTATATTTATATTTATATCCTTTTAAATGTTGCCAGTATTAGCTCAAATACATGCCCACAGGAAATTCAGGAATCTGCTTAACTCTTTCCTTTTTATCCTTTATTAGAAATTGCAAATCAGATTTCTCCAGCTTGTTTTAAAATATGTAGAAATTTTAATTTTCCATTTATCCAAGCACAATCTCCTTTCATTCATTCATCCATCCATCTATCCATTCATTTAATCAGGCAACATCTACTGAGTATTCATTATCCTAGTAACTTAATAGCACATTGATGAGTAAAGTCATTATCAAATTGTGGTCCAAACTTTATTCCTGCATTTCTCCACTTTAACTTCTTTGATGTCCAAGGTGATCACAACTTATTTCTCATTCTATCATCCAAATCATGTGGTTTAGAGATGGGCCTTAGTGTCCAACTAGCCAGGTACTAATCTGGTTTTAAGGACCTACCTGCTTTAATGATCCATTCTCAGGGAGTCAGAATAGTTAAGTACTGAAAAAACAAAGATCTGGGGTAAGAGTCCCCAGGGCTCTGTCACTGGACTCACGTTTCTTTATGAACAAGCTACTTAACATCTCTGCATCCCCATCTCTCAAAAGGACCATAACACTACCTACCTCACAAGGGTGCTGTGAGGCTTACCATGAAAGCATGAGGGAATGGTACGTAGAATTGGGGGCCTATTACAAAGGTGCTACAGGATGTAGAGCTGGTTGGATAAAGTTATTGAGTATGAGCCCCTCTCCCCCTGGGAGTCCCAGGTCTGCCAGGTTATATCAACTCCCTTTACAACTAGAATCTAAAATGGCATTGACCATCAATTGGCTTGGTTGATCTTTACTACAACCTCTACAAGATTTACCACAAACCCCACTCTCTTTGAGAGATGTTGGCTTGGGAAAATTATTAAACTCATGTTAACAAAGGATAATAAAATGATTCACTTCCAGGTGCTGGGGGTGGGGGAACAGTTATTTATTTCAATATGATTCAAGAGTTTGAATGGATATATTCAAGGGGATGCATTTTATTGGAGAAATTTATTGCCTAGGGCTTTCTGTTGTTTTCAGTCTGACTCCCCAGCTTTCTGTACCATTGTTTAAACATACATCCCCTTTTCCCTTTCAGTGGAAGGGAAGCTATAATCCTCGTTTCATGATGATTCTTTTAATGAAGTCTGTTTTGCTCAAAGGACAAATTCTTTTCAACAACTATTGTAATTATTTTCTTAGAGGGCCATTTTTAATTGCCATATTGTTTAGCTAAGCCCTATTGTCCTGGTGTCCTTCATAACTGTCAGTTGCTTTAAAATAAAGGGGTGGGGGGGAGCTGATAAGCACATTGTTGTAATTGATTTGTATGTTTGAATTGTCTTATCAGAAAACAAGGTTATGAATTTCATCTGTTGAGACACAAAAATAAAATAATTTCCTAAAAAAATTGTATTTGGTTTTTGAATATTCTAAAGGAACATTCATTCTTCATCTTTTAATGTTTCATTAATAGTGTTTTGTTACTAATCATATATAATGAAGCTTAGCCTTCTATATTCATTGGTATTGCTCAATTCTTTTTTTATATATAGTTGGGAAAGAATCAAATAAAATTGTTCAAGATTTAGAATTGAAAGAAATCAAGAAGAGCCCATTCTCAGGGATCTGCAATTCAAGGTTGACGGTGGAATTACCCAAGACAAACAGGTATGAAGAAAGAGCTTTCAAGCTATATAGTAATATCATCTCTTTTTTTTTTCACCAGTGCAAAATGTTTCTCCAAGTAAAGGAAAATGACCAGGAGATATTATTTTTATCAGTCAGGAAACTCTAAAAAATGAGGTGAAAATAACTGAGCTTGATTTAAAAAAAAAAATCTCTGGGCCAAGATTCTGCCACAATAATTTAGAGTAATTCTGCCCCCTCTGCCCCCCACCCCACCCCGGCCCCGGGCAAAATCCAAAAACCACATTGGTATCTGAGCTTGGGTTGCCACAACAAAATACCATAGACTGGGCAGTTTAAACAACCAATTTCTTTCTCACAGTTCTGGAAGCTGGGAAGTCCAAGATCAAGGTGTTGGCAGGGTCAGTATGGTGAGAGCGCTTGGGTTGCGTCAGCTACTTTCTCACTGTGTCCTCATGTAACCTGCCTTTCCTTGGTGCATGCACATGAAGAGAGGGAGATAGCTTCTTCTCTCCCTCTTTTCATAAGGCCCACCAATCCTATCAGATTAGGACCCCACCCCTGTGACCTCAATGAACATTAATTTCCTCCTGGAAGTCCTACCTCCAAATACAAACACATTGCGGGTTAGGGCTTCAACATATAATGGGGGGGGGACACAATTCAGTCCACAGAAGTTGGTTTCTGCACATTTATCAAAATACTACATCACCCTTCTTGATCATGAGCATGAGAGATGGTATATAATATTAGGAAGGCTAATTAGGAAAGTCGATACAAAAGAGCCAAGATGCATTGAAAAAGCATTTCAACAACTAGCAAAGATTCCTCTCCTTGTTTCACTTCCTTTACTACTCTTCGACTCTTCAAGACTCTGGCCTAGTTGTTATTTTCTGCAATTACATATGACGTTTCATTCTGCGGCACCCAAATTTTTAAAGAGCTTCTGTGTCTTCTGATTTCTCACAACACCTCCAGAGTTCTATTACCATTTCTCAAAAATCTTAACCTCTTAAATTTCTTTCTTATTCAATACCATTAGTTAACTTATTTCTGGAATACCCATCCCTTGTCTGATGCTCCTTTCAAACACTTCAAGTTCTATTTTGACTCTGACCCCCTCTCCATCTACTAAACAAAGCCTTATACAGATTCCATGTCAAGGAAAAAGACAGGACAATATTCTCCTCATGATCCAAAATTTACTCAAACTCCAGGTCACCTGTACCATTTTCCGGATAAGATTGGCTGACCCATGGGAGCCAAGTTATGGACTATTTGCTTGTTCTCCATGGTTATTTTAGTGTGGAAAAGGTAACTGAAGTGCTCTTGTCTAAACAAGCAGAACAGCACTTGCTGTGACCATTTGCTTGACCTGAAGAGTCCTGGTGAATAAAATGTAGAAACGTCAACTGTGTGTTTGAAGAAGAGAAGTTCCCAAGCTAAAAGCTGCTCAGATGCCCACCTGTCCTCCCGTGGCTGTGTCTGTTGGGTTTGCAGATATTAAGAAGCAAGGTGCCAGGCTCAGGGTGATAAGTCAACATCTGTCCAATATACTCATGCTCGCTGATGCTCCCAGTGAACCAAAACGCTGTGTCCAAGGCCAGGCTGAAAGGACTTTGTCCCCTACTGGAATAAAAAATTTCCAGAAATCAGAAAGACATCAGGGGAAAAGAGTAAACTCCTCCTGTGAAACAATTTTACTTTCTCAAAGATCAGACTTGTGCTTACTAGGCTAGACACCCTCACAGGAAACACCGTGCCCTTTGCCTCTTGTGAGCACTAACGGGGTCAAGGCCGTGGTGGTTTCTTAGTCCCTCCCATTCTATTTGTGTTCATCTGACCATTAGTTAGTGAGCCTCCTCAAACATCACTCTTTCAAAGTTCCAGAACGAGACACAGGACACCGAGGTAATTCACAAGGGGTCATTTTGTTTTTCCTAATTATGAAGTAATAGATACTTGCTCACTGTACAAAAGTGGGAAAATAAAGAGGTTGGAAAAAAAAATCTTATATTCCCATCTTTCAAAAGCACAGCTATTATCATAGTATCATTCCTTTCGATCTTTTCCCAAGGGATAAGCTAGGTTTGAAAATAGCAATTTAACATGTTTCCTTGCTACCACCATAAGTCCCTTCTCTCCTCCACCTCCTTCCTTCTCTTCCCCCTGCTCCCTCTCTCCATTATGTATTTCAGGGCCTCTTGTGATGTGGCAACAGAACAGCTCCCAAAGCAGAAACAACCTGCCTACTTGCTCATTCAGGACCTCAGGAAAGGGTTCTGAGAAAATCCTCAGTAGTGATCATGATGGGAGCTGAATCTTCAAAGGTTCATTTTCTTAAAGAAAGTTACTCCCAGCCCAGTCAATATGATCCTCTGAGAAATTTGCAGAGTCAAAAACGAGAGGCAATACTGGATACCATTTACACCCACCAATTACCTGGTGCCCACCACCTACCTGGAACATGACAAAAATAAGCTCATTCATCCTCCCCAAAGTCCTAGAGGCCGGCCATCTCTTTCTTGTTTCATAAAATTTTCACCTGATTCCAATTCCAAAATCCCTCTTCTTTCTGTTCTGCCACGCTGCCCCCAACTCTGAAACTCTCATAAGTAAAACAAAATTTTAGTCATTTCACAAGGAAGCCCTCTGATGATCATTGCAGCTGTACACAGGACCTTCAGCTTCCCCAACTCTCTTTGCTTTCAGTTGAGATTTGTTTCCTTTCACTGCTGCACCCCTCACCCCCTGCAGCCGCCCTGGATTGGATCCCTTACTCATTCCCCTGATGTTCATTGCAACAACATCCATTCCAGGTGAACTCTCTTCCTACTAATGCAGATCTAACAAGAGATGCTCTGAAAATGTTATTGTAATTTGGAATTAATTGCAGTGATAGTACAGATGCCACTGGAAATTCTTCGCTGCCTACTTCTAAAAGCTTGACTGTCTTAATGGGCAAAGGAGCATTTTGGTTCCTCTGAAGTTACCATCCCGTGTTACTGATCACAGCCACCACAGGGAAAAATATTGTTGCTCCTCACCTTCAAACATCTTCTGCCCTCAGGTTAATAAAGCCTCTTTTGGGAAGTTGGTTATGTAACCCAAAGAAAAGAATAGAATAGAATGGAATGAAATGGAATGGAATGGAATGGAATGGAATGGAATGGAATAGAATAGAATAGAATAGAAAAGAAAAAAGAAATAAAAGGTAAGTTGTGCCACCCACTGGTAGAGGAAACCCATCTTCTTTTTATAGGAAATCATCTTTGTTCTACAGAACTTCAATTTTTTAATGGAAGGAAGCTACATCTTAGGGTAAATGAAATACTGAGGCATCCTGGCCTCATTTGGGAACACTGGGTGTTATGTAAGGCTGGAAACTTCTGCTAATTGGGGAAGGAGAGAGAGAGGTTAATGATGCAGATGGACACTTTGTGGCACCTCTGCCCCACACATCACAACCATCTCCCCCAGGAGAATGAAAACCATCTTTCAAGTACCAGGAAAGATCATTAACAGTGAGTGGTTGCCTGCTAGTGTTGAATGAAGCAAGGTAAGCCTGCCGCTGGAAATTCATCTCATTCAGGGACAGATAAGCAGAATGACAGAGGGATTCCAACACAGAAACCTTAATATATTATTTAGGTTTCCAGTTAAACACCTGCATGTTAACCAGGGACAAGGCCGACTGCCCGTGTGTGCTTCTGCAATCTTTGCAATGCAACCCAGACTATTTGCTGTCGGAGTTATTGCAAGCATAGTACAAAGTCCTTATATTGTCACATGTTTAGAGAAGGGACTCTGCCCTCTTGAACGCTTTCAGTGAGATGAGGAACACGGGAGCTGCTATCTGGTCTCTTGGTAAATCATTCACTAGGGTAGTTACTGAGAACCTACTCTCTGGCAGCTACGATGAGAGGCTCTGCATTACAGCCAGCACCTAGAAAGGGAGATAACTGGTCAGGGCCTGTTCTGGAGCTACCAGTCTGTCTGAAAGTCTTTCAGCAGGCTGGCTTTTAGTCCTGCCTTTGTCCACCTTCTCAGGTGGAAAACAATGTGTATCAGCTCTTCACGGGAAGCTGGGCCAGTGATCCAGGGAGGGGAAGACCTCAGCAAAAACTGCTGCAGGCCACAGGTTCAAGTTCACTTTCAAGGAGCTGCTTTCCTGGGCAAAAAAAAAAAGGCTCCTGAAGAGTGGACTATCCCAAAATGAAAAGCCCTGGAATCAGGCTAATGCACACACTTCCCATTTTAGAAATATCTTCAAGAAAAAAAAAAAAAGATAAAGTGATATGTGAAAGTCTCTTCTCTGTCCCAGGGAAAATCTTGCAAAGGTGGTGAAGGACTGTTGGAAGTCAACAGCCCCATGGTAGAGGGATAGCCTGCTAGGGAGTTTGGCATACAGTAGGTGCTCAGTAAATGCATGTCACATAAATGGGTACATAGCCTAAAAAGACAGGACACATAATGCAGAAGCATATTCACAGACATGCTTACCTGCATGAAGCTTTTTAACAAATCATTCACTTCTTACGGGGGTTATAGGTGTGTATTTTTAATTATATAAATAACAAATGCCCATTTTAGGACCATTAAAAAACAGAAATTAGAAAACTTAAAATTTCCAGTAACTTAAACTGAGATAATCCACTGTTAACATTTATGTGGTTAAATCAACATAAGCCTAAACCAATTTTTCTATATAGTACATATGGATTTTTAATGGGCATCTCTTGTTTTATAAACTTTTTTACTTAGCATTTAAATTTTACTTTTACTTTAAGATTTTATTTATTGGGGCACCTGGGTGGCTCAGTTGGTTGGGTGACTGCCTTTGACTCAAGTCATGATGCTAGAGTCCCAGGATCCAGTCCTGCATCAGGCTCCCTGCTCAGCAGGGAGTCTGCTTCTCCCTCTCCCTCTGCCTCCCCCCTCTGCTCACGCTCTCTCTCTCTCTCTCTCTCTCTCTCTCTCTAGAGAGCATGAGCAGAGGGGGGAGGCAGAGGGAGAGGGAGAAGCAGACTCCCCGCCCAGCAGGGAGCCCCATGTGGAGCTCCATCCCAGGACCCTGAGATCATGACCTGAGCCAAGGCAGACACTTAACTGACTGAGCCACCCAGGTGCTTCACTTAGCATTTTATTGTGACTCTCTTCCCATCATAAATGGCTGCACAGAATTCCACTGTCTAATTTTACTATAATTCTTCAGCAGGTATAAATACCTGTTGTAGGGTATTTAGGTTACCTCCAATTTTTTTCCTATTACAAATGACTATATTAGAGGTCTTTGGAGATAAGTATTTACTCATGTTCATTATTTCTTCATGCTAATTTATCTGGAATAGAATCACTGAGCCAAAAATTAATGCAACTTTCTGAGGCTTTTGATAGGCACTGATACCAGAGAGGGGCTGATTTAGGGTTTGAACAGTAAGGTAGAAGAGGACTCTTTTCCCTGAAACCTCATGAAATACTCCAGGTTTTGATGAAAGCATCTATAACAAAGATTGTCACTCTGTCCTTTTCTATCAAATACACTTAGATTCCACCCGACCCTACATCATTGTACAATACTACCAGACTCTTTGTTTACAATATTTTTTATTGTCCTGTGTAATTTCCTCTCAAGTTTTTGCATTAAAAGGCACATGCCCAATAGTTTCTTTCAAGTGTAGGGTGGTAACTGGTTAAATCCAAATACCAGTATTCATTTGACTATAGGCAAGAAGATTCACTCATTCGTTTACTCAGTAATCACATGTGAATAATTTTAATGTACCAGGCACTCTTCAGACTGGTGCTATAAAAACCCCGAACCAGACAGACAAAACCTCTAACCACAAGGAACTTGAATGTGTTCTAACTCAGGTAGTCAGAGAAGTCCCTTCTGAGAACACACCTGGGTGAATGGACTGATCAAACCGTGCTTACATCTGAGGCAAGTGACTGTCGGAGAAAAGGAAGAGCATGTGCAAAGGTCCTGATCAGGAAGTGAGCTGAACATGCTCTGAGAACAAAGAAATGCCAGTATGATGAGAGCAAAGCAGAAAAGACAGGGTAAGAAATTGAGATCGCAGAAGGGGCCAAATCAAGTAGGGCCTGGTAGACCATTTAGAGGACTTGGAATTTTCTTCTCAATGATGGGAAGCATTTGAAGGTTTTACAAAGGTGTACAACATGATCGAATTTACATTTTCCAAATCTCATTTGGACCACTGAGTGGAGAATAAGTTACAGGCCAATAGTGAGAGTAGGTAGACAAGTTGAACAGCTCTTGTGATAGTATAGGCAACTGGGGAATTTCAAGGTCCTGAATCCTGTTTTGGAAGGAAGCAAGAAACTAAGAAGTGATATGAATATTCATAGTTAAAAGCAGGATCTAATCATTCTATTGCCTGGCACAGCAACTCAAATGAAAAGCCTTGGGATGCCTGGTCATCTCTGTATTACTACTTCTACTTCTCTCAGATTGGTTTCCACGTGAAGATGTCCACAGAGCAACTTCTGAGGATCGCTAATGCACAAGAACCCTGCAAGCACAGATGATACACGCTCCAGGAGTGTGAAGCCCCAACCTTCACAAAAAGCCTACATCAATGTAGCCTCCTGAAGAAGAAGTCAAATAATCAGGTGGGACTACCAGAAAATTCTGAGCTGCTCTTTCCCCGGACCCTCGGCCTGTCTCACTAATGACCAAGCTGGGATCTGGAGTAAGACCTGAATTGAAAGCAAAGCATTACAAATATGAGTCTAGTTATTGAGCTATTTATAATCGAATGCCTATTAGGAAATATTAACAAAGAGCTAAATTAAAAACTTGTTTCCATTTCTAGAAACCTGCTCACTGAATATTATTTAAGCTTTTGATGGAGTAAAAGTGGGATTAACTTAATCATCTTAAGGATCATTGGATTTTTGAAGTACGTCAAAACAGGACTCAGTACTTTTCATTTAAAACCACACACAAAATTAAAAGGACTTCTGAATCCACAAGGACATACACTCAGCGCAAGTCATGGGAAAACCACGGTGTCTTGTTCTCTGTATGTACATCGTTTTAAGTTTCTCCTTTTAATTCCCTCTGACATGAATGTGTAATGCTGAGAATCTATGCTAATGAAGAATGTGTCCACAAGATGTATAATGCATGCCTTTTAATTAGTTCTGCTGCTATAATTGATTAACATTTTGCCTGTGCAGTACTATTACAAAGAATGAGCAGTGAAACACTGTATGCATCTAGTCCCTGTAGAAAAAAAAAAAAAAAAGCACCGAACACTGCCATTGCAGAACATCTGCACCACCAAAGCGATCCTCCGAACTCCAATTGAAAGTCTGGTGGGAGGCGCTTGAAGCAGTCTGGCAAAAAGCAGCAGAAATAAAAGACAAAATGAAAGGGCGAAAGGCCCAGAGGAATGAATATGGGAAATGTTAAAGGGGGAGGGAAAGAGATCAAGATGAATATGAAGAGTCTGAAAACAGCCCTAACTCCATGGCATCTGGGGCAGATGGAGGAGATAGAAGTCAAAGCAGAGAAAGGAGAGAATACAAATTGTGGGCACATCTGTGTGTATAGACAGCTGCATACATTCAGGGATGCACGTGTGGGTACAGGCATGTATATAATTGTATGTAGGATAACAACGGCAGAAACCAACTGTAGAAATGCAAGGCTCCAGCACCAGCACAGAGCCTGCTGATTCAGCGACTTCATCCCAGGGCCCAACCCCCCTGATGGAGCACCCCTAGCAGTCATGCACTTCCCCTCCCCTGCCCGATGTGAGCACAAGACCCCTGCCTCCCAGCCACTCACAGAGTGTGTACTATGTATGAACCCTGTGCTCAGTGCCTGGGAGACATGCTCAAGAAGGCAAATCTCCTTACCTCGAGTTGCTTACCGTCCAGTGGGGGAGAGTATAAGCACACAGGGAGTTAGGATGCTAGGACCTGAGAACAGGAGCACAGACTAAATACACACAGCTGACACAAGGCTTGGGCAATTCTAAGAGGGATTTCTGGCCTAAGAGATTTTTTAAGATTTTATTTATCTGAGAGAGCAAGAGCGGGGCGGGGGGGGGGGGGGGGGGTTGAGAGAATGAGTCAGGAGACCCGCAGAGGGAGAAGCAGACTCCCTGCAGAGCATGAGACCTGGGATCATGACCTGAGCCAAAGGCAAACACCTAACCAACTGAGTCACCCAGGTGCCCTGGCTTAGATTTCTATCCCAAGACAGTCATATGAAAAGTGGGTAGCAAAAAGGATGTTCCAGGCTAAGGGACCATTCTGGGCAAAGAACATGAGAAATGAATGGTTGGGCTTTTAAAGATATGTGAGTATCCAAGAGAATGGGGAGGGAGGCAGCGGGCTGGGAGATGCCAAGTGGCAAGGTCATCAGGCACAAGCCAGATCCTGAAGACCTCTCTTGGGGGGAGCTGGTTTAAGCAAAGTTTAGCAAGTTTACTCACTTCAAGATTTTCACAGACCATGCAGCACACTCAAGTACATTGTGAATTTCCCAGTGAGAGAGAGAGTAGGCAGAACTCCTTAAGGTTTTTCCCCCCATTTTTTTAAGCAAAATATGTATTCACATCTTAAGTATTCAACGTAAGACCTGCTAGACACAGTCTGAGAATCACAAACCTAGATACATACATTTGAACTTAGCTCTGGATCCTCCATAATCTACCCCTCCATAATCTACCTGTTCAGATGCCCGACCATCCTTCTATGTTTCCTTTTTTGCTTTTAGGATCATCTCACTTTTCCATCCTCTCTAATAGCAATTTCAAAACTCCTCCCAAATCTCCCATCCTCTACCCATTTGTCTTCACTCTTAGCAGATAACCTCTACTTGGAATTAGAAGCCACCAAATGGGAACTCCTTGGTTTCCCGATACCAAACTCCCATCACCCCCGCATCTAAGGCACCTGTCTTGTCAGAACAGAGGAGCTGTCCAACCCCTCCTTATTTAAATCCTATCCTTCCAGGGTTTTAGTCAAATTAGACTATCAAATACCCTTTCTCACAGATGTCTCCTGTTAAGACAACACCACTATCCACTAACCCACACCCACCCCCACCAGCAACTAATCTCCTCCTTCCTCTTCCTCCTCACAGAATTCCTCAAATAAATTGTTGCGATCCCTTTGTCTCTATTTCCTCACATCCCACTCTTTCTTCCACCCGCATCTCTCCACCAAAACAGCTCTTGCTGAGGATCACCAGTGCCCCCCTGACGCTAATTTTTCAGTACGCATTTTCCTTTACTTCTCTCACGGGCGTTTCACACCGTTGACCACGCCCATCACTTCAACCATTTCCGTCCCTTGGCTTCCACGACAGAAGTCTCTCCAACCTGTCTATGATCTCTGTATCAGCCTCCTCTCCAGTTTTATCCTCCTCCATCTCACTATCAAGTCTCCAAGCCTCGCAAGTCCCAAACTTAGCCCTTGGGTCCTCTCTCTATTCTCCGTGTTTGGATAACTGTGTCTATTTCCATGTCGTCAATCATATTCTAAAAATCCCATGGATTCCAGAGAATTCTTGAATTTCAGAGTATTCCAGAGAACACTCATCCCAGTCTTTGTTGCCACCAATTTCACTTACAATGTGCTCTCCCTTCCATAGCAACAACGACCATTTTTTAGAGCAAATTTGATTTCAAACCTTTTCCCCTTCTGTGTGCACATGCGCACACAACAAGAACATTTTTTATCGCTCCCTACCATTCTTAGAATAAATGCCAAAAAAATGTAACATGATTTTTAAGGCTCTGAATGCTCTGGCCCTTGCCTCTCTCTTGTTTCTTACTTCTCTTTTGTTCAATCTCTGTGCTTCACTCTACTCTTATCCCCTTAGAGGTTTCTCAAATACACTACCCTTTCTCTTATCACAAGTTTTTTGCATATTCTATTTCCTCTGCCTAAAACACTCTTGTCCCTTCCTCCCTTCATCTGGCAAATGTCTTCCCATGGCTTAACGCTCAACTCAGTTGTAAATTCTTTTTATTTTATTTTTAAAATTTTATCTTATGTTAGTCACCATACAGTACATCATTAGTTTTTTTTTCTTTAAATTTTTCTATTGTTATGTTAGTCACCACCATACATTACATCATTAGATCTTGATGTAGTGTTCCATGATTCATTGTTTGTGCATAACACCCAGTGCTCCATGCCGTATGTGCCCTCTTTAATACCCATCACCAGGCTAACCCATCCCCCACCCCCCTCCCCTCTAGAACCCTCAGTTTGTTTCTCAGAGTCCATAGTCTCTCATGGTTCATCTCCCTTCATTTTTCCCTTCCTTCTTCTAATATCCTCCCTGCTGTTCCTTATGTTCCACAAATAAGTGAAACCATATGATAATTGACTTTCTCTGCTTGACTTATTTCACTTAGCATCATCTCTTCCAGTCCCATCCATGTTGATGTAAAAGTTGGGTATTCAACCTTTCTGATGGCCGAGTAATATTCCATTGTATATATGGACCACATCTTCTTTATCCATTCATCTGTTGAAGGGCATCTTGGCTCTTTCCACAGTTTGGCTATTGCGGACATTGCTGCTATGAACATTGGGGTGCATAGAGCCCTTCTTTTCACTACATCTGTGTCTTTGGGGTAAATACCCAGGAGTGCAATTGCTGGGTCATAGCATAGCTCTATTTTTAATTTTTTGAGGAACCTCCACACTGTTTTCCAAAATGGCTGTACCAACTTGCATTCCCACCAACAGTGTAGGAGGGTTCCCCTTTCTCCACAACCTCTCCAACATTTGTTGTTTCTTGCCTTGTCAATTTTTGCCATTCTAACTGGTGTAAGGTGGTATCTCAATGTGGTTTTGATTTGAATTTCCCTGATGGCTAATGAGGATGATCATTTTTTCATGTGTCTGTTAGCCATTTGTATGTCTTCTTTCGATACTGTCTGTTCATATCCTCTGCCCATTTTTTGACTTGATTGTTTTTTGGGTGTTGAGTTTGAGAAGTTCTTTATAGATCTTGGATATCAGCCCTTTGTCTGGAGTGTCATTTACAAATATCTTCTCCCATTCTGTGGGTTGCCTCTTTGTTTTGTTGACTGTTTCCTTTGCTGTGCAGATGCTCTTTATCTTGATGAAGTCCCAAACGTTCATTTTTGCTTTTGTTTCTCTTGCCTTTGGAGATGTTATCTTGAAAAAAGTTGCTGTGGCCGATGTCAAAGAGGTTACTGCCTATGTTCTCCTCTAAGATTTTGATAGATTCCTGTCTCACATTGAGGTCTTTCATCCATTTTGAGTTTATCTTTGTGCATGGTGTTAGAGAATGGTCGCGTTTCATTCTTCTGTATATAGCTGTCCAATTTTGCCAGCAGTTGTAAATTCTGTAGAGGAATCTTTTATGACACCTAGGCTCTCCATCCTAAACCCTGTGTAAAGCCAGAGATCTTATTGTGTACCTCATCATCTAAAAGTAGCTGACATTGAAGGATATTAAAATAGATCACTGAATGTGGATATAGTCCTAGCTGGGAGAAAAATTTTCTAAGGTTAGAGTGATGTCTTGTAACATATGTATATACCTGAACTAATGGCCAAGACAGCATGTCTTTTACCCACAACCAAAGTAACACATCTGAGAACAAAACAGTAAAAGTGTGGGTGGTACCTCTTGATGATACACTTAACGGTCCACATTCAAAATGTTTGCAGCTTGATCCCATGCTCAGCCCTCTACAAGCCACAGGTTTAACACCTATGCGCACAGAAAATACTGCCATTAAATGAAAGCTGAGTCTCAGTATAAACATTTGGAAACTATAAAACTTATGCAAAAAAGGTCATGAGGTTGGCTGGGGTGACGAATACTAAACATTATAGCAAATATTTTTGTTGCTACACAGTGAGGGCCACAAGGATTTTCAGCCCAGAGGATACCCTAACATCTCCTCTATCACTCTGCTAATGTTAAAGGGAGACTCTCTCAAACTACACCTAAGTAGGACCACCACAAACTTTGTCTTTCAGAAATAATATTTAGATTACCCTAGCAGGCAAGGAACCTTAACTATCTGAAATACTAGATAGAGAAAAGGAGAATGTGGAAGGGTTAATAATGCAAAATAAAAATAGCTAACAGCAGTTGTGGCTTCATGACTCATTCCAGAAACTAGGTGGTGCATTTACTTATGTGTCGTTGCATATGTCTCTTCCCTCTTCCTTCCCCTTACTACTTACATCAGAAATATGGGCAGTGGTTATCTTTCCCATTTAGTCCATAAGTTGCCCAATATGGAGGTGGATTCATAACAGAACAAAATGGGAAAGAGACATACACAGAAATCCTGGATGTAAAGAACACAGATACCCTCTTACTTCTGCATGAGTTTTGGAGATGGACACCTCTGGCTCTTACTCATTTACTCATTGATTCAGTGACATACACGTAAAATAAATACAAACCTATCTGTGGCAGTTCACAAAGTGCTATGTCAGGAAAGGGGGTTTTCAAGTTTGATTCTTAAGATCTCTTCAACAAGTTACAGCAACACTTTGTATTCCCTAGGGTATGGCAACTTTATATTTACTGTGCCCTTGCATAAGCAAGGACAAGAACTTCAGCAGCACATAATTACATTTCCTGTCTCTTAAATCACAACCATCTTTATATGAGTGTCATACACTCTGTTTCAATCCTTGCATGTTTTATAGTTTGTGATTATTTTTGTAAAGGAGGGTAGGCTAGTAAGCCCTTGATAAATTTCAACATAATTTCCTGCATTTTTTAATGGACAGCAGAATCTGAACGGCAGATGAAGGCACATGAGGGACCAATTCATATTTCCCTGGACATGCTGCTATGCCCCGCCATGGGCGCAGAGAAAATGCCATTTGGGTTACAAGATTTTCTGCATGAAAGTTTCATCCTTGCAATCCAAATGTGGGTGGTTTTATTGCTATTCCATATGAAGTTCTGAGGTTCCAAAGGGAAAAACATACATCCTGGTGGACGGATTCCAGTGTCGCTACATTTCCCAAAGAAGCTAGACATTGGAGCTTAGGAAAAAAATGACTTTGTAAGCACATTTTTTTGGTAAACCTTTGTTAACCAAAGAAAAATGAGAAACTTTTATTCTCACTCAGGCCAAAGAGTTACTCAAAAATGTCTGGGGACAAAAATCAATGGCATGTATTTATTGAGCACCTGTTATCAACCAGACAACACCCTGGGAAATTTATCTCCAAAAATATAACAAAACCAAAGAGCTACACATTTGAAAATGTCAATTGTACATTGTGGCAAGAAGCTGAAAACAATCTTTATGCCCGACAGTAAGAAAATGAAACAGTAATGATGGCCTATTAACAAACTAGAAAATTATGCAACCAACAAAAATAATAATTTTGAAGATTATATAGATATATGGAGTTATTCAGGATGATATAGGAGAGTGGGACAAGTAGAATTCAGAATGCTACAAGCAATGAAAATCTGCAGTGAAATCAGCAACCAAAGAAAGGTAATACCATTAAGGAAAATAAAAAATAGTTCTTGGCAGGGTTAGTGAAATTAAAATTTTACTTTTCAATTATTAATATCACTGATTCATAACCTGTTCAATTATAAAATTATAAACTACCCAGTAATCCTAGAGTATTTCCTGAGCAACAGAACACTCTGATCTGTTAGCAGAGGAGAGGAAGGTAAGAAGTACAAATAAAATCCTGTCCCCACAGTGTTTTTGGTCTGCAATAAATTAATGCAAACACATGAGAAACATTAGTGAACAATACAAGACTCATTGTTATAAAGTTCTATACTCACAGAAGCAAGACGACAAGTGTTGGCAATCAAGAATGGCTTCAAGGAGGGGCACTTGGGTGGCTCAGTTGGTTAAGTGTCTGCCTTCAGCTCTGGTCATGATCCCACATCAGGCTCCTTGCTCAGCGGGGAGCTCCTTGCTCTCTCCCTCTCCCTCTGCCTCTGCCTGCCGTGCTCCCCCGGCTTGTGCGCATGCTCTCTGTCAAATGAATAAATAAAATCTAAAAAAAAAAGAAAAAAGTAAAAGAAAGGCTTCAAGGAAGAGAGAGGACATGACCTGGGGGCCTGGAAGACGATGAGAAGTCTGGACAGGGAGAAGTGGAGGTGGCTCCAACAGGGTGGTTACTCACACAAAACAACAGCACTGACACAAGAATGATGGCAGCCTTGTCTTATCTTGATGTGCTCTGACAAAGCACAGGCATAGATAATGGGAGAAGAAAGAGTACCCTGATCAGAGGAGAAGATCCTCTGATAGAGATTAGACTTTGTTTCTATTTCCACCTCAGACACATAAATAACTGAATGAACTAGGGTTTCTGGTGGGTGTGTGTTCATTTATTATCTGCATAGCAACCAAGACCAAAGTATTCGTACCCTACAGTTCCTTCAGGATCACTAATACCCATATAGGTGCTCAATTGATATTGGCTGTAGGAGAGTCAGGATTTATTGCAAAAATGATCCCTCTTGTGCAAAATTAGCTTGCTGGGGGGACTGTGGATGTAGGGGTGTGTGTGCTTGTTGAGGCTGGCACATTTGCTGAGGCCCCTGTCTTCTCTGTACCCGGGAGTGTTTGTGGAAGGCTGGTGTAGCCCCTATGAAAATAACCACTAGCTAGTGGACAAAGATGCCACAGCTGGTTCATCCTGCTAAGGTCAAAACACCACATGAAATAAGTCTTAAAACGTATGGATTCCACAACAAACAAAAACCAACCTATGGATTCCACTTGCAGCCATTAAAAACAGGGCAAAACTCCAGAAAAGTAGCCCATTGCCCAGGATAAGGCCACATCAATCTGCCAAGGTAAAAACCTAAATGGTCCCTTTCATCCCCGGAATTCATTCCTTTTACATCTCTCAAGGCTTATCCTCTTTGTCCCAAGCTAGTTCTCAACCGAATAAAAGAGAGACACTGAAGACTAAGCCATACAGAGGCCAAAATGCTGCTTTCATCACTATAAAGCTGGTATTGGAGAATATGGCTTAAAACGGTCTGCAGCAGAGCTTTCTAATAATTTAACCCAGAATTAGAAGATTTACCCACCCAGTAAGAGTTACTCCCCTACACACACATTCTCCAGAACTACTACATGGAGAGGCAGAGTGTGGAATGTGTGTTCCTTGCAGGCAGGCAGCTTCTAAACAAAGGGAGAAAGGATGAGGCAGAACCACCTATGTCTGTCTCTGCTTCCAAACTCACAAATCAGGTCATCCACCTCCCATCAGGAGTCAATGAGGGAGCAAAAACAAGGCCAGTCCGATGTTGGTGGAAGTCCCTCTGACATAGGAGAAAATGTCAGGAGTATAGAAGAAAGGATTCCCACTCTCTTAGATTTATTTAGATAGATTTCTGCAATGGCTTTGCAAGCATATCCATAGAATAAATTCCTAACAAAGGGACTTCTAGGTCATTTTTAGCTTCATAGATATTGCTCAATTTCCCTCCTGAAAGGTTATACACCTTTTCTCCCAGCAACCAAGTATGAGAATTCCCATTATCTACCCTCTCACCACTAAATATATATATATATTTTTTACCATCTGGATACCATTAAACATTAATTTTTTCCCATCTGATGGGAAGGAAGGGGAATAGTATCTCATTGCTTTGATGTGCATTTTCTTAATTATGAATGAAGTTGAGCTTCATTTCATGTTTTGGGTTGTTTTTGTTTTTTTTACTATTTGCATTTGTTTTTTTCCACAAACTTGTCTTTTATGTGCTTTGCCTTATTTTTTTTTAAGGTTTCCCATCACTTAATTACTGATTTGTATGAACACTTAGTGAACTAAGGGAGTTAATCATTTGTCTTCTATGTTGAAAATCTGTATCCTAGATTGTTATTCCCTTTATTTTTTTTTTTTGCCACCACACAATTTTCAACTTTTATGTAGGTAAATTTATCAGTCTTTTCTGTTATGTTCCTAGGAATATAATGCTTGTTTTACAGTGGCTTATCCAGCTAAGTGAACATAGCACAGTGTAAGTTTAACTAGATTTCTTTCCCAACCTTGGCAATAAATTATCTTTGCTAACCTTTGAGATTGTGAGGAAGGCTACCACACAGGGTAAGGAGTACATCTCTAAGCCATTTACTTGCTTTTGCAGAGCAGGTCAGATTTTATCTATTAATGTTTTATAGAAAATTTCATTTGAAAAAAGTATACATCTAAATTAGGGGAGAAAAACTGAAACTCATTTCTCTGTTAAACTCTAATTTAGAAAACCAGACATTGACACCCCCAACCCACACTATAGCCAAAGTGACTTATAAGAACTATGTACACTGAAGGCTCTTCTCCATTTACCTTCTCCCAACCTCCTACTTCCAGATCTAGCTAATGCTCACTCCTCTGATAGAGGAGGGCACACTAACCTAAGCTTGTGCTTTACACATTCATACACACACTACATTTTACCATGTGTTTGAGGAAATGGTAGAGACTTTGGGGAACAGGACTAGGATGGAGAGCGAGTGAAATGGTCATCTTTTAGCACCTGCCATTGGAGACCCTGCCTGGCAGGCAAAAAAGGCTGCAGGCACTCACAGATGTCAGACACATGGATTAGAAATCTCCCAGAACAGGAATGTCCAGCTGCTGATGACACCATTCCTAACCTTCTGGTGGCCACTGACAGAAAAGTACCTCCTGAAATGGCTACATTTCAGGGATTCCTAAAAAGAACTACATTTTATAGTCACTTGTGTGGAGCTTGATAGTGAACACAGCAGTCCCATATGCACAATTTCCCCATGGTATAGTAACAGTATCCCTGGACTTATCATCAGAAAATGTGGCTTCTGCTCTAACACCTGTGCGCCACTTGGAGAGAGGCAAATGTTTCTTTAACAAGACACAGGGAACAATAAGCATAAAAGGGGAAAAATTATGTATTTCATTCAATTTAGAAACTTCCAATAAAAAAAATTAACTTTTCCTTTACTTTCTTTAAATGCACATGACTGTTTACAGTAAAGACTATAACAGAGTATCATGGGAGTAAAGTGGGTTTCCTGTGGAATACAGTTGGGCCTTTTCTATCACGTCTGACAATCTCTGTCTTTCAATTGGAATGTTCAACCATGTACATTTAATATAATTATCAATATTATTGGGCTTAAATCTATTATCTTGTTATTTGTGCTTTATTTCACCCTTCTGGTTTCTGGTTCCTTTTTTCCTTTCTTACTGCCTTCCTTTGGGTTAACTGAGTATTTCATACAGTTCTGTCTTTCTCCATTGGCTAACTGGCTTTACCTCTGTTTTATGTTTCAATGGTTATGCTATGCTTCATAATACGCATCTTTAATATATCTTAATCTGACTTCAAATTATAATATTTCATGTAAAATGTCTGACCTCTATAAAATATAAAAAAATACACTCTATCCTTTGAACCATTGTCATCTATTTTAACTCTACATTACCATAAACTTCATGACAGGTTATTATTTTTTAATGATTCAATTATTTTAAAGGAGTTTTTAAAATGAGAAAAAACTATTTTATATTTTATAGGAACAGAAAAATCTTCAATAATCTATTTTCAAATCACCTATGGAAATATATACAAACAGAACTGGATCATCACCAAGAAGAATTTGCCCCAGAAACACTTTGTAGGTCTAACATACAAAACCCAATCATGTAATTCACGATATAAATAGAAAAAAGGGTGAGAATCCAAATAATCATCTCAAAAGGTAAGGGTATAACATCTGACAAAATTTCATGTCCATTCATAACAGAGCATCTCAACACTTAGGAATATAAGAAATATAAGAGAACTTCCTAAATTGCATAAAGGGCATCTGTGAAAAACCTGGAGCTAAAATCATACTTAAGGATGAAATATTTAAGGTTTTCTTCTTAAATCTTAGAACAAAGCAAAGATATCTATTTTTGACACATTTATTCAACATTTTACTGGATGTACTATCAGTGCAATAAGGCCAGACAAAAAAAGACCATAAAAGAAGAGGTCAGCTCTCTTTATTCACAGTTTACATATGATTGCTGTCGTGAAAATTCTAAGGAATCTCCAACTACCATAATTAATAAGTAAATTTAGCAAGATTGCAGAATATAAGGTCAATATTTAAAGTCAATTATATTTTTTATATACTGTGGCACCAAATGGAAAATAAAAGAACAATTTCATTTTAGAGGCATCAAAAAATGTAACATACATACTAAGGAACAAATTTAACAGAAGACCTTTAAGACTTCACTACAAGGAAGACTACAAAACTTTGCTGAGAGTGAATAAAAAAAAACTTAATAAATGGAGAGATATATCATACTTATGGATTAGGATATTCAATATTGCTTAGATGTCAGTTCTCCACAAAATGATCTACAAAACCAATGCAACCATAATTGTAATTCCACTAGGCTTTTTTTTTTTTTTACAGAAATTGACAAACCAATTTTAAACTTGACACAGAAATGGCAATGACCTAGGATAGCAAAAGCAACCTTGAAAAGAAGAATAAAGTTGGAGTACAAATACTGCTTGATACAAACTTTCTATAGAAGTATAGTATAGTATTAACCTAACAGTTGACAAAATGGTCAGTAGAACAAAATAACTTGCAATTATAGGATCATTTGATTTTTTTTCAAAGGCACTAAAAAAATCCATGAGGAAATCAAAATCTTTACAACATATGTTAGAAGAACTAGATATACATATGGAATAAATAAATGTTGACCTCTACCTCACACCATACACAGAAATTTAGTTGAGCTGGATTATAGACCTAAATATGAATGCTAAAATTAGAAAGTTTCTAAAAGGAAACAGAACTACCACTTGGAGGTAGGAAATGTTTCTTCAACAGTACACACAAAGTAATTACCATAAAAGAAAAAAAAGGTGGTATATTAGACTTCATCAAAACTATACACTTGTGCTTATCAAAAGACACCCTTAAGTAAATAGACAAGTGACAGAATGGGAAATATTCACAAAACACCTACCTGACAGAGAATTGGCATTGAAGATACATGAGGAAATTCCCTAACTCAGTAATAAAAGACAAAGAACCCAACTCAAAAACTGGACAAAAGTCTTTAACAGACACTTTGGGGAAAAAAAAAAAAAGATCTAACATGGCCAATATGCACATTAAAAAGTACTTAATATTATCATCCAATAGAAATTCATATTAAACCATAATGAGATACTACTACACATCTACTGGAATGGCTAAAAATAAAAAGACAACTCCAATTGTTGAAGAGGAAGTGCAGCAACTATGAGTCTTATAAATTATAGGCATTAACCAAAGAGACATGAAAGCATATGTTCACAAAAAGTCTTGTAGAAGAATTTTCATGGATTTATTCATCCCAGCCAAAAAGTAGAAACAGCCCAGATGTTTATCAACAGCAAATATTTTTAGACAGGGGTATATTCATATACAATGAAACACTACTCTGTAATAAATAATAAATCTCAGAAATATTATGCTGAATGACAGAATCCTTTCACAAAGAGTACACACTTTAGGCTTCCATTGATAAGAGGTTCTAGAAGAGGGCAAACTAAAATATGATGAACAAAGTATCAGGACAAAGATGGCCTATGGGGGAAATCCCATGACTAGGAAGGGGAAGGAGAGAACTTTCTGGGGTAAAGGAAATGTTCCATATCTTGACTGGTGGAAGCTACACAAGTGTATGCATTTGTCAGAAACTGTAGAATAGTGCACTTAAGATTTCACATTTCAGTGTGTTTAAATTTTGTCTAAATAAAAGTACTGTAAAAAAATATTGAACTATAATTAATAATATAGATACTGACATATTTAGGTATATGGGTACTAATATCTGTAACTTAGTTTAAAATGCACCAAAAATTGATAGATGTATAAATAGATGGATATGTGATGGGGTAAGTATAGTAAAATATTGATGGCAGAATGTGGTGCTCACTGTACAATTCTTTCAAATCATCGATGTTTGAAATGTTAGAAAAAACACTGCATATAAAAACCTTCTATCAAATCCAAAGTGCTAGACAACAAAACATGTTCTTACTATCTCATGTAATTCTTAACACTTCCTAACTGAAAGTTTAGGTGGCTAACTCTTCCCAAAAAATCTTTATTAGCCAAGTAGTGACATGGTACTACCATGGGTTCTTAGAAGAAACTTTCGAAATAGGATAATGAAAGTCAATATCAGAAAGATAATTATTTCCTAAAAGAACAGCAGAGTGTTACAGTAGGATGAAAGACTTTAAGATGCTTAAACCAGACTCTTTCTACAATATCTGTAATAGGTGGCCCTAACAATTGCAGTTCAGGCTCCTACTACGTGTCACTTTACAAGGAGCCTTATTTACTTTGTTTTATTTAATATTCACAATTACATTATGAGGTAGGTATTACTGTCCCTGTTTTACCGATGAGAGGGTTGACTTTCCTGAGGAGAACAATTTGCCCAAGTCACACAGCTGTCATGGGGTGAAGCCAAAGTTTTAAAGCAGGGCAGTCTGTCTCCAAAATCCATGTTGTCAACAGCTATGCTTCACTTACTCTGTCTGAACATCCCAAGAATGGGAGAACTCACAATCATCCACAATACCCTGTTCCACCGCTGGACAGCTCTGCTTGATACATTTTTTTTCCTTGGTCTACAACTGGACTCTAAAACATCTACCAAATATACAGTTCACATTTTTGCCAGGTATCCTTGTCAAAAATCAAGCAAATTTGTCCTTTCAAAGTCATTGCTCTCTAGGGACATCCAAGGAGAAAACCTTCAAGAAAAAGTGAAGACAGAGAAGAGAACACACACACATGCATAAACACACACACACACACACACACACACACAGAGGTGATCCTAATGTTGGGAGAAAGCAGGTGTCTAACAGTTGGCCAAAACGTTAAATTACTAGAGCAATTCAGTTTCCCCATTTGCCATGATGCCAGCTACCCAGAATTAACAAAGACCTGCATATATCAGCAAACAGCTGAAGATAATTTTCAGCAACACTGTGCCCAAAGCAAAGAAAGGCATTTTAAAGATCTCATTAAACCTTTAGAGCCTGAATGATCAACTGATTTCATTGTAAGCCACAGAATCTGCCTCCTGCACTCTCCAAAGTACTCTCGAATCAACATTTTTCTGGGAAAATGATGTGTCACAGTGAGCAAGCCTACTTGCCAGGTCTTGCAAAATTGATCTGTACTAGTCCTCTCTCAGGGACTTAGGAAACATTTCCTTTTGTTTGTCCTGTTTGAGGTTTGGTATTGTGCATTGTAGGGTCTGCCCTTCTCAAGATGGCCAAACTATAAAAGACAGTTCTTTGGATATCATTTGCTTCTTGTCTTCTCAGAAATGAGTGCAGCTTCTGAGATGGCTTGTCCATCAAGGCAATCAGTGACAAAGAAGGTTCCCATCCTTTGTGTACATCAGTGTCCCACCTCTATTATTAGGAAATCAATAAATTTTCAGAGTGTTTTAAGGTTTTAGGGAACCAACATGACCCAGAGGGTAAAAAAAAAAAAAAAAAGAAAGAAAAGGAAAGAAAAGAAAAAGAGAAATTGTTCACAAGTGTTTGGGCTGGCTAAGTACTGTTCAGTAAATGGTAACTATGAAGCTATATTTTAAGGGGCTTGGTGGTATCCATTTCCAAAACTCCTTCACTACATATCATAAAACACAAATACAGACACACACACACTTCAGCAATTCCTAATCCCTAAGTAACTGGGTTTAATGACATGAAATATTCCTCCTAATTCCATCCCTCCTACTGAGTGAGCTCAAAGAAAGCAGTTAGTCAGACCTGAGGGCACTTGTTTCCATGACTTCTCAGACTCTAAAATTGATGAAATCATCCTTTACCCCCTCATTCTGAATAGTTCAAATGGGATATAGGTCAATCCTAAAGCTATTGTACTTTTATTCCAAATAATGGTACTCAGAAAATGGTGGGATTAGAGAAACAGGAGAGGGGTCAAGAAACTACATGTGGGACTGAGTTATCTGTGAAGTGAAAGTACACCTTGATCTAAAATGTAGCTCTCAGTTCAACAACCTAACACATCAGCAACATGTCTAGGTCTAGGTTTGCCCAGCTAATGACTGCAAGTCTGGGTAAATTGAATGAATCCCCAGTTAACTGTTACCAGCCAACTGCCAGCTCTCAAGTGTCACATCCAACTCAGAAGGTAAAATTTACATATTAGATCAGAAAGAATAAAGCCACTCCTATCAAAACCAAATCCATTCAAAATAGAACGGCCTCAGCTATGTTTTAAAAACAGTGACTAGTAAACCAATTATCCATCTTCAAAAGAATTCAAATGGCTTTGAAATAAATAGCAGAAGCTTTATTTACAAATGTATACGAAAAATTCTTATAATAAAAACCATTTCTTGCCTTCCATCAACCATACATGGGATGGGAAATAGAAGTTCTTAATTAAAATCAGAATTTTTGTTTCGTATGTTCATTTTATTGTGATTCTTTTTTGCATAGGGCACTCCTAGTGAATTCAGAGGCAACTGACTCATTTCAACCCTAGTGCCATCTTGACACCACCTTGAAGATTATGATATTGTAAGGGCAGAACGGCAGCAGGAAATGCTCTAACTGCAACCTTAGCTGTTGGCTTGAACAAACTCAAGCACTATCAAAGACAAATTCACTTTAATATTCCAAATGCCTCCCAACCATTCATAGATCATAAATCCAGCAGCAAGAATCCTCAGCAATACTTATCTCCAAGTCAAGGCCAACTTTTTCAGACTGAATACTTTTCTTCTTGAGATGGCCTGCTGGCAGCCTGAAATTATGAAACCAATATTTATATAAGAATATGACCATGCAGAAAAACCAAAGACTTGTTTTAATTATGCCTCAGATGTCTTTTACCTAGAGGATAGTATCTTGTGTTTTCCTAAATTTAGAATTAGACCATTAAACATAATGGTCATACTCTCATCAAAGTAAGTGCTTTGGAATTTCTTTGGAAATTCCAAGGGAGAGTTTTCAAAGTCTTCATATTAGAAGAAAGATTAAACATTGGATTTTTAAAAATTTATTTAGGTAGAAGGGAGCACATCCTCTCAATTTATAATAGCTGCCATAGACTTGGCAAAGTGAGTGCTCTGTATATTCCACCTAAGAATTATTTACAAGGTATCCTATCAAAGCTCAACCTTATTTCTGACAGGACATACATCGAAAAATAAAAGACATTTTTAAATTCCTTCTGAATCTGTCAATCTATTACCTTCTATGTCAAGAGCATGAGCAATTGGGAACTTTATTCTGTGTATGACACAAGAAAGTTGATATACTCAGTGAATGCAAAATGAACATAAAGCAAGATGGAAAATGGTCAGCTCCCCAAATGGGGACTGTAACAATCCCCTTCTAAAGAGGAAGGGTGTGAACTGGAAAGAGCTCTGGATTGGAAGGATTCAGTTTTAGATTCTGACCCAGGGTTATGAACCTGAAGCAAATCACATTACTTTTCTGGGTCTTAGTTCCTTTGTATAAATAACAAATATATAAACCAGACCTATTTTGCCTGCAAGTGATAGAAACCCCATTAACAATTTTTTAAATGAAGAAAAATTTGAGTTATCTCATGTAATCAAAATGTCTAGGTAGTAGATCTTAGGAAAGGCTCAATCTAGGTGCTTAAGGGGTCTAACAGTTTACTGTCTCTCCTTTGCTCAGTGTTCCTATCTATTGGCTTCATTCTCAGAAAGGCCCTCCTCAAGGAGAGACAAACAAGGCCTTTGGAAACTCCAGGCTTATATATTCTATCTGCTGGGTAACAATAGTGGGAGAAGAGAACACATTTCTCAACGGTTTCAGCAAAACTCCTAGAACTAGTATTCATAAGCTTTAATTGACCTGATGAGCTCACACAAACTCCTGAACCCATAAATGTGACCAAGATAATATATATTCACTTTGGCTTGAGACTAAGTCACATGCTCACCAAACAAAGGAAGTCCATGTGTTATTATCCAAACAGATGTTAGTAGGAAGAAAACAACATTTATCAATTATATAAAGGAAATGAATTAGAAGACATCAAAGCTCCCCTCACACTCTAATAATCTAAGACTTGTGGCTAGCTTATAACAATAAAAAAAGTAGAAATATGTATGTAAAACATGTATGTAAAACATTGTGAACAAAATTGAAAAGAAATTTCAAGATTCATTGTAGAATTCTACTTTTGAAATACTCAAAAATAATGGAGACATGAAAACTTTAACTTCATTATTTGTCCAAATCAGCTTTAATCTCTTAATATAAATTACATAAATTATTCTAAGCAAAAATAAATGAAATATAGTACCCCAAATGGAGTGGTTGTGAGTTTTTTTTTTTTTTAAAAAAGTAATTTGCTAGAATTTGTCAGAACTGTTTCCATAAATCTTCCCCCCAGAGAAACATGTCATCACCATGAAAGGTCAGTTGTGTACCTAAAGAATAGCTTATTTGATTCAAAATGTTAAGCTACTGAAACAATATTAAAGATACTAGTATATGAAAATCATTTATTCTCAAATGGATTAGGAAAACTCTAACAATGATAGGAATATTCTTAATAATTGTGGAAAAATTCATTGGATTATGGTTGGAGCATGTGAACCAAATTCATGTATAGAAAGAATGATGAGAGTAGCTAATAGAGAGTACAATATAGCTGACAATATAATCTCTGGATTGAAGGAGACAAGAGAAGACACTAATGTTGATACAAATTAAAAATGGCAGCCTCATAGGAATGGATCTGACAATTAGAATTTTAAGGAATGGTGTTTAATAGTGGCTAATTTTATGTATTGCCTTGACCTAACTAAGGGATGCCCACACAGCTGGTAAGACATGATTTTTGGAAGTCTGTGAGTGTGTTTCTAAAAGAGATTGGCACTTGAATCTGTAGACTGAGTAAAGAAGATATGCCCTCACCATTGTGGGTGGGCATCACCCAATCTGTTGAGACCCAAATACAAAAGGCAGAGGAAGGGCAAATTCTTATTCTACATGAGCTAGAATGCCCATCTTCTCCTGCCCTCTGACATTTGCTCTGGCTTTTAGGCCTTTCGACTCTGTGACTTACACCAGGGGCCTGCCCCAACCCTTCTTAGGCCTTCAGCTTTCCAGTGGGAGTTACATCATCAGCTCCCCTGGTCTTCAGGCCTTTGAACTTGGACTAAATTTTATCACTAGCTTTCCTGTTTCTCCAGATTGCACACAGCAGATTGCATCATGGCTTATCCCAGCCTCCAGGATCACATGAGCCAAGTCCCTTGGTAAATCTCTTCTTCTACACCTGTATCTAAAATCTGTCCCTGTTGGTTCATCTTCTCTGGAGAGCCCTAACACAGTATTCATGTTTGACTTGCAATTGGTGTTTACGTAAATGAAGTTTCCACAGGCTTTTCTGTTGCTACTTTTAAATTAAAAATCATTCCATGAACTATATGCAATCAGCATTAGCCTTTTTTTCCCTTTACTTACTAGTCTTGGTTGGGTTTCTTCCATTTACTTTGCAAATTCCTAACCTTTTTGAAGTATTCACTACACCCTTGAAATTCTCTATCGGGGTCATATTTGTTGTAAGCATCAGCTCTGTAGAGTGCAAGACTTCTTCCTCCCAAAAGAGGCAATCATCTTAGTACCTCAATGATGTCATTGATGCATAATAGGATGATTTTTCAGTACTTTGAGGATGTCTAAAGAAATAGAGAAGACAGGTTAGTAAGAAACAGCTGCAAGATTTTATAAGGGCCAAGATGATTGGAGGGTCTTTGAAATTCCTTTCAATGTTGTTCATAATGTGTTACATATGTATATAATCCACTTTTTTGTTGTTACAAGATAGCCACGACCAGTGGCTATAGCAGAGGTTCATTTATTTATGTGAAACAAAGAATAGCAGTACCCAGAAGGTTTTCCAAGGAATGGGAGAGTCTTCTCCCATAGAAAACACTCAATCCATACATTTTTCCTTTATCACTTACAGATCATCAAGGCCTACAAAACATGCCATTAAAGCTATGGAATTTTGAAGAGGCATTATTTTAAAGGGCAATACGTGGTCTCACTCATACAGCTAGCATTTTGTGAATCTGTATAATTTGTACAATGGTACATAGTAACAAATCCTTGAGCAATAAAATTCATTTAGTAGGTTGATATTTAGTCTGAGCACAAAGTTTCTGTACTTTAAAGGCTGAACTTCAAACAAGAACAGCAGAGATTAAGAATACCTCATAAGTATATACATGTTTAGCTATCTGAAAAGAAACAGTGTCCAGTAGTATAAAAGGTAAACCTCCATAGATATTAGTCAAGAAAGACTAGATTGTGTTTCAGTAATCATCTCTCCACTCTTAATGGCTTAAAGAGAATTATTCTTATTCACACTACACACTCCTCATGGATCTGCAAGGAGACTCAACACCAAGGGAAACAGTCTGATGAAGAAATCACCATATTGAGTGTTGCCAATCCAACAGCCACCCCAAAGAGAAAAGGACACTTCGCGGAACTGCCCACAGGTAATTAGAAACTCCTCCTGGAAGTTGCACATGTCACTTCTACTTAAAACGCCTTCAAAAGAATTGGCAATATCATCCCTATCAGAGTTATTACATACCTAGCAGCCACAAGGAAGCCAAACAGTACAATTCTATCATGTGTCTGGAAGATAGAAAGCTGGATATATTCGGTGACAAATATTGATGACTACCACAGATCAGTTTGCAATGGAATAAAAGCAACAAAAACCAGGACTGAAATAGTGATTCTATCATAGTTTGCATAAAAATAGAAGATCACTTGAATCTGGTAAGAAGGAATTGGAAATGAATAGTGGACCATGCAATTGCACACTATAACCGTATTTATTATCTGCTTAACATGCACTGTTCAGTTCATTCTGTGGGTTCTACTCCTTCCACGTTATTTTGCTCTCTTTACAAAATCTTAAGCAAAGAAAAAATTGGGAGGGGAGATAATATTAAGGAAATGCATCTGAATTCCTGAACTAGCTAATATCCGTTTGCACAAGGAGATTAAAAAAGGTTAATAACATCTCATACCCAGTGATATTGAATAACAAATATTCCTATGTAAATGGGCACCCCTTATCCAGGTGCACGTAAAGCATATTATTGCTTCCTTTCTTGGTGTACAAATTACGAAATTTAAGTTAGTTAATTTAGTGTTAATAAATGTTTAAAGCATCGTAGGAATGTATTTTAAGAACTTCTTGGATTGACATCTCAGACCCTACCCCTGACTTTAAAGATTTCACTGTGAAGCTGATCCAGCTTGCTGCCTCCTCAGACCCATAGAACCCCAATCTCTGGACTGATGGTGTATGTGGCATTCTCACAGTTCATGCGTAGAAATGGTTTTGATCAGTATATGCCTCTTACTTTATGTAGCTCTAAAACCTTGCCACATTTACACCATTTGGGGAATATAGGAAAACTTCTCTATTAGCCACTCCCTCTTCTTACAGATACTTTCACCATATCATTATCTAGCCCATGATGTGATTATTTGATGGTGCTAATTTTAGGACTGCAGAGAAAATGTTTTGGTCCATGGAGTAAGGTTGCTCTTATGTGACCAATTTTATAGAACCTATTACTAAAAACGGTTTTAAAAAATAATTATGTATCCCAGTAAAATTTATAAAGAGAGACAAACAATAAATATAAAATGATGTAATGGTCCTCTTTGCTTCCTGGCTCCCTACTTGAGTTGGAATATCTCATCTCATCTTCTCTGGACTTCAGAATAGGATTTAAACAACTGGCTCCAAATCTGCTTCTCAGGCCTTCAGACTTGGACTAAATTATAACCACTGGCTTTCTGGGGTCTCCAGCTTGCAGATGGAAAACCATGGGACTTCTTAATCCCCATAATCTCCTTCCTCTATGATTGAAGGTCATTTTTGTGTATTCCCGGTCCTCCATGCCCTTCTTATCTGATGGCTTCTTGTGAAATTTAAAGTGGTTAATTATTTTAAAGTGCTTCAAATAGAGTCTAGCAGGGACAAAGATGGAGATATTGGAGGCTCCTGAAGTTCCCTCCTCCTATGGATGCACAAAATTTACAGCTACACATGAAGCAATTCCCTCTGGCAGAAATCCAGAAACTAGTTGTGTGACTCCTACCCATTGGACAACTGGGAAAATATCAAAACTGGCAGAGTGTGCTGAGTATGAGCACAGTGCCATACAATCAGGAGGGAACTCCCAACTCCCAGGTTCCCCCTAAGGAGTGAAGGGTTTGGACCACATACCTAGCAACTCAGCTTTTAAAGCTGCCACTCAAGGGACCTAGTTCTGAAAGCCAATGGGTTTACATTCAAGAGTCACAAATGACTATAGCGAAGAAAGAAGCAGCTGTTAACAGGTACATGAACACTTGCACAGCTACTCCCCAGTGCTCAGTGCAGAGGGACCAAGCAAAAATGTTTATCTCCCAGTCTTTCCCTGGAAGGGGTTTGATTGCATTCTCTAGAAGCTGCTGCTTGAGGGTCCAGCTTCATTAGCGAACATTTACATGCTGACATAAATACTTGCCAGAGGCTGTTTGTTTCTTGTTGTTGCGTCTTAGGAATTTTCTATATATTCCAGATGTTAACCCCTTATCAGATACATGATTTGCAGATATTTTCTCCTGTTTTGTAGATTACCTTTTTATTCTGTTAATATTATTTTTGATGCACAAAAGTTTTTAATTTTCATGAAATCCAATGTGTCTATTTTTTTATTGTCTGTACCTTTGGTGTCATATCCAAGAAAACACTGCCAAATCCAATGTTGTGAAGCTTTTGTCTTATGTTTTCTTCTAAGCATTTTATAGTTTTAACTCTTATATTTAGGACTTTCATTCATTTTGAGTTAATTTTTGTACATGGTATTGGGTAAGGGTGCACCGTCTTTTACATGTCGATATCCAGTTTTCCTAAAACCATTTGTTGAAAAGACTGCCTTCTCCCCACACTGAATCATCTTGGCACCCTTGTCAAAAATCACTTGATCACTTATGTGAGAATTTATATCTGGGCTCTCCACCCTGTTCCACTGGTCTACATATCTGTCTTTATGCCAGTACCTCCTTTTTTTTGATTACTATAAATTTGTAGTAAGTTTTGAAATCAGGAAATATAAGCCCTCCAACTTTGTTTTTCTTTTTCAAGATTGTTTTAGCTATCCAGGGTCTCTTGAGATTCCATATAAGTTTTAGGACTTTTTTTTTTTCTATTTCTGCAAAAATATTGAGATTTTAGTAAAGATTATATGGATTTTGTAGCTCTGACATCTAAATAAGATTAAGTCTTCCAATCTATGAATATATGATGTCTTCATTTACTTATGCCTTTAATTTCTTTCAGCAATGTGTTATAGTTTTCACTGTATAAATCTTTTGCCTCCTTTATTATTCCTGATGCTATTTTAAGTGGAATCATTTCTTTAATTTCCTTTTCAGATTGTTCATTGTTAGCTTATAGAAATGCAATTGGTTTTTTGGGGATGATTTTATATCCTGCTTTGTTAAATTCATTTATTATTTCTAACAGGGGTTTTCTGTTCAGTCAAATGGGTATTCTATGTATAATACTGTATCATTTGCAAACAGATAATTTTACTTCTGCCTTTCCAGTTTGGATGCCTTTCATTTCTTTTTCTTGCCTAACTGCTCTGCTTAGAACCTCTAGTACTATGTTGAACACAAGTGGCAAAAGTGGGCATCCTTGTTTTGTTCCTGATTTTGGAAGAAAATCTCTTAGTGTTTCTCCATTGACTATGATTTTTTTCAATTGTTTTTTCATATATGGTTTATTTTCTTTTTTTAATTTTTAATTTTTATGTTAATCATCATACATTACATCATTAGTTTTTGATGTAGTGTTCCATTGTTCCATGATTCATTGTTTGTGCATAACACCCAGTGCTCCATGCAGAACGTGCCCTCTTTAATACCCATCACCAGGCTAACCCATCCCCCCACCCCCCTCCCCTCTAGAACCCTCAGTTTGTTTTTCAGAGTCCATCGTCTCTCATGGTTCATCTCCCCCTCTGATTTCCCCCCCTTCATTCTTCCCCTCCTGCTATCTTCTTCTTTTTTTCTTAACATATATTACATTATTTGTTTCAGAGGTACAGATCTGTGATTCAACAGTCTTGCACACTTCACAGCGTTCACCACAGCACATACCCTCCCCAATGTCTATCACTCAGCCACCCCATCCCTCCCACCCACCCCCAACCAGCAACCCTCAGTTTGTTTCTGAGATTAAGAATTCCTCATATCAGTGAGGTCATATGATACATGTCTTTCTCTGATTGACTTATTTCAGTCAGCATAACACCCTCCAGTTCTATCCATGTCGTTGCAAATGGCAAGATCTCATTCCTTTTGATGGCTACATAATATTCCATTGTATATATATACCACATCTTCTTTATCCATTTGTCTGTCGATGGACATCTTGGCTCTTCCCACAGTTTGGGTATTGTGGACATTGCTGCTATAAACATTGGGGTGCACGTACCCCTTCGGATCCCTACATTTGTATCTTTGGGGTAAATACCCAGCAGTGCAATTGCTGAATCATATAGCAGCTCTATTTTCAACTTTTTGAGGAACCTCCACACTGTTCTCCAGAGTGGCTCCACCAGCTTGCATTCCCACCAACAGTGTAGGAGGGTTCTCCTTTATCTGCATCCCCACCAATATCTGTCATTTCCTGACTTGTTAATTTTAGCCATTCTGATTGGTGTGAGGTGGTATCTCATTGAGGTTTTGATTTGGACTTCCCTGATGCCAAGCGATGTTGAGCACTTTTTGATGTGTCTGTTGGCCATTTGGATGTCTTCTTTGGAAAAATGTCTGTTCATGTCTTCTGCCCATTTCTTGATTGGATCATTTGTTCTTTGAGTGTTGAGTTTGATAAGTGCTTTATAGATTTTGCATACTAGCCCTTTATCTGATATGTCATTTGCAAATATCTTCTCCCATTCTGTTGGTTGTCTTTTGGTTTTGTGGACTGTTTCTTTTGCTGTGCAAAAGCTTTTTATCTTGATGAAGTCCCAATAGTTCATTTTTGCCCTTGCTTCCCTTGCCTTTGGTGATGTTTCTAGGAAGAAGTTGCTGCGGCTGAGGTGGAAGAGGTTGCTGCCTGTGTTCTCCTTTAGGATGTTGATGGACTCCTGTCTCACATTTAGGTCTTTCAAACATTTGGAATCCATTTTTGTGTGTGCCATAAGGAAATGGTCCAGTTTCATTCTTCTGCATGTGGCTGTCCAATTTTCCCAACACCATTTGTTGAAGAGACTGTCTTTTTTCCATTGGACATCCTTTCCTGCTTTGTCAAAGATGAGTTGACCATAGAGTTGAGGGTCCATTTCTGGGCTCTCGATTCTGTTCCATTGATCTATGTGTCTGTTTTTGTGCCAGTACCATACTGTCTTGATGATGACAGCTTTGTAATAGAGCTGGAAGTCCGGAATTGTGATGCCACCAGCTTTCCTTTGCTTTTTCAACATTCCTTTGGCTATTCGGGATCTTTTCTGGTTCCATACAAATTTTAAGATTAGTTGTTCCATTTTTTTGAAAAAAGTGGATGGTATTTTGATGGGGATTGCATTGAATGTGTAGATTGGTCTAGGTAGCATTGACATCTTCACAATATTTGTTCTTCCAATCCATGAGTATGGAACGTTTTTCCATTTCTTTGTGTCTTCCTCAATTTCTTTCATGAGTATTTTATAGTTTCCTTAGTACAAATCCTTTGTCTCTTTGGTTAGATTTATTCCTAGGTATCTTATGGTTTTGGGTGCAATTGTAAATGGGATCGACTCCTTAATTTCTCTCTCTTCTGTCTTGTTGTTGGTGTATAGGAATGCCACGGATTTCTGCACATTGATTTTATATCCTGCCACTTTACTGAATTCCTGTATGAGTTCTAGCAGTTTTGGGGTGGAGTCTTTTGGGTTTTCGACATAAAGTATCATATCACCTGCAAACAGTGAGTTTGACTTCTTTGCCGATTTGGATGCCTTTGATTTCTTTTTGTTTTCTGATTGCTGTGACTAGGACTTCTAATACTATGTTGAATAGCAGTGGTGAGAGTGGACATCCCTGCCGCATTCCTGACCTTAGGGGGAAAGCTCTCAGCTTTTCCCCATTGAGAATGATATTCACTGTAGGTTTTTCATAGATGGCTTTTATGATATTGAGGTATGTCCCCTCTATCCCTATACTCTGAAGAGTTTTGATCAAGAAAGGATGCTATACTTTGTCAAATGCTTTTTCTGCATCTATTGAGAGGATCATATGATTCTTGTTCTTTCTTTTGTTAATGTATTGTATCATGTTGATTGATTTGTGGATGTTGAACCAACCTTGCAGCCCAGGGATAAATCTCACGTGGTCATGGTGGATATCCTTTTAATGTACTATTGGATCCTATCGGCTAGTATTTTGGTGAGCATTTTTGCATCCATGTTCATCAAGGATGGGGTTTTTTGATGGGGTTTTTGTCTGGTTTTGGGATCAAGGTAATGGTGGCCTCATAAAACGTGTTTGGAAGTTTTCCTTCCATTTCTATATTTTGGAACAGTTTCAGAAGAATAGGTATTAATTCATCTTTAAATGTTTGGTAGAATTCCCCTGGGAAGCCATCTGGCCCTGGGCTTTTGTTTGTTGGGAGATTTTTGATGACTGTTTCAATTTCCTTAGTGGTTATAGCTCTGTTCAGGTTTTCTATTTCTTCCTAATTCAGTTTTGGTAGTTGATACATCTCTAGGAATGCATCCATTTCTTCCAGGTTATCTAATTTGCTGCCATAGAGTTGCTCATAATATGTTCTTATAATTGTTTGTATTTCTTTGGTGTTGGTTGTGATCTCTCCTCTTTCATTCATGATTTTGTTGATTTGGGTCATTTCTCTCTTCTTTTTAATCAGTCTGGCCAGGCGGTTCTCAATCTTGTTAATTCTTTCAAAGAACCAGCTCCTAGTTTCACTGATCTGTTCTACTGTTCTTTTGGTTTCTATTTCATTGATTTCTGCTCTGATCTTTATTATTTCTCTTCTCCTGCTGGGTTTAGGCTTTATTTGCTGTTTTTTCTCTAGCTCCTTTACGTGTAGGGTTAGATTGTGTATTTGAGACCTTTCTTGTCTCTTGAGAAAGGCTTGTATTGCTATATATTTTCCTCTTAGGACTGCCTTTGCTGCTTCCCAAAGATTTTGAACAGTTGTGTTTTCATTTTCATTGGTTTCCATGAATTTTTTTAATTCTTCTTTAATTTCCTGGTTGACCCATTCATTCTTTAGTAGGATGCTCTTTAGCCTCCATGTATTTGAGTTCTTTCTGACTTTCCTCTTGTGATTGAGTTCTAGTTTCAAAGCATTGTGGTCTGAAAATATGCAGGGAATAATCGAAATCTTTTGGTACCGGTTGAGACCTGATTTGTGACCTAGGTTGTGATCTATTCTGGAGAATGTTCCATGGGCACTAGAGAAGAATGTGTATTCCGTTGCTTTGGGATGGAATGTTCTGAATATGTCTGTGAAGTCCATTTGGTCTAGTGTGTCATTTAAAGTCTTTATTTCCTTGTTGATCTTTTGCTTAGATGATCTGTCCATTTCAGTGAGGGGGGTGTTAAAGACCCCACTATTATTGTATTGTTGTCGATGTGTTTCTTTGCTTTTGTTATTAATTACCTTATATAATTGGCTGCTTCCATGTTAGGGGCATAGATATTTACAATTATTAGATCTTCTTGTTGGATAGACCCTTTAAGTAGGATAGAGTGTCCTTCCTCATCTCTTATTACAGTCTTTGGTTTAAAATCTAACTTGTCTCATAGAAGGAGTGCCACCCCAGCTTTCTTTTGGTGTCCATTAGCATGGTAAATTGTTTTCCACCCCATCACTTGCAATCTGGGGGTGTATTTGGGTCTAAAATGAGTCTCTTGCAGACAGCATATCAATGGGTCTTGTTTTTTAATCCAATCAGATAGCCTGTGTCTTTTGATTGGGGCATTTAGCCCATTTACATTCAGGGTAACTATTAAAAGATATGAATTTAGTGCCATTGTATTGCTTGTAAGGTGACTTACTGTCTATTGTCTGTGTTCCTTTCTCGTCTATGTTGCTTTTAGGCTCTCTCTTTGCTTAGAGGACACCTTTCAATATTTCTTGTAGGGCTGGTTTCGTGTTTGCAAATTCCTTTAGTTTTTGTTTGTCCTGGAAGCTTTTTATCTCTCCTTCTCTTTTCAGTGACAGCCTAGCTGGATATCGTATTCTTGGCTACATATTTTTCTCGTTTAGTGCTCTGAATATATCATGCCAGTCCTTTCTGGCCTGCCAGGTCTCTGTGGATAGGTCTATTGCCAATCTAATGTTTCTACCATTGTAGGTTACATATCTCTTCTCCTGAGCTGCTTTCAAGATTTTCTCTTTGTCTCTGAGACTTGTAAGTTTTACTACTAGATGTTGGGGTGTTGACCTATTTTTATTGATTTTGAGAGGGGTTCTCTGTGCCTCCTGGATTTTGTTGCCTTTTTCCTTCCCCAAATTAGGGAAGTTCTCTGCTATAATTTGCTCCAATATACCTTCTGCCCCTTTCTCTCTTTTTTCTTCTTCTGGGATTCCAATTATTCTAATGTTGTTTTGTCTCATGGTATGGCTTATCTCTCGAATTCTGTCCTCATGATCCAGTAGTTGTTTATCTCTCTTTTTCTCAGCTTCTTTATTTTCCATCATTTGGTCTTCTATATCACTGATTCTCTCTTCTGCCTCATTTATCCTAACAGTTAGTGCCCCCATTTTTGAATGCACCTTATTAATAGCCTTTTTTATTTCAACTTGGTTAGATTTTAGTTCGTTTATTTCGCCAGAAGGGGTTTCTCTCTTCCATGCTTTTTTCAAGCCCAGCTAGTATTTTAAAATCATGATTCTGAACTCTAGGTCCAACATCATACTAATGTCCATATTGAGTAGGTCCCCGGCAGTCAGTACTACCTCTTATTCTTTTTGTTGAGGTGATTTTTTCCATCTTCTCATCTTGTCCAGAGGAGAACAGATGAATGAGAGAACAAAATGCTAACAGGCTAACAATGTCCCCAGAAAGTATACTCTAAACAAATCAGAAAAGACGTGAAACCGGGGGAAAAGAAAGGGAAAGAAAGAAAAAAGAAAAAGAAAAAGACAAAAACAAACAAAAACAGAACAAAAAAAAAAAACACATTATGATGAAATATGATCAGAATGGTGCACAGATCAGTGCCACACACTAGATTTTGGGTGTATTTTGGTCTGTTAGAAGAAAGGGCCTCCCCATATTTTAAAGAAAGAAAAACTTATATATGTACAAAAATAAGGGTTGATACGATGAAGGGATGGAATATGACTGTAAAGATGAAAATTATACAAAATTTTATAAAAGGAATTGATAAGAAGTTGTTTGAAAAAAGGCGAGGATTTAAAAAAGAAAAAGAAAAAAAAAGGGAGAGAATGTGATCAGGCAGGAGACTAGAACAAAGCCATACACTAGAGATTTAGGGTATAATTCAATCTGTTAGAAGAAACTGTATCTCAAAATTTTAAAGAGAGAACAACTTACACATATATGCCAAAAATAAGGGTAACTACTATGAAGGGATAGATTATGACTAAAAATGAAAAATAAAAATGTTTTTTTAAAAAAAGGGATTGAGGGTGCCTGGGTGGCTCAGAAGGTTAAGCGTCTGCCTTTGGTTCGGGTCATGATCCCAGGGTCCTGGGATCGAGTCCCGCATCGGGCTCCCTGCTCAGTGGGGAGCCTGCTTCTCCCTCTGCCTCTCTGTCTCTGATGAATAAATAAAATCTTTAAAAAAAAAAGGGGGATTGATAAGATGTTGGTTGAAAAAGGGTAAAAGAAAAATTCATAAAAAGAAAGTTAAAAAAATTAACTTTGAAAGACTAAAGAATCATGGTTAAAAAAAGCCGTGGATTCTATGTGCAGTATTCCCCTAGCGTTGGAGTTCTGCCGTTATTGATCAGTAAACTTGGTCTTGGCTGACTGTTCTTGCTGATCTTCTGGGGGAGGGACCTGTTGCCATGGTTCCCAAATGTCTTTGCTGGAGGTCGAATTGCCCTGCCCTTGCCGGGTCCAGGCTAAGTAATCTGCTCAGGTTTGCTCTCAGGAGCTTTTGTTCCCTGCAAGCTTTCCATACAGCTTTGGGGGATGAGAGTGAAAATGGCGCCCTCCCAATCTCCGCCCCAGAGCAGCCGAGAACTCGGAGCCCCACTCCTCAGTGCAGTCCCAGAGAAAAGCAGTCAATCACTCCCGTCTCCCCGGTCTCCAGCCGCACTCCATGCTCACCCGGCCTGTGACCGACCATTTCTATCTCTGGCACCCAAGTCGGTGTGGAGTCTCCAAACCCAGCAGATCCCTGTGGTGTGCTCCCACGCCGCTCCTCTAGGGGAGGAAGGGGAGTCTCCCCGGATCTGCCACTTGTTGTGTCCCTGCTGGAAGATCAGTGGCCCGACTGTGCCACGGATCACGGTTTATGGCAACCCTGAGCTGAGAGCCCGCGCCTCGGCTCCATCTCTGCAGCCAGCTTCCCCGCTCTGATACTTCGGAGCTCTGCCGCACTCAGGCACCCCCGGTCTTTCTGTGACCCCAAGGGTCCTGAGGCCACACTGTCCCGCAAGTGTTCCACCCCCCGCTTAGCCACTGGAGCGATGTCCTCAGCGGAGCCGACTTCTAAAAGTTCTGATTCTGTGCTCCGCTGCTCGATCACTTGACAGAAGCAGCAGACAGAGGCCCCCTCCCCCACCATCTATCCTCCTATCACCTCAGATTCACTTCTCCGCACGTCCTACCTTCCAGTAAGTGGTTGCTTTTCTGTTCAGAGAGTTGTTGCTATTCTTCTCTTTGATCTCCTGTTGAGTTTGTAGGTGTTCAGAATGGTTTGATCCCTATGCAGCTGAATTCCTGAGACCAGACGAAATCCAGGTCTCCTACTCCTCCATCTTGCTCCGCCCCCCTTCATATATGGTTTTATTATGTTGAGTTAGTTTCCTTCTATTCCTAGTTTATTGTTATCATGAAGGTCTACTGAATTTTGTCAAATGCTTTTTATGCATCAATTGAGATGATCATATTGCTTTAAACTTCATTCTATTAATGTAGTATATTAAACTCACTGATTTTCATATTTGAACCATCCTTGCATTCCAAAAATAAATCTAATTGGTCATGGTAATACTTTTAATATCCTGAATTTGGTTTGCTAGCATTTTAAAGATTTTTATATTAATGTTCATAAGGGAAACTGCCCTGTAGTTTTCTTACAGTGTTCTTGTCTGGCTTTGGATCAAGGCAATGCTGGCCTCATAGAAAGAGTTAGGGAACATTCTCTACTCTACTCTTTTGGAAAAATTTGAGAAAGATTGGTGTTAGTTGTTGTTGTTTGAATGTTTGGTAGAATTAACCAGTGAGGCCATCAGGCCCAGAGATTTTCTTTATTGGGTGATTTTTTATTACAGGTTTAATCTCATTACTAATTATAGGTCTATTCATATTTATTTGTGATTCAGTCTTAGTAGGTTTTGTATTTCTAGGAATTTACCCATTTTATCTTGATTATCCAATTTTTGGTATACAGTTGTTTACAGTACTCTCTCATAATCCTTTCTATTTCTAAAGCATCAGTAGTAATGTCCTCATTTCATTTTTTTTCCCTCCCTCAGTATAAACTGATTTTTGTTTTTATTTTACACAAAGAATCTGGAATAGGTGAGGCACACTGTAAGATGATACTGTGTAACCATTTAAGGCTTTGCTTCTTTAAATATAGATGCTGAGAGAAAAGATGAACTAAATGCAATCTACTTTTTCCTTAGTTGACTGATATTTTTGAGAATTGTAAACTATAAAACTAAACCAAGGAAATGTTGAAAGTTTATTATAAGCAACATCATAACTTATAGTTATACCAGCACATCTAACAGCCCCCAAAGAAGTTTGGAAAATATTTCTGAATTCCTGAAATCACTTTTTTGAAAGCTATGGTTAGATACTCTCCTCTTTTTATATATTCTATAGCTTGGTAGCTTGGTAGGAAGCGCATCAATGTATCACTGTCCCCAGTGGAGCTGAGGTTGTCCCTGTAGCATCATCCGCATGGGTTCCAGCTCCAGATACTTGACGAATCTCCTTTCAACCATGTATTTTGAATTCTATACTATTTGTAGATATAACAGTAGCTGTAAATCCTATCTTATGGATTTTCCAAATTCATCAGGACTTTCCTCAAAGCCTACAGTGCCATCACAGTGCTCTGTCCCACACATACCAAAACCAATCTCAGCCTCATCCAGAATAAAACCTTCAGATATTTATGTTCTCCACACTGCTGCAGTTACATTCTTAAAACACCAAGTCTTAAGGACAAAAGAAGGCTTGAGCTGTGCACCAAGGCCAGGCTGAGGAGGAAGAGCATGATAAGCAGAGGCAGCCTCAACTTCTGTACCATGGCTGTATGCCAGAAGGTCAAGCTTCAGAAAAGTCACAGGCCCATGCAACTGGCACAGACCTAACTGTTGGTCCTTACTTTGGCTTCTGATTTTAGTAATTGAAGATTATGTCTTTTTTTTTCTTAGTCCATCTAGCTAAATTTCAATTTTCTTGATCTTTTTGAAGAACCGATTTTTTATTTTATTGATTTTTCTCTATGTTTTTTCTGTTCTATATTTCATTTATCTGCCCTAATCTTTATTATTTCCTTCTCTCTGCTAGCTTTAGGTTTAGTTTGCTCTTTTCCTAGTTCCCTAAGTTATAAAGTTACATTGTTGGTTTAAAATCTTTCTTCTTTTTTTAACCTAAGGATTTTAGTTATAAATTTTCCCCATGGCACTGCTTTCACTGTGTCCCATAAGTTTTTGGTATGTTTTTGCTGTCATTTCTCTCAAAATATTTCTTAATTTCTCTTGTGATTTTTTTTCTTTGATTCATTGGCAATTTAAGAGAATGTTGCTTAATTTCCACAAAACTGTTCATTTTCCAGTTTTCCTTTTGTTATTGATTTCTAACTTTATCCATTGTGGTCAGAAAAGATAGTATTATATCTATCTTTTAAAATCCATTGAGACTTAATCTATGGCCTAATATATCGTCTATCCTGGAGAATGTCCCATGTGTACTTGAGAAGAATGTGCATTTTGTTGCAGTCGGGTTGGGTAGTATGTCCCTTAAAAGTTAGATCTAACTGGCTTATATGTTGTTCAAGTTCTCTATTTCCTTACTTATCTTTCATTTGGCTTTTCTATCCTTATTGAGAATCGGATACTGAAAATTTCAACTCTTATTATACAACTGTCTATTTTACCCTTTAATTCTGTCAATTTTTGCTTTATATTTTTGATGGTCTGTATATTATGTGCATAAATGTTTGTAATTGTTCTATCTTCTTACTGTATGCAACTTTCATTAATATACAATGTCCTTTCTCCCTTGTAATCTTTTGATTTAAATAGGCTTTTGCTTTAAAGTCTATTTTGTCTGATATTAGTATAGCCATCCCTGTTCTCTCTTGGTTACTATTTGCATGAAATCTGTTTTTCCATCCTCTCACTTTCAACCTATTTGTGTGAGACCCTTAACAAACAGATGGAAAACATAAAAAAGAACCAATCAGAGATGAAGAACACAATAAATGAAATTAAAAACCACTTGATAGAATAAATAGCAAGCTAGAGGAAGCAGAGGAATGAATTAGTGACCAAGAAGACAGAATAATGGAAGTTAATCAAGCTGAGCAAATGAGAGAAAAAAGAATCATGCAAAATGAGAAAAGAATAGGGGACTCAGTGACTTCATCAAGTGTAATGACATTAGAATTAAAAGGATCCCAGAAGAAAAAGAGAGAGAAAGGAGGGCAGAAGGTTTATTTGAAGAAATAATAGGTGGAAGCTTCCCTAATCTGGGGAAGAAAACAGACATCCAGTCACACAGATCCCTTAACAAAATCAACCTAAGGAGGTTCATACCAAGACATAAAATGGCAAAAAGTGAAGAAAAAGAAAAAATTTTTAAAGCAGCAAGAGTAAAGACCATTATATACAAGGGAATCCCCAGAAGGCTATCAGTGGATTTTTCAGCAGACACTTTGCAGGCCAGAAAGGAGTGGCATTACATATTCAAAGCACTGAAAGGGAAAATCTGCAGCCAAGAATACTCTATGCAGCAAGGCTATCATTCAGAATAGAATGAGATAAAGAGTTTCTCAGATTAACAGAAACTAAAGGAGTTCATGACCACTAAACTCTCCCTACAAAAAAATATTAAAGGGGACCCTTTGGATGAAAAGTAAAGACCATAAATGAGAGTATGAAAAATAAGTATATCCCTAAAAATCAGTTAAAAGATGCACAAAATAATGTAAAATAGGCCACCATATACCTAAAACATGAGGAAAGGAGTAAAGAATGGGTTAAAACTTAAGTGACCACCAACTTAATATAGATTGCTGTATACAGGAGAGGTTAATATGCAAACCTCATGATAACCATAAATCAAAAATCAAGTAATAGTATGCAAAGAATAAAGAGAAAGGAATCTAAGTTCATCACTAAAGAAAACCAGCAATCCATGAAAGAGATCAAGGGAAGAAAGCATCAAAGAAAACCACAAAACAAGTTACAAAATGGCAATAAATACATATCAATTACTTTGAATGTAAATGGACTAAACACTCCAATCAAAGGACCTAGAGTGACAGAGTGGATTAAAAAAACAAGATCCAACTATATGCAGCCCACAAGGGACATGTTTCAGACCTAAAGACACCTACAGATTGAAAGTGAGGGGATAGAGAAACATCTATCATGCAAATGGATGTCAAAAGAAAGCCAGGGTAACAATACTTATATTGGAAAAAATAGACTCTAAAACAAACTTGTAACAAGAGACAAAGAAGGACACTATCCAATAATAAAAGGGACACTCCAGCAAGAAGATATAACAATTATAAGTATTTATGCACCCAACAGGAGAGCACCCAAATACATAAAACAGTTAATAACAAACATAAAGGAACTAATTAATAATAATAATACAACAACAGTAGGGGGCTTTAATACCACATTTACATCAATGCAGATCATCCAAACCAGGAAATCAAAAAGCAAATAGCGGCTTTGATGACACAATGGACCAGATGGACTTAAAATATATATTCAAAAGATTCTATCCTAAAACAGCAGAATGTACATTCTTTTCAAGTGCACATGTAACACTATTCAGAACAGATCAGATATTAGGCCACAAAACAAGTCTTAACAAATTTAAAAAGATCAAAATCATACCATGTGTCTTTTTTGAGAACCACATCATGAAAATAGAAATCATCCACAAGAAAAAATCTGGAAAGACCACAAATACATAGAGGTTAAATAACATGCTACTAAACAATGAATGGGTCAACCAAGAAATCAAAGAAGAAATCAAAAATTACATGGAAACAAATGAAAATACAACAGTTCAAAATCTTCAGAATGCAGCAAAAGTGGTTCTAACTTGGAAGTTTGGAGCAATACAGGTCTACCTCAAGAAGAAAAATCTCAAATAAACAACATAACCTTATACCTAAAGGAGCTAGAAAAAGAACAAACAAGAACCAAATCCAGCAGAAGGAAGGAAATAATAAAGTTTAGAGCAGAAATAAATGACATAGAAACTAAGATACCTAACTAACTAACTAAAGAGATCAGTGAAGCCAGGAACTGATTCTTTGAAAAAATTAATAAAATTGATAAACCTGTACACAGATTTATCAAGAAAAAAGAGAAAGGACTCAAAATAATAAATAAGAAAGGAGAAATAATAACCAATGCCATAGAAATACAAATAATAAGAGAATATTATTAAAAACTATATGACAACAAATTGGACAACCTGGAAGAAAAGGATAAATTCCTAGAAACATATAACCTACAAAACAAACAGAAAGAAATAGTAAACTTGAACAAAGCAATTACTAGCAAAGAATCAGTAATCAAAAATGTCCCAACCAACAGTCCAGGACCACATGGCTTCCCAGGAAATTCTACCAAACATCTACAGAAGATTTAATACCTGTTCTTCTCAAAGTATTCCAAAAAAGAGAAAAGGAAGGAAAACTTCCAAATTCATATGATAAATGAATTCAGTAAGGTGGCAGGATACAAAATCAAATTCCAGATAAACATACCACTAACAAAAGAACTATAGGCTAATATCGCTGATGTACATAGATGTGAAAATCCTCAACAAACTACTAGCAAACCAAATCCAACAATACATTTAAAAAATCATTTACTACAGTTAAGTGGGATTTATTTCTGGGAAGCAAGTATGGTTCAATACTCACAAATCAATCAATATGATACATCTCATCAATAAGAGAAAGGATAAAAACTACACGATCATTTCAGTAGATGCAGAAAAAACACTGGACAAAGTACAATGTCCATTTACGATAAAAACCCTCAACAAGTAGGTTTAGAGGGAGCAGACTTCAACATAATAAAGGTCATATATGAAAAACCCACAGTGAATATCACACTCAATGGGGGAAAAATTGAGAGCTTTTCCTCTAAGGTCAGGAACAAAACAAGGATGTCTACTCTCACCACCTTTATTCAACCTAATACTGAAGTCCAAGCTACAATTAGACAACAAAGAGAAATAAAAGGCAACCAAATTGGTAAGGAAGAAGTAAAACTCACTATTAGCAGATGACATGACACTATATGTAGAAAACCCTAGAGACTCCCCCAAAAATCTATGACAACTGATAAATGAATTCAGTAGTGTGGCAGAATACAAAATCAATGTACAGAAATCTGTTGCATTTCTATGCAGTAATAATGAAGCATCAGAAAGAGAATTTAAGAAAATAACCCAATTTACAATTACACCAAGAATAATAAAGTACCTAGGAACTTAACCAAAGTAAAAGACCTGTACTATAAAACACTGATGAAAGAAATTGAAGAGGACACAAAGAAATGGAAAGACATCTCCTGTTCATGGATTGGGAGAACAAATATTGTTTCAATGTCTATACTAGGGGCACCTGGGTGGCTCAGATGGTTAAGCATCTGCCTTCAGCTCAGGTCATGATCCCAGGGTCCTGGAATCGAGCCCCACATCAGGCTCCTGGCTCAGAGAGGAGCCTGCTTCTCCCTCTCCCTCTGCCTCTCTCCCTGCTCATGCTTTCTCTCTCTCTGTGTGTGTCTCAAATGAATAAAATCTTTAAAAAAATTTTTTTAAATAAATGTCTATACTACCCAAAGTGATCTACACAATTAATAAAATCTCTATCAAAATACCAACAGTATTTTTCACAGAACTGGAACAAACAATCCTAAAATTTGTATGGAACTACAAAGGACCCCCTAATAGCCAAAGCAATCTTGGAGAAAAGCAAAGCTGAAGGTATCACAATTCTAGATTTCAAGTTATACTACAAAACTGGAGTAATCAAAACAGTACGGTGCTGTCATGAAAACAGACACATAGATCAATGGGACAGAATAGTAAACCCAGAAACAAACCTACAATTATCTGATAAATCCATCTTCAACAAAGGAAAAAAGAATATGCAATGGGAAAAAGACAGTCTAACAAATAGTGTTAGGAAAACTGGACAGTTACATACACAAGAATAAAACTGGACCACTTCCTTACACCATACACAAAAATAAATTCAAAATGGATTAAAGACCTAACTGTGAGACCTAAAACCATAAAAGTCCTAAAAGAGAGTACAGGCAGTAATTTCTTTGACATTGGCCATAGCAACATTTTTCTAGATATGCCTCCTGAAGCAAGGAAATAAAAGCAAAAATGAACTTTTGGGCTACCTCAAAAAGGTTCTGGGGCACCTGGGTAGTTCAGTCAGGTAAGCATCTGCCTTCAGCTCAGGTCATGATCTTTGAGTCCTGCCTGGGATTGAGCCCCCCGTCAGGCTCCCTGTTCAGCAGGAAGTCTGTTTCTCTCTCTGCCTCTGCCCTTTTCCTACTTGTGCTCACTCTCTCTCACTCTCAAATAAATAAAATTGTAAAGATTTTTAAATTAAAAAGCTTCTGCATAGTGAAGAAAATGAACTAAAAGACAACCTACTGAATGGGAGAAGATATTTGCAAATGACATATCTGATAAAGGGTTAGTATCCAAAATATATAAAGTACACAATCAACACCCAAAAAACAAATAATCCAATTAAAAAATGGGCAGAAGACATGAACAGATATTTCTCCAAAGAAGACATCCAGATGGCCAACAGACACACAGAAACGATGCTCAACATCACTCATCATCAGGGAAATACAAATCAAAATGACAAGGAGATACCACCTCACACCTGTCAGAATGGCTAACATCAAATCACAAAGAACAACAGGTGTTGATGAGGACGCAGAGAAAGGGTAACCCTCTTACACTGTTGGTGGGAATGCAAACAGTGCAGCCACTCTGGAAAACAGTATGGAGGTTCCTCAAAAAGTTGAAAATAGAGTTACCATACGATCCAGCAATTGCACTACTGGGTATTTACCCCAAAGATACAAAAACACTAATTCAAAGTGATACATACACATCTATGTTTGTAGCAGCATTATTTACAATAACCAAATTATAGAAGCAGCCCAAGTGTCCATTGATTGATGAATGGACAGAGAAGAGGTGACACACACACACACACACACACACACACACACACACACACACACACACACATTGGAATATTATTCAGCCATAAAAAGAATGAAATCTTCACATTTGCAAGGACATAGATGGAGCTACAGAGTATAATGGTAAGTGAAATAAGTCAATCAGAGAAAGACAAGTACCATATAATTTCTTTCATATGTGAAATTTAGGAAACAAAACAACTGAGGAAAGGGGAAAAAAAAAAAAAAAGAGAGAGCGAAACAAACCAAGAAACAGACTCATAACTATAGAGAACAAACTGATGGTTGCCAGACGGGAGACAGGTGAAGGGATGGGTGAAATAGAAGATGCGGATTAAGGAGTGTACTTGTCATGAGGAGCACTAGTTGATGTATGGAACTATTGAATCATTATATTGTACACCTGAAACTAATATAACACTAAGTTAACTGGAATTAAAATAAAAACTTAATTAAAAAATATCATACATAGCATGCTTTTTCTTTGACTACTTTTTACCCTATTATTTTTTTGAAATCTATCTGCACTGATGACTTTCTCTCCTTATAATTTCTGTATACTACTCCACCATGTGGATTTATCACCCATCATTTTTCATTCCATTTTGACATTTAGGTTGCTGTTATTTTCCTTTCAAAAATATTGCTTTATTTAAAACAATGAGTCCAGAGGGTGCCTGGGTAGCTCAGTCCGGCTCCCCCACGGGAAGTGGTTTTCTCCCTCTCCCTCTGCCACTTCCCCCACTCATGCTCTCTCTCAAATAAGTAAAATAAAATAAAAACAATGAGTCCATGATTTCTTGTGTACAAGTAGAAGGGTGTCATTAGAGACTACTCTTATAAGTAGTGTTGCCCTGTCATAATATATGAACATTTTCAAGTGTCCAACATATCCAATCTTGAACCATACAAAAAAAATAAAGACATACTAAAAAGAACAAAATTTTAAAGTTAGAAGAAAATTTTGGAGACTTTCACAGTGTTTATTTAAACAATAGATAAAATTTTGTTTACTACCTCTTTATTAAAGAGCTAAATGTTTTAAAAAAAATAACAAGACATAGAAAGCAAAGGAGGAAAAGGAAAATGAAAGGGAAAAAGGACTCGTGAATTTGATCATATTAAAACTAAAAACTTCTGTCCTACAAAGAGGACCATAATCAAAATTAAAAAGCAAACAGACTGAGAAATGATATTTGTAATATATTTAAAAGAAAAGATTATAATCAAAATAAAAAGGAATTCTTTAAAGCAAGTAAGATAATTTTTTAAAGGCCAGGATATGAAAGACAAATCAATTACTGAAGATGAAATCTGAATTAAAAATCAATAGATAAAAAGATCTTTAGCCTCACTAGTAATAAAGGTCATTCAAATTAAAATAATGAATGCTATCAGGCCTCACCCATCAGGTTGACAATAATCAAAAAAACTCCATTCATTTCAACTGCTTGAGAAAATATAGAGAAACAATTTTCACACCCACTGTAGAGGTATAAACTGGTATGGCCCCTTTGAAAAAGAGTTTGGATGTAAATTTGAAAATGTGCATATTTTAAAAACAATATTTTTAAAAATGTGTTATTAATAGATATATCTATGAAAATTGAAGGGCCAGATATATATATGTCTTTTTTTAGAAAAATGTACATTAATATAAAAGTGGCCTTCTGAATAAGTGAGGAAAAGATGAGTAAATTTACCCTGGGCACCACGATTTCTTTTTAACAGACATCTTTTTGCTGTACTCCCATAGTAGTTCTGTGCAAGAGAAGTCGGTAGCAAAAATTTTTCATTTCAGGGTAAATAACTTGAGGGCTGACCTTGTCCAAAGAGCATAGCACAATATTACAGTAGTTTCTTAGCAAGGAAAGATACAATATGGGTGCATACATGACAAAGACTATGGTTGAAGAGAGGCAAACCCAGGGTTGACAATCCCAGAGGAAACATCCTTCCAGCAAAAGGGGAATACAGGTTATATTGGCATACCCTGTGGATGAAAAGTATGCTATGAAAACAATCTTCTATTCAGAAATGCAAGTCATTTTACACTTTAATCCATTTATGAGCAAGACACACTCTAGGACTTCGGGTTTCTGAGGGTCAATAATACTTCCTACATTTACAGATCTTTTCTTACATTTAAATAGATGAACTGTCTCACACTTTAGGTCCTGTGTACTTTTGAGGCATGGAGTTAGTGTGGGTTTATTATACTCTATGTTGAGAGATTTTTCTCAAGTGGAAATTTGAGCCAAGACATGTATGACAACTCCACAAGAAGATCGTAGCAATTCAGAAGACCTGTTTTCCCATACACAGGTCATACCTCAACATGGCTGCTAAGGCAAATGTACTGAAAAGGTCAAGTTGCGGTTCCCTTAAGAACATGTCCAACTTATAAACAAATTAAGATCTAATATTTCTTCTCAGTAATAGCTTAAAACTGAATGTTCCTTTCCTCCTATACTATAATGAAAAAGATAATACAGTTTGCCAGGATAACATCTTCAACAAACTGTGCAAATGAAAATGCTTCTGGAGGACACCTTTCTTACCCATCATTACAGCCATCTCCCAGTCTAGGTCAAGTACTTCTCCACTCCACAGCACCTGGGACATCGCCAGTTGTTGCAATTTTAACACCCTATCATAATTGTCTGCTCAGTGTACCCTACCCTAGTATACTCTTGTGTTCTAGTCACTAGACCACAAATCCCTTAAAGAGTATTTGTCCAGTTTCTGGCTCTACTTTCTGGACTTAGGATAGTGCCTGGCATAGTTTTTACCCATTAAATATTTACTGAATGCCAACTAGTTAATATAGTAGGCACCTATTCACACTGTGTAGTCTTGCATATGGTTATGTGGGCTATTATCCACTTAAAAAATACAGGGTGCCTGGGTGGCTTGGTCGGTTGAGCAACTGCGTTTGGCTCGGGCCCTGGTCCCAGGGTCATGGGATCAAGTCCCGCTCTGTGGGAGCGGGCTCCCTGCTCTGTGGGAGGTCTGCTCTCCCTCTGCCCCTCCTCTCACTCATTCTCTCAATCTCTCTCTCTCTCTCTCTCAAATAAATAAAAATCTTTTTAAAAAATGAAAAAATAGACCATGCTGATAAAGTGATGTGGTCCAGGGACTAGGTGATGAACTGTACTCAATTTCTCTTGTTTCTATGTTTGGTGCCTAGAGAGGGGATGGAAGAGGAGTTGTATGAAGATGAGCGGAAGGGAGGAGAGAGGGGAAAGAAATAGGAGGGATTTGAAAGTAACGTCTGTACTGATTCTGCCAGATACTGAACTGATTACACATATTTGAGGTTCAAGTAGTTGAATATGTGCTAATGACCCCTTGCATGAATCTCTCTCTCCTGGGAAGCTATTTGTTTCTCCCTAGCAGTGGCTGTTTCTCCTAAGTCATTCTTCAATGTCTGCAGTGGTCATAATAGCAATCTGTCAGCCCCCAAAACCTTTACCAAGCATGCAGAATAAAAGGCTGAGGAAATTCATTTGGCAAAAATAGAAGTTTAACTCATAGCAGTAGGAACCGAGTTTGACCCTGCACATTCTTATACCAATACTGTTTTGACAAAGGAAATATATATATAATTTAATGTAGTATATTACCTTCCACAGTGAGTGTTTAATATATTACTGTTCTTCCAAAGAACTGCAAGTATTTCTCAAGTTGTTTTGGCTCCCGGTATTCTTTATGTTAATAAAGAAAATCATTCCATATATGAAACTGTGAAACATGTAATGTATTTTAAATTACATTTATGATAACCAGTTATCAAACCATGTTAATGCTTATAATGAAATTCATTGCTAATTCAAGAGCTAATTATGTAGATAATGGTCCCTACTTCTACTTGTTTTTTAACTACCTTCCAACTTCCAACTTTCTCTACTTAGTGCTTGGAATAATGTAGGAATGACAGAACACAAAACAAATGCATTAACAATAGCTTTAATTATATACAATATTTGTATAACAGTTTATAAGTCACTAGTACCTATATATTCTCTATTATAATACCTTTAAGAAACCTGAAAATATTACTGCCATTGTAGAGATAAGAAAACAGATTAAAACTCTTAAAGAATTTGCTGAGGTATTATAGCTAGCAAGTGATGAATGTAGAGCTTAAACAAAAGCTAATTCCTAATCAGTATTTTCCACTGTCTAGAAAAACCTGTGTGTTTTTATGGCTGTATGATTTGCCTATCTCTTTTTTTTAAATTTTTTATTGTTATGTTAATCACCATACATTACATCATTAGTTCTTGATGTAGTGTTCCATGATTCATTGTTTGTGCGTGACACCCAGTGCTCCATGCACACTGTGCCCTCTTTACTACCCATCACCAGGCTAACCCATCCCCCCACCCTCCTCCCCTCTAGAACCCTCAGTTTGTTTTTCAGAGTCCATCGTCTCTCATGGTTCGTCTCCCCCTCCGACTTACTCTCCTTCATTCTTCCCCTCCTGCTATCTTCTTTTTTTTTCCTTAACATATGTTGCATTATTTGTTTCAGAGGTACAGATCTGTGATTCAACAGTCTTGCACAATTCACAGCGCTCACCATGATTTGCCTATCTCTTAAAAATCTACCAGTGTTATGGGTTGAATTGTATTCTCCAAAAAGGTGATGGAGTCCCATCTCCCAGGACCTGTGAATATGACCTTACTTGGAAATAGGGTCTTTATAGAGAAGGTAATCAAGTTAAGATGAGGTCATTAGGGTGCACCCTATCCAATGCAATTGGCATCCTAATAGAAAGAACTTTGGACAGAGAGAGAGAGCGAGAGAAGGAAGACGATGTGACAACACAAACAGAATGTTGTCTACAAGTTGAAGGACACCTGAGGCTATCAGACACTAGGAAATAGTCATGGAACAGATTTTCACTCACACCCTTCAGAAGGAATGAACCCCGCTAATGCCTTGACTCTAGAGTACTAGCCTCCAGAAATATGGGCAAACAATTTTCTGTTTCTGAGGCCACCTACCTTTTGGTACTTCATTAAGGCAACCCTAGAAATCTAATACAATCAGTGAAAACCATTGATCAGTTTGTGCTCTATGTGCAAACTTGGAGTGAGAACCACTAGGGATTAAAAAAAAAAATGAATACAACACTACACTGCTTCCCACTTAAGGAATTCAGAAGTTAATTAAAGAAGCTCTTTTATTTTCATTGAGCCTCATCATATACAGTTATTGAAGCCAGTTCTAAGCAAAACAAAAAGTTCATCAGGAAGCTGATCACCATCAGCAAAATTAGTTTTATTGCTCTAGGCCTGGCGTGACAAAGAAGTCAGAATGCTAACTTATCCCATCCACCAGGATGTTTATCTTTAATAAACCCTCATCTGGCCTCAAAACTCTTCTCATCATTCCAGAAATCCCCTACCAAGAAGATTGGTAGGTTCCATTTCCTATAAGAAATGGAACCAAAGATGACACTCACCTGCCATCCCTTTCCGAGGCTCTATATCGCATGCATGTATGTTTGTAGGGGGAGGATGAAACCTGGCTTTGCACACCTATGCATAGCCATCTCTCAAACCTCCACACTTTGCTATGTTGGTCTCACCTCTAAATTTGAGTTTCTGGCTCCGTTTTCTCCCCTGTATTCCATCCCTGGTGGAAATTAAGAGTTTTCTCTTAGCCTAAGCCCACATTCCTAGACTCCTGATTCCCAACCTGCTTTTGCCAATCTCCTCCCCAAAGAGATTGGATGCTACTACTAGACGAAATTCTATTCCAAATGTGATATAGACCAAAGATCTTGATGGTATTGTTTTCCGTATAGTTACTGTTCTTGAAAATCTCAGTGCTGTCCTTAGGTAAGACTGCCCACCTACATTAAGTCCAAGTTCATCATGTAACAGTTACCACTTACTGAAAGGTTCTTACCATTACTATGATTGATGCATTACTCCTGTATATTTCACAATAATCCTAAGAGATAGGCACTCTATTATCCAATTTTTACAGAGAAAGAAACTGAAGCTCAACAAAGTGAGGAAAGTCTTGTCACTCACCCATCTCTAATTTTACTATGTTTCATTGCCCCAATTCTAACAGTTTCCAGGATGTCAAACAAATGGATGATTTAAATATTGGTATTAGTATTGAGAAAATGAATGACTCCAATGACTGGATTTTTTAAAATTCTTTTGTAAGTCAAAGAGTTTCCAATTCTTTGCATGCAAGATTGATTGAAGAACTTACCAGTTGACAGCTATTCATAAAAAGTATTTTTGAGGGGCACCTGGGTGGCTCAGTCATTAAGCGTCTGCCTTCAGCTCAGGTCATGATCCCAGAGTCCTAGGATCGAGCCCCGCATCGGGTTCCCTGCTCCGCGGGAAGCCTGCTTCTCCCTCTCCCAATCCCCCTGCTTGTGTTCCCTCTCTCGCTGTCTCTCTCTCTCTGTCAAAAAATAAATAAAAATCTTTAAAATAAAAAAAAATTTTAAAAAGTATTTTTGATGATTCTCATGTGATTTTTGTCATATATCTCAAAAGGATTTTAAAGTGAGAGACGCTGTTAAAACAAAACTTCCATTCCCATCCCCTTTTCAATAAATATTTCTTAGACATGAAATAGGAATAGAATTGATGTTGATCCTTATCTCATTTAGCAATAATATGAATACATGAACTAATTGGAAACAAAAGAGGTTCCAATCCATCCCACTGAAAGATGCATATCCAAAAAAAAAAAATAATAACCCTGGTAGAGATGCTGATCAAGAAATCAAAGAGCTAGACTAGCTCTCATTTACTGACATCATTTTGGATGACTCAAATACCAAACTTGGAAATCAACATTCAAGTTCTGAACTTGAGAATTTTATATCTTTTAACTAACTTCACAGAGAACAGCCATCCTAATCAATAAGAAAAGCATTTGATCAAATTTGAATAACTGACAGCTTATGAGATCAATCTGATGATTTCCATCTACTTAAAGAAGCCCTAAAGAGGTTAACAATGATCATTATTTCTTTCCCACTAAAGTTCAATAGACATGGAGTGATAAAGAATTACTTGATGAACCCATTGAAGAGCTTTCATAATCTGCGTTAAAACGGTCTACTCAGATATGCCAGTTCAGTGATGCCCCATAGTTTTCCAATCTAGCAACCATATCAAGAATGGAAATTGGGACAAATAATTTAATTTCTGAGGATATAGTTCAATATCTCAATAATGGGCCAAATTACAGGCTGGTAGGAGAATTAAATTACTTCAGACATATAAAGTACCCACTATTTAAACACTGAATACTAATATTCAGTCTCAAGGTACTCAAAGCTTAACCTCAGCACTAATTTTTTTTTCACCTTGACAGTCAAATTGAGAGAGAATTTTGAACCATTTGAAATTAATTAGGAGCAGCCGCTCAAAAAATATGAGTACCAAGAGATGTTGTTCCCTCAAAGGGCCAGCGATGACCAGTTTGAAATACTTCATCATAAAGAAGATGGAGAAGGGCTCTCTTTTCTTCCCCATGGTGACAACGTTCAGATTTAAACAACACTGGCCTCAAAAAAAGATATCTTACCGTTAGCCAATACAAAGCAGAGTGCTGCAAATATGATGCATTTTCCACATATCTGAGACTCTTTTGGATGTAAATACACTACTTCCAAGGCTGAGATAAACCGACAATTTTTGTTGGCACGTTATTCTTTTTAATAAAAATGCACTTTGATATTGAAGGACACATCAATTATTTTTTAAAATAATTTTAGCACTATATTAAAATGCTAAAATATTTAAGATAGCTAGCTCAGAGGTAATTGCCAAGTATTTCTCAGCAAAAAATGAAAAGTGGGATGAGACATGTGTACACGGGCAGGAAGGGCTGTGTCAAGGTCTGGGACACCAGCCACCCCGGGGCAACAAGAGCCCCGTCTCTCAGCTCGACTGTCTGAACAGGGATAACTACATCCGTTCCTGCAAATTGCTCCCTGACGGTTGCACCCTTATCGTGGGAGGGGAGGCCAGTACTCTGTCCATCTGGGACCTGGCGGCTCCGACCCCGCGCATCAAGGCAGAGCTGACGTCCTCAGCCCCCGCATGCTACGCCCTGGCCATCAGCCCCGACTCCAAGGTCTGCTTCTCATGCTGCAGTGATGGTAACATCGCCGTCTGGGACCTGCACAACCAGACGCTGGTGAGGCAATTCCAGGGCCACACAGACGGGGCCAGCTGTATTGACATTTCTAATGATGGCACCAAGCTCTGGACGGGCGGCCTGGACAACAAGGTCAGGCCTTGGGACCTGCGTGAGGGGCGGCAGCACAACTTTACCTCCCAGATCTTCTCCCTTGGATACTGCCCAACTGGGGAGTGGCTGGCCGTGGTAATGGACAGTAGCAATGTGGAAGTTCTTCAGGTAAATTAGCCTGACAAGTACCAGCTGCATCTCCACGAGAGCTGCGTGCTGTCCCTAAAATTTGCTTATTGTGGTAAGTGGTTTGTAAGTACTGGCAAAGACAACCTCCTCAACGCTTGGCGGACCCCCTACGGAGCCAGTATATTCCAGTCCAAAGAGTCCTCGTCCGTGCTGAGCTGTGACATCTCTGTGGATGATAAGTACATCGTCACTGGCTCAGGGGACAAGAAGGCTACAGTCTACGAAGTCATCTACTGAAAACATGATGTGGTTTAACGTTTAGAGTTGAATCGGGCCAAAATGTTTTGAATTTGTAGAAATAGAAAAGTTGTAACTTTAAAAGAAAAAAAAAAACCATGAAAACCTGTTTCCAAAACCTTGACACAAAACTACTTTGAGGCTACAAAGAGGAGGCAACGAATCCATCCACTGAAGGTCACCCATCTACCTAGACCAAACGGAACACCAAGGCGGAGTGGACAGAGGGGCCGAGGCGAGTAGGCAGAGCCTCTTCTTTCCTGTGTGTGTGGTCTGCCGAGATGACCTTCCTGTTCCTTGCAGTTCCCCTCACCTTCTGTGCTTGGTAGAGCAGTGGTGTCTCCAATGAACTTGTTTCCTGGTTTTGCATCTTGTGAAATGTTTTTTTGTATTTTTGTTGAAGGTTAAACATTTGTATAAATTGTAAATATATTTGGTTTATTACAGTAAAGGCTTTAGTACCAAAAAAAAAAGAAAGAAAAGTGGGAGATAAGAGGAAGACAAAAGATGGACCAAGGAGAACACTGTGTGACACACGTTTAAGTAAAGGACACACTCAAGCATGTTTCTTTTGTTGGAGCAGCCAGGTTGGCAGACTGCTGGAAGACAAATAGGAGACTCAGGTATGGAGATTCACGTGGCTATACTATGAAGCGGCACCCACAGTCTCAGTGATGCAGTCAAGCTTTAAATGCTTGTTAGCAAAGAAGGAAAGTAAAAACTGAGGCTAAGCACAGAAACTAATGAAAGGCCAAAAAAAAAAAAAAAAAAGAATTAAGATAATCAACAAAACTAACAGTTGGTTATTTGAGAAAAAAGCCAGTAGAAGTTTCTGAAGGATATGAATATCAATTGCCCACTAATTAATCATTAAATTCAACTCAATTCCAATCAAAATCCTGACAAGGACCTCTATGGAATTTGACAAGCCTACTATGAAATTTATATGGAACCGTGAAGGGCCAAGAATTGCCAACGGACTCAAAGAGGAGTGTGGTGTGAACTTGTCCTACTATAAAATGAGAACAGAAAAGGACAGGAGAAAAGAGCAGAGAGAAGAATAAATCACATGAGTATGGGCACGTGGGTTCTATGCATTATGAAATGTATTTCACACTGATTTGTGATACAAAATAAAAATGAAAGAACTCCATAGGAGAAAATTTTATTTTTATTTTTATTTATTTATTTCAGTAATCTCTATACCTAACATGGGGCTTGAACTCAAGACCCTGAGATAGAGTCTCATGCTCTTCAGACTGAGCCAGCCAGGTGCTTCTCCACAGGTGAAATTCTTGAACATGTGGACAGATATGTTCAAGAATGTCCAAAGCAGCACTACTGGAATAACAACAAAAAATGTCCACCAATAACAAAATGGATATAATGTATTTATAAAGTAGAATACCATTCAATAGAACAAAAAAAGGTAAAACTAATCACATGAATAAATCTCATCAACATGTTAAATGAACAAAAAAAATCAAGCTGAATATGCACATTGCAACTGCATTCATATATAGATATGAAACCAGCAAAGGTAAATAATTTATCATTTATAGATGCAACTTTTATAGTAAAGTTATGAAGAAAAAGTACTAACTCTATGTGAGGGGAAGAGGAAATAACATCAAAATACTAATGAGAAAGTTACATAAAGGGCTTCAGTAATATTAGTCATCTTTTCTTAAACTAGGTAGTAAATATAATCAGGTTTGATCTTCAAAATATGCAATCATATGAATGGTCTGACTACTCAGCAAAGCTCAAAGGACAACTGCTATAGTAATTATCAGACTCCAAGCCTTCCCAGGCATTCTGTCTTTAGGAAATGAATCTTGAAGAGTTTGAGTTCCAAACAGCTGGGCAGTGGGGGAGGGAGGGGCACCTGGAGGTTCAGATCAGTAGCTACCCACCAGCCAGTATGACTACATTTCAACAATCTATACGTGCCATCACACTAGTGGTTCCCCCTGAATAACAAATAGCCCGAGATATATGAGTGACCTTTTATTCCTTATAACAGAGTATATATTATTTTTTGTACACCTATAACAGCACTTCCAAATAGTAATATAATGCAAGCCACAAATGTGAGTCACTTATGTAATTTTGAATTTTCTGTTAGCTTCATTTAAAAAAATGAAATGAAATATTTTAATAACATTTTGTGTAACTCAATATATCCAAAATATCATTTCAATAGGTAATCAATATGTAAAAATTTCTAATAAAGTATTTATATATTTTCATACTAAAGCTTTCCAATCTAGTATGTATTTTATACATATAGCCCATCTCAAGCTGAACTAGCCACATTTCAAGTACTTACGTAGCTAGTGGCTAAAGTACCAAACACCACAACTATAGAATATTTCATAAATGTAAATGATAGAATAAGAATTTTCACATGTATTGATATGGAAAGATATCAGACATATTAATGTAAAAAAGGAAGATGTAAAAGAGTACATACAGATCACCTGATCCAATGTGTGTAAGGATATGGGAAGCCCATATTTTTTGTTTCACAAAACTTTTAAAGCTATAACAGTGTTTCTTGAAGAGAACTGGAGATTGAGGACCCAGTAATATTTTTTCTGCACTTTTACACTTTTGTGAACTTCTTAAAGCATGTATATCTATTCATTTTTAGAGAATAGAAACAAATAGCTAATAAATGAAGCATGTAGCAGTCAAGAAAATATTATGAAATGGAACTAATCTAAAGGGAGCCTCACTCACATTTCCTACCAAAGATGCCAGAACTACTGATTTGATAATTATGTAATCATTTGTACTTTTCTGTTTTGGCAAACAGGCATATTAAATAGGCCACAATGATCACTTGTCCTGTGAACATTCTACTTTTCTCAACATTGCAACCCCTGATCTAACTGAAGATGGATGGAAGACTAGGGAACTGAAATAAACCAAGACAGAAAGATGTCTAAAACTTCTATGGACAATGACTTTTAAGACTTTAATTCAAAGGCATTGGCACATGAAATCTAGATCTACACTCCCTCAGACACTAATTTAGTAGTCTTATAAAAGAAGAAAGTGAACTTATATCTGACCTAAATTTTTCCCAACACACTCATGGTTTATGATCATCACTTCCTTTTAAGTGGATCTCAAACAACTTTTAAGTTGTTTCTTATTGAAGTTCTTAAGTTCTTATTAAAGTTCTTATTGAAGCTTTTCCTAGGGGTCCACCAGCATTACTAGATCATATTCCAGAGTCTTCTATATTTATTTTTTGGAAAATCAGGAGTACATGATCCCATCTTTACTCCTGACTCCTTTCTTGTTTCCATCTATCTTCAGGAGCGACAGCACTGTTTTGGAATCTCTCTTCAAAGTTCTATCAATGTTCTTAGATTATTTAATATTGATCAGGAAAGTTGAACCCTTTCAGGGTGATCCTGTTCTACTCCATTTTTTAAATACTGTTAGTTATGCAATCTTTTCTGTGATGCACTTTTTATGGAGGAAAAAAAAAAGATCTAGGATTAGAGTGACAAGGCCTCCATCTCATCACAGGTTCTTATACCACCAGCTCCAAACAGTAAGCCTATTACTCTTTCTTCTCTCTCCAAAACAAAATCAGAATTTATTCACAGCTTTATTACCTTAGTCCAATTCTTCAGTCTCTTGACCAGTTTCCTCCCCACAGTGAGGATGTGTACAGTACTGCACCTGGCCATGAGAGGGCAGCAAAGACCTGGAGCCAGGTGGTCATGTGGTCTATAGAGGCTGTGACCCAGGGAAAATAAAGCAGAACTTATTTCTCTAACCACAAAGCCCCAGAAAAACTGAGAGTGTACAAAGCATGGCTTGAGCAGGAGAGCTTCGGTGGTTCAATTCATTCAACATTTGATGAGTAAACTGAAAAATCAGTTTCCCCTTTTTAACCTTATTTTTTGCTATATTCCAGTGTCTTTTAAATATATAATGTAGACCATTATCATCAATTGTTCCATTCCAATAGTTTCTGATTGAGCAGGTCTGGAGTCAGGACCAGGACTTTGTATTTGATCAAACAAGACAGTCTGACTCTCATTTACATTGAAGTTTGAGAACCATGTCTAATCCCTTAATGAAATCCATGTAGTTACTTAATCTTATCTTTATGCTGTATTATTATTGTTCTTCATAGTTGCTCACATTGTCAACTTTTATCTTCCATTAAACTTTTTCCCCTTAAGGCTCTCAGAATCTTATTCTCTCTCATTTCCAAACCTACATATTAAGCTACAAAGTATTTTAGAGGCAATACAGTGTAATGGAAAAAACAATGTGCTTGGAAATCAGATACCCTCCCCCAGCCTCAGTTTTTCCCAGTAATATTGAGATAATACAGAATATACTTGAGATGGGGATTAATGAAATATGTTAATAACTTAGAATAGTGACAGGATAAATGTGAACTCAATAAATGTTAATTTTACTCCTTTTATTCTTTACAGTAACCAGAGATATGTAATCCACAGCCCTCCCTAGTGCCCACCTCCAGCAGTTCTACTCTGAAGAATGAGGACACAGACCATCTTGCTTAGTATAGGATGACAAGTAGAGGAAGGAAGAACAGGCCTGAGAAAAGATATGGGTCTGAATGCAAAGGCCAGGGCAAGAAAGAAGTGAGTGGCATATCCCCTCCTATTGCAAAATACTGAGCTCCAGTAAAAGAGAAAGACACAGGTGAACTGTAGACTTTGATTTAATACTTAAGAACTGCATTAAATAGTAAACATAAAATGATGTAACACTTTAACCCCAAAAGTTATTCTTTCTTGGGCCTAAACTGAATGTTGTCTATACAAAATGTTTCTAGAAATTACTATGGTTTATTATCTATATGTGAAAATACAAGAACAAAATCAAAATGAATAACTTATTTTTGACAGATATTGATTATTAAAATAACAGGCAAACCATCAGTATTTGTCATGGAGTCAACCACGAAAGCAAATAACCACAAGTTTATATCAATATTGTATGTGAAAAATAAACACAGTTCAAATCAATAAGAAACAAGGAAATACATATAGAAAAAGATCAGAAATCAGAACCAAATTTTCAATTTGTTATTCCATGTAGTTTAGTGGAACATTTCAAATGAAAGTAAAATTATTAATTCAAAACCTTAAAGCTATAGAGACCCTTACCAAATTTATCAATACTTCCCTTCACTCTGCAGACCTCTACTTGCAACGACCAAAAGAGTGAATAAAAGCCCCAGATCACTGCAGAAACAGTTTTATCTATTTTATTTCAAACTCAAAGTTGTTTTTTTCAAATAACTCTTCCAGATAGAAAGGCAATTCAGTTTTCTCCACAGCAGCTGGATACAATGCAGTGAGAGGACATCTGTGCTATGAGCCTCAGCTTCCCCATCTGTAAAGTGACTCTAAAAATTCAACCCTCACTGAACAAACAGAAAGCACATCACATAGTAACTCTAGCCAATTGTAAATCTACAATGGTTCTCCTCCCCACCTTCCTTACATTACATAGCAACCCTTGGAATGTAATATCCAAGTGCTTATGTTGGTGTTCATAATCCTGTTTTCTTCTGCAGTTTCTAAATAACAGATGGCAGAAGTGATTCATTTGTTTTTTACACTTCTTAACATACTACTGGAAAGAGAGTATAGATAGGCATTAGTAGCTATTGAATTCTATCCATAAAGAGATTTCTAGGGGCGCCTGGGTGGCTCAGTCGTTAAGCGTCTGCCTTCGGCTCAGGTCATGATCCCAGGGTCCTGGGATCAAGCCCCGCATTGGGCTCCCTGCTCAGTGGGAAGCCTGCTTCTCCCTCTTCCACTCCCCCTGCTTGCGTTCCCTCTCTCCCTGTGTCTCTCTGTCAAATAAATAAAATCTTTTAAAAAAAAGATATTTCTAGTAATTTTCCTCTTGTTATTTCATCATACTCACCCCTTGCTGAGTACCTGTGGCTGGTTAGTTCAGCTGACTGGATCAAAGCACAGGGAGTTCAAAATCATAGAACTCATTAGGCATAAAAAAGGGCTCCTGGGATGTGGAGAAAGGGGAATCCATAATGCACTATTGCTGAGAATGTAAACTGGTAAATCTGCTACGGAAAACAGTCTGGAAATTCTTCAAAAATTTAAAAGTAGAAGTACTATATGATCCAATTTCACTTCTGAGTATATATCCAAAAGAACTGAATCAAGATCTTAAGGAGATATCTGCACTCCCATGTTCACTGCAGCATTATTCCCTATAGTCAAGATTGAGAAACAACACAAGTGCCCATTAAGACACGAATGAAAAAAGAAAATGTGCTATGTGCATGCAGTGAAATAGTATTTGGCCTTAAAAAAACAAGGGAACCTTGACATTGCAAAAGCATGGGTAGATCTAAAGGGCATTATGCTAAATGAAATAATCCAGACACAGAAAGTCAAATACTCGATTTTCTCATTTACAAGTGAAATCTAAAATAGACTCATAGAAGCAGTGAGTAGAACGGTGGTTGCCAGGGGAGGAGGGAGGTACCAAGTTTCAATTACACAAGATAAGTAAGTTCTGGAGATCTACTATACAGCACAGTGCCTAGAGCTAACAATACTATATGGTATACTCAAAGTTTGCTAAAAGAGTAAATCTTATATTACATGTCCTCACCCCCCAAAATAACAATAATAATAAAGACAGGAGGAAACTTTGGGAGATCATGGATATGTTTATAGCCTTGATGGTAGTTTCAAGGGTCTCACTTATTCACAAACTTAATTTACGTACATTAAATATGTAAAGTGTTGTATATGTAAATCACACCTCAGTACACTTAAAAATAAAGTAAAACACTTCCTATGCCCTGAAAATACCTACTATTGATTACAGGCTATTGGCACCTGGTTTGCAGTCTTTCTATTCATTTCATCTTATGTCTCACCACCATCTTAAGTAATATCCACGTGCATGTAGACAGTTCACCAAACAGGCCGGCCTCACAAAAATCAATGACAACCTCATCTACCAACAGATACTTGGCTCTTCACTTCTTGACCTCACCGCCAGCTGTTCCACCTCTGAAATCTTAAACTGTAGTTTCCTACACTCAGTCTGTGTGCCCTCACTTCTCTCCTTCTGTCGCTTCTATTATACCTATTCTTTACCTTAGTATAACTTCTAGCACCTTGAGCTCTTTTTTCTCTCAAACTCTGAGCCCCAGAGTGAACCAATTTCCTCACATATTTAGCCTAGACCTCACCGACCATTCAAAATAATCAATTCCTACAATTTCATTATTGTTGTGCTTTCTAGCATACCAACTTTTTTAGATTTTTTTTTTTTTTAGATTTATTTGAGAGCAAGAGAATGAGCGAGAGTGAGGGTAGGGGTAGAGGGAGAGAATCTTCAAGCAGACTTCCCACTGAGCACAGACCCGGATGTGGGGCTCAATCTCACACCCCATGAGATCGTGACCTGAGCTGAAAACAAGAGTTGCACACTAAACAGACTGAGTCACCCAAGTGCCCCTAGCACGCCAACCTTGTATCAGCCTAATCATCTGGCTACCCTTCCCTTCATCCAAATGGCTAAGCACTACTGAAGAGAAGGGTACAACAGGTAGAACAACATTACCACAAACTTAATGTCTCCATCCTCAGGTGGACCCTATGGGAGGCAACCTTCTTCTCCCTTCCCATTCCCCTTGATGTCTTTTTCAAACAGTCCCCAGAAGATTAATTCACTTCTCAGCAGATGAACTGTAAACAGAATTCCAAATTCACAGAGAAAAGAGAGACCATCATGGCCTTCTTACCGCTTTTCTTCTTCTTTGTCAGCTTTTCTTTGTAGGGGGAGAGTGGGAAGAGGCAAATCAGGCTGAGTACTTCTAATATTCCATTTTATCTAATCTATTGGCTTATTAGCTTTACAACTTAATGTTTTTATTTTCAGTCATTTCTCTAGGACTTATAATATGCATTCTGAACTCCCTACAATCTTCCTTCACTAATGTTGTATCACTTCACATAAACGGAAGAACCCTTTAATAGCATATTCCATAACCCAACCCCACCACCATTCGTGTTGTTATACTTTTTATTTTTACATGTTATGAACCCCACAATACACTCTTGGTGACTTAAATAATTATAATTTAAAGAAACAAAAAATTGGAAAGAAAAATACTTTTCTATTTATCCACATATTAATCATTTTAGTACTTTTCATCTCTGGTAGATCCAGCTATTCATCTCATATATTTTCCTTTAATGTTTCTTGTAGTACAGGTCTGCCAGCGATAAGTTCTCTCAGATTTTGCTTGTCTAAAAATGTCTCCCTTTTTTGCTTTCCTTTATATATTTTTACCGAGTATGGAATTCTAGTTTGTCTTTTTCCTTTCTTTCAGGCCTGTGGAGAAGCCATTCCATTGTTTTCTGGCTTGTATGGCTTCTAATGAGAAGTCAACAATATTTCCTATCTTCCCCCCGCCCCGATAAAAAGTGTCTCCCACCCCCTTTGACTGCTTTTAATATTTTCTCTTTATCACTGCATTTCAGCAATTTGATCATTTTGGTGTGGGGGGGTGGTCCTTCCTTAGATTCTCTTTAGCTTCAGAGAACTCTAGGTATACAGTTTTAATCAAGAAGGAAATTTTTTCGATTCATTGTCAGAGAAGGAAAGATGGCGGAGGAGTAGGGGACCCTATTTCAAGTGATTCCCGGAACTGAGCTGGATATCTACCAGACCACTCTAAGCACCCATGAAACCAGCGTGAGATGTAAGAAGATCTGGATCTCTACAAACAGAATATCACAGATGGTTGGTTTTGAAGTACGAAGTGGGGAGCCCTGATACTGTGGGCAGATATCGGAGGATAAACGGCAGCGGGAGCGAGCCTGTCCATGGGGATCCTACACCGCCGGTGAGCAACAGCCTCGCTTGCTGGGGACAGGGCACAGACCCACAGACTGGTAGCGGTGGGGAAAGGACTTTAGGGCAGCCCCCAGGTCAGACACCCAGAGCGGCGGGGTCACGTGTGCGAACTGGGAGCGGCTGGCAGTTTTAGAAGCACAGAGGGCAGAGACGTGCCCCGACCTGGAGGCAGGACTGGGGGCACTGCAGAGGGGTGCACAAGCCAGGACACTGCAGTTTATAGCAGCATGGACAGAAACAGAGGCAGTGTGGCCTGGAGAGCTCACTGAAGAACAGACTGCGGTCTCTCTGCTCTGAGACAGAGGGTTGGAAATGGTCTCTTCTGCTCTGACTCGCGGAAGAGACGCAGAAAGCCGCCAGGGAAAACTGGCAGGGAAAGCCACAAGGAAAAGCCACCAGGAAGCAAAAGTCCCAAAAACTGATTCCTGCTGAGGACATCCCCCACCACAGGGGGGCAGGGCAACTCCTCCCAAACACAGTTGCCTGAGTAACAGCGTGGCAGGCCCCTCTCCCAGAAGACAGGCTGGGAAAACAAGAGGCCAGCAACCCTAAGGTCCCAAGGAAACAGGTGCATCTTGCTTGGGGTTCTGGTCAATAATTTGGACTCTATACATTCCCTCAAACACCCATCAACAGAATGACTAGGAGGAAGAACCCCCAAAATAGAAAAGACTCAAAGATTATGACTTATGCTGCAGATTTACAAATGGATGCCGATATAACCAAGATGTCAGAGATGGAATTCAGGCTAGCAATTGTGAAGACAATGGCTAGAATGGAGAAATCAATTAATGGCAACATAGAGTCTCTAAGGGCAGAAATGAAAGCTGAATTGGCAGAACTTAAAAATGCTATCAATGAAAAGAAACAGTCCACAAAACCAAAAGACAACCGACAGAATGGGAGAAAATATTTGCAAACAACATATCAGATAAAGGGCTAGTATCCAAAATCTATAAAGAACTTATCAAACTCAACACCCAAAGAACAAATAATCCAATCAAGAAATGGGCAGAAGACATGAACAGACATTTCTCCAAAGAAGACATCCAAATGGCCAACAGGCACATGAAAAAGTGCTCAACATCGCTCGGCATTAGGGAAATCCAAATCAAAACCTCAATGAGATACCACCTCACACCCGTCAGAATGGCTAAAATTAACAAGTCAGGGAACGACAGATGTTGGCGGGGATGTGGAGAAAGGGGAACCCTCCTACACTGTTGGTGGGAATGCAAGCTGGTGCAACCCCTCTGGAAAACAGTATGGAGGTTCCTCAAACAGTTGAAATTAGAGCTACCGTTCGATCCAGCAATTGCACTACTGGGTATTTACCCCAAAGATACAAATGTAGGGACCCGAAGGGGTACGTGCACCCCAATGTTTATAGCAGCAATGTCCACAATAGCCAAACTGTGGAAAGAGCCACGATGTCCATCAACAGATGAATGGATAAAGAAGAGGTGGTATATATACACAATGGAATATTATGCAGCCATCAAAAGGAATGAGATCTTGCCATTTGCAAGGACGTGGATGGAACTGGAGGGTGTTATGCTGAGTGAAATAAGTCAATCAGAGAAAGACATGTATCACATGACCTCACTGATATGAGGAATTCTTAATCTCAGGAAACAAACTGAGTGTTACTGGAGTGGTTGGGGGTGGGAGGGATGGGGTGGCTGGGTGACAGACATTGGGGAGGGTATGTGCTACAGTGAGCGCTGTGAATTGTGCAAGACTGTTGAATCACAGATCTGTACTTCTGAAACAAATAACGCAACATATTTTAAGAAAAAAGAAAAAGAAGAAGATAACAGGAGAGGAAGAAAAGGGGAGTATGTCAGAGGGGGAGACGAACCATGAGAGATGATGGACTCTGAAAAACAAACTGAGGGTTCTAGAGGGGAGGGGGTAGGGGGATGGGTTAGCCTGGTGATGGGTATTGAGGAGGGCACGTTCTGCATGGAGCACTGGGTGTTATGAACAAACAATGAATCATGGAACACTGCACCAAAAACTAATGATGTAATATATGGTGATTAACATAACAATAAAAAAATAAAAAAAAACAAAGAAACAAACAAACAAACAAAAATGCTATCAATGAGATCCAATCCAATCTAGATAATCTAACAGCTAGGGTAACTGAGGCAGAACGGATAAGCGACAGGGAAGACAATATAATAAATAAAAAGGGAAAAGAGGAGGCCAGGGAAAAACAACTCAGAATCCATGAAAATAGAATCAGAGAAATAAGTGACACCATGAAACATTCCAATGTCAGAATTATTGGAATCCCGGAGGGAGTGGAGAGAGAGAGAGGACTAGAAGATGTATTTGAGCAAATCATAGCTGAGAATTTCCCTAATCTGGGGAATGAAAGAAACATTCACGTCCTAGAGGCAGAGAGGACCCCTCCCAAGATCAAGGAAAACAGGCCAACACCCCAGCATGTAATAGTAAAACTTGCAAATCTTAGAACCAAGGAAACCATCTTAAGGGCAGTTAGGGGGAAAAGATTCCTTACGTACAGAGGGAGGAACATCAGAATAACATCAGACCTAACCACAGAGACCTGGCAAGACATATTCAAGGTACTAAATGAGAAGAACATTCAGCCAAGAATACTTTATCCGGCAAGGCTGTCATTTAGAATGGATGGAGAGATGCAGAGCTTCCACGACCGGAAGAAACTGAAAGAATATGTGACCACTAAGCTGGCCCTACAAGAAATATTAAGGGGGGTTCTATAAAAGGAGAAAGACCCCAAGAGTGATATACAGCAGAAATTTACAGGGAAAATCTATAAAAACAACATCTTCACAGGCAACATGGTGACAATAAATTCATATTTTTCAATAATCACTCTCAACGTGAATGGCCTAAATCCTCCCATAAAACGGCACAGGGTTGCAGATTGGATAAAAAGACAGGACCCATCCATATGCTTCCTACAAGAGACTCATTTTGAACCTAAAGATAGATCCAGACTGAAAGTGAAGGGATGGAGATCCATCTTCCATGCCAGCGGACCTCAAAAGAAAGCTGGGGTAGCAATTCTTATATCAGACAAATCAGATTTTAAACTAAAGTCTTTAATTAGAGACACAGAAGGACACTATATCATTCTTAAAGGATCTATCCAACAAGAAGATCTAACAATGGGAGCAGCCATCTACATAAGCCAACTGTTAACCAAAATAAAGAGTCATATTGATAACAATACATTAATTGTAGGAGACCTCATTACTCCACTCTCAGCAATGGACACATCATCTAAGCAAAAAATCAACAAGGAAACAAGAGCTTTGAATGATACACTGGACCAGATGGACATCATAGATATTTACAGAACATACAGAATACTCATTCTTCTTGAGTGCACATGGAACTTTCTCCAGAATATACCACATACTGGGTCACAAATCAGGTCTCAACCGATACCAAAAGACTGAGATTATTCCCTGCATATTGTCAGACCACAATGCTTTAAAACTGGAACTCAATCACAAGAAAAAATTTGGCAGAAATTCAAACACTTGGAAGCTAAAGACCACTCTGCTCAAGAATGTTTGGGTCAACCAGGAAATCAAAGAACTTAAACAATTCATGAAAATCAATGAGAATGAAAACACATCAGTCCAAAACCTATGGGATATTGCAAAGGCGGTCCTAAGGGCGAAATATATAGCCATCCAAGCCTCACTCAAAAAAATAGAAAAATCCCAAATTCACCAACTAACTCTACACCTTAAAGAACTAGAGAAAAAGCAACAAACGATACCTAAGCCACACATTAGAAGAGAAATAATTAAAATTAGAGCAGAGATCAATGAATTAGAAACCAGAAACACAGTAGATCAGATCAACGAAACTAGAAGCTGGTTCTTTGAAAGAATTAATAAGATCTATAAACCACTGGCCAGACTTATCCAAAAGAAAAGAGAAAGGACCCAATTTAATAAAATGATGAATGAAAGGGGAGAGATCACAACTAACACCAAGCAAATAGAAACAATTATTAGAAATTATTATCAACAACTATATGCCAATAAACTGAGCAATCTGGATGAAATGGAGGCCTTCCTGGAAACCTATAAGCTGCCAAGACTGAAACAGGAAGAAATTGACAACCTGAATAGGCCAATAACCAGTAACAAGATTGAAGCAGTGATCAAAAACCTCCCAAAAAACAAGAGTCCAGGGCCTGATGGATTCCCTGGGGAATTCTACCAAACATTCAAAGAAGAAATAATACCTATTCTACTGAAGTTGTTACAAAAAAATAGAAACAGGAGGAAAACTTCCAAACTCATTCTATGAGGTCAGCATTACCTTAATCCCCAAACCAGGCAAAGACCCCATCAAAAAGGAGAATTTCAGACCGATATCCCTGATGAAGATGGATTCCAAAATCCTCAACAAAATCCTAGCTAATAGGATCCAACAATACATTAAAAGGATGAACCACCGCGACCAAGTGGGATTTATCCCCGGGATGCAAGGGTGGTTCAACATTCGCAAATCAATCAATGTGATAGAACACATTAATAAGAGGAGGGAGAAGAACCATATGGTCCTCTCAGTTGATGCAGAAAAAGCATTTGACAAAATACAACATCCGTTCCTGATTAAAACTCTTCAGAGTATAGGGATAGAGGGAACATCTCTCAAGTTCATAAAATCCATCTATGAAAAACCCACAGCGAATATCATCTTTAATGGGGAAAAGCTGAGAGCCTTTCCCTTAAGATCAGGAACACGTCAAGGATGCCCACTCTTGCCACTATTGTTCAACATAGTACTAGAAGTCCTAGTAACAGCAATCAGACAACAAAAAGAAATAAAAGGTATTCAAATTGGCAAAGAAGAAGTCAAACTCTCTCTTTTCACAGATGACATGATACCTTATGTGGAAAACCCAAAAGACTCCAACCCCAAATTACTAGAACTCATACAGCAATTCAGTAATGTGGCAGGATACAAAATCAATGCACAGAAATCAGTTGCTTTCTTATACACTAACAACGCAACTGTAGAAAGAGAAATTACAGAAATTATTCCATTTACAATAGCACCAAAAACCATAAGATACCTCGGAATAAACCTAACCAAAGAGGTAAAGGATCTATACTCTAGGAACTACAGAACACTCATGAAAGAAATTGAAGAAGACACAAAAAGATGGAAAAATATTCCATGCCCATGGATCGGAAGAATAAACATTGTTAAAATGTCTATGCTACCCAGAGCAATCTATACCTTCAATGCCATCCCGATCAAAATTCCAATGACGTTTTTCAAAGTGCTGGGACAAACAATCCTAAAATTTGTACGGAATCAGAAAAGACCCCGAATCGCCAAGGAAATGTTGAAAAAGAAAAACAAAGCTGGGGGCATCACGTTGCCCAATTTCAAGCTATATTACAAAGCTGTGATCACCAAGACAGCATGGTACTGGCACAAAAACAGACATATAGACCAATGGAACAGAATAGAGAACCCAGATATGGACCCTCAACTCTATGGTCAAATATTCTTTGACAAACTAGGAAAAACATGCAATGGAAAAAAGACAGTCTCTTCAATAAATAGTGCTGGTAAAATTGGACAGCCACATGGAGAAGAATAAAACTCAACCATTCTCTAACACCATTCACAAAGATAAACTCAAAGTGGATGAAAGACCTCAGTGTGAGACAGGAATCCATCAAAATCCTAGAGGAGAACATAGGCAGTAACCTCTTGGACATCGCCCACAGCAACTTCTTTCAAGATATTTCTCCAAAAGCTAGTGAAACAAAATCAAAAATGAACTTTTGGGACTTCATCAAGATAAAAAGCTTCTGCACAGCAAAGGAAACAGTCAACAAAAGAAACAGTCAACAAAACCAAGAGGCAACTCACAGAATGGGAGAAGATATTTGCAAATGACACCACAGATAAAGGGCTGGTATCCAAGATCTATAAAGAACTTCTCAAACTCAACACCCAAAAAACAAATAATCAAGTCAAAAAATGGGCAGAAGATATGAAAAGACACTTATCTGAAGAAGACATACAAATGGCTAACAGACACATGAAAAAATGTTCATTATCATTAGCCATCAGGGAAATTCAAATCAAAACCACATTGAGATACCACCTTACACCAGTTAGAATGGCAAAAATGGACAGGGCAAGAAACAACAAATGTTGGAGAGGTTGTGGAGAAAGGGGAACCCTCTTACACTGTTGGTGAGAATGCAAGTTGGTACAGCCACTTTGGAAAACAGTGTGGAGGTTCCTCAAAAATTTAAAAATAGAGCTACCCTATGACCCAGCAATTGCACTCCTGGATATTTACCCCAAAGACACAGATGTAGTGAAAAGAAGGGCTCTATGCACCCCAATGTTCATAGCAGCAATGTCCGCAATAGCTAAACTGTGGAAAGAGCCGAGATGCCCTTCAACAGATGAATGGATAAAGATGTGGTCCATATATACAATGGAATATTACTCAGCCATCAGAAAGGACTTTTACATCAACATGGATGGGACTGGAGGAGATGATGCTAAGTGAAATAAGCCAAGCAGAGAAAGTCAATTATCATATGGTTTCACTTATTTGTGGAACATAAGGAATAGCAGGGAGGACATTAGGAGAAGGAAGGGAAAAATGAAGGGGGGGGAATCGGAGGGAGAGATGAACCATGAAAGACTATGGACTCTGAGAAATAAACTGAGGGTTTTAGAGGGGAGGGGGGTTGGGGGGATGGGTTAGCCCAGTGATGGGTATTAAGAAGGGCATGGACTGCATGGAGCACTGGGTGTTGTACGAAAACAATGGATCGTGGATCAGTACATCAAAAACTAATGATGTACTGTATGGTGACTAACACAACATAATAAAATTTAAAAAAAAAAAGGAAATTTTTTCTCAGTATTTCTTTTAATATTTATTCTGACACTCCCTCTTTCTGGAAGACCAATTTCATGCATGTTAGCTTGCTGGACATTGTCCCACAAGTCACTGAGTCTCAGCTTTAGAAGTTGTACTTGACATTTTTTATATCTTCTATTCCTCATCTATATATTCATTAACTCACTGAACATTTTTATAATACTGCTTTAAAGTCCTCGTCTGATAATTTCATAATCCTTGTCATTTATCCATCTGTTTCTATTAATGTATTCATTCCTGGTTATAGGTCACATTTTCCTGCTTCTTTGTAACTTTTTTTATACACTAGGAATTGTATATTTTATGTTACAGAGTGTCTGGATTTTGTTGTTTTCCTTTAAAGAGGGTTCTTTTTTGCAAGACAGATTTCAGCCCAATTTTTTTTGAGCCTTCTTTTAATACTTAAAGGCAGGTCTAAAATAGCACTCTAGGAATAGTTAGCCCTATGACAAAGAGGTGATCCTTCATTCAGTCCCTACTGAAAGTCCCAAGTTCTACCAAGTCTCTCTGCTCTAGCTGGTCAAATTCAAACGTCTCTCAAACCTGTAAAAGCTCTGAGAATTATGCAGTACACATCTACCTTGTGGTAGCTCTTTCTCTGGTAGTTGTACTTTGTACTGAATATAATGAGCTTGCTCTCTTTACAGTTCTAAAGACTGTCCAAATCTGGTTCAGGCTTGAAGGTGATCAAAAGAGGAGTAGATTGGAGCCCACCTTGATTAAATTGCCTAAGTTTAGTATATGTTATAGCAGCAGTTTTAATCATATGCTATTTGTAGTAACACCTAAAATAACTCCACACTGTTTCTGGCCAGATTAGAACTTCTGATTTGGGCAGTCTTATTAATCAGGCTTATGAAGTTCTAACACTTTGAGGGCCTCAGGAAGAACACACTGAGAAGGCTAGGAGAGATTCAGCTTGTTTTCAAGTTCCTAAATCCTCTGTAGAGGTTAAATATACACAGTTAATGATTTTTTTTTTCCTAGAGAATTAACCAGTGGGCTTCCTGGGAGCCAAGACTCTTCCATTTGAAAGGAAACAAAATGGTATGAGGCTGCCCCAAAGGCTACTTTTTAAAACTGCACATGGTCCTTTTCTCTTTGGACCTTAAGAAACCTTAAAAGATTGCAAATGGGATCAGACACCCTATTGCCTAAATATACATTTAGAAATATTTGCTCTTTTTTTGTTTTTTGCTTATGCCTGAGCACTAGCACAGCAATTATTTCTTTCCCAGTAGGGAGGCATGACCTGAGACAAAGACAGAAAAGACAGAACTAGTCTGACAAAGAAGGTAATGATTTTTTTTTTTTTTTTTTGCTAATGTGATAAAAACAAAGCAGGGAGAACTATCAACTTTGTTCTTGAAATTTGCCCTTAAAGGTAAAAGCTCCACTGAAATTTTTACCTACTATGTGTTATCCTTTGGAGGTTTCTAAGAAATCTAACACCAGTCTACAAATTCCTGCTTTTTTTAGTTTTTCCTAGTTGCATCAAAATGTATCTGGACAGCAGGGAGCAGAAGCAACAAGAAATGAGCCCGGTGACCCAGCTTAGGGCTTTATTTCTGACTAGAATGGATATAGATATCAATTCTCATTATGATCAGTCAAGGTATCAAGGGAGGGTAGGCATAAATTTTTACTATTCTTAGTAAAAGTAGAAACATATGTTCTATAGTATATGACAGAGGGAAAGTTCCATAAGGGAAAATACCAGGGGATCTTATAACCCAGAACTTTATTCCCAGATTGATAATCTGCTGTAACAGTGGATCTGAACTTTTTAGGCACATGAATCTCTTTGGGAATCTCATGAAAACTATTTACCTTCCAGAAAAACATATATTCACACGCATAAGATCTATTTTTATCCTTGGTTTTCCCTCTCCCTGCCCCAACGTGCACATGAACACACACACACACGCATACCCGTGCCCACACACGCAGACACTGTCAAGTAGTCATGAGCTCCAGGTAACAAATGGCCCTAAAACTTTAACTGTTAACAACCATCATGACCATAAGAACTACAGGAGAGTGGCATTGATTCCCCTCCAACATTCTGGCCCCCGAGAAAGCAAATGCTTCTTTTTTTTTTTTTAAGATTTTATTTATTTATTTATTTGACAGAGAGACACAGCAAGTGTTCCCCCAAGAGGGAACACAAGCAGAGGAAGTGGGAGAGGGAGAAGCAGGCTTCCTGGCGAGCAGAGAGCCCAATGCGGGGCTCGATCCCAGCACCCTGGGATCATGACCTGAGCCGAAGGCACACGTTTAACGACTGAGCCACCTAGGCGCCCAAGAACAAATGCTTCTCTTAATAAGTGAGTCACAGCTGAAAAAGATCTAAGGCTTAATGAAGCATAGAGAATACACAAACAAAAATCGAGAAATTATAATCCCACAAATTGATTTACCAGGCATGGCTGCCTTCCAAAGAGCTGTATCAATCACCTCTGCTCTGCAAAGTCCAAACTACACAAAGGGAGACTCAAAGAAAAAAGATAATCAGAAAGGTAAGCTCTTTTGAGGGACAAAAAAAAAAAAGGAAGAGTCTCTCTGTCTTTTGTTACTTTCTTGGGATCTAGAAATACGGTTACATATAACCTCATGAGCAAACTTGAAGTGGTCATTAAAACATGTGCAAAAATTTTATTCTTTCTATATCAACAATTGAAAAGCCAGGACGTGAACTTGGAGAAGGGGTGAATATAGGCTGGCAGATAACAACACTGAAGAGGGTGAATAAAATGTGGACTTGCCTCCATCTCACAGTGACAGAAGGCAGAACCTGCCATGACACTTCTACCGCTTAGAGGACTTTTTGGGGGGAGTTTCTGGTGGATCTTTGGTGAGACTGGGGAAAGCTATCTTTTTTGCATTCTATGGGTATCTATCTCCTCTTGGTTCCCTTGCAGTAAAGAGGCTTGAAAGACAGCAGAGTTTATAGGGCAAGAATGCAGCTTCCCATAGAGACAAGAATATAGCTGTGGTTTGAATTAATACAAAAGTTACTGGGTATTGACAACTAAGATGTGAAAACAGTGTATCTGGAAAGGGAACTTAGGAATCCCTTCCATTACCTGATCATTTTGCATCTACCCTCAATTGTAACAGAGCCCAAGATGCCCTAAGAGAGTGGGTTACCTAGAGCAGAAGTAAGGATGCTGAAGGACATGGGCTCTGGTGGTCTCTATGACAACACCAGCTCCAAGAGAAAAGAAAAGCCAGCTGTACCTTCAAAGGATGAGTTTATTAGTCTCTTGAAGACTACAAATCGAAGACGGGGGAGACAGGGAGACTGAGGGGACTATGAACCTGTAAATAAGACAATATTAAGATGAGATAGCAATGAATAAAACCATTTTGTATAGGCATTAACATCCTCTTGTAACAAGATTCTCTGCATGTAGGAAAGAATACAAAAGAACTGATGAATTGATCAGCACGTATGCCTGAATTAAAGCAATCTGAATAGGGCTACCTGAGGGATGACTGGGTGTGGAAAGAAACATACAGTTCATAGCCACTTGAGGTGGTTTAATTCATTTAATGGGAACCAAGGCTAAAAATATATTTAAAATGCAGGAGATGTTCAAACAGTTGAGATGAGAGTGCTCCAGCCTGTAGGCACTCTCTGTGAAGAAAAGCCCAGGGCTGACAAAAGCACCAGGGAACCTTAGAGATGTTCTAGTCAAACTTCATTTTATAGTTGAAGAAACTGAATGAGGCCAGAGGAGGTGGAGTAATTTGCCCAAGATCACATACATAGTTGGGTCAGCATAGATGTGATATTTAAGCCCTTAGGTTACCTTTTCTAGTCTCCTATTCCTTCCAAGAATATAAGATCATTTTGATTTCTGCCACAAATTCATCTAGCAACTATAAAGATAAAAACTTGATAAGCAGAGACAATATACTACCAGAAATGACATTTATCTGGCCTATGAACTAATAAAATCAGTGATAATGCATGTGATTTGACAGACCATTATCTGTCATATGCATATTAGCCAGTTTACTTGCACAACTTGTGCTCCGAAATGGACATTTTTAAAGTTGTCCCAATAAGGGACTTAACCATAGTAAAGATTACCAACATATGTAGAATCTTAAACATTGTTAGGATATAGACTTATGATCAGAAGGACAATTCCTAAAACTGTACTTTACCAGGCTAATTTCCTCTTTGAGATTTATCCATAATAAGGACAAAAGGACAAATTAAACAGAAATTCAAATTTCTCTTCACATGAAAATGAATTTTGGCTTCTCATGGTTCTCAAAGTATGGATCCCCAATACTTAATAAAACATCATAAACAGAACATAAGAACACAGACTTTTTAAACTTTTATTCATCTTAAGTGCTATTAAAATCACACTATAACTAAGCAGGAGAAAATTTTTATAATCTTTATGGAACTTTCAAAAACTAGAATTTATTTTCCTCTATTAGGGTGCAATTTGGCCAGGAGGAAGATAATGACTTCTCACTTTTGAGTTCACCAAGGACTCATTATGATTTAATAGAAGGAAATCATTCCATCAGAAGAATGAGAAGTATATAAGGAAGGTAGAGTGGATCATCCCATGGAACTGTGTGTAACCATAGCACCACTACTACAAATACACACAGACTGTGATGTATTCAGACTTGACTAAGAGGCATAAAGAATAAGAATAAAGGTTATTAAGATTCTGGGAGCTTATAAGAACTAATACCCAAAATATAAAGAACTATTGCCATACAGAAAATAGCAGCAGGAGTATGGTGATGAATAAGAATAAAACATGGGACACCTGGGTGGCTCAGTTGGTTAAACCTCCAACTCTTGGTTTTGGCTCCTGTCATGATCTCATGGGTCATGAGATCCAGCCCTGCATCAAGCTCCATGCTCAGTGGGGGAGCAGGGGGTGCTCTGTTTGAGTTTCTCTCCTTCTGCCCCTCCCCCCACCTGTAGGCACTCACACGCATGCGCACACTCTCTCTCTCAAATAAATAAATCTTAAAAAAAAAAGAATAAAACAAATGACTATTTCAGTGCACTCTACCCTTGGCTCTTGGAATGATTATTTACATGGAGAAGTAAATGGCATATGAATGTAATTATGGATACAACAGTAAAGGTAAAATAAATGGCATCACATACTCGTTTGCAGGAAAAACAGTTACAAAGCTTTTGTTTTCTTGATCCTCCTACCATCTCTCCTGAACCTCTTACCTGACTACTGAAGGTATCAGGGCAGAGAGCTCTAGAGAGGAAGGAGCATCTTGGTCGCCATGTAAGCACTAAGGATCTATGGCAATGCTGAGTGGCAAAGGTAGATTATCAGGGAGTGACCTCACCTCCCATTCATTTACCTGTTTTCTGCTGTTTCACCTTCACTGAAAAGCTTTTCTGAGGATCACTGGTAACCACCAAGTTATTAAATAGGATCCTCCAGACCTTCTTTGATATCATATGGCATTGACCTCCTACTTACTCTTGAAATTCTTAACTTGGGAGACACTAAGGAGATCCCCCACTTTGGATGGATCCTCTCAGTTCTTTGGCCAGTGGCTCTTTTCCAGGCCTCCTCTGCACAAACATTCCCAAAGAGTCCAACCAGCCTCCTTGCTCTCAGTCCCCTGGCAATCTCATCAGCACTCCTACCCTCATTCACCTCAGCTCTCTCCCCACAATAACACCTTATGTTTGTCTAGAAGTTGACAGAATGTACATAGCCTTTCCTTTAATGCTCCCAATAACCTACTGATCTTTATTTTACAGAGGAGGAAACTGAGAGACTCAGACAGGTGTAGTCATGGGCCCAGAGTCTCAAAGAAAGAAAGTGGCAAAGTCTGGGGGCACCTGGGTGACTCAGTCGGTAAGTGTCTGACTCCTGGTTTCAGCTCAGGTCATGATCTCAGGGTTGTGAGATTGAGCCCTACGTCAGGTTCCACCCTCAGTGTGGAGTCCGGTTGGGATTCTCTCTCCCTCTGCCTCTTCTGTTCTTCCCACTTGTGCTCCCTCACTCATGCTCTCTCTCTCAAAATAAATACATCTTAAAAAGAAGAAGAAAGTGACAAAGTCTGTAAACAACCCTCTCACTTAAGTCCAGGGCTGCTCTTTTCACCCCATAAATGTCTCCAAATGACTCCCAAATATATACCCTAATGTCCTTTCTTCTTCACCATGTCCCAAATAACACATGACCCACATATTTTGAAAATTTGCATGAATACCCACGACTTGCCATATTCCCCAAATGCTTCCTATTTTGACCTTTTTTTAATTGAGATATAACTGACACAGACACTGTATTAGTTTCAAGTGTAGAATGATCAACACACTAAATCTAGTCTACAGCCACAACCACATATAGTTAGAAAATTTCCTTGTGATGACAACTTTTAAGCTTTACCCTCTTAGCAACTTTCACATATATGATAGAGTATTATTAACTGTAGTCTCCATTCTGTACATTACATCCCTAGGACTTACTTATTTTATAATTGGTTTTATCTCCCACCTAAACCCTTTAATTCACAAAACTTCTGTCCCTGTTCTGGTTCTTGGATTTGCTTCCCTACAGGCCTACACTACTGTACTATTACCTTAAAAGTGTGTTAATACACTGTTAATGTCTCTACTTCCTGTCTCTACCATGCTGTAATATACCTCATGCTGATTCTGAATTAATCTTCCTGTTATGTCCTTTTCATTGCTTTCAGTGGCTCTGCACTACCTTTAGAATAAAGTCCAAATGTCCAAAATCCATTATCATTAGGCCCTATTCTATACAGAATTTTACCCACTAATGTTCCCACATATAGTATGCATTCTACACTGAGCCACCCTGGACTATTTAGTGCTCCAGTGAAACACACTAGTAGATGCACAAAAATATTTGTTAAATTAAATCAAACCTGTTGCGAATGTACTGGTGTTATCCAATTATTTGACAGTAAAGAGCTTGAAGCCCCTTCCTTTTATCCTGTATTCCTATTAATTAGCATTCCTTTGGATGAGCATCCTAGAGCCTTTTTCCTCACCCTGCTCTTGAATATTGGTATGTGCATATTGGTTTTCATTACACAAATAAGTAACTCAAAACTTTGAGGCCATATGTTCCTGTGCTTCAGTCAAGATACTAAGCTGACTGACCAAAATATTACTAAAATAATACAAACTTGATAACATATTCATTTTCCATGAAAAAGACATACTATAAATACTAGAAATGCTTTGTAACAGTGTTATTTCCTGCCAGTACAAAAAATAAATTACTCCTTTTTGTATAATAGCTAACATGCAGTTCCATAAAACTTTTGATTTCAGACATTTATAAGTAAAGCAATGAAAGTAATTTGTGAAATTTGTTCATATCCTATGCATGCTAATAATTACAAAGTTGAAGAACTACAGAGGCATTAAGAGTCACATAATCTCAGAGATGCTAAGTCTTCATGGTCTCTGGGACTGTTAACTAGAAAGATGTGCTAAGAAATAAACACCTGGAGAGTGATTAAAGAATTAACTTGTCAAGGTAGGAGGCGGAGCAAGATGGCGGAGGAGTAGGAGACCTAGATTTCGTCTGGTCTCAGGAATTCAGCTGAATAGGGATCAAACCATTCTGAACACCTACGAACTCAACAGGAGATCGAACAGGAGAGTAGCAACAACTCTCTGAACAGAGAAGCGACCACTTACTGGAAGGTAGGGCTTGCGGAGAAGTGAATCCGAGGCGATATTCGGGAGGATAGACGGCGGGGGAGGGGCCTCCGCCGGCCGCTTCTGGCAAGTGCTAGAGCCGCGGAGCACAAAATCGGACCTTTTAGAAGTCGGCTCCGCTGAGGGACGTCGCTGCAGTGGCTAAGCGGGGGGTGGAACCCTCGCGGGACAGTGTGGACTCAGGACCCTTGGGGGTCACAGAGATACCGGGGTGCCTGAGTGCAGCAGAGCTCCCAGGTATCAGAGCAGGGAAACCGGCTGCAGATACAGAGCAGAGTCGCGGGTTCTCAGCTCGGGGTTGCCATAAACTGTGATCTGCGGCCCAGTCGGGGCACGGCTCCCCCAGCAGGGACCCAACAAGCAGCAGATCCGGGGAGACTCCCCTTCCTTCCCGGGGAGGAGCGGTGCGGGAACGCACTGCAGGGATCTGCTGGGTTTGGAGACTCCGCGCGGGGTCGGGTGCCAGAGAGAGCAACGCTCGGTCACAGGCCGGGTGAGCACGGAGTGCGGCCAGAGACCGGGGACACGGAAGTGACTGCTTTTCTCTGGGGGCACACTGAGGAGCGGGGCCCCGAGTTCTCAGCTCCTTCAAGTGGAGATTGGGAGGCCACCATTTCTGCCCTGGGCCTCCAAAGCTGTACCGAGAGCTTGCAGGGAACAAAAGCTCCTGAGAGCAAACCGGAGCAGCTTCCTTAGCCCGGACCGACAAGGGCGGGGCAATTCCGCCTCCGGCAAAGACATTTGGGAACCACGGCAACAGGCCCCTCCCCCCAGAAGATCAGCACAAACAGCCAGCAAGCCAAGACCAAGTTGATCGATCAAGGAGAATAGGAGAACTCCAGCGCTAGGGGAATACTGCACATAGATTCATGGCTTTTTTTTTTTTTTTTTTTTTTTTACCATGATTCATTATTTCATCAAAGTTAATTTTTGTTGACTGTTTTTTTTTATTTTTCTTTTTCCCTTTTTCAACCAACATCTTATAAATCCCTTTTTTAAAAAAAAAAACAAAACATTTTTTATTTTTCATTTTTAGAGTCATATTTTATCCCTTCATAGTAGTTACCCTTATTTTTGGCATATATATATAAGTTGTTCTCTCTTTAAAATTTTGAGGTACAGTTTCTTCTAACAGATCAAAATATACCCTAAATCACTAGTGTATGGCTTTGTTCTAGTCTCCTGCCTGATCACATTCTCTCCCTTTTTCCTTTTTTTTTTTTTTTTTTCTTATATCTTCTTTCTTTTTTCAAACAACTTATCTTACCAAGTCCTTTTATAAAATCTTTTATAATTTTCATCTTTACAGTCATCTTCCATCCCTTTATTGTATCAACCCTTATTTTGTACATATATGTCTTTCTTCCTTTAAAATTTTAGGAGGCACTTTTTTCTAACAGACCAAAATACGCCCAAAATCTAGTGTGTGGCACTGATCTATGCACTAGCCTGATCATATTTGATCATATTCTGCCTTTTTTGTATTGTTTTGTTTTAGTTTTTATCTTTTTTTTTTTTTCTTTTTCTCTTTCTTTTTTCTTTCTTTCCCTTTCTTTTCCCCTGGTGTCAAGTCTTTTCTGATTTGTATACAGTATATTTGCTGGGGACGTTGTTAACCTGTTAGCATTTTGTTCTCACATTCATCTATTCTCCTCTGGACAAAATGACAAGACGAAAGAAATCACCTCAGCAAAAAGAACAAGAGGTAGTACCGTCAGCCAGGGACCTACTCAACACCGATATTAGTACGATGTCGGACCTAGAGTTCAGAATCATGATTTTAAAGATACTAGCTGGGCTTGAAAAAAGCGTGGAAGTTATTAGAGAAACCCTTTCTGGAGAAATAAAAGAACTAAAATCTAACCAAATCGAAATCAAAAAGGCTATTGATGAGGTGCAATCAAAAATGGGGGCACTAAATGCTAGGATAAATGAGGCAGAAGAGAGAATCAGCGATATAGAAGACCAAATGATGGAAAATAAAGAGGCTGAGAAAAAGAGAGAGAAACAACTACAGGATCACGAGGGCAGAATTCGAGAGATAAGTGATATGATAAGACGAAACAACATTAGAATAATTGGGATCCCAGAAGAAGAAGAGAGAGAGAGAGGGGCAGAAGGTATATTGGAGCAAATTATAGCAGAGAACTTCCCTAATGTGAGGAAGGAAACAGGCATTAAAATCCAGGAGGCACAAAGAACCCCTCTCAAAATCAATAATAATAGGTCAACACCCCGACATCTAATAGTAAAACTTACGAGTCTCAGAGACAAAGAGAAGATCCTGAAAGCAGCTCGGGAGAAGAGATATGTAACCTACAATGGTAGAAACATTAGATTGGCAACAGACCTATCCACAGAGACCTGGCAGGCCAGAAAGGACTGGCAAGATATCTTCAGAGCACTAAACGAGAAAAATATGCAGCCAAGAATACTATATCCAGCTAGGCTATCATTGAAAATAGAAGGAGAGATAAAAAGCTTCCAGAACAAACAAAAACTAAAGGAATTTGCAAACACGAAACCAGCCCTCCAAGAAATATTGAGAGGGGTCCTCTAAGCAAAGAAAGAACCTAAAAGCAGCAAAGAGCAGAAACGAACACAGACAACAGACAGTTAACAGTCACCTTACAGGTAATACAATGACACTAAATTCATACCTTTCAATAGTTACCCTGAATGTAAATGGGCTAAATGCCCCAATCAAAAGACACAGGCTATCAGATTGGATTAAAAAACAAGACCCATCAATATGCTGTCTGCAAGAGACTCATTTTAGACCCAAAGACACCCCCAGATTGAAAGTGAGGGGGTGGAAAACCATTTACCATGCTAATGGACACCAAAAGAAAGCTGGGGTGGCAATCCTTATATCAGACAAACTAGGTTTTAAAACAAAGACTGTAATAAGAGATGAGGAAGGACACTATATCCTACTTAAAGGGTCTATCCAACAAGAAGATCTAACAATTGTAAATATCTATGCCCCTACCATGGGAGCAGCCAATTATATAAGGCAATTAATAACAAAAGCAAAGAAACACATTGATAACAATACAATAATAGTGGGGGACTTTAACACCCCCCTGACTGAAATGGACAGATCATCTAAGCAAAAGATCAACAAGGAAATAAAGACTTTAAATGACACACTGGACCAAATGGACTTCACAGACATATTCAGAACATTCCATCCCAAAGCAAAGGAATACACATTCTTCTCTAGTGCCCATGGAACATTCTCCAGAATTGATCACATCCTAGGTCACAAATCAGGTCTCAATCGGTACCAAAAGATTGGGATCATTCCCTGCATATTTTCAGACCACAATGCTTTGAAACTAGAACTCAACCACAAGAGGAAAGTCGGAAAGAACTCAAATACATGGAGGCTAAAGAGCATCCTACTAAAGAATGAATGGGTCAACCAAGAAATCAAAGAAGAATTAAAAAAATTCCTGGAAACCAATGAAAATGAAAACACAACTGTTCAAAATCTTTGGGATACAGCAAAGGCAGTCCTGAGAGGAAAGTATATAGCAATACAAGCCTTTCTCAAGAAACAAGAGAGGTCTCAAATACACAACCTAACCCTACACCTAAAGGAGCTGGAGAAAGAACAGCAAATAAAGCCTAAACCCAGCAGGAGAAGAGAAATCATAAAGATCAGAGCAGAAATCAATGAACTAGAAACCAAAAGAACAGTAGAACAGATCAACGAAACTAGGAGCTGGTTCTTTGAAAGAATTAACAAGATTGATAAACCCCTAGCCAGACTGATCAAAAAGAAAAGAGAAATGACCCAAATCAACAAAATCATGAATGAAAGAGGAGAGATCACAACCAACACCAAAGAAATACAAACAATTATAAGAACATATTATGAGCAACTCTATGCCAACAAATTAGATAACCTGGAAGAAATGGGTGCATTCCTAGAGACGTATCAACTACCAAAATTGAACCAGGAAGAAATAGAAAACCTGAACAGACCTATAACCACTAAGGAAATTGAAACAGTCATCAAAAATCTCCCAAGAAACAAAAGCCCAGGGCCAGATGGCTTCCCAGGGGAATTCTATCAGACATTTCAAGAAGAATTAATACCTATTCTCCTGAAACTGTTCCAAAAAATAGAAATGGAAGGGAAACTTCCAAACTCATTTTATGAGGCCAGCATTACCTTGATCCCAAAACCAGACAAAGACCCCATCAAAAAAGAGAATTACAGACCAATATCCTTGATGAACATGGATGCAAAAATTCTCACCAAAATACTAGCCAATAGGATCCAACAGTACATTAAAAGGATTATTCACCAGGACCAAGTGGGATTTATTCCTGGGCTGCAAGGCTGGTTCAACATCCGCAAATCAATCAATGTGATACAATACATTAACAAAAGAAAGAGCAAGAATCATATGATCCTCTCAATAGATGCAGAAAAAGCATTTGACAAAGTACAACATCCTTTCTTGATCAAAACTCTTCAGAGTATAGGGATAGAGGGTACATACCTCAATATCATAAAAGCCATCTATGAAAAACCTACAGCGAATATCATTCTCAATGGGGAAAGGCTGAGAGCTTTTCCCCTAAGGTCAGGAACACGGCAGGGATGTCCACTATCACCACTGCTATTCAACATAGTATTAGAAGTCCTAGCCACAGCAATCAGACAACAAAAAGAAATCAAAGGCATACAAATCGGCAAAGAGGAAGTCAAACTCTCACTCTTTGCAGATGATATGATACTGTATGTGGAAAACCCAAAAGACTCCACCCCAAAACTGCTAGAACTCATACAGGAATTCAGTAAAGTAGCAGGATATAAAATCAATGCACAGAAATCAGTGGCATTCCTATACACCAACAACAAGACAGAAGAGAGACAAATCAAGGAGTCGATCCCATTTACAATTGCACCCAAAACCATTAGATACCTAGGAATAAATCTAACCAAAGAGGCAAAGGATCTGTACTCAGAAAACTATAAAATACTCATGAAAGAAATCGAAGAAGACACAAAGAAATGGAAAAACGTTCCATGCTCATGGATTGGGAGAATCAACATTGTGAAGATGTCAATGCTACCTAGAGCAATCTACACATTCAATGCAATCCCCATCAAAATACCATCCACTTTTTTCAAAGAAATGGAACAAATAATCCTAAAATTTGTATGGAACCAGAAGAGACCCAGAATAGCCAGAGGAATACTGAAAAAGAAAAGCAAAGCTGGCGGCATCACAATTCCGGACTTCCAGCTCTATTACAAAGCTGTCATCATCAAGACAGTATGGTACTGGCACAAAAACAGACACATAGATCAATGGAACAGAATCGAGAGCCCAGAAATGGACCCTCAACTCTATGGTCAACTTATCTTTGACAAAGCAGGAAAGAATGTCCAATGGCAAAAAAACAGTCTCTTCAACAAATGGTGTTGGGAAAATTGGACAGCCACATGCAGAAGAATGAAACTGGACCATTTCCTTACACCACACACAAAAATAGACTCCAAATGGTTGAAAGACCTAAACGTGAGACAGGAGTCCATCAAAATCCTAAAGGAGAACACAGGTAGCAACCTTTTCGACCTTAGCCGCAGCAACTTCTTCCTAGAAACATCGCCAAAGGCACGGGAAGCCAGGGCAAAAATGAACTATTGGGATTTCATCAAGATAAAAAGCTTTTGCACAGCAAAAGAAACAGTCCACAAAACCAAAAGACAACCAACAGAATGGGAGAAAATATTTGCAAATGACATATCAGATAAAGGGCTAGTATCCAAAATCTATAAAGAACTTATCAAACTCAACACCCAAAGAACAAATAATCCAATCAAGAAATGGGCAGAAGACATGAACAGACATTTCTCCAAAGAAGACATCCAAATGGCCAACAGGCACATGAAAAAGTGCTCAACATCGCTCGGCATCAGGGAAATCCAAATCAAAACCTCAATGAGATACCACCTCACACCCGTTAGAATGGCTAAAATTAACAAGTCAGGGAACGACAGATGTTGGCGGGGATGTGGAGAAAGGGGAACCCTCCTACACTGTTGGTGGGAATGCAAGCTGGTGCAACCCCTCTGGAAAACAGTATGGAGGTTCCTCAAACAGTTGAAATTAGAGCTACCGTTCGATCCAGCAATTGCACTACTGGGTATTTACCACAAAGACACAAATGTAGGGACCCGAAGGGGTACGTGTACCCCAATGTTTATAGCGGCAATGTCCACCATAGCCAAACTGTGGAAAGAGCCAAGATGCCCATCGACAGATGAATGGCTAAAGAAGATGTGGTATATATACACAATGGAATATTATGCAGCCATCAAAAGGAATGAGATCTTGCCATTTGCAACGACGTGGATGGAACTGGAGGGTGTTATGCTGAGTGAAATAAGTCAATCAGAGAAAGACATGTATCACATGACCTCACTGATATGAGGAATTCTTAATCTCAGGAAAGAAACTGAGTGTTACTGGAGTGGTTGGGGGGTGGGAGGGATGGGGTGGCTGGGTGATAGATATTGGGGAGGGTATGTGCTACGGTGAGCGCTGTGAATTGTGCAAGACTGTTGAATCACAGATCTGTACTTCTGAAACAAATAACGCAACATATTTTAAGAAAAAAGAAAAAGAAGAAAACAGGAGAGGAAGAAAAGGGGAGTATGTCAGAGGGGGAGACGAACCATGAGAGATGATGGACTCTGAAAAACAAACTGAGGGTTCTAGAGGGGAGGGGGGTAGGGGGATGGGTTAGCCTGGTGATGGGTATTGAGGAGGGCACGTTCTGCATGGAGCACTGGGTGTTATGAACAAACAATGAATCATGGAACACTGCACCAAAAACTAATGATGTAATATATGGTGATTAACATAACAATAAAAAAATTAAAAAAAAAAAAAAAAGAATTAACTTGTCAAATTAAAACCTCCATTTATATTGTGTTATACCCCCAGATGTTCATCTCAAAAAATGGCCTAATTATATTGTCTTGTATCTTGTTAGCTGTGGTTCACCTGACCCAAGAAGCAGGTAGGTAAAGAAGAGTGAAGGCAATAATCTCATGCTGGATGTCCTTTCCTTTAACAACACACAACAGTGGACATTTTATCCTACCTAATGACTCTAAGAAAAATTCACCTTACATAATCACAATATGAAGAGCATTTATCAAAGAGAATTCACCTAAAGATACAAAATGACATTTGTTTAAATTTGACACTCCCCAGAACACCAAGCCCTCCGAAAAGTTCCCACCAATTGCTGTAGAATTGTCCTTAAACACCTCCTCTGTTTTCTTTAGGGAGACATCTCCACTGTCTCATTTAGGGAGGACTTGCTGGGTGTTGACCTACCCCTGCTGTTCCTCCAAGCGGCTTCCTTTGGGCCAAAGCTGACACCCACAACCCCCAGCTACCCAAGGTCTTCCCGGTCATGTGAGGCAAGCTAGTCAACAACCTGGCTCTATCCTCACTCTACTTCCCCCATTCTCTCCATTTGCTCTGATCTCTTCTGTTTCCTTGTCCAGAGGCTTTTCAGGGAAAGAACATCACATAGAAAAGTAAATTGGGAAGGTAGAATCATGGTCCTGACCTTCTCCCTAATTAGCTGAGTGACCTTAGCCAATTCACTCCACCTATCTTTGTCTCCCTGACCCACATGTGTAATAGTGGAATCCTATTTCCCACATTTATTGTGAAAATCCAAGGAGAGCAGGCCCAGTAAAGCATTCTGAAAAGAGCAATGTGGTAAACCCAATACCCATGTCTTTTTTCCACTATCTTTCAGCCTTCAAACAACTATATTGATATTCTGAACTTTAACCAAGAGAAGGCAAACCAAAGCACAGAGAGTGACATTCCAACATAGTACAAGAAAGAAAAATCCATCACTATATCCCAGTTTCCACATTCCATTCTTAGTATTTTCTTAAAAAACGATGAAAGAAAAATATAAGATAAAAGCAGAGAGGAGAGGCGGAGCAAGATGGCAGAGGTGTAGGAGACCTGGATTTCGTCTGGTCTCAGGAATTCAGCTGCATAGGGATCAAACCATTCTGAACACCTACGAACTCAACAGGAGATCGAAGAAGAGAGTAGCAACAACTCTCTGAACAGAGAAGCGACCACTTACTGGAAGGTAGGACATGCGGAGAAGTAAATCCGAGATGATATTTGGGAGGGTAGACGGTGGGGGAGGGGGCCTCCGTCAGCCGCTTCTGGCAAGTGATAGAGCAGCGGAGCACAAAGTTGGAACTTTTAGGAGTCGGCTCCGCTGAGGGACGTCGCTCCAGTGGCTAAGCGGGGGTGGGGGGGGAGGGGGGGAACCCTCGTGGGACAGTGTGGTCACAGGACCCTCGGGGTCACAGAAAGACCGGGGGTGCCTGAGGGCGGCAGAGCTCCCAGGTATCGGAGCGGGGAAGCCGGCTGCAGAGACAGAGCAGAGGTGGGGGCTCTCAGCTCGGGGTTGCCATAAACCCTGATCCATGGCACAGTCGGGTCACTGCTTCTCCAGCTGGGACCCAACAAGCGGCAGATCCGGGGATACTCCCCTTCCTCCCCCGGGAGGAGCGGCATGGGAGTGCACTGCAGGGATCTGCTGGGTTTGGAGACTCCACACCGAGTCGGGTGCCAGAGATAGAAATGCTCGGTCACAGGCCGGGTGAGCACGGAGTGCAGCTGGAGACCAGGGAGATGGGACTGAATGACTGCTTTTCTCTGGGGGTGCACTGAGGAGTGGGGCCCTGAGTTCTTGGTTCCTCCGGGGCGGAGATTGGGAGGCCGTCATTTGCACTCCTCCTCCAAAGCTGTACTGGACCTGCAAAGCTGTACTGAGAGCTTGCAGGGAACAAAAGCTCCCCAGCAAACCCGAGATTACTTAGCCCGAACCCGGCAAGGGCGGGGCAATTCCGCCTCCGGCAAAGACATTTGGGAACTAGGGCAACAGGCCCCTCCCCCAGAAGATCAGCAAGAACAGCCAGCCAAGACCAAGTTTACCGATCAATGAGAATGGCAGAACTCCAAAGCTAGGGGAATACCTCACATAGAATCCATGGCTTTTTTACCATGATTCTTTAGTCTTTCAAAGTTAATTTTTTTAACTGTTTTTTTTTAATTTTTATTTTTCCCTTTTTCAACCAACATCTTATCAATCCCTTTTTTAAAAAACATTTTTATTTTGCATTTTTAGAGTCATATTCTATCCCTTCACAGTAGTAACCCTTATTTTTGGCATATATATATAAGTTGTTCTCTCTTTAAAATTTTGAGATACAGCTTCTTCTAACAGATCAAAATATACCCTAAATCTCTAGTGTATGGCTTTGTTCTAGTCTCCTGCCCCTGATGACATTATCTCCCCTTTTTTTTTCTTTTTTTTAAATCCTCTTCTTTCTTTTTTCAAACAACTTATCAATTCCTTTATAAAATTTTGTATAATTTTCATCTTTACAGTCATATTCCATCCCTTCATCGTATCAACCCTTATTTTTGTACATATATAAGTTTTTCTTTCTTTAAAATTTTGGGAGGCACTTTTTTCTAACACACAAAAATACACCCAAAATCTACTGTGTGGCACTGATCTGTGCACCACCCTGATCATATTTGATCATATTCTGGCTTTTTTTGTTTTGTTCTGTTTTTGTTTGTTTTTGTCTTTTTCTTTTTCTTTTTTTCCCTTTCTTTTCCCCCAGTTTCAGGTCTTTTCTGATTTGTTTAGAGTATATTTTCTGGGGACATTGTTAGCCAGTTAGCATTTTGATCTCTCATTCATCTAGTCTCCTCTGGACAAAATGACAAGACAGAAAAAATCACCTCAACAAAAAGAAGAAGAGGTAATACTGACTGCCGGGGACCTACTCAATACAGACATTAGTACGATGTCGGACCTAGAGTTCAGAATCATGATTTTAAAGATACTAGCTGGGCTTGAAAAAAGCATGGAAGTTATTAGAGAAACCTTTCTGGAGAAATAAAAGAACTAAATAAAGAACTAAAATCTAACCAAGTCGAAATCAAAAAGGCTATTAATGAGGTGCAATCAAAAATGGGGGTGCGGGCGCCTGGGTGGCTCAGTTGGTTAAGCAACTGCCTTCGGCTCAGGTCACGATCCTGGAGTCCCTGGATCGAGTCCCGCATTGGGCTCCCTGCTCGGCAGGGAGTCTGCTGTCCCTCTGACCCTCCCCCCCTCATGTGCTCTCTCTCTTTCTCTCTCTCTCAAATATATAAATAAAATATTTAAAAGAAAATGGGGGTGCTAACTGCTAGGATATATGAGGCAGAAGAGAGAATTAGTGATATAGAAGACCAAATGATGGAAAATAAAGAAGCTGAGAAAAAGAGAGATAAACAACTACTGGATCACGATGGCAGAATTTGAGAGATAAACGATACCGTAAGACAAAACAACATTAGAATACTTGGGATCCCAGAAGAAGAAGAAAGAGAGAGAGGGGCAGAAGGTATACTGGAGCAAATTATGGCAGAGAACTTCCCTAATTTGGGGAAGGAAACAGGCATCAAAATCCAGGAGGCACAGAGAACCCCTCATAAAATCAAGAAAAATAGGTGAACACCCTGACATCTAATAGTAAAATTCATATCATCCAATAGTTACCCTGAATGTAAATGGACTAAATGCCCCAATCAAAAGACACAGGCTTTCTGATTGGATTAAAAAACAAGACCCATCGATATGCTGTCTGCAAGAGACTTGTTTTAGACCCAAATACACCTCCAGATTGAAAGTGAGGGGGTGGAAAACCATTTACCATGCTAATGGACAACAAAAGAAAGTTGGGGTGGCAATCCTTCTATGAGACAAATTAGATTTTTAAACCAAAGACTGTAAAAAGAGATGAAGGACACTATAACTTACTTAAAGGGTCTATCCAACAAGAAGATCTAACAATTGTAAATATCTATGCCCCTAACATGGAAGCAGCCAATTATATAAGGCAATTAATAACAAAAGCAAAGAAACACATCGACAACAATACAATAATAGTGGGGGACTTTAACACCCCCCAGACTGAAATGGACAGATCATCTAAGCAAAAGATCAACAAGGAAATAAACACCTTAAATGACACACTAGATCAAATGGACTTCACAGATAAATTCAGAACATTCCATCCCAAAGCAAGAAAACACACATTCTTCTCTAGTGCCCATGGAACATTCTCCAGAATAAATCATATCCTAGGTCACAAATCAGGTCTCAACTGGTACCAAAAGATTGGGATCATTCCCTGCATATTTTCAGAGCACAGAGCTTTGAAACTAGAACTCAATCACAAGAGGAAAGTCGGAAAGAACTCAAATACATGGAGGCTAAAGAGCATCCTACTAAAGAATGAATGGGTCAACCAGGAAATTAAAGAAGAATTAAAAAAACTCATGGAAACCAATGAAAATGAAAACACAACTGTTCAAAATCTTTGGGATGCAGCAAAGGCAGTCCTAAGAGGAAAGTATATAGCAATACAAGCCTTTCTCAAGAGATAAGAAAGGTCTCAAATACACAATCTAACCCTATAACTAAAGGAGCAGGAGAGAGAACAGCAAATAAAGCCTAAACCCAGCAGGAGAAGAGAAATAATAAAGATCAGAGCAGAAATCAATGAAATAGAAACCAAAAGGACAGTAGAACAGATCAATGAAACTAAGAGCTGGTTCTCTGAAAGAATTAATAAGATCGATAAACCCCTGGCCAGACTTATCAAAAAGAAAAATGACCCAAATCAACAAAATCATGAATGAAAGAGGAGAGATCACAACCAACACCAAAAATACAAACAATTATAAGAACATATTATGAGCAATGATATGCCAGCAAATTAGATAACCTGGAAGATATGGATGCATTCCTAGAGATGTATCAACTACCAAAACTGAACCAGGAAGAAATAGAAAACCTGAACAGACCTAAAACCACTAGGGAAATTGAAGCAGTCATCAAAAATCTCCCAACAAACAAAAGCCCAGGGCCAGATGGCCTCCCAGGGGAATTCTACCAAACATTTAAGAAGACTTAATACCTATTCTTCTGAAACTGTTCCAAAAATTAGAAATGGAAGGAAAACTTCCAAACTCATTTTATGAGGCCACCATTACCTTGATCCCCAAACCAGACAAAGACCCCATCAAAAAGGAGAATTACAGACCAATATCCTTGATGAACATGGATGCAAAAATGCTCACCAAAATACTAGCCAATAGGATCCAACAGTACATTAAAAGGATTATTCGCCACGACCAAGTGGGATTTATTCCTGGGCTGCAAGGTTGGTTCAACACCCACAAATCAATCAATGTGATACAATACATTAATAAAAGAAAGAACAAGAACCATATGATCTTCTCAATAGATGCAGAAAAAGCATTTGACAAAGTACAGCATCCTTTCTTGATCAAAACTCTTCAGAGTATAGGGATAGAGGGTACATACCTCAATATCATAAAAGCCACCTATGAAAAACCCACAGTGAATATCATTCTCAATGGGGAAAAACTGAGCGCTTTCCCCCTAAGGTCAGGAATACAGCAGGGATTTCCACTATCACCACTGCTATTCAACATAGTATTAGAAGTCCTAGTCACAGCAATCAGAAAACAAAAAGAAATAAAAGGCATCCAAATTGACAAAGAAGTCGTCAAACTCTCACTGCTTGCAGATGATATGATATTTTATGTGGAAACCCCAAAAGACTCCACCCCAAAACTGCTAGAACTCATACAGGAATTCAGTGAAGTGGCAGGATATAAAATCAATGCACAGAAATCAGTGACATTCCTATACACCAACAACAAGACAGAAGAGAGAGAAATTAAGGAGTCAATCCCATTTACAATTGCACCCAAAACCGTAAAATACCTAGGAATAAATCTAACCAAAGAGGCAAAGGATTTGTACTCAGAACACTATAAAATACTCATGAAAGAAATTGAGGAAGACACAAAGAAATGGAAAAACATTCCATGCTCATGGATTGGAAGGACAAATATTGTGAAGATGTCATTGCTACCTAGAGCAATCCACACATTCAATGCAATCCCCATCAAAATACCATCCACTTTTTTCAAAGAAATGGAACAAATAATCCTAAAATTTGTATGGAACCAGAAAAGACCTCGAATAGCCAGAGGAATGTTGAAAAAGAAAAGCAAAGCTGGTGGCATCACAATTCTGGACTTCCAGTTCTATTACAAAGCTGTCATCCTCAAGACAGTCTGGTACTGGCACAAAAACAGACACATAGATCAATGGAACAGAATCGAGAGCCCAGAAATGGACCCTCAACTAATCTTTGACAAAGCAGGAAAGATTGTCCAATGGAAAAAAGACAGTCTCTTCAACAAATGGTGTTGGGAAAATTGGACAGCCACATACAGAAAAATGAAACTGGACCATTTCCTTACACCACACACAAAAATAGACTCCAGTTGAAAGACCTAAATGTGAGACAGGAGTCCATCAACATCCTAAAGGAGAATACAGGCAGCAACCTCTTCAACCTCAGCCGCAGCAACTTCTCCCTAGAAACATCGCCAAAGGCAAGGGAAGCAAGGGCAAAAATGAACTATTGGGATTTCATCAAGATAAAAACTTTTGCACAGCAAAAGAAACAGTCCACAAAACCAAAAGACAACCGACAGAATGGGAGAAGTTATTTGCAAATGACATATCAGATAAAGGGCTAGTATCCAAAATCTATAAAGAACTTCTTAAACTCAACACCCAAAGAACAAATGATCCAATCAAGAAATAGGCAGAAGACATGAACAGACATTTCTCCAAAGAAGACATCCAAATGGCCAACAGACACATCAAAAAGTGCTCAACATCGCTTGGCATCAGGGAAGTCCAAATCAAAACCTCAATGAGAAACCACCTCACACCCATCAGAATGACTAAAATTAACAAGTCAGGAAACGACAGATGTTGGCGGGGATGCAGAGAAAGGGGACCCTGCTACACTGTTGGTGGGAATGCCAGCTGGTGCAACCACTCTAGAAAACAGTATGGAGGTTCTTCAGAAAGTTGAAAATAGAGCTACCCTACGATCCAGCAATTGCACTACTGGGTATTTACCCCAAAGATACAAATGTAGGGATCCGAAGGGGTACGTGCACCCCGATGTTTGTAGCAGCAATGTCCACAATAGCCAAACTGTGGAAAGAGCCAAGATGTCCATCGAAACATGAATGGATAAAGAAGAGGTAGTATATATATATATATATATATATATATATATATATATATATATATATATATATACACACACAATGGAATATTATGCAGCCATCAAAAAGAATGGAATCTTGCCATTTGCAACAACGTGGATGGAACTGGAGGGTGTTATGCTGAGCGAAATAAGTCAATCAGAGAAAGACATGTATCATATGACCTCTTTGATATGAGGAATTCTTAATCTCAGGAAACAAACTGAGGGTGCTTGAGTGGTGGGGGGTGGGAGGGATGGGGTGGCTGGGTGATAAGACATTGGGGTGGGTACGTGCTATGGTGAGTACTCTGAAGTGTGCAAGACTGTTGAATCACAGATCTGTACCTCTGAAGCAAATAATACATTATATGTTTAAAAAAAAAAGAAGATAGCAGAAGGGGAAGAATGAAGTGGGGGAAATCGGAGGGGGAGATTAACTATGAGAGATGATGGACTCTGAAAAACAAACTGAGGGTTCTAGAGGGGAGGGGGTGGGAGGATGGGTTAGCCTGGCGATGGGTATTAAAGAGGGCACATTCTGCATGGAGCACTGGGTGTTATATGCAAACAATGAATCATGGAACACTACATCAAAAACTAATGATGTAATGTATGGTGATTAACATAACATAAAAAAAAAGATAAAAGCAGAGAGGGTGGCAAACCATAACAGACTCTATAGTTAAGAGAACAAACTGGGGAGGGTTGCTGGAGGAGAGGTGAGTTGGGGGATGGGCTAAATGGGTGATGGATATTAAAGAGGGCACTTGTTGGGATGAGCACGGGGTGTTCTATATAAGTGATGAATCACTGAATTCTACTCCTGAAACCAATACTACACTATATGTTAACTACCTTGAATAATAAATAAATACATACATACATACATACATAAAGACCATGAAGGGCCTCCTGATCCCTCTGCCACTCAATCTTTTCATAAAGGGAAAGATGTTTGGCGTTGGAAGTGGTCAGAGTCTATGACAAGTTGGAGGGGAAGTGATTCAGAGGGCAAAGAATATGTTCTGGCTATCAATTACCGAAAGAGTTGAAAACAGATTCCTGACATTTTTGTGGAGGTACAAAATTAGACTTTCAGGGGGTGTAAAGAAGAGAAAGGCAGTATAAACATATAACATATAAAGAAAGGAAGATGAAAATTAGTAAAGGTTAAAGAGCTGCCTCAAATCTTTGTTAAAGTATAGTTAATATACAATATGCTATTAGTTTTAAGTGCACATCATAGTGATTTGATATTTTTATACCTTACAAGATGATCCCAAATATAACTCTAGTTACCATCTGTTACCAAAGTTCTTACAATATTATTGGCTATATTCCTCATGTGGTACATTACACCTGCATGACTTATTTTGTAACTGGAAGTTTGGAGTTCTTAATCCCCTTGACCTATTTCGCCTGCCCCAACCCCACCCCCCTCTGGTAACCAACAGTTTGTTGCCTGGGTCTGTTTCTGTTTTGTTTGTTCATTTGTTTTGTTTTTTAGATTCTGCAGATAAGTGAAATCATCCAGCATTTGTCTTTCTCTAACTCATTTTACTTAGCATAATACCCTCAAGGTCCATCCATGTTGTGTCAGATTTTATCATGGATCCTTTGGGGAAACAATGAAACATCCTAGAGAAAGTCACAAGATGGCACTTTCCGAACATCAACTCTCCACACTCATCTCATATGCCACCCCACCCCACCCCTCACTCCCTAGGCAACTGCCCCAACAGCCTGGGTGGGGGTGCAGGGCCCATCCACTTTCTTTCTGTCCTTAATGCTTTAACATGGCTCCAATCATCTGCCTGGAATTCCTTTCTTTGGTTTGATTCCTGACCTGATGACTGGAAAACTCATAAAGCCTTTGGGTCCCGGTAGGGCTGCATATTTGGACAAAAGTCATTGCCCCCAAATCTGCCTCCCTTGAAAGGGCAACTAAGGATGAATGATAACAAGTACCCTCATTCTCTAATAAGAGGTGCTAGACAGCCTAGAGGACTTGCCTATCAGGGAAAGGGAAACCAGTTATGTGTTCTTTGTCCAAACATGCACATCTGAGGAGGCTACAGGATCTTTGCGGAGAACAATCAGGGCAGATTTATTTGAAGTGCCTTAGTTAGAGACCTAGGAGGGTGAGTGTAATGATTTCCCATCCCTTTCCCTTCTGCCTCCAGGTAAGTGGAAGCCGCATCAAAAGCAACATTATGTGTATAGAGGATGGGAGGGGGGATAGGAGAGTCCTTGCCAGAAGGCACTCTGCTTTCTCACCAACCGGCTACAGGCTTGATGAGCAGAACACCTTGCACTCACTGGCCTGGCTCTCGGAGCTGAGTGAAAATAAGCTCTTTGAAGCAAGTCACCCTTCCCAAGTTCAGCAAGACATGGATGCAAGTATTTCCTGAGGCCCAAGTCACATGGAAAGTCAAAGAGCTTAAGTCACCTTGAAAGCGTCCTTCCCAAGAGGAACGCCACTTGAGAAGATGAGCCTGTGAGAAAGGATGATTCTAGGTTTTGTGGGCCTAAAGTATATGTAATTTGGGAGGTCTTTGGCATGTACAAAATTAGGCACCAAAGTCAAGGTTCATTTAGAATGAGAAAATAAGTAACAATAAAATACAAATTTTTAAAAGCTGAAAATATCAGAAACCCCCAAAATCTAGAAAATAATATTTTTATTAATTATCTGACTGTCCTCTATAATAATTCTTTCCCTAAAATTTTTGGCTGCATATTTCTGATACCTGCTCCATATGACAATAATAGAAGAGAAAATTAAAAAATCATTTATTTTTTCCTTAGATATGGTTGATTTTTCTTTAATTTTTTTATAGTTAAGAAAATCTCTCTCTGCTTTAAATCTTATTTTGATGATGCCATGTAAATTTTAGGATTGTCATGAAATTTGGGAAATTCTGACCAATCTCCTTCCTATCCTTAATATTTGGAAGAATTTCACACATGCTAGCTGTACAGATTTCAGGTCTTGTTTCTTCTCTATTACCCACATGCTTCTAAGGCCGGGTGCCACAGGACACTTCAAGTCAAAAAAAAAAAAAAAAAAAATCCTCTATCCCTGGACCTTCCTGTCACCATGAGTGATTAGAATATTTCTGGAAGTCATTTCACACTGGATCGCTAGCAAAATCTCATAGCTTTTGAGCCACACAAATATATCCCACTAAATCCTGGCTAAATGAATCCCCAAATCAAACTTTCCCTTAGCTCCGCCAAATTCCTACCAACACTCCAAGTTTACTAGACACAAGGTATTTCAGAGGGAAAATCAGAATGGAAAGAGGCTTCAGTCTTAACTGCTTGTGTTAAAATAGCTTACTCTTAGAAATTTTACAAAAGCAGATGACCATGTGAACACATTGCTAGGGGCTTTCCCGGGGCCTTGGTAGGAGCCTGTGCATGGGAGGGGCCCTAAGGCTTAAGCATCATTAGCTTCAGGGTAAATCCTCTTCCATATGTAGGTTATGTAATTGGTGTATGTAATCTCTGAGGAGAAGTCAAAGATGCCAGCTAGAGAATGGTGAACACACATCTGAAAATTGTCCATTTCTAAGGACCAGAGGTCTTTGAGGAATCCACCAAGTTATACCATGCAAGAACACTTGGATGTCAATTCTGACAAAGGACATTAATAGTCAAGAAAGATGAACGGTGCTAGCTAAGTGAAAAGGCATGCATGCCCCTCTCTGTCATTCCCTCCCCTTTCCCAACATGGAAGCAGCCAGAAACAGCATAGTGAACAGGAGAGGGCAGAGCAAGGGATGGGAGAAAAAATTAAAACAGGTGGAGCTGGGATATGGTGAGGCAAGTGAGGCACCTAGGGAACAAGATTTAAGGAGGCACTCATGCTAGTCTCAGGCTCTGAGACCATGACCAGCTCACGCCCTTCTGCACCGGGGTCAGATTTTAGCTGTGGAGAAGGAAGATGTCCTCAGGTGAATGAGATGTGTGCATTTTGACTCATGGCACATTAGTCTAATGAGATTCCGATCATTTATAACTCAAAGTGGCAAAAAGTATGAAATCTTCCCAATTTAGGCAAAGAAACAGAGTAGATTTAGAGGGCAATGGTGGAATTAAGATATTTCCCGATTGTACCTCAATGAGCATTTCCTGTCCAACCAACTGGCTTTATTTAAAGAAGGAAACAACTGCTCGTGTTGCATACAGGATTCAGGCCAAACCCCCCAGCTTAGCTAGTAAGAGTGCCCATCTTCTCCTCCTCCATCATCTCTGGTCCAAGATACCAGTGTCACCATTGTAATGAAATGCATCAGGCCCTTTAAGTACTCTGTGCCTGGCCCCTCATCCGCCTCCTGCCTTGAATATCCTTCCCCATCTCTCTCTTTTATCTTCCTTTCTGCCTTTGCGGGGCGGGGGGGGGGGGGGGGGGGGGGGGGGCGGGGGGCGGGCAGTGAAACACCACCTCCTCAGGGGAACTTTGCTTTACTACCTCACAAAGAATGAGTACTTCCATCCTCTGAGCTCCACTACTCAGTTCTTGGCCCCCTGTAAGGGCATTTAACACATGGCCATATTGTTTGTTTCTAGTTCTGATCTCCCCCCGCTCCCCTAGACTGTAATATCCTTCTAGGTAGGGAGTGTCACTTATTGAACCTTGTACTACAGTGTTTTTAACACAGATCCTGGCATGTATGGTTTAACTAGCATATAAATGTTAGTTAATCCTGTGTGAGAAGGATCCCTTTGCTTAGTGAATGCGATCACTCGTTTATCATTACTACTTAAGAATGCTTGAGCCATCCATCCCCAAAGATGTCATAATCAAAGGTGAAATCAGAAATAAACCCTTCTGTTTGAGATTATTACGTTAAGTAAATCACTTCAGTTTAGAAATTTTCCCAATTAGGCACAAACAACAAGCAATCCTCTCAGGCAAAATGCTGAAGTTAACCACCTTTAAAAGGGGGCTCTGGTGATTTCTTATAGGATAAATGCTCTTAGATTCAAGGATTTCAGACTCCTGGCAAGTAATGACTAAGTTATTGACTAAACACAACTTTCCCCGGGTAAATCTCTCTGAATGGGTTCTTTTCCTTCCTTCTGGAAGGCAGTCAACTATTCTGAGGTTCTAAGTCTTCATTTTAACTAACTAATAACCCAATTTACTTTTAATCAAAGCATCACAAATGAGCACATTCAGAAAGCATACTCTAAGATTTGCTTGAGGTGGAGAGTACATTGTTAAAGATACTCTGATTGCTATACTATTCCAATGATTTCAATCCCTTGATGTTTGCTATCTCCATGGAATCCTAAAAACTTGAACTCATCCTGAGTGTTTGAAAACCTCTGCCTTAATAGAGCTTTTGGATGAGTTTAGCTATAAGCCAGACAGACTTATTATTCCTTGTATGAATTTATCTTAAGAACAAGGCAATGTTCATGGTAAACATGTTTTAATGCATACCAGACCAAAGCAGCATTAGGGAATCCCCTTTTCAGAGTCTGAGAGTCTTAACTGGAAGTCCTAACAACATTCTATAACCTTGATTTTGACATGAGTCAGTTGTCTGAATTATAAAACATGAGGTACATGGCAATGAAATGGGTAAGGCTTTAATGAGTATAATGGTAAAAAAAAAATGTTTTCTTGGGGTATGTTTTTATATACATTTTATGCCTCCCTTAAAAATGAAATTATATTTGAGTGACTTAATTATATTTAAGTCACTGTATGTGGGACCCAGGAGGGACCAGCCTCTCTCTCTCTCTGCCAGAGCACTGGAGAATACTGGATAAAGAGTGAAGGGGACAAGGGAGCGAGGCTTTAAGTGGTGATTGCTTGAGCTGAAACAGTGACAACCTGTCAGTGCTCCTAACTCCCAGAAGGCTGAGGTGACCAGTGCTGAGAACTGGTAGACCGGGGTGGGGGTACACCAGAAGGTGGGGTACACCAGCAGGTGCTGAATAGGATTGATTTGTGGCATGTGGGAGGATTTGTAGCATCCTCCCTTTTTAAAATTTTGATTTGCCCGGTGATGGGTATTAAGGAGGGCACGTATTGCATGGAGCACTGGGTGTTATATGCAAACAATGAATCATGGAACACTACATCAAAAACTAATGATGTAATGTATGATGATTAACATAACAAAATAAAATGAAATTTTAAAAAATTTTAAAAATAAAATTTTGACTTAAATAATAAATTACAATATTGATGCACAGGCATTGCAGAATTTTGTTCCACTGAAAGGGCACTGCTAAAAAGGACAGCATTCTCGTGGACTCAAACTCCTACTGACAGTGGTGATACCATGGGTGTCCCTCCTCTCCTCAAACCCAGCCCCATTTATCAGCACAACTGGAGGAAGGCCTGCGCCTCCTTGAAAGTCAAAGCAGATGCTATTCATAATTCTACCAGGACGACAGTGATCAACTCCACCTCTCCAAGGCAAACCTGGAATTGCTCAGTCAATCCGGAACCCCAACACACAATAAAAGTAAAGGCCGACAGAATGAACCAAAGGGGCAATCAAGGGGAAAACAGAGTATCAAATTTAAAGAGAGAAAGTCTTTTCTTATCCTCCTAAGATCTGCTACTTCATAATGTCACCAGTCTCTCCTAAGAAAGCCCTTCCCCACTGGGGCCCACATGTATAGGTCACTTTTATAACACAGCTATAGCAATGTTACTCATAGTAACTTCTTCTCCCCTTAGGGACACTTCTGAAAGCAGGTCTGGCCCAGGTGACCTTCCTCTCTGACAGAGCTCCGGGGACAGGGCCACGTGCTGGGCTCTACCTGGGCATCTCTAGCCCTGTCCTCATGACTTTTCAGCCAATGGCTCAGGAACTTCTCCTAAGGCCTTTCTCTGATGAAAAGACCAAACTTCCTCTCTGTTCACATCTGCAAATAGCAGCACTTAAAGTAAAACTCAGGATTATGTAAACCAAATTATGATGTATCTGTTTGCTGTTAAATGCAAGCCCACTACTCAAAAACCAGTCCAAACCGACCATAAAAAATAACATTAAAGCAGAACCAGAGAAGGACTTTTTATATCTATGTTGAATCTCTAGATCTTATTCTTTTAGTCTGAGGGATTTACCCTTTTAAGGATATGCTTTATTCAGTCCCACTTTCAAAAAGTGTTTGAGGCAGCTCATTCTAAAATATGAGTATATTCACAAGATAAATTCAAGTTAAGAGAAATCAGAAAATGCAGGAAACAAAGGGATTCTGAGTTTAAAAAAAATAATTAAAAAATACAGAAAGTAGAAATTCAGGAACAGTATAAAGAAGAATATCATTTATGTCAGCAAAAAGAATTTACTCTTTAGCTTCTAGTTAGTTAGGAGACTTGAAAAAGGTGATCTGTTGGAATTAATTTGGTGTATCAGAAAATACATTTTTACTTAGAAGCTATAGGAAATGATGCCCATGGTTGGTAGTGATTAAAAAAGAAACACGAAACACTCTTTTCCCTCACCTCACTCCTCAAGTACAAAATTGCCCTCTCTCCTCATCTCCCCCTCCTCTTAGTTTGGGTGCCCATACTGCAAAGGAAAGATACGATTTTCCAGGACACTCACACAAGGCAAAAGAAGATCATATTTTAGAAAATGAGAGGCCAGTCTCATAGTCACTGTCTCAGGAGTATGGCAATTATGAGGAACACTGAAATGGATTCTTAGAGAGGTAGTGTCTTGAGAGACAGGAAATGAGAGGGCACAGGAAACATGAAATGTGTGCCTTTGAGCCCATACATTAGCAAATCTCTGACCACAAAGGTTTAGCTGCTGCCAAGCATGGAGAGAGCAACGCGGGAAGGAAGGGCAGCCCCGATTACTGATTGACAGAAGTTTCCAGGGCAAAGCAGAATTATTTAAAGGCACCTCAAGTGGGATCTGATTGCACATCCTCATGAAGTGCCAGTATAAATGATTCACATTTCCTGGTGGCCAGAGTGGTTGCAGAGCTGACCAGTAATCTGTTGTCTCAGACGTTTTAACATTTTTGAATTCAAATCAGCACTTCCTGGTGTGTCTAAAGTCCTACATCTGATGAGTCCTGTAATTAAAGACCCACATCACCTTTGAGCAGCCACTTCAAGGTCTGCCCGCATCTTGTGCTCAATTTGCTTTTTCACTTGAGGTGAAAAATCTAATTATATGAACAACAAATAGTGTTATTCTTCTCCCCTCTTGGCAAAAGCCCTATGTTAAGTGTCACCAATTATTTAGCTAATCATAACTCTATGCATGGCACTGCTAATCCCTTAACAGCATCATTTATTCTGGGTCAAGAAGTTCACTCTCCCTTAGTTGCTAATGAATTTCTTTTCTTGGATTCATTGGGTATGACCTTGGCAGCACAACAAGGAGCTACTTTAGCATGAAAATTGTCACCTGGATAGACTATATTCTGTGCCACGTAGAAACAAGAATGCTTCAAATTAGAACTGATTTCAAATCAAGTAGATTCACTCCTCTAAAAACTAAAAATCTCCCATTTGAGAGCTGCTATTCAATGGGTATAAGTTTCAGTCATGCAAGACAATTAAATTCTAGAGACCTACTGTACAACATTGTACCTATAGTTAACAATGCTGTGTTGTACACTTAAAATTTTGTTAAGAGGGAAGATCTCATGCTAAGTATCCTCACCACAATAAAAAAAAATAGCAAATATTTATGGAGAGCATACTATAAACCCAGTGCCACGACTTACTACTTATGTAACATGAGAAAAGTTACTTAATTTCACAAGCATTGTTTTTCTCTAAATGTGAAACAGACATAATAGTACTTCAGGCACGTGGTTGCTTTGTTAAGATCAAGAAGAGGCTATATGATAATAACTGCTATATTTGATGTATTTCATTCTGGCTCTGTGCTAAACACTATACTAAACATTCGACGCATATTAGCACAATATTTCGTTCAGGGTAGCTACTCAAAAAGGTTCATTTATTTCTTCCTCTTCCTACAAGTTCCCTGACCAAATCACTCACAAGACATTGGCACTGTTTGTCTGAATTTTTCAGAAAAGCTCTTGCTGATCTGCTTCTTTGAAACAAAAATCTAATTCACTATTAGCATGGGAGGTGAAAGCCCAACAGGAAGATATAAATATGTTACAGTGTGTGTATACCAGAGGAGTTGGATGACTTCAAAATAGTATTTCTAACTCCTTCTTTTGCACCCTATTTATGAGGTAAGCAGGTGATAGCAGTTTCCATTGTGAAGCCTGAAATTCATCAAATAAAAACACTATAAAAGGAGAAATGAGGAATATATCTAACTCATCTTGCAGTTCATTTCCTTCCCATTTCTTGGGGGCTTTTTGTTGTTGTTGTTGTTGTTGTTTTTGCCAAGAATGTCCTCAGGGTTAACATTTCCCAGCTAGCAATCCCTCTTTTCACAAAATCAGCTCATTTTAGAGATTTTTCCCCTTAAGTTCCTCTTGTTTCCCTATATTTTTCTACTCCTCACACCTTGTCAAAGAACATCAGAAATACTCAGCTGAAGCATGGCTTAGCAGACCTCAGCCCAGTGGCCAAGTTCAGCCTTTTCCTGCTTTTGTATGGTCCATGAACTCAATTTTTTTACATGTTTAAATGGTTACAAATAAAAAGAAGAATAGTGTTTCATAACACAGAATGCTATATGAAAACCAAATTTCAATATCTGTAAATAACAAGGTGATGTCACCAAAATGGCAACATAGCCCTTTCCTGATTTTGGTCCCCTTCACAAAACAACTACAGAAACCACTGAGAAAATCCTAGAACACAGAGCTGAAGCAATGCCTGCACCTCAGAGACCAAGTCAGGCTACCTTGGAGGGGTACGAGGAGCAGCTACACACTGACCACATTGCCTTCCCTCAGGCTGGGTCAGCACCACACACCAACAGGTCTCCCCTGAACCTACAGGTCCTCCATCAAAAAACAAACCTAAACTAAAAACAGAGACCAGGGTGGATGTTCAGCAACCCCAGCGTGTGGGTCACTTCTTGGGAGCCGCCACTCTGGTCTTACCTCATGGAAATCTCAGAGGAATCTGTAGGGCTTGACCACTGGGAATCTGATTGTGACAGAGAAGGGAGGAGAGGTTTGCAACAACCAGCATGTGGATCTTAGCAGACCACATTCCTACCTGCAACACCTAAGTAAGCAGTCCCAACCAGCAATTTTGCTGATCTGCAGAGCCAAGACAGTGGCACAGTCTGACTAGGGAACTAGGCGGAGTGTAGGTCTGCTTGATTTGGATCCTCAAAGAACCTTGCCAGCCCTAGAGCCAGGTTTGCCCCCACCCAAAGAGGAGAGCTGACTCACAGCTCACTGCTAAGTGTAGCTCCTGGCTCCACCCCACCAGAAAGTCTAACCAGAACACCTAAAAGCTGCTTAGCCCAGCTCAAGCAGAGAATATGGCAGGCAGAAATGACTGTCTGAAGAACCAAGCCAGTGGCACTACTAAGCCAGGGAACTTAGGGAACAGGTCAGCTTGACTCAAGGCCACAAAAAGAACCATTTCAGGCTATAACACATTAATGAGTATAATTCCCACACCCCCAACCAGAAAGCCTGACCAGAAACACCTGGAACGATGCTTAGAGCTGGTCCAAGAGGGCAGGGGAGCTAATTCCTAGCTTCAACCACAGCACAGTGTAGCTCCTACCCCCATCTCAACCAAAAAGTCTGAGCAGGAACACCTGGGAGGCTGCTTGAAATGGCCTTCCCATTCTGACCAGGCAGGAGAGAAAATTCACTTTAGCCTTAAAGACACACACAGATTGAGAGTGAAGGGATGGGAGAAGATACTTGAAGCAAATGGTAACAACAACAAAAACAGGGGTAGGTAAAAGCAGGTACACATATCAGACAAAAAAACTAAAAATGATAAAAAAGAGGCTGAGAAAGTGATTATATTAATAAAGGGGCTGATCTATCAAGAAGAATATAACAATTGTAAATATGTATGCATCCAGTATCAGAACACCTAAATATCTAAAGCAACAATTATCAGAGCTAAAAGAAGAAACAAACAGAAATACAATAATAGTTGCACAATGAAAGATCCAGATCATCCAGACAGAGAATCAATAGGGAAACAGTGGATCTGAACACACCATAAACCAAACAGACCTAACTGACATATATATAAAGTGTTCTATCCAACAACAGAATACATTCTTCTCAAGCACACATGAAACATTTTCTAGGGTAGACAATATGTTAGTCCAAAAACAAACCTTAGAAAATTGAAAAGGAACAAAATCATACCAAGTATCTTTTCTGACCACAAAGTAAAAAACTAGAAATCAGTAACAAGAGGAAAAGTGGAAAATCCACAAATTATATGGAAGGTGAACACTCTCTTGAACAACCAATGGATCAAAGAAGAAATTAAAGGGAAAATAAATAAGTATCCTGAAACAAATGAAAATGGAAACACAACATACCAGAACTTATGGGAGGCAGCATAAGCAGTTCTAAGAGGAAAGTTCATGGCAATAAATGACTACATTAAGAAACAAGAAAGATCTCCATCTAACTCTGTACTTTAAGGAAAAAACAAACAAACAAACAAACAACAACAATAAAAAACTGAGCCCAAAGTTAGCAGAAGGAAGGAAATAATAAAGATTAGACCAGAAATAAGTGAAATAGAGAACAGAAAAGATTAACAAAAGAATTAATTCTTTGAAAAGGTAAACAAAACTGATAAACCTTTAGCTAAACTAACCAAGAAAAAAAAACACAAATCAAAATTATAAATTAAAAAAAGACATTACAGCTGATGACACAGAAATACAAAGAATCGTAAGAGGCTATTCTAACATAACTATATGCCAACAAATTAGACAACCTAATAGAAATGGAAAAATTCTTAGAAACATACAACCTATGAAGACTGAATCAGGAAAAAAATGGAAAATATGAACAGGCCAATTACTAACTAGTAAGGATATTGAATCAGTAATCAAATAGCTCCCAGTGCAGGAAAACCCAGTACCAGATAGCTTCACTGGTGGACTTTACCAAACATTTAGAGACAAGAGTTAATGTCAATTTTTCCCAAACTCTTTTAACAACTGGAAAGGAGGGAACACTCCCAAACTCATTTTATAAGGCCAGCATTACCCTGACACCAAAGCCAGAAAAGGGCACCACAAAAACATAAAACAAGCCAATGTCACTGATAAATATAAATGCAAAATCTGTCAATAGAATACCAGCAAAACAAATTCAGCAGCACATTAAAAGGATCATTGACCATGATCAAGTGGGATTTATCCCTGGGATACAAGAGTAGTTCAAAATACACTAATCAATAAATCTCATACATCACATTAATACAGTAAAAGAAATCCTGTGATCTCAATAGACACAGAAAAATCATTTGGCAAAATTAACATCTGTTCATGATAAAAACCTAACAAATTAGGAATAAAAGGAACATACTCATAAGAATAAAGGCCATTTATGTGCAAGCCCACAGATAATATCATACTCAGTGGTGAAAGACTGAAAGTTTTCCTATAAGATCAGGAACAAGAAAAGTGTGCCCACGCTCATCACTCCTATTCAACACAGTACTGGAAGTCCTAGCCAGAGCAATCAGCAAGAAAAAGAAAGGAAAGGCTTCAGAATTGGAAATAAAGATCTAAAATCTCCTCTATGTGCAGATGACATGATTTTATATAGAGAAAATCCTAAAGACTCCATCAAAAAAAGTTTTATCTAATCAATATGGATTCAGGGAAGTTGCAGGATACAAAATTAATATATAATATTCAGTACCCTTTCTATGCACTAACAACAAATCATCTGAATAAGAAATCAAACTATTTATAATAGCATCAGAAACTTAGCATCAAAGTACTTAGGAATAGACTTAAGAAGAAAGAGATCTCTACTGAAAACTGTAAGACACCGATCAAAGAAATCACAGATATAAATAAATGGAAAGGTATCCTGTATTCATGAATCAGTGTTATTAAAATGCCCATACTACCCAAAGCCATCTATAGATTCAATGCAATCCTTATCAAGACTTCAATGGCATTTTTTGTATACGCAGAAAAAACAATTCTAAAATTCATGTGGAACTACAAAAGACCTCAGACAAAACAATCTCGAGCCGGAAGAACAAAGCCGGAGGCATCACAATTCCTCATTTCAAGCTAAATTACAAAGCTATAGTAATCAAAATAGTATGGTAGTGGCATAAAAACAAATACATAGATTAATGGAACAGAATCAAGAGCCCAGAAATAAATCATGTACACACAGTCAATGAACATTTGACAAGGAAGCTGAGAATATACAATGGAGAAAAGACAGAGACAGTCTGTTCAATCAATAGTGCTGGGAAAACTGGGTAATCACATGTAAAAGAAACTAGACCCCTATTTTTTATCACTTATAAAAATTAACTCAAAATGGATTAAAGATTTAAACATAATACCAGAAACCCTAAAACTTTTAGAAGGAAACAGGAAAAAAAACTCCTAGATACAGATTTTGGCAAGCAATTTCTGCGTATGACACCTAAAGCACAAGCGTCAAAATAAAAAACAAGTAGAACTATATCAAACTAAAAAACTTCTGCACAGCAAAGAAACAACCAACAAAATGAAAAGGCAACCTGCAGAATGGGAAAAAAATATTTGTAAACCATATATCTGATAAGGGGTTGATATCCTATATGTATATATAAATATATAAAATATATGTATATCTAAAAAATATATATGTATATGTATATATGTCTATATTATATATATCTATATGTATATATAAAAAATATAAAACATTTTATATATAAAAAATACATATATTTTAAAAACTCCTACAACTCAACAAAAAAAATTATCCAATTAAAAATGCACAAAGGACCTAAGTAGACATTTTTCCAAACATGATATATGAATGGCCAACCAGTACATGAAAAGATGTTCAACATCCCTCATCATCAGGGAAATGCAAATCAAAACGAGAATGGGATATCACCTCATGCCTGTTAGAATAGCTATCACCAAAAAGACACAGTTTGACACGTTGGCGAGGACGTGGAGGAAAGGGAACCCTTGTGTGCACTGTTGGTGGGATGATAAATTGGTACAGTCACTGTGGAAAACAATATGGAAATTCCTCAAAAAATTAAAAATATAACTACCATATGACCCAGCAATTCCACTTTGGGAAATATATCCAAAGGAAATGAACACACTATGTCAAAGAGCTATCTGTACCCCTATGTTCACTGTAGCATTATTTACAACAGCCAAGACATAGAAACAACCTAAGTGTCCACAGATGGATATATGGATAAAGAAGTTGAAACACACACACACACACACACACACACACACACACAGACTGTTACTCAACCATAAATAAAGGAAATCTACCAAGGAAGACAGTCAGCCCTTGAATAGTGGAGATGGAGTTGTTGAGGGAAGCAATTTCCATCATTTGAGGAGTTACGGCTGAGTTATGGCTGCTGGTAACCTATCCTTGGAATTTTGGTTAAGTATCCAGTATTTCTCCTTGAGTTCTCAGTTCCCCTTTATTTCTAACTCAGATCCCACAAAAGCTAGGTTGACCATGGGGAATTTACTCTTTGATTCTGTATAATTAACTGAGAATCCACTTGGGATGTTGGCTGCATAGTAACATATAAGCAACTATATATCAGATAGAGAAGGAAGTCCAAGAATAGAAGGGCAATCAAAAATTCTTTAGAAAACTTGGAACCCCAATTTGTATGTAGTTTTCCCTTCAGCCTAGACCTAACCAAGGGAAAAAGTCCCATGGATAATGGCAGCTAATTTAAGTAATCAAGTGCTCTTTTCTCTAAGTTTCATTTTTTCCTAAAGTTTTACCCAGACACAAGAAGGTATTTCAGTCATTTGCAAACTTTGCTGTGATTAGCCAATAAATAGTCAAGAGAAAATCCATTATCTAGAACTTCTTCTGCTGGTCAGTTGGGCCTCTAAAGCTTGAGCTATTTAATTGCTCTCTGAGCCTTAGTCAGCCTTAAGTTGTGGATCAGACATTCTAGCATGGGAACTTTGAAACAGGTAGAAATTCTCACATTTACTAATGATATCCAGTGTCTCACATGCATCCTGGTAAATTATTGTCAGGCACTAAGTAAATTAGTACTAATTGGAGAGGGGGTGGTTACCTTTGAATAAATGAGAAGGGAAGATGGCTCTATAAAAAGTATATGTTTTTGATGTGGTAAGCACAGGAAGACCATTTGAACACACATACACCCCCGCCCCGAGATGTGCATTTTGAAAACAATCACACATGCTTTTACGATAAACAGTTGCTATCCACTACTCTCTAGTCTTAATGGGCTTGCCTACAGTAAAGGACATACAAATTGGTGAAATTGAACAGATCTTGGAATGATTTCTGCATAGTTTCATGAGGAATAATTGGACCATAGCTTGCATCATTAATTCCATGTTCATTTTTATCTCTTTCCTCTGAATTTATTTGAGGCTCTATAAAATGTTAATAATAGCAGTTAATTGTTTTGATTATGCTTCTGTGTTGACTACAAAGGGAACGTAGCTATACATATGTCTCTAAGAACCTCACCAGAGTAGTCTGGGGCCAGACGTCAAACCCAAGGGTTGAAAAGACAGCTAACCTCCATTGAAATTGCTTGCAAATGGTTCAGTTAGGGAGTTTGAAGAATTTAAATAAAGGAATTTGGTGTAAAAAAAAAAAAAAAGAGTGGGGAGAAAAGTATTATAAATGGTCCCAAGTCTTATGGACAAGAATATTCATTTTTCACTCTGAAATAAAATCAAGATAAAGACAATTCTTCCATTAAGTCTTAATACTAAAACTCTTAGTGTTTTTTTTTTATAAGATGGTATCACTTACAATAACCTAGCAATATCTACTAATTTAAGTCACAGCTAAGTTTTTCTCTCCCTGAATTATAGTTTCAATAAGGGTCTGGAGCTTTCTTAAAAAGCCAGGGCATTTAAAGCATAGGAGTTAAGTTTCTTAGGTCTAGAAACTCTTGAATTCTCTTATTCTAGGCTTATAGAAGCACTAAATATACCCTATAAATCTATTTGAATGAGAACTTTTTTTTAAATTTAAGAGGTTTTATAGTGTAGTTATTAACCTCCTCCAAAATAGGTAAATGTATTTCAACCTATTTGCTTAGAAAACCATGTATACTGACACAGTGAAGGAATAGTCTCAGTATCTTTGTCAAGGTAGGGAAATTTGAAGGCAGATATTCTCTGTAGCATGGAGTCATTTTTTCTGGTGCTAATTCTTGGGTAGGTATCTTAGCCTAGGAACAAAATTTCCTAACTCCAGTATAAGGAGTTCATTGTTAGAGGTTCAGTGTTCTTTCTCCCTGCTTCGGAGAAGAAGCTGTTTTCTCTAACGTCTGTCCAGCTGGGTTGCAAGTTAAATAAGGGCTTAACTCTAAGGTCTGTTTACACTTTGTTCTAGCCACTCAAAGGTTTTCCTCACATCTTAATTTAGTTCATTTGTGAATTTCTATAAAATTGTTCTATTTCTTTCAAGAGAGATGAGGAAAAAAAAAAATGTACTCAGAATACTTCAGGTTTTCAGGTCTTAATGAGACGGTACAAACTCAAGATAAGCCAAAAGTAGTAATTCTCATTCAATCTGCATTTTCTTTTCAATACATATTCATACTTTTTTATATAAGCATTTAAAAAAAACAAGCAAAATTCACTTAGAATTCAGAATAAAATTCCCTTCACTTTAAATGATAGATCTGGGGGCACCTAGGTGGCTCAGTCAGTACAGCATGTGACTCTTGATCTTGGGGTCATAAGTTCAAGCCCCACATTGGGCCTAGAGCTTACTTTAAAAAAATGAATGAATGAATGAATGAATGGTAGATATGTCTAAGATATCCTTGAAGTGCACACAAAATCACCTACTACTAGTTTTTCAAAAGGTCCAGAGAGCAACACAGAGACAGAGAGACACAGAGATATGGCCATAGATACAGAAGTGCTATAAACATGAAGAGATTACTGAACAAGGCTGTTTTGAGGATCAAAAAAGCTGGTTTTGCTTTCTTCATTTATAGACATGGAGACAGAGAAACTGATAGCTTCAGTTTCACAACTGTGTCAAAAGCAATACAGACACTTTATGTCCATTACTTGATTTTGTCTTCTGAGTATTTCATAAACTTTCCTATACAAACAGTGCTATCACAGCCAGGATACCATATCTAGACTTCCGGAGTGCATTCAGACATGACAGACAACACAAAAGATTCTACCAGTGATGGAAAAGCAAATGGTTAGTGGTGTAGGAAGTGACACAAGTGACTTCACAACCCTATGACTAAAACCACTAGCCAATGGTCTGAACAAATATAACCAGTTTAGTAGCAAAGAGATGGAGGACTCAGAAGTCAGGTGATACTAGAATCATCAATACAGACATACAAGAATCCCAGCATTAACAGACATCCAGATTTTTGACCCTTAAAACCAGATTCCCTGTTGTTGGACCACTTAACTACAGAGACCAGATGATCAGAGCAAACAACGATACTTTCCCATTTTACTGCCACCAGTAGAGAGAAAGGAATAACCATACGAAAATTATAACCAGGACAAAACTAGACTGAGTCAGGAAACAGATTCAGTTCATGCACATTAAAAACCATCTGCTGAGTGGAGGGATTGTCTAAAGATTGGGGAGGATGAAATATAAAGGGATCAGCAGTAAGCCACGAACCGAGCAGTACATTGAGTTAAATCCAATGGATAATGACAGTTTCGTAATATAATTGTACTATACTTGTTAAATATATTTATTTCAATTTCATTCAGTTTTATCTTGGAGGCTCTAGAAAATGAATCAACTGGAGTGTCAGAGCCACTGCCGCGGAGTCTGAATCCAACCTTGTGTGCCGCTGACGCCCGCCTGCCCGCCCGACATGCACTCCCAATTCCTTTTGGTTCTAAGTCCAAAATGGCAACTCTCAAAGATCAGCTGATTCAGAATCTTCTTAAGGAAGAACATACCCCCCCAGAATAAGATTACAGTTGTTGGGGTTAGTGCTGTTGGCATGGCTTGTGCCATCAGTATCTTAATGAAGGACTTGGCAGATGAACTTGCTCTTGTTGATGTCATGGAAGACAACCTGAAGGGAGAGATGATGGATCTCTTTTCCTTAGAACACCAAAAATTATCTCTGGCAAAGATTATAATGTGACTGCAAACTCCAAGCTGGTTATTATCACAGCTGGGGCACATCAGCAAGAGGGAGAAAGCCGTCTTAATTTGGTCCAGCGTAACGTGAACATCTTTAAATTCATCATTCCTAATATCGTAAAATATAGCCCAAACTGCAAGTTGCTTGTCATTTCCAATCCAGTGGATATCTTGACTTATGTGGCTTGGAAGATAAGTGGCTTTCCCAAAAACCATGTTATTGGAAGTGGTTGCAATCTGGATTCAGCCCGGTTCCGTTACCTAATGGGGAAAAGACTGGGAGTTCACCCATTAAGCTGTCACGGGTGGGTCCTTGGGGAGCATGGAGACTCCAGTGTGCCTGTATGGAGTGGAGTGAACGTTGCTGGTGTCTCTCTGAAGAATCTGCACCCTGACTTAGGCACTGATGCAGATAAGGAACAGTGGAAAGAGGTTCACAAACAGGTGGTTGACAGTGCCTATGAGGTGATCAAACTGAAAGGCTACACTTCCTGGGCCATTGGACTGTCTGTGGCAGATCTGGCCGAAAGTATAATGAAGAATCTTAGGCGGGTGCATCCAATTTCCACCATGATTAAGGGTCTCTATGGAATTAAAGATGATGTGTTCCTTAGAGTCCCTTGCATCTTGAGACAGAATGGAATTTCAGATGTTGTGAAGGTGACTCTGACTCCTGAGGAGGCAGCCAGTTTGAAGAAGAGTGCAGGTAGACTTTGAGGGATCCAAAAGGAGCTGCAGTTTTAAAGTTTTCTAAGGTACCACTTCACTGTCTAGACTATGGCAGGATTTTAGTTGGAGGTTGTGTATATTGTCCTTATTATCTGATCTGTTACTCAGGTAATATTAAAATGGCCTAAGAAAAAATGTCAGTTTCCTCAAGTTCCAAATAGGAATGGTTCACCAAACCCTGCAGCTGTATCCTGATACTGGATGATACCTGTCTTTGTAGCCCTAAATTGGTTAACGTAAGTTAGCCCCACTGTCTCAGAGGCTCCACTGTCAGAGCTGCGGTTGCTCTGCACACCAAATGTGTGTTTACTGTGTGTTCTGTCACTTCGGGTTCCTTCCCCCAACACCCGACATGCCTAGTCCATCTTTTCCAGTCAGTCACGTCCTGGGATCCAATGTATAAATTCAATATTGCATGTACTGTGCATAACTGTCCTAAAGGATCTTACTTTGTGTACCATGTATGTCAGAATATAGTATACATGGCCATATAATGTAAAAAGACAATGCAACCAACTAAGTGTCATACCAACTAAAATACCAAATAAATTTTGAACGGTGAAAAAAAAAAGAAAATGAATCAACTGGTTTAAATATTGAAAATAAATTTTTTTGGCAGATTATTTTACTGTATGTCAGGAAAACTCAAGAAGCTTCAGTTAAAAAACAAACAAAAAATCTAGAAGTAAAAGAGAACTTAGTAAGATGCTAAATAAAATGTAAATTTAATAAATATAAGCATAAAATGATTATAAGTAGCTTCTCTTTATACTAATAACCCAATAGAAATGAAAAATAATCCAGTTAACAATAGTGTTGAGATTAAAAAAATTTTAGACTGCATACCTATACACATACCCACACACCCCAACTAACCACCACGAGCACAAAAATTCAACTATGTTAATTATGTTTATTTTGATGGGGTGGATTATGGGTTATGTTTAATTTCTTCCTTACACATATATGTGTAAGTTTTTCTGCAATCAGCACCTACTATTTCAATGGTGCTCTCCAAAATGAGCTGCTGTCACCTGGGAGGAGGGAGTATGATGGCAGGGAGGCAGTGACAGGCATGGTGGCATAAGATGGAATAAGTTGATACATCAGGGTAGGGAGAGAATATATTACAACCTTTATGTATGATTTCTTATCCTTACGTTAGAGAAATATGTATCACTTACAGCAATCCAACTATCCCGAGAATTCTGCCAGAGGGAGTGGGCTAACAGTGAGTAGATTCCTCATTTGTTCACTTTTGGCATACTGAGTGGCTTTACACCTTGAGTCTGTCTCATTAAAGGGATTTGTAAATTACATTACCTCATGAGACAATACTTGGCAATAGAAACAATGCAATTCTTTGTAATGAGATAGTAAGTAATCACAACTTTTTGTACCACACAGATATTCACTGTTAATTACCTGGCAAATTTTTTTTAAGTGACAGACCTCAAAAGTGAATTATACATTCTTCATTTTCCAAAAAAATATATAAAATAAATATTTCAAACTGATTGATATTTTCTGTAATAAAAAGTGGCAGTCAGTGGCTTATTACCTAACAGTTACTGAAAACAAACACAATCATTATCTTTACTTTCAAGTTAAATGTGAGATTTATTTCAATGGTGAATGAGAAAGCAACTGCTTTTAGAAGGAAATTTGGAAAGTAGAGAACATCTATTCGTAGTAACAGGACGTTTGTAGGACTAGTATCAGAGAAAGTTGGAATTGATGAGCCAAATTTCAGTAAAAACCCTTGCCTAATTGGTTGATGAAGGAAAATGACCTAGAATCTTGTGGAATATTTCCTAGTATCTCCCTGGCAAAGAATATTTTTTTAATATCTGTGAGGTACCTGGGTGGCTCAGTCAGTTAAGCATCTGCCTTCTGTTCAGGTCATGATCTCAAGGTCCTGGGATCGAGTCCCACATCAGGCTCCCTGCTCAGTGGGGAATCTGCTTCTCCCTCTCCCTCTGCCTCTCTCCCCATGCTCCTGCTCTCTACCTCTCTCTTTCTCAAAGAAATAAATCTAAAATAAAATATCTTTTAAATAAGTGAATACGCAGGCACAAAGAGTCTCAGATTTTCTGTATTTCCTGTAATATCCGAGTCCTGGCAATTTATCCGTCTTAAGTACACAAATTATAGGAGTCAAGCAGTCAGAGATTGTCAGAATTGAATAGATTATTGGATTTTTTTCCCAGAGAAATTAGATGACTTCCCAAGAATATAATCCATTCATCTGATTCTTACAGCAGACCTGAAGGAGGGATGTTAATTTCAAAATGCATACTTTTCGATTCTCTGTGCTTCCTTGGAGAGACAATTTGATATTCTGAAGAACACAGAGATTGACAGCAAAATCTTGTACTAGGTTACATTCCTATCAGTTATCAGCTCTGCAACCCTTGGCAAGTCATGTACCTTCTGAGCCTCAGTTTCTCCAACTAGGGAATTGTGAAACTGTTACTGATATTACCCATAGGCATGCCATATATACACTGCAACTAACAACATCAATTTCGGTTTGGGTTGTTACTCCTCAATCGCCTGCTTCCTTCAGATGCTCCTCAGATTGTGCTCTGAGAAACTGCTAGCCCAAGTCAGGAAAGTACTAATTGGGTTCCCTGTAGGAGAGCCTAGACTTGCCTGAAGCACTTCGGCTTCTTTCTCTTTGTTCCATTTATCTTTCAGCTGTGAGTGGATTTTCTTCTCTTAATATTAGTTTGGCTATTTTACTGTGGACAAATCCCCCTGGCTATGTCTGTGTGTATAACCCAGTCTCTCTCAACAGAGAGACAGTGCCCTCCCCCAACTAGACAAAATATGCTTTGAGAGCAGCTCTAAACTACCACCGTTATTACCTCCTGTCTTGTTTGTTCTATGGCAAATTCTAAGGTGTCTCATTTTTATTTTTGTTCAATTCTTCACCTCCCACCCGGAAAGAGTTCTCCAACACCTCCTGCTTCATAAAAATTGCTTTCTGATTCTGAAAAAGCATTTACTCTCTGGTACATTCTTCAGCCCTTCACATCTTTTCTGAACAGATAGTTCTCTTTGTTCCTTTTCAAGTCTGGAGAAAAACTTTAATTAATCCCAGCCAGCTGTAAATCCTGTCATTTGCAAATGCTTCTGTTTCAGGCAAACGTAGAAGACATTTAGTGAGCACCTGTAATATACTGAGTAATATCCTTGCAATTTAAAGAACAGAACTCAGTCCCTCACCTACAAGGGGTCCACAGAATAGACCAACATGAAAATAATCACATGGCGGTGCCAAGAACACCCCAGTAGAGAGATGGGTCTAACTTTTAACCAGAAGCTTTTTTTTTTTTCCAATTATTCCTATCTTGCCTTGTTTCAGGAAAGACTTACACTTTTTCATGTTGATTTAACTTGTGCATGCCTCTTCAGAATTTTTGTCTTGGTTTATTTACTGCATTTTGGAATATCTCTTGGATCATTTTAATCCATGTCTTACCTGTGCATAGAGTGATCATTGGCCAGAACTAGATGAAATGCAGATTAAATGCAGTCATTCTATGGCATAGTCGAGGTAACACTGGGGAAGTAAGAAAAATCCAGAAGAAAACACCCATGGTTCATGAGGGAACCTGGCAATATGGTGACCAAATTAAAGCTGTTCAGACTGAAGATAATACTATGAAGACACATGACAGCTGCTGTTCCCTACAGAACAAATAACAAATTCCCACAAACTTAGCAGCCTAAACCAAGAGGCATTTATAGTCACAAAGTTCTCTAAGTCGGAAGTCCATTCTGGCTAAGCTGGGTTGTTTAATCAGGATCTCAAACTTGAGATGTCTGGCCAGTTGAATCCTCTTTTGGAGCCTTCAGGGAAGAACTTCCAAGCTCACTCAGATTATTGACAGAATTCTTTTCTTTGATGCTGTATACCCACGGTCATGTTTTCTGGCTGGCTGTTGGCTGGAGGTCACTCTCAGCTCATGAAGACTATTCTCAGGCCCTTGAAAATTGGTTTTTTACCATACCATATCCAAAGTCAGTAACAGTCAATCTCCATCACATGGAATCCATCTCATGCTTCAAATCTCAGACTTTATGAAAAGCACAGCCCTTATAAGGGTTCACCTGATTAGGCTAGGTCCACAAAGGATAATCTTCCTTTCTTAAAGTCAACTGTGCCATGTAACATAAACTAATCATGGGGATGCTATCCCATCATAACCATAGTCACATCCACACTCAAAGGGAGAGGATTATAGGGGACAAGTACCCCAGGCAAAGAAAACTTGAGGGCCATTTAGCATGTCATCAACCACAGCTGGGTTCCTCTTCTGGTGTTGAGAATGGCTTGAGTCTTAAGGACTTTAAGAAAGGTAGGCCATTCATGAACAGAGGGCCAAGAGGGTTATAGGCTCTGAGAAACAGAAAAGTCAAAAAAGAAAAGTATAGGAAATTAGTAAACAGTACCCAAGGTCTTACTATGTGCAAGGCACTGTGCTAAGCATGTTGCAGACATCATTCTGTTTAATTCCTGAAACAACTCAGTAAGACAAACAATGTATCTTAGAGGAGGACACAGACAAGCACACATATACCTCTCTAGGATTAGAGAGACCCGGCAAGAGACCTTGCCATGGTCCTTCCTAACATGTACGGCTTGGATTTCTGTGGGACGGGGAGAGAAAGCTTACAAGTGTCTGAAAGGCTGTTGAAGAAGTGAGGAAGCAAACTTACTCTGCTGAGCTCCAGAGGTTGTGGTGTGCTGGCAAACACTGAACAACCAGCTTTCTAAGGATTCCTTGATGAGGAGCAGTCTTTGCAGATTTATTTGATTAAATGTTCTCACCATGGACGATTTTAACCTCCAACCTAATGACACTGAATGCAGCCTTAGGAAGAGGGGCAACTTCAGGAAAAACAAAACAAAACAAAACAAAACGGAAACAGATTTTTAGTGATATACTAAAGTATTTTTTCAGGCACCCAGGTGGCTCAGTCGGTTAAGGATCCAACTCTTGATTTCAGCTTAGGTCATGATCTCAGGGTAGTGAGATAGAGCCCCGCACTGGGCTCCAGGCTGAGCATGGAGCCTGCTTAAGAATCTCTCTCCCTCTCCCCCTTGCCCCTCTCCGCTCCAACCCCCCCATGCTTGTGCAAGTGTGCGCTCTCAATAAATAAATAAATAAAGTATTTTACAATAAGAAAGCTCTGCAATGGAATGGACTCTCTCAAAAACTAAGGGTTCCCCATCCTCCAGGTAATTGAAGCAGATCTTGATGCTGTCATAGGTAACTTTAAAATGAAACCTTGCATTGGAAGGTTACAAAGATAGGGTGTGAAAATGGATGGGTTAAAGACGTCTGATAATTTCCTGTTCCTTCTGCAGTATCTACAGCAAGATCGCTCTAATTTATAGGTAAGACTTTTTTTCCATCAGCTGCTGAGGGACGGAGTCTGTAGGACTTCCTTAATGATCTCAAGAGTGGTGCCAAGGGGCCATCTCTTCTCTTTTCTGCATCTGAAATCCCTAGTTTTCTTGATTTTTCTGTTTCAACATTTTTAGGCTGGGCACTTTCAAAGCATACTTAGTAAAAATCACATTCTTGGCAATTTTCTTCACCACTGTGTCACAAAGATTAGAACTATAAATAATAGGAAAACTTAATTACAAATTTCTTTTTTTAAAGCACTGTTGAGAGATGCAGTGTTTAAATCTCCATAAAATTACACCTTTGAAATTGCTTAATTGTGTTTTTCCTGCCAATTTAAATTGCTCATAAAAGGAAAACTTTAAAAATATATAGTCTCTAATCCTTTCCCTGAATCATCACGGTAGCATTGCTTTTGCTCCAGAAGATAGCACTGCTTGTACAAATACTGCAAACATCAGCAAATTAAGGTTAGGCCCACAGTGGTGTGGGAGGAAGAAGGAGGAGACACTTCAATCTACTGGTTTGGTTTAATTTATGTGTAATAGATTAAAAAAAAACCCACTTAAAAGTTTGCTTCTTACTCGAAACCTTGCACTTAAGGCAGGTAATAATAGTTATAAAAGGCTTTGTTAAATTTCCTTACAAAGATATTGCTCTCCAGGGCATAGGCACCTAGCTTTCTTTTTTAATTGCAATTATTACTGTATTAGGCTCATTTATTTGCATAATAAAATAATCATTTGCATTTATACAATTCCTTTCTTCCTAGGAGCTCACATTCTCATGGAGCCTATCTCACACACAAAAAAAATATCCTATCGCCTGTATAGCAGTCTAGTAGATTTGTAACACGACAGACATGTTCACTGAAAACTCTTTCCCTTTGTGCCCAACAGCTCCATCTGCAAACAGGCCAGCTTCCAAGTTCCATCCAGTGCTATTTGTTTTGGTACAAAACCTTCCCAGGTTCTGTGAGCTACCATAACCAGTCAAATAGTGGTACCACATGCAACTTTATACACTTTTAGGGCAAGAAAGCAATGAAAGGAATAACTAAGTGTCAGGTGCTTTAAAAAATGACAATCCATGAGTATATAAATGCTAAAAAGCATTCAAAATTTAGCCTTCTGCTCCTCTGTGCAGGATATTAACTAGCAATTAGTTTCTTGCTAGATTTTAGTCTATTACATAGAGGGAGACAGCGTTTTCTGGTATTTCTCAGACCTGGCTCTACTTGAGATGAACTTTAGAAACACACACAAAAACCACCTTAGTGAGCTTTTACCAACTGTAAATGCCTACATTCTGAATGAGATTCTGAATGAACTGATCCTGATTTTTAAAAGTACACCAGCATTTTTAAGCTTCCCTGGTGTCTAATGCATGGCTCAATATTGGTTATCATTGGTCTAGTGGAAACAACACTAGGTTGTTCTTGGTCAACTGTAAGCTACCTTTGTGATCCTGAGGAAAGCGTTAATCTCTGGGCCACAAAATATTAGGCTGAAAAATTAGACGTTTGGATTAGAAAGAATTTTTCACCTTTAAATTCCTATGGTTTGAAACAATAAAGATGGCCAGTTCTCAACATGAATTATAATTCCCAATACACTTACACTCCACCTTTACAACATGGAAATGCTACAGAGAAAAATACATTACTGGTATTTTACATTCAGAAAACATAAGCTATGTGAGAGACCAAAGCAAGTGCAAAAAAAGGAAAAAGAAAATTCAAAGTATACTTATGCTAAGTACACATGAAGGACCATTTTAACACTAATCATTTCTTTAGAACTTGGTTACTAGCATAAAACAACAATTTCACTGTATCAGTTAAACAGGTAAGGAAGACCTTATGCAAGACTATTGCAATAAGGGAGAGAGATCAAACTCAAGTCAACTGAAACAAAAAGTGGGGAAGTTTTTAAGAACTGGGGTAAGCTAATGGAAAAGTACTGAAGGACTTTGGAAAGGGAGCGTTGGCCATTGTGACCAGGCATCTGTTAGCTAACTGGTACCCATGGAAGTAAGGTTCTCTCTTCCCAGAGACTAGGAGATAGAGGAATTATCTCCTGGGATGATGACATTTTAAAGGGATAGTCCTTGACAAGGTACACTAGGGTTGTAGAAGATTTACATTTCAAAGGGAGAGAGAAAGAATTTATAATTTCAAGTTTTCTAAAGTAAATACACTAAGAAAAGGGATGTCAGGGGCCTACAGTCACGAAGAAACATATTTAAAGTTTAGTCAACCTGAGGAAAACATTAAAATGTTGTTCACTAGCTTACTGAGTTAGTTCTTTCTTGTCATTGGACCTGAAATTCCTACAGCTGCATGGTTTTCTCATCTCTTGACAATTTAGGCTGATGAACCATCATAGTTCATCAATTCTTAATCACACAATTTTTTTTCACATTTTAACTTTTCCAAATTTGGAATGTGTCTTATGATCAATGGTGTCTTATTATTACTGTCGGCCAGGAGCATTGGGGACCTATCAAATGGCATTACTGGTCAGTCTTCAAAAGCCTACACTGTTGTTCATTGTTGAAACTGAGTCATTCTGTTAAAATGAACCACCGCAAGTAAATTTACTATTATTCATGAAGTAAATATTTCTTGTCAAAATAATGATCGAAACTCCCTATTTTCTTGCTGAGCAAACCAGTTCTTTAGATGAAGCTACAACCAAGATGTATATGAAGCTGTGCTACTTTTGTTATTGGAACATGTGCAAACGATATGTATGTACCTCTCAAGTGCCAAGCAATAGAATAAAGACAGGAGATACAACCAATACCAACAGAAAACACAAGATGTATGTCAAAGCCAGAAGAGACGGGTATGACCAGATGCTAGTATTTTTTCTCTTGCTCAGTGATACATTAACATAATACAGTACATCTTAGAGTCAATGAGGTTGCAGATTTAAGAAAGCATGGTAGATACACCCAAGCCATGTATGCAGTCCATTGTTTGCCCCAGAAAAGCAAAATCATTGAATCTGTATACACTCTGAACAGGTATCTCAAGCAACTGAAGGAAGGTACAGTGTAGAATAACATTCAGAGAAAAACCATTTTCTGTGATTTCCAATCCCTCCTTCATCTAGACCCTCTTTTTGTTATTTCACTTTAAACAGAATCTGTCCCTTTGTCGCTCAATGTGTCGGATGTGGAAAAGCCCCTCCCCCGCTCATGAACACTGCCTTGATGCCAGCTCTAATTACTAGTGAGAGCCTTCTGTGCATTCTTCAAAACTCAAGGCTTGAAACTGCCTATGCCATCTTTTCATGAAAAAGAATTACTTCATGTGGGTTTATAGTGAGTAAAATTCATTGATTCAGCAAAGCCACAAGCAGATAATGGCTTTAGTTTCCTTAACTTAATCCCAAAGGAGGGTGGTAAAAAGCAAGCTGGATTTTCTTTAAAAAAATGACCTGATTCAAGTTCAAGTGAAACAGTCCTTAAAGTGCCTGAAGTGAGGGACCCTAGGGGAATCATTAGCAACTTGTCAGTGGCTGCCTTAAATGAGAAATGGTTGGAGGTTGTCTTTTTCAATAGGACTGAAAATCTTCCAAAGGCCTCAGGAGGACATTTGCCCCATGGCCTCTGGGAATTCTCCGATGTGTACAGGGTAGCAGAAAAGGGTGGCCAAGTCTAAGTCAATACCACCAAGAGTCCTCTCCCAATGGGTCATTTGGTCACAGCACTGGCTGCTTCAAGTCTATCTCTCCTACTCAGCAGTGATATCCTCTTGCCTGGCCTCTGAAGCCTTAATACTTCCTTGGAATAAAATCTACATTGAGTGGTGTCCTCAGTGACATACTGGTCAAAGTCTTCTGTGTATTACTGATCTTACAACTCTAAAATGCTTGCCTCTGTCTTTATGTACAAGTTTTGAAAACAAGGCCAAAAAAAGTCAAATTTTAGTGGCATGAACACTCTATTTGGAGACAAACATTTGGATCAAGTCTTTGCTCTCCCACTCACCAGCTATATGAACTTGGAGAACTTGTTGAACATCTCGGATTCTCAATTTCACTAACTAAAAATTGGGAAAGGCTGTTATGAGAATCACACGTCAGGGCGCCTGGATGGTTCAGTCAGTTAAGCATCTGACCAGCTCAGCTCATGATCTTGGGGTCCCGGGATGGAACCTGGCATTGGGCTCCCTGCTCAGCGGGGAGTCTGCTTCTCCCTCTGCCTCTCACCCCACCCCACCCCCGCTTCTGTGCTCTCTCTCTCAAATAAATAAATAAAATCTTTTTTAAAAGGTCACATGTTAATTAAATGGGTAAAATATTTTGCAAACTGTCAAAAACTCTCCCAAAGTTAAATGCTCTAGAGTTGTGACAATACATGCCACTATCTTTATCCTCAGAGGAATCACAATACCAGATAAAATGAGGTTAAATGTGTAGAGTGCAAAGGATGGTCTTTACAATAGAAATGGCACCCTTTATTTTACAGTTGGAATCATAGTCACACCATCTTACATTGGATTTCTTTAGAAGATCTTTTAAGAATTGTTAGAAGAGGGCGCCTGGGTGGCTCAGTTAAGCGACTGCCTTCGGCTCAGGTCATGATCCTGGAGTCCCAGGATCGAGTCCCACATCGGGCTCCCTGCTCAGCAGGGAGTCTGCTTCTCCCTCTGACCCTCTTCCCTCTCGTGCTCTCTCTCATTCTCTCTCTCTCAAATAAATAAATAAAATCTTCAAAAAAAAAAAAAAAAAGAATTGTTAGAAGATGCTAAGTGACTTGGTCAAAGACTTATAACTATAAAGGAAGAAATGGACAACAATGAACAGCGACTTCACAGAACAAGGAGGTAGAGATGACTATTTACAATATTGTGCTCCTGCGGAGATTATTTCGGAATAACACTTCAATTGTTCGCTCACCCATCTTGCATCATTATTGAATTTTGAGTATTAACAAACTTCTGGTCTAGGTAAGAGGATTCTTGAATATTCTTTGGGATCCTAAGACCCAGGCTATGTCTGTGTTTTTTCTCTGGGATACTCCTGGCCCTTGACAGAACTGAAGGGGGGTCCACAGTGTCCACTTTTTTTCTCCCAAGAGAATAACAGCACCAGTAGGGGAGAGTAGTACCAGTATGCCCAGAGGACTGAGTACTATAGGGAAGCACTGGTGATCAAAGGATATAGGGTGCCTATACAAGTGTTTTGTAATCTGCAAAATGCTAGAATAATGACAGCTGTTTGTTGTTGTTTACTATGTGCTGGGCATGCGTTAAGGCAATTTACGTGCACTATTTCACATGGGATTTTCATAATATTTTAACAGTATAATATGCTAATAGCATTATTATCCTCATTTTACAGAAAAACACTGGTGAGGAACAGAGAATCTCAATGTCTTGTTCATAGAAACAGACTTGTTAAAAGAAGGAATTTCCCTCAGGCAGTCATTATCACAACCCAAGGACTCAAATCCTACATTCCCACTACTATTCAATGTTTTTGATGATACTACTATTAACGGAATTGTCTCCCTTAGTTGGACAATTCCATTACCCTTCAGGCCTTAGCTTAAATTTGCTTTCCTCTTGAAGACATTCCCTAGTCCACCTGACAAGGTCAGACCCCTCTTTTTTTATGTGCATATTCTTAGTACTCTACTTCTCCTTCATAGTGTTTATAACAGTAATAATGTAAGTAATTCTTGAGTAACTGTTTAATTTCTATTTCCTCCCACATCTTGTGCTCAGACTGCAAGGTAGGTCCTCCATCAGAATAAGACAAAGAACAGACATTCAAAAGGTTCACAACACCTCAAAAACACCCTTGACTACGACTGAAGCATGAAAACTAAAGAAACCCAAAAGGACCACAACACAACCATTGTCCTCCGCATATAAAATAGGGCAACTTCTTTCCGGTTTAGGAAGTCTCCTTCACCTGTCTGAGCTTGAGTTTCTTTTTCTCTGAAACATAAAAGAGCCTGATCATACAATCTCTGAGGATCCTGTCAGATTTAACTTTCTTTCTATAAATCCATAGGCCTATAAGGTTCTTTGCCATGTGAAGGAGAAAAATGTGAAAATTTCTCTCACTGTGGCAAAACAATCTCAAATTGGTTAAAACTAGTGAAAAAAAAACTCACAGCTCTGAAGAATCTATCCATTGTCTGCTGTAAATCTACAAGTATAACAATCTTTTACTCCATGCCCATGAAGCCAAGCCACTAACATGGAAAGCAATCAGTTGAATATCAAATAAAATCAAAGAAAAACCTAAAACATAAAAAAAGTATAATGCAGTGCAAGGTGTAGTGAAATGTTATTTTATCTAAATTTTTAAAATTTCAATGTTTTTCCAATAAATTTTCTAGTCTAACAATGGAAAACTAGAACCACAGTAAAATTGGAAATGTTTAGCCAAAAAGAAACCAGAAAGAAAAAAAAGAACGTTTTTAAACTGTTTTAAACAAACCTGTAGCCATATTCATGTGAATTGTTTCTATCTTTAGTGAATGCAACCAAGAAACATTAAATTATTCAAGGTTGCTTTGGCTATTCAGGGTCTTCTGTGGTTCCATACAAATTTTAGGAGTATTTGTTCTAGCTCTGTGAAAAACACCGGTGGTATTTTGATAGGGATTGCATTAAATGTGCAGATTGCTTTGGGTAGTATGGACATTTTAATAGTATTTGTTCTTCCAACCTATGAACATGTCTTCACATTTCTTTGTGTCATCTTCAATTTCTTTCACCAATATTTTCAGAGTACAGGTCTTTTACCTCTTTGGTTAGGTTTACTCCTAGGTATCTTATTATTTTTGGTACAATTGTAAATGGTATTGATTCCTAAATTTCTCTTTTTGTTGCTTCATTATTGGTGTGTAGAAACACAACAGAGGGGTGCCTGGGTGGCTCAGTCAGTTAAGCGTCCAACTCTTGGTTTTGGCTCAGGTCATGATCTCGGGGTTGTGAGATCGAGCTCTGCATTGGGATCCATGCGTGGAGGAGAGTCTGCTTGAGATTCTCTCCCTCCCTCCACCCCTTCCCCCATGTGCACTCTCGCTTAAATAAATCTTTTTAAAAAAAGGAAGAAACAACAGATTTCTGTACATTGATTTTGTATTCTGTGACTTTACTGAATTTGTTGATCACTTCTAGCAGTTTTTTGATGGAGTCTTTCAGTTGTCCATATAGACTATCATGTCATCTGCAAATAGTGAAAGTTTGACTTCTTCCTTGGTGATTTGGATGGCTTTTATTTCTTTTTGTTGTCTGATTGCTGTGGCTAGGACTTCCACTACTATGTCACATAACAGTAGTGAGAGTGGATATCCCTTTGTTGTCCCTGACCACAGAGGAAAAGTGCTGTTTTTCCCCATTGAGGAGGATGTTAGCTGTAAGTTTTTCATATATGGCCTTTATTATGTTGAGGAATGTTTGCTCTAAACCTACTCTGTTGAGAGTTTTTATCATGAATGGATGTTGTGCTTTGTTAAATTCTTTTTCTGCACCTATTGAAATGATCATCTGGTTCCTATCTTTCTCTTATTGATGTGATATATCACATTGATTGATTTGTGAATATTGAACCATCCTTGAAACATAGAAACAAATCCCACTTGATTGTAGTGAATGATTTCTTTTAATGTATTGTTGGATTCAGTTTGCTAGTAATTTTTTGAGAATTTTTGCATCCATGTTCATGAGGGATACTGGTCTATAGTTCTCTTTTATAGTGGAGTCTTTATCTGGTTTTGGTATCAGGGTAACGCTGGCCTCATAGGATGAATTTTGAAGTTTTCCTTCCTTTCCTCTTTTTTGGGATACTTTGAGAAGAATAGGTCTTAACTCTTCTTTAAAGGTTTGGTAGAATTTGCCTGTGAAGCCTTCTAGTCCTGGACTTCTGTTTGTTGGGAGTTTTTTTGATTACTGATTCAATTTCTTTGCTATTTATCATCTGTTCAAGTTTTCTATTTCTTCCTGTTTCAGTTTGGTAGTTTACACGTTTCTAGGAATTTATTTTTTCCAGATTGTCCAATTTGTTGGCATATATTTTTTCATAATATTCTCTTATAATTGTTTGTATTTCTGGGCTGCTGGTTGTTATTTCTCCTTTCTCATTTGTAATTTTATTTGAATCCTTTCTTTTTTTCTTGGTAGGTCTGACTAGAGGTTTATCAATTTTATTAATTTTTTCAAAGGACCAGCTCCTGGTTTCACTGATTTATTTTTTGTTTGTTTGTTTGTTTTTGTTTGTTTTTGTTTTTGTTTTTTTGGGGGGTTCTATATCATTTATTTCTGCTCTAATCTTTATTATTTGCTTCCTTCTGCTGGTTTTAGGCTTTGTTGTTCTTTTTCTAGCTCCTTTAGGTGTATGGTTAGGTTGTTTTTTTGAGGTTTTTCTTGCTTCTTGAGGTAGGCCTGTGTTATTATATACTTCCCTCTTAGGACCAGTTTTGCTGCATCCCAAAGGCTTGGGATCATTGTGTTTTAGCTGGAGTCATCACAGTTCTGGACTTCAAGTTATATTACGAAAGCTGTAATGATCAGCTGGCACAAAAATAGACTCATATATCAATAGAAGAGAATAGAAAATGCAGAAATGAACCCAAAACTATATGGTCAATTAACCTTCAGGAAAGCATATCTAATGGGGAAAAGACAGTCTCTTCAACAAATGGTGTTGGGAAAACTGGACAGCAACAAGCAAAATAATGAAATTAGACCACTTTCTTACACCAAACACAAACATAAATTCAAAATGGATGAAAGACCTAAATGTGAGACAGGAAACCATCAAAATCCTAGAGCAGAATGCAGGCAGTAATCTTGTTGACATTGGCCATAACAACCTCTTTCTAGGTATGTCTCCTGAGCCAAGGGAAACAAAGGCAAAAATAAACTATTGAGACTTCATCAAAATAAATAGCTTCTGTACAGCAAAGGAAACAATCAACAAAAATAAAAGGCAACCAACCGAATGGGAGAAGATATTTGCAAATGACATATCCAATAAAATGGTTAGCATCCAAAATATATCAAGAACTTATACAACTCAACACTCAAAAAACAAATAATTTATTTTAAAAATGGGCAGAAGACATGAACAGACATTTCTCCGAAGAAGACATCCAGATGGCCAACAGACACATGAAAAGATGCTCAACATCACTGGTCATCAGGGAAATGCAAATCACAACTCTAATGAGATATCACCTCACACTTGTCAGAATGGCTAAAATCAACCACACAAGAAACAAAGTATTGGTGAGGATGTGGAGAAAAAGGAACCCTTTTGCACTGTTGGTGGGAATGCAAACTGGTGCAGCTGCTGTGAAAAACAGTATGGAGGTTCCTCAAAAATCTAAAAATAGAACTACCCTATGATCCAGCAATTGCACTGCTAGGTATTTTCCCAAAGAATACAAAAATACTAACTCAAAGGGATACATCCACCCTAATGTTTATAGCAGCATTATCTATAATAGCCAAATTATGGAAGCAGACCAAGTGTCCACCCACTGATGAATGGATAAAGAGGTGATAAATATATACACAATGGAATAATTATCAGCCATAAAAAAAGAATGAAATCTTGCCATTTGCGACAACATGGTGTTAGAGAGTATTATGCTAAGTGAAAATAAGTCAGAGAAAGACAAATCATATGATTTCACTCATATATGGAATTTAAGAAAACAAATTAGTAAAGGGAGAAAAAAGAGAGAGGCAAACCAAGAAATAGACTCTTAACTATAGAGAACAAACTGGTTACCAGAGAGGAGGATTGGTGGGGGTTGGGTGAAATAGGTGATGGGAATTAAGGAGTGCACTTGTGATGAGCACCAGGTGTTACATGGAAGTGTTGAATCACTGTGTTGTACACCTGAAACTAATATTACACTGTATGTTAACTGGAATTTAAATTAAAAAATAAAGTGTAGATCAAAGGTCAAAAATAAGTAAGTTGTAAAGATAAAATATGAAAATAAAAAATATTTTATATGAACATAAAAAAGAGAAAAAAGAAACATTAAATTATGGTCACTCAGATGATTTCTTTTTAAGTAGGCTCCATGCCTAATGTAGGGCTTGAACTCATGACCCTGAGATCAAGAGTCACATGCTCTACCAATTAAGCTAGCCAGGTACCCCAGGAAACACTAAATTATGAATAACAAAAAACAATGGAATAGTTACAATAAGTTTAAAAATATTATTTTATCTAATACAAACAGTTTCTTATTCTGAATGTAAAGAGAGGAATACAGTATTTATTAACAGAAAATTAGATGCTCCCCTATACTACTAAATACAATTATTTAAAGAATATTGTTTAAAGGAGTTGTCAAATCATTAGGCTGCTCATAATGCCCTCGTGTCTAAATTTAATCCTGCATGTGTACATCTGAATATACACCCACAAGTTTATGTTACAAAATTTTTCAAAGTATTTTCTGTCTCTACCATTTTGAATTTTTGAAGGATAGCACCAGCATGACTACTCCTTAGAGATATTCTGACTTGACAGAAGTGTCAAACCTGGAAGTTAATCAGGTTATTCTACCGAAGCATAGTTTAGAATCAGATAAGCACCTCAATGTTCAAGGTTTCAAGGTCTACCTATTTATCAGATAGCCTCATTTTTCATTCACGGTGGAATGCTTTCTGAAGGCTTTAGAAATTCTCTCGGGTGGAGAACAAGCAGTACTTCTGAATTGTTTTTAGGAAATGAAACTCCTTTCCTAATAAAGTTAGGAAAGTTAGGAATCATCCTCAACATAAGATGCTTACACTATTCAAATAAGTTAACTCATATGCCAACGACTGAACTCAGCTATTGGAATGTTAATGCATGGAGAACCACTTTGTTGGAGGCAAAGTTGCTTAGAATTTCTGGAAATTTCCACTACTTTGCTGCTCCTGGAACTCTGTATTGAATGAGCAAAGAGGATGGATGGACAGATGACAGGTGGAGAGAAAGAAAGGGACAAAGGAAGGTGGGGGAAAAAAGGAACAAAGAAGGTAGAGAAGGCCCAAAATAAAGAAGGAAAGAGAAAAAGGGAAGGAAGGCGGGCAGACACTTGGATAGATAGAAAACCAGGTTAAAAATCTATTTGCTAAAAATGTGCTGAGAGAAAACAAAGGAAAAACATATTTACAATATAATCAAACAGTTCTTTGAAAAATCACATAAAATTATTGCCTATGAACTAGACTCATTTTAGTTGTTATGGAAAACTGGTATTTGAATTTGAACTGATTTGGGTCCTTCAAATTGAGAGCCAAATTTTTAGAATATTAGCATAAGCCTCCATATTTCTAAAATGTAATGGTATCGAGTATGTTTTTCTACCTGATTTTCCATCTCACATGCCAGAAATCACTAGAGATGAAATATCCTCCCTCCCTTCTAGGAATTTATATAACTGGGGATCTATGGCGCCCTGGTTAGAAGCACAGGATTTGGAGGCAACTAGAACTAGATCCCAATACTGATCCTCTGGATTGAACTTTCTGTGCTTTAGTTTCCATTTTGATGATAAAAGAATAATCACTGCGTTTAAAATTTCATTGTGAAAATCAAATGAGATCATGTATTTATTTAAAACTCTCAAACCATGCCTGGCACTAATCAAAGCTCAGTCAATAGTAACTTCTGCCAAATATTAACGAAGGGGCAGATATTTATTTGCATGTGATTTATTTCTATGCAGAGGAAACCAATAATAAATGAGTAATTAACTGACTTCATATACCAAAAGCAATATCAGGCTTTATAAGAAAGAAGAGGGGGAGAAGGGAAAACCACAGACATAGGGAGTGAAATTTGGATAAATCAGTAATTCGCTGAGAAAGGCTAATCAAGGTGTTCTGCACCTAGGCAGATGGAGGAGCACCAAAGAAGTCAGATTTTATGAACTCTCCAGGAAAGCCAGACTGCTTAGCCCTAGGTTGGGGGGCTAAAATGTCTGAAAGTAGGATTCTTGGTGCCTTTGGCTAGCACCAGGTCTGCACTACTTCCCTGACCAAAATTCCTTTATCTTTCAAAAATCTAACTGCACTCCTCTGCCGCGCTAGTTTATGGTGCTCTGTGGTCCCCTTGGTTGTACTCAATTCATTTTGTAATTACAAATGTCCTTTTTGATTGATCAGTGGCTCTCTTTCCCTCAAACTGTCATATCCAGAAGAACATGGATCTTTCCTGATTTATTCCTTGAGGCATGCTCCGCATGGGGCACATCACGTGACAGTGCACAGAATGAGGAGGGGAAGGGGAAAGGGGGAAAGGCGAAAGGGAGGCGGAAAGGGAAAAGAAAGGAGGGGAAAGAAAGGAGGGAGTGGAGGGGGGAAGAAAGAACGAAAACAAACAGGTGGGCACAGTCTGGTACAAGATAGGTAAAATAAAGTGTTTTGATAGTTTAGAGACAGGAATTACCACCCTAGATTTAGGCAATTACATAAAACTTCCAAGAAGAATTGCCATTTTAACTATGCCTTCAAACATGGGTAGAATTTAAAGATTCCCACTGGGAAAGCATGGGACGTGGCATAAAATGTGTCTCAGTTTCTCTAGGACAGAAGGTCTCTGAGGGGCACTGTAAGTGTTGAGGCTAGAAAGGTGTGCAGGCTGTCAGACCAAGCCATTTGACCAAGCCCCTGGAGGATGTGGGTTGGAGAGGAGACATGCTCACATCTGTTTTCTGGAAATATGAATTTCCTAAGGCAGAAAAGCTGACTGTGAGAGAGGAAAAAATCTGAAGCAGGGAGCCAATTTAATATGGGCTAAATTATTCTTTCTGTTATTTCTGTAACAGTCGTTTTATTTATACTCGCCAATAGCCTACCAAACATTCAGAGCTTAGTTTTGACAAGTGGTGATGATACTCAATTCTTCGAGGAATTTTTCCTGAAACAAAATCACCAAGATGAATAATTAGAATATCTGGAGAACTATTCAAGCCTTTTCTAAACATGCATTTATCTATGTCTGGCTAGCATGCAAATTAGAACTTAAACTCCAGGGAATAATGTCATGGAATTCACAGAGAGTAGATAAACCCGAGAAGAGCCAAGGAGGTCATGAATATGTAGACTTCTTTATTCAAAATTAGAAAGGCAGGTAAATCCTATTTTGACAAAAGTCTTTAATTTCCAACTTTAATAATAGCAGTATTTACTGTGTAGCCCCAATATTCTAGGTACAGTACCAGGGCAGTGTATACATTATTTCATTTAATGAACATAATTAAAATATAATAATTATTTCATTTCTTTATTTTGTTTATTAAATAGCTCCTTGCTATTTTAAAGTATTTTCCCAATCAGCTCACCAGGAATTCTACTAAAATAAACATACCCCCTTGGGTGCCTGGGTGGCTTAGGTGGTTAAGCAACTGCCTTAGCTCAGGTCATGATCCTGGAGTCCTGGGATCGAGTCCCGCATGGGGCTCCCTGCTCAGCAGGGAGTCTGCTTCTCCCTCTGACCCTCTCCCCTCTCATGTGCTCTCTGTCTCAAATGAATAAATAAAATCTTTAAAAATATATATATAAACACACCCCCTTGTCCCTACCCACCCCTCCGTGCCAGGCTCTAACGCCACCCTCACCACCTTCCCCAGCGCCACTTCCTCCTTCTGAAGGGCATTCTCTGCCTCCACAAAGTCCTGGATGTCCTTCCTCAGCTCATTTAGCGATGTCATCCTGCCCCTACCTGACATGATCCTGCCCGGGGCCACCTCTGTCCGGTTCTTGCCCCATCACCTCCTCCCTCTTTACCCTCCACCCCCAGTTGGCTCCTCACAGCTGGCTGCTTCGCTGTGCCCCGGGGCAGATAGAACAGGACAGCCTTGTCGCCTGCTCACCTCAACCCTCCACCAACTAGGCTGCAGCAGAGGTGGGTGGCAGCGACAGCCGGCAAAGACCCTGGAGGTCATGGCCGGGGCTGACAGAGGAGGAGGCGCTGCACTAAGTGCTGGGAGTACGCCTGTTCTCCCGGGACTGGCATTCTAGGGACAAGAAATAAGACTCGTGTGTAAGATATGTAGCTGCCTGCCCTGAGGCAATTTTCACCCCTGCTGCAGTGACGGGACCTCTTCCTACTGCAAACGGTAGAGGTCTTGACGTGGCCACACCGAGCATTAACTAAGGCAAAATACAGACTTTTTCAGACTAACAAAACACAGAAAATTCAGTGTCAGAAGATCTAAGCTGTAAGAAATGTTAAGTTCTTCAGGCAGCGGGAATACCATACCAAGTCAAAACTACACCTGCACAAAAATTAGGAGTTATAAATGGAATTTTTTTTTAAAGATTTTATTTATTTATTTGACAGAGAGAGACACAGCGAGAGAGGGAACACAAGCAGGGGGAGTGGGAGAGGGAGAAGCAGGCTTCCCGCGGAGCAGGGAGCCCGATGCGGGGCTCGATCCCAGGACCCTGGGACCATGACCTGAGCTGAAGGCAGACGCTTAACGACTGAGCCACCCAGGCGCCCTATAAATGGAATATTTTTTAATGGTAAGAATTCATTTGGGTATAGAATTTGGGCTGAAAGTTGTTTTAATTTTTCCTTTCAGTACTTCAGAGATGTTGTTCTATTGACTTTGATTTGTATTTGCGTTCTCGCTCCCACTCTGTCCCGCTCCCTCTGTTCCACTCCCCATCTCCATCTCCCTCCCCGTGTCGCAGTCGCCGTCTCCATCTCCCTCCCCGTGTCGCAGTCGCCGTCTCCATCTCCCTCCCCATGTCGCAGTCGCCGTCTCCATCTCCCTCCCTGTGTCGCCGTCTCCCTCCCCGTGTCGCAGTCGCCGTCTCCATCTCCCTCCCTGTGTCATCTCCATCTCCCTCCCCGTGTCACAGTCGCCGTCTCCATCTCCCTCCCCGTGTCACAGTCGCCGTCTCCATCTCCCTCCCCGTGTCATCTCCATCTCCCTCCCCATGTCGCAGTCGCCATCTCCATCTCCCTCCCCGTGTCACAGTCGCCGTCTCCATCTCCCTCCCCGTGTCACAGTCGCCATCTCCATCTCCCTCCCTGTGTCATCTCCATCTCCCTCCCTGTGTCATCTCCATCTCCCTCCCCGTGTCACAGTCGCCATCTCCATCTCCCTCCCTGTGTCATCTCCATCTCCCTCCCCATGTCGCAGTCGCCATCTCCATCTCCCTCCCCATGTCACCGTCTCCCTGCCTGTCTCCATGTGTCTGTCTGCCTCTCTCTCTCTCTCTCTCACTCATACACACACAGTTTTATATCCCACTAAATATCACCATCCAAGCAGGAATCTCCCTGGTAGAAATTTTGTTTTATGGCTAGTAGTCTAACTGTACTTGCAGCAAAATAGTTTCAGTTTAACAAAGAGGCAAAAATGTTTCAAATTGCTTTCAGTGCAGTTATTTACAAAAAGTGCTTGTGAACAGAATAGCAGACTTTATTGGGTGCCTTTCAGCGTCTGTGCAATCTGTATGTAGGATGCCGTGGATTCCACACAAGTGGGTGCTATTCTTAGTGCTGCTTTCAGTTGAGGGAACGGTCTTAGGTCAATTTTTAGTGTGTCCATGACTGATCTGATGGTGAAGCTGGAGCCATAACCTAGATCCCTTTGGCTTTAAAGAAGGCTGAAGGGACAACCATTCAAATGCCCAGGTGATGTGTTAACATTTCCCGGTCCTGGGTTTTGTTTGTTCAAATCAAGACTGAAGATATCTAAAGGGCCAGGGGCCACACTGTGTGAGACGCATCCAGGGGGGATGAAAAGTAAAGATGGAGGAGTTCATAGTTTCTGTGCCTGCACCAGATGTAGGCCACATTAAGAAAATTTGATTAAATAAAACTCCTTATGGAGAGAAAAGGTCTTCTGTCAAACATCTCAAAAATTGGTATGGCTAATATTTGTAGGTCATGCTTATTTCACTTAATAAAATCAACTCTTGAAAAATGCAGTCTTAAAAGAACTATACTTTAAAAAGTTATTTCTGATAGATGTATTTGAACCAGAGATTGCAGACCTACTGTGCTGGGTAATTAGATTTTCACATGTCACAAGGGGAAAAATAAAGGAAAAATACAACATGTCACAAGTTTGAAGTCCCCCAACACATTCCCATGTTCACATAAAAGAAAAGAAAATGACCAAGTGAGCCAAGACTTAGGATAGGCCATCTGCTGTTTAAAAAAACATAAAATAGGGGCGCCTGGGTGGCTCAGTCGGTTAAATGCCTGCCTTTGACTCAGATCATGATCCCAGGGTCCTGGGATCGAGCCCCATGTTGGGCTCCCTGCTCAGCAGGGAGCCTGCTTCTCCCTCTGCCATTCCCCCTGCTTGTGTGCACTCTCTCTATCAAATAAATAAAAAATAAATGAAATCTTTTTAAAAATTAAAAAAAAAAACTATATAATTAATCAGACAAAATCGAAGTTTCTTTCTTGCTCAAGTAAGATTTCCTGGGCATGAGACCCATTGACAGGGCAGTCCCATTCCGGGATGTCAGGGAGGCTGACACACTCTATTTTCTTTACGTTGCTTCCAGTCTCCTTGGCAAACACCCCCATTCCAGCCCACCAGGCAGGACAAAAGCACAGGGTGCATCATGGAGGCACTCAGGGCCAGTTCTGAAAGCAGCACACATCGCTATTTTTCCACATTCCTGTGGCTCAACCTAGGCACGTGGCAACATCTAACTTCAAGAGGGTTTTGGACATGTAGTGTGGGATGGGCGTGGGCAGCACTTCTCAGCGAGAACTCTGTGCTACAGCAGGGCAACATGGCTTTCTAGCTGACTGTCAGCTGCCCCTACTGTAAGCCCCCAACCAAGCTCTCATCCGGAGGGTGGCAAGGTGTAATGAAATGTCACAGAGTGATTCTGACAGCAATGATTTACTGACCACTTAGCTGCCAGACATGGTTCAGCTCTTTACTCATATTCCCAAATTGGGGGAGGGGTTTGGTTTTAGAGTTTTTTTCTTTTTTAATTGGACAATGCTGTGGTGTGTGGGGAGGGAGGAAGTAGGAAGTAGCCAGGTTCTTGAGTAGCTGATGAAGCCTGCTCTGTGTGTACATCAGGGATCTTCTTAATCTGGAAAACTATCAGGTTTTCTAAGAACTTTCACATTTATTATCTAATTTGAACCTCACAATGGCACCGTGAAGTAAGTAAAATAAATCTTACTGCCATTTTGAGGAAAGGGAAACACAAGTATAAAGAAGTTGGACTTTACCTCAAGTCCTCCAGCCACTGAGGCCTAGACTAGATTCTGGACCTGTGACCTCTAATTTGGTAATGCTTCCCATTACCTGAACTGGGTGGCAATGGTCCAAAGGGCAATTAAATGGAGATCTTTCCAAGAAAATGTATTTCTTGACCTTTGGTCAGTAATGGTGTATGTTCGGTTTGACTGCTTCTGAAATTTTTTTAGCATTAGAGTTGCAAAAATACCTTCCTGTCACTCTTTGACAATTGAGAGGAAAGACCTTTGAACTGGAAGTAACAGAGAAGCCAGGATAATCTATATTAGGTTACGTTCATTGGTTGAAATCCTAGAAAACGTAGAGCCCAAGGAGATTCCTGGAGAATTTTTTCTTCTATTGGCTGGTCACCTAGATCATGCTGTTCAACTGTCCTGTCCCTCTGAGACATGGAGGCTGCACCAGAGAATACCTGGAAGGGGATCGGACTCCCGAAGGCCCTGAGGCTGGACATCTGTTCACCAGAGCTATTGATCATGCAGTCGCCTCTGAGGTCTTTATGGCCTTCTGGAATTAGAACCAGGGATTCATCTTTTTCTATTCAATCTTGTTATGAAACGGTCATGTTCTACAGCAAATGGTTATTAGGCCACCACATGCCTGAGCTTCCAGTCACTTGGAAAGCCTTACCAGTAATGTCCTCCATGAAATGTTAATCAGAATCTTCCTTTACAGGATCTTACAGATCTTTAAAAACCTCACAGTGAACATGAGCACCTATGAGCAGCCTAACAGCCTCTCCAGCCCAAATCAAAGAACAACATTTTGCTGATGCTAATTTAGGCCATTTTTATATTGAATCATCTTTATTAGCAAATAGTGCTGAAGCAAGTGGATATCCCTAAGGGGGAAGAAAAGAATCTCAACCTAAACCTTATACCTTTTATAAAAAAAATAACTCACAATGGATCAAGACTTGTTACAATCTGAAACTGTGAAACCAAAAAAAGAGAGGGATGTCTTTGGGATCTAGGACTATTCAAAGAATTCCTAGATTTGACACTAAAATTATGATCTATAAAAGGAAAGATAATTGAACCTCATCAAAATTGAAAACTTTTTGTTCTGTCAAAGCCCATATGAAGAGCATGAAATGACAAGTTACAGACTGGGAGATATCTGTAAACCACATATGTGACAAAGTGCTTCTAGAATCTGAGTAAAGAACTCTCATAATTCAACTGTAAAAAAAAAAAATCTAATTAGAAAACGTGCAAAAGACCTGAAGAGACAGTGCCCTGAAGGAGCTATGCAGATGGCAAGTAAGCATGCAAGAAGATGGTCAACATTATTAGCCATTATTTAAAATGCAAACTAAAACCCCAATGAGGTATCACTACACAGCTATGGGAATGGCTACAAGAACAACAAAAATGCCAAAAATACCAAATGCCACCAAGGATGCAGTGGGAATGTAAAATGACACAGTCCTCCTGAAAAAAAAAAAAAAGTCTGCCAGTTTGCTAAAAATTAAACATACAACCTCTATACAATGCAGCAAAGGCATTCTGTGAGCATCTATCACAGAGAAATAAGAACTTATTTTCATATAAGGCTGTGCATCAATGTCCCTAGCCATTTGATTTGTAATAGCCAAAAACAGAAACCAGCCCAGATGTCTTTCAAGGGATGAATGGTTAAATAAACTGTGGTTCACACATACTATGGAATACTACTCAGCAATAAGAATTAAGTATTGATCACACAAAAACTTGGCTGGATCTCCAGGGAATTAAAAACAAAAAAGTTTATCCAGAAGATTACATACTGTATGATTCCATTTGTATGACATTTTTGAAGTGACCAATTTTTAGAAATGGAAGACAGATGAGTAGTTGCAAAAGGTCTGGGACTAAGGAAGGTAGAGAATAGGGCCAGGAGGGAGTCAGGATGCCTAACGAAGACAACACAAGAGGTACTTACAGTGTTGGAATTGTTTGGTATCTTGACGGTGGTGGATACACAAACCTGCACTGGTGATTATATTGTATGGAACGTAACACACACAAAGATACACACACACGCGTGGCTACAAGTGAAACAGAAATCTAAAGATCAGTGGCTTCTATCAATATCAGTATCTTGGTCATGATGCTATACTAGATTTTTCCAAAATATTACCATCAGGGGGTACTAGGAAAAGCTTGTAAGGGAGGTCTATACTATTACCTTACAATTGCAGGTAAACCTATGATGATCTCAAGCAAAAAACTGGATTTGAAAAAAAAAAAAAAGTCTTTTGTAATCCACTCCCGATTAAACTTCTCTCACTTCTCTCATTACCTTTTAATTTAAAGAACCTGGGCGCCTGGGTGGCTCAGTTGGTTAAGCGACTGCCTTCGGCTCAAGTCATGATCCTGGAGTCCCGGGATCGAGTCCCACATCGGGCTCCCTGCTCAGCAGGGAGTCTGCTTCTCCCTCTGACCCTCTTCCCTCTCGTGCTATCTCTCATTCTCTCTCTCTCAAATAAATAAATAAAATCTTTAAAAAAATAAATAAATAACAATTTAAAGAACCTATCAGGAAAGTCAGAGGAGTATTTGATGTTTCCAAATGAGGGTCCTCTGTTGTATTCAAATCTCTCCTGGGTTCCTTATCCTGTGATGTACAGTATCTGCCATTAGCAATTCAAACGCTTCCAGATGGACCCAAGTGCTTTAGCTATCTTAGCACCAAGGCCATCATTTAAATGTGTCCTCCCTGTTGCCCATCATTCATCCATCGAAAGATGAGCTCCAGATTTGCATACCACCCCACAGGGCAAACAGGTGATTACTTATAATCTAGTCACAAAGGGGCCTATAAAAATCCTTCAAGCCAAAAAGAACACAGAATTACAGCAGAGGGCCTCATCCTGAAATGAAGAATTAAAGATGTAAGCAGAATAAACAAAAGAACATAAAAGCTCGCAAGAAGAAAGCCAACCTTCTGTTCCATTTAGCTACGAAAGTGCATTGCTCACCTCAATTCCATTTGAGCCTAGCAACCATGTTAATCATAAGACAGGCTAGAACCTGGCACACACCACAAAGAGATACTCCCAGGCTCCTGGAAGGCAATTATGTATCGCTCAACCCTCCACCCCCAACAAACCAAGGATTATGACTACCTGTCATGTTCACAGGATCCAAAACCCTGAGTCCACACATGGAGCTGATTTTGTAGGTGGATGCCTGGTAGCCTGTTAGAATCCTACTTGAATTTCTTTTAGCAGCAAGATCAATAGCAGTATGGGGGTGGGCAAGCTAGACGTTTAATCCCCGAGTGTTTGCAAATGAAGCCTCAGTGGCTCCAACTTTATTTCTACTAGCTGAACCATGAGTGCTACTAGTGTGGCACAAGCTGCATCACCATGTTATCTGGAAGGTCTCACCCACGGTCCCTAAGCTAGCAATAAGCAAAGAACTACGGACATTTGGTTCTAAAATTTCAAAACTCCCTTCTCCCTAGATTAAGGGGCCCAGCCCAGCCAGTAGGGTTTAACATCATTCATCCAAATTTTTAAGGAGTGTGGAAGTCACAGAGAATACACAGACAAGAACTTAGGAATAGAAAACAATTTCTAAGCCGGAGAGAAGCTCAAATGGCCAAAAGCCACGGAACCCAAAAGAAATAGTAAACACCAAATAACAGAGTTAGAGATTCAAGTATCAAGAAGAAAAACAAGAATCGGTATAATTTAAAGAGGCATTGAACTCTTACCAGGAATAAACATGTCCGAATGAGCCCCCTTCGTGCCTCCAGATGCATTGTGGGTAGGAAGACCAGCTGTTAATATAGGACCAAGGATAAGAAGGCAGACAGAGAAAACATGGAAATGGTTAAAACCTACTGAGAACACCTGTGTGCCCTGTGTACTGAGTACACCTGTGCACTCAGCTCAGCTAGTCGCTGGGGAGTACCAGACTCAACAGTTTGTAATATAATCATTTAGCAATTCCAACCACGGTCTCCGTCTTAAGTTCCACAGGGATTTCTGAGAAACAGCGAAGGCACAAGGGAAGGAAAAGATTAAGAAGGTTTCAACATTTACTCTCCAAATTAGGTGGCCTCTTATAAAGAATCAGTTTTCTTAACAAACCTGCTCTCAGGTGTGAGCAGGAGAGCGAATTCTAAGGAAGTCCCATAAAAAGGTGAGTACGCCATGACCCTACTATATTGCAAGATCAGGTAAATACAGATAAAAAACAAACAAACAAACAAAAAAAAAAAACAAGACCTAACTGGAGAAGCTTTGGGAATTCGAATAGGAAGCCTGGCAGTGAGCGGGCTGCAGATGAATGTTTGGCAATCATAAACAGCCAGGCCGGCTGAGGAGGCAGGCTGCAGGGCATTCATGACAGCAAGCATCTCTTCAAAGCAAATAAGGGTGAACCGAGGCAATGGAAGACGCAGCAGTAAAACATTCCCACATTTCTCTCACTGGCTCTTGGGACAGGCACACTTATTCAGAGCAATGATGGTTGGTGAAGTATTTCTATTCCCTGCAGATAGAAATTTAATCAATTGTGGAGTAGATATTCCCCAGACAAGAAGTTTCATGGAGAGAAATTCAAAGCAATGATATAATTCCACTGGGCACTAAGGAAAAAAAAAAATACTAGTCACCTTATTGTTCCTTTTGGGCAGGTTGGATTCTCCAAGGATATCACCCCGTTCAAGGAGGAAATTCATGGCTATTGCCATGGGACTGAGACTGAGTACCAAGTAGCTCAGCTGCAATGAATCCAGCACAGGAGCTCCACAGGAGAAAGAGGCAAAGAAGTCAGGGATTACCAATGCAAGAATGCACGGCAGGGGCGGGTTTACTGAAGCCACCTGGGTCACATTAGGTGTGGTTCAAACTTAAAGCCATGTCATCATCTAAGGAAAAGAAACAAATGCCTTATAAATGAGCTACTTCAATAAAGTCACTACTTCTTCCTCTTGAAGAAGTTGCTCAAGAACAAAAGAAAGAGGGCAGCTGTTCCATTTCCTGTTTCTTACCATTTTCACATTTAAATTCCTCTCCCTGCCTGTCCAGGGCCTCTATTACCCTATTTCCTTCTACCCCGACTTCTTTATCCTCACTCACATCTGCCCATTCTTGTGCCACCCACTCTCGTCAGGTAGACAGGAGTAAAGAAAACAGAAGTATGGTCTGATAGTTCTTCCATGTAAAAATGGATTCTTATATTAAAAAGACCCTTCTTTTATGCAGGGTAAGCCATCCAAAGGAGGAGTAAAAGGAATCCTAGAAGACAGACAGAGCTGGCCACTGAAGCCTGAAGGGCTGGGTCAGTCGTTGATCTCACAGTCTGTCAGTCTTTCTCCATCGGCCATTCAAATGGTGCAAAGGGAGCCATCATTCGGATGTGGGAGAGTAGAGAGTAATCCAACATGAAATGTAAATTTTGAAATGCCCTAAGACCGATGCTGCTGGTTCAGCATTTCCCAAAGCATAGTCTGTGGACTGAAATAGGAGTCGGTGATGAAAGAGTCCATGCTTGAATAAATTTTGGAGAAGCTAGTTCAGACCAAAGTAAGTATACATCTGTGTGCAAGACTGTTCACAGACATTAATCTGTGAATATGGACTGTGATTTTCCAAAGGTGTGGGGGACAGAGAGTACAGTAGTACCCTGCCTTTCCTACTCCTCTTCAACCATGAAACGCTTTGCTTCACTGAACGCCTTTAAGGACTATTGTTTTTTAGAATCCACTTTGGAAAGCAATATATTACGGAGAGTTAATAAAAATTAACAGAGTCTACGCTTGTCAAAGACACCACAGGACCACTGGTAAACTAGATTTAATAAAACCTTAAAATCATAGTTAAGTGGACTGACCCACACCAAAGTGGAGATCTGGTAAGCTGCTACCCTGAAGATAAACTAGACTGTATCATAAGAACCAGGCTAAGAAGGAAAGCAAAGTCCATGGAAATTTTCTGGAGAGCCCAAACTGGCAACTATAAGGTCAGAACAGGGTGATATGGAGGCAAGAGGAAACCCCACAGGGAATCAGACATGGATGATTTTACATTTATGTGGCTCCAGAGTTCATAAACAAAATGCTAGCCCCTGATTCCCAAAATAATGTGCTACCAGGGCTTCTTAACATGCCAGCTTCATTTGCAGAGTAATGAAAGGAACATTAAGTTAGGAGTCATGAAAACTCGATTTTCAGTTAGCCCAGTGGTCTGCTAGAACCAGCCTGCACTAGCTCAGCAAGCGCCAATTATGTGCATTTTTTCCCAGTTCCAAACTGAATAAAGTCACGTTGGTAGCCATGGTAAAAATATTTACATTACAGAAATTTGATAAACTTTACAAATCAGGGCTTTCTTTCCTACCCCCCTTCCCCCACTGCCAGCCACCCTCAACAGAGAGCTTATTAAACATTTACCAGCACACACCATTGGCCATGACCTAGGTTTGTGACATTTGGTTTATCTGGCCTTATCTGTAAAGTTAAGTGAATTGTAATAAGTCTTCACTGTTTCAGAGTGTAATGACCCAACGATAAACTAAAATAAGGTATCAGATTTATACATGATAGTTTGTATTCTTGGTAGTTATTTGTTGGGGGAAAAAAAAGACAAATAGCTATTATGAATTGGACAACTTTTAAACACACTGTATTTTGTATTAGTCACAATAGCACCTATAGGTTTGATAAATATTAAATATGAGGGAGACAAGTGATATTTATTTGATAAGAGGAAAGACAGCATTTAGAATAATTAAGATAATTACATATCTTTTTATGATATGTAATATCATACAAAGCTCCCTAGGGATTCCCCAAAAATGGCCAAGCAACAGAAACACTGGACATTGCTAAAATTCGGCTTCCCATTTCAGGTTCCAGCAAGAGCAACCTACTAAGAATCTCCAAGAACAAGCTAATATCCCTAATGATTCTTATGTAGGTGACTGACAGTAGAGTTCCCCATATCCATCTGACTGGGATGGTCTTGATGATCTTTTATTTCCTTTTTATACACATATTCTACAATCCTGAGAGGATAAGGTGAGGAATCTGCAAATGATACCTTAGGAAAAAAATGGTTAAAAAGAAATAAACCCAGAAAAAATTCTACTTTAAAAAAAAAAGTTTGGAAAAAAAACGGATCAAGAAAGCTCCCTAATTGGTCCTCTTCATTTCTTTCACTCCTTGCTTCAGCTTTGGGAACTAGTCCTTTGCAATCTTAGATAAAGTTGTTAGAAAAGTACTCTTTGTAACTAGGATGACCTGACAATTTATGATCCAAACCAAGACCATCAAAGAATGAAAGGAGGGGGCCATTAGTAATTCCCCTGAGACATCAGGCACAAAGGCATAAACTTGGACTGCCTCAAGCAATCTGCAGTCTAATTTCATTTGGTAGCTTTCAAAAACCAGAAAATAGCTATAATGCTCTCCCTCCTGGTTTTTTAACCATTTCTAACCCTTTTTTAAGGGTTAAGAATCTTAACATGTAAAACAGAATCAAATGTATTTGAAAGGGGTGAGGAGCCCAGACTCTACCTGTTGACTTCCCTTTGCCTCTCTGGATGGTGCTTGAAGCACCTCCAACAGAATCCTAAGAACTGGTAGTTTGAAAACTAAGATGACAAGGTGGGCAGCACAAGATGACCTTTCTAATATTAAGTTTGAGAATTCTTGGATGATTGCATTTTGAATGCAGGACAAAGATGGCAAGGGAGAAAATATTCATAGGCTTATAATTCCCAGTTTTTCTACTTTAAAAAAGTATATTAAATACATACAAAATTATTATATTGCAGAGTATAAAAAAATAACTAATACAACGCACCTGCAAGCAACCACTGATAGTTTAGGGAATGTTAGCATTGTACTGGAAAGTCCCTCTGTTACTTTCGCTTCCCATCTCCATTCTCTCTCTCATCCTCCACCCCCAAAAGTAACCACTATCTAGAATTTGTGTGTGTCATCCCTCCACAATTTGGTGGGCTGTCTATAGCTGAGGGCTAGCAAAACACGTGAAGCAGGGGATGAAGACCCTGCTAACTCAGGGAAAGACAACTCTGTCCTGCATAGCCCACAATTGGCTGACAAATCCTTGAGACTATTTTCCTACAACTGTTTGAATTAATGGGTAAAAGACCCTGGATTTGGCCATTTCACAAGCTGATTGGATGTGGTTAATATAGAAATGCCAATTCTGTACAGCTGTGCAGAATGCTGAGGGTTTAGACGGAGGAAACGGGGAATCTGGCACCAAAAACCTTCACAAACCAATGATTGTAACAGGGTTGTATGCCCAGAAATCGATGGCAGCAGCTTAAGAAAAATGGGCTCATTTATTTTATTTTTTAAATTTTATTATGTTGCGTTAGTCACCATACAATACATCATTAGGTTTTTGATGCGGTGATCCACGATCCATTGTTTTCGTACAACACCCAGTGCTCCATGCAGTACGTGCCCTCCTTAATACCCATCACCAGGCTAACCCATCCCCCCTCCCCCCCCCCCTTGAAAACCCTGTTTGTTTCTCAGAGTCCATAGTCTCTCATGGTTCATCTCTCCCTCCAATTCCCCCACCCATTCTTCCCTTCCTTCTCCTAATGTCCTCCCTGCTATTCCTTATGTTCCACAAATAAGTGAAACCATATGATAATTGACTTTCTCTGCTTGACTTATTTCACTTAGCATCATCTCCTCCAGTCCCATCCATGTTGATGTAAAAGTTGGGTATTCATCCTTTCTGATGGCTGAGTAATATTCCATTGTATATATGGAATCCATCAAAATCCTAGAGGAGAACATAGGCAGTAACCTCTTTGACATCGCCCACAGCAACTTCTTTCAAGATACATCTCCAAAGGCTAGTGAAACAAAAGCAAAAATGAACTTTCGGGACTTCATCAAGATAAAAAGCTTCTGCACAGAAAAATGGGCTCATTTAAATCAGAAAGCCAACTGAACTCAGGAGTTAACAGGAGAAAAAAAACCGTTGGAGAGAGAGAAAGCTAGGGTGTAGCCTGGCCCCTTCAGCCCTTGTTAAATCAGAAAGTGTTTTCTAAGAGTCTGTGTTTTACCTTACACCGTCCTTTTGCTTAGCCTCACATGTTGCTTAAACTTCATTTGAAAGGAAGACAAAGGCAGGGAATAATTATATCATGAACAAGGCAGAATGCTCTTAAATGTCTTTATATCCAAGTGCTAAATTGTGTGCCACAGGCCATTGGAAAACCAGGAAAGCTTGCCTACTGCCCTGGAACAAGGGAGTACTTGTGAGGTAGAGTGAGTACGCACTAAAGACATGTGAAAAGGGAAAGACCAGGTTGACTGGCAGCAGAGAAATCTTCGTAGCAGTAGCAACATTTGAACTGGGCCTTGAACACAGATTAGGGAATGAGGAAATGCAGACTGAAAGCCTTTTTATATTAATAATGAAAATGACTGGCGTTCATTGTGTGCCAGGCACTGTGGTAAGCACTTTGTGTGCATAATTTCATAGACACCTAACCAAGAAACCTCCTAAGTATAAGCATGCCCATTTCACAGATGAGGAAACTGAGACACAGAGAGATTAAAAAACATGGCAAGGTCACACAACTAGGCAGCAGTAGTAGTAGTGGTAGTAGTCAGGATTCACACTCGGGATGTTTGACCCAATAGCCAGGATGCCTAGGGAGAGCAACAACAGGAGAGGGAAGCCCAGACATGGGAGGAAACATGGTGATTGCCAAGGAGTTAGCAAAGACTGGTCACATTGAAGGGCCAACAGGGTGTTTGGTCAAGTCATTCCTCTGCTAAAATTCCTTAACTATCTGCCCCATCCGCTGTGCCTTATACACAGAGATGTTTGAGATTGCTTGTTAAATTTAATTGGCAATGTAAGGAAAGGCCCCAGCACAAGAAGCTATGATATAATTGGGATTCTCACCTATTATGTCTTCTAGTTTGACTAATATTTTGAAGTTTAACAGGGTATGAATAGGTTCATATGGGGAAAAATATCTTTAATACATCAATACCAATTGGGAAAATAGGGATAACACAAGAATGAACGTGTGAGGAGACTTTCAAGAGATGTGAAGTCATCTTTTATTCATCTCTTCATTCAACAAATATTTCCTGATTGGTCATTTTGTATTAGTCCTTGTGCTGGGGCACCAGAGATGTGGGCCCCTCTGAAGGGGCCAAGCAAAAAAAAGGAGCTTCCACTATGCTTCATAACAAAATAGAATTCAATGAGCAGCTGCATCGTTCATTGAACAATGGACATTTATCAACTCCTAATACGTGTTGGATACTCTAAGCAATGACAGATACACATTCCTATCCTCAAGGGCCTCCAAGGGGAGATTAAACCAGTGAACAAATAATGGCAACACAGCAGAATGAGTATCACCTACAAGGGGTTTATAAACTAAAACAAATGTCTGTACTAAAGGAGGATATATGATCCTGATCTGGTCTGCATCTGTTGAGTTCATTCAGAATGAGTTTGGTAGTTTCCTGTCTTGGTTGACAAAGAAGTTCATCTCCCTGGTCTCCAAAGACCAGATCAGGTGACCTGAAAAATCTTGCATCTCTAGGATTCTAATTTTGCACTCCCACAGCAGCTGAGAAATCAGGGCACATAGGCAAGAAGAGGAAAATAAGAGTAACAGAACACCAAGTACAGTGTGTACCCAGATTTGCCAATTCATAAGCTGGTTAAAGTTCCAATTTCACAATATTAAAAACATGGCTTTTGCCTAATTGCTGAATTCTGGAATGTCAGTGGTCGTCCACTAAAAATCACATTTCATTAACCAGAAAATGTGAATTCAGGTAGTTATGTCTCATCAGTCTGTTAGAAAATATAAAATTAAAAAAAAAAACCTCAGTAACTCAGTTGCATTATTTAAAAGAACAATTCCAAATCAAAGCTAAGTGATCACATAGAGGAAGGATTATAACAGCAAAGACAATTTTTCATTAAAATTACTAAAAGAAAAATCTAATCTCAGGCTATAACTTACTAGCTTGTGTGATGTTATGCCAATCACTTACTCTTTCCGGGTCTCAGTTTTCTCATTTGTAAAACAAGGGGGTTGGCAAAAAGTTCCATCTGCATCCTGTGATATTATGAAAACCTAACATTTTAGAATCGTAGTCGAGAGATGGCAAATATTTTGGCCTCCAGTGATACCTGCAGTGGATTGGTGTTTATGAGCTGCCTAGAGAATGGAGAAAGATTCTGATGCCCAGTCCAAGCTCAGAGGGAAAGTGCCAAGAAGTTTAATACTGTCTGGATGAGGCAAGTGGAATGAAGGGCACACAGAGTCATTTTTCTAGTTGAAACTCACATTTTTGAAAAACTAGAAAAATTGAACCCAGAGTGGTTTAGTGACAATGAATAATCACAGAGCAAATTAGTGGATAACACAAATTCTAAGTTGAATTTTTATTACCTATCACCCGTATTCCTTTTTAAAAAATTGACAATTATTGTATCATCTTTCATCTTGTTTCCAAAGAAGTTAAAGTGGCTTACAAAGGTGCACATAATGCAGCAAGATCAATGAATACAAAAAGAAGACAAAAGGAAATCTATACTTCATTTTATCATACTCAGTGCTGTCAAATTAATTTATCCAGAGCATTCATTTTATATTACTACTCTTCTCAGTGATTCCCCAAAGTCCTTCATTATTTTTCCTCAACTGCCCTTCTAAACCAGTATTCCAATTGCACTGTTCTACAATTCCCCACACATCAGACAGTACATCACCATCAGGAAATACCTGACCAGCATGCAAGTTATCTCTCCTTAGCGAGGAACTTCCAGATCTTCCCCTGGAAGCTATGTTAATTTGTGACTTCACTCTCCTTGCTGTGGTTCATGAGACTGACATAAATGTAGGGCAAGAAGATTCTCTTTGCCGTCTTTTTTTTTTTTTTTTTTTATCTGAGAGAGAGCACACGTGTCTGCTTGAGCAGGGGTAGGGGAGGGGCAGAGGGAGAGAGAGAATCTTAAGCAGGCTCCACGCCCAGAGCAGAGCCCAACGTGGGGCTCGATCTCACAACCCTGAGATCATGACCTCGGCCAAAATCAGGAGTCAGACACTTAACTGACTGAGCCACCCAGACGCCCCTCTTTGAAGTCTTTTAATTAAAGAGTTGCGAGTGGCTATAGTCCACTGTGTGAATGGAGAAGCAAAGAAAGCAAGTCTATAGAGAGAAAGAAATGAAGCAAAAATAAAAGAACTTCAAGTTCCTGATTGTTTCCCGGCCTTGACACCAATCTCTCCCTGAGGCCTGGCTCCATATCTGCCATTGAGCTCCCCAAAACACCCCTGAAGCCTTACACTAATTTCCCCCTCTCTTAAGTTTACTCTAGTTTAATTATTCTGCATCCCTATCTGTGTCTTGGCCTTACCTACATCCTGCCTTCAAGTCCCCGTTCAAGGTCACTTCCTCCAGAAAGCTCTTTCTGATCCCCTCAGACAGAAATAATGCCTTATCCTATAAATTCCTACAGTACTGCATTTATGTATTTCTGATGACATATCTGCCTTATACCTTCATGATTATGCATCCTATTTTTTTATCATAATTTCTGAGCTTCTCGTGGAGAAGGATCCATGCCTCACCCATTATGGTAATCTCCATATACCAAGCACATAGAATCACAGTAGAGCAATCATCAACCTTTGTTAAAAGAATGGATGAACGAATGGACACCTTTCATTCATTGTCTACTGTTGTGCAAATCCCTAAACCTCTCTCCTTCAGGCTGGTATTACAGAAGTGGAGATTTGATCAGCCAATTTATCCAGTTAATATGAACAATGTAGACAGACAAATAGGATAATTGTGATCCAAAAATCTACTCCAGGGCCAGAATGATGCCTTTTGGTTGTCAATATTGATCACATTTAATTAGGAAATTGCCAGATCTCTGCTGTTCTTAGTGCTGTGTGGGCATCACCTAAAAGCAAAGGGATGACAAGCTGTTCTGAGCATCTGCAGCCTTTATATAATAAACATGTTTTCATTTAAGAAAATTTGTGCCTGTTTCTGAGTAGGATCAGAGCCTTTTATAATTGCATATCTTTTCCCCATACAAACTTTCTTCATTGGTTATGAAGAGGGAACTATTAATGTATAATTCCTAGAGTTATTAAAGTAATGTTAATTTATTTTAGTTCATACCATATAAATGAATACTTGCAGAGTAGATGCAGAATACAGTTAAAAAATCAAGATTAGGGTTTAAGAAATAATCAATGCAGGAGCAGAGTGGAGTCACCTGAGGTGCATTTTGACTTTATGAAGGAGGTTATTAACCCGTCAGTTACCCTGTGTCCCTTCCAAACACCTCTTTGGTCTTTCATGACCTTATCAGAGCCCTTTCCAGATGAAAGCATCCTATCATCACTATATTTTATGACATACACTCCATTTCTCAAATAGCAGCTTACTCTCATGGTGTGACTTGTTATTGGATCTGTCTAGATCTTGGTTAATCTGCCATCAGTAACAGTTAACAGAGGGTCAGAGCAGCAAAAATGCAAGTTTTCACTTTGCCAGTATCCATAATTTGAAACAGTCATTCAGCAGTAACCAATTTGCTCATATTGGTGTTCAGGCTTAAGCATGTTGCATTTGCATGCAGTAACTGGTAAATAAACCTTAAGTGTTTATTTATTGAGTTTAAACTCACTCCATTGCTATTATTAAAAATAAACCAAGAATTAGGACTCTTAATACCTATGGCATTTTATTATCTTATAATAAGTTGTGCTTATCAATCTTAGTTTCTTAAATCCACGCTTTGAAAAGGCATATTGGAAAAGCATCATTGACTATCTCTAACATAAACAATAGATTGTCATATCTTCTATAATTTCAAAGTCTCTTTAAACCTGAAAAGAAAAAGTCTTATAAGATTGGTGAGAGAGATTTGAAAGGAGAATCCTTCCTTAACTTGATAAATTCCTTTTAGCTAGCTAGGACAGAGAGTAGAAGACATAACCACAGAGAAAATTTTTTTAGAAATCACCATTAATACTACTTTCCTGAAAGACCCAAGGTTAAAATCTTGTTTTATATTCTTTCTGTCATCTTACTTTGCATATATATACATGTAAGTGTGATTAAAATGGTACCATACCATTTATACTGTCTTGTAATATGCTGTTTCCACAGTATAGAATAAATATTTATCTGACCCAGAGATTGGCAAATGTTTCTGGAAAGGGTCAGCGAGTAAATATTTTAGGCTTTTGGGCCAGTCTTTGTCACAACTATTTGACTCTGCTGTTCTACCAAGAAAGCAATATGTAAATATGTACAATATGTAAATGGTGGTATGTAAATGAATAGGCATAACAGTGTTCCAATAAAACTTTATTTGCAAAAACAGGTAGTAGACATATTGTGTTCATGGACTGAAAGACTCAACATAGTAAAGATCTCAATGCTCCCTAAGTTGATATACAAGCTTAACACAACGTAACTCCCATCATAGTCCCAACATATCTTTTTGCAGATATAGACAAAATTATTCTAAAATTTATATGAAGAGGCAAAGAACCAGAAAAGCTAAAACAATTTTCAGAGAAGGCTATAGTGGGAGGAATCATTCTGTCCAATTTTAAGACATGTTTTATAGTTGCAGAAATCAAAACCATGTGGTAGTGCAAACTATGTATCTGACCAAAATCTCACATGATTAGATATTACTACAGACCTATCAGAACAGCTAAAATTAAAAAAATAATAATAATACCAAATGCTGGCAAGTATGCAGAGCAACTGGATCTCTTATACATTGTTTAGGGGATTATAAAATGATATAGGCACTTAGCAGTTATTTAAACAGCTAAACATACACTTACCATCTGACCTAGCAATCACATTTCTAGGCATTTATCCCAGAGAAATAAAAACTTATGTCCACAAAAAAACCTACACACAAATGGTCACAGCAGTTTTATTTGTAACAGTCAAAAACAGGATACGAACATAAAGTCCTTCAATAGGTGAATGGTTAAACAAAATGTGATATATCCCTATCATAGAATATTATTCAGCACTAAAAAGAACTGAACTACTAATACATGTAAAATTTAGATGCATCCAAGGACATGATGCTGAGTGAAAAAAAAAAGGCCAATTTTAAAAGTTATGATTTCACTTATATAACATTCTCCAAAATGACAAAATTACAGAGATGAAGAGCAAGGTTCGGAAATGGTAAGGGAGAAGGGGTGAATATGACTATAAAAGAAGAGGACAAGGGATTTCTTTGGATAATGGCATAGTTCTATATCTTGTCATGGTCATGATTATAGGAATCTACACACACATCGTACTAATAATGTCAATTCCCAGTTTTGACCTTGGACTATAGTTATATGTAAGCTGTAACCAGCAAACGATATCAGGTGAAGGATACACAGGCCTTTGCTGGTACTATCTTTGCAACTTCCTAGGAATCCACAGTTACTGCAAAATAAAAAGTTAAAAAAACAAAGCAGATGGCAGGCCATTGTCATAATCTGGCTGTAGTTTGCTAACTCCTGACTTAGACAGTAGATATTCTGACAATAATATTTGTATTAGCTGTGCAGTATGTCTTTCATTATATATATAATCATTTTGTTTATAATATATATCGCATTTTGTTTAATATATATATAATGATTTGTTTAACCATTTCTCTATTATTTCCAATTTTTCTCTTTATAAAACCAAGACCCAGGATGTTTTATATCTTTTTACACATCTATGATTATTTCTTTAGAATAAATATCTAAAATTTACAGTGTCAAATATAGACATAGCTTTAAACTTTTGGCATAATATTGTCAAATTACCTCTACAAAAACTTCAAGTCCTAAGTAAGATACCACTTCCTACAAGAAGACTTCCCCAGTCTCAGATGTCCCTCTTACTGGCTTCCACAGTACCCTGAATTTCCTCTATCATTTATACTCTGGTCACAACTTGTTTGTTGTATAACTTCAATCTCAATTAAGATCTAGACCTTAATCTCTGTACGGCAGGAGACTTTAATCTCCGTAGGGCTATGTTTGTCTTGCCCCCTTTTTTATGCCCAGCATGAGCACAATGCCTGACAAGTTGTAGATATTCATTAAATACTTTCTGAATCAATGAATGAGAAAGGAATAGATAGATAGATAGATAGATCACAAAGGAAATGTTCTACTTTTGAGAGTTTACAACACTAATATTGACAGTGTGTTTCTAGCACCCTCCAGGAAAAAGAGTCCCTTACCTATGAATATAGACATCAGATCAAAATCGAGATTAACCCTATAGGATGGAGATCGATTCATCAGATTGTCATAACTTGATGAAACTGCCATTAAGATCACCTCAATAACTTTCATTGTGCTGACTATATGCTCTCCCAGTCACTTTCTAGTTATTATTTGTTTTTTAGGCATAAAGTATAAACTACCCACACTGAGAATATGCATATGTCATACAAGTTTAAATTTCTTGCCCTTGTGACAATTATATTTTTTACTAAAAATTAATAAAGTGACATCCGATTTGTTCATTGTTTATGAATTTTATTATATGAATACATTCCCCTCAGCCTCCCCTAGAAGGCAGTAATCACATCAATGTGCTACCAACCTCCTGTCCCTCCAGGGACGATCTTATTATTTGCTTCCTCAAACTATAACAGGCATGATTTTTAAGGCTCTGTGGTTTTTATACCCAAGTATTTTTACTTCATATGACTTTTTTTAAACATTTCAAGTCTCTTCTAAAACTCTTCATGTAGCCTCTGTGCTTTTTCTACCTTAGCCAGAATACATTCCTTGACGGTAACTGAATTATATCTAAATTTGGGGAGGTCTTTTAATGCTCCTGCTCCTGATAAGACTGCTATGGCCCCTCTTTGGCAAGGCGCCTGAAACGTGATATTATTCTTTATCAAAACTCCTCTTTTTATCTATATGGATTTGCTCCTCATGTGCAAGGGTTTATTGCATTTAACACACTACTAAGTTTATCTAAGGTAGTCAAGTTATTATAGGTAGAGTGGCTTTTAGAAAAGATCAGAAAGCTCTTCCGTGGCGGCGACCAGAGCAATCCGGCCGTCCCCCAATCTGGGGGGGGGAGGGGCGGGGGGCGGCACCTTAGCGACCCTGCCTTTCCTTTTTAGTTTTTCCCTCTCTCGCCCGAGGAGGCTTTCCGGAAGGCTCTTGCACTGGGGCCGGGGGACGGGAGGGGGGGGCGGGGGAGCGGGGGGGTTGGGGGAGGCTTGGCGCTGAAGTGGCCAAGCTGTCGGGAGGGGCCTGAGTGGGCGCCTTGAGGACCCAAGATTGTCTAAAGCCACAGGGAAAAAGGTGGAAAATTCACCGTCGCCATTGCCAGAAAGAGGGATTTATGGCTTTGTTCTTTTCTTAAGCTCCCAATTTGGCTTCATTCTGTATCTTGTGTGGGCATTTATTCCTGAATCTTAGCTAAACTCCTTAGAATTAACCTATTGGCCTCAAAAATACTGGGCGGTTGCACTGCCCGTCTACGTCCTCACTACTATAGTAATTGGTTACATACTCTTATTTGGAATAAACATGATGAGTACCTCTCCACTCAACTCCGTTCATACAATCACAGATAACTTATGCTAAAAATCAACAGCAGAAGAAATACCGGGAAGAGGCCATCCCAAGCATTAAGCGAGATTCCTATTAGTGAAGTAAACCAAATGTTCTTCCTGGCAACTAAATAACTTTATCCCAAAAACTAAATTGTATGTAGACTAACACCGGAGCATTTACTATAATTTTTTATGTAATAATTTTGACCATAATTATTTTGACTCTCTCTCGTACCCAATATTGAAATGTAAACAAAGTAAGTTGATTCTTTTAGATTAAGTTCTATTAATATTATAAAAGTTCTTGAGTATTAGTTATTAATGAACAGAATAAATAAAATACTGCATTACCATAAAAAAAGATCAGAAAATATGTTTAGTGGCTGAGATTTAAATATATGTGAAACAGAATTTCTTATTTGAGAATTATATTCTGGACCGTGAACATTACGACAAGTTGCTAAGGGAGACTATGGAATTGTATGCAGTCTGACCTGGAAATAAGAGGAAAATGTGGAAGAGCAGGCCATATATTACAGAGGAAACACATCAGGCTGGAACCCTGTTACTAACTCACAGAGGGACTCTGTGCTAGCCACTTCACCTCAGAACCTCTGTTTCCTCCGCTATAAACTAAGGCAGGTAGACCAGAAGAAAGATAAACTCCCTACCAGCTCAGAAGTTCTGTGATTCTGTGATAAAACTGGTCTATCCCTTCGGTATCCAGTGTGAAGTAGTGACATTTATCTTGGAAATCTATGATTTACAATCTAATCAGAATCCCTTCCCTTGGACATCGATCTGTGATGTTCCTTTTCTGGTTGATAATTTTCGCTGTCTTCCATACCCTCGTACTGTAAGGATGCCCTCGGGACTTGAGCTCAATCGGTTCCCATTAGCTACCTCTCCCTGTCACCCACCTGCCCTCTTCCCATTTCTCCCCTAGTGACTAGCTCTCACTCTTATCTTCCGTAGGCCAGCTCTCTAACCCTATCTAAACCAGTCACCATACGTGGAAGAAGGTCCAAGGCAGTACTCAAAATCTCATTCCCAAATACCATCCCTACATTTTAACAAAGGCTCCTCCTTTAATTCTAACCTCAGGAAAGACTTTAATTCAAGGAAGGGAGAAAGACAACTAACATCTGTTAAATAACTACTCTGTGCCACATCAATACATATCACATTCATTTCTTATAACTGTTGGAAAATACATACTATTTCCCCCGATTCTGTTGAAATTGAGAAAACTGATGCTCAGGGAAATTAAATAAGTTGCCGGGATCAAGAGGTAGTATCGGCAGAGCTGGGATTCAAACTCCCAGTCCATCTAACTTGAGAGTTGTTCTCTTTCCACCAGACCATATAGTCGTCTTGTGGTCCACAAAGCTCCAGGGTCCTGGGGTATTATCTCAGGGCCCTCTAAGAAGAGACGATGGGAATCAGGCTCCAGCCCTGTCTTTACTCTGAGGATGCCCAGAATACACATGCCCAGTGGTATTTATTTTGTAATTATTACTATTTAATTTGAGGAAAAAAGACTCCACTGATTTAGAAACGTTTGTATAGCACTTGTTAAAACAAATGGCATCCTAACCCAGGGTATCGCCTTTCCAACACATAGACACTTATTCTCATAGATGTTTCAGGTGATAGTCTCAGATTGAATAACCACTCTTGTCAGTCACACATCCTTAGGGACAGTCTAAGAAATAACGGAGCCATAGGAGATGTTCAACAAAAGTTAATCTGTGCCACTCCTCCTAGCTCTATCTAACCTCAGCCACATCACAGATGACTGTAGGTTGGTAGACCAGAATCCTGGTTTGGAAAAATTCTACAGCTCCTGTAGACATACAATTTTAATTTCATGGTAAACATGCTCAGGGCAACATCAAATCGTGTATCCACTTTTTTCTGTTTGTTGGTTGGTTTTTAATTCTCCTGCACCTGCATCTACCCCCTTCTATTCTTTGAGCCAGGAGATCATAATGTGTGAAAATAAAGATCTACACAGAGAGAATGGAGGTGTTACAAGCTGCATGTGTGAGCAAATGATAGATAACCAGATGTATTCCCGGCCAGTGTTTTTTGGAACAGAACATTTGGTAACTTTGTAGTCAGAGAAGGGGAAATAACATCTGAAGTTAGCTACAGGGCTTAGAAGTGTCCAGCATCAGAAAGGTCAATGCCTGATCAACAGGTAAGGAAGAAGCCAAAAGAAACAACAGCAGGAGGAACAGATAAGGAGCAAAAAGCATCGAACAAAGAGCCTCAGACTTGAGAGATGGCCTCTGGGTGTTTGCTGGGCTCAGAATTTGCAGCACTGAGTTTGAGTATTTCCGGCCCTTTTTATAATTGTATCATTCATCAAAGAAGCCACACTGAAAATGGAGAGCTAGATTGAGTTATTTTCCTGCTGACTGCAAGGTACTTACAATTTGTCCGGGGATGGCAGAGGGACAAAGATGAAGACCTCCCATTTCCTATATGGGACTGCTTCACAAAGGTGGAAGAAGGCCAATAGTCACCATTGTGATCCATGAATCCTCTGCAGAGGCAGTGGACCACAGATGGAACATTCCAAGATGCTTAACTGATGCTTTTCTCACTGCCTCCATATTTACTGCCAAGACCAGTGCCTCTACAGGAGCATGACATGGTATCTCAGATATGGAACTAGATCATGTACGCAGGCATCCTCAGCATAACAAGTGATGCATAAAAGGTATTCTCCTTTTCTCTGAATTGAATTCATTTTTGCATTCAGTAAATTTGAGATGCCTAAGGGACTGTAACATGGAAATACCAGTATTCAGTGGAACACTACTGAAGATATGGCCTCAAGTTCAAATAGGAGAGGCAGGTTTCTGCACATGGGAATGGCTGGAAATGGAGATGGGTTGTTAGTCAACTGTGAATTTAGGGGCCAGAATCCCCTATTCTTAAGGCTGAGCATCCCATTGCATGTCTTTAACCTTATCGTTTATAATATTTTGATCACTGGTTGGTCAGTGACCCAACTTATGGACTACATTTATTCTGTATATTTCATAATAAAAACTTAAGTCACTGGGCCCAGTGTTAGGAAAAGGAAATTTCTTTTTTTTTTTTAAGATCTTATTTATTTATTTGACAGAGAGAGACACAGCGAGAGAGGGAACACAAGCAGGGGGAGTGGGAGAGGGAGAAGCAGGCTTCCCACCGAGGAGGGAGCCTGGTGCAGGGCTCGATCCCAGGACCCTGGGATCATGACCTGAGCCGAAGGCAGACGCTTAATGACTGAGCCACCCAGGCGCCCCAGGAAAAGGAAACTTCTTGAATAACTTATTTCCCTGGTTAAGTGCCTATAGTCCTTCCCCCACATTCCAGACCTGAAACTTTTGCTCTAGTAATTGCTTCAGTGTCTACCATTCTCCATCAACAGAAGTGCTAGTGGTTTAGGTCATGGTCTCTTCTTTTCTTTTTGGCTTGCAAAGAAGAAAAAAACATACATTTTAGATTTCAATTATGAGCTCTCCTGGTTGACCCTGCTGCCTTTGAACCATAAAATGATCCCTCTCTGTGTTTCATATTTCTCCTCTTAAAAAGAACAAGTGAAATTCAATTGGTAGGAACATGTGATGAAGAAAATTGGAGTGGAAGCTGAAATTGCCTTAAACACCAGATGCCAAAAGAACAACGCTGGATAATGATCTAACTTTCAAATATATTGTGTGTTTTCTAGCAAAGAAAACAGGAAACATAAATGTCTCATAACGTCCACCCACTTAAAAACATTAAATTCTAATGGGGCTGAGGTAGAGGGAATAAGAGAAAGAAAAATACAGCTAATATCATTTGAATTCCTACTGTGTGATGAGTACCTTGATATATATGTTAAATATTATTTCATTGTCTCTAGCCTGCTCAGGAAAAAACTGACAGTCTGGGTGGAATTTAAGTCTGTCTCAATTTGAGCTGTAGGACATTTTATTTGCCTACAACAAAAACCCTTTTATCATTCTTCTATTTAAAAAAAAAGATTTTGTGTATTTATTTATTTATTTATTTGACAGAGAGAGAGAGAGAGAGAGAGAGAGCACAAGCAGGGGGAGGGCAGAAGGAGATGCAGACTCCCCGCTGAGCAGGGAGCCTGATGTGGGACTCAATCCCAGGACCCTGGGACCGTGACCTGAGCCGAAGGCAGACACAATGATTGAGCCACCCAGGCGCCCCTTTATCATTCTTTTAAAAAATAAAAAACAGGAATTCTGTTAAAGATAGTGTGTCAGGAGTCCCCAAGACTACCCCATTGGAGATTCACCTAGAAGGATGCATGGGATTCAGATACGGTTGTGCTAATGGCTAAGATTTATTACAGCAAAGTGTAGGGATAAACAGCTGGATCATATGCGGAAAATGTGCAGGCAGAATCTGGAAAAATCCATACACATATTTCCTAATGTTCTCTCCCTCCCTGGGTGGCTCAGTCAGTTAAGCATCCGAGTCTTGATTTCAGCTCGGGTCATGATCTCAGGGTCCTGGCATCGAGCCCCCGGCGGGCTCCCTGCTCAGCATGGAGTCTGCTTGAGATTCTCTAACTCCCTCTCCCTCTGCCCCTCCCCTGACTCATGCTTGCACTCTCACTCTCTCTCAAATACATAAATAAATAAAATCTTTTAAAAAGGAGAAAGAATATACTGGTTAAAGTGGTTCATATCCATTAGAAATATTTGCTCAGATTGAACCTAAGCAGAATTAAAGTAAAACATTTAAACTTAACCAAATGAACCAGATCTTCTGGTTTCACAATCATTTAAGTTTAGTTCTCAAATGGTGCCAAATGCTTCACAAGTAGCTTTAAATGCAGCCCCGGGCAATAGAACTTTCTATGAGAGCGGAAATGTTCTTGCGGTCCAATATAGTCGCTACTCACCACATGCAATTACTGAGTACTTGAAACGTGGCTAGTGCAACTAAGGAAATACATTTTTATTTATATTTCATTTGAGTTGATTTAAATAGTTATGCATGGCTAGTGACTTCTGTATTGGAAACACATTTTTAAATGGGCTCGTTGCCTTGTTTTTATTCTTGTTATAGGAGCCTCTTTCAAAACGTGTTGACAGATCAGTTGATTTGGAGACGCTGTGTGTGTGTGTGTGTGTGTGTTGTGTGTGTGTGTGTGTGTGTGTGTAGCGCATCTTTGTCTTTGGGAAGTGTCAGCAGCACCATTTACAAATACACATACCTAATTATCAGAAAGAGATTTCAGTACTATCTTCGATCATCCTAACTTACTGCACCCATCATCTCTTCACATTTGTAACTTAACTCATGGGAACTCTATAAGCAAACTTCATTCATTTAAGTGGAGAGGCCAAGTAAAACCTCTTGAACATCCATTTTCTTGAAGTCTCACTGAATACCTCAATTTTTCTTAAAAAACAAATAAAAAAGAGGAAGAGGTAGTAGTGGTGAATGGTAATGTCCAGCAGAATCTAGACTGTGTATGAATAACGTGTCAAGTTATAGTTTATTAGCAAACAGGACAGAATATTTTCTACTTTTCTGTAAGAATTCATATGTTGTGAAGCTACAGATTCATCAGGACACCATGTGAATTCTAAAAATAAACTAGTACTGATATGCTGACACATTAGGCTAGGTCATGATGAGTAAGCTTCAGGGAGTGACATTCATTTGTTCATTAACTTCATAACATGTTCTGCATGTCTCCAGTGCACAAGGCACTGTACTAAGTACAATAGGTGGTATAAAGACAACTCCCTGACCTCCAATAATTCTGATCAAGATCTGGCACCAAGAGTGGATAAATCTGAAAAGAGAAATGTCAACACAGCATATTCCTGACTGAATTTTCCAATCATTTCACTTTTACATACAGTTTTGCTTATGACTATATCCAAAAAGGTTATGATCAGAGAATTTTCAGTGACATATAGCCAGAGTGTTCATCCTTCCACCGTAAAAATAGATATGACTAAATGCAATATAGTATCCTAGATTGGATCCTGGAACAGAAACAAAATATTAGATCTAATTAAAGCCTGAAATTTAGTTAATAGGACTTAATTTCTTCGCTTTGACAAATGTATCACAGTAATGTTACTATTAGCAGAAACTGAATGAAGAATGCATAGGAATCCTCTGTACTGTTGTCTTAGTCTGTTCAGGATGCTATAACAAAAATACCATAGACTGGGTGGCTTAAACAACGATGTATGATTCTCACAGTTCTGGAGGCTGGCAAGGCCAAAATCAAGGTGCCAGCAGGTTTTGTATCGGGTGAGGACCCACTTCCACATTCATAGACAGCCCTTTTTTTTTTCACTATGTCACTAATGAATATATATATATATATATATATTCATTATTCACTATATACAGTGGAAGAGGCGAGCGAACTCAGGGACTCTTTTATAAGGGTGTCTACCAAGTCACTTCCCAAAGGTCCCATCTCTAAATACTATCACACTGGGGATTAGATTTCAACCAATGAATTCTGGGGTGTCACGTTTATGTAGTCTCTAGCAACTAACCTGGCAACTTTCCTGTAAATCCATAATTATCCAAAAATTATATGTGTATTCAAAATAGATATGGAAGAACAAGCAGGAATGTCTAAAGCCCTTAGAGTTCTCTCTGAGTTACATGGCCGTCAACTCACTGGGACTGGGCGCGGCCTTTCTCCTAGAAGGAGAAGCTGGACATGACCTCAACTACCCCCAAGGTCTCCAAAAAATGCTGTCAGCAACTGGCACTAAAGCCCAGACTATTTGGCAGTCTATCTCAATCTATGTCTCCAATGACAAGGCAACATTCACACTTGCTTCATAAAAAATGCACAGCAAGGGAGGGTGGGACCCTTCCTAAATTCTATCCCCAGAATATTGGCCATCTGTGCCCAGACATACCCTTTTGAGAAGACAAGAGATCAGTGCATCTTCTCATCCTTCTTTCTGTGGATTCTCATCTATACCATGTTCAGACAATCCCAGTTCATGAATTATGCTATGAAGATGCCATCATCTGGGCACCTGGGTGGTTCAGTAAGTTAAGCGTCTAACTCTGGGTTTCCACTGAGGTCATGATCTCAAGGGTTGTGAGACTTGAGTCCCGCATCTGGCTCTGCGCTCAGCGGGGAGTCTGCTTGAAGATTCTCTCCCTCTGCCCCTCCCCCTACTCACACATTCTCTCTCTGTCTCTCCCTCTCTCTAAATAAATAAATAAATCTTAAAAAAAAGAAAGAAACTGCCAGCATACTTTATTTTTGATTTTCCTTTTTGAACATTTCAATTTATTTCACTAGCAGAAAAAGAAAGGTTTGAATAGCCCACCCATACTGAAAGTGGACAGTCAAAGGAAGGGGGCGCTGAAGGGAGGGAGCTAGTAATTGAATAGAACAAGACTTGAATGTGGCAAAGCTAAATCTGAAAGTATAGATCAACAGTTAGTGTTTTAATTAAAGACCCACAGCTCGTATCATCCTCAAAGGGTAAAAACTGAAAGCTTTTCCTCTATGGTCAGGAACAAGACAAGGATGTACACTCTCATCACCATTATTTATCATCGTACTGGAAGTCCCAGCCCCAGGAATCAGACAACAGAAAGAAATAAAAGGCATCCAAATAGGCAAGGAAGAAGTCAAACTTTCATTCTTCACAAATGACGATACTCTATGTAGAAAACACAAAAGACTCCAACAAAAAATTGTTAGAACTGATACAGGAATTCAAAACCAGTCTTTAAATGGTCATCTAACTTCAATGTATGCAGGATTTGTGCAAACAAGTATTTTGAGTATAAATATTTAGATTTGCCTATTCAAAAAGCACTAATTTACATAAATCAAAAACTTCAACTAGGTAAACTCACTAATTTGAAAGGCCTAGATGTATTTTTTGTAAGCAAATATTTTAATTATGGATAGAAAAATCCCACTAATCTGGATGCTTAGAGGTTAGGGTGAAGTCACTTTAAATAAAGAAAAATTCAAAATTTTGGAAAATGTTGGTAGAAAGCTCCTGCTTTCTTCAGACATTAATCTGTACCCTTAATGAGGAATGTAGCTTGTCTTCACAATTTCATAGGCAGCTGGAAGTTTTTACACATTGGTATAGGCAAGCCTATGCAAGACCTTCTCACATTGTGAACAGGTTTTTAAATAATGTGTGAAAATTCTGAAGTTGTAATAGACTTAGTAGTCTCACACGACAAAATAAGAGAAGAAAAATCAATTCCCACCCTAAGAATGAAAGAGTGTTCCTGCAGGGGCAATGCACCAATTGAGTGAACAATTTCAAATTTGGGCAACAGACTTTGTAGAAGAATAGATTTATTCCTCTGTGAAAATACTGGGTTCAGAGTTTCTTCAAATAGTTTTACAGGCAAAAAATCAGTAAACTTCCTTAGAGTAGGGGAGCAGAAAATAGGAAAAAGCAGTTAAAGGCAAACCTATGCTTGCATCTTCTTTTTTTCAGGTCCATATGGCTTACCACAGCTCCTGATTTTTCTCCATCCTCTTCAAATCTGGAAGGCTTCTCCATTTTCTTGATGATCTATAGTAACAAAGCATTTTCAGCCTGCCTCGGAGGAAGTAGAGGTTCTCCTCCAGCATGGTAGGGAAACTCCACTACAGCCTATATTATTCTCTGATTACAAGTAAAACCACTTACCAAAACACAGAAAGCAGCTACTTGAGGACTCTGAAAAGCACACAAAAGGCACTGGATTGGAGAGAAAGTCAGAAGTTGTAAAAGAAAACCAACTTTTCTGTGGTTGCTCAACTGTGGTTGAGCAGTAATTCAGGTGGCTAAAACTTCAGTAGAAGCACCATATTTCTGGCCAGAGGAATGAGATAAAGAGCCTGGCAGGTTGGAGAATGTGGGGAGAATTTGAGAAAGGCGACACCTAAAGCAGGGGATACCCTTATTCTGAAGATCACTCTCAGGCTCACCCATGAGTCTGCATGTGTGAGAGAGACTCAAATAGCAAGGCATAGGCTCTAAGAATAGAGCCAAGATTCCAACCACATCTCAAATCACAGGACATCCAAGAGGCGCATGTGCACAATAGGCCCAAAGCATCAGAGCAAAGAACTAGATGGGAAGCACCTCTCACAGAAGGTGAAAGAAAACGAAGATAAACAGATTGATAACCTGCTGAAACAACAACAACCGCAAAACAATCAACATTCTCTAGAACAAGGAACATTACTAGGGATCAAGAGGTACATAGCAAATGATAAAAAAAAAAAAAATGTAACGACTCTAGATATCTATGCACCTATTGGTAGAGCTTCAAAAAACATGAAGCAAAACCTGACAGAAGAGAAATAAAAAAAAAAATCTACAGTTTCATTTGAAGCCTTCAGCATTCTTTTCTCAGCAATCAACAGAACAAGTCGACAGAAAAATCAATGAGCACATACAAGACCTGAACAAGATTATCAACTAATTTGATATAATTGACATTTATAGACTACTCCAACAACACCAGGATATACATTACTGTCAAGACCACATGAAACATTCACCAAAACAGACTATATTCTGATCCATCAAACAACCCTCAACATACTTAAAAGAAGTGAAATCTCACAGATAGTTTCTCTAAATACAATGGAATTGAACTAGAAATAAATAGCAGAGGGCGCCTGGGTGGCTCAGATGGTTAAGCATCTGCCTTCGGCTCAGGTCATGATCCCGAGGTCCTGGGATCGAGTCCCGCATCGGGCTCCCTGCTCCTTGGGAGCCTGCTTCTCCCTCTGCTTCTCTCTCTCTCCCCCCGCCCCTGTCTCTCATGAATAAATAAATAAAATCTTTAAAAAAAAAAAAAGAAATAAATAGCAGAAAGATAGCCGGGAATCCCCAAATACTGAAAAATTAAACCCACTTCTAAATAATCCACGGGCCAAAAACAAAGTTGCAAGGGAAATTAGGAAATATTTTGAATTGAATAAAAAGTAAAATGCAATGTCAATATTTTGGGTGCAGTTAAAGCCGTGCTTCAAGGAAGATTTATAATATTACATACTTCCATAAAAAAGAAGAAAGACCTCAAACCAATTATCTACGATTTCTCCTTAAGAACTAGAAAATGTCAGTAAATTAAACCCAGAGCAAGAAGACAGAAGAAAATAATAATAGAGTAGAAATCAATGAAATTGGAAAGAGAAAAATTTAGTAATAAATAAAAGCAAAAGCTAGCTTTTGAAAAAAATTAATAAAATTGATAAACCTCTAGCCAGAAACAAAGACACAAGAATAAAAGAATATAAAGAATAAAAGAGGAGACCCTACAAAGACCCCCACAGATATTAAAAGGCTAAGAAAATATTACAAATACCTTTTATATGTTCATGAATTTACCAATTTAGATGAAACAGGCAAATTGCTTGAAAGACACAAACTACTAAAGCTCACTCAAAAAAAAAGATAATCTTAAAAAGAGTGTCCTATATTAAAGAAATTGAATTCATACTTAAAAACTCTGCAACACAAGAAGCTCCAACTCAAATGGCTTCACTTCAATATAAATACTTAATAAAGTATGTCAAGTATTTAAAGAAGAAATAATACTGATTCCATATAAACTCTTCCAGAAGATAAGAGAACACTTGACAGTTTATGGGACCAGCATTACACTAATAACATGGTTACAAGAAAACCATAGACCAATATCCCTCATGAAAATGGGTGGAAAATATTCAATAAAATATTAGCAAATCAAATCCAGCATATGTAGAAAGAACAATATATCATGACCAAGTGGAATTTACCCCAGAAAGGCTAGGTTGGTTTAACATTTGAAAATTAATATAATTCACCATTTCAGTAGACCAAAGGACAAAACAAATCGTAACGAAGCTAGTTGGCTTTAAAAAAAAAAAGTAATGGTAACAGCTCTAGTACTAACTTACTATAGAGATCTCCACCATCTAATTTATAGGAAATGTCAAACACATTGTCAAACACACACTAAATTATTTATTTAAAATCTCATTGGCTTTGGGGGATAAATAAATGATCAAAGAATGCATCTTAGAGGTCTCATAGACAAATTCTCCTCTTACTTAGCAGTTTTATCTTATTTCTGGTCTCTCTTCCTCCCCACATTGCCGTTTCTCATTCCCAGCCCTGAAACAGAAAGTGATGGAGCATCTGCATTATTATGATCGCTTCCTGAAGGGGCCTGTTCAACACCTTCTAGAGCACCATTCTGCATGCTTGTTTGACTTTCAGCTAAATACTACTGTCTCTCCAACTCTAAGTGAAGGCATTTCACTATTCAAACTTTCCCTCTTGGGAAAAGATAAGAAAATGCTTGAGATTGTCTCGTTTTGTGAGTTGAGCTGTCATGCCATTATACCAGGTCCTGGCCCTGGGACTCCCACTGCACGGACCTCTGCTGTGGCTCACTGCCTGACGGAGCTGGCCCGGCCCAGCCTCGGGCACCGGCACTCATGCTCTGCAGCCCCAGTGGCTTGGACAGGTGCCACAACCATCCGGACCACACCCAGGGAATGCAGGATGGGCAGCACCGCCCTTTATTCGTGTAAGTGTTCTACTTTTCTCACTTGCATTTGCCTCATGGACTACAATATTGTATACTTTAAAATAAGGGGATATTTGGAAATTTAATTCTCAAAACAGGCCGTCTTAAATCAGACGTTTATTTTATTTTATTTTATTTTATTTATTTGAGAGAGAGAGAGAGATAGTGACAGAGATATCGAGAGAGCATAAGCAGGGAGGAGAGGGAGAGCAGGCTTCCTGCCGAGCAGGGAACCGGACGCAGGGCTTGATCCCAGGACCTGGGATCATGACCTGAGCCGAAGGCAGATGCTTAACCAACTGAGCCACCCAGGCACCCCTTAAATCAGACTTTTAAATAAATTTTTGATTTAGGACATCATGTTCTTATAACTTTTGATCAATAAGTGCTCCAAAATTCTTTGGAGAAAAAAAAAAAAGCATGTTTCTCTGAATGAAATTTATAACCATATTATATATAAATCATTCACAGTTTATACAGTCAGTAAACTTTCTATGAGAGAACAACATATGTACACTGGCACCTTACGTTTCCAGAAAAATTGTTTCCTTTTGAGATTTTAGTGGAGGAGGCTTTGAGATTATAGGAAATAGCTTTTGCTCTATCTAATCACCTCTCCCAGCCTACACATACCCATCCCCTGTCCCTATTTCCATGAAAACTTAAACTCTGAGTCTTCTTTGGGGAACACTTTCCTGACATCACCCCTCTTTATGCTGGATCTTGCTGTGTCTCACTGGAGCACTGTCCAAGGTATGTGCTCCCATTTGACACTAAATGTCACGACGGCAGCAAATACATCTGTTTCATTTACTCTTATTTTCACTACCTAGCACAGTGCCTGAGATATACAAGGGAACTAATAATAAATAAATATACTTGGATGGATGAAAAACTAAGAGTGCTATTACCACCGAGGAAAAAGTACCTCCAGATCACATTTACAAGGAAGTGTTAAAAACATCGGGGGGGGGGGGTGGAGCAAGATGGCAGAAGAGTAGGAGACCTGGATGTCATCTGGTCCTGGAAATTCAGGGGGATAGGGATCAAACCATTCTGAAAACCTATGAACTCAACAGGAGATCAAAGAAAAGAATAGCAACAACTCTCTGAACAGAAAAGCGAACTCTTTCTGGAAGGTAGGATGTGCGGAGAAGTGAATCCGAGGCGATATTCGGGAGGGCAGATGGCGGGGGAGGGGGCCTCCATAGGCCACTTCTGGCAAGTGATAGAGCCGCAGAGCACAAAATCGGAACTTTTAGAAGTCGGTTCCACTGAGGGACGTCGCTCCAGTGGCTAAGCGAGGGTGGAACCCTCACAGAACAGTGTGGTCTCAGGACCCTCGGGGTCACAGAAAGACCAGGGGTGTCTGAGTGCGGCAGAGCTCCCAGGTATCGGAGCAGGGAAGCCGGCTGCAGAGACGGAGCCAAGGCATGGGCTCTCAGCTCGGGGTTGCCATAAACTGGGATCCGCAGCACAGCTGGGCCACTTGTCTTCCAGAAGGGACCCAACAAGCGGGAGATCCGGGGAGACTCCCCTTCCTCCCCTGGGAGGAGCATCGTGGGAGCACACCACAGGGATCTGCTGGGATTGGAGACTCCACACGGGGTAGTGTGCCAGATATAGAAACGCTTGGTCACAGGGTGGGTGAGCACGGACTGCGGCCAGAGACCAGGGAGACAGGAGTGATTGACTGCTTTTCTCTGGGGGCGCACTGAGGACAGGGGACTGAGTTCTCGGCTCCTCTGGGGCGGAGATTGGGAGGCCGCCATTTTCACTCTCGTCCTCTAAAGTCAAACGGAAAGCTTGCAGGGAACAAAAGCCCCCAAGAGCAAACCCAAGCAGATTACTTAGCCAACACCAAAGAAAAAAAAACAATTATAAGAACATGTTATGAGCAACTATATGCCAGCAAATTAGATAACCTGGAAGAAATGGATGCATTCTAGAGATGTATCAACTACCAAAACTGAACCAGGAAGAAATAGAAAACCTGAACAGACCTATAACCACTAAGGAAATTGAATCAGTCATCAAAAATCTCCCAACAAACAAAACCCCAGGGCCAGATGGCTTCCCAGGGGAATTCTACCAAACATTTAAGAAGACTTAATACCTATTCTTCTGAAACTGTTCCAAAAAATAGAAATGGAAGGAAAACTTCCAAACTCATTTTATGAGGTCACCATTACCTTGATCCCAATACCAGATAAAGACCCCATCAAAAAGAATTACAGACCAATATCCTTGATGAACACGGGTGCAAAAATGCTCGCCAAAATACTAGCCAATAGGATCCAACAGTATATTACAAGAATTATTCACCACGACCAAGTGGGATTTATCCCTGGGCTGCAAGGTTGGTTCACCATCTGCAAATCAATCAATGTGATACAATACATTAATAAAAGAAAGAACAAGAACCCTGTAATCTTCTCAATAGATGCAGAAAAAGCATTTGAAAAAGTACAGCATTCTTTCTTTCTTTTTTAAATTTTTTATTGTTATGTTAATCACCATACATTACATCATTACTTCGTGATGTAGTGTTCCATGATTCATTGTTTGTGCATAACACTCAGTGCTCCACGCAGAATATGCCCTCTTTAATACCCATCACCAGGCTAACGCATCCCCCCACCCTCCTTCCCTATAGAACCCTCAGTTTGTTTTTCAGAGTCCATCCTCTCTCATGGTTCGTCTCCCCCTCCTACTTACTCCCCTTCATTCTTCCCCTCCTGCTGTCTTCTTCTTTATCTTTTTTCTTAACATATGTTGCATTATTTGTTTCAGAAGTACAGATCTGAGATTCAACAGTCTTACACAATTCACAGCGCTCACCATAGCACATACCCTACCCAATGTCCATCACCCAGCCACCCCATCCCTCCCATCCCCCACCACTCCAGCAACACTCAGTTTGATTCCTGAGATTAAGAATTCCTCATAGCAGTGAGGTCATATGATACCTGTATTTCTCTGGAAAGATTAGTTGACAATAGAGTTGAGGGTCCATGTCTGGGCTCTCAATTCTGTTCCATTGATCTATGTGTCTGTTTTTGTGCCAGTACCATACTGTCTTGAGGATGACAGCTTTGTAATAGAGCTGGAAGTCCGGAATTGTGATGCCGCCAGCTTTGCTTTTCTTTTTCAATATTCCTCTGGCTATTCGGGGTCTCTTCTGGTTCCATACAAATTTTAGGATTATTTGTTCCATTTCTTTGAAAAAAGTGGATGGTATTTTGATGGGGATTGCATTGAATGTGTAGATTGCTCTAGGTAGCATTGACATCTTCACAATATTGGTTCTTCCAATCCATGAGCATGGAACGTTTTTCCATTTCTTTGTGTCTTCTTCAATTTCTTTCATGAGTATTTTATAGTTTTCTGAGTACAGATCCTTTGCCTCTTCGGTTAAATTTATTCCTAAGTATCTTATGGTTTTGGGTGCAATTGTAAAAGGGATCGACTCCTTGATTTGTCTCTCTTCTGTCTTGTTGTTGGTGTGTAGGAATGCCACTGATTTCTGTGCATTGATTTTATATCCTGCTACTTTACTGAATTCCTGTATGAGTTCTAGCAGTTTTGGGGGGGAGTCTTTTGGGGTTTCCACATACAGTATCATATCATCTGCAAAGAGTGAGAGTTTGACTTCCTCCTTGCCGATTTGGATGCCTTTGATTCCTTTTTGTTGTCTGATTGCTGTGGCTAGGACTTCTAATACTATGTTGAATAGCAGTGGTGATAGTGGACATCCCTGCTGCGTTCCTGACCTTAGGGGAAAAGCTCTCAGCTTTTCCCCATTGAGAATGATATTCGCTGTAGGTTTTTCATAGATGGCTTTTATGATATTGAGGTATGTAACCTCTATCCCTCTACTCTGAAGAGTTTAGATCAAGAAAGGATGCTGTACTTTGTCAAATGCTTTTTCTGCATCTATTGAGAGGATCATATGATCCTTGTTCTTTCTTTTGTTAATGTATTGTATCACGTTGATTGATTTGCGGATGTTGAACCAGCCTTGCAGCCCAGGGATAAATCCCACTTGGTCATGGTGAATAATCCTTTTAATGTACTGTTGGATCCTATTGGCTAGTATTTTGGTGAGAATTTTTGCATCCATATTCATCAAGGATATTGGTCTGTAATTCTAGGGTCTTTGTCTGGTTTTGGGATCAAGGTAATGGTGGCCTCATAAAATGAGTTTGAAGTTTTCCTTCCATTTCTATTTTTTGGAACAGTTTCAGAATAGTGATTAATTCTTCTTGAAATGTCTGATAGACTTCGCCTGGGAAGCCATCTGGCCCTGGGCTTTTGTTTGTTGGGAGATTTTTGATGACTGCTTCAATTTCCTTAGTGGTTATAGGTCTGTTCAGGTTTTCTATTTCTTCCTGGTCCAATTTTGGTAGTTGATACATCTCTAGGAATGCACCCATTTCTTCCAGGTTATCTAATTTGCTGGCATAGAGTTGCTCATAATATGTTCTTATAATTGTTTATATTTCTTTGGTGTTGGTTGTGATCTCCCCTCTTTCATTCATGATTTTGTTGATTTGAGTCATTTCTCTTTTCTTTTTGATAAGTCTAGCCAGGGGTTTATCAATCTTGTTAATTCTTTCAAAGAACCAGCTCCTAGTTTCATTGATCTGTTCTGCTGTTCTTTTGGTTTCTATTTCATTGATTTCTGCTCCGATCTTTATTATTTCTCTTCTCCTGCTGGGTTTAGGCTTTATTTGCTGTTCTTTCTCCAGCTCCTTTAGGTGTAGGGTTAGGTTATGTATTTGAGACCTTTCTTGTTTCTTGAGAAAGACTTGTATTGCTATATACTTTCCTCTCAGGACTGCCTTTGCTGCGTCCCAAAGTATTTGAACAATTGTGTTTTCATTTTCATTGGTTTCCATGAATTTTTTTAATTCTTCTTTAATTTCCTGGTTGACCCATTCATTCTTTAATAGGATGCTCTTTAGCCTCCAAGTATTTGAGTTCTTTCCGACTTTCCTCTTGTGATTGAGTTCTAGTTTCAAAGCATTGTGGTCTGAAAATATGCAGGGAATAATCGCAATCTTTTGGTACCGGTTGAGACCTGATTTGTGACCTAGGATGTGATCAATTCTGGAGAATGTTCCATGGGCACTAGAGAAGAATGTGTATTCCGTTGCTTTGGGATGGAATGTTCTGAATATGTCTGTGAAGTCCATTTGGTCCAGTGTGTCATTTAAAGTCTTTATTTCCTTGTTCATCTTTTGCTTAGATGATCTGTCCATTTCAGTGAGGGGGGTGTTAAAGACCCCACTATTATTGTATTGTTGTCAATGTGTTTCTTCACTTTTGTTATTAATTGCCTTATATAATTGGCTGCTCCCATGTTAGGGGCATAGATATTTACAATTGTTAGATCTTCTTGTTGGATAGACCTTTTAAGTAGGATATAGTGTCCTTCCTCATCTCTTATTACAATCTTTGTTTTAAAATCTAATTTGTCTGATATAAGGATTGCCACCCCAGCTTTCTTTTGGTGTCCATTAGCATGGTAAATTGTTTTCCACCCTCTCACTTTCATCTGGGGGTGTCTTTGGGTCTAAAATGAGTCTCTTGCAGACAGCATATCAATGGGTCTTGTTTTTTAATCCAATCTGATAGCCTGTGCCTTTTGATTGGGTCATTTACTCCATTTACATTCAGGGTAACTACTGAAAGATATTAATTTAGTGCCATTGTATTGCCTGTAAGGTGACTGCTACTGTATATTGTCTGTGTTCCTTTCTGATCTATGCTGCTTTTAGGCTCTCTCTTTGCTTAAAGGACCCCTTTCAATATTTCTTGGAGGGCTGGTTTCGTGTTTGCAAATTCCTTTAGTTTTTGTTTGTCCTGGAAGCTTTTTATCTCTCCTTCAATTTTCAATAAGAGCCTAGCTGGATATAGTATTCTTGACTGCATATTTTTCTCGTTAATGCTCTGAAGATATCTTGCCAGTCCTTTCTGGCCTGCCAGGTCTCTGTGGATAGGTCTGTTGCCAATCTAATGTTTCTACCATTGTAGGTTACAGATCTCTTCTCCCGAGCTGCTTTCAGGATTTTCTCTTTGTCTCTGAGACTCGTAAGTTTTACTATTAGATGTCGGGGTGTTGACGTATTTTTATTGATTTTGAGAGGGGTTCTCTGTGCCTCCTGGATTTTGATGCCTGTTTCCTTCCTCACATTAGGGAAGTTCTCTGCTATTATTTGCTCTAATATACCTTCTGCCCCTCTCTCTCTTTCTTCTTTTTCTGGAATCCCAATTATTCTAATGTTGTTTCATCTTATCGTATCGCTTATCTCTCGAATTCTGCCCTCGTGATCCTGTAGTTGTTTCTCTCTCTTTTTCTCAGCCTCTTTATTTTCCATCATTTGGTCTTCTATATCGCTGATTCTCTCTTCTGCCTCATTTATCCTAGCAGTTAGTGCCCCCATTTTTTATTGCACCTCATTAATAGCCTTTTTGATTTTGACTTGGTTAGATTTTAGTTTTTTTTTCTCCAGAAAAGGTTTCTCTAATAACTTCCACGTTTTTTCAAGCCCAGCTAGTATCCTTAAAGTCATGATTCTGAACTCTAGGTCTGACATCATACTAATGTCCGTATTGAGTAGGTCCCTGGCTGACGATACTATCTCTTGTTCTTTTTGCTGAGGTGATATTTTTCGTCTTGTCATTTTGTCCATAGGAGAATAGATGAATGAGAGAACAAAATGCTAACAGGTTAACAATGTCCCCAGCAAATATACTCTATACAAATCAGAAAAGACCTGAAACCAGGGGAAAAGAAAGGGAAAGAAAGAAAAAAGAAAGAGAAAAGAAAGAAAAAAAAACAGAAAGAAAAAGATAAAAACAAAAACAGAACAATACAAAAAAACAGAATATGATCAAATATGATCAGGCTAGTGCATAGATCAGTGCCACACACTAGATTTTGGGTGTATTTTGGTCTGTTAGAAAATAGTGCCTCCTAAAATTTTAAAGGAAGAAAGACTTATATATGTACAAAATAAGGGTTGATACAATGAAGGGATGGAAGATGACTGTAAAGATGAAAATTATAAAAGATTTTATAAAAGGAATTGATAAGTTGTTTGAAAAAAGAGAGAAGATTAAAAAAAAAAGGAAAGAAAAGGGAGAGAATGTGATCAGGCAGGAGACTAGAACAAAGCCATACACTAGAGATTTAGGGTATATTTTGATCTGTTAGAAGAAACTGTATCTCAAAATTTTAAAGAGAGAACAACATATATATATATATATATATATATATATATATATATATATATATGCCAAAAATAAGGGTAACTACTATGAAGGGATAAAACATGACTCTAAAAATAAAAAATAAAAAATGTTTTTTTTAAAAAAGGGATTGATAAGATATTGGTTGAAAAAGGGAAAAAGAAAAGATTAAAAAAACAGTTAAAAAATTAACTTTGAAAAACTAATGAATCATGGTTAAAAAAGCCATGAATTCTATGTGCGGTATTCCCCTAGCGCTGGAGTTCTCCCGTTCTCCTTGATCGGTAAACTTGGTCTTGGCTTGCTGGCTGTTCGTGCTGATCTTCTGGGGGAGGGGCCTGTTGCCGTGGTTCCCAAATGTCTTTGTCGGAGGTGGAATTGCCCCGCCCTTGTCGGTCCGGGCTAAGCAAGCTGCTCGTGTTTGCTCTGGTACAGCTTTGGAGGACCAGGGTGAAAATGGTGGCCTCCCAATCTCCACTCAGAGGAGCTGAGAACTCGGGGCCCCGCTCCTCAGTGAGCCCCCAGAGAAAAGCAGTCACTCCCGCCTCCCTGGTCTCAGGCCACACTGCGTGCTCACCCAGCCTGTGTCCGAGTTTCTATCTCTGGCACTCGACCCTCTGTGGAGTCTCCAAACCCAGCAGATCCCTGTGGTGCACTCCCGCGCCACTCCTCCCGGGGGAGGGAGAGGAGTCTCCCCGGATCTGCCACTTGTTGGGTCCCTGCTGGAGGAGCAGTGGCCCGACTGGGCCGCAGATCACAGTTTATGGCAACCCTGAGCTGAGAGCCCGTGCCTCGGCTCCGTCTCTGCAGCCAGCTTCCCCGCTCCGATACCTGGGAGCTCTGCCACACTCAGGCACCCCGGGTCTTTCTGTGACCCCAAGGGTCCTGTGACCACACTATCCCGTGAGGGTTCCTCCCCCTGCTTAGCCACTGGAGCAACGTCCCTCAGTGGAGCCGACTTCTCAAAGTTCCGATTTTGTGCTCCATGGCTCTATCATTTGCCAGAAGCAGCTGACGGAGGCCCCCTCCCCCGCCGTCTATCCTCCCGAATATCGCCTCAGATTCACTTCTCCGCACATCCTACCTTCCAGAAAGTGGTCGCTTCTCTGTTCAGAGAGTTGTTGCTACTCTCTTCTTCGGTCTCCTGTTGAGTTTGTAGGTGTTCAGAATGGTTTGATCCCTATTCAGCTGAATTCCTGAGACCAGACAAAATCCAGGTCTCCTACTCCTCCGCCATCTTGCTCAGCACAGCATTCTTTCTTGATCAAAACTCTTCAGAGTATAGGCATAGAGGGTACATATCTCAATATCATAAAAGCCATCTATGAAAAACCCACAGCAAATATCATTCTCAATGGGGAAAACCTGAGAGGTTTCCCCCTAAGGTCAGGAACAGGGCAGGGATGTCCACTATCACCACTGCTATTCAACATAGTATTAGAAGTCCTAGCCACAGCAATCAGACAACAAAAAGAAATCAAAGGCATCCAAATTGGCAAAGAAGAAGTCAAACTCTCACTGTTCGCAGAAGATATGATACTGTATGTGGAAAACCCAAAAGATGCCACCCCAAAACTGCTAGAACTCATACAGGAATTCAGTAAAGTGGCAGGATATCAAATCAATGCATAGAAATCAGTGGCATTCCTATACACCAACAACAAGACAGAAGAAAGAGAAATTAAGGAGTGGATCCCATTTACAATTGCACCCAAAACCATAAGATACCTAGGAATAAATCTAACCAAAGAGGCAAAGGATCTGTACTCAGAAAAGTATAAAATACTCATGAAAGAAATTGAAGAAGACACAAAGAAATGGAAAAACATTCCATGCTCATGGATTGGAAGGACAAATATTGTGAAGATGTTAATGCTACCTAGACCAATCTACACATTCAATGCAATCCGCATCAAAATACCATCCACTTTTTTCAAAGAAATGGAACAAATAATCCTAAAATTTGTATGGAACCAGAAAAGTCCTCGAATAGCCAGAGGAATGTTGAAAAAGAAAAGCAAAGCTGGCAGCATCACAATTCTGGACTTCCAGCTCTAATACAAAGCTGTAATACTCAATACAGTATGGTACTGGCACAAAAACAGACACATAGATCAATGGAATAGAATAGAGAGCCCAGAAATGGACTCTCAACTCTATGGTCAACTTATCTTCAACAAAGCAGGAAAGAATGTCCAATGGAAAAAAGACAGTCTCTTCAAAATATGGTGTTGGGAAAATTGGACAGCCACATGCAGAAGAGTAAAACTGGACCATTTCCTTACACCACGCACAAAAATAGACTCCAAATGGTTGAAAGACCTAAATGTGAGACAGGAGTCCATCAAAATCCTAAAGGAGAACACAGGCAGCAACCTCTTCGCCCTGAGCTGCAGCAACTTCTTCCTAGAAGCATCGCCAAAGGCAAGGGAAGCAAGGGCAAAAATGAACTATTGCGACCTCATCAAGATAAAAAGCTTTTGCACAGCAAAAGAAACAGTCCACAAAACCAAAAGACAACCGACAGAATGGGAGAAGTTATTTGCAAATGACATATCAGATAAAGGGCTAGTATCCAAAATCTATAAAGAACTTCTTAAACTCAACACCCAAAGAACAAATGATCCAATCAAGAAATGGGCAGAAGACATGAACAGACATTTTTCCAAAGAAGACATCCAAACGGTCAACAGACACATGAAAAAGTGCTCAACATCGCTCGGCATCAGGGAAATCCAAATCAAAACCTCAATGAGATATCACCTCACACCAGTCAGAATGGCTAAAATTAACAAGTCAGGAAAAGACAGATGTTGGTGAGGATGCAGAGAAAGGGGAACCCTCCTACACTGTTGGTGGGAATGCAAGCTGGTGCAACCACTCTGGAAAACAGTGTGGAGGTTCTTCAAAAAGTTGAAAATAGAGTTACCATACGATCCAGCAATTGCACTACTGGGTATTTACCCCAAGGATACAAATGTAGGGATCCGAAGGGGTACGTGTACCCCAATGTTTATAGCAGCAACGTCCCCAATAGCCAAACTGTGGAAAGAACCAAAATGTCCACCGACAGATGAATGGATAAAGAAGAGGTGGTATATACATATAATGGAATATTATGCATCCATCAAAAAGAATGAAATCTTGCCATTTGCAATGACGTGGATGGAACTGGAGGGTGTTATGCTGAGCGAAATAAGTCAATCAGAGAAAGACATGTATCATATGACCTCATTGATATAAGGAATTTTTAATCTCAGGAAACAAACTGAAGGTTGCTGGAGTGGTGGGGGGTGGGAGGGATGGGGTGGCTGGTTGATAGACATTGGGAGGGTATGTGGTATGGTGAGCACTGTGAAGCATGCAAGACTGTTGAATCACAGATCTGTACCTCTGAAGCAAATAATACACTATATGTTAAAAAAAAATAGAAGAAGAAGATGGCAGGAGGGGAAAAATGAAGGGGGGGAAATCGGAGGGGGAGAGGAACCATGAGTGACTATGGACTGTGAGAAACAAACTGAGGGTCTAGAGGGGACGGGGGTGCGTGGATGGGTTAGCCTGGTGATGGGTATTAAAGAGGGCACGTATTGAATGGAGCACTGGGTGTTATATGCAAACAATGAATCATGGAACACTACATCAAAAACTAATGATGTAATGTATAGTGATTAACATAACATGATAAAAAAAGTCTATTAAAAAAATCCAGTAAGATGGAGAATATTGTTTACCTCCCTTGAGAAAACAGCATTTTTTTCCATAAGAAGAATATTTTTTGGAAAAATATTTTCAACCCAAATTGTTATGGAATATTATGTATCTACTGATAAAATTGAAGTAACTGTGCGACTAGATATCCAGGATACATTTTTAATGCAAAATACATAATTTAGACATATGTAATTTGATCCTATTTTTGTTTCAAAAAATATAAATGCACACAGACACAATGGGATTTTACAGGGAGTTATTCAATTTCTACTTTCTACTTTTTATACGGTAAAATTTTAAACAAATAATTTTTCAGTAGGAAAATAAAAAACTAAAAACCTTTGCAATTCTGTTTCAGTTCTTCTGTTAAATGTTAATGTGGCAAGAATTTCAGTAGCATTGATGAATACATCAGTAGAATAACATGTCAAATTTTGCTGCAATAAGATATGCATTTGGCCTTTTTAAATTGTTTATTTAAGGGTAACATATATACAGAAAAATGTACAAACCAAACTTCTTCAGCTTAATAAATTCTGACACACAAATTAGACTGTAATTTTCCTTCCTTGCTACATTCTTTAACTCTTCAAACATTCTCCTGCCTCATTATCTCTATCTCCTCCCTCTGAGATCTGTTTCATGTATAGAAATCTTTTCACCAAGTCAACATGTCTTTGATGCTTTTTTCCTGAATTTTCCACTCTTTTTCTTCCTGAGCTTCAGTGTGGTTCCTGTTGACTTCCCTAATCCTGTCTTCTCATGTACAGGCTTTTCTTTAAACCATCTATTACTGATTTTTTAAATTTTAGTTATTATATTTTTCAATTCTGAATTTCCTATTTAATTTGTTTTTTATATATTCTAAGACTTTGATGAGATCCTCCAACTTTTCATCTGTTTTGCCCATTATTTCCTTCTATTTGGGGACATAATAGTCACAGTTACGTTAGCACCTTGTGCTTCTAACTCCAATATCTGAATCTCCTGTGAAACTCTTTTTAATAATCTTCTATCTCAGGTTATAGTCCTGTATCTTGGCATGTCTAGTAATATTTTATTGAATGTCAGGTACAATCTGTAAGAAAATACATATAGTCTCCATATTTTATTTTCCTTCAGAAAAGGTTCACCCTTTCCTCTGAGACAAAACTGAATCACAACTGGGCAGCAATTCTGGTAAGTTCCATTCACCTCTAGTTCACCTCTGTTATTAGGTCTATGCCAGGAGGGGGCTTCCATCTGTTGGGTCCTGGTGAATCCTGAGTCTATCCACATTAGTGCCTTCAGGCTTCTAAAATACCTTGCTTTGTTTTCTCAGAGACCTTCTGAGAAAGGCCTGTCTCCTGTCCCTTTATGCTTCCAAATTCAACAAATATCCTGAAGAGGAAATGAGCAGTTATCAGGGTCTGTTCTCCACACCTCCCTTCTCACTGGGATCTTGGCCCCCATAGTCTCCAGTTATGTCTCACTAGCCCCATAAGACCACCCAAGTCTCTCTTGGTTACTATGTCCTTCAACACAGCTGCTCTGCCTAAGAAAACCATGGATATTCAGCCTTTTGCTCCTTACCCACAATCAGCAGATGCCCCCAGGACAGATGTTGCGACACAAGTTCCCCTCACCTCTCTCCAGTTCCCCTTTCTACATGATCTTGGCTCCTGTACAACTGGTTACTTAAACAGCTCTCTTATGCTTTTATACAGATTTTTTTTAAAAAATCCATCTTTATTCATTGTCCTTAGTGATAGCAATGATCTGCAACAAGGTACTCCATCATAACTATAAACAGAAATCTCTTATGGAATGTTTTCATCATATTTTCCTTTGTCACAAAGACAGAAATCTGTGTTTTTTGATTAAAACAGCTAGTAAATGATGTATAAGCTAATGAAAATAAGACATAAAAATATTTCTATCAATAAATTTCCAGTATTGTTCATATATATTTTTGATTACTGCAGTTGATTTTATCAAGTGTTTTCAGTATATTTATTGAAACTATCTGCAATGTAATAGTTACTCAGAACCAGAGGGATTCATGTGGTTCTTTCTCCTTCCTACTGCTTTGGTCTTTGCTGTAAATTTTCTTAATTTTTCTTCCTTTTGGAAGAATTCCAAAATGGTCTTTTATATTTACTTTTCCTTGGCTCCCTTAACTCTCTCTAATTTTGTGATATTTTACTCATTGATCTCATTATATCAATAATTTAGCTAGAATTCTGAATGCTCCCCACTGAAACTGCATCAGTTTTCTTTTTCATTTTCAGAGAAAAAAGGTAATTGATTATTTAAGCAATAAAATAATGAAATACCACAGGTACCATTATGAGTTCATAAAACATAATTAGGTATTTCTTCAAGTACTTATTACATTAGTAGGTACTTATTTTGACGCACGTGGTATTATTCTGTTTACATGGTTTATGCTATGCAATAAACACAAATGCAGTCGATTTAAATTCTTTGGTGGCAATTTAACATAGAAATTGAACTTGAATAGAATGTTATAAATAATAATGTTATTTCCTCTTTAGTATTGCCTTTCAAAAGAAAAAGTTAACAGTTTTTGCTTATAATCATTTGCAAACTAATTATAGCTTAAACATTGAGAGTTTACTGGTGGTTAATAGTTAACCCCAAACTCGTGTGAAATTATTCAGAACATTAGATTGAAATGCTGAAAAGACTGTGAGTTCTCTATTCACATAGAAGCTAATTATTTTTCTTTATTGTCCATTTAATATGTATGAGCTTAAAGAGGCATATCTGGAAAACACTTTCATCAAGGAAATAAAGCAACAGCTCTTAGATTCATATGAATAAAAATGGAAAAAACAATATAAATTGACTTTTACCATGTTTCTTCCTTAAAGAACTTCCCAACCCCTAAAACGATCTCTGCTCTCCACCTCATTCACATACATATTTTTTTGGAGTAGTACCAACTAAACTTTATATGGAGCTGTCTAAAAGCATGACATATTTAAAATGTTTTATTATAAGAAATCAGGGAAAATTAGTGCCTTTTCTAAGTAATATTTCTCCTTCATTTTGCACTTATCCAAGTCTTTAGGAAAATAGAAATTCTTTCCAGAAAGGCTATGTATGGGAAGACATAGTTTAAAAGCACCTAGTGCATATACTCAAGTGGATTGGGGGAATCACATGTTCTTCATTTATTTAATCAAAGAATTCTAGTGTTAGAAAAGACCTGACAGGCCATCCACTCCAATCAAACATCTGATGTGGAAATGCTCTCCTCAACTTGCTCAACAGATTATCTCACTGTTTGTAGAGTCTTCTAGTGAGTAGAAACTCATACATACCAAGGCAGTATAAAACATCCTTAACATCATAAACTGAAATCTCCCCGGAGCTTTTCACACATTAGTCCTCATTAAAATGTTTTCAGAGGCAGTCCAAGATGGTGGCATAGGAAGACACTGAACTCACCATCTCCCATGTATAAGAGACCCGACTTAAAACTGTCAGCTGATTTCTCAACAGAAACTTTGCAGGCCAGAGAAAGTGGCATGGTATATTTAAAGCACTAAAAGGAAAAAACTTCCAAACAAGAATACTGTACCCAGGAAGGCTGTCTATTCAGAACTGAAAGATAGTTTTCCAGACAAACAAAAGCTGAAGGAGTTCATCACCACTAAACCAGCCTTACAATAAATATTAGAGGGGCTTCTTTAAGGTAAAAGGAAAAGGCAGTAATTAATAACAAGAAAACATGAAGTAAAAATCTCACTGATAAAGACAAATATATAATAAAGGTAGTGGATTAACCACTTATAAAGCTAATATAAAGGTTAAAAGACAAAAATAGTAAAATTAACTATAATAATTAGTTAAGGGACACACAACATAAAAAGATGTAAAATATGACATCAAAACAAAACATGGAGGGAGTAGTAAAATATATAGAGTTTTTAGGATGCATTAATTTAAGTGGCTATCAACTTAAAATAGACTGCTATATATAATATATATATAGGTTGTTATATGTGAGCCTCATGGTAACCACAAAGCCAAAACCTATGCTAAATACACAAAAGATAATAAGAAAAGAATCTAAACTAAACACTAAAGAAAAGCAATAAACTACAAAGGAAGAGAGCAAGAGAAGAAGAAAGTAACAGAAAGGAACTACAAAAACATCCAGAACACAACAAAACGGCAATAAGCACATACCTCTCAATCATTATTTTAAATGTAAATGGGCTAACTTTTCCAATCAAAAGACACAGTGGCTGAATGGATAAAAAAATAAGACTCATCTACATATTACCTGCAAGACACTAACTTCAAAACTAAGGACACACACACACTGAAAGTAAAGGGATGAAAAAAGATATGTCATGCAAATGGAAACAAAAATTAACCTGGTGTAGTTATATTAATATCAGACAAAATAGACTTTAAAACAAAGAGTATAATAAAACACAAAGAAGGGCACTGCATTATGATAAAAGGGTCAGTCAAACAACAGGATATAACATATGTGAATGTTTATACACCCAACATAGGAGCACCTAAATATATAAAGCAAATATTAACACACATAAAGGGAGAAATTGACAGAATACAGTAATCGTAGGGAACTTTACTAATGCACTTACTTCAGTGGCTAGATCAACCAGGCAGAAAATCAATAAGGAAACAACAGCCATGACATCTTACATGACACATTAGACCAGATGGACTTAATAGATATATACAGAACATTCCCTCCAAAAGCAGCAGAATACAGATTCTCAAGTGCACATGGGAGATTCTCCAGGATAAATAACATGTTAGGCCACAAAACAAGTCTCAATAAATTTAAGAAGACTAAAATCATATCAAGCATCTTCTCTGACCACAGTGGTATGAAACTGGAAATCGATTACAAAAAGAAAATTGGAAAAATCACAAACATGTTAAGATTAAACCACATGTTACAGAACAACAAATGGATCAATGAAGAAATCAAATGGGAAATCAAAAAAGACCTTGAGACAAATAAAAATGGAAATACAACAATACAAAGTCATGGGATGTAGCAAAAGCGGTTCTAAGAGGGAAGTTCATAGTGATACAGGCCTACCTCAAGAAACAAGAAAAATCTCAAATAAGCAATCTAATTTTCCACCTAAAGGAATTATAAGAACATTTGGGGGCGCCTGGGTGACTCAGTTGGTTAAGCCACTGCCTTCGGCTCAGGTCATGATCCTGGAGTCCCAGGATCTAGTCCCGCATCGGGCTCCCTGCTCAGCGGGGAGCCTGCTTCTCTCTCTGACCCTCCCCCCTCTCACGCTCTCTCTCTCTATCTCATTCTCTCTCTCAAATAAATAAATAAAATCTTAAAAAGAAAGAACATTTGAAGCCCAAAGTTAGTAGAAGGAAGGAAATTATAAAGATCAAAGCAGAAGTAAATAAAATAGAGACCTATAGAACAATTAAAAAAAATCAGTGATACTAAGCTGATTCTTCAAAAAAAATAAAATTAACAAACCTTTTAGCTAGACTTATTAAGAAAAAAGAAAGAAGGCTCAAATAAATAAAATCAGAAATGAAAGAGAAGTTACAATTGATACCACAGAAATACAAAGGATCAAAAAAGACTACTATGAATAATTATATGCCAATAAATTGAACATCATAGAAGAAATGAATGAATTCCTAGAAACATACGATCTTCTAAGCCTGAATCAGGAAGAAATGGAAAATCTAAATAGACCAATTACTAGTAAGAGGTTTGAATTAGTAATGAAAAATTCCCAACAAAGTCCAGGACCAGATGGCTTCACTGGTGAGTTCTATCAAACATTCAAAGAAGATTTAATATCTATTCTTCTCAAACTCTTCCTAAAACTTGAACAAAAGGAAATACTTCCAAACTCATTTTATGAGGCCAACATTCCTCTGATATCAAAATCAGACAAAAACAACACAAAAAGAAGAAAAAATAATAACATGATATACCACATTAACAAAATGAAGGCTAAAGATCATGTGACCATCTCAATATATATAGAGAAAGCACTTGACAAATTCAACAGCCATTTATGATAAAAACTCAACAAGGTGCATATAGAGGGAATATACCTGAACATAATAAAAGCTATATACGAAAAACCCACTGCTAACATAATACTCAATAGTGAAAAGCTGGAAGCTTTTCCTCTAAGAACAGGAACAAGGCAAGGATGCCCATTCTTACCACTTTTATCCAACATAGTACTGGAAGTCCTAGCCACAGCAATCAGACAAGAAAAGGAAATAGAAGGCATCCAAATTGGAAATGAAGAAGTAAAATTGTCACTACTTGCAGATGACATGATACCATATATAGAAAATCCTAAAGATTCCACCAAAAACACTGTTAAAACTAATAAATATATTCAGTAAAGTTGCAGGATACAAAATCAGTATACAGAAATCTGTTACATTTCTATACACTAATAACAAACCATCCAAAAGACAAATTAAGGAACCAATCCATTTATAATTGATAATTGTATCAAAAATTTTTAAAAAGCCCTAGGAATAAATTTAACCAAGGAGATGAAAGACCTATACACTGAAAACTATTAAGACTTTGATGAAAGAAACTGAAGACAACACAAATAAATGAAAAGCTATTCTGTGCTCATGGATTAGAAGAACAAATATTATTAAAATGTCTACACTGCCAAAAGCAATCTACAGATTCAATGCAATCCTTATCAAAATTCCAACAGCACTTTTCACACAAGTAGAACAAATAATTCTAAAATTTGTGTGGAACCTGAAAAGACTCTGAATAGCCAAAGCAACCCTGAGAAAGAAGAACACAGCTGGGAATATCATGCTCACTGATTTCAAACTACACTACAAAGCTATTGTAATCAAAACTGTATGGTATTGGTATAAAAAGAGACACATAGATCAGAGGGACATAATAGAGCACCCCCCAAAAAACCCCATATATGGTCAATTAATTTATGACAAGGGAGCCAAGAATACACAAGGGGGGAAAGGACAGTCTCTTCAATAAATGGTATTGAGAAAACTGAACAGCCACATGTAGAAGAATGAAACTAGACCATTCTCTTACACCATAAACAAAACTTAACTCAAAATGGATTAAAGACTTGAATGGAAGACCTGAAACAAAACAAAACAAAACAAAACAAACAAAAAAACTCTTCGAAGAAAGCATAGGCAGTTAAGGACTTTCACATTGGTCTTGGCATTGAATTTTTGGATCTGACTCCAAAAGCAAAGGCAACAAAAGCAAAAATAAACAAGCAGGACTTCATCAAACTAAAAAGCTTCTGCAAGCAAAGGAAACCATCAACAAAGTGAAAAAGTGACCTACTAAATGGGAGAAAATATTTCCAAATGACTTATCTGATAAGGGGTTACTACCCAAAGTATATAAAGAACACAAACAACTAAAAAAATCAAATAATCCAATTAAGAAATGGGCAGATGTTGACATTTTTCCAAAGACAACATATAAATGGCCAATAGGCACATGAAAAAATGTTCAAGATCACTAACTATCAGGGAAATGGAAATCAAAACCATGAGGAGCTATCACCTCACACCTGTTAGAATGGCTATTATATGCTAAGCAAAATAAGTCAATCAGAGAAAGACATGTATCATATGATTTCACTGATATGAGGAATTCTTAATCTCAGGAAACAAACTGAGGGTTGCTGGAGTGGTGGGGGGTGGGAGGGATGGGGTGGCTGGGTGATAGACATCAGGGAGGGTATGTGCTATGGTGAGCGCTGTGAATTGTGTAAGACTGATGAATCACAGACTTGTCCCTCTGAAACAAATAATACATTATATGTTTAAAAAAAAAAAGATAATAGGCAGGGAAAAATGAAGCAGGGGAAATCGGAGGGGGAGACGAACCATGAGAGACTATGGACTCTGAGAAACAAACTGAGGGTTCTAGAGGGGAGGGGATGGGGCGATGGGTTAGCCTGGTGATGGGTATTAAAGAGGGCATGTATTGAATGGAGCACTGGGTGTTATACGCAAACAATGAATCATGGAACACTACATCAAAAACTAATGATGTAATGTATGCTGATTAACATAACATAATAAAATAAAATTAAAAAAAAAAGACAAGAAATAACAACTGCTAAAAAGGATGTGGAAAAAAAGGAGCCCTCGTACACTGTTGGTGGGAATGTATGTTGGTGCAGCCTCTATGGAAAACAGTATGGAAGTTCCTTAAAAAATTAAAAATGGAACCATACAATCCAACTATTCCACTACTGAGTATTTACCCAAAGAAAATGTAAACACAGATTCAAAAAGATATACGCACCCTTATGTTCACTGCAACTTTATTTACAATAGCCAAGATCTGGAACAACCTAAGTGTCCATCAGTGGATGAATGGTTAAAGACGAGGTGGAATATATATACAATGGAATATTACCATAAAAAAGAAGGCAATCTTGACATTTCAATAACAGGGACGGACCTTGAGGGTATTATGCTAAGTAAAATAAAGTCAGACAGAGAAAGACAAATACCATATGATTTCACTTATATGTAGAATTTAAAAAACAAGAGAAACAAACAAAACAAAACTCATAGATACAGAGAACAGATTGGTGGTTATCAGAGGGGAATAGAGTTGAGAGGTGGGCAAAATGGACAAATAGGGTCAACTGTACCGTGACAGATGGTAACTAGACATGGTGGTGATCACTTTGTAGTGTATACAAATATCCAATTATGTTATACACCTGAAACTAATACAATGTTACACACCCATTTTACCTCAATTTAAAAAAAGAAAATGATCCTCTCATCTAAGTCTCCAATTACATTTGCATGTTGTCTTGCAAGGTGCTGTTTAATAACACTTTATTTCTTTAAAGATTTATTTATTTATTTATTTATGTATGTATTTATTTACTTTAGAGAAAGAGAGCAGGAGTAGAACGGGCAGAGGGAGATGGAGAATCTCAAGCAGACTCTGTGCTGAGCACAGAGCCCGATGCAGGGCTTGATTTCACAACCATGAGATCACAACCTGAGCCAAAATCAAGAGTCAGTCACTTAACGGACTGTGCCACCCAGGCACCCCTGTTTAATAATGCTTTAAATGGCAACAAACAAACAAAAAAAGCCCATTTCCAACAATATTAGTCTAATCTTTCTCCCACAGGCAGTCTTTATATATTTGAAGACCTCCATGCTGTTGAACCTCAGCTTTCTCCTCTCTAAATAGTCCCCATTTGATAATAGTTTTGAGGTTTTCCCCAAATAAATATTCATTAAGTGTCACTGGAGTGCAAAGTACTATGTTAGAAGCCAAGGTATATTAAAATAACTTTCTCAATATACCTCCTCAAGAAGGAGTTTAAGGAAGCCTCTAGAGGAAAATAAGCCTTGATGAGTGACCAGTAATTATTCATTTGTTCATATGTTTAACAAGACAGGAGAGCACCCTTTCTAGGAAAAGTGTTGATAATTCAGAAATAAGATTTTAAAATCTTTTGTTGGATGCATGAATGAATCAATGGATGGTAGAGATATAACACACACCTTCAAATAACTCAGTTCAATCTATTTCGGAATACCTTTTACACTTAAAATATTCTAAAATATTCTGAACTATCATATAATGGTCTATATGAGTTTACATTTAAATCATTAGGTATATTTGTATTTTATGACTTGAAAATATTTCCATTGCAGACTTGAGAAAAAGAAATACTCATATTGGTTTAGTATTTTGGTAAGCAGTTTACAGAGTTGTATACACCACTAATATAACTTCAAAAAAAACTAAAATGCTCCTTATTATACCATATTTGAAATACAGTCCTTGGCACTTGTCAGAAGTCCAGCCTCCTGTGAACCATGCCTGTGTGTTTGCTTTCTGCGCTTGGTGCCTATGAGTTCCAAAATAGGATTTTCCAGAAATCAACTGGTAACTTTTTAAGTTTATTTTATTTTATTAAGTTTATTATTTTTTTAAAGTGTACTATACAAACTCAAAGACTAAAAATAGGATAATAATTTTTAAAAAGAAATATCTCATCTCCCTATTTGTAATCATACTATCCAGATGGATTCACCGTTGACAGTTTGGAATCTATTGTTTCATTCTTTCTGAACTTCTTTTAATGCTCACACAAACACATACACTGTGTCACACAAATATTCCAAGTCATAACATAAATATGCTTAATGGTTAAAAAAAAGTAGTAATGGAAACAAAATCCTAGATTCTTGGTCCTTCATCTATCATCCAACTCGTCATTATTGCTCCAGCTTCTCTTTTCTGCTAGTATCCTAGTAAGACTTGAAATTAGTATAGATTGTTTTCTATTTGGGTAAAATATGTAAGTAGTTGGTACACTGTCTCAGGGTTATTTGGAGTTTTGAAAGTGAAATTTTGTCAACTCACATGTTGGGCTAAATAACTCCTTGAGAAGCAGTGTGCCAAGCAGTTAATACACAGAATTTAATTTGCTTCTTCTGAGTTTTACCATTGAGCTTTCTGCGGGAAAGCTCTCCCTAAAAACACACTTTATTGGCTCTAATTAAGAATGCATCCAGTAGTGTTCTCTCAGGCTTTGGATGCCTGCTGGCTTAATTTTTAAGCTTCTCCATTCTCGATAAAAGTGCTGAATTGAATTTAAAAGTCTATTCCTACAGAATTACCCCTTAGTGTGCACACCACTCACACTTCGGCAGAAAAGATTAAAATACTATTTACTACACATGGCAGACATTGTTTTTAAAAAATGAATGGAAAATGAGTCTATAGTTTAGCAATAATTTTGAAATGAAAGGTTGTTTCGAACATATGGCTTTTGTTTTTTGGTTTATTCTTAACCTGAACCAAGACAGAAGTTATTAATGGAGCCACAGAATATAAGAAAATAGCTGTTAATCAGCAAACAGATTCACGTCCTTTATTTTTAAAGGCTGAAAGGGTTAGAGTTATTTCTTTATAACCAAAGTGTATATGATTAACCTTGGGATTTTCTCAATAGGTAGACATTACCCGTGATTAGATCCCATGAGTGTTTTCCTTCTCCATTTTGCTGATTCCATTAATAAAGAGATGGCAACCTTTGGTGCCCTTACTGACTGGTCCTAAACAGACTGGTTTTCTTTTGCTTCCAGGAAACTATTCAATATCATGCTGACTGATTTTATTTTTCCTGCAATAGAGGCAGAAACTTCATATGCCCAATTGTTCACTTAATTATTCTTCAAACACATATTGCATCCTACTATGTGGCAGGTACCCCACTGAACTATGAGCGTATATATGGAGCTAATAGTCTAATGGAAGAAAATTGTTATGTAAAAAGAATTGTTAAAATAATGTCTCAGATGCCATGAAGAGATAAAAACCATATACGGTGAGGCACAAATGATCTAGCAACTAACTGTGCTCAGAAGAATTGGATTGGATTGAAAGGTGAAGTTGGGACCAAAGAGGTTAAGGATGAGTGGATTTGGCAATGGGAAGACCTGTTGAGGCTTTATCGACAGCACGGGCACAGGTGAAGACATAAAAAGAAAGAAACAATGGAAAGATCAATGTAAACTTTTATTAAATTTAATACTTTTTGCTTTCAACTAGATTGAAATACTTATTTGGAGTGATTATAGTGATCCCCGTAGGGGCACAAAGTGCTCTGATTTCTACAGAATCACCATTTGTGATGCAGAGAATAAGCAGTAGTGAGGGTCAAAGTGAGAAAAGGGAAGAGCAGTGAGGAGACTATTGGAATAGTCTAGGAGAAAAATGATGGCTAAAAGAGGTCAAATTCGGGATATAATTTGAAGTTAGAACCAACTGGGTTTACTGATAAAGCATAAGGGTATAGTTTGTGAAGTAAAGACAAGAATTAAGCATGGCCCTGGGTTTTTGGCCTGGGCAACTGAAGGAATGTGGTGCCATTTCCTACGGGAAGAAAGAATGCACGATGTGCAAGTATGTGTGTGTGTGTGTGTGTGTGTGTGTGTGCGCACCCACGTTAGGATGAAGAAAACTAAAGATGCCGTTTGGCTGTGGTAAGTTTCAGACACATCTTGTGGAGTTGTCCTTAGACAGCTGTGTGTAAGACTGTAATGATCAGGAGAGTTTGGATGAGATCACCTAGGGAGTCAATATAAACAGAGAAACATAAGATCCAAGAATTGATCCCCGGGACAGGCTAACACGTAAATACCAAAAAAGGAAGTAGGATATAAGTACAATAGAAGAGTATTCAGCCATAAAAGAGAAGGAAATCCTGCCATTTGCAACAACATGGGTGGACCCTGAGGGTACCGTGTGGAGTGAAATAAGTCAGAGAAAGACAAATACACATGATCTCATTTACATGTGGAACCTAAAAAAAATCAAATTCACAGAAACAGTAGATTGGAGGTTGCTGGGGTGGAGAGGGGGCAGTGAAAGAAATGAGAAGATGTTTGTGAAAGGGTAAAAACTTCCAGTTATAAGATGAATGTGTTCTGAAGATGTAACATACAGCAATGTGACTATAAGTTAACAATACCATATCGTATAATTGAAATTTACTAAGATAGTAGATAATAAATGTTCTAACCACAAAAGAAATAGGGGATGTATGTGTTAACTAACCTTACTGTAATCACTTTGCAATATATACATACATCAAATCATCATGTGGTACATCTTAAACTTACACAACGTTATTTGTCAATTATATCTCAAAAAAGCTGGAAAAAAAACTGAAGAATGGGTCAGCAAAAGTGACTGAGCAGAAAGAGACAGTGAGTATGGTGATCCTGCACCTATGTGAAGGAAATGTTGCAAAGACAAGGGGATAGTAAACTATGTCAATTTTTTCTCATAAGCTCAACTAAGATGAGGCAAAAGAGGAAGTCATTGAGTCTGGCAACATGGAGAACCTTAGTAACCTCAGAAAAATCAGTATGAGTGATTAGTAAAGTAGATGGAATGAAAGCCTGTTTGGAACATCTACAAAGCTAGAGTAATGAGAACATAAAGACATGAATGTGGCATTTTGGTGTAATGGGGGAAGGACAGAGAAATAGGGTGATAGCTAGGGAAAGTGTGAGTCAAGACAGGGACTTTATGGTGAAAAAATATTCAATATTACTACTTACATAATTAAGATGAGAAATATAACAGCAGAAAGAAATAATCCAGTGGTAAGTGGGCACATTTTGAATGCAGAATAGAGAAGATAATTGCAGGAGTCATTCTCATGAGTACATGGGGGAAGGATCCGTGCTGAGTGAGGCTAGACTTAGCTAATAGCAACAATTCATCCAACTGAGCAGTCAGAGTATCAAATAAATGAATGGTAAGGTTCCCAACAATAACAGAAGCGATGGTGAAGAGGAAAATAGGGCTAAATATTCAACGAATAAAAGAGTGACCAAGAGGTTGAGAGATGAGGACAAGGAAGGTGAGTAGGGGAATGTTCTGAGGAGTTCTTTCAAGGAGATGCTTTTTTGACAAAAGAAGGAGAAATGTGTCAGAAGAAGAAATGAGAACTGGTTAAGTATACTCCACTCCCCTCCATACCCACTATCTATTCATATGAGACAAAAATAATAATATAACCACCCCTTGAGAAGGAAGCAGTGTCCTTGAGATGAGCCAGGTTCAGTTAGAAGAACAAGGTGAAGAGGGCATTTCCAGAAGAGGTGAATATAAGGGACATTTAACTCATAACACTCTGAGAGTTGGATGTGAGAGGGTCTGCATGGATCAGAAGTAGTATAAGAGTCTCAGAAGATTTGGAACACCACATGGGTGTTACACTTTGGACAACAATAGGTGTCTTGAGAGACTTGAACTTTTTGATAGTGCAGGAGGTAAAAGAGGTGTACGAGGCATCATGAGATTAGGTCTGATGGTCTCTCTGGGGACAGCCAAAGGCTGGTTCTAGGGATAAGAGCATTTTTAGGATTAGCGTCTTGCAGTTGGTGGTGAAGGGGCTGATAGTGTCATGGTATGGCAGTGTGGGGGTGCATTCTTCAGACCTCCCTGCTAAAGAAAACGTTCCAGTTAGGTGACAGCCTCCAACTGCCTCACTTTAGTGAGCCACTATGGTGTTTACACCAATGCCACACTCTTCTGGGGCGACTCCCAGCCAGACCTAGCAATGGGGAAGTCCTAGAAACAGGCCAGTCCTTCCAAAAGCAGGACTCTTTGCATTGGGCCTCCCTACTGGCCTAGTCAAGACTTTCTTTGGGCTACCCTACAGTCTGAGGCCCTTCCTACCCAATCCTTCTTTTCCCCTCTTTTTCCACAGATGTCAAAATTGTTTCTAGGTCTGAGGCTCTCCTTGACTAGGTCTGCCCCCTTTACTTTTATCTTTCATAGGAATTTCCCACAGTAAGCCTCTCATACTTGTAACTTGGGTTTTTTACACCCACTTCTGGGAGGATGTGAACTGTCCCACTTGGGGAGAGATGGAGAGGCTAACTGAGCTGAGGTAAATGTGTGCTGGATTTTACTGGGAAATGTCATAGCTCTTGGATCTCTTTGGACATGTTATGATCAGGGATGAACTGGTTTACCAGGGATAATGGAACTCTATGGGTGTTCCTTCAACCCTGCTATAGGTGGTGTGGCAATCAAGATAATGCAAAAGCTTCTCTATCACCATATACATTATTATCCTCCTTGTATACCAAGTTAGGAATGCTACAAAATAGCAGGCAAGAAAGTCAGGAAAAATGTACTGAGGGCTTACTCTGTATTAAGCTTTGGGCTAAAGGCTTGCTACTTGCTTCAGAATACTTTCACTGAATACCAAGATACATGGGGCATCATCTTGAGTCAAAATCCAGGCCAACACTTGTTTTTAAAAAATCATTTACATCCTGCCTTGCTTATAGCAGCACTGTGTCTGTCTTAAAGCAAACATGTTCACAAGCTGTCATGTCATATAAATTCTCCCTGCTATCTTGCGGACTGGATGCTTCCTGCTTCTCCCAGCTGCATCTCAATTTTCCTCCTTGAATGGAGCTAACAAAGGGTCTTTTTCTCTCCATTGCATGTTGTGAATGTTTCAAAAATGACAACATACCTCCAGGACACTGGAACACATGAAAGTTGGTGCCTTCATAAAAGGAGTTTCTTGTGTTGTCCACTTCAGGGGTCCCTGCGCCTAACAGGTATGTCTGCCACTTTCCCAGTAGACAACCCAGCCTGAGTGAAGGAAAGATAATGTCAGCCCCCAGCTCATGAGAAACAGAGCTGTGGGCTTTGGGTTCTTTTGAACTCTTGTATTACTTATTTGACTGGTTTTTGCCCTTTTCTGGGATGGCTGTTTAGAATCTCAAACCTTGACACCCCTTTATTCTTTCCTTTAGTCAAAGGCTTAATGAGGAGTAAAATGTGTCTCTGCATCATAAACACATTTTAGAAGTTAACAGGAGTCCCTGGCCCCTGCTAAACGCTAACCAAATGTGTTAAAATCAGCAGTTTGATGTTGCCCGTAGAGACAGCTGGGGAAGGGGAGGGGGGCTTGAGGGAGTGTCTCACAGCTGGAGAACCCAGCAGGAAATAACACTATTGGAGACTTGCTACTAAGCAAACAACAAAGTGAGAGAACAGAGAGAAAGAGAGAGAGAATGAAAGTATGGGAAACCAGCCCAGCCTGGTCATAGAATTGGTGAGGGGATACAGACGATACAGCTAAAATTAAAAATGATTAACTGAGAATTATCTAATTACTGACATTAGATATAAAATCAACTAAGTGCTTACTATTCTAACTCCTGTGCATATGTGCTGTGGTATAATCTAAAAGTTTCATAAACTCACTTCTAAACACTTAGCAGTAATTAACTACAAGCTTTAACTATAAAGCTGCAAGAGCTGGACAGTTGGAAATGCCCTTTCACCTAGATGTGCCACTCCTGGGAATAGAATACAAAAACATAACATATGAATGAAGGTAGGTATTAATATCAGCATTAACTCTAGTAACAAAAGATTTTCAAACAATGGAAATTGCTTTATAAATCATATACCGCCAACAAAGCAAGATATTATGAAGAATATTTGCATTTAGGAATTAATTTCCCCGTGTTACTGGATGCTAAATGAATCTTTACCTGTTGTGTTCTGAAATTCAGTAGATGGTAAGCAACACTAAAGAAGAATGCTACTTTCATCCATGCCAAGAATAACAGAACTAGTCTGATGATTTTTAATCCCCATCACCGACCTAATAGCCACAATAAGGAGAAACTAGGAATTCCAAAAGGTGATAAAAGAGAACTAGCAGGATATTTTTCTGAGGTGAAAAGTGAAAAGGCTCCCCCCGCCCTTTGGAGAGTAGAGAGAGTACCCTCCCTCACAAATGGATTGAAAGGGTCTAAGAAAGTGTCCATAGAGTAATATCCCTGTATGAAGGGAGGCTGGCATCACTCACCTTGCCTAGATGTTTGCTGAGTTGCAGACACTTGTAGTCCTAAATCAGTGCAGCCTCCTGAATGAAGAAGGATAAAGGAACTCTCAGGAATTTGATGTGTCCATTGAAATTTCACATACACAATCATAAACACTGGATCTGCCTCTTATCTGGAGAATTCTAAAGAATTACCTGGCTAGAGCAGCATGTGATAGCAAAGCAAAAACAGACCTCCCAGCAAGGATGCATGAATTCCTTGAGAACCAAGAGGATGCCTTAGAAGATAAATGGGCCATCTTGAAGGTATGAGACCTTGGGTTCACCACCAGCAGTAGGAGCAGTAGGAATAGACAGAGGAGATGATCTAGAGAGTGCACTGCCCTTACTGGTTGCACCATTGGTGATCTGGTACAGCCTCCAAAGAATCCATCAATGCAGCAGACAAAAAAGCCAGGATTTAGACACCTGTCATGGAAAATATAGTAGCTACATGAAATATACATACAACATTAAGGACAAAACAGAAGACCTTTGTATCTTTTTTCTCTAGTCTTTCTCCTTCCTCTTAACCTATAAGATATAGAAAGATTCACAAGAGAAACTTAAAAAACAAGGAATAGCAAGGAAAAATATCATGCCGTATGCCCCATCACAAGACCCCAAGCTACCACTCAAGCCAGCTAGAGAGAGGAGAGAAGGTTGAATTGGATGTGAGATTGAACTCCTTGTTATACTGGCCTGACCGGTCATAAAATATATATATATAATTATAAATTATTACTATTATAAATAATAAATAATATGCAGATAATACAAATATGATTATGAATGTTAATAATATATTATATTATAATATATATTATAGTCTTAATTACCATACATGACACAATTTTCTTTTTTTTCTTTTTTTAAAGAATTTATTCAATTAGTTGACAGAGAGAGACACAGTGAGAGAGGAAACACAAGCAGGGGAAGTGGGGGAGGGAGAAACAGGCTTCCCACCTAGCAGGGAGCCCGATGTGGGGCTCGATCCCAGGACCTTGGGACCATGACCTGAGCCGAAGGCAGACACTTAACGACTGAGCCACCCAGGCGCCCCATGACCAATTTTCTAAGTGAAAGTACCTGGAAAGGTACATGGCATACACAAAACAAATTTAGAGGTGGGCAAGTCAGCAATGCTCTTGCCTTTTTAAGATCATGATTTATTTTTTAAGATTTTATTTATTTGACACATAGAGAGAAACAGCAAGAGAGGGAACATAAGCAGGGGGAGCGAGAGAGGGAAAAGCAGACTCCCCACTGAGTAGGGAGCCCAATGTGGGGTTCAATCCCAGGACCCTGGATCATGACCCAAGCCGGAGGCAAATGCCTAACGACTGAGCCACCCAGGTGCCCCTAAGGTCATGATTTTAAAGTCAAGGAAATAAAAGGTTTTTTATGTGGGTATTCTCACTGAGTTCATCTCATTTACTACATCAGTAATATATAGCACTGTGTGAAAATTAATAATTTTCAAGAAACTGTGCTACTTAGGCTATGCTTTCTGTCCTTTTGTAAGTTCATGCCTTTTAGCCACTAAAAGATCCACTATCTGATCCCAAAGCAAGGAGATTTAATTTTAAAATATCAAGAATATAGAACTCCAAGGAACATTTGGAATATGACAAGTGAAATATTCTAAAACGGTGCTTCCTAAAATGTGTTGCACAGAACTTTATAAGATGCTTGCTCCATTGCAAAAAAGAGATGCAATCATGTAAGTTTGAGGAATTTGTATTTGTTATCTTTTGTCTTAGCAATTCACAATTCATATTAGCATGTTTAATTTGAAAAATGCTTCCATTTTTAAAAATTGCTAATGTTTAACCCAGTACATTTGATATGTCTCCCAGTATTCAGTCTCAATTCCACGGAGAGATCCAATGAATATCTGTGGAAGAAATCTTCGGTACAAGTGCCTTGTCTATGAGTTCCCTCTGGGCATACAGGGCAGTGGGGAACACAACGTTTTCTTACCTCTTCCTTCGTGGATGCTGATTTAAGGTCATAGGAAAGTGAGAAGTGAAAGAAAAAGGCTAATGAAAGGAACAGGACAGAAATTGGGAAGGATGAAAGTGAAGAGAGATTCCAAGGGAGGCAGAAGGTGGGTGGTCCTGTCTCCCGAAGGCCGAGATACTGCTTCAAAAGGTAAACCCCCAAGTGAAACCATGACCTCAAAAGAGAGACCTCTGGCCCCAGCCCAACCACTGGCAAGGCTTCATTCACCAAAAAGATTTTGGATAAAAAGAATGTTGACCCAATGGTTGGAACATGGAAGATGAACAGAAGGCAAAGAAGTATATATATTTCAGGCAAGATGGGGATATTGTTTAGGTTGGGATATGGGGTTGGGAAGGGAGAAGGATCTCACAACTTTCTAGAAGGAAAATATTCTTACTTTTCTCTCTGGGGAAGACAATCACTGGCCTTGGTTGCAGGTACTATGTAAAGTAAGAGTTTAAAATAGAACCAAGGAAGGAAACAGAAAATGCTCCAGAGTGGCCTGAAAAACTGCCTTGCCAAGCTCCATAGAGCATCAGTATATCAAATGAGCATTCAAGGTCCAGATCTGTCAATTCCACTCCCTTCAGAAGGAATAGGTTCTTAAAAATGCATCTATGCTATATTTAAATGAGGGAAACCTATCAGCCTCTCTTTGGAATTTACTGGTGGAAAGCAGTTGAGGGTTTTCCTTAGTGAAAATGACAAATAGCAGGGTTTGTCATTTAAGATATGCCATTACCTAAATCTTACTGAAAGGAAAGTGATTTGCATCAATTAACTGACTGTTTAAGGTCTGTTCTAATTTTCCCCAAACCACAAGAACCTCCAGCCTACAATATTACCAAGGGGCTGCAGGCCAAGAGGAAAGAGGAGGGCTTCCTTTAAGTTCTTCAGAGTGGTTGTGTTCCTTTCTTTTCTCCTCCCATTGTGAGCTGAGGGGCCCAAGATCAAGGTGCCTGCACATTCGGTGTCTGGTAAGAGTCCCTTCTGGGTTCATGTGAGGTCATTTTTTTGTTGTATCCTCATCTGGCAGATGGGCCAAGGGAGCTCTCCGGGGTCTCCTTTAAGAGCACTATTCCCATTCATGAAGGCTCCACCCTCTGAACCTAATTACCACGCCAAGGCTCCACCTCCTGATACCCTCGCATAGGGAGTTAGGTTTCAACATAGGAATTTTATGTGGGACACAAACAGTCTCTAGCAGGCTCCAAAATCAGACTTTCTGGGTTCATATCTGTAGGACCTTGGCAAGTCCCTTAGCTGTCCAGGTTTTTGTTTCCACATCTGTAAAGTGGGGATAATAATGGTAAACATTTCATTGGGTTGCTAAGTTAACTAAAATGCTGTATGTAAACCTGATAGCACCAAGGCCATCAAACCTCAGTCAATGGGTGACTTGCTGACTACTTAATCTTAACTTCCAGCCCGGATGCACCACATGGTTACAGGACTCAGGGGAGTGTTACCAAAAAAAGCTTCTTAGACACCCACACCTTCTTTGGTTTAGTCTTGCCTTATTTTTGTTCCTCAAGAAACAGAACAAGGGCGCCTGGGTGGCTCAGATGGTTAAGCGTCTGCCTTCGGCTCAGGTCATGATCCCAGGGTCCTGGGATCGAGTCCCGCATTGGGCTCCCTGCTCCTTGGGAGCCTGCTTCTCCCTCTGCTTCTCTCTCTCTCTCTCTCTCCCTTTGTCTCTCATGAATAAATAAATAAAATCTTTAAAAAAAAAAAGAAACAGAACAAAATAATACCCAGCCCACTGAGCTGAATGACACTCAAGCAAAATATGAGATCCAAGCAAGACCAGTAGGGATCAAGCAAAATGGCGGGAGAGGAAAGGTTACAAAAGATGACTGAAAGAGAAGTAAAGAAAGAGGAGCCACGGCATCCCCGAGGAATCAGAGGACAATGTAGAAACCGCCAGCTAAATGGGGTTAAGGTTTAGTTCAGGGCAGGGCAAAGGGATGCAAACGACCAGGTAAAGTGCCTGCTTCCCTTGGGCATGGCACAGCCCTAGATAGAATGGAAGGACACTGTGTGTTTAGAGAGAGAAAACTGGAGACACCATGTAAATGCACAGGCTCCTGAAGGATCAAAGTGCTATTTACCATCCCTCCCAGAGAGAAAAAAAATCACTGAGGCCCCCTGGTGGGTGTGCTAAAGCAAATGCGGGAGCCATGAGCTATTCAAAAGAACACACAGTTGCTTTGATCACAGGATGAGGCCGGAAGCTGCATTTTGCTGGTTACACTGCATCTTATCTACCCCTTTACTGATGCCAAACCATATTTCTTCTCTGGTAGAATAGAGGCCATTTTTTATTCTAGGCAGCTATTTGCCAAGTTTTTTTTCTTTTTCTTTTCCCTAACCAGTGCTCAGTTTAAGGAGAACACTTTCTGATGTAAACTCTGAAAGTAATGTCAGGCCTCTACAGCTGGTACCCCTGTACTTTCCCCATGAAGCAATGCTGAGTACAGCACTTTGAGCAAATAGACAACTCCTTCCCAACAGCAGTAGGGATGTGCTAAGTTATTCAGGGCAGTCTACTCAGACAACGAGAATAAACATTTCTAAGCCAGACTCGGCAGATATTCGGTGTGGCCCTTGTCGTTACATTTATTTTCTCAAGGCAATAACGGACACCATGAATAGCTAATAAATAGGTGTGTGTTCCTTTCTTTTGAATTATCGACAGTTATTTAGAATGCCATTTTATGCAGAAGGCAGAATAAATGCTGCCGTACAAAAGTGATGGCCTAGCATGTGTAGTACAATCGATTTTTTTAGAAGAAAGCGAAGCTCTAAGGCAAGAGAAGAGCACAACCAACCACTGGTTGAAATGTCTGTCCCTACATGAATAAGAGATGAAAGAGGATCAGTAAGTAATTCTATCAAGATGTCATTCCTGAAGCATGCCAACTCTGGTATCTTTAGTAGTTTTGACTCACAGGTAGGGATGTGAATATGTGAAAGAATCAAGCAAGTAACTTAGACTTTAAGTATTTACAAATAGCACCAGTGAACACTTAGCTGGCATTAACAACGAGCTGGACACTATTTTCAGCACTTTCCGTATAGCATCACATTTAATCCTCACGACAGGGAAGTGCTATTATTTTCCTCATTTCAAAGAAAAGAAAATTGAGGCACAAAGAGGTAAAGCAACATACCCCAAGTTACACTCCTTGCAAGAAATTATGGAAGTCTTAAGGGCTGCTCATAAATATTTCAGTTCTCCTCAGAGGCCCATGATAGAATTGCACTTAGGTAGAATCTCTAACAGCCACTGTTCGATCCACCATGTTCTCTTTGCTCTGGCTTGATTATCACTGAGGTAGGTATTGGGATGGAGCCCAGGTTTCTGAGTGACTGTGATGATTACAGGCCTCTTGTCAACCTGAGTGGAACATTTAACATGAGCAAAAAACACCACGTTAGGCCTCTGCAACCTTAAGGGTTGTCTGTTAACGGAGCATACTCCAGCCTGTCCTGGCTGATAGTGGTAATGTTGGCATTTGAACCCAGGCAGCTTATCTCCAGGGTCCGTGCTCTAAACCACTATGTTACACTGCCTCCCAAGTGTGAGGTATTGCCAGTGCACCGAATGAGCTCACCGTCCCTTGAAAACGGGCACACACAGCAAAAGCAGCCAAATAAGAATGCTAAGTAGCACCTGATGGATTTAGAAAATGAACAGCACAGAGTCAGTGAACGGGGGAGTCAGAGAATGGGAAGATCAGGGTAGCCGGATATGTTGGCCCAAGCCCACTGGGTTGAAAAGGTACGAAACCCATTCGAATTAGCTCAAGTCAATTGGCGTGAGGTTATAAACCTCTTGGAATCTAAAGTAGGGAAATTAGAACAACTGAGCCGCCTGTGAACTAAAGTACACCGGAAAAGTCAGCAAACTTGTCTTCTCAGAGATTGCGTGTCCTCTCTTGTCTCTGTTTCTCTTAGCTTTTCTTCTGTTTCTCAGGTGTACTCTTCCCCTTGGCCCAACATGGCATCAGTCTCACGTACCAGGTCCATCTCTACCATGACTGAAGAGGCGCTGTGTCACTTAGTGCAAGTTATTGAGAGACAGAATCTGCTTGGCTCAACCAGTTTCCCTTTGGCCTGAAATGACCTCTGGTTCAATTACCTACCAAGGAGAGGATCCCAGGGTTCACAGGCTAAAACAGTCCCTTTGGCAAAAATGGGGTGAGAGAACAAGTCCAAAGAAAAAGATGTGTGATTTGCAATGAAGTCAAGAATGATTTAATCAAAGAAGCAGCAATTTGATTTAGATGAGCAAAGAGGAATATGGCCAGGGCACTACAGGAGGAAGCAGAAGCTTGCGTAAATACACAAATGCTCCTGCTTGTTTGTAGGCAACGAGGAAGCCTACAATGGCTAGAAAAAGCAAGCTTAGGTTGCTCAGGGGCGGGAGGCTGGAAAAGTGAAATGAGTCATCAACAGATATTCATCAGTGACCTTCACCTTTTCCTAAAGTTTTATAAGTCTGCTCTTCTGACAATCGGGACTGTGATCTCCAAGCCAAAGAGTGCATGTCTTTTCTCTGAATTATGCCATTTCTTTCATTTGAACATTTCTTAATCTCTTCCAACTATCTCCTATGTTTTATAGAAATTAATAAACATTTCTTAAACCATAAGTCACCCTAAGGGAAGGGACTGGGTTTTATACCTATTCCTAGTACCTAGCTCAGTCCCCTTCACCGAACAGAGTTTCATAAATGTTTGTTGGATAAAATAATTAAAAATAAATGAACCTCACTTTAGGAAGAACAAAGAGCCAACTGACTTATGTGGCAACATCCCAAAGACTTCAAGTTCTTTGGAAAGCAAAGAACCTCTAACATCTTAGGAAAGAAAGTTCTTAATTACTACCATGACAGCCCACTGTTCTTCCTCTGCTCACTAACTACTCTGGAGGTGCAGGGGGCCTCCCTCCAGGCTCCTCATGCTCCTCAAAATTAACAAGCCACTTTAGAAAATAATGTATGAAGTTTTAGATATCTGAATAAATTGCATATCACCATAAGGTCTATTATTAGATTACTAGGTCATATGTGAATATAATGGCTGGAAGTGCACAAATTTAGTAAAATCAGAGACTTCCAAGCCTGGAAGGAAGCCTCTACCTGATCATAGGCAAGTTACTCTACTGCCAGGAGTAAAAAGCTGGATATATTAACATTTGTTTCATACGTTTGGCATGAAGATCATGCAAACAAACACATGTAGGTTTGTTCCTAGCCTAGGGGCACATAGTAGGTGTTAAGAAATACTTGTTCTCTTCCGAGTTTTCTCTTTTCTTTGATGAGAACTGTCTTTTGCTAAGCCAAGTGATGTCACATAACTCTGTGCCATATTGTTCTTCGGAGAGATGGACCAGCTGCAATTCAGACTGCTGAATGGAAACCCCAGTGCTAAACTCTACAGCCACTCAGGCCTCAGTGGCCTTTGATCTCTCCAGAGTGCTTCATCTCCTCTGGTCAGTGACTGTGCCTTCTCATCACTCTGGAATAACAGAAGGTCAGAGCAGGGCCCCACACTATTGCAAGTAACAGACTATCTGAGGCATTGCAATTTGGCTCATTCCCTGTTATGACGATGGTAACAAGAACTGAAAATGGCACAACACAAATGCATTCCTGAGACCAAAACTGTAATACAAACGGGAAGTTTTACAGGAGCTGTTATCCCCAGAACAGGCTTCTCCTTGTAATTGTGTGGATTTTTATTTTTCTTTATTTCTTGTTTTTTATAATCTTGTGTTCAGATCTTGGTATTGGCAGTCAGTGAAAATTGTCTGGGCAGTCAGGAAAACAATGATGTTTATCTAGTAACAAGGTTGTAAAATTTGAATAGACCAAGGCAATAAATAAATGCTAAAGATAGTTTCCTTTGCAGAATTAATTTTCCTACATTATACTTTTGACATATTAAGAAATAAGAACACATCAAGATCATGGTGAACAAAATTTGCTCCTTGTAAAACACACATTCTGTTAAAGCAGTAGTTCTCAAATGGGAGCAAAGCTTCTCTGGCCCCTCTCCCCACATACTGTCATCCCCAAGGGGACATTTGGCAATATGTAAAAATATTTTTCATTGTCAGAATTGGGAGGGGAGTGTCACTGGCATCTAGTGGATAGAGAGCAGGAAAGCTGATAGACATCCTACAATATATAGGCCAGACCCCCACAACAAAGAATTATCCCACCCAAAATGTCAATAGTGATGAGATTGACAAACTTATGTTAAAAGAACTCAAACTTTTTGCTTAAATCTAATACCGTAACATTTTGTTATCAAATACTTCTGCATCTCATGTCCTTGGGATTTATTAGAGGAAATTTGTTTAAAAAAGGAAAACAGATAAAATAAAAACTTGTAAAAAAACAACTAAAAAATTCTGAAAAATTCAGTCTTAAACTTTTCAAAAGCACGTATGAGCCACATAAGCAAACACTGTACTAGTCACATTTCTCGTTAGCATACTCAATTCTTAACACCTATATTTCACTTTAAATAGCACATTCAGGGGCGCCTGGGTGGCTCAGTCCATTAAGCGGCTGCCTTTGGCTCAGGTCATGATCCCAGGGTCCTGGGATCAAGCCCCCCATCAGGCTCCCTGCTCAGCGGGAAGCCTGCTTCTCCTTCTGCCTGCCACTTCCCCTGCTTGTGCGCTCTCTCTGTCAAATAAATAAAATATAAAAAATAAATAAATAAACAAATAGCACATTCAATTTCAATTATCTCATTGGACCTTCACAAAAGTCCTGTGGGGTAGATATAACTGTCTACAATTTAAAAGGACCAAGTAAGATTCAGAGAGGGTAAGTATTTGTCTAGTGAAACATAGGTAATAAGAACACCATGGGACACGATGAGAAAAATGAATGTTTGGGATCAGGAATGCTGAGCTTCCTAATGTCTCCTATTCACCAGCCACGTGTCATTGTTCCACCTTGTGAAATCCTGGCCTCCACACCAACGCAGCAGGAGTGGTGAAAGCTAGCTCAGCGTGGGGGTGGGGAGGGTGGGTCACCATAGAGATTGACTGAAGCCATGGATCCCAAACAAAGGAACTCACTTTATGTGGAATAAGACGCAGAGGTGGCAGAGTGCCAGGACCCAAGCCAGATGTTCCAATTACAAGTCCAGTGCACTCTCCTCCATTCCATGAGGGCCCACCACATGTTTATAACACCGTAGGCATTGAGGTGGTCGCTTTCAATAGCAAATGTGTAGAGCTTACCTAAGGAAAAAGATAAAGAAAAAAGAAACCCCTTAAAATCACTTAGAACTTTTTTACTTTCAACTGTATTGTTCAAAATTGACAGATTTCTTTCTCAGCCAGGACAAGATAAGGAGAAAATTTCCATTTTCCATGATTGAATAGTGTGCGTTTTTATGTGTGTTGGGGGTAGGGATGGGGAGAAGGAAAGCATCTCAAAACAGTCTAAGGCAAAAAGTGACTTAATCATCTTCACTGAAAGGAAGAGAACATGCTTTTATTTGTTCAGAGGAATCTCAGACCAAGGGACTATATTTTTCTCAAGCATACAGCAAATCTTTGGGGGCCTGAATCAAAAAGAAGAAAAATTAAAAAGAAAACTTGATCCTGTAATTCTGCTTCTGGGAATTAATCTGAAGGAAAAATAATACATATATTATATATATATAGTGTATATACATATAATTTTAACATCCAACACACAAATTGTAATATCATCAGTACAATTTTATAAATTATGTAATATTTTATAAACATGAAAAATTGAAACCAAATGAAATATCCAACAAAGGAGAATGGTTAAGCAGTCATTAAAAATTATGGTAAAGGGCAGTTATAACAACACAGTTAATACCTGCTAAAAACAGTGGTTAAGAAGAAAGCAGAAACAAAATTATAGATACAAAATAAATTCAATTTTGCTTTGGGGAATGCCTAAATAAACAGATAGGAAACAGTCTAAAATGTTATAGTGGTAGGGTTATAAATAATTTTTCATCTTTCTTATTCTCTATTTTCCAGCTCTATAAAATGAGCATATATTCATGTTACAATAAAAATAACAATAAATACAATGACAAAGCTAAGATCACTTGAAAAAAAAGGAGTTATGTTGAAAAAATACTTAGAATTTTATGTGGGGAATTTGCTACTGCAAATAAAATAGTTCAGTAAGGCAGCGGGAAGAATAACTTGATTGTTACACTATTGCAAAGCCCTTAAGACCAAATTCCTCTCAGCCCATCAATTTCACATTGATTTCATCTTGACATGCAACATGCCCCTCAGTTCTATAATAAAAGGAGCCATGAAATATCAATGGTGACTTTTAGAGGACACACATACACATGTTGATTGAAGATTAATTTCTCAGCAGGGTGGCTCATCATCAATATCCTGCCTTTTATGTGGCACAGGTCAGGTGACCTTAATGATTAATAAAGGAACCGGCTTTGAGTTGGCTCTGGGTTTCCAGGAAATATAAGTTATTTTGAACTAAAGGCATAGAGGATGCTCTGGTTTGACCATATATTTTATTACAGAGCACCATAATCCGAGTAAGGGATTATCTGAATGGTCTGAAATGCCACTGAAAGCTACCATATATATCAACTTGGTGATGGCTGATTCTAAATATGGGAAAATCTTTCTGGATGGCATATACTACCTGTTGACCTGGACTATGTCCCATGATATATCTTTTTCGTACTTTTCCTTTACACATAATTTTCCAGCAAAACTTTCAGTAGCACATGACCAACGGGGGGAGATGGATTAAAGAGAATATTTAATCAAATGATCCTGATGATTTAATCAAATGGGCTAAATCCACTAGGCATTTAAACCCCTGAGTTGAAAGTTCAGTTTAAAAAGAAGTATAGAAAGTCTCATAAATCCTCATTGAGAGCTTTTTTGGATTATGCTGCATGGTATTTTTTATAACTGATAAGCAATTAATATAGCATAATTAAAAGATCTGCCTATGTGTAAATTATGGCAATTATGTGCTATTTTATATGATAATACATAATAAATGTCTAGCACATGCCTAACACATGAAAAAATTAAAAATAAAAATAAATAAAAAGAAGAATAGATTCATAGCAACAGAAATATGAAGACAGAACAGATTTAACAGCCACCTTTTGATCAACATAATGAAAACAATTAATTGGCCCAAAACACCTACCCCCTGCCACGGTTGTGTACAGATCTGCTTTGGGCAGTCACAACAACCTCACTTTCTTCCCCACCCAGAAAGGTCATTTCCATTATATGTGAACTTACCCTCCCCCCAGTTCTGCAGTTTTTTCAACCAAAGATGGATATCTGTCCAAAGTTAAGTCAATAAGTTACTCCATTATATGAATTTGGAATTGGGATAGAAAGGCAACCAGGAAAAGAAAAAAAAAAGGAAAGGCAGCCGGTTGCTACAGGTGGCTTTAGAAATGAACTGTGCGAATGTGGCCATCCTCCGTCATGTGAATGAAAAGTCAGAAAAGGCTGCACTGGAGTAAATGTGGAGAGAAGTCGATAACGCCCAAAATGAAGACCCTCTTCCCTGCCCAAGTTAAGCCAAAAGTGCCCGGTGTATTCTTCCAAATCCACCACTTCGGTAAATTACCCCTTCCCAAGGAGGAGGGAGTGAGAGGGTGGAAAGTAGCCAGGAGTCTGACACTGTTAACAGAGTTCTTTCTACATGGAAATATGGGTTATTTGGACTAAGAGTATGGACAAGATTCCAGCTCGGTTGCTCTTAGATTCCATGAGATCACCTAGTATCCTTCTCACAAATTTGCCTCTGGCTTAGATTAACTGGAGTTGGTTTCTATTACTTAAAATCACAATCATCCAGAGACAACTGTTTGTGATTAGCATTCCACATTAAACTACCGAAGGACACCACTAGTACTAGCATCCCAGCAGAATTAGTTCTACTCTCTTCACATTTTGTTTTTATGTTAAAGGTGAGAAGATAAGACCCACAGAGATAACATATACATGGCTCTAACCACTTTCTTTGGGCTTTAATGAGCACCATCATTTGAAATACAGAAGTAATGTTGAGTCTCAGAAGCTCTCTCACTTATAGTCCATTAGTTGTGTTTCTCTGGACAGGAAAAGCAGCAGCAAACAGTTGGTGAGGCAGAAGCCCAGAGACAAGATCTTCAGGCATCATCAGGCTATGATGTGCAAGTACATCAAAGCGCTAGTGAGGCCATGCGGGGGACACTGTGGTGTGCCACCCCATGCCCCTTAAGGCCCGAGGCATCTATTCCTCAGCTGCTAATAGCATTAGCAACTGACAGCTTACAGCTGGGTCCCCTTCCTGGGATTCCTCCCTTACTGAAAGAGAGCTGCTTCCCCCAAGTTATGCCCCCGATTCAAGAGGAGAGTGGGATAGCCAACATCCAATGACTGTTGGTGAAGGGGTATAGAGACCTGGCTCCCTTGTCTCAACTCCAGATGTTTCTGAAGAGCCATCCCAGGTTCAGAGTTCCCCCATGAGATATGCTGAGGCCCCCTGTGTGACCACTTCACAGTTCAACCTCTCCCTTTATTTCCCCTCACTCCCTTCCAGATTTATTCCTAAAACCACTCCCCAATTTCTTGAATACAAATCTCTACCTTCAGAGTCTGTTTCCTGGGGGGACTCGATTTGTGACATCCAGATGTTCAGAAATAAACAGTATCTAGGGCACTATAGACCTACAGAGCTTTCTGCAGTGATGGAAATGTTTCATAGCTGTGCTGTCCAGTATGGTAGCCACTAACCACACACGGCTATTGAGCACTTGAAGTGTCTAGTGCTACTGAGAAAATAAACTTTAAATTTGATTTAATTAACTTAAATTTAAGCATCCACCTCTGGTTAGTGGCTACCATACTAGACAATGCCAATCCAGAATATTAGGATAAAAATAAAAATCCAGTGTCATGCCATGATCAATACCAAAAGCCTGGGGAAAGGAGTCAAACATGGTGGGAAAGGGTAACTAGGTACTGGGTACAAAGGAAGACAAAAATCCAGGTTTTTGAAGACAAATAGCGACAAGCATAATAATAACTACTGAGTACTTATGCTAGGTAATATTAGCCTCATTATTCAGATAAGGAAAATGTGGCTCTGAACTTGTGCAAGGTCATACATGTAGGAAGTAGGAAAGCCAGAATCTAAAAATGACTCTAAAGCTGATGCTCTTTTCAAAGTGCTCAGAAAGCAGCAAACCCAGTCCGTAAATGAACAGCAAATCTCTGCACATATTCTTAAGCCTTAATCCTTCTTCTCATTTATGATTCTTACTGCGCATAACGATGTAAGAGAAATTATGTGGGAGGAACTGCAAGACATCCAGCGAGTCCTAGCTACCCACCTGTTGACTATCTAACATGTGCTGGGTGCCTGAAACTGATACTGAGATGAGTAAGAAATTAAGACATGACTGTAACTGGTGGTAAGTGGGGCTAAAATCGTGTTCTTTCTGTTAACTGTCCATACTGCAGAGCCCTGAGGCACAGCAACTGCTCAAAGGTAGTACAGGCAGGTGCAAATCTGGCTAAGATGGTAGTTCTAAATTCCCGTATTCCCTCTCCTCCTAGAGAACTGCCTGCCCCCTGTGCACAGGAGTGACGTCTGGGAAGGGAGGAGGCAAGTTCACAGAAGCAGCTCCAGGGCGGGCGCACCAGTCACGTTAGAGTCTGTGTGAATGGCACCCCCTCACACTGCAGTGGCAATCCCCCTGCATGAACCTCTCTTGATGCACAAGTTTTCTAGGACCCATTCTGATTCCTGTTTGACCTTTTTTTTTAAAGAATGGGGTAGAGCGGACTCTGGGGCGATCACAGCAAATTCGCAGCACAGAAGAGGTGATCAAAACAGAGATGTCCTTTCAGCTTGGAGCTAACCAAAAAGAGACAGTGGAAGTCAGAGGTTTTAACTGCTTTACTTCTGCCAACGAAATCTTCATCCCTTATCCTCATGGCCATGAGCTCCTCCGCAGGTAATTCTGGGCCACCTATGTAGACAGCAGTCTGGATCCTTATGGAGCTCCCAGCCAAGTAAAGAAGACACAGCAATAAATTACTGCTCTTCTGAGGGACAGGGATGTACAGATGCTCAGGGGAGCACAAGGAGGGACTACTCAGAGCTTCTCAGGTGCCTTCTGTTATAGCTGTTTTTCGGTGAGGTAAGAGTTAGCCAAGAAAGCTATTGAACAATAGCTTAGTGTACATGCATGACTCCCCGTATGTTTGCGAGTGCTCTTAGCAGTTAACCCCAGGGAAGAGCATTAGGGCTTCTTTCAAAGGGATCAGCTTAATCAGTGAGTTTTTTGTTCTGGCCCAATCTAAGCCATCTATCAACCAAGGGAAGGGAAAACATGAGATGTATGTTTCAGGCTTCCATGCCATATCCAAATCCATGCTAGAGCTTTACAATCTCCTTTCTTCCAGCAGATTAAGCATATGCACAAAAGGAAGTGTGGCCAAAACGGTTCTGCAAACCCCTTTCAAGTCATTAATCATGAACTTGGGCAATTTCAAAGTTGACCTTAGAGCACCTAAAGTCAGTAATAAATTTTCCATATAATCTGCATCCACAATCCATGAGGAAAGACTTGAGTATGGATTCCTAAGGGCAGAGATGGTTCCATTCATCACTGTATTATCACTGCCTAGCATGCCAGGTAGCCAGTAGATGCTCACTATGTATTAGTCTTCCTTCTCCAGACAGTAGTTCAGAAATTTCAACACACATTTATAAAGCGTCTTTGTGCCCAGCATCATTCTAAGGATTGAGGGGGGAGAAAAAGTAAGTAAGACATGCTGTTCCTTTGCTCTCCATTGGCTTACAAACACAGGACACTCAGTAAATGTTCTTTGGATTGAATTGCTGACTGAGTAGTTCAACAGGAACAAGCTCAAAATCATCAGCAAACTCTGAACAGAAGCCTCCAATCAACTGAATCCAAAAAAACTCACGTGAGATATAACGATAGGATATTGATAGACACATGGCTTGAACTTCTCAAGCACAGTTGTGAGCACTGTCTTAATAGACCTACTCAGATTTATTTCTCCCTATACCCACCCCACCCTGGCTTTTTTCTGAGCTATAAAGCCCAGGATGAAGTCTTCTGTCTATGGCCATAGGATACATGGAAAACACACAGATCTACATAGGGCTTGAACTGACGTCCTTTGTTAGCGTCACGCTTCCACCAGCCTGGCCCACCCACTGCAGATGGGCCCAGATGGATTTGCTATCACGTTGACACAGCTTTACTGCATGTCCTTCCATATAATGTAAAATTGTTCTTCCAAGTTGTAGGCAAACAGCATCGAAATGGACAACTTAACTTCTGCATTCCCGGATTCTGTGAGTGTATCTCTAGATTAACATTATGAAGGTTATAGAGGGTTTTTTTTCCCCTTAGCACTCTGGTCTACAAATCATGCTATTTATATTTGTTTGCCCCTAATTATCCAAGGGAAACTGTCCTTGTCACTGGGAAATAAGGATGAGTGGTCCCACAACGGCAGAACACGGGCAAGCACAAATAGTCAGGGAAACAAAAAACAGCAACAAGATGAATGTACTGGAAGCAAGCCTAACAAAAAGAGGTGGCCGGTGAGCACGGACCATTGCTTCAGCCACGCAGCCAGTGCCTCTGTGCATAAATGCTCAGCAGGCTTCAGACGGACAGCTGGAAGTAAGTTTATACCTGAGGCAAAACAGACTGTCAAGTCAACTCGAGGCCAGCAGAAGAACAGGTGACAGGAGGGTGGACATGATTGGCAGGGGCCACTCGGCATTTGCTGCATCACATCCCAGACTGTCTAGTCTCCTCAAAGAACAAGGTCTCTTGACCCTGAGCCAGTGTGGAAGGCCTTTCTGCTTGCCTCTCTCCTGGGCCTCCCAGGTCCTAGACTAAAGGAAGGGGCTGTATATAAAATGGACCTGTTAACACTTGGGGCTCGGGGATACATGTGATGCACAACAGCCGTGGTTCTTGCTCTCTTGTCACTAGTTCACCTACCAGAGAGGGGAACAGTCCCCCTCACTGCCCCCAAAACCGCAGCTGGCAAAATTTAACTTGTTTTGAAGCTCACACAACTTTGATGTTTTCTTAACACAGCCAGGTGCTTCATTAAAGCACCATGGAGTACACCAGCTATGTTTTCCCTGGGGCGAGCTGGATGAGATCCAAGCTAGAACACCAGACACACACAGGCAAAATTATACAGGCACGGAGGTAAACCTCATTATCTTCCCAAGACACACTTTTACCTGCTTTAGTTAATTGTTGTATTTGTGCAGGGAGGGGAGTCCCTTCATCAAAGACATGTTTTTGAGAGATGTGTGGTGGTCTAGAGGCTGTGGGAACCTGTCCAGTCAGAGGCTTACAATCGAACTGGAGGCCCAAGCACAACAGGCACTGGGAACATGCTTCCTCCCATGTAGGGGAAGGCAATGAAGCAACTGCAAATTCGGGGAAACCCTTTGTTCCCACCAAATGGGTCCCACAAAACTGATTCCTCTGAGAACTACAGCTTGTCCTATCAGAATCAGGGTGATTTGATCTTAAGATCATTTACCATCAAAGGACAGCAGTTGGGGGGAAGAGAGCAGGAGAAATGCTTTGAATTCACTAACACGCTCCCGAGACTTTAAACAATATAGTATTTATGTGAAGAGCTGAGTCCCTTCTAAATCATAGGATTTCATGCAACAACCCCAGTTTTTTATTCATTCATTCTTTCTCTCAACAGTATTTATTTTCTACATGCCAATCATTGTGCTAGGCCCTAGGAATATGGCAATAAATAAGTATGGTTCCTCTCTTTTTATAGCTAACCAGTTAAATATGTACTGAAGTGTGATTTTTTTTTTAAATGAAAGAGTATGGGCAGGAAGCAATGCACACATATGGATCACAAGCCTAACCTATTTAGTGGAATGTGGCAGCATTTCCAAAAAGGTGTATCACCAGGACACCCTGGGTTATGCTGGGGTAACTAATGACCCAAAAGTCTCGGGGACTTACAAGTTCCTTGCTAACCCTGGATGTCCACTGTAGTATACCAGGGACCTCTGTTGATCATGGTTACTCAGGGATCCAGGCTGACAGAACAGCCATCAACTCCAAAGGTACCAAATGCTAAGGCAGAGGGACAAATAACTCGGAGCGCCTGGCACTAGCATTTGAATGCTGCACCTCTAAGTGGCACATACCACCCTCCTCAATTCTCTTTGGCCAGGACGAATCATGCGCCCCATTCAACTAGGAAGGGCAAACATCCCAGGTGCCCAGTAATGATTTGTACAATAAGTAATGACTCTGGGTCATGAAGCAGGAGGGAGGTCAGGGACCTGAGGAAAAGAATTCCAGACGTAATGTGTGAAAGCCATCTAATTCTTTCCTGGAGTGTACTTCTCTTCTCTAGACACAATTAATTATAGACCAGACTGTAGGTTCCCAAATCCATACTTCCTTGCACAGTGCCTGATGTAAAGTAGATGCTCCGTACATACTTGGAAATAAGGAAAACAAGATTGCCTTCTGGACTGGATATAACAGATCAGATCAAGAGCATGCAAAGTTCACTGCAAAGCCATAACCACCTCCAGGCCAAAACAGATACTTGCTTGAAGACTTCCCTGAGCTGCCTCCATCCCACTCCCACTCAGAAAGAACTGAGCCCTTCTTCCTTCTTACCCCTAATATAAACTGTACAGGTAATTTAAGGACCTGCAACACCTTTGTCTCTTTCATCCTACTAGATGTTGAGGGCTGGGTCCCATCTTATTTGTCTGTATAGCTATGTGCAGACCAGTGCCTAAGCCATGGTAGGGGTTCAGTAAACATATATTGGGTGATTGAATGGATCTGAATTAAAAAGTATCAACAGAAGGCTGGTTGGACTGCAATGCAAGTGTGGGGATATTAGGTAAGTTAGACACTGTAGGCGTCAATAGACTGAAACAAACACCCATTTCAGTAACAGGTATGTCTCTCAATGGGTGCTGCAAGTTATTATAACCTAGTTTGAGTTGGATTTAAATCACACCAGTAACTTCCTCTACTCTAACACCATGCTTACACATGACATTTGAGACCAAATGTGCCATTAGCTTACATGTACATCCTGGTCTCTCCAACACACTTTTCTTTCCTCTTCCTGTCTTCCCAGACCCTACACTTCTGCCAGAAGCCAGTCCACGATGACCACAATAGCATCCACCTTGCATCTGTTTCATATCTGAACTTCACAGATGACTTCATGTCTCTTATTTCACCATCCAGAAAGGCAACTTTTGTGGCATCCAGCCATAAATAAGGATTTGTTGTCATTATCAATCAGAGGAAGAGAAAAAACAGTGTGCTATTTTTCACCTCTCCTTCAGGTTTGATTTTGCAGAGTAGCTGAGATGCCGTTCAGTCTCCTCTCTCTCCCAGCTCCACTGGCCTCAGTAACTGCCTGAAACAGCAGGGCTCCAGGCAAATATCCAGGCTTGTGACCACAGAAATCTGAATGGAATGTCAATTTTCATGCATTCGAGGTGAACCAGGCTGCTCTTATTCTCAGGAATTGTATGTTCTGCCGGGAGAGCTGCCCCCACGGCGGCAAAAGCAGCCTGTCCCTGTCACCACAGTTGCTCAAGGAAGGGTTTGTGAGCTGCAATTTTTCACACCATTAATGCATTTCTTACACCAAGGAACACAGCCGGCAATCCTGGGATTGCATTAGAGGCTTTGGTGAGAAGCCTGGAGACGGCACTATCAAGGAGGAAGTGAAGGATGATCACTGGGACTCCACCAGCTAACTCCATGGGGAACCAGCACTATTTATGCATTTACCAGAGCTATGCTTCTGATTGTAATGGGGCCCTTGACAAATGGAGGGATTTTTACATTGCCGCACTTTAGTGGGACTAACGGGATACCAGCATCAGCTTTCAATGCCTTTCCTGATGACCCATGCATAATAGCTTCCTGTGCATGGGCCCCAAGTACCCATGACTCACTTTGCAACCGATACTTACACGTTTCTAAACACGCTAGTCTTTAGAGAACTCTATACACCCTAAATTTCTATCATGAGCCTTATGGTATTGTTAATGGTTAAGAGCATTTCCTTTCTAGTTAAACTGCCTGGTTTCAAACCTCTGTTCCTTCACTTTCTAATTGTAAGACTTCAGTTAAGTTACCCTCTCAAAGTCCCAGATTCCTTATCTTTAAAAGACAGGTAATAAGAGCAACAACTTATGGTGAAGATTAAATGAGGAAATGAATGTACAGTGCCTGGCATGGAAAATGAGAACTATTTTTTAACTGCTTTTTTTTTTTTTAATAGAACACATGTACAAGGGTTTCACAAAATGGTGGAAAGATTAACAGGTAGAAATTACAGGAAAAGAGATTTCAGTAAGGTGTTTCTTCAAAGTATCAAGCACTGCCCTGGAAAAAAGGACATGACTTCAATAGATATTCATTGAGGACCTACTATTAAATGAGCCACTCTGTTCCAGGTAGATAAGATGTCTGTCACTGGATGTGTTTAAGTGTGGGATGGGCAACCAAATGCCTGGTGAGAGCAGGAGCCAGAAGAGTGCATCCACCCCGGAAAAGCTAATGGAACCTAGGGAGACTCTGGGGCAGGGAGAGTTTTAATCAGATTTCTAGACTGAATAATCAGCTTGCACCCACTTGCATCAGCCCCAAGTTGTGTGTGGGCCACTTCATTCTGACAGGTGTCTATATTAATAATGAAGGATAAAACAGAAGGGGGTGGGGAGAACAGCAGGAAAATTACATAACTGCCTATTCCAAATTGCTTGAAAGTCTTACCTGAAGAAACATACATCATAATTAAGGCCTCTGGGTTCCATTTAAGAAAATGCTGGAACAATTCAATTGCTTTGCTCCCAGGCACTCTTAGAATTTTTTCTGGTCGTTGCTGTTATTATTTTACTGAAAAGTGTTCATCATTACTGTAGGCTCTTCAGCATCACAAAGGGGAAATCTCCTTACCACCTTGAGCTTGCTTTTCCATTGATACCGACACTTGAAAGGAGAGGTGGGTACAGAAGGGGGTGGGGCAGAGGCAGCGGCATTGTGTAAATATACAGGTCACAGTCATACACTGAGCCATGCTTCGAGCAGGCCAACCCCTTCCATCTGATGAGTTCCCAACGCCCTCCCAGAGGACAGAGAACCTGGGGAATGAACAGCTGCTAGGCTGAGGAGGTGGCAAGGCAAGCTGACAGCCGAAGCAGACCATGCGGTTAGTGGGTGAGAATGTACCAGAGGAAGAAAACTGGCAAAGGAAGGAGGACTGGAAAAGGCCCACAAGTTACATTCGGAGAAGGCAGCCCACCCCAGGAAGCACATACAATATGCTCCCAGATGTCTCCTTTGTGTTATTCATCTGCCACTGTGGTTCTCAAACTTGCATATGCATGTGAATCACCTGGAAATCTTGTTCAAATGCAGATCCTAATTCTGTATGTCTGGGGTAGAGCCTGCCATTCTGCATTTCTAACAAGATCGCAGGTGATGCTGACACTGGCGATCTGCAGACCACACACTTTAAGTAGCAATGTACTAGATCCGGGGTTGGCAAACTCCAACCTGTAGGCCAAACACAGCCAGTTGCCTGCTTTCGTAAATGAAGTGTGATTGGAACCCAGCCATGCCCAACTGTTTACCTATTGTCTATAGCTGCTTTTCACAGCAAACACAGAGCAGTTGCAGCAGGGACTTCTGGCCCATAAAGCCAAAAAAATATTTACCATCTGGCCCTTTACGGGAAAATGTTCTAATCCCTGTCCTAGATGACACTTAGTATTGAAACTAAGAAAAAAAGATGAAATGGTGTTGTTTCAGCCTGAAGGAACTTGTATTATGAATTTCAACAAATAAGAGAGAAGGTCTTGCTTTGGCAACACAAAACAATAATTTTTTTTTTAAGATTTATTTATTTGAGGAGGGGGCAGAGGGAGAGGGAGAATCTCCAGAGACTCCACACTGAGCACAGGGGCCTGATCCCACAACCCTGAGATCATGACTTGACCCGAAACCAAGAGCCGACTGCACCACCCAGGTGCCCCAAAATGATAATTTTTATGGAGACTTAAAGGAGATTCGTAGTCTGTAAATGAATCTAAGGAGACGACATTCCAGAGTTCCATGGTTCTAGAGGAGAGACCTGGTCCCTTAGAAATATTCTATAAGTTTGAAAAGAACTAACGAAATCCTGCATGTTATCAGAAGTTGATCATAAATTAGGTTCAGAGGCACAAAAGTTTATGAAGCCATCTCAGATCAGTTGAAAAGAACATGTCTCTGCCCCTTGCTGCCTCACCACGTTTTCTTTAGCTCCTTGGTTCTTTTTCTTAAATGGGGTACCAATAGCAACAACTGAAACTTAATTTTGCATGACACAGCATTTTTCCAAAATTATTTTTCACATGCAATATAATATTAGATCTTCATATTAATCCTCCAATATGGGTAAGCTAATTCTGTCTGATGGAGAGTAGCAGTGAGGTAAAGTCTTCTCTCAAGGAGCTCACAATCAGTCATAGCCATAAACATCAATGTGTTTCATAATGGCCAGTAGAGGGGACACAGGTATGACACAAGGGCACAGGCTGCACAAGGCTGCCAATCAGCTCCATATAGGTTTTTAAGTTGAAGGAGGGAGTGGTAAGGAATGAGAGGAGTGTAACGAAAAATGGGTAACAAAACCAAAACCTAAAGGAAAGAAAGATGTTAATGGTAGCATTTTACAGAGAACATTCTTATGAGATAGAAATTCTCATATGAGAAATAAGAAAGTTGAGGATCAGAATTAATACAGATTAATTACTGAAGGTAGGATTCATGTTGGAATCTTCTAACTCCAAACATTGTTTCTTTCTACTGTGATACTGACTTTTCAAGGATTTCTTTTTTCCAGGGGATAATGTAATATGGGATGATTATGACAGTTATGATAATGATGACTGACATTTATAGCATGTTTCCTATGTGCCAAACCTTGTCTTTCAAAGGACTAGCACCAATAGATGGATGTTACATATTAGAAGATTTCAGCTCAATATAATTAAAATCCTTCAAATCTTTGGAACTGAATTGGCTGTAACATAATAATAAATAATAATACAAAATAATAAACCTCTCTTTCTTGAGAGAAGTGCCTACAATGAAACTGAATCCACAAGTGGTTTTGTAGCAGAGATCACTTTATGTTGGCTACAAAGACAGGATGGATGACTTCCAGAATCCCCTCCAACTCTGTATCTCCTCCAAAAAGGCCAGCGAGTTTCCCGAAGCCACCCAGTTACTCAGTGGTTCAGCCAAAGCTAGAAACTACATCTCCCACTTTTCTTTCCTCTACCTCCTTCTCGAGTGGGACTAGTAATATCAGATGTAACTGATGGGAAGACTGATGAAGGACCAAGCACTATATTCCTGGAAGTGGGATGGAGTTCAGTATAGACAGTAATAATGTAAATAGGTGTAATTCTCAGCAGAACCCTCTGAGGGATTTAGTGAACTTGATTTGAGTGACTAGAAGTTTTCCTCATTCCTCATTCTCTCAGTCATTAAGATACTGTTCTCCAGTTACATGCTTGTGCCAGTTAGAACTGTTCTTGATTCTTACTTCAGGTACCACCCAAATAGCATACATTATGTTTCGGCCATATTGGATTGCTACTTTATTTTTCTAATTCAGATACCACTATACATAGCTTTCTATATCACAGTAATTTAGCTATGAAATATGTATGAGGAAGTTGAGTGAATGTGAAACAAAATACAGTGAAACCCTAGGGAATAATGTAGCGTCTTATTTTATAGCATATTGTAATATTTTATGATACCACAGATTCAGTCACATGTTTTCTTTATGGAATGATCAATCCAATCCTTTTGCCAATGTAATTGAAAAAGCACTTACTACAAAGCTCAACTTTGAGCCTAGTCCCCCACCAGGCATGGGAGTAACAGAAAAGCATTCTGTAATGAGTTTGGGACTATAATCTCAAGGGGTTTTACACTCAAGGAGATTTGCAAGCCTGTAACCAACTGCTAGAGAAAAATGCAGCACCTTCTAAAATAGTGAACCAAAAGAAGTAGAATAGATAATAAATACCTCAGAAGTCGATTCAATATTGAATGGGAATTTCAACATTAATTTTCATGTTTCAGCCACATTACAGATTGACTAGAATACCCCTGATAATCATTTAATTTATTCTCTCTTGACAGCAATCCATCTGTGCATCAGTTGTCATGCCACGTAATCAGCATACAAGAACCATGTCCCATTTGAGCGAAATTAGCTGTTCTACTGTGGCTACGTTATGATTTCAAGGCTCATTCCCTGTAATGCCTCTATAATGCAAAACCTAATGATTTTTTTCTTTAACCTGCATAGTCTCCAGAGGTGGTGCATCTGATTCAGTCTCTAAAGTAAGGTAAACAGTGTGGTTTGGAGGTCAGCACAGCATGTCAGAAAGCAATAGAAACAGCTGTGTGCAGCCAAAGAAAGTGCTTAAGATTCTTTTGAAACTGACTTTGGTTTTTAGCACCAGAAAAAAAATGAAATCAAAGGTACCGGTACTCCTCACCCTTATGCCAAATATAGATTTTCATAAATTAGTCAAACACAGCTCTAAGAGGTGGTTTATCTTGAGGTTAATCTCAGATGAGAAACTAATGTTTAATTAATTTTAGTCAAGATAAAAGGTGGCTGATATGCTCCCTTTCTTTTTGTTTAGTTGGAATCTAATTACAACGAGGTCATTCATTCACTTGCTTTGCAAATATCTGTTTAGCTACCTGAAGCCTTTTGTTTTTTAACTAAAGCAAAACTCACTAGAAGTTTCCATGTTGCATGTTTCTTAGTTTTAGATCTTTGCCTAACTCCCCAAGAATATGATGCTTGCCTTGAGTGAGTAGTTGAGGAAATTTACATCAAAAATATTTGCCACCTGTAACCACTCCCTAATTAGCAAAAACGCCAAATCGGTGCCTTTGGATTTCTAAATGACTTTGACATAATGAAGCGGTATTATGGATTAGTTTAAATCATCTTTAGTCTGGGAGACTTTCACCATTGAATAAATGGACTTTATTTAACCCTCTCGTCATACCATAGTATAATTTCTTGTTTCTCACGACCAGTGGTTTGCAGCCTTGCCTGTATACTAGAATCACCAAGAAAAACGTGAGAACTTTGGTATTCACCCCTGGCGAGACTGTTTAATTGGTCGGGGGTCAGGCCCAGGGCTTGTTTAAGTACCCGATGTGTTTCAAATGTGCAGCCAGGATTTAGAACCACCACTCTAAATTAAGAGAACACAATGTCCTTGCTTTACTAACAACCTTCCAGTGATTCAACAATCCTCATGCCTGCTGCGTAAAGTCCAGAATCCCTAATGTGGTTGTCAGTGCCCTCTGAGATCTGGCCCCCGCTTCTGTGTTGCTCCCTCATCCCAGACCCTCAGCAGACCACTTCCCAAGCTGCAGGTCTGCAAACCTGCCACTCTAGAGGGTATAGCTCAGTGGCAGAGCATTTGACTGCAAACCTGCCACTCCGTTCTGAAGCTGGTCCTTAGACAAGCTGCTCCCTTTACTGGAACATGCTTCACCAACCTCTTAATCTGGCCAATTTCTACTGATCTCTAGTTTGGGTTGAAGTATCGCTTCATAAGTAGAACATTTTGACCCTACCCACCACTCTCATCCTGAAAGAAGTTTCCCTACCATACCTAACACCGTACTTGTTCATTACAGGGAAACCGCAGGGTGTTGGAGGACAGGAACCATGTCTGTATTCTTTACTGCTGTGTCTCCACTACCGAGCCCAGTGTCTGACACAATAGGAGCTCAGTACCTATTTGTCATTGAAACACACCAGAAATCTCAGCAGGAAAATGTTTATACACAAAATGCTTACCTAGTAAAAAGTGATCATGAAATGAGCTGAAGAGGACAGAGAGCAAGTGCTGGGGGGCAGTCACACCCCAGGTGAAAGAGAGTACACGAGGAAGGAACTAAAAATTTGGAAGCGCACCAACTCACCCCTGAGATTTAGACCTCAATGAAAGGATCCAACTACAACCTGCTAAAAAGGAGAAATTTCACTGGGTGTTGTAGGCTAGAGCTGATCTGCAGGAGGTCACATGTTGGGGTGCTGGTGAAGTTCATGGGGGTGCCATGGGGTAAGGTTGGTTTAATGAAAGTGCTCACTGGTGTGCTTATAGATTGTTGTTGGTCTATAGGAAGGCTTCTTCTACTGAGGTGCTGGAGAGTCTCAAGGGAGATTAAAGGCCACAGATCCACCCACTTACCACTGGCACCTGGGGGGCAGCTGAAGGAGGAAGAGAAAAGCACACCAGGAAGGCCTTTTTTTTTTTTGCTATGCCTGCAGTGTTTCTCTAGCCCCCTCTACTGACAAGACCTAACATTACACCAGCTCTCAAAGTGAAGTGTCTATAAAAGGTGTCTAGCCCCAAATCACAAAGCACAGCAAAGAGCAGAAGATTTGGAGCCAAGAGGCAATCATTTGATAACTAGCACTGTGAAAGATGGATAGATAGATATAAATATAAAGATATCAATCTCTCCAGTAAAAACAAAGAAAATATGAATCCCTTCACAAATATAAGAATAGCATGTTCAAAAGATGAAAGCTTGACATTCACTTTCTTCTATTACATTTCTTACTATTTCTTTTTTTTCTATTCACAGTTCAAAACCCATACAATATTGATGATTGCCATCTCATCTATCCCTATTAGAGCTGTACCTCTCTCTTCATAGATCTGAAAAGCAAGTTGGATGAAAGCAAATCTTGGGTTAGAAATTTGGTGGCTTTGTTTATTTGCAAGATGGACATTAAATCCCTTTAATTCCACTTTTCAGGAGATTCTGGTAGCTTTGTTGCGAACAGTGAGAAAGTCTAAATCAGAGAAAATAAATTAATCAGGATATTGCTTGTCATACTTTCATATCATTAGGGATGTCTGAGTGCCAAATGAAAGCTTTGATGCAAAAATTAGAGCACAGAATTGTAAGTTTCTTTTGATCCTTGATCAGTGCTCATAACTTCTGTGGAATATCAACTGTGGCAAAGAATCATTAGTTTTCTAATATATTTAAACTTCTGCTTTATTTAATAAGTAAACAGTGAAAATAAATGCACATAGCAGAAAGATGATCTTTAGTTGGTGTCAGAGACTGAATAAATAACCATCTATTCTAGCCTATCCTTTCATACAATCAAGTACTTGACTCAGAATCAAGTGAATTTCTGAAAGCAATTAAATTTGCTTAAAAACACTCATGCATTTTTGAGGGTACAATTAATGCCACACCCTTTTTGGAAACCTTTCTAAAGAACAATTAAGTGATATGCATAAATAAGAAAATAATCTGATATATTTAAAAATACTTTATTCTAAAAAATCTGTCATGCTGTATTTATAAGCTATTCCCATCCCATCAAAAGAAATAAAATAACTGACAAGAGAATTGTGGTACCATCTGATGATAGACATTCATACAGGTATTAAAAATAAGCAAAAGAGGACAGTTGTTGAAGATGGTGGGTAGGAGGACCCTAGGCTCACCTTGTCCCACGAATACAACTATGTAACTCTCAAATCATCCTGAATACCCCAGAAACTGACCTGAAGACTAGCAGAACAAACTCCACAACTAAAGGTAGAGAAGAGGCCACATTGAAAAAGGTAGGAGATGCAGAGACATGGTTTGGGAGAGAAATGGGTCAAGGCCCGCCGCTGTGGTGGGGAGGGAGCTGCAGTTACAGAAAAGGGCTAGAGATAGACTAGCACACAGAGGGAGTACACATGACACAGGGGAGTGCACATGGGTAAGAGGAATCCCCATAGCAACAGGCTTGGAAAGCTAGAGGGGCTGAATTTCCTGACTTCTGGCAACCAGCGGGGCTTAAAGCCTGGAGTTTAAAGGTCGGTGAGCTTAGCTGGAACAGAGCCTGGAGGGTATGGGGGCTGCTCTTGGAGAAAAGGCCGGCAAACAACCCTCAGACATACAGCTGAAAACAGTGATTAGAAGAGCACCTGGGGCACATAGTGGGGAGATTCCTTGCTCATTTCAGAGTGTGTCCAGAGAGGCAGGACTCAGAGAGACCCCTCTGGGAACAAAGGAACTGGAAGGCGCTACTTCCCTCCAGGACCCCACAGCATAAACACAGGGCCACCTGTGGGAACCAGCACAGTGCAAACACTCACTACCTAACTTGCTTACACCAAGCCCTGCCCCACGCTCCAGTGGAATCACCCTTCCCAGTCTACCTTGCTTCAGGACCAGCAGCAGGCCTCCTCCCCCAGAAAATGAGCCCAAATCCCTACTCACTCTGCACCTCTCACCTTGGGAGTTTTGTGGAGCCTCAGTTCCAGTGGCAGTAATCACAGGCCTCATTTCATAAGCAGACCAGGGCATAGTTAAAATGCACCACGTTCAGGCCAGGGACCACAACAGGCAAAGAGCCTCTGCAGACAACTGACCTGAAGGATAAAGCAGAGCACACACAGCACACATTGGAGACACTCCCAGAAGTGTCAGGCCCTTGGAATAAGGAGACACTATACTGTCGGCCACTACAGGACTTCTTCTTCATAAAGCCATTACCCTCAAGGACAGGAAATGGAGCTGAGTTTCTTAACACAGAGAAACAGGCACAGAGACTTAGACAAAATGAGAAAACAAATTCAGCCCAAATGAAAGAACAGGACAAGGCTATGGCCATAGAGCTAAGTAACACGCTTGATGGAGTATTTAAAGCCACGATCATAAGGATACTCACTGGACTTGAGAAAAGAGTGGAAGACATGAGTGAGACCCTTAAACAGAGATAAGGAATAACATAGCAGAGATAAAGGGCTCAATAAACAAAATAAAAAACATGCTTGATGTAATGAACAGCAGGATGGAAGAAGTAGAGGAACGAATTAATGACCTAGAAGACAGATTAATGGAAAGTAATTAAGCTGAACAAAAAAGAGAAAAAAGAATTATGGAAAAAAAAAAAGACTTAGGGAACTCAGTGACTCCATCAAAGGTAATAACATTCATATCATAGGAGTCCCAGAAAAAGAAGAGAAAAAAAGGAGGCAAAAAAAAAATGTTTTTTAAAGATTTTATTTATTTATTTGACAGAGACAGAGACAGCGAGAGCAGGAACACAAGCAGGGTAAGGGGCAGAGGGAGAAGCAGGCTTCCCGCTGAGCAGGGAGCCTGATGTGGGGCTCAATCAGGACCCTGGGATCATGACCTGAGCCAATGGCAGATGCTTAACGACTGAGCCACCCAGGCGCCCAGGAGCCAAAATTTTTTGAAGAAATAATTTGAAAACTTCCCTAATTTGGTGGAGAAAACAGATATCTAGATCCAGGAGGCACAGACACCCCCCAACAAAATTAACAAAAGCAGACCCATACCAAGACATATTGCAATTAAATTGGCAAAATACAGAGCTAAAAAAGAAAAAAAATACAGAGCTAAAGACAAAAAAATTTAAGCAGCAATACAAAAGAAGACAGTTACATACAACTGACATCCAATATGGTTATCAGGGGATTTTTCAGCAGAAACTTTGCAAGCCAGGAGGGAGTGGTATGATGGATTCAAAGTGCTGAATGGGGAAAATGTGCAGCCAAGAATACTCTATCTAGCAAGGCTATCATTCAGAATAGAAGGAGAGATAAAGAGTTTCCCAGGCAAACAAAACCTAAAGTTCAGGCCCACTAAAGGAGCCCTGCAGGGAAGATTAAAGGGGACACTTTGATTGGAAAGGTGAGGCCAAAAGTGACAGTATGAAGGTAAGAAACACAAAAGCAGTACAAATAAATATTTCTGTAAAATCAGTCAAGGGATTCACAAAATAAAAAGATGTAAAATATGACAACATATACCTAAAATGTGAGGAGGAGAGGAGTAAAGAATGGGTTCAAATTTAAATAACCATCAACTTAATATAGACTGCTATATGCAGAAGAGGTTATATACAAACCTAATGGTAACCATATATCAAAAACCACTAGTTATATGCAAAGAATAAAGAAAAGAAGTTCAAATATAATCACTAAAGAAAATCAGCAAACCATGAAAGAGAGAAAAACAAGAAAGGATCAGAGAAAATCTTCAGAAACAACCACAAAATAATGAAATGACAAGAAATACATATCTATCAATAATTATTTCAGCATAAATGGACTAAACACTCCAATCAAGAGACACAGGATGACAGAATGGATAAAAACAAACAAACAAACGAACAACAACAACAACAACAAAAAAAAAACAAGGCCCATCTATATGCTGCCTACAAAAGGCTCATTATAGACCTGAAGACACCTGCAGACTGAAAGTGAAGGGATGGAGAAACATCTATCATGCAAATGAATGTCAAAAGAGTAGCCAGAGTAGCAATACTAACACCAGACAAAATAGACTTTAAAACAAAGACTATAAAAGAGATAAAGAAGGACATTTTATAATAATAAAGGGGACAACCCAAAAGAAGATATAACAATCATAAATATGTATTCATAGTTAATAACAAACACAAAGGAAGGGGACTTTTACACCCCACTTACATCAATGGATACACCATGTAAACAGAAAATCACAAAGAAACAATTCCTTTGAATGTTACACTGAAACAGATGAATTGATACATTCAGAACATTCCATCCTAAAACTGCAGAATACACATTGTTTTAAGTGCTCACAGAACATTGTCCAGAATAAATCACATATTAGCCCACAAAACAAGCCTCAACAAATTGAAGACAATTGAGGTCATAACATGCACCTTTTCTGACCACAAGCTATGAAACTAGAAATCAACCACAAGAAAAAAAAAATCCTGAAAAGACCACAAATACATGGAGTTTAAGTAACACACTACTAAACAATAAATAGGTCAACCAGAAAATAAAAAATTAAAAAATACATAGAAACAAATGAAAATGAAAACAGAACAGTCCAAAACCTTTGGGATGCACCAAAAACAGTTCTAAAAGGGATATAGCAATACAAGCCTACATCAAGAAGCAAGAAAAATCTGAAATAAACAACCTAAACTTACACCAGAAGGAGGGAGAAAAAGAACAACAAACAAAACCTGAAACCATCAAAGTGAAGGAAATAATAAAGATTACAGCAGAAATAAATGATACAGAGACTTAAAAAAAATTAAGCAGATCATTTAAACGAGGAGCTGGTTCTTCAAAAAAAAATCAATAAAATTGATAAACCTCTAGTGAGACTTATTAAGAAAAAAAAAGACTCAAATAAATTAAATTTCAAATGAGAAAGGAGAAATAACAACCAATGCCACAGAAATACAAACAATTATAAGAGAATATTATGAAAAACTATATGCCAACAAATTGTACAACCTAGAAGAAATGGACTAATTCCTAGAAACATATAAACTACCAAAATTGAAGCAGGAAGATACAGAAAGCTTGAACAGACCAATAACCAGCAAAGAAATTGAATCAGTAATCAAAAACAAAAAGAAAACCAAAAAACTTCCCAACAAACAAAAGTCCAGGACCAAAGACTTCACAGGCAAGTTCTACCAAACATTTAAAGAAGAGTTAAGACCTACTCTTTTCAAACTATTCCAAAAAAAAAAAAAAAAAAAAATAGAAAAAGAAGGAAAACTTCCAAATTCTATGAGGCCAGCATTACCCTGATACAAAAGCCAGAAAAAGACACTACCAAAAAAGAGAACTACAGACCAATATCCCTAATGAACACAAATGCAAAAATCCTCAACAAAATACCACCAAACCGAATCCAGCAATACATTAAAAAAATCATTCACCACAATCAAGTGGAATTTATTCTTGGGTTGCAAGGATGTTTCAATATTCACAAATCAATTAATGTGATACACCACATCAATAAGAGAAAAGATAAGAACAATAAGATGATTTCAATAGACACAGAAAAAGCACTGACAAAGTATAGCATCCATTCATGATAAAAACCCTCAAAAAAGGAGGTTTTGAGGGAGCATACCTTGACATAATAAAAGCCATATATGAAAAAACCCACAGCTAACATCATCCTTAACTGGAAAAAATTGAGAGCTTTTCCCCTAAGGTGAGGAACAAGACAAGGATGTCCACTCTCACCACTTTTATTCAACATAGTACTGGAAGTCATAGCCACAGCAATCAGACAACAAAAAGAAATAAAAGCATCCAAACCGGTAAGAAAGAAGCAAAACTTCCACTATTTGCAGATCACATGATAGTCTATACAGAAAACCCAAGAGTCCACAAAAAAACTGCTAAAGCTGATACACGAATTCAGTAAAGTTGCAGGATACAAAATCAATGTATAGAAATCTGTTGCATTTCTATATACACTGATATTGAAGCATCAGAAAGAGAAATTAAGAAAAGAATCTCATTTACAACTGCATCAAAAATAGCAAAATACCTAGGACCAAAGAGGTGTAAAAAACCTATACTCTGAAAACTATAAAACATTGATGAGAGAAATTTAAAAGAACACAAAGAAATGGAAAGACATTCCATGCTCATGGATTAAAGAATAAATATTGTTAAAATGTCTATCCTACCCAAAGCAATCTACACATACAATGCAATCCCTATCAAAATACCATCGACATTTTTTGCAGAGCTGGAACAAACAATCCTAAAACTTGTATGGAACCAGAAAAGACCCTGAATAGCCAGAGGAATGTTGAAAAAGAAAAACAAAGCTGGGGGCATCAGTTGCCTGACTTCAAGCTATAATACAAAGCTGTAATCGTCAAGACAGTATGGTACTGGGAAATTGAATCAGTCATCAAAAATCTCCCAAGAAACAAAAGCCCAGGGCCAGATGGCTTCCCAGGGGAATTCTATCAGACATTTAAAGAAGATTTAATACCTATTCTCCTGAAACTCTTCCAAAAAATAGAAATGGAAGGAAAACTTCCAAACTCATTTTATGAAGCCAGCATTACCTTGATCCCAAAACCAGACAAGGACCCCATCAAAAACGAGAATTACAGACCAATACCCTTGATGAACATGGATGCAAAAATTCTCACCAAAATACTAGCCAATAGGATCCAACAGTACATTAAAAGGATTATTCACCATGACCAAGTGGGATTTATCCCTGGGCTGCAAGGCTGGTTCAACATCCGCAAATCAATCAACGTGATACAATACATTAACAAAAGAAAGAACAAGAATCATAGGATCCTCTCAATAGATGCAGAAAAAGCATTTGACAAAGTACAGCATCCTTTCTTGATCAAAACTCTTCAGAGTATAGGGATAGAGGGTACATACCTCAATATCATAAAAGCCATCTATGAAAAACCTACAGCGAATATCATTTTCAATGGGGAAAAGCTGAGAGCTTTTCCCCTAAGGTCAGGAACGCGGCAGGGATGTCCACTCTCACCACTGCTATTCAACATAGTATTAGAAGTCCTAGCCACAGCAATCAGACAACAAAAAGAAATCAAAGGCATCCAAATTGGCAAAGAGGAAGTCAAACTCTCACTCTTTGCAAATGATATGATACTATATGAGGAAACCCCAAAAGACTCCACCCCAAAACTGCTAGAACTCATACAGGAATTCAGTAAAGTAGCAGGATATAAAATCAATGCACAGAAATCAGTGGCATTCCTATACACCAACAACAAGACAGAAGAGAGACAAATCAAGGAGTTGATCCCATTCACAATTGCACCCAAAACCATAAGATACCTAGGAATAAATTTAACCGAAGAGGCAAAGGATCTGTACTCAGAAAACTATAAAATACTCGTGAAAGAAATTGAAGAAGACACAAAGAAATGGAAAAACGTTCCATGCTCATGGATTGGGAGAACCAACATTGTGAAGATGTCAATGCTACCTAGAGCAATCTACACATTCAATGCAATCCCCATCAAAATACCATCTACTTTTTTCAAAGAAATGGAACAAATAATCCTAAAATTTGTATGGAACCAGAAGAGACCCCGAATAGCCAGAGGAATATTGAAAAAGAAAAGCAAAGCTGGTGGCATCACAATTCCGGACTTCCAGCTCTATTACAAAGCTGTCATCATCAAGACAGTATGGTACTGGCACAAAAACAGACACAGAGATCAATGGAACAGAATCGAGAGCCCAGAAATGGACCCTCAACTCTATGGTCAACTTATCTTCGACAAAGCAGGAAAGAATGTCCAATGGATAAAAGACAGTCTCTTCAACAAATGGTGTTGGGAACATTGGACAGCCACATGCAGAAAAATGAAACTGGACATTTCCTTACACCACACACAAAAATAGACTCCAAATGGTTGAAAGACCTAAATGTGAGACAGGAGTCCATCAAAATCCTAAAGGAGAACACAGGCAGCAACCTCTTCGACCTCAGCCGCAGCAACTTCTTCCTAGAAACATCGCCAAAGGCAAGGGAAGCCAGGGCAAAAATGAACTCTTGGGATTTCATCAAGATAAAAAGCTTTTGCACAGCAAAAGAAACAGTCCACAAAACCAAAAGACAACCGACAGAATGGGAGACAATATTTGCAAATGACATATCAGATAAAGGGCTAGTATCCAAAATCTATAAAGAACTTATCAAACTCAACACCCAAAGAACAAATAATCCAATCAAGAAATGGGCAGAAGACATGAACAGACATTTTTCCAAAGAAGACATCCAAATGGCCAACAGACACATGAAAAAGTGCTCAACATCGTTCGGCATCAGGGAAATCCAAATCAAAACCTCCATGAGATACCACCTCACACCCGTCAGAATGGCTAAAATTAACAAGTCAGGAAACGACAGATGTTGGCGGAGATGTGGAGAAAGGGGAACCCTCCTACACTGTTGGTGGGAATGCAAGCTGATGCAACCACTCTGGAAAACAGTAGGGAGGTTCCTCAAACAGTTGAAAATAGAGCTACCCTACGATCCAGCAATTGCACTACTGGGTATTTATCACAAAGATACAAATGTAGGGATCCGAAGGGGTACGTGCACCCCAATGTTTATAGCAGCAATGTCCACAATAGCCAAACTGTGGAAAGAGCCAAGATGTCCATCAACAGATGAATGGATAAAGAAGAGGTGGTATATATACACAATGGAATATTATGCAGCCATCAAAAGGAATGAGATCTTGCCATTTGCAACGACGTGGATGGAACTGGAGGGTGTTATGCTGAGTGAAATAAGTCAATCAGAGAAAGACATGTATCACATGACCTTACTGATATGAGGAATTCTTAATCTCAGGAAACAAACTGAGTGTTGCTGGAGTGGTGGGGGGTGGGAGGGATGGGGTGGCTGGGTGATAGACATTGGGGAGGGTATGTGCTATGGTGAGCACTGTGAATTGTGCAAGACTGTTGAATCACAGATCTGTACTTCTGAAACAAATAATGCAACATATGTTAAGAAAAAAGAAAAAGAAGAAGATAGCAGGAGGGGAAGAATGAAAGGGAGTAAGTCAGAGGGGGAGACGAACCATGAGAGACGATGGACTCTGAAAAACAAACTGAGGGTTCTAGAGGGGAGGAGGGTAGGGGGATGGGTTAGCCTGGTGATGGGTATTAAAGAGGGCACATTCTGCGTGGAGCACTGGGTGTTATGCACAAACAATGAATCATGGAACACTACATCAAAAACTAATGATGTAATATATGGTGATTAACATAACAATAAAAAATAAAAATAAAAATCCAACAACAACAACAAAAAAAGACAGGATGGTACTGGCACACAAATAGACACATAGATCAATGGAACACAATAGAAAACCCAGAAATAAGCCCACAGGTATATGGCAAATTAATCTTCAACAAAGCAGTAAAGAATATGCAATGGGAAAAATAGTCTCTTCAACAAACGATGTTGAGAAAACTAGACAGCTACAGACAAAATAATGAAACTGGAGCACCTTCTTATACCAAACAAAAAAATAAATTCAAAATGGATTAAAGACCTAAATATGAGACCTGAAACCATAAAAATCCTAGAGCAAAAGGCAGGCAGTAACTTATTTGATATCAGCAGTAGCAGTTTTTTTCTAGATGTCTCCTGAGCCAAGGGAAACAAAAGCAAAAATAAACTATTGGGACTACATCAAAATAAAAAGCTTCTGCACAGCAAAGGAAACAATCAACAAAACTGAAAGACAACCTACTGAATGGGAGAAGATATTTGCTAATAACATACCTGGTAAAGGGTTAGTATCCAAAATATATAAAGAACATATACAATCAAAACCCAAAAAACAAATAATCCATTTAAAAAATGAGCAGAAGACATGAACGGACACTTCTCCAAAGAAGACATCCAGATGGCCAACAGATACATGAAAAGATGCTCAGCATCACTCATCATCAGGGAAATGCAAATCAAAGCTACAATGATATATCATTTCACACATGTCAGAAGGGCTAAAATCAACAACACAAGTAATAACAGTGTTGACAAGGATGTGGAAAAAGGGGAACCCACTGTTGGAGGGAATGCAAACTGTTTCAGCCACTCTGGAAAACAGTATGGAGGTTCCTCAAAAAGTTAGAAACAGAACTACCTTATGATCCAGTAATCATACTACTGGGTATTTACTCAAAGAACACAAAAACATTAAATCAAAGGGATACATGCATCCCTATGTTTATAGGAGCATTATTTACAACATCAAATTATGGAAGCAGCCTAAATGTCCACTGATTGATGAATGGATAAAGAGGTGATATATATATATATATGTATACACACACACACACACACACACACACACACACACACACACACTAGAATATTATTTGGCCATAAAATAAAAGAATGAAATCTTGCCATTTTCAACAACATGGATGGAGGTAGAGAGTATAATGGTAAGTGAAATAAGTCAGAGAAAGACAAACACCATAGGATTTCACTCATATGTGGAATTTAAGAAACAAGACAAAGGAACAAAGGGGAAAAGAGGGAGAGAGAGAGAAGCAAACCAAGAAACAGACTCTTAACTCTAGAGAACAAATTGATGGTTACCAGAGGGGAGGTGGGTGGGGGGATGCGTGAAATAGGGAATGGGGATTAAGAAGCGCACTTGTCGTGATGAACATCAGGCAATGTATGGAAATGCTGAATCACTATATTGTATACCTGAAACTAATAAAACACTGTATGTTAAAAAAATAAGCAAAAGACTTTGAAACAACACAAGGAAATGATTATTTTATAATAATCTCATGTTAGTAAAAAAAATGGATACCAAACCATACTCCCTATATAATCACAACCAAAAAGTGCATGGGAGAAAGACCGGTAGGCTGTTTTACCATTTTCTGTAGGATGGTCTTGTAGAAATCAGGATACTAGATAAAAAAAGGAGATAAATTTAAAATTTTGGTAGACTGCCAAATTGTCCCCCAGAAAGGTGTTGCACCACATTTACTTTTCCACTAACACTGCATTTAACATATTTTATATGCATTCTATAATGTGCATAAATAATATTTCACTGGGGAAAATAGCTTTTAGATTTTGCTTAAAAATTTTCAGAGCTCAGTCTTAGAGATAGTGCCAATACTCTGACAAATTGAATATAGACAGTATAATTGTCTATTTCTTTTATAGCTCCCATATTTCCTGACAATAAAAGACATGCCTGGGATGTCAATCTGTATTTAATTCATGCAATCGCCTTATTTAGTTGAGCAAATAGATGTACAAATTGTTAAAAGGAAGCTATGAGGAGAAGCAAAAATAAATCAACTGAATTCTACCCTTAAATAACTCACAGGCTTTTACATGTAAAAACTATGAAACTAGGTAGGTAAGTGCCACCAGGCAGATCAAGAACCTACAGGTATTCACTGTGATTTGGGAAGTGTATGGATAGGCAATGGGTAGTAGCCACTCTGTATGGGACCCTAGAAAATCTCTTGCTAGAAATGCAAAGGAAATATGGCAGAGCCTGAAGGGTGCAATTCTATGTTCTCACCTTTGTTTTTGGAAATGATAATCCTCCTCCAGTGACACTGAAATTCAGGAATATTTTCCACTACCCACCTTTCAATCATAGCATTAAACTTACTATACAACTGTCAGGTTCCACACATGCTACTTGATTCTACGAATATACACATTAAATAAAACAATAAGATAAGATTTTAAAAAGCGTTCCAATTCTGAAGGTGTTTACACTCACTCTAGTGAAAGAAACATCCAAATAATCAGAAATCAAAATTCAGTTTGAGTAAATACCTATAAAAAAAAACAGCTGAATCATATAGATGTATAACTTTTTAAGAAACTTCCAAGCTGTTTTCTAATAGCTGTGTAGTGATATCTTGTTTTGATTTAAATTTTTCCTAATAACCAGTGATTCTGAGCATATTATGTGCTTATTTATCATCTCTGTATCTTATTTTGTGACATGTCTTTTCAAATCTCTTCCCCATTTCTTTATCAGGTCATCTTCCTATTTTTGTTTTAAGGGTTCTTTGTATCTTCTGGATAAAAGCCCTTTTGCAGATAAATGCTTTGCAATTATTTTCACCGCTATGGCTTGCCTTTTCATTCTCTCACATGTGCATGAGTGTTCCTAGCAGCTTTACTTATAATAACCAAAAACTAGAAACAATATAAATGTTCATTAGCAGGTGAGTGGGTAAACAAATTGTGACATGTCCATGCAATGGAATACTACTCAGCAATAAAAACTAATAATCTATTAATATACACAATATTGATGAATCTCAAAATAATTGTGCTGAGTCAAAGAAACCAAACAAAAAGAACATGTAGTGAGTGATTCTATTTATATAAATTTACATAAACTCTCTAAAAGTCAAACTTGCCTGGGGCACCTGGGTGGCTCAGTCAGTCCAGTGTTCAACTCTTGATTTTGGCTCAGGTCATGATCTCAAAGTTGTGAGATTGAGCCCCATGTCATCAGGCTCCACACTGGGTGTGGAGTGTGCCTGGGATTCTCTCTCCTCCTCTCCCTCTGCCCCTCCCCACATCCCTCTCTCAAAAAAAATTTAATAAAATAATAAATAAAATAAAATTCAAACTAGTCTATGGTGACAGAAAGCAGATCACTGATTGTTTGGGGTGTCCGGGGATGGATGAGGGGCAGAAAGGGACTGTCAGGAGGGATCATATAGGAGCATAAGAAACTTTTGGAAGGGATGGAAATGTTGATTATCACAATTGTGGTGATGATTTTACAGCTTGTTCATATGTAAAAACCTATCAGATGGCACAAGTTAAATACATATGTCAGTTATATCTCAATAAGTATTAAGAATGCAATGACAATATAGATAACTACAGGTTGCTACAGAAGCTCAGAGAAAGGGCATCTAATTTTAACTCAGGGTTCAGGGGAGGCTTCCTGAAAGGATGGTGCCCAAGCTGAGGCTTGCAAAAAAGGACAGGAAGGGTGTGTGTGCCACCCTCTTCCACAACCTGACCAACAGACCTTAACATCATTCGTCTCATGTCACTTCAGAATCACTTCCAACACAGTACTCTAAGTAGGGAATCCGAATCTAATAGTATTGGGATGAGAGGTAAAATGTATTTACCATCCCTGGGATTGGATTATTCTGGGGAGGAAGGGGTTCAAGGATTTTAGAATATTCCGTTTCAAATCTGAATCCCCCCAGTCCCATCGGGAAGCCTGAGCAGGATCCCAACTGTCCCCAGGAGCTCTTTGCAGACAGCGCCTCATCAGGCTGGATTTCCCAAAGAAGCCTCAGGCAGGAATTCTCATACAAGGCATTGATGGAGGGTGCCCTCCAGAGACAGGGAGGAGGGACGCAGGGTAGGGCAGAGAGAGCAGCCGAGCAAAAGCCAGGCCTCCTCTGGAGTCTTGTTTTAGTCCCATCCCGCGGGAACTCTGCAACAAAAACTGCACTTCCCACCTCTGCATCCCAGGTTAATCCATCATTGGCTGTGGGCTGTGGGGTGTGTGTTGGGAGGGGCGTGAGCCTCGAAGGGCAGTAACTTTGCCAGCAACGTGGAAGACAGGAAGGGGGTCTGTGAGCTGTTAGCGGCCAACACGAAGGGCAGCTGGGGTATGAGGACCAGCCTGAAATGAGGGGTTGGGGCTGGACCTCGGCTTTTACCACAGTAACTCACTCTTTTCCCCTTGCTTCTCATATTCAGAGTTGGCCCATGGGTAATCAACATGTAATTTCAATTTAGGAAAATAATAAAAACACACTTACTCTCCACAAAAGCTTTCTCACATTTTTGGAGTCCAAAAGTAGTTAAGTAGGCAGCAACAAACAGATTTTTATTTTTTTTATTTATTCCACTATATTTTTATTTTTTTCCACCATATTACAGAAATCTAAAAATCAAATGGAATATGTGACACATAATGAAGACAAAATATTAGGAAAAGACCCAAAGCATACCAGGGATTGAGGGGGGCGGTCCAGTTCCTTATGAAGGTGCTGATTTGATGTTTATTTTCAAAAGTTAAGTAAGTCAATATAAATAAACTCTTTGTTAAGAGAGACTGTTGGGAGAGAGGGGTCAGGGCCAGCCCCAGCCACGTCTGTGGTGTCTCACTGGCGGGAGCCTCAGATGTAGCCATGGCTACCAAGCAAGCGTCACTAGTCAAAAGAGAACAGAGGGACAGAGGGTCCACTATGCCTGAGTCCAAAACTGAGAGCCTATGGGCACCTTCCCTGGAGGCGGAGCAGGGAGGCACATCCTGATGCACACTCTGTCATTCACCGGCCTTGACTTGATTTTTCCGTGCCTCAGAGTAGAAGACTCTGCAAAACGCAGGTTCATCACCACAGAACAACAGTTATTTATGATCTGCAAAGCACTGAGCCTGAGGGGCAGGGGGGTGCTGTCTTCCTCCAGGCCAAGGACCGTGCTAATGTGCTGGGAAAGCCATGGTGCTACCAGGCTACTCTACGAAGAGGCTACCTCCAGACATGCTGAAGGAAGTAGCCACCTGCTTCAGATAACGTCACACCACTCCCCTCCCTTTAAAATGTGTGAAGTAAAGCTCTCTCTCTCTCTCTCTTTTTTTTTAGAAAAACAGAGAATCTTCATCACTATCTGGTGTGTCCTCACCGAGGCCCAAACATATAGATTTTCTTGGGTTCTCTAATTGTGGAAGCAATTTTAAACTCTGTCAACATCGGCCTTATTAACCCAGATGGTGTTAATTTGCAGTTCCCTACTTAGTTTCAGTGTTTCGTTTGCATTAAACAGGAGTTGATTCCTTATTCCGAATCTTACTACCGTCCACTCCGGAGACACACTTTCGACCAGGGGCGACCTGCGTGGTATGCAGATGAGCTCTTGGAGATGAACTGAAATCCCTCAGGAGGTGGAATTATGTAGTGTAATGGAAGCCCATATCCTACACATCTGCCCATATCCAGAGGGCCAGAGCCATTAAGGAACACAATTCACACTGTGTTTCAATATTGCTGTGCTTCTAGACTTCTTCCCATTAATCCAACTCCTGACAGTCACCTGTAACTGATTACCCTGCCTTGTCCAGCAGCTTCTATTGTTTTTGTTTATAATGAAACAGAACTTGATTTTCAGCAACCTCCCCAAGTCTCTTGGAGGCTATTTCATAAAATTAAAGTGTTTCTCCTATTAAAAAGAAAAAAAAAACTTTCTCCCCCAAAGTACAAGGATTTGAATCAAGTCCAGCTTGGTAAGAGACTGGGAGGGATTTGGCTCCCTGCATTCTGACTGCTTAATGAGGCAGAGAAGGTAAACTCACATTTCTTGAGCACTTACTAGGCACCATTCCCTGCTGCAGGGTCTTTATACATATATAGGCAATCTTGTCCATTTTCATCGTCATAACCAAGAAAGGTGCTGCTATAGACATCTTGCAACACAATGAAAACTCAGGTTACCTATCATCGACCTAGTTAGAAAGAACACAAGTTTAGGGGTAGGCTTAAACCTTTGCTCTGCTTCTTACTAGCTCTGTGACCTAAGGCTGAGCTTCCTTTCCTCATGCTTAATATGGGAAAATAGAATAGGTGTTGTAGTAGGATTAGTTTAATGAGTGCAGAAGCCCTTCACACACTGTCAGGCATGTAGAAGCAGCTTTCTCCTTTCTAAAGCTCATGGGCTGTGTGTGTGCACACACACAGTCCATGTGAGCTCAAAACCATCATACAGAAAATTCTCCTTCACAACTGGCCAAAAACATAAGACCTGTGCGGGTTCTCCTGTGGCCAGTTTTCATTCTCTCCCACCACTCTTGGGTGTACATCCCTCTCCTTGCTCTTCTGTATTTCTTTCTTACTCTGTGTGCCCTTTCCCTCTCCTGTTCTCTGTTCTTCTACTTCCCTTCCTTTTTTTTTTTTTTAAGATTTTATTTATTTATTTGACAGAGAGAGACAGAGTGAGAGAGGGAACACAAGCAGGGGGAGTGGGAGAGAGAGAAGCAGGCTTCCCGCCGAGCAGGGAGCCCGATGTGGGGCTCGATCCCAGGACCCTGGGATCATGACCTGAGTCGAAGGCAGATGCTTAACAACCGAGCCACCCAGGCGCCCCTCCCTTCCTTTCCCTACCAAAGATTTCTTCCTTCCAGACTGCCAACCTAATCCTAATCCCCCTGGTTGGAGACTCTCTGTCTCCAAAGCATCTTGATGACCTCCACAGAAGCACTTCCTGCATCACCACAGCCAGGAGATGCAGTGGCAGTCGACCTTGTGGAAGACTGAACCACAGTTATATACACAGACTTATGTCAAACTCTTGGTAGCCTTTCTATTTCTCTGAAACTACTTCATTGCCTGTGTATAATGGTCCATTTAAAATGGACCCTACTATTATAAGGCAAAATGGTGGAAGAGTAGGGGACCACGTTTCATCTGGTCCCTTGAATTTAGCTGGATATCTATCAAACCATTCTGAACACCCATGAATTCAGCCTGAGATGTAAGAAAATACATCTGGAATTCTACAAGAAGAAAAGTGATTGCTTTTTGCAAGGTAGGAGGTGCGGAGAGGTGAATCTGTGGGGAGATATCAGAAGAGAAATGGAGGTGAGGGGAGCCTCCATAAGCTGGCTACCAGAAAGTGATATAACCCTGGAGGGCAAAATCGGAACCCTTAGAAATCTGCTCCATTGAGAGACATCCCTGCCTCAAACGGGCTCAGGGGATGAAATAGGCAGAATTCTAGGTGGGTCAGTGTGGTCTCAGGATCCCAGGAGTCACAGAAGGAGCAAGGGTGCCTGAGCTGGTAGACTGCCCAAGCAGTGGAGCGGGGAAACTGGCTACAGTCAGCGAGCCCAGGAGGGGACTCTCAGCTCGGGTAGCCATAAACCACAAACCAGGCTGGTCAGGTGACTGCTCTCCCCCTCAGCACCCTGAAAAGGACTGGAACATGCTGACTATCTGCCATCTCCTGGGAGGGGCCAAATGGGTGCACCCACTACCAGGCAACAGCTCTTAGGGTGGTGGCCCAGAAAAGACAGTAGGGTGACACTCAGCCATCCCCCAGGATCAGCAGAATGGGTACGCACATGAGCCTGAGACTGCTCCCAGCCCCAAGGCACACAAAGGGCAGTGATGTGGGTCCCTCGGTCTCCCCCCAGTGTCCCCCCCAACCTGGGAAGATTGCTATGGGCCCGCACCGCAGGAGTCTGCAGCGTTTGGCAAACACAAAGGTGAAGACTGTTAGTCTCAGAGGGCTTGTTGAAGAGGGGGGACCATGATCTTTCAGCTCTGGGGCCAGATCGGGGCATGGCCATTTTTATTCGGATCCTCTAAAGAGGTGCAGAAAGCCACCAGGGAACAAAAGCCACACAGAGGACCAGCTTACACTAAGCCCAGTCCCCTGGCAAGGGGTGGTGCAATTCTGCCCAGATAAAGACACCTGAGAAGCAGCACAGCAGGCCCCTCCCCCAGAAGACAAACTGGAAGATCAGGTGCAAATGACTTTACGGATCTCACAAGACTGTAAAACTCCAGTGCCAGGGGAAAACAGTATATAGAGATTGAGGTTTTTTCTCATGATTCTTTATCCTTCAGTCTAAAATTTTCCATTTCTTTTTTTCTTTTTTGCCATTTCAACTAGTTTCTTATTTTACCAATTCTATGTTTTTAAGTCATTTCTTAACTTTTATTTTTTTACATCTACATTTTATAGATATATGCTTCATTTTTGGTGTTTTTCCACTCCATTCAATTTTATTTTTGAATATATATATATATATATATATATATATATATATGTATATATATAAAGTTTTGTTTTCTTTGGAATTTTTGGATTTAGTGTCTTCTAACACATAGACCAAAATACACTCGGGAACAAGTGCATCACCCTGCTTTGTCCACCCTGAGATATTTTACTCTCTCCTCCCTTCTTTTTTTCTTTCTCTTTTTCTTTTTCATTGTTTTGCTTTGATATTGTTTGCTTTTCTTTTTTGGCTTCCTACATCTTTGGATTTGTCTAGTGTGTATTTTGCTTGGGTTGTGGTTGATATTTTGGACTCTCTCACTCGAACACCCATTCTGCTCTGGGTGAAATGACTAGAAGGAGGAATTCACCACAAAAGAAAGAACCAGAGGTAATGTTCTCTACCGCAGATTTAATTGATATGGATATAAGTAAGATATGGATGGAATGGAATGGCAGGATATGGATGGAATTCAGGATAGCAGTTATAAAGTTAATAGCTGGGCTTGAAAAAAAGCATAAAAGACAGTAGAGAATCTCTAAGTGCAGAAATCAGATCTAATTAAGCCGAATATAATGCCATAACTGAAATGAAGTCTAAATCGGGTGCTCTAACAGCCAGGGTGAATGAGGCAGAAGAGAGAGTAAGTGATCTAGAAGACAGGCTGATGGAAAGGAAGGAAGTTGAGGAAAAGAGAGAAAAACAACTAATAGCCCATGAAGAAAGGCTTGAGAAATTAATGATGTCTTGAAACAAACCAATTACAGAATTATTGGTGTGCCTGAAGGGGAAGAGAGAGAAAGAGAGGGCCAGAAGGTATATTTGAGCAAATCATAGCTCAGAAATTCCCTAATCTGGGGAGAGAAACAAGCATTCATGTCCAAGAGACAGAGAGGACCCCTCCCAAAATCAATAGATCAACACCCCGACATATAATAATGAAGTTTGCAAATTTTAGAGGAAAAAAAAAAAAGAGAATCCTGAGAGCAGCTCAAGACAGGGGGTTCCTTACCCACAGAGGGAGGAACATCAGATTAACATCAGACCTATCCACAGAAACTTGGCAGGCCAGAAAGGGCTGGCATTATATATTCAGGTTACTAAATGAAAAGAACATGCAGCCAAGAATACCTTATCCAGCAAGGCTGTCATTCAGAATGGAAGGAGAAATAAAGAGCTTCCAGGACAGACAGAAACTTAAAGAATATGTGACCACCAAACCAGCCCTGCAAGAAACATTAAAGGAGATCCTGTAAGCGAAGAGAGACCCCAAGAGTAACAGAGACCAGAAAGAAACCGAGATAATCTACAGAAACAGGGACTTTACAATGGCAGTACAAGGGCAGTACAATGGCACAAAATTCATATCTTTCAATAGTTATTCTGAATGTAAATGGGCTAAATGCTCCAATCAAAACACACATGGTATCAGATAGGATAAAAAACCAAGACCTAACCATATGCTGTCTACAGGAGACTCATTTTAGACCTAAAGATGCCTCCAGACTGAAAGTGAGGGGGTGGAGAACAATATACCACAATAATGGACCTCAAAAAAAAGCTGGGGTAGCAATCCTCATATCAGACAAATTAGATTTTAAACCAAAGACTGTAGTAAGAGATGAAGATGGACACTATATCATACTTAAAGGGAATATCCAACAAGAAGATCTAACAATTATAAATATTTATGCCCCCAACATGGAAGCAGCCAATTATATAAACCAATTAATAACCAAAGTAAAGAAACACATTGATAATAATACATTAATAGTAGGGGACTTCAACAACCCACTCACAGCAATGGACAGATCATCTAAGCAGAAGATCAACAAAGAAACAAGGGCTTTGAATGACACACTGGACCAGATGGACTTCGTAGATGTATACAGAACATTCCATCCTAAAACAACAGAATACTCATTCTTTTCGAATGCACGTGGAACTTTTCTCCAGAATAGATCACATACTGGGTCACAAATCAGGTCTCAACTGATACCAAAAGACTGAGATTATTATTCCCTGCATATTTTCAGACCACAGTGCTTTGAAACTTGAACTCAATCACAAGAGGAAATTTGAAAGGAACTCAAACACTTGGAGATTAAAGAGCATCCTGCTAAAGAATGAATGGGTCAACCAGGAAATTAAAGAAGAATTTTAAAAATTCATGGAAACTAATGAGAATGAAAACACATCTGTTCAAAACCTTTTGGATACAGCAAAAGTGGTCCTAAGAGGGAAGTACATTGCAATACAAGCCTCTATCAAAAAATTAGAAAAATCTCAAATATACAAGCTAATCTTACACCTAAAGGACCTGGAGAAAGAACAGCAAATAAAGCCTAAGCCAAGCAGGAGAAGAGAAATAATAAAGATTACAGCAGAAATCAAGGAAATAGAAACCAGAAGAACAGTAGAACAGTTCAACGAAACTAGAAACTGGTTCTTTAAAAGCATTAATAAGACTGATAAACCCCTGGCCAGACTTACCCAAAAGAAAAGAGAAAGGACCCAAATTAATAAAATCATGAATGAAAGGGGAAAGATAACGACCAACACCAAGGAAATGCAATTTTAAGAACATACTATGAGCAACTATATGCCAACAAATGAGGCAATCTGGAAGAAATGGATGCATTCCTGGAAACTTATAAACTACCAAAACTGAAAAAGGAAGAAATAGAAAATCTAAACAGACCCATAACCAGCAAGGAAATTGAAACAGTAATCAAAAACCTCCTGAAAAACAAGAGTCCAGGGCCAGATAGCTTCCCAGGGGAATTCTACCAAACATTTAAAGAAGAAATAATACCTATTCTACTGAAGCTGTTTCAAAAAACAGAAGTGGAAGGAAAACTTCCAAACTCATTCTATGAGGCCAGCATTACCTTGATCCCAAAACCAAAGACCCCACCATAAAGGAGAATTACAGACCAATATCCCTGATAAACATGGATGCAAAAATTCTCACCAAAATACTAGCCAGTAGGATCCAACAGTACATTAAAAGGATTATTCACCACAGCCAAGTGGGATTTATTCCTGGGATGCAAGGGTGGTTCAACATTTGCAAATCAATCAACGTGATAGGTCATATTAATAAAAGAAAAGACAAGAACCACATGATCCTCTCAATTGATGCAGAAAAAGCATTTGACAAAGTACAGCATCTTTTCTCGATTAAAACTCTTCAAAGCGTAGGGATAGAGGGAACATACCTCAATATCATAAAAAGCCATCTATGAAAAGCCCACAGTGGATATCATTCTTTTTTTTTTTTTATTTGAGAGAGAGAGAATGAGAGAGAGAGAGCACGAGAGGGAAGAGGGTCAGAGGGAGAAGCAGACTCCCCGCAGAGCAGGGAGCCCGATGCGGGACTCGATCCCAGGACTCCAGGATCATGACCTGAGCTGAAGGCAGTTGCTTAACCAACTGAGCCACCCAGGCGCCCAGTGGATATCATTCTTAATGGGGAAAAGCTGAGAGCTTTTCCCTTAAGGTCAGGAACACGACAGGGATGCCAACTTTCGCACTATTGTTCAACATAGTACTAGAAGTCTTAGCCTCAGCAATCAGACAACAAAAAGAAATAAAAGGCATTCAAACTGGCAAAGAAGAAGTCAAACTCTCACTGCTGGCAGATGACATGATACTTTATGTGGAAAACCCAAAAGACTCCACCCCAAAATTGCTAGAACTCATACAGCAATTCAGCAACATGGCAAGATATGAAATCAATGCACAGAAATCAGTTGCATTTCTATACACTAACAATGTGACTGCAGAAAGAGAAATTAAGGAATTGATCCCATTTACAATTGCACCAAAAACCATAAGATACCTAGGAATAAACCTAACCAAAGAGGTAAAGGGTCTGTACTCTAAAAACTACAGAACACTTATGAAAGAAATTGAGGAAGACACAAAGAGATGGAAAAATATTCCATGCTCATGGATTGATAAAACAAACATAGCTAAAATGTCTATGCTACCCAGAGCAATCTACACATTCAGTGCCATCCCTATCAAAATACCATCGACATTTTTTGCAGAGCTGGAACAAACAATCCTAAAATTTGTATGGAACCAGAAAAGACCCTGAATAGGCAGGGGAATGTTGAAAAAGAAAACCAAAGCTGGGGGCATCAGAATGCCTGACTTCAAGCTATATTACAAAGCTGTAATCAGCAAGACAGTATGGTACTGGCACAAAAATAGACACATAGATCAATGGAACAGAATGGAGAACCCAGAAATGGACCCTCAACTCTATGGTCAACGAATCTTCGACAAAGCAGGAAAGAAAATCCAATGGAAAAAAGACAGTCTCTTCAATAAATGGTGCTGGGAAAATTGGACAGCCACATGCAGAAGAATGAGACCGGACCATTTTCTTACACCATACATAAAGAAAAACTCAAAATGTGAGACAGGAATCCATCAGAATCCTAGAGGAGAACACAGGGAGTAACCTCTTCAACCTCTTGCAAGACACGTCTCTAAAGGCAAGGGAAACAAAAGCAAAAATGAACTACTGGGACTTCATCAAGAAAAAAAGCTTCTACACAGCAAAGGAAAACATCAACAAAACTAAAAAGCAACCTACAGAATGGGAGAAGATATTTCCAAATGACATATCAGATAAAGGGCTGGTACCCAAGATCTATAAAGAACTTATCAAACTCAACACCCAAAAAACAAGTAATCCAGTCAAGAAATAGGCAGAAGACCTGAACAGACATTTCTCCAAAGAAGACATACAAATGGCCAACAAACACATGAAAAAATGCTCCACATCACTTGGCATCAGGGAAATACAAATCAATACCACAATGAGATACTACCTTACACCAGTTAAAATGGCTAAAATTAACAAGACAGGAAACAACAAATGTTGACAAGGATGTGGAGAAAGGGGAATCCTCTTACATTGCTGGGAATGCAAGCTGGTGCAGCCGCTCTGGAAAATAGTATGGAGATTCCTCAAGAAGTTAAAAAATAGAGCTACCCTACAAACTAGCAATTGCACTACTGTGTATTTATTTACCCCAAAGATACAGATGTAGTGAAATGAAGGGGCACCTGCACCCCAATGTTCATAGCAGCAATGTCCACAATAGCCAAACTGTGGAAGGAGCCGAGATGTCCTTCAACAGATGAATGAATAAAGATGTGGTTCATATAAACACAATGGAATATTACTCAGCCATCAGAAAGGATGAATACCTACCATTGACACCAACAGGGATGAAACTGGAGGGGATTATGCTGAGTCAAATAAGTCAATCAGAGAAAGACAGTTATCATAAAGTTTCACTCATATGTGGAACATAAGAAATAGTGCAGAGGACTACAAGGGAAGGGAGGGAAAACTGAATGGGAAGAAATCAGAGAGGGAGATAAACCATGAGAAACTCTGGACTCTGGGAAACAAACTGAGGGTTGCTGAAGGGGAGGTGGATAGGGGGATGGTAACAGGGTGATGGGCATTAAGGAGGGCACATGATGTGATGAGCACTGGGTGTTACATGCAACTGATGAGTCACTGAACACTACATCAGAAATTAATGATGTACTACATGTTGACTAATTGAATTTAAATTAAGAAAATAATAAAATTAATTAACTAAATGGACCGTAATGATTTGAGATGAAGGTATATCTACATGATCCTATCCCTCCCAGTCTATGCAAAGACCATGACAAAGTGCAATACTGATACCCTGAGGGCAGCCAATAATCACACATGTGACTTCTTTTGGTTCCACTCAATTACTACAATCAACTTGTTTCTCTGAGTATCGACATGCAATTTTCCATGCCTGTTTTCCTTCTTGGGCTTTGTCTACTTACTGGCTGGAAAATCAATGTATGCACTCTACTCTTGCACCTCATGAATCTGAGAAAATTGAGGAAACTAACACTTCTGTGGCATAATTCCCTTAAATGCTGAAAGGTCTAGTTACAAAGCACACTGTTTACCATAGCCTTGTTCTCCATTTCATCTCAAATGTAACAGCAATAATGGCAGGGAGCAGGGGCGCCTGGGTGGCTCAGTCGGTCAAGCGTCAACTCTTGGTTTCAGCTCAGGTCATGATCTCGGGGTCATGGGATCGAGCCCTGTGTTGGGCCTCTGTAATCAGCACAGAGTCTGCTTGAGATTCTCTCTCTCCCCTCTGCCCCTCCCCTCCTCGTGCACACACTCTCTCTCTAAAATAAATAAATCTTTAATAATAATAATAATATAATAGTGGGGAGCAGATGTGGTGTGCTTTCTGTGTGTTAGGCCCTGTGCTGAGAGGTTTCCACACCAACTCTGAGAAGCTGATGATATTATCCTTATTCTATAGACGAGGAAACTGAGATTAGGCACCCTTGTCAAAAACAATGATCAATGGGAAGGGAATGAAATATCTTCTAAGGAGCAGATACATGAGGTATTACTGTGGAAGGATTATGAGCCTCAGACCAGATAAACCTGAGTTTAAGTCCCAGGCACTTGCCAACTGAATACCCAAGGAAAGCTGCTTCACCTCATACAGCCTCAGTTTTTTTTTTATCTCTAAAATGGGAATAATAAATCCTATTGTACAGGGGTTATTGTAGGCGTCATCATGGGAGTAAACTAATATAGAGAATAGAGTCTGAACCATCCCTTATGATTGCTATGTTATCAAATAAGCCAACCAGCAGGCCTTCCCGAGTAACACTCCTGGCCGTGTACTAACCAATTCTGAAAATATGTATTTATTACCCAGACACCCTTTAGGGCCATTACAGTCTCGAGGAGATCTATCTCAGTTCATAGACCACTGGCCCAAGTAATCATTAAAAGCTAATAAGTGTGCGTTTTGTCAATTCTGTTTTCACACATGAGCACTAAGTCTTTGCACTACAACTCTTCTTCCAACATTTTTTCTAACTCATTACATGTTTCTGCAGTGGATTTTTAACTTACTTCTGTTGTATTTTTTGTTTAAGAGTGAGAGGAAGCCAACTCCTATAACCCATCTCCCCTGTAGTGATTCTGCCTGTCTACAAGAGTCTACAACACCACACACGTCCTGCGCTGAGGTGATACTTGGACTGAATCAGTATGTCCCAGGCAAACTCACACTCTTGAAAATAATGGCTTATAATAGGAATGCTGACACCACCTTAACTCAAACAGCACAAATTCAGGGCTGTAATTTTCTGTGCTACTTAATCTCCTGATACAAAAACCTCTGTTGCTCAAGGGAATTCTTCATCCAGTCCGGAGGAAAAAAAAATATTCTCTCAAGGATGTAATAAGTTAACAAACCAAATTAGCATGTAGTAGGGTTTTGCAGCTCTTATCATCCACATTAACCTCAGGGCTCTCCAAGGCTAATGTCTTTAGTTGTGCTGTTTTTTGCTTGCTGTCTCCAGACCACTAACCTTATTTCTCCATGAGGGAATTAAAAGCTGTGCTCTTTGCAAATCTCCCTCTGATTTCCGTTCTTTTTGGCGGAGCTAAGTCTTCAGTTTCCAAAATCAAATGAGCTAAGCCCCTTCCAAGATGAGCTTACTTCTGACTGACACAACAAGGGGTTACTCTTTTTAGCAGACCCTTGCATGGGCATCATTAAAACATTTCGCCATTTGAAATGCAACTTCTCTACGCACGTGTGTGTGCCTCAGAAGAGACACACGGAGCAGCAGCGCCACCTGCTGGTTTTCCCTACATGATTTTTGCAGCGCTGTTCTCTTCGGGTTATGGCTTTTTTGCATCAGAGAATGAGGTTAGCTCACTTTGGGACTCTGTCACCCCCATGCAGGTCAAACGCTGGCATATATTTAATAACCTTTTTTAGCCCCTGCCTAATGAGATGATTTATCTTTAGGCCTAATTTCGAGATGGAGAGGGAAATGGGAAAGTCAAAATTGAAAATATACAAAATATACAATATACAAAATTGTCAATTCTCAATGGCATCTTCTCCAGATCCCTGTGGCCATTCCTGTTCAACCTGTTATGTGTCATGTTGGCTGATCAAGGACCTAGTTGCATAGTTGACACCATGGCATATGGTCAGCTTCTGCCTCTGTATCAGAGTGGAAAAACAATAGTCCAATAAGTGATTATCTTACCTGACGCAGAAAAGCCTGCTTTCCCTTAAGTTGCAGGAAAGCTGCCTAAATATAACATCATGGCAAAAACACCTCAAAATAGGAATTGCAGATGACACTATGGATGGCTTAGTGATCAACTGGACCAGTTGGCTGGTGCTACCTACGACAGCAAGGTCATGAATCTAACCCCAAGGGCAAAGTTTAGAAAAACTCTGTTCCATAGGGAGGGAAAACTAACATTTAGGAATGCAAGGTGCCTGCATGTACATAAGCTGTCCAATTTTATTTTGCCAACTTATCAATACCATCACCTTCATCAGTGACAGAAAAATAAACACTGAATATCAGCTGTAGGAAAGAAAGTTATGATGTGCCTTTCCCTGAGGAAAAAAATCCTGTGCATCCCAAAACCCACAGAGAGGCTATTTTGCCCCATCCACCTCTCCAGTGGACCACATTATATGATTTTCATATCCAGAAAAATAAAGATAAAGATGTTTCACATTCTCAAAGTTTTAAAGGGACTTATTATTCCTAGGAGACTGTAAGTCAACTACTTTCTTGCAGATGATATATATAACCACTTAGAAATAAGAATTTTCCCCACCACAGCATTGAAACAGTTCTTTCAAGATCACCAAGGACCTCCATTTGTCAAATCAATGGTCAGTTTTCTGTCTTCATGAACTGGAAGAGGAGAAATGGTCTCCCGAGGTCACAATGGACTACATCAGAACGCCGTCATCTCAGAACTTGGGGTGTTCAGTGTGTGGCTGTGTGATGTCTAGAACAATGTTCTGAATAGCAATACCCCCTTGCCCCCACAGTGTGCCAGCAAATGATCGATATTGACATTAGAAGAGCTCAGCTCTGGGTCCATCTGGGGGACGGGACACGTGTCACAGCTCCTTCCTGGTCTTCTTTTTCCAGAGCATCATTTCTCAGGCTGGAGTAAGAATTTAAAAAGAAGAATTTCCTTGCACTTTCCACTTGTGCTGACTCAAATTGATTTTGTTACCCAAATATGCACAAACATAAATCAAGTATTGACTCCTTCTGTTTCGACTTCTTATTGAACAGAACGCCGTCTCTCACCTCCCCTGCTTACTGGGGCAGTGCACTCTATGGAACAGCAAGCAGGCTTTATGGGTATCTCACTGTACTCTTTCTGTTACATTTTAGATTTTTATTGCTTTTTATGTTGCAAATAATACATGCATAAATGTTAAAATAGCATGCAGTAAAGGATGATGACAAACAAAAATCACCCATAAACCCACTATTCAGAGATGCCCATTGTTAACAATTTGGTGTATTTCCTTCGTGTGTGTGTGTGTGTGTATGTGTGTGTGTGTGTGAGAGAGAGAGAGAGAGAGAGAGAGAGAGAGAGAATTTTCTGTTTTTCTATTGGGATTTTCCTCATATATGTATATGTATTCTGAACATATACATATATACATATTCATATAATACATATCATCGTACATATCAACATGGAGAAAATGTTTTAATCTTAACAGCTAACACTACAGTGCATGTTAAGGAAAAAAGATTTAAAAATAAAACAAACTTTGGGGTGCCTCGGTGGTTCAGCTGGTTAAGTATCTGACTGTTTGTTTCAGCTCAGGTCATGAACTCAGGGTCCTAGGATCGAGCCTTGTGTCCTGTCTGGCTCCATGCTCAGCCGGGAGTCTGCTGGAGGAGATTCTCTCTCCCTCTCCCTCTGCCTCACCCCCAATTGCGCATGTCTGGTGCTCCGCCCCCCAAAACAAATAAATAAATCTTAAAAAAAAATTTAAGTGCGTGGGTAGGAAGTGGCCCCCACCTCTCCCCACTCAAACTAAGAACTAAGAGTTAGCTGGCACCGAGACTTTAGAGGAAGAAGAAAAAAGCTTAATGACAGGAGGAATTTGGAGCTTCTAAGGCAACTCAGGAGGTAGGCAAAGGCAAGAAAAGACAGAAGAGAGGGACTCAGTGTGAGGGCAGAAAGCTACACCATACAGTAAGACCAACCAAAACCATCCCTCAAAGTCTAGTGAAACTCATTAGCACTTGCATGCGTTTGGGAATGAAACTGGATTAAGGAGATGAGGTTCCCACGTAGAAGAGCCCAAGGCAGCATGCAAAGAAGCCCGAACCCCTGAGAACTGAGGTCAGGAAAACAGGTAACCGCTCGAGGCATAGCAGAAATTCCAAAGAGAGCGTGCGTTAGTGCATGCGTGTGGATGCCGCATTTGGGGAGTTTCCTAAATATCCATGATGGTGATGATGGCAGTGGTGTGTGTGTGTGTGTTCATTTCTATTTTTAATAAAATCCTACATTTATAATATTATTTCTACAAGTTACTGGAAAAGAGCAAAAAAAAGATAATTTGGAGTAAAGGACACAGAAAAAAATAGAAAGTGGATCAACAGTTAAACTAAAAATTTATCAGAACGAGCTATATTCAACCCTGTAGAGGAAAAAAAACAGCAAAATGCAGTCCTCTTATCCTGGCCCCCACGTGCACACACTAGGTAGGTCTGTCAAGTAATATCTATTTCTATTCATTTCCAAACTTACAAAGCTCAGGGCCCTTTTTTATTTTACTTAAAGCAAGGGCTTTTCCAAATAAGGTAGATTTTCATAGAACTATTCCCCCTCCTACATCTATGTTCCCAGTGTCAGCAAGCCATAGAGGCTGCTATTTTCCAGAGCTGTCATTGTATTCTGTAACAAAGCACCCTTCCCTTTAGCTGAGCTGAACACTAGAAATGCTTTCAAACTAAAGTTTTCAAAGAATCTAGGCATTTTTTACCTTTAGCTGTGGGGTCTGACTTAAGCAATTTTCATTCCTCCTCTTGATTGAAGCTCATTTTAAGCTCAAAGAACAATAACTGTAATCCCAATTCTCCTTCAAGGACTCTAGAAATGATAAAAACAGTATCACTTGATTCTTGGGGTAATAATCCATGATATATCAGGACATCAGTGGATAAAGAAGCATCTGAGAGCCAAGATAAACCAGTGACTATGCAACAAATAGTCATCTGGGTCAGCAGTAGAAATCCTGGGGTCTTCCATCAAAAGATTGCTGGGAATATTGTATCCAGGATGATTTAGAAAGTGATACTATGGGCAGCGGTAACCAGGTCCGGAAGTGACAGTCTCTGAACCCATTGGCAGTGATGTAGAGCAAATTGTCATAGAGGCGTCACAATCTCTCTCTCGCTTTCTCCTAAACCTGACCCTGTGGTAGTTCCTACAGCTCGAAATGCTTTATCAAATCTCTAAGAGCTGCTCATGGTGGGTTTTTTGTATGTATATTTAACTCCATAACAAAAACTTACAACTTAATGATGTACTAGACACTGTGTTATGCATTAGAGATTTAAATAAAAGAAGCATGAATAATGTATCCTCAAGTAACTCACAGCTCAGGCATCACCTCTCGTGGAAGTCTTCCTCAATCTATAGCCTGTGGTAGCAGAATTCTAAGCTGGCCTCCAAAATCCTGCCCCCCTCCCTAAACCTGAAAGATCCCCTTCCCTTGAATGTGGTGACTTTAACCTCCAGGGATACAAGTCCAGGCTCAGATCATAAAACTACAGTAGACACCAAAACCTCAAAAGGGTCTCTGGTCTCACAAACCTTTTTAGGCTTCTGTGTACCTCTTCTGGAATCAGGAGCAACTGTACATAGCCTTCCCACAAATATCACTTTTATGTCAAAATCATATAAGAGCTACCATTTACTGAGCACCTGATATTACAGTACTATCTCAGATGCTTTATACACATTACCTGTCTGGGAGGATCAATAATTTATTGAGGGTCACAGAGTTAGTAAGTGAGGGTGAGAATTCTAACCCAGGTCCATCTCCTGCTAAAGCCTGTGCTTCTCCCTCTGTGTGATCCTCGTGTGGTATCATGATACTTCCTTATATGCCCTCATCCACTCAATAAACACTTTGTGACCCCTCATTCATATGCCACACCATAGAGTGACCGTTCATCTTGGCTTGCCCAGGACCAAGAAGTTTCCTAGGATAGTTGATTTTGAGTGCTAAAACCCCAGGCAAACTGGGGACAAGTCAGTCACTCTAGCATGGGTACACAGGGCTGGGGATGCGCACCTGGAGCTCGGGAGACACACAGAGCTATAAAGTGACATCCTGAATGCAAAGCTTTCTCTGAGCATCAGTTTAGTTCACTTCTTGGGCACAATCCCCTGGGAGGGACCCTCAGACAGTCTGTCTGTGCAATCTCTTCAAGGAGCCATGCCTGACACTCTAAGTTACAGACCTACCTGTCTTCTTGAAAGTCTCCCAAAACCCGGATGCCAGGTTTTCTTTGTCGTCTGCAGGCCTGTGGTCATTCAACCTAATACTTTGCCTGAGATACTGGAGCTCCTGAAACTTCACTGTTCTCCCTTTAGCCAGTAGTACTCTCTGATTCACCCAGTACCTCAATCTCCGGAGAACAACTGAAGACTTTTCATAGAGTTGTCTGTCACGCTGTTGTCAGACTCTAATTCCAAACCCATTAAATCTCTTATCCACCTAATGGCAATTATCTCCACTCTGATACAGGACTCTCAGACTTCTCTTTATGTTTCATAAGCCCATACGCTGGGGGCAATAACAATAGGTAAGGCTGTTAATGGAGAGAATATTTAACCTAAAATTTATATTCTTAATCATGTGAAACCTGATCCTGGTCTCTCTGGTTCATTTTTTTTTAAGATTTTATTTATTTGACAGAGAGAGTGACAGCGAGAGAGGGAACACAAGCAGGGGGAGTGTGAGGAGCAGCAGGCCTCCCGCAGAGCAGGGAGCCCGATGTGGGGCTCGATCCCAAGACCCTAAACTGAGATAATGACCTGAGCCGAAGGCAGGCGCTTAACGACTGAGCCACCCAGGCTCCCGGGTCTCTCAGCTTCTACCTTGACCACAGGGGTCCAGTGTTCGGATGGGCTAGACTTTGGCACCTTCGGCCACGGTGAACTCAAAGGCCAGCATCCCCCAGTGATCTGGGCCCATTTCCAGTTTCAGGGGCAGCCTCTCCAAGCAGCAAAACCTCTTGATCACTTTTTATCAGAAAGAAGAGCTAAATGTGCCCAGTGCCAAAACCAAGATGCCACTTCTGGCCCAGATATTTGAGCAACACCAAATGAATGTTGCCGAAAGTTCTGTTTACCAGATGACCCCATCTGGGAGCTGGCAGTCCATTCTTGAGTCGTCGTATCCTGAGGCTGAGCCCGTTCAAAATGATCTGAGACAGAGCCGTCACGGTGGAACAATGTGTCGTCAAGCAGTCTGAATGATGGATGCCTCCTGGCTCCACAAACCTACGCTAAGGCCATCACTTCCTGATGTTAAGGTCGCTAATAGATAACACCCCCCCCCCGTTTCCTAATTTGAGCATTAAGTAAATTTAAAGATAAAGCCATAAAATGGTAAATTGAAGCTCAAAATATTACCTTTATTATCAACAAAAGTCAAATTGGAGGATGTAATTTAGTGAGAGAGCCACATATGCTGGAAAATGAAACACAGAATTCAGCAGATTTGCACACCGCTCCCAAAAGAATTCAAGACTTTTCCCTGGAGAAAAAGTGGAGAATTAATATTCTCTGCAGCGAGGCTTTTGCAAGGTTGGGGGGCAGGAGGAGAGGGAGCTGGGCTGCTTGCAACCCGTTTGTTCTTCCCAGTTTTACCAATTAGATAAATCACTCCCCTCCCACATGTCTATCAATAAAAGAGACGAAGAGTGGGCAGGAGTTAGACTAATTGATTTCTGTCCCCTTGAAGACAGCACAGGCATGGCTACTAAGTACAGCCCCAGGTAAGAAGTGCCCTTGTTCCACCGAGGTAAGAACACTAATCAGGATTTTCAGTGTGTACCAGAAAGGAAGAAGAAAGCCAATCTGAAGTGGGTGGTAGAAACTGTAAGTGCTGTGGGATGAAAAAGGAGCAGAAGGGAAGGGACAATAAGAACTCCAGGCAGGCTTCTCAGAAACAGGGAGAGACCGCAGATGGAAATGTGAGGGATGACAATAATTTGGAGAGCAGAAAAAGGAGGGGATGATACTCGTGATAAAGGAAAAAGCCAACCAGCATGGGGAAGCATCATATGAAGGACAGTCCAGACTCAGCCAGGTGAGAGAGGGGACAGAAGGCCTCTGCCACCTGAGCAGCTAAGGCTTTAACACGGGTTAAGCCTTAGAGGTTCATTAGCCAGAAATAATATGCTTAACTGTGTGAATACCCTGAGGGGGATGGTGTCAAGGATTTGGTGTGAATGGTTTGAATTTGGAAACCAAATGGCTGAATTTGGAAATCAAAATTCCAACTATTTAAAACACTTGGTTAAGTACATAACCATATTTTGTATCATGTATAGAGTTTCCATATCTATGCAAATCAAAATTGTGACTCTCCATGTAAAAAGCAAAAACGTTGTTAGGAAAAACATTTGTTGGGGAGCCTGGGTGTGGCACAGTCAGTTAAGTGTCTGACTCTTGGTTTCAGCTCAGGTCATGATCTCAGGGTCATGAGATCAAGCCCTGCATCAGGCTCCTCAGTCAGCGTGGAGTCTGCTTAAGACTCTCTCTCTCTCCCTTTGCCCCTCCCCCTGCTAAAATAAATAAAAGACATTTCTATTTCCTAAGGAAATTAAAATTTCTGACCAGGAACCACAGTCAGTGGTTGGCAGGTGCTCCTTGAAGAAGGCAGATGATCAGAGTGGTTCAGATAAGGAGAGGCAGGAGCAGAGAACAGAAAGAACTATCTGCTAAAACCATCGAAGATGCTCTGTGGGTACAGGGCTCTCAAGAACCCTATGAGATCCTTGAGAGGTGGCCAAAATCTCCCAGGCATAGCTTATAGGGCCAAAATTTCAGAGAAAATCCTGAAGCATGAACCATTTTTAAAATTCCATCTTCTTTAGTCAGTCCTATGGGACCTTTTTCAAATTGGAGTATCCCTACCCTCTCCTTCTAGCTGAGGCACTACTGTGAGAAAGAAAAATTAGTCCTCAGAAGTTTTGACTGCTCCTGCCATCCTGCAGTGAACATATTCCCTCATCCAATATGTGGAGGGGTACAAAATATTCCATTTCCCCATTTCTCTCCTTCACAACCTACCTCAGAGAGGTTCACCTTCAGTCTAACCTAGATAATGTTCAAGAGTCATTTGCTTTGAGCTCTTGATGTACAATGTACAATGAAGGCTTTTTCCCCATAAAAGAGTTTGAGCCCCTGGAAAGTGGAGGAGGATTTCCATAAGGAGCTTTCCAGAACCTCAGGTGTTACCCCAAGGACAGTAAGATTCTGACCCCACTCTCTAGTCTCCATCACTCCTGTCATGCACACGGCTTTATATGCACCTGTTCCTTCCAGGCCAGTCCAGCTGTGTCACCCAGAGGCTGTGCATCTCTTTTCCATCCCAGAATAGGAATGCATTGCCTCCACCAGAGCTGCAAGACATTCCTGGCCCCGTCGCTTTGATCTTCTCCTTATAGTCTGCATAAATGCCTGAGAAGACCTCAGCCTGGAGGGCCATACTGAGCAATAGTTTCAGTCTTGTCTGTTGAAAATGAGGTCACAGAATGTGGGGAGAGAATGAGGAGAATGTGCTCCACACACCTACTTCAGTTTACTGCAGAGAACCCCAAGGGCCAGCTTCGTTCATTTATTCAATCAACAATTCTAGCAAAGCACTTAGCTAGATGGGGCGTAAAATATGACATCCACCTTCAAGACTTTGGATACTAGACCATTAATATTAGGAGGACCTTGGAGACCATCTACTCAAATTCTTACCTATAGAGAAATCATCCTTCCAATATGCCTGACAAGCGTTGGAACAGAGGCAGCCCATTTCCCCCACTGACAACTCCAGTTCTTAGAAATTATTTTTCTGCAGCAAACCAAAATCTGCCCATATGCCAGTCTATTTCTAATGTCTAGAGACAAACCTTATTCTCCATGGAAAATCTTTCAAATGTTTGCACGATTCCTCGTTGACTGTTCTCAAAGGCAGCATTCACCTGCCGGTTGATTCACTCATTCCTTACCAAGAACAATTTGTGAGCTCTCTTCTATCCCAGCTGCAGTACTGGGGACATGCTCTGGTGTTTCAGAACAAAGAAGACACACGATGACCAGGTCTGTAGATGATGCTCCAGAAGTGGGGTATGCAATCATCCCAGTGCCCAGAGGGGCTTCTGCTGGCCCTGGGCTGCTACTGTGCTTTCCTCCTTGTGGCCAAAAGAGTCAGGGACATAAATGGCTAAGAGAGGCAGGGCTGTATACTGGAGCAGACAACACGGACTCTGGACTCAGACTGACTGGAGTTCCCAGAGCAACTCTGTCACTTACTAGCTGCGTGACCTTGAACAACTTACAGAACCTCTCTAGTCCCGATGAATCAAGTGTGAAATTGAGATGAAAATGCCTTCCTTATCAGGTTAGTGTGAAAAATTATATGAGATACGACATGGAAAAAGCATGGCACAAATTAAGAGCCATTACTGGGAGCTATTATTGTTGTCAGTACTATGCAAGTGTCCAAAGTCCAGATGAGACTGGAAAACAAAGGCCTGTATTGCTCTTTATGGTTGGCTATCAGTCTCTTCTTTCCAGCAGAGTCCTACCCACCTGCACTTAAAGCTGTTCTTCCTGTTCCCCTGTTGGTGAGAAGGGGGAATAAACATCATTTCTTTGGTGTGTTAAGATTTACAGCCTTGAGAGAGCTCAGTACCTGCCAGGAATGGGTCTGTTTCCTTTGCAAGTTATAGACTCCCTCTGTCTACCGTCAGGATCCCAGCTGCACTCACCTGGAGGACTGGGGGTCAGACATGATGCAGAGTAGGAGGACCAACCCTCATTGTTCCACCTTCAACTATTCCATATCCATATGCCCTTGGTCCCTATGTGTCCTAGTCAAAGATGATGTCATATCATAGCCTATACCAATGGTCTCAGTGGAATTCCCACTCCTCATCTTTAGCCACTTACTTCTAGTCCACAAGCTTCTGCTAAACACTCATATATCAGAAGTAATGCCAGATATTGTTTCCTGGAATTGATGGCAGTCACTGAGACAGCGGGAAGCATCACAGCTAGGTTGTCCTGAAGGGACCCATTCCCTGAGACTTTGCGCCCCTACCCTGAATGTGGGGCAAGATGCAAAAAAGCCAAGAAACACAAGCAGGTGTAGGTGCAGGTGTCTTGTATCTCTCTGTCTATCTACCTACCTACCTATCTACCTATCACCCTAGTAGGAAATTGTTATTCTGCATGTCAGTCCCTGAGGAAGAGGTGGGTGCTAGAAGAGAGGTCATAGGTTGTCTTCAGAAGGACCAACCACTTTTTTCCTCTGGGTCTCCTCTCAGATCTGGACATCGTGGAGTTGAGGTGATTGATTCTGTGTCCCCAGCAGGCAGGCATATCTTGTACACCAGACTCTCTGATTACATATCACTATATGTTTATTTACCTTTTGTTTCCCACTCACCTTCATTAAATCTCAAAGGCACCCTAATCTTAGATTTTGCCTGGTTTATTAAGGGAAGGGGACTTTGTGCTACACCACTGGCCTGAGATCTCAGTAGAGGTGGTCGTAACCCCAGAGGGGCTTTGTCACTGAAGACTCGGGTTTTGTTTACAAGTGACAGTTCCTTCTCCTGTTGCTTCTGCTTTCCTTCCTTGTCTGTTTTCTCAATTGTCTGGAACTTTTGTTTGGAAGAGGGAGAACATTTATTCATTCAACACTTTTTGGTTTCTTATGAACAAATTACTTTGGAGGAAATCTTCATCCCAGAGGAGAATGATCCCCAAGTTTCCCTTCCTTCATCCGGGAACAGACCTCCCTTCCCCTTTACCACACCTGCCTCTCTGTCCACTCTTTCTCGGCCTCGGGTCAGGCCCTCAGATTTCCCACCTGCTTTTTGCCAAGGCTCCTCCCAGCATCATCTGCTTCTAGCTTTCCTAGGCCTCTGTCCTAGGCATACCAATCTGCTGCTCATCCCACTCAGCAGGCTAATGCCACAGTGGGCCACGCTGACTCCCCAGCAAAGTCTGAGCGCTTCCTCAAGGCACACGAGGCCCTTTGTGCTAAGCACCAGAAGCTGTTCTCCTTTCATGAATACATTCTGCTTTCTCTCTCCTGCTGTCCAAATGAGCTTCCCAGAACCTGCCGCTGCACACTGTGCCAACAGCCATCTCAGTACTACCCTAACCAAACAAAGCCTGGCCTTTAGCTTCCTTTCACTCCTCCAGGCTTTCTGAGGCTCTCACCAAGCCTACAGTTCACCTTTTCATGGTGTGATCCCATGGCCTAGCTCAGGGTATGGAAATCCAGCCATGCATGGCCCATGTTTCCTGGCCCCACATTCCCCACAGAAGGCCTCCTCCTCTCCCCTGCACTCACTCTGGCCTCCTGCCTACAGTTGGTCCTGGTCCCACCTGAGATTGTATCTACCAGAAGAACAAATGGGGGCACGGCTAAGAATGAAAAAGAAGAAAGAAAAAAGAAAGAGGAGTGGGGAGGAAAAGAGAGAAGAGGAGTCTTCCTTAAAGGAGTCAAAGGAGGCCAAACCCTATTTCTGAAGACCAGTGTCCATCACCTCAGGTCCCAAAGGAACCCCAAGCCCTAGGAGCTCAGATGAAAGGGGAGAGTCTTCGGGATTATAAGCCAGACCGCCTGGGCCACATCTTGCTGCACCACTGATAGGGATGCTTGCTTATTACTTCCAATTCCACTTTCCCTAAACCTCAGCCAGCAGTATTTCAGTCTTCATGCTCCCAGTAGGGCCCTGATTCCATGACACCCTCATCCCCATTCACCACCCCCAATTCCTCTATCATCCCTTCTCCCCAGGTCACTCGACTGCCTCCCACACTTGTACTGTGCTTCATCTCAGATAATACAGATCTCCACATCTCATTCTGTCCCAAACTCTAGTCGAATCATATCCCAGGACATTAGACCTCTAGCCAGTCTTCCTGAAACCACATTTCTAATCAGAAAACACTAGAGATGCCAGTTCCTACTGGTGGCTGTCAGGCTGGCACCAAAGTCTGACAGAGGCAAGCAGCCACTAGGCTAGGAGTTGAGGATTCACTTTCTTGGAATCCAACACAGCACAACGTTTTTTTGTTTTGTTTTGTTTTTCTTTTACTAAACTTCAGTTTCTTTTAAAAAGTGAAGGTGTTAAACTGTTAAAATAGATGATCTCTAATTACTCCCTCTTCTTTGTTCCCCTAATGGGCACACACAGTGAACCACATAAAGGGGGAGGGATCCATTTAAATGAAGGTACATTCATCTGTGTGCAGGCTGTGTATAAGTAAAGACTTCTGATATGGGGGACCCTGAGGAGGAGCTTGCAGATGTCAGGCCCTGGCTTCTCATAGGTTCTGTGTTGCCTCAAGTATATTTTGTGTCCTCAGGAAATACAATAATTGCAATAGCCCACCCTACCACTGCCATGCTTCAGTTCACCCCACACCCACAGAAGGGTCTGGGTGCTTACCAAATCCTTCTACCTAAACATGGATCAACTCTGTCCATCCCCTCTTATACTTCCTTCACTGAAAGTGACCATTGTTCCAGGAAATCTTCTCTCACCTCCTCTCACCTCCTTTCCTTCTAGTTGCTTCTACTGTGGATAACATTTCCTGGTCGGACAGGGAACCAGCCTTTCCTAGATAGGTTCCTTTAAGACCTGCTCTTGTCCCTGAGCTGGTGGAATCTTTCAGCTCAGAGATATATCTGACCATGACTCCCCACTAACTGGGATAACTAGATTTGTTAATCTCTAGAGGAATCTCCACTTACATCAACCGGAGTTAGCCTTCAGTCTCAGTGCATTCGCAAGGACATTCAAGGTCAAACATTCCAACCTTATCCATTATACTGTCCCCAGATAAAGCTGACGTCTAGCAGACTGTGGTATTCTCACTGACATCTCCAAGAACAAGAACAAATTTTCCCTCTGGAAAATTGCTCCTTGACCCACATGCAGTGTCCTTTTGCTGCAACTGCATTTAAACACAAATGTTTGCTTCACTCTCCAAGAGGTTTTGTTTCTAACTCTCTGGAAATCCCCCCAATAACTGGCTCCAGCCTCTTTAAAAAAAAAAAAAAAACAGGAGTTGCTGAACAGACTAAACAAAATCTCAATTAGCTTGCCCAGATCAAGGAGCAAGAATCACTAATCCAACCCCTATTTCTCCTTAGCATGGTCAAAACAAAACAAAACAAAACAAATTCTCTAGTTGCACAGCCATTAAAAACACTAAAAACAGGAAACAGAAAATCACCTACATTCCTATCACACTCACAAAGTTGCTACTTTAGTTTTTCTAATCCTGGCCTCTACATGAATAACAAATGCTACACAGTTGGACACAGCTGTAATACCTTATTAGAGGGGCGCCTGGGTGGCTCAGTCGTTGGGCGTCTGCCTTCGGCTCAGGTCATGGTCCCAGGGTCCTGGGATCGAGTCCCACATCGGGCTCCCTGCTCGGTGGGAAGCCTGCTTCTCCCTCTCCCACTCCCCCTGCTTGTGTTCCCTTTCTCGCTGTGTCTCTCTCTGTCAAATAAATAAATAAAATCTTTAAAAAAAATACCCTATTAGATTTCTTTTTGTGTTACAAATATTTTTTCCACTATTGCTACAAAGTCCTCAATTATAACTCCTAAGGGTTTCAGGACAGTCCATTGACTTGATGAGCTTATTTCATGTTTTCCTCGTACTGGACTTTTAGGCAATTCTCAGATTTTCTCCAAAATAGACAATGCTGCAGTGAATATCATAGCGCATAAAGCTTTGTCCCTTTATCGGATTATTTCTTTAAGAGAAATTCCCCGGAGGGAAATCCCTGTGTCAAAGCATAAACCTTTTATGGCTCTTAAAATAGTTTGTACTCTCCTTTTCCAATCAGGTGATATTCTTGTCCCCTGCCACTGCAATTTATAAGAACATTGCTGGGAGGATGTCTGTGAACTCTTAAAACAGAGGAAGAGAACTATTTCTTTCTCCCAATAGCAACCAAAGATTCAAACCTAAGCTCTATATCAAGGCATTTTCAAATAATTTCCCTCAGTGCTCTTCCCGTCCTTACTGACGCCAGGTAATGTCCTTTCAACAATCCACCCCATGGGCCATTTCTACACTTGCTCTCTATGACGCAACATCAGGAAGGCAGCACCCAGTCCCTCCTGTCACAGGCTGCACCTCCGAGACTCGCGCTCCGAAGGCGGTCTTGTCTGGGTCTGGGTCTCTCTTGTACTCACTTCTCATGCTGCCAGTGCTTCTTTCCCACTAGCGTTAGATTCCTCTCCTTCTTGGTCCAGACCAAGCACCCCTGTCCAGTTGCCCTGTCAGCCCCATCACCTCACCAGGCTCCTAGTGAACTGACATGCAGCTCCTCCCTTTCTAACTTCCCTAGCTCCAAGTCCCAAGGCCTCCCCCATCACTACTTATTCATAGTCTTAATCCCGGGGGGTGAGAGGGGGGAATGAATCTTTCCCAAAGGAAACAGGGGAGGAGACTGAAAGTATTATTCAAACTCTCATTAAAAACAGAAAGCAAGAGAGGTCTGAGAGGAACAATAATAGAAAGATTAATATCCTCCCGAGTCCCCAGACAGGAAAAAGAAATGGCTTGCCTTCCTTGGGCAAAACTGCTAAGTTTGAATATGAGGTTTCTATTTAATACATGTAGGTTCACGTGCAGCTGAAGCAACCATAAACTAGCGATGCTTACCAGATGCCAGAAGTCCCAGGAACTTGACAGCCCTGGAGAGCTGGCTGAAAACATCAAGGTCACCTGAGCTGAGGTTCACCACAAATATTCTACCACCCTATTCTAGCTGATGGAATCTCACAAAATCAAAAGCTTGGTGATGTGCGCGTAGATGTTTGTCAGCTCCAAACACAAGTCAGTCCTTAGGCAGTACTCAGGATGAGGCAAAAGTCAAAGTAGACTTCTAGATGATTCTACGTCATGGAGAACATACCACCTAACCTTCAAACCTCTGGACTACAGCTACTCAGGCTGATTAAAAAAAGAAAAAAGAAAGAGAACCTGATAGTTATCTATTTTTTATTTTCATTTATCCATATTAAAAATAACATACAGAAAAGCATATGCTAGGACTTGGGAGCAGAGTAAGAAGATGCAAATGCAGGCTTAATTTAAAAAAAAAGGCAATCTCCCTTTGGGCATTTACTACCAACCTTGAGCATTTAGCTCACAAGCACTACTCACTGGACAAAGACAAAAGGTCAAGGTCAAATCTCTGCTCTCTCTGAGCATGAGGTTTTGTGGGGTTTTTTTTTAAGATTTTTTTTATTTCTTCATTTGAGACACAGAGAGAGAGAGAGAGAGAGAGAGCATGAGCAGGGGGAGAAGCAGACTCCCCGCGGAGCAGGGAGCCCGATGCAGGGCTCGATCCCAGGACCCTGGGATCATGACCTGAGCTGAAGGCAGACGCTTAACCATCTGAGCCACCCAGGCACCCCTGAGCATGAGGTTTAATCCTCCCTGTGTTATATAGACATTGATCCCTTTAACTGAAAGTGTATGGAATTTCCACTTACAGTCTAAAAACTTACAGCACTATTTGAGGAACTTCAGAAATTTAGAAGTCAGTTTGCGTAGAAAAGGAACTGAGGACGTAAAGGAGGAAGGAATGGAGGAAGGAATGGGTGGGGTGGGCGAAGCAGTATTTCTCCCTACCATGTATTAAACATTTTCAATTTTACCGTCTCACTGAAAGGAAGGTATTAATTTCACCATTAGCAAATAAGAAAACCAAAACATAGGACAAGTGAGCTGTTAAAACCATGCAAGAAGTGCCAGAGTCCCATTTGAACTTGGGATCAGTACTCCCCTCAACCTACACAGTGGGTTCATTTACCAGAAGTCCACTGAAGTCAACTCATGAGGTAACTGCAAAAATTCTAGATATAAACTCGACAGAAGAATGAAGGTATCACAAGAGTAGGGCCACATACACATGCTCAGTAAATGTTGGTTAGCATCATTAACTTAATATATTGATTTAGCAGAAGAATAAATTCTGATTCCCAATTAATTTCACCTCATTATAAGAAATAGTAACTACTGTTTATTTCTTTGTTTACTCTGTGTCAGGCACTATGGTAAGTACTTGAAATTATTTAGCTTATTTAATTTCTGCAACATTTCTCTGAAGCAGATTTATTATCCATGTTTTCTAAGTGGGAAAACCGAGGCTAGGAAACAGGAAAAACCTGAGTGAAGTTAGAGAACTAACCTCTGCCACCAAAGTGTGGGCTCTTAATCCCACTGTCCTGCCTCCCCTCACCTCCCCCACCCCCCCCATGGAGCTTTGTTTATAACCCATAAAGCAGAACAGATGTAGTTTAAAGGAGTGGGGACAGGTGGAGTAAATGTCTTCATGTGCCGTGATTCCCACAATGAAGATGCTCTGAGAGGGTCTCAGGGATGGGAGAGAGAACAGAGCTTGACTTGCAAGGCAGGCAGACTGCCTAGCACAGCTTGGGGTTCAGACATATTATTATTGATTACAGCGCAAACCTGAGCTTCTCTGGTATCCTCTGGTGCACTTCAAAGGCATTGTGAGCTTGGAAACCTTGTGGTCCATGTAGTCAGAAATGAAGAGAGATTTGCCAAATCTGAAGGCCAAAAGCAAGACGATTTCAAAAGCATGATGTTCTCCTGGAAGTTTAAGGTCCAAGTAAAAGGTGAACCCTGAGTCTCAAAGAAATGAAGTCTGAGTCCCATTGGCCAGACAGTTTCAAAACAGATGGGTGACCTGAAAAGTGTAAGAAGAATACTGAGTTCCCAGAAAAGCAGGCTGGAAGTGAGAAGTACTTCCATTCAGGGCAGAATGCAGGGGGAATGGACCGGAGGAAAGGCGTTCTGCAGTCTCAGTGCAAGCAGGACCATCTCTACCATCCCCCAGTCTGGATGTCAAAGATAAACACCTGCCTCCCCCAACCAAAGCCTGAGCCAACGGAACAGGAAGAACATGGCAAAAGTGACAGGATGCCGATTGAATATGCAGGGCTACCAGTGCACCACTGAAGGGTTTGCTAGAATCAGTGCGAGAAGAGCAGCCTACAGCCAGCCCGGGCCAGCGCAGGGAACCGGGGCTGAAGGAGAGATGTGACAGCGGCATCACTATCACGTGGCAAGAACCGGGAACTAGAAAAGCAGTCTTAGAGAAAGGACAGACAGCAATGTCACAGAGTGCCTCTGACAGGTGGTGTCCTTGGGGAAGACAGAGAGGCCAAAGTACAAAGAAAATGCTATGGCTTAATGCCACCTGCTCTCCTGCCCCACAATCACATCATCCCACCGAGAAAAGATACAAATGCATGAAGTTTCGTACAGTTGCTCCTCTACTTCAAAAGCAAGCTGATGCATTTGACTAAAATATATAGATATATATGCTAAAAAATGTAGCCTGCCATGACATTTAAATTTATTAGCTGACAAACACTGTGTTGTACCATCTGCTACTCTGTACTAAACTTCCTGTAACTAAAGATGCACAAACCCTAGAGAATAAGCATTAGGTAAAATAGATTCATTTTATATAATTGAACATAATTGTGCATGTAATGTTTTAACGTAATATTACTCAACAGCTGTGCAAATAATGGAAGGGTTATTCACCATAGACCATATGCCGACAATGAGATATGAAGGCAGCACTCTAACCGACCAGCGAACCCACAACCTCACTGGGATGACATGATGGCTTGCCTTAGAAAAATGTTCAGGTTAAAAGCAGACGCGAAAGCGGAGCACCACAAAACTCAAAAGCAAAGGGCAAGGCTACCCCCTGACTCCCGCTGCAGAGAGAGGGCAGTGGCCTTGCATCTTGTCAGCCTTTGCTCATGTCACCCTCTGCTCTTCCTTCATTTTCTGCATGGCCTCTCTCCCTTTCCATAACTTTCTTGATGCCTTCAATAATCTTCTTTTACAACCACATATTGACTAATAACCACGAGTGGACACATCCTCTCCTGTTGTACATTCTGCTTTAAAATAGCATGGCAAGTGAGCTCTAGAACCAAAATTCTAAATCCCTAAATGACTCATTTGCCCTCTTGTGAAACTTTTCCAACTATCTTCATGTAGATCATAAGTTTTCCCCACACTCTGGGTAGGTTTTATTATTCCAGTTTTAGAGATGAGAAAACTGTGGCTCGGTGTTTCAATCAATCAACAAGTATTTACTGAGTACCTAGCATGGGCCAAAGTCACTTGGCCTACAGCGGTACAAATACATAATGGCAAAGCTAAGGGTTAGGACATAACACTTTGTTCTTAATACTAGTTCCTTTTGGGGCACCTGGGTGGCTCAGTCAGTTAAGCGTCCAACTCTTGATCTCAGCTCAGGTCATGATCTCAGGGTTGTGAGATGGAGCCCTGCATGGGGCTCCACGCTCAGCATGGAGTCTTCTCGAGATTCTCTCCTTCTCTCTCTCTGCCCCTTCCCGTCACTCATGTGCACTCTCTCTCTCTCTCTCTCTCTATCTCTCAAATAAATAAATAAATAAATACAATCTTTTTTAAAAAATAAAATAATACTAGTTCTTTTAGTGGTTCACTGCTAAACCACTTTGGACAAACTGTTTAGTATGTCTACAACTCATGTTCAACATTTATGAAAGAGAAACCAAAAAAAACTCAACGAATTGGAATGTATCTATGTATATCCCTTTGATCAGATACAAAAATTTTTCACATATGACCAAAATGAGTCCATCAACATCAAATCAATGTATTCCATTTCAGCCCTGATTCTATTAATTCTATTCCACCTTCTCTTTAAAGCTTATATAGTAACCATTTTTTTTCAAACCTGCCTTGTTATGGTGGCTGTTTCAAGTCTATGGAATAAGATGAGATATATTTTTTCTGATGTATTATGCTAAGAAGTGTCTTACCTGCAGGTTAACTATTATAAATTGCCTCCACATCCACTGTATTATACATTTCACATTGTTCTGCCTATACTATTAAAGCTTGGTCTCTTGGAAAATATTATAAGGGAATTTAACTGTACATAAATATTAATAGATGCAATAAAATAACAGCATAAAAGTATTTCAGTACTACAAGTTAAATGTGTTGGAGCCTAAGGAGAATCTTTTACTCTTTTCCTTTTTGTAAATGACTTTAAACTCACATAAGATGATGAAATTATAAAAAATGTAAATAACAAAATACCAAAAAAATGCTTATTACAATATATTAAGGAGAGGAGCTAGTGGCTTAGAAAGCCCCAAGATGACAAAGAAAAGTATAATATTCCAGAATCAAAACAAGTCATCACAATTGCTCAAATACCATTCTCCACCACAGTGTAATGACTTTCCTTACTAACACTCAGACAAATACAATAATCTTAAACTATTTTAAGATTGAGAGAAGGTTATGAGGAAGAGTTACTGAAGCCAATAAATATCAAACTTGGAGCTGACATTTGGTCTCAAATCCCCAGTGTTTGCAAGAATTTCAGCACAGGTGGTAAGTACAATCACCGTATGTTCAAACTAGAGACATCTGCAGAATCAGAACCATGAGATTGTCAACTTAAATACTTGTTCTTTTTGGTAGAGAAAGTAGTTATTTTAAGTTACAGTGAGAATAATTTAGTTTAATCCCAATTCACTTGAAAAAGTGAAGATTAACCCAATCTGTCAAGTGTAGTTCTGATCACTGAGTTCCTTTTCTAAATATATTCTTAAAAGATCTGTGCAATTTGGATGAGAGATTATGGCTAAAAATATAATTAAATTTAAAAAGAGATATTTCATAATCCCTTGATCTCTCTGATCTTCAGTTTTCTTGAATTCAGAAAGTGGAAGTCAGATTATATCTCTATAACTACTCTACCATTATCTGAAAACCATGACTATCCAGATACAATGTAACTCTTCATTGGAAATGAATACATTGGCTTTAAAAGTAAAATCTTAACCCTCTCACCTATCAGTTTCAGGAGACTGCTACAGAAGCAAGTCAAATCAGCTTTCAGAAGTACCCAAAATCTCACCACTTCTGTCCACCTCCACCACTGTTGCACTGACCTAAATTAAAGAAATGAGTAGATACGATAGTGTTCTGATTGTTTTCCGTGTTTCCATTAACACTTCCTGCAGCTCATTCTTTATGTGGTACCAGAACAATCCTAGCTGTGACATACTTCTGGAAGTGGCTGCCCACCCATGACCCTCCTTGTCTTCACTGTACTCCTCTCTAGTCACAGTTGATCCAAGTTGGGTCAATGGGATTCTGTATCCCTACAATCTACATTAGGGTTCATGGCCCCAAGTCATTCTCTGTCGGGCACTTGATATAAAATCTATACACTTGGTAGCTATAGAAGTGTAGATCTTCCACCGAAGGCACAAAAGAGAAAAAAATGTCAGCCTTTGGAAAGAGAAGGTATAGCAGATGCTCACAGAGAAACAGAGACAAAAGTCCATGCTGAGAGAGAGAAGGAGAGATAAGGGAAGAAAAGAGGGAGAAAGACACAGACACAGACAGAATGCACCAGCACATTGGTTCCTAATGACTTGCCCATTACTGATTCCAAGTACTAGCTGGGGCCCCAAGTTCCATAAGATAGCTCTATATCCTTATAATAAATCCCCTTCACTTACCAACAATGACTTCAAGCCCATCGCTAGAGATGCAGAGGCAAAAGCCTCCCTCAGACTTCACCAAGTTTCACAATTAACAAAGAACTAATCCCTGTAATAAGTTATTTAGTCCACATCACCATTAGAAGTCACTCTGCTTCCCTGATAAAATACTAGCTGATACATAAAGGGTCTGCACTTAATGGCCATGTGTCCTCAAAAAAGTCACTTCTCTGAGCTTCAGTTTTATCATCTATAAAGTGGGGATAGTAAATCCTTCCTCGGGGTCTCCTTAAGGAGGAGTTATATGTAAAACACTTAGCTTATAACATTGAAAGTACCTTTATTATCACCATCATTATTCAAACCACCCTGTATTATAAATCTACTATGTGTTACAAGTTGAACTTATTAATGAGAAGTTTTAATTGCTGGTCTGTTCTTCCAGAGGACATTCTAGGAAACAGAGCTTAGTTGCTATTGTTTTCACTTTATCCTAATTCAGAGTCAGCTACAAACTGACATAACATTCTAACATAGTATATTTTTAACACTTAAAAAGTCCTCTTTCTGGACTTAATAACCTAATGGTAATTGTGCTATGCTGTGACTTCTATCCTGTTTTATTTATTTGTTATTTATTTTTGCTTATTCATCCTTAATGTTTCTCTTATCAGGACACCACTGTGGCATCTGAACCAAAGGAGGCCAATGCAATAAGCACAAAAAGTGCAGCTATAACACTCTTTTGAGTCTAAAGCAATAGCAACAAGTACAGCATTTAAGGAGTTCAGGCAAAGGGCAAGTTCAGCCCAGGAAATATGCCCATCAGTGGCCAAGACCTTGGTGTCAGTGCCAGATGGACCGGTGGTCTTAGATACCGGCCCCTGAAGAAGTCCGCAGCTCATCCTGTGTTGCTGCCGTCAGCCAGCCAGCTTTTGTGTGGTCCCTGTTTGAAGAAGGTCTAACTCTGGTATGGCTGCAACTCCACAGAGGATGTCCTCTATTTTTAAACTCATGAATTTCACTTTCCGAACCTGACAAAAGGTTCTGTGTCGGCTGACACATGGATGGGGGATGATTACACAGGAACCATCAGAGAGACAAGACTGTCTGCTCTTATTAGATTTGATGGTTAGGCAAGACATATGCTGCTTATCTATAAAAGCTATGAGGACAAGAAAGCTTTAAATTGGGTTAAGGTGACTTAAGGCAGAATTTGAGATGTGAGTTGCTTCAAAAATGAAACTGGGCTGACACGCACTCCAAAGTTACCTCCAAGGAAAGAAGGAGGGCAGGTGCTTGCACCACAGAGACACACGACACCATCACATCTAAGACCACGCAGTAAACAGAATCCAATGTGGACGAAAGGGGAGGAGTGAAGAGGGTAATCAAAAAGTGAAATCTACACTCCCCTGAGAGGAAGGGAGCCTAAAATCGGCCAACAGTCCCCTTACCCATGGTAAAGCCACCAAGTGACTTCAGACAATCCTGATGGAGGGGCCCATATGCGGCTACCATGAAGACAGGAAGAAAGAAATCAGGGATTTTTCTGTTTCATTTAACAAACCCCGGGGCGCCTGAGTGGCTCAGTTGGTTGAGCGTCTGCCTTCGGCTCAGGTCATGATCCCAGAGTCCTGGGATCGAGCCCCGCGTCAGGCTCCCTGCTCAGTGGGAGAGCCTGCTTCTCCCTCTCCCTCTGCCTGCTCTACCTACTTGTGCTCTCTAGCTCTCTGTCAAATAAATAAATAAAGTCTTAAAAAACAAAGACCCCTTTATTGGGGTCTTACTGTGAGTTGAGCACCAAGTTCAGGCTTGTTGGCACCAACACGATAAAGACTCTCATGTGTAAGTAAGTGTGTCCCACAGGGATCCAAAATAAGAGTTAAAGTTGTACTCAAAGAAGAAACCCTGAATCTGTCCTGGCAAGAAATAAATAGAGATTCTAGAGTTTTGTGCCATGCAATATAAAAGGGCTAATTTAGGGGCACCTGGGTGGTTCAGTCAGTTAAGCATCCAACTCTTGGTTTCAGTTCAGGTCGTGATCTCAGGTCCATGCTTGGAGTGGAGTCAGCTTGAGGATTCTCTCTCCCTCTCCCTCTGCCCATCCCTCCACTCTCTGTCTCTGTCTCTCTCTCAAAAATAAATAAATAAATCTTTTTTTAAAAGGGTTAATTTAGATCCGAAAGCACAAAAAGAATGTTTTATAAATATACTGTTTCTATCACAAGAACTTAGTCTGGCCATCATCATCACTATTATTATTCAAATAACTTGCATTATATATCTACTATGTGTCTTAAGTTGAACTTATTAATGAGAAACTTTAACGGCTGGTATATCCTTTTGGAAGACACAGAAAACAGATTTTCGGTGCTACTGTGTTTGCTTTATCCTAATGCAGAATCAGCCATATCCTGGCAAGAGGTGATACACCATTCCAATATGACATCTGTTTACACTTGACTTTAGGTAAACTTGTATCCCTGAAGCTCTCTAATGCTAGTGAATAGTTTAGTTGGAGAAGTTTATCCATAGATATCTTTTCACAATTCACATGAGCCTACACTTAACTTGCCTCCAATGGGATACGGATCCAGGGTTGAACTGTGTGACCTTGAACCAGCTAAGACTAGAACTGTTTCGGAACACTCTCACAAAACACTTTGATATTATAAGTACATATCAAATGGAAGCAGCAGTGCAGCATGATTAGGAGCTAAAGCATTTCTCCATAATCTATGACAAAATGTATAATGCTAAGTAAATAAATCTCCTGCCTCCTTGGAGCAATCCTGAAGGGGATTCAGTTCCTTGCAAGGATTCTCTCTGAAATGTCAATTCTATTTTTTTAAAAATAGAGTTTGTGTTTTCATAGTTAAAATATGATCACTGTTGAAATGTTTTTTAAAAGTAATTGTCTCTCCATCCTACAGTAATTGTTATTAATGATTTTATGTATTTCTCTCCAGGATGTTACTACTCAAAGCTTGTTGCATGCATTTTACCACAGTTGTTATTGTTTTTCACATATTTCATATATATGTAATACATATTTTATATATCTTATAAATATTTATAAATGATTACTATTTCTAAATACTAAATCATTTATAAATATTTATATATTTTATATACATATATTTTATATTTTCATTTACCATTAGATCAGATGTAAATGACTGTTTTCACATAACGTTTGTTTATATCATTTTTCAAATCCTGCATAACACTTCATCACTATTGTCCATTTAGAGAATTCCAGAAGTCATTACAAAGAGGGTTTTCTGTTCCCTCTTCCACCTTCTCCCCCTCCTTCCTCTCTTTTAACAACTCACATTCTTCTTTGGAGAAAGCAATCTCTGTTGTGAGCCTCTGGGACAGCCCAGTTGAAACTCAGACTCAAGACTAAGGACTTCTGTGATTCAAAACATAAAAACATTTCAACCTTTCATGATGTTGGGGAAATAAACATGGATAGCTCCAATATTAAATGTTTCCTTGAGCACTGGTGTCACAGTGAGGTGACAGATGTCATTTACATTCAAGCACAGCATTCTAAAGTTGGTAACATACTTTGTAGGGACACAGAGATAACCTCTATGAAGTTGATCACTATTACTTCTGTCCCTCCTGAGTGTTCTTACTAAACTTTGTTGTTAGCCATCCAACATCCATTCACCTGATTCCACTTAGTTCTACCACTGCTTGTGTAAAGGGAGCTTCTCCACAGATAATAATGACCTTGAATGGAGTCATTCATTCATCCATAGACATATGGTGGACCGACTAGACTAACTTTATGTGTATGACATGATGTCCGGTCAGAGTAACCAACCAATAAATTTTTAAATAAATTGTCAATAAACAAATGTTCACTGGGTGCCTACTATATACCAGGTACTAGGTTAGGTACTAGAATTAAATCACATTTTATTCTTCCTCAGAAAAATACAGAATTGGCTCTTGCCAAATGCAAGGTAACAGACTTGAGCTTAAAAACCCAGCAGATATACTTTATGCAGGATGGAAACACCTACCTCACTGCTTTCTCTAACTTGGTATCTGTGTCTAATAGAGTCAGTAAATTAAGCCCTGTTGGTAAGGTAAAATATCTTGAGCAAAATTCAGACTGGGGAGGTACTATTAAACAGCAAGCCATAAAATAACTGTAAACCTGTTTATGAACTACCTTGAAAGTAATTTCAGGATAGTAGAGAAGGAACTGATTACCAGGAACAGTAGCTGCCAGGATCTTTTACGCCAGCTCCTTATAAATGGGAGTCACCTTAGCAATCTTCACCAGCCTCCCACTGAGAAGAAAAGTAACTTGTATTTAAAGATTTATAATATCTATTTAAAGGTGACCTGGGATGGAATTTGCTACTTTTTTTTAACACCCAACTCCTCTAGGTCCATAATCACTGTGACACAGTGAATTCTACCAGCTCATCTTAAGTTACCTTACAGGCTGTATCAATAAATGGTCTTTCAGTTTTCAAGGCCAATTCTAGTAAAAAAAAAAAAAAAAAAAAAAAAAAAAAAAAAAAAAAATCCCACTGGCCCTGCCCTCAACTATCAAGAAGGTTCAGAAGGTTTCTAAGACACACTTTCAGGCCCTAAAGATTCAGTTAAGCATTTCAGTGTTAAGATGAAAGTGTCCCAGTTGCATAGATGCCAATGCAGGGGGCCTGATGGCTAACAAACAGTCATGACCTTCCTTAGTAGTGGCAGCAGGATGGCACTCTACTATGGAGGTGACTTCTCCATAGGAGCAGGCATTCTGGCCAAAGGGAGTCTTAATGGTTCCTTTCAATCTCTCTAACTAGAGCAAGAGAGGAGGGCAAAGTCCTCTGATGACATCCATAGCCACCATTTCCAAGACCTCTCCAGGTGGAAAAATATCCTCCAAGATTCAGAGAGTGTTCAGCCAATGGTCATTTATACCTACTTCCTCTGTTTCCTCAGGATGCAACAAGATATACCATTCAATTAGACACACTATTGATTAGGGTTTTTTGTTTGTTTGTTTATAATCATGGTAGAAAATCAAAAATACCTGTTTTAGAAGTTACCTAAGATAAATACACTATGATTATGCTGTAATACAGAGCAAAACACTGAGCCCTCATCACCTATTCAAACTTCTGTGTTAAAACAGACATAGATAATCTAGGACAGTTTTCTGAGGAAGATTCTGGTTCTGATCATGGGTCCTCTGAAGCCCACTAAACCTATAGGATATGAGGACTCATTCAGGTGCATACCTTAGTTAGATTCCTGTTGGGCTGGGGGGTGGAAGTATTTCTATTGGATCCTGATTCTGTCTGTGGCCCTCCTGGTTGTCCAAGCACATGGGTCTGCCCTACATAGCAATCCCTGTATCCAAGGTGCTTAGTAGCACTGATGACACCTTTGAACTCTGCTCTTCATTTCTTCCCAAAAGTTTAGCTGCCCAAATTCATGTTTGTGAAAGATCCTAAAGTGTATTTATGTATCCATTGCTCCAAACATTCTAAAATTTGTCCTAAAGCCAACAGTTCTCTACCTTATTAAAAATGCATTTCAGAGTTGTGTCCTAAATAAATGAATATGGGAAAGGAAGATTAAAGGGAGCCTGTCACTACTAATTATGGACATCTGGTGACTTTAACCTCCAGGGATCAGTCCAGGCTACTCTGGCATTACACAAACCCCAGTGGTCAGGAAGGGCTCTAGTGGGTAAGCAGTAAAAACAACAAAAATAAACACTTCAAAATGCTCTCCCACACCAGAGCTAGAATTAACTTGGTATGTTTTTCTAACTTCTCTGAGTTTCATATTTACATCTGCAAAATGGATATTAATAAAACTTTCCTCACTTGTTTCTGATGAGATTTAAAATACTGAGCAACAAATACAACACTTCTTATCTCTGTATTATGTCTAAGCCTGCCCTGTTCACTAATCTTAGGCTAGATTATTATCTGTAATCCAAGCACACTATTTTTATCAAAATTTTTGATTACATATTAATTTGTTTGCCTATTTATTATCTACCATCCCCATTAGATTTTTGAGCTCTGCAAGGGCATACACCATGCCCATTTGGTTAGCCACTATAAACATAGTTAACCTATAATGTCCCCAATGATACTTAAGTGGCTAATCGAATAACTGAATAAAATAAATGAGTTAGGGTATTAACATTTAACAGAAACAGTAACTGCTCTTAATATTTTATTACAAAATTATGGCCACTTGGCACACCATCTTATGAAAAATGTAGTTGTTTTGTTACTTGCTAAAATATTATGCAGATCATCTGGAACATGATGATCAAATTCACCTGTATAATAGCTATACATTTCAGACTTCTTCAGACTGTCATGGATAATTATATTCTTTTGTATTAATACCCCTTATATATATAAAGTAAACTTACAAGACCAAGTTAAATCTTATTTAAAAAGTCAGGGGAAAAAATTATATAAGATAACTCACTAGTTATCTAAATAAAATATATATACATATTTAAATATATACATATTTTTAAATATTTATTTAATAGATTTATTACATAATATTTAATACTACATTATATATCATATATTATATCACATGTATTGCCTATAATATGTATTATTATATTTAAATATAAACATATATTTATGTATGAACATATATATGAATATATATGAATGAATGGTTACTAGTTATTTATATACTACATAGATATACTTATCAAAACATCACATGCCTTATCTTATCTCCATATAATCAGACTCTTTTCCTATTGTATTTATCTTCATTGTCTTTTCTTCTATAACTATCAAGGATTACTTATGAATTTAAATTTCTAAAATTCTAAATAAAAGATACTTGCTAATTTAATTTTAAAACTGTTCAAAAGACTACATTTTAGTATGCATTTAAAATTCATAAAACATTCCTTTGTCAGAGCATCTGTCTTTCTTTTCATTTATTTGGAAAATACAGTTAGCACAACGATAGAACCTTGGGGTCTTTTATTTTCCCACGCTGTTCTCAGTATACTTCCTAAAAAGCAAAAACATTTCCACTTAAAAGCAACATTTCATTTTGATAAAGACCCTGGATACATGTTAAAAGAGTCCTATTCACTTGGATCTCAGAAGAATAGGACTTACTCTGTGCAACTGTGTATTACACATACATCTCAAGTCAGTGGTAATCAATTGGGCTAGGGGCACCTGTGGCAAAGTTCATACCATCCATATATCTAAAATCCAGCCCCAACCACACCGTCCTCTCAACCATTCTGATAATCAAATGTAAAATTGCTTCCTGGAGACATGCTTAGCACACTGACTAGAGATAACCATTTAGTAGTAGAAGGAATACTGGCAAATAACCTTTTATTGAGTATTTACCATCTGCCAAGACATGATTTAATCCTCATAAAAATTCCTGTTTTGTAGATACAATTATTATCTCCATTTGCAGAGGGGGAAAACTGTGGTCCAGAAAAGGAAGTGAGCTGCCTGATGTCACACAGTTAGTGGTGGCCTCAGGATTAGAGAGCAAGTGTTGACTCTGCAAATTGCACTCTTAACTGGTACCCTCCCAACTCTGCTGAAACCAACTTCCCTGAAAATACAAATTACCTATGAGAGATTACCAAATTTTCTACATGCCACTGAAGATTTTTCTTTTGCTTGAAAATGAGCGCTTTATTAAACATAGTTATTTTGACAGGATGATATCATGAAATCTTAATATGTGACTGTTTCTCCTTGAATTTTTCTCTTTCTCCTTCAAAACTGGTAACTGTTCTACCTTCTCACTTTATTTTATTTATTTATTTATTTTTTAGAGAGAAAAAGAGAGAGGACGAGTTGGAGGGTAGAGAAGTAGAGGGAGAGAGAGAATCTCCAGCAGATTCCCCGCTGAGCGCAGAGCCCGACATGGGGCTCGACCTCAGGACACTGAGATCACAACCTGAGCCAAAATCAAAAGTGGGACACTTAACCAACTGAGCCACCCAGGTGCCCCCTACCTCCTCCCTTTAGAGAAGATAAAAGGTGTGAGATTTTTCAAAGATTAAGCCCTTGTAAGAGTTGCAGATAAAACACTAGATGCCCAGTTAAACTTGAATTTCAGATAAATGACAAAAGATTTTTTTAATATAAATAGGTTCCATATTTTTCATGGGATATACTTATGATAGAAAATAATTTGTTGTTTGTCTGAAATTCAAATTTAATCAAGCAGCCTTTGTTTTTATATGATAAACCTGGCAACTCTGTCCTTGGGAAAACGTGGATAGTTTATGAAGGAAGTTAAAGGAAAGAAAATTCACACAACAGGCAGGGTGTCTTAGAAAAAAATAGGAGGGAGGGTATCTAGGCAGAAGAAACCATAAACAGCTTGGAAAAAGACTCCCCAAAGAAGGAGCAGAAGACTGCCAGCCCCAAAGCCTGTGAGGACAGATGGCGCTGGACCAGCTGCTGCCCATCTCCTGTTGATATCAGAGCCCTGCTACAACTCTAAGTTAAAACCAAGATACAACTGAAAAGCCTGAATCAGAAGGCTGGGCCAAAATGAAGGCATTGTGGATAAAGAGGAAAGCTATTACACAGGAAAAAATACAGATACCCAGTGGTTTTTATTGAAGAAAATGAATACTACAATTTATAAGGCCCAGAATAGCTTAAGAATTCTTTTCTTCATATATGACTGAAGATGAAGCAGAATTACACCTGCAGGTGAAGGCTTTTATCAGACCAAATTCCAAACAACTAATGTGAAATACTAATTGACTGCCATGTGCCCTGCCCTGTACTACAAACCAGGCATACTGAGATAAGAAACACACAAGTCCTGCCTTTCAGGCACTTATGGGCTGGTGAGCAAAAGCAACAGGTCAAGAAGCAATTTCAGCACTAGAGTTTTCTATACATAATGCAAGTTGTCAGAGGAGGAAGGATTAACTGTCTAGGAAATGACGGGGAAAACTTCACAAAGGAAATTGCTCCAGAGAGAGGTCTTTAAAGAACAAGCTGGTATTTGCCAAGAGGACCGTGTTGAGAAGGACAGTCCCTCTGAGGTATGTCTGATATTTCTGGAACATGCAATGGCCAGAAGAAGAAAGGAAAAAACAAAAGGCTGAAGACAGATCGTAATTACACACAAGTGCTTCCCAAACTTTATTGTATGCTCCAATAATCTAGGGATCTTGTTAAAATACAGGTTCTAGTTTAATAGGTAAGGTATGAAGTGTAGCTTCTAAGATTCTGCCTTTCTAACAAGCTGCCAGATGAGGCCAATGCTGCTGGCCTGAGAATCATCCTTGGAGTAGTACAGCTGAATGTCATGCTTTGGATCTTGAATCTTTTCCTGCAGACACCGGAGAGCCATCTTGTGGCTTCTCTAGCCTGAAACTGACTAGAATTCAAAAGAGCTAGAAGCACACACTAGACTCTTCCTACAAGCCAGGAAAGAAATGCCTAAACTGAAGGCACGGAAGATACAAAGAGGATGAATTTAGTCACGTTGCAAAGCTAAAATGGACATGCACTGGTACTCAGTGTAGGCACAGATAAGGGAAACAAGATGATGGCTAAGCTACATTGTTTTTTCACAACTGTATGGTATGATTTGAGGTTAACACTCATTTAGCATTTGGGATGTCTTACCATGATTCATTGTAGCACCTTTTTTTTTTTTTAGAGAGAGTACACATGAGCAGTGGGGAGGGGCAGAGGGAGAGGGAGAGAGAATCTTAAGCAAGCTCCACGCTCAGCACAGAGCCAGAGGGAGCCAGACGTGAGGCTCACGACCCTGAGATCATGACCTGAGCCGAAACGAAGAGTCGGACGCTTAACTGACTGTGCCACCCAGGCGCCCCCACTGTAGCACCCTTTTAAACACAAGATACAGCTTTAAATGAAGAGTTAAGTTTTAGATGTATTTTGTGGATTCAGCCACATTGTAAGATCACTCCTGATAGGGGCACCTGGGTGGCTCAGTTGGTTAAGCGTCTGCCTTTGGCTCAGGTCATGATCCCGGGGTCCTTCCCTGCTCTGCGGGAAGCCTGCTTCTCCCTTTCCCTCTCCCTCTCCCTCTGTGTGCTCTTGCTCTCACGCTCACTCTCGCTCTCTCAAGTAAATAAATAAAATCTTTAAAATATAAAAAATAAAAAGATCACTCCTGATACACGTCCAGTCTTTCCAGATAGAATGTAAACTCCTCTCAGGCAGGCATTGTCTTCATTGTGTCCCCCAGCACGGAACATGTGCCCTGTAAATAAAGCTTCTGTCTGACTGTGTTCTATTGCTATGCAGACATCCCATTCCTGATCAAACACCATACTTCACAAATATGAAAGCCTGCGAAAATTCCAAAGCTTCAGCCCCCACAGAGTTTCCTCATTTATTTTCCCTCTTCTCTTTTTAAAAATCTGAAATAATAAGAGATTTCAATGCCAATACCAAAAACTAAGAGCTCATTCATTTCTCAAGTTCCGGAATAACATCCTGAGGTAGAGATCCCGGTGGGCCTTCCTAATGACTGATTAGAGTTCTTTTCTCTACCTCCTACTGATGATTACTTGTTTTGATATCACAGATTGCTTAGCACGTTGACTTCGCACCTGCGTTAATTGTTTTCTCCTGTTAGAATCTGATTTTCACTGTGTTAAAAAGTTAAGCCAGTGGTTCTCAGCCCTGGCTACACATTAGAATCACGAGGATCTTTTTTAAATGTCTGGGGTCCACCCTGCAGAGATTATAACGGATGTGGATTCCAAGTACCAGGGAGGTCAAAAAGCTTCCCAGGTGGTTCTAATGTACAGCCAAGGCTGAGAACTACTGAGTTAAGCAAACCTTAACGAGGATGTTCCTGGGCGCCTGGGTGGCTCAGTTGGTTAAGTGTCTGCCTTCTGCCTAGGTCATGTTCTCAGGGTTCTGGGATTGAGCTCCTCATCAGCCTCTCTGCTCAGCAGGGAGTCTGCTTCTCCATCTCCCTTTGCTCCTCCCCTTACTCATGGGCACGTTCTCTCTCTCAAATAAAATCTTTTTAAAAAATGGGGATGTTCCCATAATTCAGGATCCAAACCACAGTCCATCCAAGAAAAAAATAAGTGAAAACTTTGATAATATTCACCTAAGTTTGTCTAAAGCAGTATCACCTATCAGGAGCACCAATTAGAATGGGGAAGGAGTCCAAACAAGGTGGTATGAAATCTATACAGAAAGGTGCTAAAATAGAGCTTAGACCTGATGGTTAAAAACAAAGAACAGTATTATTTTCCTGTTACATAACACTGAAGAGTTATTGTCTGCATCTCAGTTTTCTCATCTATCAGCACACATAAATCTTCCTCATGAAGTTAAGTAGGTTTAATGAAAGCCCTGTATTAATATGGTTACAAAAGAGTTTGCTCATGTTTCAACTCCTTTTGAGATTCTTACATCACTCTGCATGCTATTTTTCTTTTTTGCCACATTCTTGGCATTTGAAAGACTATTTTAAACCAGTTACTCTAAACCATTTGCCACTTAATTTTATTTTTCTAATGAGTACTTGAATGATGGCATTATTCTGTACCTTTGTGGTATCTTCATCTCATGTATAGATTTTAAATGTTGTGTTTTTTTTTTTTTTTTTTGGCAAGGTTTCTACATCAGTGAGGGACTGCTAACCAACAAAAGAATATCCAACACCTCCAACATTTGTGCCCACTGTTATGGGCCACTAAACACCGAGAGTCATTGTGCAGGCTGATCATTTGGCAAAGTAGCCTACAGTTTTGTCCCTAAGGCAGACACCACCTTGAGAGACCCACCCACACGGTAAGCCAGAGCTCAAGTGCCTCAGCCAAAAGGCTGATCTTACAGAGGCAGGAGGGTAGGTACAGCCCAGTGTCCAATGGTAATGGTCCAGTCCAGGTTCTCAGGAGGAGGCCCAGGAGGGTTCTAATTGGGTGAGGGAATACAATAATTCCTCACCACCAAAAACAATAACCAAGGTGTGAAATAACGTGGTTTTATGTTTTTCTATTAAATCATTAATCCCATTCTTTGAAAATTCTGTTTGGTTCCATCCTCTTACAAAAATAGGAGGTGTGTGTGATTTTCATAGCCACAAGCTCAGATCTGCAAATACAGACCTTTTTCTGAAATAATTTCTGTCACAAGCCCTTCATGCTTCCTGATATCAAATTGAATCTAGTCACTTCTAAGTAAATTCGACAACCTCAGTAACTTCTTAGGTATTTCATTATAATACTCAAATTATGGATTTGCCTCTTCTTTCTCTACAGGGTTGATTCTATCTTAAGTGTTTGCATAGTAATGCAGTATCTTGAGTAAACATCTCTGTGGTTGTCCAGAGTTGACATCCACTGATATATGCCATCATAATATCTGGTTCTTAGTGTTGCTACACTTCAAAATGGGCTTGCACTCATCTGGTCTCAGACTGATTAACCCATGCCACTACTTATAGTTGAGTCCCCTTGTCATGACCTTGAGAATCCTTTGGACATCCAGATTTATCTCTTGATAAAATATGCATCCTTGTTTGGGACATGAGAAATGTCAGTGTTTACTGCTTCACATCATCCCTGGGACATGGTACAGTTAGGATCTGTCGTCAAGCCCTCCCATGTTGAGTGGCATAAGAATCTTTGTGATATCTCTCCTTTCCAGCCACTCAGATGGGAAATAGAAGACATCCTACTCAGGATAGATTATGCTGTAGGAATAAATTATACCCAAAATATCAGTAAAATTTCATTCCTAACTCATATAAAATCCATCACAAGTCCAGAATACTCTCCATGACCTCTGTCTTTCATATCTTGGCTCAGGTTTGTAGACCAGCAAGAAAAAAAAGCAGGCTGGAAACCTCTAACACCAGCAATTAGGTGCTTCAACAAGGAAATGATCCGTGTCACTTCCATTAACAATTTGTTCATCAAAGCAAGCCACAAGGTCATGCCTATCTTCAAGGGAGAGGGACAGTACAATGCTCCCTATGCCCAGAAGAAGAGTGGGGCCCAAATACTAGCACGCTGTCGCAATGTCTTCTACAACACTGGTTCCCTTGACCCTAACACTTACCTGGGGGTCTTAGAGTCTCTTAGCCTAATTTCTTGGTTCATTATTTGGGACTTGGCCCAAAATAGGGACTTCGCCCTAAAACCAGTGTCTATCTTTATTAGTTTCCAACTTTCTTCCCTCTCTTCAGTTGGGAGCATCTTTATCTGGTAAGGGAGGGGTGACAGAAAGGAGAGATCAAGGAAAAATATGGAAAGATGATTTGAGACTTTTAACTTTAAAAGTGAGGAAATGGACATCGGTTTCTCTGTCCTCTTGACAACCTCCATTGTTCTGTGTATTCCCTGACTGTACCCTCCATGTGGAATGTCAGCCTCACATATCTTCTGACACATGGAAGGGAGAAGGGTCATGGGATTAAAAGTCCATAGAGCTAGGTGAATAGCAGTTAATACTTCACATATTGTCTTTCCACCATCAGCCACATATCACTCTCCCCTTCGCACAAGAGGGGATCTATGGAGGCTGGACAGAGAAATCAAATACATTTCACTTATCAATACATAGATCAGAGAACAAGTCTAGAAAAATGTGTCCTGAAGTGGTGTGATAATTAGTGAAGAGGCCAGCAGTTACACAAGCATTCTGCCAGCACTTGGTGAAAATGAAAGGAAGGAAAAATACCTTCAATTTCAGAATAAAAAGCTCTGTATAAAGCTTTTAAAAGTGATGCCTTCCGAGTAGCGTAACACTTGTATGAGGCTCTGCCTCAGCAAATCTTAATGCCACAGTCATTTCTCCTTAAACACTGAAGGTGATTTAAGAGATGGGTTACCCATCAAAGGAGGCTTTTCATGTTGAAGAATCTCTGCATTTAAAAATATATTGAATAACATTTCAGTCTTCCCTAGGTCTCTCGTGATTATGAAACCTCAGTTTTGCCTATTGCAATACTTTCAGGACCATAAGCTCTGAGACTGCTGTTCTTAAAGCCAGGTTTAAAGTCAGAGGGTTATGACATCTACTGTATCCATTTCCTATTGCTAGAATTAAAATGTCTAACAAACAACCACAAAACTTCAGAGCCATACCACAACAAATGTTTGTGCTCACAGTCTTGGGGTCCAGCTGGGTGTCAGCTAGGTGGCTCTGCCGATCTAGGCAAGGGTTGCTTACATATCTGGGGCCAGCTGGTTGTTGGCTGAAATGGATTGGCACCATCTGGGAAGATGGAATGTTCCACCATAGTCCACATGTCCCTTTCTCCCTTCTGGGACCAGCAGTCTAAGCTGGGTGTGTTCACAGGGCGTTAGCAAAGGCATAAGAGTGAGAAAGCTAGCTCAGGCCCAAACACGGTTTTCAAGGTTCTGCCTCCATCACATCTGCTAATAATCCATGTGCTAGGGCAAGTCACAAGACTAAACCTGGAGTCAGGACAAAGAAGGGATGCAAGGAGAGGTAAAGAATCCAAGCCACATCATGCTATTCACCACATTGAGGCTTCTGTCCAGCAAAATGCCTGGGCAGGGCTGAAGTACTGATTGGTCTGGGCACTAGCCAGATGCTGATTGCAACTTAAATTGGGGGCCAGCTCCTGGGTACTCAGGCAGGGAGGTGGAGGAAAGGAAATGGGATATGAAACTGAGCAGAAATAGAATTCAAAAACCTTCAATTCCAGAAATTAAAAAGAAGAATTAAGAACTGAGAATGACCAGTGTAATTCTTAGCTCTACTTTGTCTGCGTGCATAGTACCTTCTATCTTACAGAGTGCTGCGTAATTTCATGTTTCACAAGTTCATCTCAATCATTCCTAGCAGCAGTCCCACACAGTGACAGGTAGGAGTTGCTTCCCCATTTAAAATGGGAAGCTATTGAGGACTGCAGAAGTAAAGTGAGGTGCCCAAGGTAACAACACCAGTAAGTGAGCTGGCTGAAACGCAAACCCAAGTCTGGTTCTCTTTTTCCACTCCACAATGAAAACCTTTGAAAAATAAGGTTTAAAACAGTAACATTTAAAACATCTTCCTTATAAATCTCCAGCATAAAGGCCAAAGTGCCAAGTGTCATCCAACTTAGAAAAGGATACACAAATTGGTGGTTGCTATGGAGTCCCTTCAGCACTTCCTTGCTTGTGAAGTTGGGATTGACACTCAAAGCTATTAAAAGTTGAAGGGAATCATGAGCCAATGCTTACATAGTTCCTAAGGAATGACAAAAACATACCAGGATGCATATGAAACTGGGAAAAAAATGGTTCAAAATGCTATTAGAGAAGGTGGGGGGGATTGAGTGGGGGAATCAGAATCAATCAGCAGGTGGAGCCTTTGATGGGAAAAGATCACTTTGAAAAACGGGATAAAATCAAAGGTATAAATCATGACTATAGAATAAAATAACACTTGTTATAAAGGAGAAAAACCAGAGATGACAAAATATAGGTAGGAAACCTAAAAGATTAAAAAGAGCACAAAGAAGTAGATTATTACCAATCACAGAGAAGGTGAGTCAGACTAACTAAAGCTTGCAGAAAAATCTAAAGCCATTGCTAATTTTCCCTCTGAAATTAAAAATATGTATTGTTGAAAGGATCCTTTAATGTCTTTAGATGTATCCCATATTGCAGATTTGTTGGAACATAAACAGGGAAGACTTGAAGCTGTCCCACACTTAATATCAGAGTGCTGTTTTTCTTTAAAATGACCTGATAACTTGGGAATAAAGAAATTGGGTTTGACCTTACTCCTGCTACCTAAGAGCAGACAGGGGCCTAGGTTCTCAGAAACTACTGGGGGGTTAGGCAAGAGATGGGATGTGCTTCAAAAGACGTACAGGAAGAAAATGACTCCTGATTAACTGGAAAGCCTGGAGAAGGCTAGAGTACCAAAGAAGGCTGAGAGTAAATGCCATACTGTGAAACTAAGTCTCACCTAAGATACCGGAATAGCGGATTCTCAGAAATCCTGAATCAGGGACACAGCAAGGCTGCCACTGATTGAGAGCAACGGCTCACTCTTGAGGAGCACCGTCAAGAGAGAAATAAATGCAGAGGAGACACAGGCTTTGCAAACCATTTTCATAGCAATTATCCTCTCCTGGGTCAGCCTTCATTACCAGCAATGAGTTAGATAATGATCAAGAAGGAATGCTCAACAGATTATTTAAAGAAATAGCAAGTATGTGAACAGAGGTACAATAATGAAGAGAAATGGCCTTGAAACAGACAGAAGTACCAAGATGAAATTCAGCAGGGATAAATGTACTACTGTGCCAAAGGTAGATCCAGGAAACCACAGTTACACTAGTGAAGGGAAGATGTTTAGGGGCAGTATACCAGAAAATGAATTTGGTGTTTAAATTGGCTACAAGCTCAAAGTCAGTCTACCTTTAACACAGGGATTCTTAACCTCTTTGGGGACAAGGATTCCTGAGAGCATGATAAAAATTAAGTATTATCTATACCTTAGAAACAAGTGCATTTTGCACTTAGTAGCAGGAAGCTCACAGAGGGCTCATAGGGTATCAGTGTATAGTTACTGGCTGAGTACATGGGACTTGCTCTAAACAAGTCAGTCCAGGACCCAATCGTGTCTCCACCATTCACTTTCTTATTATGCCTTCCAAAAAGTAACATAACCCTCTCTCCACTCTGAGCTTTCTCATCTGTAAGGGTAACAGAATAACAGCTGTACCTAGCCCTCCCCTTCCCTGCAGTGTTATTGTAAGAGAGTCCTAAAATGAAGTACAAAGAGCTTTTGGGGTTTTTTTGTTATATTTTTATTATATTTTAAATACACTGATATACTTTGTTACATGTATATTTTATTATATGTATTATATTACTAAAGTCACTGTTCCCTTATGCAACTTTTAGGTAACTTTTAAGTTTAATAAACAGGGCAGAAGAGGGGATTATCCCCCTGCGGCTGTTGCTATTTGGAATAATTACTGGTACCTTGGGGCGCCTGGGTGGCTCAGTTGGCTAAGCTACTGCCTTTGGCTCAGGTCATGATCCTGGAGTCCCAGAATCGAATCCCACATCGGGCTCCCTGCTCAGTGGGCAGTCTGCTTCTGCCTCTGACCCTCTCTCCTCTCATGTTCTCTCTCTCATTCTCTCTCAGATAAATAAAATCTTTAAAAAAAATTACTGGTACCTTGAGTTCTGATCTGGGCATATCAGTGTAAGAGGGGCAACTGGAATATAAGCAAGAGAGACCAGGCAGGAGAGTGAGGGAGTGTACAATCCAGCATAAGAAGGCACATGGAGGAACTAAGAATATTTAGACCCGAGAACAGAAGATTTAACCAAATTCTAATACTTAAAATGTTGTATTGTGGTGGAAGAAAGGGAATTGTTCTGAATAACTCCAGGGGTCAAAATCTGGGCCATTAGAGGAGGACAGTTCAGCTGCATATAAAGAAGAATGTCCTAGCAATTACAAGCTGATATTTCTTTACCACTGACGGGGTCCACATATTCATTTACTTAGTAAACATTTATTGAATACCTACTGTGTGCCAAAGACCATGATGGTACCAGGAATTCAAAGATGAATAAGATACAAACCAAGTTTCTTTAAAAGGCTCCCAGTTTGTTGGGAGAAACAGATAAAATAAGTATTTTCAATATCAGCAGAGGCAATGGTATTGCCTGGAGACCAAGGCAGGGCACCTACCTAGTCTAAGGGAAGTGGCACTAGAACTGAGACCTAATGGATGAAGAGGAAATGGCTGGGTGGCCAGGCATGCTACACAGAGGGCACAGGCACAGAGGTGAGAAACAGCACAGTGTGTCCCAGGAGTGCTGGGCAGGAAGGACAAAATAAAGAGGAGAGGGAGAGAAGAACTTAGAGATGATCCTATGGATGGAGTCAATTAAAGGATTTTTAGCAGGGAAGTGACCTGGTCAGATCTGTGCTTTAGATGTGGTCATATCGTTACTAAAATGTTTGAGGTGGGAGCTGGTGGTACAGATTCCATTATTCATTCTGTATCTCCCCACGAGAGGTCATTAATTAAGAAACAGCTTCGTGATAGTTCAACATTTTTTTCAAGGGGTTATTTCATCTTATATAATATGAGAATGTTTCAAATAGGATATTTGTTTTGGGTCTTGGGACAAGACAGCAAATCTAAAGACGAACTAAGAGACTGTGGTAAAAAGATGCAAGGCAAGGACTTATGGCAAGAGACCCAAGGGCCTGCATCACATATGCAAAGGTGTGGACGGATTGGGAGATAGAGCTGATCCTCTCAAGGGTATTTCCAAAGCTCGAACTCTCTACAGTTTGGCCTTCAAACCATCACAGAGTTCTGTGGTTGTAAAGGACACTGAAACCATCTCCTCCAACTCTTCCACTGTAGAAACTAAACCCCAGGAAGATAAAGTGGTTTTGTCACTTCTCCATGTAACTAGCTGACAAAAGAGTTAAGAATAGGACACAAAACACTGAAAAGCACCATCTTTCAACCTTGCCCTAGTCAGTGACATTTTGTTCTACCATATCACTCAAATTTTCATTCTTTTTTGTAGCAAATATAATTTCTTAAGGAGGACTACAAAAATAGAGTTCCAAAACACAAGCTGTTTATGAAAAGGAAAATGCCACAGAATGTAGATGTTGCCATAGCTCACAGATACATTATGGAACAAGAAGGGTCTTCTATTTAAATCCTTCAGAGGGGGCAGAGAGAGCACGGGCTGATTCAAAGCTGAATTCTATACTTGCCAAGAGAATGACGTGGAGAAAGTCACTTAACCTCAAAAGCTCAGTTTTTTCATCTGTAAAACGAAGAGATGATTCTGATCTTACAGAGTTTTAGTTATATAAAGTGCCTCCACAATGTTTAGAGTTCAACCAATGGGAGGTGGGTCCTTTCTCTTTCTGTTCCCTTTCCTGTTCTCTCCCACCACGATCTGTAAGAAGAAGTTATCCACCATAAGGGACTCTGGTAGACAGTAAAATAAAGTGGTTAGAATTTGGCCATGGGTGTCAGGCGGACCAAGTGATGACTCATGGTCCTGTGACTCATGGCCAAATTCTTTAATCTCCCTGAGATGATTTATAAATCTATGATAATCTTAAGATACTATTCCCACCACATAGGGTTGTTGTGAGGATTAAATAAACTATATATAAGGTGTTTAGAGCAGTGCCTAGCATACGGTGAACAGTGGGGCAGTTGCTAGGATTGTGTTAATTTTACTGACAGAGAGCCAGGTTACACTGCAATTTCCTTTGTCTCCAATAACCGTCACTGTTATTGATCTTCTCTTCCATGCACAACTTCATCTTTTCAAGAAAATAGTTGCATGCATTTTTCTTCAGACATGGAAGAAACTGAAGAGCTTCCTCCCAAAAGTAATTAAGGTAAATGTGATCAATGGATCCAACTGACCACCCGAAATGGAGTAGTGGAACCGAATACCATCAGTTCAAGGTATTGGACACCCACCCATTGATATGTGACCTGTTTTTGATTAGAGGTCAGTAACTTCTCGTCCCTCATTCAATAGACCAGATGGATATTGAAGTACTTTCTATGGCCTGAGTGGTTTGATAGACCCCTGTGAAGATAGGTAAGGATCAGAACTGGCCTTTGTTTTTACCATTCTCAACGACAAGCACAGTATATGCACTCAAAACACCCACTGAATGAACCAACCAGTGAAACTCCCTTCATCAAGTGCCTTGGTACTACAGGATTAACTCTAAGGGCGACCTCACATTGCATTTGAGAACAAAGGACTAAAGTGGATGGTAAATGTAGTGACTAAGAGATTGGGCTCCAAGGGGAGAATATTTGAATCCTGGCTCCATCATCTTTGTGACTTTAGGCATGTCACTTAACCTCTCAAAATTGCAACTTCCTCCTCTATAAAATGAGGATTATAGATGAACCTAACTAGTAGAGTTCACATGAGATTGAGATAAGTCTTGTCAAGAGTTTAGCACCAAGCAAGTGTTCAATAAATGTGATGGTAACAATGATGACTATTTCATGTAAGAATGACTAAGTACTATACAATGTTATACTCTTTAAAATGCACAGGTAAGAATTCATAAAAGGGGAGATCAATATGACACTAGATTGAATATGCATCTTAACCACAGGATGGATGTTTCTTAGAGAAGGTAAGTTCTGAGCCCAACCTTAGAGAAAGGATAGGTTTAGATCTGCAAAGGGCCCTTTCCATGAACAAAGAGCCAGGAGGATATGATCCCTGAATATGCAGAAGACACAGGAGTGAGTAAATGAATAGCTAGAATTTTGAGTCTATGCCCAATGCGGTAAAAAGGGGGACATTTCAAAGTCTGGTTTGGAAGTGGTAGACAATTTCAGAAAAAACAAGCTACCTGGTGACAATAACCGGCTGATCAAAAGCCATGGTGTGGTAGCAGAATACAGGCTTTAGCACAGACAGACCTAGGTATGAATCCTCAGACAAATTACCTAACATTTCCAAGCCTCAATAGTCTCATCTTTGCTATGGGGATACTTTCACCTACCTAGCAGAATTGTGAGGAGGATTAAATGAGCTCCTAAAGTTAAAACAGTCACTTCGGTATCTGACTCAACGTCAGCTAGTATGAGTATTTAGCAATATTCTAAGATAAACACTAAGAGCAGTTACACAAATTCACCTGGACAAACCCTTAATTTTAGGTGAATCAGGAAAAGTTTATCTTCATTCACTGTCCTAACTCTAATTACTGGTTTCCACAGGAATTTGTCAATCCTACAACAAATGCCAAGTCTTATCTTTATCAAGGACTAGATAGAGCTATCATGATCTCAGTTAATCCTCACACAACCTAGGACAAAAATCATATTTATGTATCCCATTTTACAGATTTTTTTTTTTAAGTGGTTTAGAAAGATTAGTCACTTGTCCAAGCTCACGGACAATCAGTGATAGAACTGGGATTTCAACCAGGGCAGTCTGGCTCCAAAGATTGTGAGCTTTTGATTGTGGCCATTGACAGACTGCAGCAGACCCATTTGAGACCTCTGGACATGTTCCTCCTGACCGGGCCCTACTATGACAGCATGGGCCCACCATTCGGATTCAAGAAAGAAAAGCAGCCCTGCAGGGAAAAGTGGGTATGATTAGGTATGAGGCTGGACAGAGAGGAGGCTCCTGCAATTTCACCTCAGTCCTTCTCTGTAATTTAATTCTCCTTTTAATGCACAGCAAAAAAAGCTTTTCATTCAAGTGCCCTGCAAATCTGGCCTCTGCTGCAGGGAAAAGTGCCTTTTGGAGCTACTGTCTTAAAATGGCAGAGACTGAATGCCTCCAAATATGGAATCCTTAAGAAATAGGTCTGGTTGTACCAACAGACATTAATTGCACAACCCAGCACGATCAACTGCATTCTTGTCTGTAAAAAGAAGACCTTGCCCCCACAGGTACTACTCAGAAACTACGTCCTCCTTCTATGAGCCAAAACAATTAAAAATCAAATTTGAGAAAGTTACAGAAAATCTGAAGAGGGTTCAGTGAAGAGTGGAAAACAAGATTAAAATATTAAAGTATTGGTTTCTCAAATCTGTTTTCTTCTCAATTTTCTCCATTCTCATCAGGTCTCCCATAACTAATCTAACCTTCTTGTCTCCGATTTTGCAAAATGAGGGGTGGCAGAGGGATAGAATGAGAAAGAGATAAAGCAGAAGAAGAGGGAGGGCAGGAGGGTCTTCGAGGGGGACAAGGGAAGAAGAAGAATCAGGGAAGCTGGTGTCTACAGATCTCAGGTCTTAGTGAAGTCAAAAACAGATGCAGCTAAGATAACTAAGAAAAAGAGCATAAAATATAGGAAGTCCCCAGGATTTCAGCAGAGGAGAATCCTTGTGTGTTACAAGGCCAAGAGAATAGGCAGGGTTCGAGGGTTGAAATAGAAGTAACTAGAAAAAAAGAAGCCAAGAAATGTGGAGATGAAATCATCCATGCTGTTAGTAGCTCAACACTCACCAAGAGACCTCATTGGACCTCCCCACGCACACTGAGCATCTCGCCCTCGGGGCTCCCATTGCTGTTTGCAGCGGTGTCATGTAAGGGGAAGACCTGGCATGGGACTGATCACAGTGAAGTGTGTATTTATTTAGATGTTGGACTGAGCGCCTTTAGAGCAGAGACTATATTCACATGTGCACACAGCTGGTGTCTAATAAGCGTTTGCTGGAAAGTAGGAGGAAGGGAAGGAAGAATGACAGACATTCAGGAAACAACTCCTCCTTATATCAAATCAGCTTGAGTCAGATGATAATTCTGGTCTCGTATCAGCCATTCCATCCTTTCAAATTTAGCATTTACTTGCCCTGACAATTAGGAGGAGAAAAAAAGCAAAGTGATTCATTATTATATCTTTTCACTAGAAAGTTAGAAAATTAACAGCAGCCAATATTGTGAATAACTAAAACTCAAAGGCAGATATTAAGAACTTAATAAACCATTATCTCTAAAATAATTGTTCTGAATGAGCTTTTAAAATAGTTTTATGCCTTTTACATCACCATCTGTCTCATGCTAAAATACCCTCAACTCTTAACATTTTGCCTTTAAAATCTTAACTAAAAGATTCAGATAAATCACTTAAAAAAAAAACAAAAATAATGCAATAGTAGCAATACCTTCTATCCTAACCATTGTTCTTTTTATTTTTGGTCACCTTTGATCGTCACAACCAGGTTCTGAGGTTGGTAGAATGAGCGGTATTGTCTTCAGCCCACAGATGTGGAAAACAGACAGGAAAATAAGACTGAAGACTGAGCAAAAATGAAAACCCAGGACTCAGTCTGAGCTTAGTTCTCATGCTGAAGCAGTGCTTAGAGGAGGGCCATTCTAGAATGTTGTTTGGGAATGCATTTTGAGGCAGAGAAAGGAGCAAAATATTTTCCAACTTTTTACATAGCAGACATGTTCTTACATATGCTAATGTCTTTATTTTATAAGATAGATTTTTTTACTGTTCTCACGCAGCTGTGGTTTTCAAACTCCTTTTACCAGCAGAAACTTTCTATCAACATTTCATGCTCAAGCCCTCTATACAAAACAAATAAAAGTGAAGCCGCACTGGCTGGAACAGAATTAAGAGACCTGCAAGGGGTTTGGTGATAGAGGCCATTGGCCTGTCTCAACACCAAACACATGAAAACCACCAGGACCCCACCAAACAAAGACTGAAGACCATGCCACAGAGCATGTCCAACTTCTGGTGGAGTAAGAAGAGCGAGGACTCCACAGTCCCACTGAGTCCAATTTCAAATCTACCACTTGCTCACGGCACACATGGAGGCGATAATGAACCTTTCTGAGCCTCTGTTTCTTCATCTCTAGAAGAGTCATATAATACCTGCCATGTGAGTCTGTTTTGAGGATTAACTCAGGCACCCTAAGTGAATCATGGATCACAGTGCCCAGCACGCAGTAGGTACTCAGGCAGATCCTTCTGGAAGTCCCTTGCCACAGCTACACGCTTTTCTAATAAAATAGATGTATTCTTGTTTCCTCAGAGGGTATAAATTCCATTTGTTCTCTTAAATCCAGCTCATGCCTTTAACACTTGAGGGCTTGTACTACTCCCTCAAAACATTTAGCATTTTCTATTCAGTTAGCACAGCACTGAGACTTTAAAAGCAGCTTGAAAACAAACTTGATTCCAAATATGATTTATAATGTCCCAAGCAACAGCTCATTTACCCAAGAAAGCTCCATCAATTATTGACAGATGTACCCTCAGCGGAGAAGTAGCATTAAGACAAGGAGACGGAGGGAAAAGCATGCTTCAACCCCTTAAGCCAATTATCCAAGGTGATTTTCAGCATTAAATCCTTAGATATGCTTAATTTACTGTCCTTGCCTGTAAGCACAGAAAGAAGTGTGAGGAGGGAAAAAAAAATGCTAAGCAATTTAGGACTGCTTTTAAAAACAAAGAAAAAGAATAGCATAGAGAGGAAAAATATATAGGAAGTAGGATTGTGGGTGGTGAAGGCATGTGGGCTTCTAGATTGAGCATCCCCAGCCCTCGTACACCTTGCCCTCATTGTAGAGCCAGCTACTCCCCTCCTGTCTTTGTTCAGTAAAGAAATAATTGCGCTTACCTGCCTCTGACCTAATAATTACAGCAGTGCCTGATTTTATTCACAGCAGGTTTATTGTGGTCGAATTTCCTCGGTTTTCAGTGCAAAGACCTCATGAAGGATGCTAGTATTATTTGCTTTAACATCAAGCTAGTGACAAGGCTATGTAAGGTTCTGTAAAAAGCCAAGAGGCCAGTGTGAATCCAGCCCATGGGGGTTTGTAATCTGCATTTGACATGCCAGTATTAGAAAACCTTGGCAAGATTATGAGGTTTACATGTGAGGGAAGAATGGGAGTGCATGAGGCCAATAAATGTGAGGATGCTAATATATTTCTCCATAGTTTTCTTGAAAGAAGAAAAACAGGAGAGGATTTTTTCCCCCAAAATCCAAATTATAAGGCAAAAGGTGACCAATTATGCATACTTGGCTTTAATTTGCATGTACTGAGGTGTGTGTGCGTGTGTGTGTGTAAGTGAACATGCACTCATAAATGCACTGCACACATGCTGTGGATAAGCATAAGTAGATGGACAGAAAGAAATCTGAGGGCATGGAGAAGAGGTCTAACCTATACAAAAATGCTCTCATGATGAACTGAACACTTCTATATTAAGAAAATAAATCCTGCCATGGGAGACCTGAAAAATTACTACCCTGACTTTTAATGAAATCTATGGTTCAAAGTACAGTTATAGAACATTCTAAAATTACCTGCTTATACCTCATGACTTGGCAAAATAATTACAGGCTAGATTATTTCATCTTTTTATATTTTTTATTAAGAATTAAGAGATTCACTATCTTGGATTATTAAAAGCCTGACCTCTTCTAGCATATATTTTTATCCCATTATTAAACAGGGCATATAAAATAGAGTAAGCCTTGACTTTCAAAGCTTTGACTTCTCAATTTCAGATTCAGAATCAACATTTGAGGGCCAGTGGGTACTCAATATGGTGCAAATGCTTTCAAGGTTCTGCTGCATCTGATCAACACCTGGATTCCTAACCAGGTCTTCTGATTCCACTCTAGTAGGCATCCCACCAAATCACAACCTTCTATTATGGTCTTGCCATCAAGTCTCGGAGGGAATCTCGACGGGGGATGGAGGTAGGGGAGGAGGGGCAGACTCACTGGCAATGCAGGATGGTATGTCACTGGCTTGCTCTTAGAGGCACATGCCTCTATCCTCTGAGGACTCCCATTTCTCTAAATGTGAAACTGAAGCAAGAGCACAGGATCTTTAATCAACTCACAAAATGTTGTCAAGGATCTTAAGTACTTTGCACCTTAGTGAGATTTCCTCAATACTCAAGATGTGACTCTAAGCTTTTGATGACTAGTTCTGTTAACAATGCTGCAATTTTAGGTGCCTGGGTGGCTCACTTGGTTAAGCAACTGCCTTCAGCTCAGGTCATGATCTCAGGGCCCTGGGATTGAGCCCTGCATCATGCTCTCTGCTCAGTGCGGAGCCTGTTTCTCCCTCTCCACTGCTCTGCCTACTTGTGTTCTCTCTCTCTGTGTGTCAAATAAATAAATAAATAAAATCTTAAAAAAAAAACAATGTTGCAATTGTTTCACATCTTGTCTTGGGGGAGAAGAGACATCTGGGGTGGGGGAGTCCTCTTTGGGGTTACTGTCATCCTTGGAACATATTCTTAACATCCTCAAAGTTTCATTCTGTAAGGGATGGAAATTTTTTATCCTTTAGAAACAAATCTGAAATAGACAAAAGTTATTCAGAGCCAAGGGTGATAACTAAAAGGATCAAACTGGAAATATCACTTACTATCATCATCTAAGATGTGACTATAAGGTAAAATAATATTATCTTGGGTAACAGGTAAGCTGTTTTTGAACACAACTGCAAAATATTTTGGAATTCTCAATGTTCACATTCACACACACACATTCACAAGGTTCCTTCCTCACAATGTTCAGATGTTTCAGACAGAAAGCACATATCAAGAACATAATTGGATGAGGAAACTGATTTGGAAAATGAGCCATTGGCCTGGACTATATGTATGCCCACACATACGTGCACATGCACACACGTATGCCTATACATATGTGTGCGTTCATTCACCCATGTGCATGCCATCCACAAACGGGGATTGCCTTATTCACACGTCATTCTGTAAGAGCTATTACTTTACCTAGTCTGTTCATCTGAGCCCCTGAATCTCAAGGACAGTTGTCATGACTCCCCAGAACAGATTTCTATCTTCATATTCTGCAAAGAATGTTATTATGCCTGACTTAAAAAAAAACTAAAGGAATTATGTAGCATCTTTTACTTTTTATTTAGAACTATATACTTCCCAAAACAGTAAAGCATGAACATATACTATAAACTACGCATTAAATACAGTGTTTCCAACCTTAACTTCCAAACAGTACTTACCAGATAAAAATAATTTTCTGAAGTTTTTAGGAAATGAAATGAAGTAGGTGAAGCACCTTCTCGTTTGCGTATGACAATACTTTTTATAAAGGTTGTCCTTCCTTGGACAAAATCATAATGATTACCATGCGGATAGTGAGTACAATTTAGCACAGAATGTATTATGAATTTTAAAAAATTTTGAACTCATACTGTATTCAGTAAATTTGTTTCTCATGGGGATATGGGATAGCAATTCTGAAACCCCCTGATCTTTTACTAGGGTTAAACAAAATAAGTAAACATACTATAGGTAATAAGGACCAAGTTTCTCATGCTCAGGAAAGAAGTTACAGATAAGGAAAGAAGGAAGAACAATGACACCCCTGTAGCAATGAGCCCACCTACTGCTCAGATCTTTGTTTCTAAAAGCCATTCTCCAATAAAAAGAACCGAAGGATTTCTTTGAAGAAGTGGTTGATTCCAAGCCTGAGGCAGGGAAAACACAAGATGAGTCTGGAGCATCTTAAAATTCTAAAATGTATAAGCACTCAAAAAAAGAATAGGAGGGGAGCGCCTGGCTGGGTCAGTGGGAAGAGTGTGCAACTCTTGATCTTGAGGTCCTGAGTTTAAGCCCACGTTGGATGTAGAGATTACTTTAAAAAATAAATAAATAGGGTTGGTGCATGTAATGAAACCTGCAGCTTCACTGGGGTGATGTAATGCTCTGGTTTACTCTCAAATGGCTGTTGTTATTAGGGGTTTGGAAAGAAAGAGCTTTTTAAATTGGATTTTGCTTGGAAGTGTGAAGAGTATCCTAGTCTTTAATCATGATCATATGCAGAACAGTGTTAAGTAGGAACCACAATTTTAGGTTGAATCCAATATTCCATTTATGTAACTGGCTTTGGAAAGAATACTTTAAAAGAATGCCACCATTTTTTTAAAGAGAATTGAGTAAACCTACCTGTTACAGGAGGGTTGTCTTAAAAATGAAAATAAATCCTGCTTGACCGAAAAAAATAAAATAAAATAAAAAATAAATAAATAGGGATGCCTGGATGGCTCATCAATTAAGCGTCTGCCTTCGGCTCAGGTCATGGTCCCAGGGTCCTGGGATAGAGCCCCACAATGGGCTCCCTGCTCCGAGGGAAGCCTGCTTCTCCCTCTCCCACTCCCCCTGCTTGTGTTCCCTCTCTCGCTGTGTCTCTCTCTGTCAAATAAATATATAAAATCTTTAATAAATAAACAAACTTAAAAAAAAAAACTTAAAAAAAAAGGGAGAATGTGGAAAGGCCACAGGACCCAATCTGAAAGAGCTCACAATGGCCAAAAGTAGAACAATTTGAGCAACAAAAAAGTGATAGCATCACATTATAACCCATAAAATAAAGCAAGTTAATATACATGCATCTATACTGATGTAAATAATTGAATAAATCAGTAAATGGAGAAAAGAAAGCTCTTTCTTCAAATGAATTCCAATTAATAAATGTGGGGGGAAATGAGGGAATAGAAAATCACTCTTAAAACACCAGAAATTGTTGCAGGCAAGATCCACAGATGAATGCTAAAACTAGTGGATGAAAGTTTGAGAAGAAACAAGTCATCTGCATAGTCTCAAAGTATCTCTCCCCAAGATATCAACTGATTGCAAAGAGGAAAATAATAACAGTTGAGACACCTGGCCGCCACCACCTGAACCAAGCAAGCAATCAAAGTTCACACCACCCATAATAGGACATCTTACACTGAGAAGGGCTCATCATGGTGTTATTCTTCTCAATAATGTATAACCCCAATCTCGTTGTGGGAAAACACCAGATAAAACCAAATCAAGATGACAGCTGACCAGAACTCTCCAAAAGTGTCATGAAAGACAAGGGAAAGAGAAAAACAGTTGCAGAGTAGAGGAGACTAAGGAGACACGACAACTGTATGCAATGTGGGACCTTGGACACAATCCTAGAACAGAAAAAGGTCATGAGTGGGAAAATTGTGAAAATCAAAATAAAGTCTGTACTTGGGTTAATAGTATTGTGCCAAGGTAATTTTCTCAGTTTGGATCACTACACATTGATAATGTGAGATAGTAATCTTAAGGGAAGCTGGGTGAAGAGCCTATAAGAAATATCTGTACTGGGGCGCCTGGGGGACTCAGTCGTTAAGCATCTGCCTTCGGCTTAGGTCATGGTCCCAGGGTCCTGGGATCAAGCCCTGAATCAGGCTCCCTGCTCGGTGGGAGGCCTGCTTCTCCCTCTTCCACTTCCCCTACTTGTGTTCCCTCTCTTGCTATATCTCTCTCTGTCAAATAAAAAAATAAGATCTTTAAAAAAAAAAGAAATATCTGTACTATTTTTGCAACTTTTCTGAAGTCTAAAATTAAAAATGAAAAATAACTGTAAACTGATTAACACAGTCTAATCAGAAGAATATTATGATTTATTAAACTGTATTTCTATGTCATATAAAATAGTGAGTTAATTATTATTAGAACCCTCTGAGTCTTAGGGAAAGTAAACCAAAGATGTATCACCTTCCTGCTTCTGATATAACAGCTATGAGGGAGAAGGACCAGGGAAAGATGGTTTGGATCTGATAAACAGGAGCACCCTGAAAAGTCTGAGTCCTGGTCATATCCTGGGGCTAATGTGTGTTTGGCTGTTAGGTGACGTGCTGAGAATCTACCTTATTCTTCCTACTCTGCCTAGGTGGGAAAAACTGAGTCCTGTCAACCTGATCCATGTTTATAAGAAATGATGGGCTGTTCACAATAAAAATAGCATTTATTAAGAGCTTACTACATGCTAGACACTATTCCAAACTCTTTACATATTTATCTTTCACAACAGCCTTATCAAATAAATGTTATTATCCCCATTCTACAGATAAGCAAACTGATACAGAAAGGGGAAATCAGATAAACAAAAGGTATGTTGCTGGGAAAAACCATGCAGAAAATCATGGTACATCTCTCCTCTTCTGGTCATCCAATACCAATCCTGCACTGGTGTTTTACCTGCCTGAGATATACCCTATTTTAATTAATTGCCCAGATTGAAGTCTTTTCATGCTAAAAGTAGATCAGTAGAGGGAAGAGCCATATATGAGGAGATATTTCCTCTGGCTGGACCCTAGGTCCCAGAGCCCACATACCTTCCTCCTTCACTGAAAGTACAAACACAACTTCTCTATCACCAGGATTCTAGTCAGCGCAGACAAGGTGAAGAAATAATACCTCCCATTGTCATGAAAAAGTTCCCTCTTGCTGGACTGGTCAGACTGTGATTTCACACTGGGAAAATGAGTAATTACCTGTTGTCAAGCTGTATGTTCATTTCCTGAGAAAATGGAAGTTGGCACATGCTTTCCCTGTTTCTCTATGCCTGCCCCGGTTATGATAATAACGTTGCTTCGCATTTGTGTCGTGCATTTGGTTTATAAATGTCAATCACATACTGTACCTGGTCTTCAAAATCAACCTTAGAGATTAGTTCCATAACATCAACAAATATTTATGAAGTGCCTGCTATGTGTCAGGCTCTATGAATGAAACAGTAAATAGGGCCAATGTTCTCTTTGCCCGCTCAGCTAGAGTTGACATTACAGTGGGGAATACAAGCAAAAAATAAAACAAAACAGAAAACTAAATATATATTTAGTACAAATGTATACTTTATATATTATAGTACAAACTATGGAGTTATTTAAAAAAAAAAGAGGGGCACCTGGGTGGCTTAGTCAGTTAAGCACCTGCCTTCGGCTGAGGTCATGATCTCAGGGTCCTGGGATGGAGCCCCATGTCAGGCTCCCTGCTCAGTGGGAAGTCTGCTTCTCCCTCTCCCGCTACCTCTCTCTCAAATAAATAAAATCTTTATAAATAAATAAATAAATTTTTAAAAGAATACTAGAAAATAAAAAATATAACCAAGCATAACATGGAGAGACCTACTTTAGAGAGGGGATTAGTCAAGGCCTCTCTGAGAAGGTGATGTTTGATGAGAAACAGGCAGCCCTGTAAAGTTTGGGGTGGCGCCTCCCATTCAGAGGAATCAGCAAGTGCAAAGGTGATATGTGCAAGGGGGCTAGGAAGGGTGAGAAAACAGTTTGACACATTCTGTGAACTATCAGAAGGCAAATTCCTCTGGAAAATTGGGAACAGAGGGGGCTAGAGACCTGAAATGAAGTCCCAGAGGAAAGCAGATAGCAGATGGTATATAGGGCTGGCGCTTAGAGGTTATGTACGATTGGTTTTCTTCTAAATGCAATGGAGGGGTGCCTCATGAGATCGGCCCAGTTCGGGGTCCTCGCTCCATGTGGAGTCTGCTTGAGATTCTTTCCCCCCACCTCTCCCTTATCCTGTGCTTCTCCCCGGGCTCGCACTCTCTCTCTCAAATAAATAAATAAAATCTAAAAATAAATAAATGCAATGAAAAGAGTTGACAGTGTTATGGTCATTTTACAAGTGAGTAAAATTAAGGTCAGAGAGGTTATGTGTCTTATCTGAATTCACAGACCTGGCAAGCATATGGCTCCATCCCGGGTCTTTCCATTCTTTTCTTCTTTCCACAGATATGTGACAAGTGCATGCTAGATGCCAAGCACATTGCTACTGGGTAGATAAGATACAGCTTTAATCGCATTTAGATTAAGTCTGGAAGTGGGAAATGGCCGTGTGAATAAATGCAATAAAATACGACTGGCGCTATGTCCAGAAGTCTCTACAAAATATAGAGAAGACTTGAGGAGGGGAGTAGTCAGTTTTATGTGGTTTAGGCAAAGAGAATCAGAGAGTTAGCATTGAGCTCAGTCTAGAAGATGAATGTTTATAAGGAAAATGGGAATGGAAAGGGATCATCAAAGCAGGGTGAGCAAAGATACAGAGAATTAAACAGCCTGGTAGATGCTTAAAATAGCAAGCTACTTCTGGCATGGAGTTGGTGGGGGGTTTGATGGTAGGGTTAAAAACATAGAAATGGGCAAAGGCCAGATCATGAGCCCCTGGCATGGCAAAGCGACTGACTCTTGATTTTGGCCCAGGTTGTGATCTCAGGGTCATGAGACAGAGCCCTGAGTCGGGTTCCACAATTAGCATGGAGTCTGCTTAGGACTCTCTCTCCCTCTGCTCTCTCTCTCTCTCTTTAAAATGTATAAACCTTTAAAAAAGAAAAAAAAAAAGATTCTCTCTCCCTCTGCCCATCCCCTACCCCCACCGCCACTTGCTCACATGCGGTCTCTCTCAAAAAAAAAAAAAAAAAAAAAAAACACACCTGTAGAGATGAATTGTGGTGGGAGGCAGGCGAGGAGCAATGATGGGAAAAGGGAGAAAGGGAGACCAATTGGAAGACTTGGCAAGGTCTAGGGCAAGAGAAAATGGAGGTGTGAAGAAAGACGACAAGTGTGGGGTGGGAGGGAGGCGATAGGACTGAACCGATGGGAAAGAGAAAGAAGGTGCAGAGCTTATGACACTGAGTGTTTGGAATGAGACAGAAAGGGGACTTAGGGTGAATTCTGGGTTTTCATGACTTTTGACTCTAAATTCAATACTTCTGAGATGGTAAGTTTCCCCACCTTCTATAAAAAATGTCTTTTATTTGTCGCAAACAGTTTAACATGCCTTCTCTGCCAGCTAAAACAAACTCACCTAAGATTATTCATATTTTAAGTTATTTTTAAAAAGAAAATAATATGCTTTTTTATCTGACAAACTATTGTTTAGAAGACAATGAAACTCTTTACGTAAAGTGATCAGTATAATGTCCTCTACTGAGATAAAGAACAAATTTCCAACTTGCCTCTGGCAGGACAGATACCTATCTAAGCAGAAAAAGAAGGTAGGTTTTAACAAACAGAATTTTTTTTGCAATGTAAGTTTCTAGCAAAGGAAAAATATCAGTACTCTATTTAAAAAGATAGTTCTCTCTCTGAGATCCTCAGAAAATGTTAAATTTTTTTCTGTTCAGACCTATCTTGACATGCCCTACTACCTTCATAAACACAGCATATGGAAGTTCAATTTCTATTCTCAGATGCTCAAGAAATAACTTCAGATTCAAGTTTGAGATTTGACTTGAAAGACATGATATTAACATACCACAGATAGTACCTGAGAAACAAAACATTTTAAAAATCATAAAGACTTTTCAGAGTGCCTGGGTGGCTCAGTCGGTTGGGCATCTGACTCTTGATTTCAGCTCAGGTCGTGATCTCAGGGTCGTGAGATGAGCCGGGTGCAGAGCCTGCTTGGGATACTCTCTATCCCCCTTCTTCTCCTCCCGCCATACTCATGTCTCTCCCTCTAAAATAAATAAATACATAAATACTTTTCAAAATAATTTGGCTCTAGGGGGCAAATATCAGTGACATTTCTACATTAATTGTTCCAAGAACCTACATAGGATAGCTTCCATATACATCCAGTCCTCATCTCTGACATTCCTATTAGCTTAATGTTTCACATAAAATGTGCTACGTGTGGAGAACTATCAAAGAAAAGGTGTTGACCACAGACTCTCTTGGTGAAAGCACCACCATGAATGGTATTTGGGAGAGCTGTGTCACGTACTTTACAGATTCAAGAGATAGGTCCTTATCACCATGGTGAAGAGGGTGGAGAGGCTAGGTAACTCAATCAACATCACACACCAGTAAGTGATGGAATTGGGATTCACACACAGCTCTGTAACTCCACAGATGAGGAAATGCCCTTCCTAATTCCAGTGAACCTCCCAACACTAACAACTTTGAGGAAAATTTTACAAATGCCATCTAAGTCTTTTTTTTTTTTGCAGGCACAAATGTGGAAAATAATTTTTATTTATGTGCATGTATTCTTAATTGGCTGCCCTGCTTATTTATTTCAGGATGCAAAGGCACATTCACTTATTAAACCTCCGGGTGTTTTCACAAATTGGCAAAGGAAACAAATAATGGACATCACACGCTTCTTGCAATAGCCAGCAATTAATGGAAAGGGCTCTCCTAGCCGTAGTTAACTCAGCTGTAAACTCATATCCTTCCCATCTAACTCCAGAAGCAAATTTCTGAGTAAACAAATGAGTTAATTTGCTCTCTGAGCTAAAGTGGACCAAAGAGAGGCAATTCTCTATGAGCAAGTACTGTTGGAGTTTGTTAATGACAACCTTAAAGTAGCCTAACATTATGGTCTCATATGATAAATTTCAGTCTACTAAATCTAAATTGCAGGATACCAAAAATCAATTGCTTAGCAGGAAGAGACTGTCAGCAGAAAGTATGAAGGTGGGAGGGAGATAGCATATTTTTAAAACATATTGATATAATTCAGTCATTCCCAGAGATACAGGTTACTTAGATCAGATGAGTAACTTTCCCAGCCATGCATCCTACCTTTGTAGATGCATTTTGTGTACATCATAGAAGTTATAGGTTATCACAGGATGTTATAGTAATCTTATATATCTCATAGAAGTTACAGGATGCTAATAGATGTTATAATGTGTTGTAGGATGGTATACACGTCATAGTCATAAGAGGATTAACTTAAATGGTGAGGAATATAAGACAGGGATGTAGACAGAATCTGACCAGTGGGAATACCAGAACTATATCTGGGGATGTCTAACAAATGGAATACTCTTTGTTTCCTGATGATGCTCTAACAAACCTGGTGGCTTAAAACAGTACAAATATATCTTCTCACAGTCTCTAAAGATCAAAAGTCTATGTGGTTTGGGCTGAGTCCTCTCCTTAGGGTCTCACAATATCAAAATCAAAGTCTTGGTAGGGCTGTATTCCTTGCTCAAGGTGCTGGGAAAGAATCTGCACCCAAGTTCATTTAGATTGTTGACTGATTTCAGTTCCTTGTGGTTGTAGGACTAAGGTTCCCATTTCTTTGCTGCTATAAGCCTGGGGTATGGGGTAGGGGGAGACGATTATTGCCCCTAACAGCCGCCCACATTCTTTCTCACACTCCATGTGGGATATAAGTGACATTCTTCCATGTGGTCCTCTCCAGCTATGGCAGTATAGACTCCCTGTCATGCTTAAAATTTGTCTGATTTTGTCTGACACCAGAACGTTCGCTACTTTTCAAGGCTCATGTGACTCAATTGAGCCCACCTCGGTAATTGAGGATAACCTCTTTATGTTAAAGTCTTCATCTTAATTACATCTACAAAGTCCCTTTTGCCATGTCACATAACCACAGCATGCCATCAGAGGGCAAAGTTCACTGGGGCCAAAAGTCTGCCTACCATCAGCACCATTTTTTCCTGGGGCACCTGGCTCAGAAATACTCTCTCAAAGAATGTGGCTGCCAAAACCACCAGGCTATCTTCCAAATTTTGTGAGTGTGAGGAGAACCCTATGCAGAAGTACCTCTTTCTTCAGAAGGCAGCCAGATCAACTTGGTTTACACCAAACTGTTTTGAGCTCTGAAAGACAGGCTACTTAAAAGTAGTGTATAAGTTAACAGATAACACATCTGTCTTATTTTTTAAGGCAATGCTATCAGAAAACCTTGATGGTGGGTTTAGTAACAATAATAGCTATCATTTGTGCCAGGTAGTATGTAGCCTCTAATATAGACATTGTGAACATTCCCTTTCTATCTGTTCTTTGATAGAACCGGGTATAACTGTTCCTCCCAGACAATGGAGAAATATATTTCAGTGCCATCAGTAATGAAACATGCGGTACCAAAACAGTAATTCCAGCCAGTATTCCCTGTGCCTATGAAAGCTTTCCACATATAACTATGTAAGCTAAACCTACATGTGCAAAACGTGGAATGAGATTATGCCTGGCATGGTTCATTGCTGCCACGGAACTGCAGAGCAGTGCAATCACCAACTGTTGTCACAAATCTCAAATCTGCTTTGACATCACAGTTGGCAAATTATAGTCCATCAGCAGACACAGCTCACTGGTCCCTGCTCATTCATTTTCTTATGCAATAAAATCATTTCCCAGCAAGAATACAATTGCATGAGAGTCACTTCACAGTGAGAACTATCCAGCACAGTAGTTTAAACTCCAGGGGGTTATATAAATATAAATAAAGTCAGAATTTTAAAAATTCTTTGAGTTAATATTTAAAGAACCAGGGCGCTTAACATCCCTGGACAATCAAAATAATAAGTTGGTAAAGTACAGAAGTTCTTTGTTCCTAAGGGGATTTAACATTGATCTTAATGACAATGATTTGGTATTTTAGATATAGATCAAGCCTAATGATAATGATTCAAATCACTGGCAAATGTATTTAACTACCCCCCCAAAATATATTCAAAGCATACTGAATTAAAGCCAGTTTTAACTAAAAGAATTCAGGTGGTGAGGCCTAGGTTTTGTTTTGAAGTTACCAATTAATTTTGGTATAGACATGACCACCAATACAATTTCCCACCTTCCTTTTAACTAAACTATTAGAGACTAGAAAATGGTAGCCATAATAACCCAGTCTGTATCCTTCTGTGCTTGCTAGTCTGTTTCTTGTAATTGACAACTGCTTTTGGAGACTAACAGTCCCTGAACTTCAGAATGAATTTTGAATGCTTGTAATTTTTATTAATATCCTTCAGAACATTTCCCTGTGCTACACTGTTCCTTTAAAAAGAATTGATTAGATGATTTAGGATATAAAATATTTATACAGCTTTCCTTTTGACTAAAATTAGGAAAAACTGAGGTTTCTGTGATTTTTAGCACGTCACACTACAGGTATAAATATAAGAAAGCATATTTACTTATAAACCTAGATTTAAATAATAGGTAAGCATATTACTTTGTATCAGAAAACAAGAGTTTGAATTTAAGTCACTCTACTATCTGAGTAAAAAATGAATTCAGTAAAAATTCAATCAACTTTTATATAGAATCTGCCAAATGGAAGATCTCTAATGGAAAACTGTGTGACCTTTAACACAGTTTAACAACCAACAATAAAACCTTATTTTCATTCTCTGTTCTACATATTACTTCATGTATTATCAGCCTCAGAAAATTTTCAATGACAATAATTTCATTGAAAGCATCCTAATATAACCTATATTCAAATTCATTGAAATGTCATATATCACTTGTACAGCCTCTTTCTTGACATTATTTTCAAAATATTGCTTGCATCCAATCCCTCTTTTCTGCACACACTCAAATTCATACTACGGCTGTTACAGAAATAGCTAATTTACATATAGATTAAAAATTACCTTGAAGCCCATTTACACCCTGATGAGTTAAAGACAAGTAACTCAAAGCTGATCACTGGCTTCCATTAAACTCACGCATTATGAAACATTACACTAGTCCAAATACAGGTTCCAGCTTCACAGCTTGGATCCTAAACCGTTAGATAGGGTGAGGGCAACTCCACAGACCCAACCAAAATCAGATATTTTCTTTATTACTATTACACATCATGAGACACTATCCCTTAAATTGACTCACTTCTTTGTTCTTTATGTTTCATCCAGTGCTCATTAATAGTAGCTGTTTTAAGTCAAATCAGTTAGCAGGCCATTGGCAATCTAGACAACTTTAATTAGACATGAGGAAAGAATGTTTCTTTCAAAATGACTGAGAAGTTTAAAGTTTGATGAGGGAGCAGAAGGCTAGCTGAGGACAAAGCAGAAGCTAGCACCCTACATTCCTACCCCTTGGGATATAAGTGACATTCTTCAGGCACGCCTGGCTGCCCTAAAGGAAAAACAAATGGTTAACTGATAGAGATCACAGTCCTGCAGGACAGGAGTCTCCCTCAGTTTACAAATGTCCTAGTGATTTATGAGGAAGGAGCTTTCTTATCAATAGCCTAACTTCCAGGGACCCATAACTCAGTTCCTGAAGCCCCAACATCACCCTCCCCTCCATAAAATTAAGGGAGGCTGAGGCGGAAAGAAATGTAAATAAAATTGAATTTCTTCTAAACCTAAAAAAACCCATTGACAAGGATGTGTGGTCAGTGTAACACTCCTCCAGAAAACTCCCAACTGTCTTCAGGTCATTGCCTCATTAGAGGGAAAAACAGCCTTGGCTTGACAATAACCAGGTCTCCATTATTCTGAGAGTCTTCTTTAGCATATGACAGTCCTTCTGAACATCCCCTTTGTCCTCACCTCCCTAACTCCTGAGTCTATAATCAGCCACTCTGCAAGACCACAGGGCAGCAGTTCCTTCTGCCCACGGTCCCGTCCCCGTGCTTTAATAAACCACCATTTTGCACCAAAGATGTCTCAAGATTTCTCTCTTGGTCGTTGGCTCCGGACCTCACCCCACCAAACCTCACATATATTCTAAAACTTCATCTTGACTGCCTAGTGTGGCAGCTCTGGTCCAGTGGCCTGCTGGTCTGCCCATTTACTGGACTTTAGCATCATATGATCGCTGCCTAATAGGACAGGTTTTCCACCACTTCCAGTAAGGACAAGTCCACTCACAGTGGACACCTCATTCAATGAGCCTGCTATGCCCAAATTTCCCTTAAGCCGCCCCACTCATGTCTGCTATTTAAAGGGAAAGGGTGGGGCACCTGGGTGGCTCAGTTGGTTAAGCGTCTGCCTTCGGCTCAGGTCATGATCCCAGGGTCCTGGGATCGAGTCAAGCATCAGGATCCCTGCTCAGTGGGCAGCCTGCTTCTCCTTCTGCCTCTGCCCGCTCCCCCTGCCTGTGTTCCCTCTCTCGTCTCTCTCGCTGTCAAATAAATAAAATCTTAAAAATAAATTAAAAAAAGGGGAAGGACTTGGTGGCCAGATTAGAACTCTCTGACTCTGCCCCCACCCTGGCCACAAGTACTGATGAAAAATGGATAGCTGTCCCTATGCCTGTAAATCTACTGGCCTGTTACCAATTAGATTCTATCACTCTTGAGAATTTAAACACCCATCCATTCAAATTGTGGTCAAGAAAAGCTGGAAAGCCACGGAGAGATGAGATCAGAGTTGGTGTCAAGGAAAGCCATGTTATTCATAAGAAGCAGGGGCTATGGCTCAGCAGGTTAAACTATCCAGTAGAGAAGAGAATGAAGGAGACTTGCAGGGAATGACAGAGTGGAAAGAACATACTATACTACAGAGACAAGGAGAAGGAGAAATGAAGCCAGAGCAAGATACAGAGAATGGCAGAATCAGAAACAGAGAACCCCTGAGTTCCCAATGGCTTTCCATCTCCTGGTCCAGCTCCCATGAAGCCTGGCCACATTGCCTAGCCTCAGTTAAGTGATATAACCTACCTTCTCCATACCTTTTTTACTGGAACTGATTTGAATAACTGTTCTTTTTAAGCAAACAAACTCTTAGTAAAACACCATATTAAAGGACATTTTTTTCAAGATACAGCAGATCAACTAGCCTATATCCGGATTTAAGAGAAGGAAAGAAAAAAAAAGGGGGGATTTGTAGAAAAGGGAACAATTTCTGAGCATCATGAAAGGATTCTCTGACCTAACACCCAACACAATGTGCTATTAAAAAACACTCTATGTGTACTTTCTTTTCATGAGAAAAGTACTATATACCTATATGTTTTTACCTCTGAAAGTTTCTTTAAGGTAAGGATACATGTTTGTTTTGTTTTTTTAAGATTTTATTTATTTATTTATTTGACCGAAAGAGCACACAAGCAGGGGGAGCAGCAGGGAGTGGGAGAGGGAGAAGCAGGCTCCCGGCTGAGCAGAGAGCCCCCTGTGGGGCTCGATCCCAGGACCCTGAGCTGAAGGCAGATACTTAACCAAGTGAGGCACCCCTACATGTTTGTATTTTAAACGATGGAAAGTCTTGAAGATGAATGATTTTGAAGCTTGTTCTGTACTCAGCATTTACACTTTGGCATTTATTCAAGATTTCAGCCTCCTTCCTCTGTATCCATCTTACTCCTTTTGCCTAATGGTGTCTTTCCACCCAATTCATACGCTGATGATCTTGACTCTTAATTGTCCCGCTATCTCCAATTTTTGTCTTTCTAAACTTTAACAGAGAGAGTATTTCCTCTTATCCTTTTATGAACTGGGACAAGTTTCCAGTTTCCAGAAATACAGGCAACACTACAAAAGAAATTGCAGTGGATTTGGACTACTGCCAGAGTCTGACAATTTAAACATCAATGAGATAAAAAGAAAATGAGACAATGGCTCCTTTCTACCAGAAGAACTTTGATCTAATGGTTGAATTACAAATGGGGAGGTATTTGTTTGAGGCTAAAACAGACCAAATCACCAAATAAACAAGCAAAATAAAACAAATACAACAAAGAAATTTTTTTAAGGTTTTATTTATTTATTTATTTGAGAGAAAGCGAGTGAAAGAGAGAGCACAAGTGGGGGAAGGACAGAGGGAGAGGGAAGAACCCGACTCCCAGCTGAGCAGGGAGTCCGATGTGGGACTCGATCCCAGGACCCTGGGATCATGATCTGAGCCGAAGGAAGACACTTAACCGACTGAGCCACCCAGGCGCCCCACAACAAAGAAATTTTATTTTTTTATTTTTTTTAAAGATTTTATTTATTTATTCGAGAGAGAGAGAGAATGAGAGCTAGAGAGCACGAGAGGGAAGAGGGTCAGAGGGAGAAGCAGACTCCCTGCTGAGCAGGGAGCCCGATGTGGGACTCGATCCCAGGACTCCAGGATCATGACCTGAGCCGAAGGCAGTCACCTAACCAACTGAGCCACCCAGGCGCCCACCACAATAAAGAAATTTTAAAGAAAAACCTTTAACCAGCAATTCCACTTCTACATATTTATCCCAAAGAAATAAAAACACATGCTCATACAAAGACTTGAACAAGAATGTTCATGAAAGCTTTATTCATAATATCCCCCAAATGGAAACAGCCCCAAAGTCCATCAGTAACAGAATACAAAAACAAATCATGGAGATCGACACAACAGATACTACTCAGGAGTGAAAAGGAATGAAGTTCTGATTTATGCAACAACAAAGGAGTATCAGTAATATTATGCTGAAAGAAGGAAACCAGACACAAAAGAGTATATACTATATGATTCAACTTATACGAAATTCTAGCAAAAGCAAAACTACTAAAACTATAGTAACAGAAAGCAGCCCAGTATTTGACTGAGGCCAGGGAAGGCAGTGGTTGGGGTGCTGACTACAAAGAGGCACAAGGTAATTCCTTGGGATAACAGGAAAGTCTTAATTAAGATGGTATTCACATGCTTGTGTACATTTGCAAAAGGTCACTGAACTGAACACTTTTAAAATAAGTGCATTTTATTGCATATTAATTACACTGCAATAATGTTCATTTTAAAACAAAAACTTTACCATAAAGCTGGGCCTTACCCAACCCAATTTACTGAGACATAACTGACCTTAGGTGAAACCATTATTTATATAAATGTTCAAACTATTTTTTATTTAACATACTTTAACATAGATTCTTCATTCAACTACCTAAATTCACTTAGTTATCATTTAATGGAATCTAGTTATTCATTATATTCCTATGTCAAGGTTGTAGTAGGAAAACATTTACTATCTTCATCTTTATAAAGGAAAAGGTTGATCATTCTTAATTACATAGTTTTTGAGCAAGAAGAATAAAAGTCTGGGAGACTTTGAGAAGACAGAAAAAAAAGGCATAACTTCCATTTTTCTTCTCTAAACTAGTAAGCATTTTGTAAGTGTACATATAATTTAGAACATGTTTTATTGTTTATGACTGAGCTTCTCTCAGTGCTAAGTGTAATTATCCCTACTTTGAAAGCCAACAAGTCATTTTTTTAAAAGTAAAGAATGTCCTGGGGCTTATTGTGCTGAGAATCTCACAAAGTAAGTTCCTGACCTTCTTCCTTCACAGTGTTTCAGAACCAGTTTAAGGAACCTGGCCCTGGACAGGTGCCCTCCATCCACATAATCATCTTAACTCCTCCCCTCCACCACCACATGGGGTGTTGTGTGAATGATGGCAGGGATGAGGTTATCTGCACTAATGACAAGCCCTGATATACCAACAGTTCTATAAATGGACATGTGATCAAGGGAGAGACCTAGTTTGTTTTTTTCAGTGTGTGCGGTCCTCTAAAGACCTGCAAAGAATGCTGGGTGCTTGTTGACGATACACAATCTTCCTCTGGATTCCACTCCTCAGACACTAAATCAATCATCTGGGGAGGTGAACAGATTCTGCATTTCTTAACAAGATCATGAGAGGATTTTTGTACCAATCTGGGCCTAAGACCCATTGTTAGGTAATCTGAGATAAACACTGGTACAATTCAAATTTTCTGAAACAGGCAAAATGTGGGATTCTGGAGATCCCTGTACCCTGGAGGTCCTTCCTTAGCAAACAGAATGCTGCCAAATCAATATTATTGACATTTAGCTGAAATGGCGGTCTGAGGATTCAGACCCTAAAACAATGGAAGCCATGAAGGATACCCTTTAGATATCCACAGCCCTCACATAAGTGTTTCCCATGAGAGAAGTAAAAGTTTTGGAAATTTTGAAATGATGATGAGGACACTGGGCATTTAATTTTTCCTTTTAAGGGAAAACCATAGAACTGTCAGGAAAAAATGAGATATATTTTTAATCCCTATTTTTTATTCACTCTATTGATGTAAACATATATCAGTTTGTTTAACAGGAAGGTAAAGAATATGTTATGTTTAATTCACTTTGCTCTTAGAATTATCATAGTCAATATGTTATATTTAAGAATACAGTTTGCATAAAGAATAATTACCAATTTACCCAGTGAATTTATCTTTAGATGATTTAGGGATGCCAGTATCTTATCTCCATCTGTTTCAGTAATGAGCAGCAGGCAAATATCTGAGGGACAAGAGATAGGAACTAGTATTTACCTGAGTAGTTCCTACACACTAATCTTTGAGTGAAGTACCATATAGGCCATGTCTAAGAACAGAAGAAAATGTAAAAAGTATTTTTTTCAATACACAAGAAAAAATTGTTTTCCGAACTTAGTAGCCCTGATGGTACCAAAAGCTAGAGAAATCATGCCTGAAGAGCAAATGGGCGGGGGGGGGGGGGGGATAATTCACTGAATCCAATATTTGCCAAGAGTAGCTTAATCTAACTCAGGGGTTCTCCAACCTGACAAAACTTGATACAGCATGATGGCTGGCCCCCACCCTGAAGTCTGAAATGAGGCTACAGAATTTGCATTTCTAAGTTCCCAAGTGATGCTGACACATGATTCAAGAACTGCTGGTCTAACTAGTTTCATATCCTCAGCTGTGGCTGATCCTGCAACCTTGTCCCAATGTGAGGTGTATCATGAGCATAATTCCAAATGCATCCTGAAACTAATACCCCAATGTCTTTCAGGGTCTGCAATTGTTTTTGTCTGTTTGTTTTTCATAAGAAGGGGTAAGGATTCTGATTTCAAAAGTATATTTCGTGCAAGTTCGAAATACTGAAGAAAAATAGAAACATGATCTCATAACAACTGAAAAAAACCTTTCCAAAACTGTCTCGACACCTGGCTTTGTAATCCTATCAAATGCAGAGTCTGACTTAGGTTTCTGCCTTTGAAACTTGACTACAAAAGATTAGCAAAATCCTAAAATGGATGACAATAAAATTTGCCTTGTTTCCTTTTTTTTTTTTACTTTCTTTTGCACTTTTCAACACACCGTGCACCTTGAATCTCAAACCTATTTTCCCCCTGGGCTATTTGGTAAAAAGTTATTCAGCAGCAAGTGTCTCTTGAAGAAATTGGCTTTATAACCCACAAGGAGTTCTGCAGGATTCATTGCCATTAAGTATCACCATCCTCACACTTTTGGATACTTGAAGATCCCCCATTACTAATTTTCTTAAAGAGCTTTAGTGTTTTCTAATAAAAAGTGTATTACCATTTTACAAAGAATTTCAATCCAAACTTTATGACAGTGTATTGTTTCCTGCATCCTTTCCTTCTGGAAGACAGATGCTATAAGGAAGGGACTACTGTTATCTTTTGTGATTTTTGTTCTCTTCTCTAGATATTTTAAAGAGTGATCAGCATCAAGATATCAAGAACCAAAACTGAGCCATGGAATGCACTATGCATTCGAGTCATGGGGTAGTTGTATATCATGATTTCTCTTGTATACAGCATTAATCTACAAACAAATGCAGCTGATCCTTACTATTTGATATAACTGGGGCCATTTTCACACACACACACACACAGAGTATCTGTCACTTTGTGGTAGAGAATTTCAACAATTAACAAGAATAAAAGATGATTAAAAAGCAAACAAACTCCTGATTTGAGGTGTCAGAGCCTTCAGCAAATTGAGGAAGATTGGCATAGTGGTGTGGCTCAGACTGGATTGTTGAAGCATGGCGAAGTTGGCAAGGGCACTCATGGTTGGGGGTAGGAGAGGTGTGTTGGAAGATAATGGTAGCCCAGTGACAGATGTCAGAGTGTTGTGGTAAGAAGGGTATCCTCATGGGTTACTGCAGCAGCAATGGGAGATGTATCACACACATAGCAACTGATCAAATAATATATAAGACTAATGGGAGCAAGGTTTCCCACTGTCAGAGAAGGGTATTACAAATACGGAAAGGGAAAAAAAACAGAATAAATTTTATGGTACTGAATTGAAATTAGAGGTATAGGTGTGTACTCATGATTTTAAATACAGGTATAGAAACATAGATGTTGGGGCACCTGGGTGGTTCAGTCGGTTAAGCATCTGCCTTCGGCTCAGGTCATGGTCCCAAGGTCCTGGGATCGAGCCCCGCATCGAGCTCCCTGCTCAGCTGGGAGCCTGCTTCTCCCTCTGCCTGCTGCTCCCCCTGCTTGTGATCTCTCTCTCTCTCTCTGTGACAAATAAATGAATAAAATCTTAAAAAAAAAAAGAAATATAAATGTAAATATGAGGATAGACAGACAAATATTCCCTAACTCTGTCCACTAAAAGAACCTCAGAGCAAGACCCCAATACCAATGAGAACAACTCATCTCCAGATCTTGGCTTGTCCAAGGCTCCATGGAGTAATGGATGATTTCAGCATAATTTATTGCTCCTGAAAGGAAGTGCTCAAAGAATGATAGAGGTATGTCAAAAGAACACAGAAGCCATTTTGAAGGGACTTCCAAAACACAAATCTGGAATTATTTCAGAATAAAAATAAATAATTATAGTAATGGATTATAACCCATTGAATTAAATAGGAAATTATAAGTCCATTCTGAAAAAATGATTGAGTGATGGATTAAAAGTATGATGAGGAATGGGATATTTATATAGTCTCAAAGTATCTCTCCACAAAACACTTACTAATTATACAAGAAAAAATCAACTTTACTATGGAGAATCCCTAGTCAGTATCATTTAATTCAAATAAACAAAGTGAACATAAATAATGGGGCAAATTGAAATGATGAGCCACCAGATACAATACAATGAGAACAATTCAAAATCATGTCTGTAATGGTCTGTGAAAATATCAGACAAACCCAAATTAAGGAACTTCTACAGAGTTATCTTCAAAAGTATCAAACTCATTGTGGCAGACAGACTTTAAGGTGGACACCAATAACCCCTGTCCCTTGAGTTTGGGCAGAACCCATAGGATATCACAAAGGTGATGCAATGTCACTTCCAGGATTGCATTAAAGACCATTGTATAAGACCACCTTGCTAGGGGCACCTAGGTGGCTCAGTCGTTAAAGCGTCAGCCTTTGGCTCAGGTCATGATCCCAGAGTCCTGGGATCGAGCCCCGCCATCAGGCTCCTTGCTTGGCGGGAAGCCTGCTTCTCCCTCTCCCACTCCCCCTGCTTGTGTTCCCTCTCTCACTGTTTCTCTCTGTCAAGTAAATAAATAAAATTAAAAAAAAAAAAAGACCACCTTGTTAACAGAGGTGCTAGAGACACAGCCTCACTGTCCTTGAAGCAGCAAGCTGCCATGGCGTAAATGGTCATATTGGAAAAACCCACAGGGCAAGGAAGTACAAGAGCTAAGGGTGATCTCCAGCAATAAACTGACACCTTGGGACTACAGCAGGAAGCAAATGAATTCTGCCAACAATGTGAGGGAGTTAAGAAGCAGATCTTTTCCCAGTCAAATCTCCAATGTGACAATAGCACTGGGTGACATGTGGATTACAGCCTGGTGACCCTAAAGCGGAGAATCCAACCTGGCCATATCTAGACTCTAGACTTTCAGAAACTGAGATAACAAATGTATGTTGCTTCAAGCTGCTGAGTCTCTGGTGATATTTTATGCAACACAGAAAACTAAAACAATCATTAAAGCTGATGAAAGGGATTCTTCCAGACTAGACGAGAAATAGGACAACCAAACGCAATGCATGACTCTGAACTGGATATTTTTAGACATTGGTGAAACAACTGGAACACATGAACATGATCTGAGAATCAGATGGTAGAAGAAAATCAATGTTATCTTCCTCAGTTTGATGTTTTACAGTTATACAGGAGACTATGCTTGTTAGTAGGAATATTAAATTTATTAAATATTAAAGTATTTAAAACTAAATACTAAATAAATACCTTGAGTATAAATATGTTGAATAGTAAGTAAATACTCTGAATACTAAAGTATGGAGTATTAACATATTCAAAGGTGGTGAGACAACTTACAGATAGTTTGGGGGGTAAAAAGTTACTTGTATTATATTCCCAAGTATTTTGTAAATTTATGATTGTTTCAAAAAATATTTCAAAGACAACAACAAAAACTGTTCATATTTAGTCTTCTCCATCAATAAGTGGCATCCCTATTTTCCCAGGTGCTTGGGTCAGAAGCCCATCATCTTTGATTCCTCTTATTTCCTGACACTATTCACCTCATATGCCATATGGTCCAAGCATCTATCGCCACCTCCACTATTATCACCTAAGCTAACATCTTCTTCTGCCTGTTCTATTTCAATACTCCTAACTGGTCTCCCTTTTCACTGTTGCTTTACAACTCTCCCTCCCACCGGTCAACTCTCTACACAGTAGCCAGAGTGATGTATTAAATTTTAATTCAAACCCTGTCTCACCCCCGCTTAAAATATCCAATGGCTGCCCATGGCACTCCTTTCTGTGGACTACCAGCTCCATCGTGATCTGGCCCTTACTTATGTCTCTGACTCACCTCCTACCACTCTCCATGATCACTCCCTTTCAGTTACAGCCTCTTGCTGCTTCTTGAACTCAAGCTGTTGCATTTTCTGTTCCTTCTGTCTAGGTTCCCCCAAATAGTGACATGGCTTACTCCTTCCCATCAGTCTGATTTCTATCAAACACCACCTCCTTAGCAAACTCTTCTCTGACCATGATACTAAAAATGCACCCTCCTTCCCATCCTAATGCTACACTTATCCCTCAACCCACTTAATTTTTCTTTATGGTACTTACCACTACCCAAGATTAAATTATTTATTTTTTTGTTTATTTGTTTACTATCTGTCTGTTTGATGAGGGCAAGGTCTATTAATTTCTGAATCTCCAGGACTAGAATACTACCTGATGAATGAATGAACATAGTATTATCAACATTCAGATGCTAAGCAGTCAGCTAGGCTTACTCTCTAGCTACGTGCTTTTGCCCACAAGCCTCACAGTACTTGTGGCTGAAGTTCCTGTTTCAGAAAAATACACTACTACTTTTGTAGGATCACTAGGGTCACATGAATTAAGCAAAACCAAACACCCTTAAATTCTAAGAGTCCATTAAACTTTACTTTTGTTGAACCTAGAGAATGCCACCTGCTTGACACTAACGCATTTTGCAGCATGTCTGTCTCTCCTGTTTTATGTGTCCATCAACTATTATTTGTTGAATAGAAAGTCCTTGGATAAAAAAAAGAAGATCCATGAAACAGGAAGAGAAAAGTCATCATAAAGTTAACAAATTAAAAGGATGCAAAAGTTGAGGACAAGTCAAACACAATGGGAAGAGAAAGAAAAAACAAAGAGAGAAAATAAGACTACAGAATTATCTGCATTCTTTTGACTACCAGAGAAAGAGTAGCCAAGAACACACAAGGAGTCTTAATAAGTAGAGTTAGAAATCTTTGTCAAAACTCTTTTTCTTAAAGATTTATTTATTTTAGAGAGAAAGAGTGAGCAGGGTGCGGTGCATAGGGAGAAGGAGAGAGAATCTCAAGTATACTCCCTGCTAAGCATGGAGCCCCACGCAGGGCTCGATCCCATGACCATGAGATCATGACCTCAGCCAAAATCGAGACTTGGACACTTAACTGACTGAGTGACCCAGGCGCCCCTAAAATCTTTGTCAAAATTCTTCTGCATGTATTCCATTCATAGTTACACTGGTAGTAGTTCCTTATCTTATGGAAATGACTTTATAATGAAGGAAGACAAAATTCATGCAAATGAGGTAAACAGTAATTAAAGAAGGCCATTCTAGGTCTGGTTAATTTTGCATGTCAGAAAATGAGGGCTGTCTGGATAGAAATTTGGGAGGAGTTTGAACTGTGAAGAATGAGGTCATCAGGAGAAAGGATATTAAAATCATAAAAGGATTACTTTATGTATGTGCATATGAGTGAGCCTCTGGGTACCCCTCACCCACTGTTTCTTCTACCAACCTTGTTAGTCAGTAGTAGGTAGTAAGTCCTGTACTGCGGTTCCGTATTATCCTATCTGGTCTACTCCTCATGCTCTCTGCTTGGAAGGAAACTCCAGGTTAGAGTTGCCAGATAAAAGACAGGATGCCCAATTAAATTTGAATTTCAGGGGCACCTGGGTGGCTCAGTCGTTAAGCGTCTGCCTTCGGCTCAGGTCATGATCTCAGGGTCCTGGGATCAAGCCCCACATCGGGCTCCCTGCTCAGCGGGAAGCCTGCTTCTCCCTCTCCCACTCCCCCTGCTTGTGTTCCCTCTCTCGCTGTGTCTCTCTCTGTCAAATAAATAAATAAAATCTTTTTTAAAAATTTGAATTTCAGATAGGCAAGAATGTTTTGTTCAGTATAAATACATCCCATACCATATTTGGGACATACTTATATTAAAAAATATTATTCTTTATCTGATACTCAAATTGAGGCCCTTTATTTATATTTGCTAAATCTGGGAACCCAACTTCACATCAGGGGCCCAGAACTGAGAAAGGGTAAATTTTGACTTTTCTGGGGCCTGGCTAAGGAGTTCAAAGCAAGTCCCACTGCTTTTATGGCTCTCCCCTCTGTCTTCAGAATGCCAGATGGCTGGACTCTCCCAGGAAAAGGTGTTACACTGAAGTTTCTATGTCTTTCTGTGTCCACACTTGCCCTTCTATCCCTGTACCTGTGAGGAGCTGCTATTCATTCATTCTTCCCTTTGCTGAATCTTTCTCAGTCAGACTTATTCTGATTCTAAAAGCAGTCTGCTCAGAAAAGGTCTCCTAGGGCAATGACATGCTTGTCTTACTTATAAATTCCCGGCTAGCATGCATTTTCATTATTGATAATCCTGTTGCAGAAGAATTTTCTTCAAAATGCTGGCCAATTCCTCCCTGAATCTTAGATGACCCTCTACCTATAAATAAAGCCACTGAAGGGCTTTGTGAGGGGGTGGGGGTTGCCATTAATTACTCATGTAACCACAGAAAGAAAAACAAAACACTAGAATGAAAACTCCAGTATTAAAAACTGTAAAGAGGAAAACAGTTGGCAATGGGAAGTCTGATCGATGGTAACATCTGTGTCCCAAAAGATAGGCAGAGCACAGGAATGGGCATATGGGAACAATAACTCCTCAGCTGTCCAGGCAAGCAAGAAGGCAGTCAGCCTTTTGAAGATCTTTCATTCCTCTAATAAACATTAAGGTTTGGGATAGAGAATTGTAGGAACTCAGGCTTTGCGAAATGGACAAGAATCCCGCTATCACCTCTGGAATATGCTACTAGAATCTCAACAGCATCAGCTCGAGGGTAACTTGACAGAGAGCCTTGGTGTCAGCCTAGATCGGAGTTTCTAAACCTTGACACTTCTGACATTGTGGGCCACATAATTCTTTGCTGTGGAGACTGTCCTATGTATTACAGGATGTTAGCAGTCAGTCCAGGTCTCTACTCACTAGATGCCAATAGCACCACCCCAGGTGTGACAACCAAAAAGGTCTCTCACATTGCCAAATGTCCCCTGGAAAGCAAAAATCACCCCTAGTTGAGAGCCACTACTCTAGAATAGAAGAGTGGCATATAATCCTGGTGGAACATGAGAAGAATCCAGGGTCTTAGATTCCCAGCCCGACCCCCCAAAGAGTCTGGTTTAATCGGTGTGGGGGTGAGCTTAGGCACTAATATTTTGTAGAAGCTCCTTACCTGTTGTTCAGTAGCTAGGGCTGAGGACCATTGCTCTAGACTTACTTAAAAAAAAAAAAAAAAAAACTGTGTCTTCAAAAGGATCACCCTTAGAAAACTGGGGACAGCGCTCAGGGCTGAGTCCACAGATGTAGATCAAATATCCTCAGTTGCTGAAAAGCCAGAGAGCCCAGGCTTAGCAAACCCTGCACTTGCAGATCACTGTCACTTACCCCGGGTTAACATGCTTTGATGCCATTTTTCAAAACAATCTCAGAATTTTAGGCTATGGTTATATTAATAAGGCTGCAAGACAGGAAAAGGAATGGAAAAAAAACTGAGAAATTCCAGAACTCTGATTTTTTGTTGTTGTTAAATAAAACTTCTTTGTTAAATTTAAAAAAAGAGGCAGTTTTCATTCACTGGTTCCTTTTTCTTTTAAAAAGTCTGTTCCCGTTGGGGCACCTGGGTGGCTCAGCTGGTTAAGCGTCCAGCATCCAACTCTTGATCTCAGGGTCCTGAGTTCAAGCCAGCACTGGGCCCCACACTGGGCGTGGAGCTTACACATACACACAAAAAAAGTCTGTTACTGTTTATCTTGTGAGATTTCCAGTTACTGTTTGGGAACATATAATTATTAGGAGCACCACAGAAGGTGCTCAAATATTTGAAGATAGTATCATGCCTGCCTTTCCTAAATCCTACACAGAGTGGGCAGTAAGAAGTTAAAGGTCAGCTTGCTGCCCAGCTCCCGAGTTCCAAGGCAGGCATGTCTTTGTTTCTGCAGTGCCCTTCGGAGAGAGACAACCCCGAGGTAGCCTAGAGAAAGGGTTTACTTTGCTTACTTACACTGATCTTCCTAGAAACATTCTGCATGGCATAAACATTCCTTTTACTGTGCAAAGGGGACCTGTGGCCAGAGTATGCAAATTTAGGTAGCACCAGGAGGGTATTTAAAATTAGTGATGCTTGCTAATGGCTGAGCTGTAGCCACACTGCTATCTATCCTACACTATTTGAACAATCCTCATATTTTATTTTTATAATGCCAAGTCCTGCTGAAATAAATGCTGGATAATAAAGTATGACTTTATAATGAGTGATTGGTAATAGGCTCACTGGTCTTCAAGGAGCAGTGTTCATGATCACACCTTGCTTGCTCATTCACACTAAAACTCTCAGGTGGACTCTTGCATATGGACAATCCTTTCCTTTCTCTTCTGCTCTAGAAACCTTTAACATCCACTTTCATTGCATCCCTGGAAAAGAACTCTAGAATGAAAACTTAGATCTCCAGGGTCTTCCTGAGACTCCCTTCCTTCTCACCTCAACAAAAATAAGTGCAACAGAATAAGGAAGCACACCCAGGGAGCGGAGAGCCCGCAAAGGCAGCAGAGATGCGGGAGACTGTGGCAAATGCACAACGTGCAGCTGCAGGGGAGCATGTGGACAGGGGAAAGATATGAGAGGGAAAAAAAGAATAAATCTGTGATACAAGTCAGGGGGAAAAGAAAATTCAATTCTAAGGATTTGGAGCCAACAGGGCCAAAGCCCAAGTAATGTAATACTGGAGATGATCAGTAAAGTGAGTCATACTCACTGGTATGAGAGAAAGGGTTTTCTTAAACATTTGCCCTCACTCTTTCTGGAGCCTGGCACCTCTGGTACAAAGACAATCGATCAAATAGGGACCATTTGTAATACAACTCAGCCCTGAAGGAAACATTCTGTTAGCACAATAAGCTGGAGATTACTCTTCATGTTCTGAAAGATCTCATGGATGTGTGTGATATTTCAATACTGCCCTGAAGCCCAGGAAAGAGGTGCCACCCTCTGTACTGTGGGCTTTAGAGGGCCTGGCATATCACAGACTTACACATATTCTCCAAAGAACACAGGTGCCTCTGCACTTGGGACACAACATTCAGCACTGGCACAGCAGGACCCAAAACCACAAACATCTGCTTTCACAACTCACCATTTGGGCTCCAAGAAATACTTCTCACATATCTTACTTAATCCTATGACTTCAAAACAAAAGGTAAATGCCCCTGAATTCTGCGAAGGTTTGTGGGTTGTAACACTGTTGAAATCAAAGACAAACACTGACTTACCTGGGGAGGGTTTGAGTGGCAGAAGTACTCAAATAAGAGAAAAGACAAACTAATTAACTTGTCAAATCCTTCCTCTCAGATAATAAGAATACAGCAGATTTTTGCATAATGAAATACAGTTTCCCAGGAGTACCATGAACCTGTTTTCTTGCTTCTTTTCATGTTCCAATTCATAAGTCTGCAGGTATTTATGAATTAGATCAGCTTTTGAAAATTAAACATGGTTGTTTAAGAACATTTTGCAATACTGGGGCACCTGGGTGGCTCAGTCGGTCATGTGTCTGACTCTTGAGCCCTGCTCAGCAGGGAGTCTGCCTGGGATTCTCCCTCTCCTTCTGCCCTCCCTATTCACCCCCACCCCCTGCATGCACGTGCTCTGTCTCTCTCAAACGAGTAAGTCTTAAAAAAAAAAAAAACATTTTGCAATATTGAATATTTCATAAATTTGTGTTTATATAGCCTTAGATGTAATGTGATTGAAGAGTATTGGCAATTAGATGGACACTGAACATGAAAAGTCCAAAAACTTCATCATCATGAAAATACTTAAGATTTTATTAAATTCATAAAAACTAAACTAATTCAAAACTTTATTTAAATAATTTTATTTTAAATGTTTACATTTCTTATAAATTGTATGTTTTCTTTTAATTATGTTGGATAAACTTATTACCAAATATTTAATAAACAGTTTTTTTTGAAAAGCTACATGAAAAATGATTTTGGCTTAAAAAATTTTTTTAAAGATTTTATTGATTTATTTGACAGAGACAGAGACAGCAAGAGCAGGAACACAAGCAGGGGGAGTGGGAGAGGGAGAAGTAGGCTTCCCGCTAAGCGGGAGCCCGATGTGGGACTCGATTCCAGGACTCTGGGATCATGACCTGATCCAAAGGCAGCCGCTTAATGACTGAGCCACCCAGGCACCCCTTAAAAAATTTTTTTAAAGGTTTATTTATTTATTTTAGAGAGAGAAAGAGCAGGAGGAGGGGCAGAGGGAGAGGGAGAGAGAAACTCTGGCAGACTCCCCACTGAGTGCAGAGACAGATACGGGGCTGGGCATCAGAACCCTGAGATCAGACCTGAGCCGAAACTAAGACTGTTCCACTCAGGCACCCCCGCTTAAAATTTTTATGTTTAATTTAACTTTTAGATAAAAGTGTTGTCTAAATTTCATACACTTTAAATGTAATTGCATTCGATTGTTTGATCCTTTAGTATTAGTTTTCTATTATTACTGTAACAGATTATCACAGCTCAGTGATTTAAAACAATACAAATTTATTATCTTGCCCCTCCATAGGCCAGAAGTCCAACATGGCTAAATTCAAGAACTGCATTCTTTTCTGGCTTTATGGGAGAATCCATTTCTTGCCTTTTGCAGCTTCTAGAGGCTACCCACGTTCCTTGGCTCATGGCATCCTTCCTCCACCTTCAAGGCCAGAATAGCAGGCTGATTCCTCACTTCACATCTTCTTAAACCTTATTCTATGGCTTCACCCTTCCTTCTGACTGCCGCTGGTCAAGATTCTCCTTAAGGACTCATGATTAGAATGCACCCACCTGGATAATACAAGATAATCTCCCCACATGAAGTCCTTAACTTTTTTTTTTTAAGATTTTATTTATTTATTTGAGAGAGAGAATGAGAGATAGCACGAGAGAGAAGAGGGTCAGAGGGAGAAGCAGACCCCCTGCCGAGCAGGGAGCCCGATGCGGGACTCAATCCCAGGACTCCAGGATCATGACCTGAGCCGAAGGCAGTCGCTTAACCAACTGAGCCACCCAGGCGTCCTGAAGTCCTTAACCTTAATCACATTAGCAAAGTCCCTTTTGCCATTAAAAGGATCCAAGGTTTAGACATGGAGATCTTTAGGGTGCAATTATTCTACCTACCAATATCATTGAGAATGAGCACAAATCAAGATTATAAAAGCAATAGAATATATGAACATGAAGTTCAAAAAAAGAAAGGTGAGGATAAAAAATAACTGTAAATCTTTAAAGAGACAGCCTGCTTAACTTTTTAACTGAAGACAATGGGAGTGAACAGACATCTCTTGAACATGACATACTTAAAATTTATGAATGGGACATTATAAATTCTTATATAATGGAGATTTGATTTCTGATCAAAACTATAAAAATAGGCAAGAGAATTATTCTTATCAAACCCATAGCATGAAAAAGTCAAAATTCCAACAACTTCACATTCTCAACTAAAAGAGGACTCTCAATCCAAACAAAGAAACTACATCAGAGTATCCATTTGCACTCTTTTTGGGAATCTGAATATATTAGGGGTAGGTCAAATTCACCCTGAGACCAGACCACAGAGATAACCCCTTCCCTCCCCTCTCTTCCGCAACCTCTCTGGCATCAGAACTGGACTCAAAGAAGGACAAAACCTAGAGGAGGGAGCAAAGAGTTGAAAAAGGAGTTGGCAAGGGTAAGAGAGAGGATCCAAGAGAGAGGGTGTTGGGGATAACTCTGCTTTTGGAAGGGTGGACACAGGGGACATGGAACAAATCGAAGAGATAAGAGAAGCCACACCCTATCAATGCTATTCTGTGGATTCTGTGTTGGTTAAGAAATACCACCTGCCGGGGCGCCTGAGTGGCTCAGTCGTTAAGCGTCTGCCTTCGGCTCAGGTCATGATCCCAGGGTCCTGGGATCGAGCCCCACACATTGGGCTCCTTGCTCGGCGGGAAGCCTGCTTCTCCCTCTGCCACTCTCCCTGCTTGTGTTCCTTCTCTCACTGTGTCTCTCTCTGTCAAAGAAATAAATAAAATCTTTAAAAAAAAAAAAAAAGAAATATCACCTGCCAAAAGTTCCCCTAGAACATTCTGCCTGGTTCCATGTAGGTGTTTGGCCAGTGAATGGTAATGCCATTTTGTTTATTTTATTGCCACTTTGTTTTAGACTGTACCGCCCCCTGGTCCAAAACAAAGGGAGAAATGATGGGTTTATACTGTAAATTTCCTACCTTATTAAACATGGGGAAGTGGAAAGCTAAGCTCTTTGCTTAGACTTTTATCTAATCATCCTTGTCCACAGAATGTTTGCTAATTCCTTGTCAAGGAGTAAGACAAGAGTCAGCTCACTTTGTGTAGGATGTGTCTAGTTAGTTATGCTTAAAATATAAGTGTTTATGAAATCAGTTATTTACTTGTAGTGAAAAATGAGCCATTTTAAAGGTTAATCACTTGTTATTACAAATTCCAGATAAGAATCATCATGAAAGGACATTTATTACAGCAAAAATAGCTACATCTGGATAGGCTTCTAATCACCAGCTATTAACTCAATCAATGCCCAGAGAAGGATAGTTCATCTTTTATTTTAGTCATCATTGAAAGAAGCAGCTCAAGCGCCTGTTGAAATCATTAGATCATTTGCTATTGAGTTGTTTCCTTTTTATTGAGTTGTAAAACCTTTTCATATATTCTGGATACAAAGCCTTTATAATACATGCAAATATCAGATATTTTGCAAATATTTTCTCTCAGTCTGATTTATCTTTTCATTTTCTTGATAGTGTCTTTCAAAGAGCAATTTGTAATTCTTATGAAGTCCAATTATCAATTCTTTTTCTTTCATGGGTTTGTAGGAGTTTTTTGTCCTAAGAAACCTTTACTTAGTTCAGGGTAATCAAAAAGATCAGCTCAGGGACGCCTGGGTGGTGCAGTTGGTTAAGCATCCGACTCTTGGTTTTGGCTCAGGTCGTGACCTTAATGTCCAGAGATCGAGCCCCATGTCCGGCTCTGTGCTCAGTGCAGAGTCTGCTTGAGATTCTCCCTCTCCCTCTGCCCCTCCTGCTCGTGTGCGCGTGCTGTCTCTCTCAAATAAATAAATAAATCTTTAAAAAAAGATTAGTTCATACATTGTCTTCTAGAAGTTTTCTAGTTTTGGGTTTTGATTTTAGGTCACTGATCCATTTCAGATGGTAAATAAGTACATAAGAAGATGTTCACCAGCACAGTCATTAGGAAAATGCATAATAAAACCACAAGAAAATACCACTATACACATATGAGGCTAAATTTAAGAAGAAAAAAAACCTGACCAAATCAAGTGCTAACAAAGATGAAAAGCAATCAAAATTCTCATACAGTGCTGGTGGAAATACAAAATGGCACAACCACTTAGGAAAACACTCTGGAAGCAGCTGTAAAGACATGGAATTTTGAGGTAGAAAAATCTTAGAAAAGAAATGATTTCACCCTCTCTCCCATCTCCCCACCCTGAGGAACTCTCAGATGAGGAAAATGTGCCTCAAGGAAGAACCTGTCTATATCCTCTTGCAGTTTTTCCATGGCAATTTTTACCTTGACAATACCATAATCTTGCCCCTTATTATCATGTCTGGTGTGAGTATTTTTCTCTCTTTATTGCTTTTCTTATTACACAATTGTTATATCTGCATATATTCTCACTATAAAGATTTAAACAACATAAAGTTAATAAACCATGAAATTTCCCCTTCATCCTTATGCTACCCAACTCCCAGGCTCCTTATGAGAATAATTTATCATTTTAGTCTGACAAATGTTCTTCTAGCTCTTTCTAGTTTTTACCTATATGCATGTATATACAGATAGATAGATGTGATTTTTTAGCATAAATGGAATTGCACTATAGACATTGTTCTATGACCTGCTTTTTCAACCAAATTACACGTCTGAGAGAAATATATATAGGTAATATATAACCCACATATATGTATAATGTATATCATGTATAATGTAATATGTAATGTCTATATATATATATAATGAGGCCTAGAGAAAAACTTATTTATAACCTCTAGTACACTTTTCTCTCTATATATACACATATATATACATATAATTCATTTTTTATAAAATTATAGAGTATTCCAAATTATGCATGGACCATAATTTTTATTTACTCTTTCCCTACTGATAAGCATTTAGGTTTTTCCTAATTTTTCATAACTAAAAACTATACTTCAATTAACACACATGCATCTTTGTGCAACATGTATGTTTCTTTAGTATGGGTTTCCAGAAGGGCAACTGCAAAAGACTGAAGGGTTTTAATATATTTATTTTGATAAATACAGTTACAATTTAATAATCTACCAAAACGCTGTATCAGTCTACATTCACATCAACAGTGTCAGAACAGTGTCTGTTTTGCTGCTTCCTTACCCTCTCTGCTTATAGTCAATACTTTTAATTAATGCCAATCTGAGGGATAAAAGATACTATCACATTGTTGTTTTAATTTGCATTTTCCCAATTTCTAGTGAGGTTGAACATTCATTCTTTTATTTTATGGATCACTGGCTTTTCTTCTGTGAATTGTCTGTTCATATCCTTTGGTTTTATGCTGTAAGCTTTTTCTTTTTCATTTATATGAGCTCTATATTTATTTAGGGTATTAATCATTTGTCTTTTATATATGTGGCAAATATTTTCTCTTAGACTAAATGTTTGTCTTTTTATCTTTGTTTTGGTATCTTTCACCTATAGATATTTTAATTTTTTATAATGTTTTTTTACCCTCTAATTATGTACAACTTAATCACACCTATTACTTTAATATTCTTAAAGCCAAACTCTACACACATACGTTTCAATAGCTCCCTGAGAAACACATTTTTAAAAAAAGAATTAGGAAACTCTGTTTAGCCCTTTATAGATGATAATCAATCATTGGAGATTTTCAAAAAAATAATTTTAAAGGAATTCTTCTGGTTAATAAACTGGCTTAAAGATGTTTCTTAGGTGAGAGTATGGGTTGGTTAACATTCAGGAGCAGTAGACTGGGTGGGTAGGCGCCAAGCAGATGCAGAGCTACAGGTATTGAAAGACACATAGTTCCTGAAAATGATCAAGGCAGACAACAGAAGGCAAACCAAGGAAACACCAGCTTTGGGCCATCTGAGACAAGATGACAAAGTACTGAAAGAGCTAAGCCCAGTACAGTGACGGCCAACCTGGGAGCAGGCAGTACTGACAAGACAGATGAGCAGGGGGGCTGGCAGCCGCCATCAGGGAGAGGTGTACGCTACAGAAGGGATCCAGGCTACAGGAAGTCACTAGGGTGGAAAGAGCAGGAACTGGGTTCTATACCAGCACTTCTCAAACATCAGTAAATAGATGAGTCACACGGGAATCCTGTCAAAACACAGGTCTGGGTTCAGCGGGTCTGAGGCAGGATGTAAGATTCTGCATTTCCCAACAAGATTGCAGATGATGCTGATACTATTGGTCCCTTAACCATACTCTGAGTAGCAGGGTTCTAGAAGGCCTATGTCAACTAGGCACAGAGAAGCCTCATATTTCAGATTAGTGGCAAGATGGGATAAGAAATTGAAGACTAATGTAATACAGAAGCCAGCATGTGAGACAGCCACTTACGTCCCTCCTGGTGGCATTCAGGATGGCTTTCTAAAATGGAGTAGGGCTGACCCTGTACATGGGGGTCCAGGGCACTTAGGCTATGGAAAGGGTAGGACTGCAGAGGCTCAGAGAGAGGCAGGGACTGAGGAGTGACATCGGCTGCTTTTGAGTTTGCACGTAAAGAGCTACACATTATCTGTGTTCTTAGCACCTTGAAGCACTTTCACATATTGCTAGTTCCATTAATGCGGCTTTTTCCTATTTCTACTTTTCCTTCCAGCTATCCACATTTTGGCTTTTCACACCTCCATCAGAAGATGGCCAGAGGAAATAAAATGTACTGGAATAAAAACATGCTCATTTGTCTACCTGTTGCCAAGACTGGACAAGGTAGAAATTGAATGTATTTTTATGGGAAAAGATCTCTAAGCTTTTTTTCCTTGTGGCTCACTGAGGTAAACTAAAAGACCAAAGACCCACCTATAATGTGGGCTTCTACTTTTCAATAGAGAAAGAACTCAGTGCTTTAAAAAAAAATTAATTTAATTAAATTTTTAAAAAAGAAAAGCAAAAATAATGAAGATGTATGAAATCTTTGTATCTATAATAACATACAAATAGATCACAATGAAGTCACTTTTAACGACATGCGGGGAAAATTAAAATCTACAGAAATCTGTATTATTTTCTTACAAAATGATCAGTTCACAGCCTACCAGGAAGAAGCCCACGACCCACAGGAACCCATGATGCCATGCTGGGAGGACTGCTGGCCTGAGGTAGACTGCTGCTGGCCTGAGCTTCAGAACTCTGTTCTGAGAAGTCTTGAAATTCCTTGAAGGGCCCTTGCAGCCTAGACACAAGAAGTTTCCAGCTTCCAGCCCTTGTTTTAACCACAGAAGCTCCACTTTCATCACACTACTGCACAATATTAATGAACAGTTTCCAGGGTTCATGCAAAGTTTGAGAATCACCAACTCAGAATTAAATTTCTGTGTATTATCTCTGAATCTTATTCCCACTATACCATCACCCATAAATACAGGCAATACAGAGCTAACTATGTAAGTTTACAGAGGGAATATTCTCAAATTCCTTTATGAGGTAAACTTGTGCTGCAAATTACTTGGATCAAAAACTAATACATAAATGCTGACAGCAGTGTAATTGAGAATAATAAATATACTCTAATGAAGCATCTTGAAAAGGAAGAGCCTCAGGTATGCTGAGAGAGGTTAGGCATTCAAGTGTAAGGCTCCTGGCTTTGATTGTTATTTTTAAATACAATTTCACTGCAGTGCATCTATAAATCAGCATCCAGTAGTAGGAAGTGATTCTATAGTAAGAATGAGATGCTGTAGATAATGGGGCTAAATGAGACCCTATAGGTAATGACAGACTTTCACATCTTTGTATTCATGGGAAGAGATCAATAACACATGGCATCATATACTAGAGAAATAGAGCTGTCGAATGTTTTCCAGGCTTAGTTATATAATAACCAGCCACAATGTCAAACAAAGGATAGGTTCTAATAGTAAAATGATCCAAGCATAATAACAGCAAAGGTGAAGTTTGAAGTGTTCCCCCCGCCTTTTCTGCAATGGCACAACCTAAATAGTAACTTTTGGCAGAAAGCTAGTGCTTATGAAGTTTTCTTAAGGTATCATTTCCCAAGTAAATTTATTTCACAAAGACCTAAGTCCTTACCAACCTTCATGGAGAACGGTTGATTCAGCTCTGCCCTACTGGCAACAGTAGGTGAAGTTCTCACTCTTAGAATCAGCTGAGCATTCCTGAGATGATTTTAATTTGGCTTTGCTACTAGGTGATTATTTGTTTCATGCCTATCTCCCCGTCAGACTCCAAGTCTGAAGAGAACTGGATTAAATCTTGTCTTCACCACTGTACACTCATTACCAACACAGTGCCTGGCACACAGTCATTGAATAAATATTTGTTGAAAAAATGAATGTACTTACCAGGGGATCATGTGACCTCCAAGGCCAGGTTCAAGGTCTTTAATAGCTTTAGCAGCAAAGGGGCCTTCTCCTTTCAATCCTCTAGGAACTTCCTTGATTTGTGTTATCTGTGTCTCCTTTCAGCCCTAAGTTTGTCTGAGGGCAGGACTTGTGTGTGTGTGTGTGTGTAAGCTTTCGAGCACCTAAGATGATACTCTGCACATAACAGAGACTCAATAAATATTTATTAAATAAACAAATGAATGAGATTACTGGATTTTCTAAAATGTTACAACTGTTCTGATGATATTTAGCACATTTGACAACAAAACTATGGTTAATTATGGAGTGCTGTGTAGAAAGTTATAGTTTTGTAATTTTTATTAATAAAAATAATAAGCACACATGTGTGTATCGGTATGCACAATTTGCGGCGTGAGTCTGGTTTGCTTCCTGGCACATAAACCACAGAAATCCTGAAAAACAAACTGTCACCTCACAGCCAGTGCCTAACACAGGCATTTTCTAATCCTTGAGGTTTTTCAACGGCTTAAGCAATGCTTTTTCAAATGCAGTAATATGCAGACATATTCATTGTCCACTCACAAAGCCATTCTTCAATATGATTACAATATGCCTTCCTGGATGTCATTAAAAATCAGTGTCTTATTTTTCTAGGATAGGTTAGCTGACGTCTTGCATGAGAGCAGGTAATGGAAAATATGATTCCTCAAGCCTCCTTTGGCTTCTTGGTTCTGTGCCACGACCTTGAGAGTCCACTTCCAAAGTCAAGGTATGCTTCTTGCAAAACCAAGACATCTTTGAGCAACTTGTTTTGTTCTTAACACATGTTCCCAGAAGCTTAATAAATATTACCTTTACAACTTGTTTAGTGGCAAAATAATGAATCCTTGGTGTATGCTCATCCTCTGCTTTGCTATGAGAGGAGACAGATTCAGGCTGTTTTAACCAAAACTCAATTCAAGGGCAGAAAGCAGTCTTAAAAACTGTTAAAATTCAAATACTTGGTAACGGTATATACAGCATGTGCATCTGAGGAAGGGCTATTATTTTAAAAGATAAATTGCACCTTGTTGAGGAATTTCAAATATCATCTGAATATATTTATAACTGAAATGCTCCCAAGTTTACAAAGAGCTCTCAATGAAATTGCAACCTTGTATAGACAAGTGTCCATGGAGGAACAATTTCAAAACCATCGCTTTTTTTATTTCCTCATGGGGTCTACAACCATGCGAGGGCATTAAAATTGATGAATAGGTCATACTGCAGTTTTTCCTGTCTCTCTTGCCTTTCATTTGTCCATATTTCAGGCTTCACGGAAATGACAGATTTTATGCTTTACCTCATCATCCTCTGATTGCTCCCCTCAGTTCCTTCTTTTTACTGGTGGGAAAACCCACATCTTTATATCCCGGTATTTTAATTTCACATTCTATCATAGACTTTATTTCCGGTTGCTAAAAAGTCATCAATTATCATTTTCCACAACTGCATTACAATCTGTCATTTGGGTGTATCCTCAATTATTTAACCATTAGCCTCTTATTGGACACTGGGTCATTTAAAAATTGTTGCCACTTTGAGTAATGGCTCAGTGAACAATTCTGTACATATCATTGTTTTCTCTGTTATTTCCTAGGGATACATCCCAGGAATGTAATTACTTAAAAAGGTAATTATTCAGAAGGGAAATTACTCAGCACATAATCCTAATAGGAGGAAACAATTTTAAGTTAATCCAATAAAAAGTTTGCAATTGAGAGACCATTTGGTTTCATCTTCACCTAACTTTTACAGGTCCTGTTTTTAACTAGCTAAATGACTAGTGAAATCACCTAATTTCCCTGAACTTTGCATTCCTTTGTGTTGGGCAAGACTGGATTGTGTGTTCCAGCTCTTCAGACTTAGACACCAATCACCACACTAGAAAAGTGAATTCACGCAAGGCCTGTTACTATGATGTCTAGAAGGTCAGTCTTCCCTCAAGTGTCCTCAGGTATGCAGTGACCAGAGGCCAACCTTGATCAACTGATGGAAGAAGTACAACGCATGCTGGAAGTGCTACTAAAAGGTCGGGATCATCTGGTGCTGGATAAGAGTATTAATGGAAAAAAGTTCACTGACAGAACCTTACTGAAACACCCAATTACCTCGTGTCTGTTCAAATAAGGAATCAATTAGCAGTCAAGACCTGTAAAACGATGATGACCTTGGGAGATCTGTAAAATGATGACCTTGGGAGGGGCAAACCTACTAGACTTCTTCATGGCTGGAAGCAAATGGAATCACAAGAAGCCTTCAGTAGAATGCAGCTAGGATCCAGATTTTTGGTCCAAAAGTAAATAACAATTCACAGGAATAATTAAGGATAAAAATGAGAGCTCATTTGTGAGAATTAATATTATATAAATCTGAGGAAAATTAACATTAAAGGAGCTTTACAGAAAACTAACATTTATACCCAATTCAAGGACATCAGACTATAAAGCAAAACACTCTAGTCCTGTCCTCTCCCTTCTTTGTATTTTTTTATTGTTGGGCCTCAAGATTCAATGTTGGTTTTAAAACATAGGGCACCTGGAAAACTAGAATAGTTGTAGATATTCAAATCCAAATGAATACACTGGCAGGACTGTGTATCATGGAATATAATACAAAGACAAAGATTCCTACCAACGCCCACCCCAAACGTTCTTGAAGACACTGATAGAGGAGATGAAATATAACGGTAATGAGAAAGGATGGATCTTTGAGAATATTGGGGAGCATAATGTGTGATATCATCTGGAAAAGCTCTGCATAAGTTACTTTTATACAGATTTAAGGTTTAGCTTGCTTCTGCATTGTCACCAGGCATCATAAAATCAATAAAATCTTCAAAGATTCTTCAAGCCAGACAGATCTCTGTCTTCTCTATGCAATCCTGGATCCTAAGCTATTCCGCCTTTTATACTGGTATTTTATTATATACAATAGTATACTCTTAATATTTCAAGCATGAGTGATGACTTATCTCCCAAAGATACTGCAAAATTCACAAGTTCAAGATTGGAGATTTTATTTTTTACATGGCTTAGTCAGATTTTAGAGAATCAGACTCCCTGATTTCTCTAACAATACTGCTTGTCTTTTTTATATTAAGAAATTTTTCTCTATCAAAGACAATATAAGGTAGATCAGAAGAGAACTTGACCTCAAAGTATCTATAATGTAGAATGGCCACTGCAGCATTTGGATACCCCATAGGAAGCAACCAATTTGTACCTATTATTAGAGGTACTGATGATGTAATTTGTGATACAAAATCAAATGGACTCTATTACCATTACTCCTTGAAATGGCTATGTATGTATGAATACCATGTATTGACCAGAACATTTCTTTTCCTCCCTGGATACTCAGGAAGATCTAATTTACCTGCCTCCTTTCACCTTATTAAAAGTGTTGTGAGTACTTCTAAACAGTTAGTATGGAGAAGGAATGTGGTAAGGATGGTTGGGTACCAAGTTAAAAGAGCCTGAACTTCTGATTCACTGTTTTGAGAAGAGTTCGCCAGGAGAACAGCCAGACCAAGAACATCTCATCAGATTCTATGAGGGCAAAACATAAAGTTCTATTATACCAAGCCATTGAGATGTGAGTGTTCTGATTATAGTGTCTAGCATTAATTATCTTAACTAGAACAACCTGCCTGCATCCACCATGTAGAAGAGTAGAGTACTAAATAAATGCTTACTGAATTTATTACATTTTTCATATTCCAATGCTTGCTAATTCCACTTTAACTCATTTCAAGGGGTGACCACAGCCTAAGTGCTACCCAACACAAACCAAACATCAAAATCACCCCAAACCTTCTAAAATTACAGCTTCAGAGATGCCATCAACAGAGATGTTGAATGGGTAGGTTTTCAAATGGAGTCCAGGAATCTATACTTTTTATAAAGCTTCCCATGTGATTCTGATATATAGCAGCCAAGTTTGAGAAGCCTGGACTAAAGCTTTAACAAGAGGAAAATGAGGACTACCCCCATCCCTTTCAGCACCAAGGACAATACTTTAGCACAGAATACATTCTACATTCAATGAAAGTTTGTAGTAGATTTGTTAACAGATGCTGAATTGGCTGTGATATTAAGACCGTGTTGTCAAAATTCTACTAACACGCGAAGATACCAAAGATTTAAAATGTGGAAATTTCTTAAATGTAAAATTAAGCCAAGTGAAGCAATTCTGTTCAGGAGCAGAAATATTTGCTATCATATGGGGAGAAAGCCAACAGGGAGCCGAGACTGATATTACCAATAAGAAACAGAAACAATAATTTAAAATTAAATAAATGGGTTATTTAGGGACAAATTGACAGATTCTTAATAAAGACTGTAAGATGCAGTAAACATTAGACTCTATGGAGGTAACATTTGTAACTTTAATATGACAATTTTATGTAATGAGAAAAACCATGGATTTTGACTTCTTGTTTACTGGGCACAGTCCTATAATTCCAACATTCCATCCTTGAGACCTTTGCCTTGAATTAAGTTGATGAGAGGGCTAGAAACAGTACACATCAGTACACTGTTCATAAAACTATGCAATAGTTGGGGTTTATATTCTCCTCCTGCCTTCCCCCATTCTGGCGCCCCTGCCATAGTTTGGAAGCCCCCTCATCTTGTCCTCTACTTCAGCTCCCCCATCTGTCCCCGTTTTCTCCAGGGTCTCCTTCCCTTCCCTGCAACTTTCCCTCCCTGCAATTTTGCAAGCTATCTCTATCCCAGTGATTAGGTTTCAGCCTGTAAAACTGTGTCTTTGACATTATGCAATCAAATCAGAGAGCCTCTGCTTCACGGTTGGGTCCAGGGATCAGGAGACTCCTGTGAGTCTTTGTCCAGTCTCTTTTAGGAAAGTAAAAAAGAGCAATGGAAGCAATTATCCCATTGATTTCAGCTATAAATCCTATTTTGTCCAAGTTGTATGAATGATGAGTATTCTGCGAAAACGCTGCTCTCTATGCAACAGAACTGCAAATAATGTACGTCTATTTCTTATAATCCCACCCAACATACCCCAAAAGGTTCAAATCTAACAAAACAGAAGTAATATGGTAACTGGATATAATGTAAGTATGGGGAAAAGAAGGGAAATTCCAAGCATGAGGAAGTTGTAGTGGGAGTAAGTATGCTTATGTAAATATTATTACAGTTACTTAAACAGGGGTCATAGATAAGAATAACATTACCAGTCCATCAACAGGCAATTATTAACAGCTTACTATACACTCAGGAATGAAGTGTGAAGACAGAGTAAGTAGAAACACAGCCTCCAACTTCAAGGAGTTGTTTGCAATTTGGTCCAGGTGAAAAGATAAGAAATACAAAAGTGCATGTTTGAGAGCTGGAGAATGTGTTACAGACTCTAAATCCTCAGTTTAATACAGTAGTCACTTGCCACACTGAGCACTTGAAATGTGGCTAGCCCAAATTGGGATGGTTTGTATGTATAAAATATAAACTAGATTTCTAAGGCCTAGAATAAAATAAAAATATCTCATGAATAATTTTAAAGTAACTATATGTAGAAATGAAAATATTTTGGAAATAACAAATTAAATCATTAAAATTCATTTTACCTATTTCTGGAAAATATAAAATTACATGTATGCTTTTGTATTTTATTTCTGTCAGAGAACATGGCTTTAAAAACTGTATTTCAGGGGCACCTGGGTAACCCAGGTGGTTAAGCGCCCGCCTTTGGCACAGGTCATGATCCCAGGGCCCTGGGATCGAGTCCTGCATCGGGCTCCCTGCTCAGTGGGGAGTCGGCTTCTCCCCTCCCTCTGCCCCTCCACTCATGCTCGCTCTTTTTCTCTCTCAAATAAATAAAATCTTTTTTTAAAAAACTGTATTTCAGATGAATGGGAGCTTAGTAGAGAACGGAGTAATCTGGGTCCCCTGGAAGAAATGGACCTTGAATAGGTCTTGCTGAACTTGGAGAGGAAGAGAGAATAAAAGGCATGTCAAATCTGGGAAATGGGCTTTGATGGGATGAAAGTGGAGAGAGAAGGTAAGAAAGGGAACTGAGGGAGGAGAAGATATAGTTTGGGGGGATTACAGAGAACAACCTGATGAGGATGGAGGAGGAGGAGGAAGAAGGAGTACAAAGAGGTTGAGTCTTTAAAGCCAGGCAGAGGTTTGGAGTACCTCAGAAGTAAGGCAACCTTTACAAGGGTTTGAGTAAGGGAAATTTTGGATAAAAGCGGAAATTAAAGAAGAAAACTCTAGCAGTGAGTAATTTAAACCTCTCATCATATTAGAAGGTTCTTACAACATCATTAAATTCAGATTCCCAAATAACATCACAAACTAATACCACAATAGCCAATTCAACATGAAATAACAGCACATTCTCACATACCCAATAAACCTTGCCCTTTAGTCAAAGTTTATTTTTTGTTTTTGTGTTTGTGTGTGGGGGGGTGTCATTTTCAAGTGCTATCACAGAGAAATGCTATGATTTCTAATAGGGAGGGATAGAAGAGAATGGAAAGTAAAGTAAGAGGCTTAGAAACACTTTCAGATGATGCCATCTGAATTAACAGTCCCCTTTCTTTATCTATAAAAGAAGCTGTCTTTTCTTGAAAGCCCTTGGAAATGATGAAGTGTCCATCGATAAACATCAATTCTTTTTAAATCATAATGTTTGCCACTCTTCCTCTATCTCACTCTATGTTGGTCCAGAATGTGACTGTCACAAATATCTGGGTGAACACAATTGTGAAATGTGGTCATAAAATAAGCGATTATTTTTAAACTCATCTTTGTCACATTGTGATGCTCCACAAAGCACCTTTCCCTGGGCTACAATTCATTTTAATTGATCCCATCAGCACCATATCTATATCCTGAGTGACTTCACAATACCCTCTATTTCCAGAGAAGCCCATCAGGTTATGGGTTTGTTAGTAATAAAAATTACCAAGGAGCAGTCTGCGGATGATAAGAGCAATACAAATATTAAAGGAGAAGTAATAAGAGAAATAATGAGCATCCTGCTCATTCCTTGGAAGTGAACAATTCTGAGCTCCCTGAAGCCACACTTAACCTACCATATTAAACAGTAATGGACAAATATTAGAAATGTTGATGTCAGGCTTTTAGAATCCATTGGCATCAAAACATCATTTAAAAGTTAAGTTCTCCTAAGTATTTTTCATCAAGTTTCCTTCCACAGTATTCTTTTCCTAGTAGGACAGAGCCTTAAACTCCAGAAGAATAATTTTGCTCCTGTTTTAATTATTTGTTCACTGATTCACTCCAGAGTGTGAGCTGGAAAAAAAAGGGAAGTATCATAAAGTCTTTTATGCACCATGATTTTCCACGATGTCACTATTGGTAGCACTTCCCTGTGCCAAGACTATTTGCAGAGCTGAGTAAATGAGCATCCAGCAAGCTGCTGTGGGGACATCAGCACCAACCAGAGCACAGGCCAACCAGAGCACAGGCCTCACACATTTTGCCTTCACCCAGCCTCCTTAGGGTTGTACCTGCTAAACCTTTAAGACAGATCACAGAGCAAGGGAAGGGATAGAACAGCCCCAATTGCACTGACAGCTCTTTTTCTCTCTCACAAGAATCAGTTGGACTGGAAGGTGAGTTATTCTGCGGGAGTGAGAAAGAGGTGATAGGATCAGAAGAGCCTGAGAGGGTCTTCATTTGAGGTGACTATTTTAGGATGGAAACCTGACTTAATGAGTATAATTTACTTGAAGTGACTCTGAGGGGCTCTTTTGATGAAGAAATCCACCCTGGACTGGAGGCACCTTGCAAGAGGCAGATTCGGGCAAGCTAAGAGGGCGTGCTGGAGAGGAGGCAGGAGTTAATGTCCAATAAGCAGTACCAGCCCAGTGGCCTCCCATGTTCGGGGCCCACAGCCACCATTACTCAATCACAGCACTGCTATCACAACCCTTGTCGATAAAGGGAACAGGGCACCAACTCCTGATGAATGGGCATTTGCACGTAAGGTGAACTCTGTGTGCCATACTTGCTTGATTTTAGGCTTAAAAGTGAAAGGAACAACCATTTTCCTTTGCAATTTGATTTATCCAATGTCACTTGGGAGAAAGGCAGGCAGGCAGGCAAAGCTTCAGAGGAGAGCAAAGATAAATTTTGATATACTAATACTAAGGATATAATTATAATATTTTTATAAAGATTTTATTTATTTTTTTGACAGAGAGACACAGAGAGAGAGGGAACACAAGCAGGGGGAGTGGGAGAGGGAGAAGCAGGCTTCCCGCTGAGCAGGGAGCCTGACATGGGGCTTGTTCCCAGGACCCTGGGATCATGACCTGAGCCGAAGGCAGACACTTAACAACTGAGCCACCCAGGCACCCCTAAGGATATAATTATAAAAATAATTGTCAACTTCTGAGTCCCTACACTTAAATCGTGCCAGATATTATAAGTGTCATTTCTTTTTTCTTTTTTTAAGATTTTATTTATTTATTTGACAGAGAGAGAGAGACAGCGAGAGAGGGAACACAAGCAGGGGGAGTGGGAGAGGGAGAAGCAGGCTTCCTGCCGAGCAGGGAGCCCGATGCGGAACTCGATCCCAGGACCCTGAGATCATGACCTGAGCCGAAGGCAGATGCTCAACCGACTCAGCCACCCAGGTACCCCACAAGTGTCATTTCTAATCCCTATGATAACCCTCTGCAGTGGGCATTATTATCATTGCCCCCACCACCACCCCTTCCTTCTGTGGAGGAAACTGGGATGCAAAGAAGCGACTTTCCCCAAACCAGAGTAGCAGAGCAGAGATGAGAACTCTGACCCTCTGGTTCCAAGTCCCAGATTTACTCTTCTAAGTCATTTAGAAGTAAGGCAAGGTTTTAATGGTATGCACTTATTTGAGGCGCCTGGGCAGCTCAGTCGGTTGGGTATCCGACTCTTGATTTCGGCTCGGGTTGTGGTCTCAGGGTCATGGGATCAAGTCCTGCATTGGGCTCCACACTGGGAATGGGGCCTGCTTGAGATTCTCTCCCTCTCCCTCTCCCTCTGCCCCTACTCTACCTCCCCCTTGCACGCTCTCTCTCAAAAATTAAAAAAATTCAAAAAATTAAGGTATGCACTCATTTAACATTTACCTTTTATTTATAGAAGTGATAGTGGTTTTCTATTTACAGAAGTGATATAAAATCTTCCTTTAAAATAAATTACATTTCAAAAACTAACACTGATTTAAAGAAAAATATAAGAAAGTAATCTCAGATATTTACAAGAATATGGCAAATGACACTGTGTTAAATACATCCATTTACTAGTAAGTCAAAGTGAAACAACTTGAAATAGTGATTTTTACTGATCACTCCTTAAAGCTCACACAAAAGAGGCAGTACTCAAACCTCAATGTACAGGGTGAAGAAGGAGTTTACTGGCCTATTGGGCTTCCTCTTCTACACTCTTTGGGAAACTCCATCTATGTTAATGAAACACTCATAGGCCTGTGTAGGAGTTGTCTATTCTCAGTAAACTGAGTTTGTAGTCAGGAAATAGAGAGGTGTCTGCTTTGCATGTTATTCCCGTAAGGTCAGGATCTGTGCTTGTAATAGTGACAATCGGCTAATGTATACAATTAAGGCATGCAGATGGACTAAGGAAAGCAAGGGGGGAACCCCAGGAGCTGGTTTCCTTTTCCAGATATCTTATATAAACAGTACTCAAAGAATGACCCAAAAGTTGGTTTTTTAAGGTAGCATGGGACCAATGCTTTGAGGGCACGTAGTTTCTGTAGAACTCCTGAAATGACATGATGCACAAATGTCCCCATTACCTCTAAAGGGTAACCTGTTCCGACCTCCAGGAGTAGCTGATGGACAAAAATATAAATTTCCAGAGTGACTTCCTGATTTTTTTCCACTTTTTTATTTTTAGAGAAAACTCTAACAATATCAAATCACCCCTAGCCAATATCATCTACGGAGATCATTAGCAAATGTTACGAGTATGGTTCCTGAACTCTAAGATCCACCCCCCCTCACATTTCAACATTTCTGAAATTAGATTGTAACTGGCACCTGACTGTACATTCAGTGTGGTCTTTTTTTTTCCTTCTTCATTGCATCTTCCACCTGATTTCCCCTTGGAATTGGGTTAATACAATGCTCACATGTTTTAGTGGGAATTAGGAACAGTCATAATTTTAGAAGTGTGTCACCAAATATAAGCCTCTCTATATATTATTGGCTTTGAAGTCATTTCTTTTTTAAAACCATTAAACACTGAAACACGTTGTCGGGAAAATGCATTTGAACAAGGGACCAAGTGGTAGAAAGGAAAAAAAAAGAAAAATCATCAAAAGAATGCTACTGTGTCCCAAAGGTTAGAGTCACCTTACTATCAAGAGAGAAAGTTCAGAGCAAAGAAAACCAGATAATTCATAAATTGAAAATTCCAGTGCTCATTTATCTTTATTTTTAATAATTCCATTTGCGCGCATGTGTTAGATCACAAGGTCATGATGTTACTCTTCGTGCTGGCTTCTCATGTAAATTACAAATAAGTTTTTATGATAATGATTTATGGGGTTAGCTATTCATCTTCCCAACAAAGACTTACCTACAAAGAAACAATTATTCTGCCTCTCAGAAGGGATGTCATGAAAGGAATGGTTTCCAGATGCTTTGATTAAAAAAAGCTTAAAGAACATATGCAACATAAAATTCCAATGCAGGCAAAACTCATCTTGTTAATAGTCAAAACAGTGGCTTTGGTGAGAAGGGAGGGGGCAGTGATAGAGAAGGGGCCTCAAGGTCCCTTCTGGGGCAGGGAGGCTGACAATGTACTTTTTCCTGACCTGGCTGGTGATTACACAGGTGTGTTTACTTTGTGATAATTCACTGAGCTGTGCACCTATGAATTGTGCATTCTTCTGTATATGTGCTATGCTCCTCGAATGAAGAAGAAGTTTACAGAATAAATGTAAAAGATACAGGATTTCTTATAATATATTATTTGTTGCCCAGAAAAAAAGAGGGGGGATTTATTCTGCCTTCAGGTAAACTGCACTAGGGGCTTTAATATTACATTGATACATAGTAAATGTTGACCCTAGGAGCATTAATCTTGTTCTCCCAAGTCATTATCTGTTCTCTAGCATTATCAGAATAGAATATATCTCTATATAAATAACAATTTCTGGTCATTCTCAAAGAATAACACTAAACGTGAAAATCAGAAATATCGATCTTGTGTTGGCATAAAGATGTTTCTACTGAAGTGAAATAGTTTCTGTAAAATTGTAGACTTGCTGTCCTAACACACATATCTGGTCCTGGAATTATCCTGTTCAGGAGACACACACAAGTGAAAATGACCTCTTTCAGTAAGCGGTTCCAACAGGATAGTTTTAGGGTATGGATGCTGGATTCCTCTATCTCAGGTTATCCAGGTTACTGAGGACTGAGACTCAATCTACCCTCCTCCTGCCCCCACCAGCAAACAGGGAGGACTCCATGAATGGGTGCAGCTTTGGACAGAGATGAGAAAAGGATGAAGCAAAAGAGGACTATGTCCCTGGGAACCAGTCGAAAATGGAAGCACTCAAAACATTTGTCCGAAATTCTAATGAACAATATGTGTGGGACATTAAACTGACATGCCAACTTTGTTTGCTCCATCACTGACTCTGGGTGGTGCCTGTTAACTAGCAAATGAAAGCATGGAGGCCCCAACATCTCTTCCCACTCCCAGGGTAGATTTAGGTCAGAGGGTAAGGGCTAGTATTCCTCATGAAGGCTTTTGCACTCTTGCTGAATAATGCCCCTGCAAAAGGTACATCCATGTCCAAATCTCTAGAAGCTATGAATGTCACTGTATTTGAGAAAAGTGTCTTTGCAGATGTAATTAAATTAAGGATCTTGAAATGAGGTTATCCTGTATTATGCAAGTGGACCCTAAATTCTTTGACACATGTCCTAAAGACAGAAACAGAGAAGGCAGTGTGAGATTGGAGGGGCAGAGGTTGGAGTAATGTGGCCAGGAGCCAAGGAAGCAAAGGAATGCCAATAGCCATCCAAAGCTGGAAGAGGCAAGAAAGGATTGTCCCCTAGAGCCTTTGGAGCAAGTACAGCCCTGCCAACACCTTGACTTTGGGCTTCTGGCCTCCAGAACTGTGAGAAAATAAAGTTCCATTACTATAAGTCATCCAGTTTGTGGTAATTTGTTATAGCAGCCCTAGGAAACTAATACAACCCCCAAATATGCCCTTGGAGACACTGCTCATCAGGAAGCATGCAATTCCCTACTGGATGAAAAATACTCATCCTTTGGTAAATTGTAGGCATTTATTTTTTCTCTGGGTGGCAAGTGGTAGAATATCTCCCCAGGGGAACACAAGAGACAGAGTACACCAGAGACAAGTCATTGCCCCTGCTCTCCTCATACACAGACCCCTCTGACAGACAAGATAGACACTTGAACTTTTTTTATGTCTAAACTATTTCACTGAATGAATCATTCTAGAAGTCTGGTAAATTCAAATACCTTAAAGTAGATGATAACTAATTTCTGACTGGTGAAAGGAGCCTAACCATTCCTGGCAATTACCAACTAATGTCTTTCAACTCAGTTTTACTGAAAATATAACTAATTACCAGGAATTATGGTGCTTCCTTTGCCTTTCCTGTATCTGCATCATTCTTATCTCATTTATCTCAGGCACACCTCCAGTCACTGCCCCATTTCTTTGCTCACTCAGCTCACTCAGGTCCTTATCACTCACAGAAACCTCTGCATCTGCTGGGTACCTGGAAGGGTTCAGCCTTCTTCTCTCCTCTCTCCCTGCTTGACTGGGCCCATGCCTTTCCCAACCCCTCCTCAACACTACTACCAGTCCCACTCATCTCCCTTACCTGCATCCACAACATAGAATCTTTCAAAAAGATATATAATCAGCAGGGAAATGCAAAGGCAAACAATAAGATATCACCTCACATCCATCAGAATAGCTACTATCCCCCCAGAAAAATAAAACAACCCCCCCAAAAAAAAACAGAAAATAACAAGCATTGGCAAAAATACAGAGAATTTGGAACGTTTGTCTACTGTTTGTCAGAACGTACACGAGGCAGGCAGTCATCGTAGAAAATAGTTTGGCAGTTCCTCAAAAAAAAAAATGGAAACAGAATTACCATATGATCCAGCCATTCCACTTCTGGTATATACCCAGGAGAGTTCAAAGCAGGGTCTCGGGCGCCTGGGTGGCTCAGCTGGTTGGGCGACTGCCTTCGGCTCAGGTCATGATCCTGGAGTCCCGGGATCGAGTCCCGCATCGGGCTCCCTGCTCGGCAGGAGCCTGCTTCTCCCTCTGACCCTCTTCTCTCTCGTACTCTCATTCTCTCTCTCAAATAAATAAATAAAATCTTTGGAAAAAAAAAAGAAAGAAAGCAGGGTCTCAAGGAGATATTTGTACAGCCATGTTAATAGCAGCATTATTCACAGTAGCTCTAAGGTGGAAACAACACAAGTGTCCATCAATGGACGAATGGATACACAAAATGTGGTTTATACATACAATGGAGTACTATTCGATCTTCCAAAGGAAAGAAATTGCACATGCTACAACATACATGAACCTTAGAGACATGAGGCTAAGTAAAATAAGCCAGTCATAAAAAGACAAATACTTTAAGTGGTATCTAGAGTAATGAAATTAATAGAAACAGAAAGTTGAATGGTGGTTGCCAGAGCTGGGAAGAAGAGGAAGTGGGAAGTTGTGGTTTATTGGGTACAGAACTGCAGTTTTACAAGATGAAAAGATCCTGGAGATTGGCTGCACAGCAATGTGAACAGACTTAATGATACTGTTATATACACTTAACAAAGGTAAATTTTGTTATGGATATTTTACCACAATAAAAAATAAAAATTAAGAAAGATATAAAATATTCCAAATACCTGGAAAAGCACAGAGAATAATACAACCACCTACTTAAAGCTCTTCTCCTGCTCTCTGTACCCCTAGCCCCTCCGCCTCCCAAAGTTGGTGTGCATCTAGGCCATGCATTATTCTTCTACTTTTACTTTTTATCTACCCCCTAGCAATATGTAGTGTTAACCTGATATATCTCAAAAATACAATGTTGCACGGAGAACAGCAAGTTGCAAAATACTATTAACGTACATTTTAAAGGCACACAAACACAAAAGGCAACTTTGAGAAGAAGTGACTGTCTTCACACCTATAGACTAGACTCTGCTAAAGTGAACCGTTCTCAGATTTAACTTCTAAAACAAAACTGAAATAATCTGCCTGCTTCTTGGTGAGCAGTGTCTGTAACCTCACACTTGAGGTCCTATTTGTGTTCCCTTGGCTCCTTGGTCAGATTGCTCACTGGATGCCCCTCCCATTCAGCCTGGCTAAGACCTTAGTCTTCCCAGCTGTGGCTTCACCTCCTGGCCTGGGCAACACAGTCATGGACAGCTTATCATAGATTTGATACCTAGCCCCGGGATCTTCCTGCCTGTGTGTTCACAGCCACAGATGCCCCAATACCTGGCATACCAGAGCATAATGGACAGGCCCTGGAGACTGCAGGGATTAACAGATAATTTTGAAAATATGCATTTTTATTTTAGGTTTATGTTAAAACATAGCTGTATGCATTATAAAAATACATGAACAATTCAACTATCAAAGAATCTAATAAAACACAAAAACTGAGACACAAAGCTGAGTATGTGGGCCCTTTTTATGTCAAGAAACTAGCAAGTTATCTGGTCATAAACATTATTTTACTTTTCATATTCATCCTCAACACAGTCAATGTGTGACTTAGATTACCCACTCCTGGTGATGGAAAGATTATTTCACTTTTGTATAGACTAGATCTTCAGTTTTTAATGAAGGCTTCATAGTCAAGTAATCTTACCTAAAAATCAGCAGAAAGCCAGAAGGATATGTGACAAGCTTAAATGTCTTTGCTCTTTACTTTTCTGCATTAGGAAAGCAATTTTTACAAGGCACTACAGTGCACTCTGTATATAGTCATTTTTGGTTTCTAATTGAATGCAATGGCATTGCTAAGCAGAAGCAAGGCAGATTGTGGTTTTGCATGTGTCCAACAAATACATCATTTTCTTATCAGGTGTCCTTATTTCCCTTACATATATCTCAAAAATGGAGTTCACTGTCTTCTGAAAATATAAAGACCTTTGACTTTATAACCTTATGCCTGGATCAAAACTCTACTCCAACACTCTTTAGTAATGGGCCCTGAGCAAATTGCTTCACTTCTCTGAGGCTCAATTAGTCACAGGTCTAACGAGGTTAATAAAACCCACCTGACTTGGACTGACCAGATGAGAAGTAACACACTCGAAGCACCTAGCACAGTGCCAGGCATAACATAGTTATGACCAAGGTGTAACAGAACTCTTTTTAAACCACTTCATGAAAATCAAATAAAGGTTAAGGATAAACTCAAAGAATCTATTAATTTGGTTTTTGTTACTTTTGTGTTTGTTCATTGGTTTGTTCCTGTTCTTGCTGATGTGATCGGTTGTTCTCTAGATTAACCAAATCAATCTACTGGGTTGGCTATTAACGTGGTCATGGCCATTTACAATTAATCCATATTTACGGTATAGGGATAGAAAAATTTTCCCTTCTTCCCTCTAAGTTCTTTGGCTGATCTAATAATTAAATTGACATAAGACAGATTAACAGAACAAAAAGAAATTTCATTTTGTATGTATAGGAGCCACAAAGATATGAGACTCAAGGGCAAATCGGGCAGTTGAGGCTTATATGCTATCCTGAGCTGAGAGATCAGATAGGGGCCTGAGACTTCAAAAGGGAGAAGGGTAATTCACAGAACAGTAAGAAGAGCAGATGTTTGGTAATTAGATGTTTGCCCTGCCATACAGATAGGTTATTCAGATAAAAATCTCACTCTGGTAATAACTCTCTTTCTGGGCCAGGCCCCCCTTAAATTCTTTTAGATAGCTGAGGAAGAGGTCAAAGTTTTTCTTAGGTCTGCTGGGTCTTGACTGACTTCAGCTCAAGATAATCCATATGCCAAAGTGGCATATTTTGGGGTAGCAAAACTGGCTCCCCTTCAAAGAATAACTACTGGGGGCACCTGGGTGGCTCAGTCATTAAAGCATCTGCCTTCAGCTCGGGTCGTGATCCCAGAGTCCTGGAATCGAGCCCCACATCGGGCTCCCTGCTCGGCAGGAAACCTGCTTCTCCCTCTCCCACTCTCCCTGCTGTGTTCCCTCTCTTGCTGTGACTCTCTCTGTCAGATGAATAAATAAAATCGTTTAAAAACAAAAACAAACAAAAAACAAAGAACTACTGGATGACTTTCTAGGAAAAAAAAGATGGAAGTTGGATCCCCAATTCACACTATACACCAGGATAAACTCCACATGGATCAAACATTTAAAACAAAACATGAAAGAACTATAAGAAATTGGAGAATTTTTTTATAAACTTAGAGAGGGAAGGCCTTTCCAACTATGACTCACAATTTAGGTGTCATAAAACAAACAAAAAAATATCAACCAATACAGCTACACAAAAATAAGACTAAGAAAAAAAACTATGTGTCAAAATCAAAAACCAAATAAAATACTAGGAAATTAATTACAACTAATTCTATAGACAAAGGGCTAATCTCTACAAGATGCAGTAAGTTGCTAGAAATTAAAAAAAAAAAAAACACCAAAAATCCAATAGAAAAACTGGGCAAAGTATAAAACGGGGGGGGGGGGAGGAAATACAAATGATCCTGAAACATATAAAAAGATTTCAATTGTGATCGCAATAAAAGCAATGCAACAATATACCACACTAAGTTACAATATTTCACCTAGCACATCTTCAAACATCCAAGTTTGATTAAACATCTGGTTGGCAAATTTGTGGGAAATATGGGCTCTTCATTCACTACTGGGGGAGTAAAATAATATAACACCTATGGAGGGAAATTTGGGGATATATTTAAAAACTATAATTGGATTTATCCTAGCAATCCTGCTTCTGGGAATTTATCTAAGGGTATACCTGTGCACTCAGAAAATCACGTGTTATTCATTACAAAATTGTTTGTAATAGCATCAACCGGGAAGCAATTCACATGTCCATCTAAAGGTGACTGGTTATATAACTATAGTTCAGCCACAGAATGGAATGTTCTGCAGCTTTTACAAAAGAACTAGGAAGACCTCTACACGCTGACAAAGAAGAACAGATGGTTGAATGAAAAAAGTACAAAACTGGCCACAGAGTATGAGAATCTTATCTAAGAAAGGAAGGTAATATGGATACATATTTGTATTTTCCTGAATTTTCATAAAGGGATACCAGATAGACACAAAAAATAAATAGAAGAAAGTGGTTTCCTACAAAGGGCAGGAGGAATATAGTGGATGGAGCTAGACTTGCCAGTGTATTAATTTTAATATCATTTGGATTTTTTAACATGTGAATGCATTATCTATTCATAAAATTAACTTCGATTTATTGATTGATTACCTGCTATGTAGAAAGCCTGGTGTTCAGCACTACAGTAACACTTTCAAACTAGCTACAATGAATATTTATAAGCATCTATGTGCTAGACATGATGCGTTGCACTCGCTGGTAGGAGGTGGGGGAGGAAGAGAATTCATGCTTTATAAGTTATATTGGAGTAAGGTCCCATCTCTGATTCTGCTTTCCCTCAGGGCCGACCATGAATATGATCTTAGGTGAGACAAAATACATACGGATAAAAAGATAACTATCAACAGTGCAGAACAGTGCTAACTAAATACCAAAGGAAAAATGTTCTAGATCAGACCAGGGAAACCCCATTGCCCAAACTGGTCCAGAAAGGCTTCAGAGAAAGCAGAACTTGAAATGTGTCTTGGGTATCATATAAATTAAGTTTTTTTCACAGAAGTTCTTCTGTAGAAAAAGCTTTTTTCAGAACCGTCCTGATTCTGATTTTTCAGAAGTGGGGATGGGGTGTGTGAGGAGATAAGAAGCACACGCCCCATCATTTCTACTCAACTTTCAAAAAGTGAAGAACACTGCAAAATTAGTTCTTCCTGGTCATCTTAGTCCTTCCTCAAAACAGAATTAGTACACGGAATTAAGAGTTGGATTGAAACTCAAAATTTAAAAAGTCTCACTTCTTCATTTTATTCCTTTCCAATTTAAAATTTTACATCATCCCAGGAAACTTTTCTCTCTGACAGCTTTCACAGACATTTTCTCTGCATAGGTTGGCCAGAATCAAGAGAGGAATTGTAAGTTTCTGTTCCTGTCCTACACTTACAAAGGGGTTTCACTTTGTAAATGCTCTTCCAGCTGCCACAATTAAAAGAGGGAACACAACCTTGAAGGAGTCATTTGTCAACTCTCAGGATTGTACTGTCCATTTATTACCTGAATGGCCACTTTGGCACAGCTTAGCTCGCCCCTGAATGCTCCCAGGAGGGGTACTCTCTACCACTGTCATCTTGATACAACTCTTCCAGGAAGTTCTTATGTTGAGATGGACAACCTATCTTCAACCCACTGGTTCTACTGCTAGCCTCGGAACCCTGCAGACAAGACAAACTCATCTCACAGAAGTTAAACTAGCCACTCCAAAAGAATCACCCTCCTTACATTAGTGTGGAGTCAGGGTATGGGGGTGGGGTGGGGGAGGGGAGTAAATAATGTGTTGTTGTTGCTGCTGTTTGGTTCTAAAAAAGCCCTGATCAGGTTTGCATTGAAGTTAATTAGGTAACAATATTTTGATTAATTGCAAAATAGGAATATTATAACATATTACCCTGAATGTACTATTTAGTCATCTAGTTGACCAAATTCACTTGAAAAATAATGTTTTCAGAAGTGCATCTTAAATGCAAAATAAGTTGAATGACTGTCTACTAAGCATGCACTCTGAAGTATTTCAGTAGCTCCCATTATTATAGGTCCAAGGTGCTCAAAGAAACAATTCAGAAGGGATAATCAAGAAACAGGCCTACTTCTCTCCCACCAGACTTATTATGGCCACAGAGAAATGAGGTCTTTGAACACATTCCTGGAGAATAAGACTCACTTTGAATAAAGTGCTGTCACCTAAGTTAGTAATACCCCGAGCAAGTTGTATGGCTCTCTGAGGAAAGAATTAGCCTACTCATTTGGGAATTTAGTGATGTTTGGAATGCAGAAAGTGACAATGAGGTTGGAAATGGATTGGCTTTGGGGCTTGTTCTGCTATATAAATAATAATGAACCTTTTCCAACAGGAAGTAATGTGAAATGAAAAAAAAAATCTGTCCCTAGAGTATAAAATTATCTCATAAACCAATTTGCATTTCTCCACTCCAAGCATATTTTCTGGGAGTTCTATGTAGAGAGAGAAAGCTGCTGAATGATAATTAATTTTAACAAGCACTTGGCAGACCGAGCGGGACAGTACACAAGCTGCCCTAGAGCAAGTACGAATTTGAACTCAACTTTTTACCATGTTTTTTTCCCACCATGACAATATGTAGGCATGAAAATGATCAGGACTTCAACTTTACTTTGTTCTTTCTTTTTTCTTCATTTGGATTTTTCTTTCTTTTAATTCAACTTGAATACACAAGCAGTTTACAAACACAGTTAAGAAATGTGGGAGATAAATGGATCTTGGTGTAGCAACACCTGAAGGGTATTAGGTATTTGTTATTCATCAAAGGGACCACTTGTTTTTCTTTTCTTTTTTCCCCATGTTCGGAAAAGAAATATACACATCTCCTGGCTTATAAGGTATAGTTCATTAGTGGAAAAAGTGCTTTAGAATGAGATCTTTATGTCATTTCCCATGCAGTATTTTCATTCTTTCTTAAAACACGACTTGGTAAAAGCAAGTGAGATCTTTGAGATGTGATCAGCAATGTTCCAGCACTACTTCTCTTTTACATCCCTGCACATGGAATACGGGCAAGCAAATAATGAGTCATTTCTGAAGAGGAAAATAAATTTTGAGAGAACTAATACTATGATTTGATAGTAATAACTTATCTCTCATCTATCCATCTAGTTTATTGTTCTATACTAAATTATTTATGCATGTCTGTAACTTTATAATTTATATGAAAAAGTGCAAAATCTTAACTATGGAAAAAAAGACATCCTGTAATTTCCCAAACAAGCTACTAAAAAGATGAATATCTCTCTACATATTTTCAGATGAAAAACAATGACATGATAATCCATCCCTCCTTATATTTTTGAAAACAGACTACCTGTGACTCAGTTGCTTGCTCTCACAAAGAACTAATTAACCTTCATGATTAACAACTCATCAAATTCCATTACTTCTATAAAGGCAATACTTTTTATCTTTCATATCAAATGTAAGCTCATAATTAATGCCATGTGTAAAATTGCAGGTTAAAAATAATGTGTCTGAATTTCTTATCCTCTTTCTTTGGAAGTATATGAAATGTTTACTCTACCTAGAAATCTTGATGCTTCAGTGGCCTGTTATTTTTGTCACCTACAAACATAATATTCAAATTAAGCTTTTCCTTATCAGGATCTCTCTTGATCATGTGCCACATTTGGAGCTTAGTAAATTTCTGCAAAGTCAAATCTATGTACCCACTGAAAGAATTTTCTTAATTTATTCTTGATTCTGATGGGAACTTTCTTAAATTGCACTCAACATTTACTCAGACTCTAACATAAGCAAGGCACTATGCCTAGAGGTAAGGGGCACACAGGTGAGTAAAATGAGGTCCTCAGGAAGCTTTTTAGATTAAAAGGACAAAGACTCTATTTACTTTATGTTGATAAAAGGGAGAGAGTTCTCACCTGGTTGCTAGCACACAAAGGTGTTAGTTACGGATCTGCCCCAAACTAAAGGTATGACCTTGAGAAAGCGTCTCTGTTCTTGCCCTCTCAATCTCTTCTTCATCTGTAAACCAGGCATTAGGATTATCTTTATTCAACAAACATCAATTGAGCATCTACCATGTGCTAATAGTGCTAACCTTAATGAGCAATTACCATGGGGCAGGTATCAGAGTAAACATTTTATGTGCATTATCATTTAATCCGCAAAGCAATCCCATTTTCTAGAGGAGGAAATTGAAGCTCAAAGATGGTAAGTAACTTGCCCAAGGATACAAAGTAGCTGAGCCAGGATTCAAATCTAAGGTTGGCCTGACTCCAAAGCTGATCCCTTTAATTTTTTTTTTAAGATTTTATTTATTTATTTGACAGAGACAGCGAGAGCAGGAACACAAGCAGGGGGAGTGGGAGAGGGAGAAGCAGACTTCCCGCGGAGAAGGGAGCCCAATGCGGGACCGATCCCAGGACCACAGGATCATGACCTGAGCCGAAAGCAGACGCTCAACGACTGAGCCACCCCGGCGCCCTAAAGCTGATCCCTTTAAACAGTACATCATGTTGTTGCCACCATCTCTAACAGTTTCTAATTTCTTTATTGTTTTTTATTTTAATCCCAGTGTAGTTAACATAGTGTTATGATAGCTTCAGGTGTACAATATAGTGATTCAACAATTCCATGCATTACTCAGTGCTCATTGTGGTAAGTGTACAAATAGATTCTAATTTCATTATTACATGGTTATTTACCCTAAACTTGTAAAATGTAAATACAAAGAGTTTGATTTTTACAGCGGAGGGGTGGAGGTTAAGGGTATACAACAGAATGTCACATTGATTCCAACCAGGGAAATCCAAGGAGATTGCCTGGAGGAGGCAGCATGTGGCTGCAGTTAATGAGATTCCCTCACACAGAATTGGAGGGGTAAGGGCATTCCAGGCCAAGAGAACTAGGTGAGTGGTCACAAAGCAGTAAACACTCATAGATCTGCAAGAAATTGTGGAAAGGGCAGTAAGAATGAGGCCCTGAAAATTCAGCTCAAGCCAGATTGTGGAGAGCTGTTAGTCATGCTAAGGACCCTGCACACTCTGGGAAATAGGCAGCTTCTGAAAGTTGTACATGAGAGTGGAATGATTAGTACCTTGTTTTGAGCTTATTTCTTTGTTTTGTTGTTTTTAATTATTTACAACCAGTGAGAACTGTTAGCAAGGCTGCCAAACACAAGATGAACATAGAAAACCAGTGACACTAAACACTAGCAACAAATAATTTAAAATGTCATTTTCAGAAGAAACAATTTGTAATAGCAACACAATTAAAATATAACTTGGGAAAAATCTCAAAAAATATGTGAAGTGTCTTTTACACAAAAATTATAAAGCCTGAGGGGCACCTGGGTGGCTCAGGCGGTTAGGCGTCTGCCTTTGGCCCAGGTCATGATCCCAGGGTTCTGGTATCAAGCCCCATGTGGGGCTCCCTGCTCAGTGGGGAGCCTGCTTTTCCCCTGCCTGCTGTTCCCCCTGCTTATGCTTGCTCTCTCCCTCTTTCTCTCTCTGTGTCAAATACATAAATAAAATCACTTTTAAAAATTATAAAACCTAATTAAAAAATATATGAGAAGTTGAAGTAGAGAAATATGCCATCCTTATAAATGGAAAGACAATAAATTGGCCTATAAATTGAATGCAACTCCAATGAAAATCTCACAGAGCTTATTTGTAGTAGAGGCCAGTCAGTCCTTATAGTCACATGGAAAAGAAAGGGTCAGTTTTGTCAAGATAATTTTGAAGAAGAAAAAGGGTAGATGTCAAAACCCCACAGATGTCATATTAAGAGGTACAAATTTCCTGCTATAAAACAAATAAGTCACAGAGACTTATTTGAGAAGGTCAGCATAGGAATACAGTCAATAATACTGTAATAACTGTGTGGTGACAGATGGTGACTACACTTATCGTGGTCAGTAACAAGTACTATACGGAACGTCGAATCACTATATTATACTCCTAAAACTAATTTAACATTGTATGTCAACTGTATTTCAATAAAAACAAACAAAAAAAAACAGATGTCAAACATTTTAAAACTAGGTGACCTGAGATTGCCCCAAGGACAGTTACGGTTTTCTATTTCTTTTTTGGGTTAAAGAAATAGTGTGGAGGGAGGGAGTAGGAAAGATGACACTGATGACAAAAAGACAGGAGCTCCTCACCCACTTTAAATCAAAGTGACCCTGAACCTTAAACACAGTGGTTCTGACTCATAAAGTCAAAAGCTGTTTTCAAAAGAAGCCCTCACAAGATAGGGGCCTGGAAGTTGGAATAAAGTTTCAATCAGCCAGCTGGCATGTACTAATCACCGGATATGTGCCGAAAACAAAGGAGCTAGAAGATGAAATTGTAAGCACAGCACCCTGGGTAGAGGCAGAAGTCACACATGAAATAACTAGAGAAACCACTTTTAAAAGCAACACACTAGTAAGTGTAGTCAAGTACAAGTATAAACGAGAAAATGCTGAGAGCTGCCTGGGGGGTGGGGGGGAACCACAGGCAGACCAGCTCAGGGAGACCTTGTGAAACAGGCCTGGGAAGTGTGTGGCTATAGGAGTCACTGTGGTTGAATGCTACTGGTCCCCTGCCACTCTCGCATTCTAGCAGGACAGCACCAAAACTATCACTCTGCACTACCCATTGCATCTAAATTCCATCAAATTATGACAAACTTAACAAGATGTAACTTCAAAATCTGCCTTCCTCTGTAAGAAACTGGCTAAGGATTTGTCTAAGATTTAAGAAATTGGTAGGCCTGTCTTCCTACTTGTTGTTCTCTTTCTTGGTGTACGTCTTATGATGCTGCAATTGGTTAGGAATTTCTTCTTCCTGGGGATTCTTTATCTTTGGCCTTAGATCATTCACAACTATTGCTTGTGGGGTACAGAGCGCCAGCAGGGAGGAAGAAACAGAGGTTAATACCTGGCGGAGGATGTGATTCCTCTCACTGAGAAGCTTATTGTTTAAAGAATGGTGAGTCCCAGAAGGACGTGAAAATATACATGAGATCGCAATGTTCCCTCACAGGAGTGCTGCCTACACTGTGCATCATTAGAAGAGACATGGACCCACTAGGGCTTTCTAAACCATTTATATCACACTGGCTCAAAGAACCAACTTAATATATCCAATAACCAAAGTTCCTGCTACAAGTACCTCACCTCAGTTGGGTGTTGGCTCATTCATATTCCAGCCAAAAGGTAATGTACCATAAAGTGCATACTGATAAGTCTCTAATGATTAAGGCAACCACATAAATCTCATTACTTAAAAGAAATTAAACTCACTGTGGTTTATATAGCAGTATTCCTCATCCATGTCCGATGTCAGATAGTTCGCATGCCAGTCACAGTTAAATATAATTTGCTGTAATCCTGGTAAATGGGAGGTAATCAAGAAGTCCTCAACTCCAGCTCCGAAGCAGCACAGAAGACATTTCTGAAATACATTAATAAAGAGTGGGTGGGGAGAAGGCTTCCTGACAATAACCGACATCTGTTATGTATCAATAATGTTCCCTGGGTTCTGGTTTCTATTTATTAGAATTATAAATATGTACACAGTTTAAGAGATTTATCTGATGTTTCTTATTTTTTCTGTTATCCTTGCATGGTTACTAAAATTGAGATTAGAGCCACCATTTCTTGAACGTGCTATTCTAAATCCTTAGCTTACTTGATCTCCGCTCAGCCTCACATCAACCCCATGAGAAATTATTCTGCTTGCCACTTTGTAGCTAAGGAATCTGAGGCAAAATAAGTCACATGCTGCCTGAAGTCTCACAATTAATTAAAGGCGAAGACAATACTTACACTAGCTCTGATTCCATAGCCCAACCTCTTTAACTATTCACTGCTCCCCTGGTTGTAGATACTTTTTGTATGATTGTTCATTAATATGTGGATAGGTGGATAGCTCAAAAATTTCTAAAGATAGTCTGGGGATTCTGGTTGGAAATAGAGGACTAGGAATCTTACTTGAAGAAATATTTCAATAGCACAATTTCATTTTCACTAGATGGCAAGTTATTTGGGGTGGTTTATTTGGGCTGATTAACCGAGTTTAGAGGAGGTAAGGGTTAAAGGCCTCCCAAGCCATCCTTTGGTGCTGCTAATGTAGATCACATTACTATGTATTTAGTATCATTTTCTCTTTGGTTCCCTGAAGAAGGGCTATCTGTCCTATTTCACACCTTCAAATGTAAAATGTTATACCATATAAGTACTATGGATCACAGTACTAAGTCATAATTACTTTTTCCCTATTGATTTTTTTGCTGTGATCCACTGAAAGACATAGAAGCTACTGCTACACAATGCCTAAATAATTGATTACATGTGGGGGAAAAAATTCACATCCACTAGCCACAAAACATCACATGTACAGAGCCGCTTTAATTATATATCTTATTTCTAATGGTCATGCAGAATTTAGAAAGCACAGTTGTTCTGAAGTTGATATCACACAAAAGCCCAAACCTGTTGGAGACTAGGGATACTATTTTGAATACAGGCAAAATTTTGAAGTACAAAAAACTGTTTTGGGCACTATATTCCTTTCCCAAGCACTTAACCCGAGTCTCAATTTTACTCTAAACTGGGTTTGTTACCTGAGAAGAGCTGTCATCAACTTAGTACCAGCCTAACGTCCTCAGGTCTCAGCGGGCTCTGAAACTGCACAAAACTGGATGATGACATCTATACCCTAGATATGTTAGGAGAATTCAACACAACTCTTTACCTAGACTAAGGAGCACAGTACCAGACACAAAATAGGCACTAGATAAATGGTAGTTATTTGGTGCTATAAGCATATACAGCGCTGACTGGGTAAGGGGTCTAATTCTGCAGAGGGAAGAGGTTTGAGGGAGTCATTTGTGTATTTATTCTTCCTTTTCTTCCTCAGTGAATGATAAAGATGTGCTGTATGATTTTTAAAGATGAAAAATGTTAAGTGCCATTCATCTGTAGCATGAATATATACACTTGCAGACCAAAAGACTAACTCGGTTTTTAGAAGTAAATCATACAGCACATAATATACAATGGTGCGTTATCAAAGGCTTAAAAACCCCAATTCGTCCACCCACACTGTGCAACTAGCAAACATGACATTTGGAAGTGTGAAAATCAAGCTTACGAAAACGTTTACACGTGAAGACAAACTTGTGGTGACTACGTACGTATTGTTGAAAAAGGAAATTACCTAACCAGACTTGGGGTGGAGTCACAGCCCACTTAATTGTGTCATAAGGAAAAAACAAATCCATTAATTCAACACACACTTGTTGAGCGCCCACTACCTGCCAAGCACAAACAAAACCATTCACAAATACCAGCTGGGCTTGCTCGCGGCGGGCAGCCTTCCCCACTAAAAACAACACTATCTCGGCTAACACCTTACTCAACATTTTCACGAAACACGTCATGGAACAAAGGGATGGAGCAAGCTTGGCCCGCCCCCTTCCACAGGCCTCGCGCGTTCACGCAATCGCAACTCGAAAACTCCAAAACGAACCTACGGCGTCCCACGAGGAAACGAAAACTAAACAGCAACTTCTTCCGCCCACGTGAAAGATGGCGCTTGACGCGTCAACCATTCCTGCTGCCCGGTTGCTTCCCTTCGGGGGGCGGGGTCCAGAGAGAGCAGGAGGTGTGTGCTTAGGAGGTGTGTGCTTTTGTTTTCCTCACCCTTTCTCCCCTCACTGATAGTATTCGTTGAAGGTGATGGGCGAAAGATTGGGTAAAATTTACCCAGAAGAAGAGCACCAGACGGGAAACAACCGCAGTGTGAATGGGTTCGGGGTCGGGACGCGCGCGAGGGGCCCGGATCGGGGGCGGGGCCAGGGGTGGGGCGGGGCGGTGGCGGGGCTGCGGTTGCGGTCCCTGCGCCCGCGGTGGCTGAGTCGCAGGCGGTGGCGAGGAGGGTGAGTGAGAAGCCGGCGGGCCGGCGACTGTTTGGGTTTGGGGTACAGGGACCGCGCGAGGGCGGCGGCGGTGGCAGCAGCTCTCCCCAGGGCTCGGCTTGTCCTCCCTGAAGGAAACCCAGCATCGGGTTTTCCAGCTGGTGACTTAGTAGAGTTGCCTCCATCCGGGCCCCCGGCTTCCCGGCGGCGGCGGCACGGAGACCAGGGGCTGGGGATCCGGGCCTCTGGCCCTCTTTCCCGCCCGCAGTCCACGAGCCGGCCGCTTCCCGGGGTCCCGGTGTGAGATCCAGACGGACCTGTCGGACCACCTGCGCCGCGGGTTCGAGGGAAAGCACCTCGAGCACAGAGAGGCCTGGCTCTGGGGAAGGCCGGAGGGCGGGTGGTGTGCGTGAACCCCAAGTCCGGGTCGGAGAGGAGATAAAGCGGGGTGGGATGGCACGGGGGAGATACCACCTGGCTACACAATTTGAATACAAGTTTCTAGAGATTGTTGATTCCCTCTGAATTTGAGGAGCAATTCTAGACTGGGTTGTGCTCCCACTGTGTGGGTCATGACTTGCTTGCTTCACAGCTCCGAGGTTACACAGACTTACTTAAAGGAAGTGACCATTATGACTTGAGCATCACTTGACTGATAGTATCTGCTGCAGAAGGAAGGGCACTGATTACATGTCTAATACGACTACACGGCATCTGAGTCACCCCCTACTCCACCAGGCTACTGTATTCAGGAGACATAGGGAAGTCATGCACTTGCTCAAGAGAGACGACCCTTTCAGAAACAATGGAGATGCTAGGCCCCAGAAAAGTAACAGTGGTTGTGGCCAGCGGATAAATTCCAATACAAACTGTTCCCATCCCTCACCTGTGATGAAAAGCAAGGGGAACATCAAAAACTAATGATGTAATGTATGGTGATTAACATAATAAAAAAAAGAAGGAAAGAAAAGCAAGGGAACACAACATCTCTGGCTTTACATTTAATTTGTACTTTTAATTTGAAAAATACTGTTTGATACCATCTTTTATCGGACTTTAGAAAACTTTTAACATAATGGGAACCTTACAGAAGCGAGAATATATGGAAGATTAATAATATGGAGTCAGAACACTTGAAATATGATGGTGTTATGTGACACAGATACCTCTGGCCACTACCTCAGCCAAACCCTGCTACTGGAAAAGCCCCGAATTAGTTGGAAATCGCCTCATGATTGACTACTCTTTATACATCCAAAACAAAAGTGAGAGAAATTCTGGACCACATTGCTTATTGTGCACAAAGCCAGCACTAACCTGCTTCAGGAAAGTTACATAGGTGCTAAAGATTTTTTTTTCTCTCTTTATAACATTGATAAAATAGTCTCTTTATTTAGCTCTGTTAGCAGTCCAAAATTTGCTTTCGGAGAAAAAAGTAAAAACAAAAAACAATGAGGACGCCTATCTTTCAAGCCTGCCCTTGGGCTCCATGTTAATTAAGTAGTTCTAAAGAGTAGAGTGGGTTAGCCTCCTATTATGTGAGAAACTTGGATCTGTGAGAGATAGCCTGACCATGATATAAATTTCATTTGCGAATCTTGCCTGATAAAAATTTAGGAAGTGTCCCAAACAGTGGGGTGTTAACAGTTCACTGTCATTAAAGCTGGCCTGGGCAGCGTCTGTTTCTGAAAAGGGGGCTGGCTTACGACCCTGCTGCTTTTAGGGCTGGGAGAAAATAAACAGAAAGCATGGTTATAAGAAGTGTGAGCCTTATGATGGTAGAATTCTGATTTACAACAGCAGTGGACCAATCAACTTTCTAAATACCAGCGGGAGAAGAGATGGCTGGTTTTTAGCAAAGGTTTAAGAAAAAGCAAAGCTTAGAACCTACTACTCTGCTAACAGTTTTAAGAGATGGTAATTAATATGATCTTTATGTATGCATATGTTGGATTATTTTCAGAAAGTATATTGGGTACATCCTCATGAACCCTATTCTTTGTTTACAGGAGTGGAAAGCCACCGTGTCACCCAATTTGGATCCTGGCTTCCCTCAAAAGACTCTTAAGGCTAATCTTTGATAACCTTCTGGAGTAGCCAACTACATGTAGTTATATAGATAAACAACTGTTGGTTTTGACCTGATTTTTTTCAGCCACATTTATGTATATGGAGTTTCCTCACCAAAGATGATGACTTTTAAGTGTTAGTAAAATTATTTTTACAGCTCTCTTAATTATACTTCTCTGTAACATTTCATTTCTCAAAATTATTAATTTTGGCAGGATTTTAAGCCAAACAATTCAACATGATTCTTGTCTTTTGTTTTCTTTCTAATGATAACAGCAATGAGTATAAATGAAATTAATGGTCTGTAATAGTTTAATTTTCACAGTCAGGTAGAAATTTTCTCATAATCCAACCAGATTTTGCTCTGGGGCTCGGTTCGGTTTTAGGAAATGCTTTCATTTTCAGCATGATGAAATGTTTGAGTTAAAATATTGTTCTTATGATTATTCACCATTTTATCCAAAAAGGAGGAACAAAAGGAAAATGTTACAATATAATTTTGTGGCTGTGTGTTAACTCATCTCCTTGGCCTTCAGTTTGTTATTAATGATGACAAAAGCATCGTTACAGTTTGAATTCAGATTACATTCCTGTATTCTATCATTGTAAACTGTTTAAATTTTATGCAAAACAGTGGATATTTTAAATAAGCTAGACAGTTTATGTCCACTATAGTCTTTTAAGACTGTTAAGTTGGTATAACACATTAAAAATTAAATATTCCCTAAATGAATTACTGAACTAAAAATACATACATTAACTGCCTTTATGTTAAATCATTTCAACACGTGCATACTATAAAGTGTTTGCCAAGTTCTGTATACCTATTCTTGACATGCATGATAAAAATGCTCATCTAATACTCTAAAAATAGAAGCCACTTCTTTTCAGCAGTCTCTGAACTCTCTTGACAAGATATAGGTAAAATTCTTTAAGTAAATGAATTGTAGTTATAGATCAAAAGTTGCCTCCCAAAGCAATCCTATAGGCAAAAATAGGTATATCATAATTCACCTATTAATTGCTGTCCTTTATCATTATGATGAGTAGATTCCACAGTTTTAGACTTGCTTAAATGTAATTGTTATGGTTCTTTTCACTTTAGGTCTTTCAATACACATATTCAATTTTTTTTAAAGATTTTATTTTTAAGTAATCTCTACACCCAACGTGGGGCTCGAACCCCCAACCCCAAGATCAAGATTCACATGCTTCACTGACTAAGCCAGCCAGGCACCCCTCTGTTTTAATATTAGGCAAGAGTGATTCATTTTACACTATCACAGAGAGTATATACCTTTAGAGTGTTAGATTTCAGTGGGTTAAGATATATAGGAGACCTTGATTCTTGCCTGACTCTGACCTTGGGCAGTTAGCTTTTCTCTCTGTGTCTATTTTCCCAGCAGAGTGAAAGGCTTGACCAGTATCTATCCAGTCACTTTGTTCTTTACATGTTCTAAATAACCGAAGCTTTTTTAGTTTAGCCTTTTAGTATAGAACTCTTGGTAATGAACTCATTGTACTGCTACACTGCTTTCTTAAATTTAAGTAGCATATTAAATATATTTATCTTCATCTTGATGTTTCAACTTTATTTTAAACACCAGTATTGGGCTTTAGTGCCATGAAACCCAGAGAGCTTGTTGAGAATAAAGGTACTGTTCACTCGTTTTTTTGTTATGTTTCCAGCTTAATTGTGTTTTTGCGATCTTTTGTCTTTCTTTTCTTTCTTTCTCTTCTGTTTTTCTTTTTCTTTTTTTTCCCTTTTAACAGCTTTAGGGTATTTCTACTGACGGGTGTCTTTTTTTTTTAAAGATTTTATTTATTAGAGAAAGAGAGCATGAGAGTGGGGAGGGGCAGATGGAGAAGCAGGCTCCCCACTGAGCAGGGAGCCTGATGCAGGGCTTGATCCCAGGACCCTGGGATCATGACGTGAGCTGAAGGCAGACGCTTAACCAACTGAACTCCCCAGGTGCCCTGTACTGACAGGTGTCTTTACTAGTTTCCTAGGACTGCTATCACAAAGTACCGCAAACTGGGTGATGTAAAACAACAAAAATTTATTCTCTCACAGTTTTGGAAGCTAGAATAAGGTGTCCATAGGGACATGCTCCTTTGAAGGCTATAGGGAAGAATCTTCCTTTCCTCTTAACTCACAATAGTTACCAGCAATCTTTGGCTTCCTTGGCTTGTAATCATGTTGCTCTAATTCCTACCTCTGTCTTTACATAGCCCTGTTTCTCTTTTTCCATGTTTCTAAATCTTTCTCTCTTAAAGATAGCAATCATTGGATTAGGATCCACCCTAATCCAGTATGACCCCATCTTAATTCGAATATACCTATTTTTTTTAAAGATTTTATTTAATTTATATGACAGAGAGACAGGGAGAGCACAAGCAGGGGAAGTGGCAGGCAGAGGGAGAAGTAGGTTCTCCACCCAGCCGGGAGCCAGATGTGGGACTCGATCCCAGGACCTTGGGATTATGACCTGAGCCGAAGGCAGACGCTTAACCGACTCAGCCACCCAGATGCCCTGAATATACCTATTTTCAAATAAGGTCACATTCATAAATACAAAGGGTTAGGACTTGAATATATATTTGGGGGTTGGGCAGGACACTGTTCAACCCACGACAAGTGTGGTGGTCTCTAGCTGAGCCCTTCCTTTTCCAATTTGCTCCTCTTTGTTGTTGTGGTTTAGGAACCAAATATCCAATCATTAGAATTGCACGTAGATTGGATATTTGGGAACAGTGAGGGTCTATTTTATGAGCTTTAGCGTACGATATTTCATATTAATGTTCAAAGACCCTTTTTTAGGTCATTATTATTTTGAATTTCTAAGTGTATTCCCTGAATATAGGTGACAAGTTATTATGCATCATAAGGTTATCATCGTATTAGCAAGCATTTGATGTGCACCTGCCATGCTTGTCAAATGTCTATCCTAGTAGGAGACATGCTTCTAAATCTTTTGACTGAAGAGAAAACCACATAGCCTAAGTCATTTGAATTTCTGATGTATGACTTTAAAATTGCTGAACCTAATCATTGGTTTTGTATGTTATTGTTTAGATATCCCTGGAGCATTTGGATAATGTGGTAGTTGGGATGCAGTGATGTCGAATCTCTGTCCACCGCCATCTCCAGCTGTTGCCAAGACAGAGATTGCTCTAAGTGGTGAATCGCCTTTATTAGCAGCTACCTTTGCTTACTGGGACAATATTCTTGGTCCTAGAGTCAGACACATTTGGGCTCCAAAGACAGAACAGCTACTTCTCAGTGATGGAGAAATAACTTTTCTTGCCAACCACACCTTAAATGGAGAAATCCTCCGAAATGCAGAGAGTGGGGCTATAGATGTGAAGTTTTTTGTCTTGTCCGAAAAAGGAGTAATTATTGTTTCATTAATCTTTGATGGAAACTGGAATGGAGATAGGAGCACATATGGCCTATCAATTATACTTCCACAGACAGAACTTAGCTTCTACCTCCCACTTCACAGAGTGTGTGTTGATAGATTAACACACATTATCAGGAAAGGAAGGATATGGATGCACAAGGTGAGTGGTTTTTGAGCTTATTAATCATGCTAACCTGGCCACTGAAAGTTTATCTTCTGATATATTCATAACTAATACTTAGAAATGATATGCAGTTAACTTCAAACAGTAGCTATTATTTGCATCTGCCCTATTAGATAGTTCTAGTGGTCTGATGTCAGTGATCTTCATAATAACCCTTGAAGGTAGGAAATGATAGTTCTTTTTTTTTTTGGAAACGATAGTTCTATGTTACAAGTAAAAGCTAAAGCTTAGAGGAATTGAGAACATCGTAGTAAGCTTTAGAGTCTAGGTTTGTCTTAGGAACCTTTAACTGTAAAACCTTTTCTCTTTTTGCATTGTATGACCCTGTTTTTTACTTAATACTGTGTGTAGGTACAAGCAGTTCAAAACAAGTGTTTCATAAGCCTTGTAGCCTTTGGTCTCTTTTACTTCTTTGCCAAGTTCTGAAATTTGTAAAATGAGGAGGTTGCACCAAATGGTTTCTAGATGTTCCTTTTAATTTTGCGGATCCAGCCAGAGGAAATTACTGTCATCCCCTAAATCCTGTAATTTAATATTTAGTGATATTTATGTTTTCATATACTTTTGGCAGACCTGAAGAACAAATTTAACTCTCCTTTCTGCTTTACAGTTTTGATACTAATATGGAAGTCTGTTAAAGCGTTCTTAATTTTATAAGGCTTTTACCCCTAGTAAGAAGTAATAGTATCTTTGAAAAGAAGAGTGTTTTACTGTTTGCATACTATGTTTTCTTATTTTAAATGTTCATGAAAATCATTTAAAAATCAGGAAGCCCCAGATACATATAACTTGATCTTACTTAATTTGAAAAGTACAAACCATTAGTTTCCTTTGTGAAACTATGCAGATGTTACATTGACTGTTTTCTAGTAAGTTATCTTTTTTTTTATCTGCACAGAAAAGGGTGTTTTTATTTTATTTTGTATTGTTTATAAGAGAATGGATTTGTTGGATTAATTTCCTGTCCCCTCCCTTTTTTTTCTGCCCTAATGTGGAAAGTATTTTTCCCATGAACTGAATTACACAACAGCATGTCTGCCATTTAACTGTATTGTGAAAAATAATAACAGAATGTTTTGTTAATTTTCATGAATTTTCTCTTGCTCAGGAAAGGCAAGAAAATGTGCAGAAAATAATCTTAGAAGGCACAGAAAGAATGGAAGATCAGGTAAGATACAGACTGCATACTATCAAACACAACCAAGTTCATGACATGCATCTGTATAAGGCTGAAGGCTACTTTTCTTAAGGCCTTGAAGCCGTACCGTACTATTTTGACAGAGTGAGTATGAAAATGAACAGAGCCTTTATGGAAATATATGGAATAAACTGGATGAAAATTTTCATATCTTAGACCTGCAGAGTTAAATAAGTGAAGAAAAATAGCAATTTTGCTACCTTTTTTTTTTTCTCTTTGCACAGACTAAGTTTTGAATAACTTGTTCATAGTAAAAATTTTAAGTTTCATATGAGATTTTCTTTAAGGCATTGCTTCTTAAACATTTCCCCAGAAGCAGTTATAACAGGAGAGAAGTGAGTATACTCCTCTAAGATATCTGGGGATACAGGCTTAGTTCTAAGCATAATAGTTTTGTGAAGTCTCATGCTGTATTTTTAACACTCATGCAATTTATATTTTATTTCCTATCTATTTAATGTTCGAATTTGCCAGTGATATTCCTCACATTTCTGATTATATGAAGTCTCTAGGGAAACATGCCATGGTTATCCCACGGCTTTGAATCTGCCTAGGGCACAGGCACCAGCATTTGAGATGCATGATTGCATGGTTATGGTTTCCCTTGTGGAAGTTAAATATAAACCATTTCAGTGCAGGGCAGAGATGTTCTGAAGGGGAGTCTCCAAGGGAGAAAGGGTTCTTTGCTTTTACTCCCATTACCTTTGGCCACTCAGTGTTCCTTGTGTTGAACTCTAGTCTAAGGATGACTGGGTTGTCTTTACTCTGGTTCTCCTTTAGCGTGCCTAAGACAAAATAGTACTTTAAACAATAACTTTTCTAAATTTTTGTGAATATACAGGACTTAAACCAGGAAAATAGAAAACCCTATAAAATGATCTCCTTTACAAAATTGTTATTATATCTGTATTTTTGCAAATAACTCTCCAGGCCAGAGGAGGTAATCCTGGGGAAAGGTCTAACACTTACAAGAAAATGTTTCCCTTTACCCAGAGAAGCTTGGCCTTTACTTGGTGGTCAATGGGCAGAGTGCGAGCACTAGGGAGACTTTGACCAACCTCTAGATGTACCTACTAGTTATGGAGTAGTTAGTAGAGTTACCTCAAGATAAAGAAATTTAAGACCCAATAAAATTCTGCTCTTCCTGGGATTTTTTTTTCCAAACCAGAAACCTGTATTTAAAAAATTTCCCACTATTAACTTTTAATTTATTTCTGTTTTAAGGGCTCTTGAAAATGTTACCCTCTTCCTTCTGTATATTTAGACAAACTGGATTTTTTTTTTTTTAAAGATTTTATTTATTTATTTGAGAGAGAGAATGAGAGATAGCACGAGACGGAAGAAGGTCAGAGGGAGAAGCAGACTCCCTGCTGAGCAGGGAGCCCGATGTGGGACTCAATCCCGGGACTCCAGGATCATGACCTGAGCCGAAGGCAGTCACTTAACCAACTGAGCCACCCAGGCGCCCCAAACTGGATGTTTTTAAAGGGGAAACGTTCTCTTGTTAAGAAGTTCAAGTTAGAGAAGTCACAGGAGGAAAAGATACTTGAGGGATTTTCTTTCCAGTTTCTTCTGTGTTCAGGCTTGTACGATTTCTCGTGTTAAGCTTTGATGAGGATATGCATTCCACTACAATAAATATCTGAGATACAGTGTATGGCACTGTATATATGCCTAAACCTAAGGGAAGATATTTTTCTACAGTTATCCTTTCTGCAAAGAAGCTGCCTGATAATTGAATCCTTGCATATCTCACATCATGTGCTTAAAATGACCTTATTTTGAACAAATAAATACTATTTGGGGATGACACATAAGTCTGGAATCAGTCACTGACTTCATTCAGGGCAAGTTTTGGATGCTTATAGCTATCATCTGATAAAATCACTTTACAAGGAAACAGCTATATAGCTAGTCATTTTTCTTGTTGAATTGCATGTGTTGATTGTAATTGTAAACAAGCATTTTAAAAATTCTTTTAAAAAGCAGAAACAGTGAGTGGTTATGTTTGGAGGTTACTACAGGATGAATTTTTTAAAATAATAAAACCTTCTATATGATACAAGGAGGCTTATGACTTAGCATAAAATTTCCACAGACAGCATCATATTTAAATTCCCAAGTTTCTAAAAAACTGGCTATAGTCACTCAAAAAATGACTCCAGGAATGACTGAGATTTAAAGACCCATGTTTAATAAAATAGTTTCATGAAAGATGAGTGAAGAAAAAAACTGTTATTATTCTTGATATGTGATTTTAAAAACACATTTAGCTAAAAATTAACAGATATGTGACAGTTTCATCTCTCTAAAAGTTTACATATTCAGGGGGCACCTGGGTGGCTCAGTCATTAAGCGTCTGCCTTCCGCTCAGGTCATGATCTCAGGGTCCTGGGATTGAGCCCCACATCGGGCTCCCTGCTCAGTGGGAAGTCTGCTTCTCCCTCTTCCTCTGCCTCTCCCCTGGCTTGTGAACTCTCTCTTTCTCTGTCAAATAAATAAATAAAATCTTTTAAAATAAAAAAATAAAAGTTTACATATTCAGGATGGTTCAAAAATGTGGGGGCAGGGGTGATGGTAATGAATAAATGAGAGATCACCCATCTTTGAGACACTCTACATTTGTGATGTTCTATATTGACTTTTCACTTTCATTCTAGAAACTACAAATGTCAATGATGTCTGTTTATTGATTCTTAAAATATATGTGATGATTTTGATTTGCATTTGGGTACTAAACCTTATTGTGAAGGTACAGGTTGAATATTGACTCAAGCTTTACTACTCAGTTATTTGCTGACTACTTCTAAGTCTTTATGGTTGGTTTTCCTCATTTTTAAATATAAAATGCATCAGTGACCTTTAACAAGAGTTTTTCATATCTCAAATAAATATCAAAGGAAATCCTTTCTGAATTTGGCATGATAATTATTGCATGGACTGGTAAATCATAAGTCAATGATTCCACTCTAACTAAAGAAAATCATTCCTGGAAGAATGAAAATTAGTTTTAAATAGTTTGTACATCCTTTAGAAACGTTTTGGAGTAGTAGACATGTTTGGGGCTGTGTTTTAACAAGTTATCAGGTATTTCTATCAAAGGATGTCATCATTTGCTTTCAGCTCTTATTTTTTTATTGCCCCATTTATCCTATACAAGTTTTCCCTGCTATCCAAAAACGGAGCGTTCCTGTAAAATCTTTTATACACTGAAATGGCCATAAAGAATCAGTTACCATTAATTTATATGGAAAAGTTTTTTGTTGTTGGTCAGTGTATTTAATTAACTAATGCTACAATTAAAAAAACATTAAATTTATTCATATATTTAATGTACATTGCATCTTGATTTATTAAAGCCAAGTGACATTCTAGTGGGCACTTACTGTTTTTTATGTTATTTTATGGAGTGTAACATCAATTGCCTCCCCCAAGTATGACTGGAATAAAAAGGAAACCTTTAAAGATGTGGGGCAGTTTTTTATTTTCACAAATTGTTCCTAGAGATCTGAAACTAGAGTACTGAAAAGCTAAATTCACAAAGAAAAATAGTCATTCTTGAAGTACAAAGATGTCTCTAATGACTTTTTGTTTGTTTTTTCTATTTATTCATTTATTTGATGTAGTGTTCCATGATTCGTTGTTTGCATATAACACCCAGTGCTCTATTCAATACGTGCCCTCCTTAATACCCATCACCAGGCTAACCCATCCTCCCACCCCCCTCCCCTCTAGAACCCTCAGTTTGTTTCTCAGAGTCCATAGTCTCTCATGGTTCGTATATGGAAAAGTTTTTGAGCATTCCCAGACCCAAAAAATAATCCTTCTTAGGCATCTCTGATACCTTAGAACACATCCTACTGATGGATGGACAAAATAAATTGAGCTAAAGCACAGATGCTCACAAAGTCCAAAGCTAAGGCATCTCAGTGCTGAGATGCTGAGTGGGATTCGGGGGAAGCTTGGCCAGGCCACTCTTGCACTATGCGCCACCTCTCATAATGGCTCCTTCAAAACAAGTGCCCGACACTGTTTTAGCTTTTCACCTTTTTTTTTTTGTAGAAGCAGAAATCCTCTTCAGATTTTTTTTGGTTACTGAAAACAGGTACTAATGTAGGTCTTTCACAAAAGCAAAGTGGTGTAACTCAAACTTTCAAAAAGCCAGAGATACCTTCATTGTGTGATTTTCTTCACTTCATTTTGCTTTTTTGTACAGGGTCAGAGTATTATTCCAATGCTTACTGGCGAAGTAATTCCTGTAATGGAACTGCTTTCATCTATGAAATCACACAGCGTTCCTGAAGAAATAGATGTAAGTTCTTACTTGTATTATTAAATAGGAATAAGGATACCCTCTTATCACTTCCCTTGAGTTATATTAGTAGTAGATATATTACTAGTATTGTAATTTTAGTAGTATCCATTTTTTGTCATATATACTATTCATATGAAGTATTAGCCACTTTAGCAAACACACATAAAACCCTGAGTTTTATAGCCAAACAGAGGCTTTTTTTGGTCCTTGATAGGTATGGCAGAATTACATTTATTTAGTTTATTTCACCACTTTTGTATTTCTTAAAAGTAGGAGAATTCCAGACCTTATAGAAGCAATCAGTATTGAATGCGATACTTTTTGTAACAAAGCAGTATACAGTAAGTGGTGGTTTGCACAAGTTTATTTACATTTACTAATCTAGTTTTCTTTATCACTTGTTGGCATTTTGAATTACATACTCTGCATATGTAGAGAAATCTTTAGGAAACTATTCTTGTTTCTTTCTTTGTCATTAATATTTGTCTCCTGATTCTGATAGCCCAGAAGAGGAAGTTGTTCTTGTCAAGATTGTTGCTTAACTTGCCTGACTGGTTTTCACATTTGTTCTGAAAGTTTATAGAAGTACCCAGAGGTTGTTTTATTGGGATTCTTGATGCTTAGAAATGAGGACAATGTGTCGTATTGAACCTAGACTTCAGAAAACTTGTGTATTTAAGAGTGTTATTTCAATGCTATATTACAGCCAGAATAACTTTGGTTTGTTTGTTTGTTTGTTTGTGGTGTGTTTTAGATAACTGACACAGTCCTCAATGATGATGATATTGGTGACAGTTGTCATGAAGGCTTTCTTCTCAAGTAAGGATTTTGTTTCTTTTTATAAAAGATGGATAAAGCAGATAGAAATCTTAGGCTCACCTATGATACGATTTGGAAGGATGAAAACGATAAGAGACTAGCTACCCAAATTATTCTAGGAACAGTATTGCATATTTAAACTATTACTTAGCTTTGTGTTATTTTTTTCATTTATTACATGTCTGTGATATATTTGATGTTACTCTTTTTAATATTTAAAGAAGTCGAGTATCCATAGTGCCCAGGCAGGAAATCTTGGTCTCTTGTTTGGTTCTGGTTTCTTATTTTACTTCTCATTAAAGCTGAAACAAAGAACTGAAGGGGGTTCTTAGACCCATTTCCAGTGTTGGTGGGGGCTTCCCCCGCCAACAAACAATGCTCTAGATATCAAGTGGATGTCCTACAGTTTAATTCAGTTCTGACACTGCCTGGAGAGTGTCAGATTCCATAAATTAAGGGTTCAGTCCCACAAGACTGCGTCTTCCCTACCCCTGGACACCAGTCTAACTGACTGGCAACAGATTGGACGTCACAGCCACCCCGTCCTTGGACTTCAGACACCAGTAACAAGTCCAGGTTGTTACCTGGACTTCTTACCAATTGGCTATAAATCAGGTTCCTACAGCCCCCTTCTTGGGTTCCAAATTGATGGTTCCATTAACTTGCTAGAGCGGCTCACAGAACTCAAAGAAACATTTTATTTACTTGATTATTATAAAGGATAGAACCTAAGATACAGATGAACATCCAGATGGAAAAGATGCATAGGACAAGGTCTGGGAAAAGGGTGAATAACTTCCATACTGTCTCCAAGCATACCACTCTCCCCAAATCTCCAAATGTTCACTAACCCAGAAGCTCTCCAAACTCCTTTTGGGTTTTTATGGAGGCTTCATTACATGGGCATGATTGATTAAATCATTGGCCACTGGATAACCTCCAGCCCCTCGCCCCTCCCCAGAGGTCGGGGAGGGACTGAAAGTTCTAACCCTTATCACGTGGTTGGCTCCATTGGTAATCAGCCCCCATCCTTAGATGCTTTCCCCCAAAAAAATCACCACATTAACATAACAAAAAGCATCTCTATCATTTCCTACACTTAGGAAATTCCAAGTGTTTTGGGAACTGAGCCAGGAGCTGTGGATTAAGACGAAATATATATATTTCTTAAAATCACAATATCACCGAACCCTTACAAATTAAGTTTCATTTGGATGGACTTAAGTTTTTTAGACCTAGAAAAGAAAATTATTTGTATTTTTGTTGATCCTTTCCATCTTTCAGCAGATTTTAGTACTTAAAAGAGTGTGGGCTCTAAAACCAGACTTCCTGGGTTATTGCTGTGTAAACCTGGGCAAGATACCTGAAGTCTCTGTGCCCCCGTTTCCTCATCTGTAAAACAGGAATAATAATAGTGCCTACTTCATATGATTTGTTGTAAGAATTGAGTGAGATAAATCATATTAAGTACATAAAACAGTGCCTGGAACATACAAGCACATAATAGCTGACATTTTCTATTTCTGTTTCTTCAAAGGAAAATGTAATAACAGCCAAAATTTATCAGATGCCTACGAGTCAGTCCCTATACTAAGTGCTCTCTCTGCATGTATAAACTCATTTTTTCCCTTAGTGTTTCTTTACGATTGCAGATTATTGTGAAATTTTGTTTTTTTCAATGAGAAGTGAAAGGATAAAATACTTGCTTTTTATGTCCATAGTCTTTTCCTCAGAGAATCTCAGAGGCGTGAGTGTTTTTAACCTAGAAGCCTTAACAGCTTGATTCAAAAGCACTTTAGTGCTGAATCTGCTCACTGTAAGCCATTCATACCATTATTTTTAATCCCATTTGATTTTAAATAAGTCACTTAACCTCTCTACACCTCAGATTCTTTCATTATAAACTGGTAATATTTTACTAACTGAGTTTTAAGTTCAAATGGGAGAATCTCTGTGAAAGGCCTGAGAAAAATGTAAAGTACTATAGGAAACAAGGGATGGCATTTTTCTCATAGCTTTGGCGTTCATCGTGTAAAGCTAGTCTAAGTTGTTTGAAGTTCACTTGCCCTTTTTTTGTTTTGTTTTAGTTTGTGACATTGTTTTACTGGCAGTGTTTTTCATCTTTTTTCTTCACCTTGCAGTGCCATCAGCTCACACTTGCAAACCTGTGGCTGTTCTGTCGTAGTAGGTAGCAGTGCAGAAAAAGTAAATAAGGTAATTTATTTTATAATCCAGCCAATAATCTGACTTCTTAATGCTGCTAACATATCATGGATTCTAATTTAAAAGTCAGCTTGCAGTCAAGACAATCTAATATTATAAGGAGGTAATAGAATCTGGCCAAATTACTGTGTAACACCCTGTGACAAAAATAAGTTGAAGTAAACTGCTTAAATAGGAAATCATTAATCCGTTTCATTTTGATAATTCATAAATATTATACAGTTCTCAGTATTGTATAAATGGTTTTGAGAATTTCTTAAAATAAGGTATTTTTAAAAATTATTTGTCTTCTGTTTTCTGATGTCACTTTTAATAAATAGGGCAATAACCATGTACTTTTTTTTAAGATTTTATTTTTTCATTTGACAGAGTGAGTGAGGGAGAGCACAAGAAGGGGGAGGGGCAGAGGGAGAGAGAAGTAGACTCCCCGCTGAGCAGAGAGCCAGAGGCGGGGCTGGATCCCAGGACCTGACCTGAGCCAAAGGCAGACATTTAACCGACGCAGCCATCCAGGCGCCCCAATAACCGTGTACTTTTGATACTAATTCCAAAGAAATGTTATCTGGTTTTTCATCTTGATTTCTCATCTTGCTTTTCCTCCTGAATCTATTTTTTTGGGGGACCTGTTGCTATTGAGTGGTCAGTGGAAGTTATGTTTTATTCAGTAACATTTGTGACCACTTCCTTCAGTGCTACATGAGTTAATAAAGACTTAATGAAGTTATCTTTCCAAGCATTAGGCAGAAACTAAGGGATTTTGCACTTTTCTTCACTGTTAATTAGAAAGAGATAAATTGCACATACCTATCAAATTAAGTAAACCTGATTTTTCTTTTTGTTTTACACAGGAACTATGTTAGGAATGATTATTTCCTTGACAAATATATTTGTATTTTTTTCCTCTACCCTGTATGCTTGCCTGACCATTTACCAAAATTATATTTTTCATACATCCATTTATGAGAGGTTAATGTACCTCTTATTATATTGGTCTAGCAATTTATTGTTATATTTGTTACCCCAAGAAGGTAGGTTTCCATCTGTGTCACCCAGAACCTTCAGATTTCACAGAAGGACTGCCCAGTAGCTTTTTGGAAGAAGAAGGCTTTGTGGTTGGGGCTCTCTGTTTTATTTAAAACACTTTTTTCATCCCACATCCTCTTCTGGCATAATTGCTTCTCTTTTATTTTTTTAGTGTGAAAAAGGTTGCCATCACTCTATATTGAAAGCCTACTACTTTAAAGTGAAAACTGTCTGAACATACTTACTTGGCTTTTTATTTTCCTGATAGAGCTATAGATCAAATCCTGTTAGAATCATAGATTTCTAAGCCCCAACCAATAGCTTGCTTATTTTAAGTCAAATTTGATAGAATTTTTTTTTTTTAAGATTTTATTTATTTATTTGACAGAGAGAGACACAGCGAGAGAGGGAACACAAGCAGGGGGAGTGGGAGAGGGAGAAGCAGGCTTCCCGAGGAGCAGGGAGCCCGATGCGGGGCTCGATCCCAGGACCCTGGGACCATGACCTGAGCCGAAGGCAGATGCTTAACGATTGAGCCACCCAGGCGCCCCTCAAATTTGATAGAATTAATTCTCATTCTATTGAAGGATTTGGACATTCCTAATATTCGTTACAATGGAATTTCACTATTCAACAGAGGCCATAATTCTGCCTAATTTAACTGCGTTTAGTTTTCTTGTCCAGAATTGTTTGCTTATTTGAAAAATAGTTGCTGCTGGGTGGAGATACAATCAATAATTAAGTCATTAGCTCTTAGTGAAATAAGGATTCCGTGTTCAAATATGTTGAGTAAAGTATGCATATCATATCAATCACCTGGTCACAATATATATTCAAACATTGAAAGTTTTGAAATATTATACAGTACGTTTACCAGCATTTCCCAGACTTACTTGACCACACAATTTCTATTTTAAGCAACAACTGTGATGTCCCATGGACTCCTGAAGGTGACTAAGGAATACTTTCTTCTCAGGATGTACTTTATTGACAATAGTGGTTGAAGTTTCTATTCAAATTTCTTTCATAAGCCAACCAGTGGCCTTTAATTTATTTTAATGCTAAAATATTTTCTTTTACAGATAGTGAGAACATTATGCCTTTTTCTGACTCCAGCAGAGAGAAAATGTTCCAGATTATGTGACGCAGAATCATCATTTAAATACGAGTCGGGGCTCTTTGTACAAGGCCTGCTAAAGGTATAGTTTCCATTTGTCACAAGTGAAAGCAACTTTTTAAAATCATTTTTGACACTCTTTATAAATGTATTTTGAGTGTTAGCATGTAGGACATCATGGTAGATGCCAAGGAGCTGACCTATACACAAGTCTCGGCTTAGAGTATATGTCTTACAGATTTATACTTAGTATCAGTGAGACATTCATAGAGTCTCTTTGTGTGTTTCTCTTTGGTTTCCTATAGCTGCTTGTCTGACCTCAGGATTATTTATTCAAGTTGCGTATCTAAAATGGGTACCTTTCTTTTTAACTGAAAAGAATTTGAATATTTTTTTTTTAAGATTTTATTTTTATTTATTTGACAAAGACATAGCGAGAGAGGGAACACAAGCAGGGAGAGTGGGAGAGGGAGAAGCAGGCCTCCCGCTGAGCAGGGAGCCCGATGTGGGGCTCAAACCCAGGACCCTGGGATCATGATCTAAGCCAAAGGCAGACGCTTAATGACTAAGCCACCCAGGTGCCCCAAGAATTTGAATTTTCATTAGCATTTTTTGTTCATGTGCTGTATTCATTTATTGAAAGAAAATTTTAAACTGCTTCCTGTCTTCAAAAAGTGTATATAGAATTTGAACAATTCATATATATACATATTCACATATGTGTATTTTTAAATTATTTTACATTTTTTATTTACTTGAGTCTGCTTTTTTTTTAATTCTAGTATAGTTAACAGTGTTATATTAGTTTCAGGTGTGATCTAACAGTTCTCTACATTACTCAGTGCTCATCACGATTAGTGTACCCTTTGATCCTCACTCCCTGTCTTACATATCCCTCCCACCACCGCCTCTCTAGTAACCATCAGTTTGTTCTCTGTGGTTAAGAGTCTGTTTTTAGGTTTGTCTGGATTTTTTGGGGGGTTGTTTATTTTGTTTCTTAAACTCCACATATGGGTGAAATCATATGGTATTTGTCTTTCTCTGATTGAGTCCGCTTTTCAAGGAGCAAAGCAGATAAATGTAAATTAGCAATTATTTTCAGTAATTACAGGGAAGATACTTTACTGAACCTATCATTGATATTTCAATTATAGTCAAAGATGTGAAAAAGTAGATTTCCTAATGGTTATGTGATTTTCTCACAGTGAATGCTATCTTAAGGATCTAGGCATAGCAAAATGAAAGAAAATATATTAAAAACTGTTGCAAATAAAAATTATATTCAGCTTTTGCATTTTCAATAATGTGCATGCTCTGAGCTCAGAATAATATTTAATACAGAAACTACTTAAGGGAAACTCATTTCCAATTTGAACTGCACAAATATGAAAATTAGAATTTCTTTTTATCAAAGACATAATAAAGTACTTAGTACTTTTATTTCCTCAGCACCCTCTTACTTAATTATGTAATTTTTATCCCTGAAAAGGACCTACACCAGATACATAGAAGAAAACTTGAAACTATAATGAAAAAATATTTGTTAACACTTTTCCATACACGTATAAATTGTTAAGCCTTTCAGAAAATACTTTACCATTATATGTCAGGAGCCTTAAAAATGTTCAAAGACTTAACCTACTATCTCTACTTCTGGAAATCCATCCTAGGGAAACAATTATATAAGAAGAAAGATTTACTTATAAAGGTGTTATTACAGCATTATAAGGGTAAAAAATTGAAAATAGCCTCTGTAATTGTGTTCATAACCTATACCACAATGCTTCGTACACAGTAAATAATTCTTACATGGCATTTAACTACCCAATTGACAATACCTGGAAAGACATACATTTTTTACTTATAAAAATACATATTCATTGAGATTTAAAAGAACATGTAAGTAATCTAAAAGAAAATAAAAAGTTCCCCATAGTCTCATAATCCAGTGAATAACCACTGTTAATATTTGGTTAATAAGACCAAGATATTATATATCTTGGTCCTCTTTTTTATTCTTCTGTATGTGTCTTTGACATAACTCCCTGCCCCCTCCACATATTTTAACCTCCATTTTCCACAATATATTATGAACATCTTTCTATATAAGCACATAAACTTGAGCAAATTAATTTTTAGCAGCTAAACAAAAAACCATTTTTATTTAATCACTTATCTTTTTGGCTGCCTAGCTTGTTTTCTAGCATTTTACTATTTAAACCAGTGCTGTAGTGCACACATCACTAAGACTTTGTACACAATCATGACTAATTTCCTAGGATAAACTCCTAGAGATGGATTTGTGAAAGCCAATTTTTCTAATTAAAAAATAATTCTTCGTATCTTTTGGCATATAAGACGATAAATTTTCTTTTCATTATGACAGGATTCAACTGGAAGCTTTGTGCTCCCGTTCCGGCAAGTCATGTATGCTCCCTATCCCACTACACACATAGATGTGGACGTCAATACTGTCAAGCAGATGCCACCATGTCATGAACATATTTATAATCAGCGTAGGTACATGAGATCTGAGCTGACAGCATTCTGGAGAGCCACTTCAGAAGAAGACATGGCTCAGGATACTGTCATCTGTACAGATGAAAGCTTCACTCCAGATTTGTATGTAATGATATTATTGTTAAACAGTATTATGAAATTATATCTTTTATGAGTAAAAACAAAACAAGCCTATGTTTGAAAGGAAGGAAATATTACTAAGAGAATTATGCTTGAAGAAATAATTTGGTTAATCATGCCCTTTTTTTAAAAAAAAATTTTATTTATGTATTTGACAGAGAGAGACACAGCTAGAGAGGGAACACAAGCAGGGGGAGTGGGAGAGGGAGAAACAGGCTTCCTGCCGAGCAGGGAGCCCGATGCGGGGCTCAATCCCAGGACCCCGGGATCATGACCTGAGCCAGAGGCAGACTCCTAAGGACTGAGCTACCCAGGCGCCCCTGCCTTATTTTTTTTTCTTAAATGTCTATTTTTCTTAATATAATTGTGTTTTGCATAGGTAAGTTAGATTAGTCCCTAAAAGTAAATATTCAAGTATTTACTTAACAAATATACATTGAGGCCCTACGCATGATAATAGGTGCTAATAAGGTTGGGCCTACAGTCTAGTGTATAAGAGTCATCAAAAGGCTTATTAACTAAACCAAAGAACCAAAGAAGTAATTCTTTTTTTCTTGATATGTAAATATAAAATACAACAGAACTGTGAAAATGCATGTATAGAGCATTCTTTTATTTGCATTTTATATGCAGTGAAATGAAAAACATTTCATTTTTTTATTCATAAAGTATGATCAGTAAATTAAAAAGAGAAAAAGTAATGATAAAATGTTGAAAGTTGACCCAGTTAGAGGGGGAAAAATTATAAACCCGAATTATAAAACCCCAAGAAAATACTTAAGTTCTAAGTCAGGAGAAGAAATGCAGTATAGTCTGATGGTTCTCTTTAATCAATTTAGAGTGCCCAGCCCATATAATGTGCTCAATAAATGTTAACTGTGATAATCCATGTTTGAGTGTATAAAGCAGCAGTAAAATTGGAGCAAGCGGCCCTGTCCTGTAATTCTAAGAAACATTTGGAGCTGAGCCAGGGGACATGTGGAGCACCAATAGTCACACAGAAGTTACTGACCGAAAGCGTAGAAAAAGAACCCCATGTCCAAGGGATCCCCAGCTTCATGTGTCTCCAAGTCCAGAAAGATGGCATCATTAGGACCCATCTTTTTCCAGCTGTCCACTGTTTTTGTGCGTTCCATAGAAAGTTTTAAGGAAATTTGTTTAGAAAATGAATTCGTCAAAACGGGAATTCCAGGTGACTAATTTTTTAAGTATTGGTAATTGTGGTTCATGTGTAGGAATTCACAAAACTAATCTGTGCTTTCAAGCATTTTCTTCTTTCCTGAAGTATTTAGTATTTTCTCCCCTTTTTTTGGTTACTTCAGCGCTCTTTTTGGGGAAATTTAGTGAACTTTAGAATGGATTTATCACCCAGTAATTTTATTTTTATTTTTTTAGAGGAGGTATGTGTATGCTTTGAACATTTCTTACTCATTTTAGCCAGTTATGTTTTGATCGCTTCACTGATTTGACAAACTTTGATTAGTCAGCTAGTCTTATTTTACTGATGATTAAAAAAATGACATCATGAATTTTTAAAATTTATTTACAACTCCCAAGTAAATTTTCTGAACATGAAATTGTCCAAAAATAATATTCTGCCATTAGATTGTATATTAACTTTTACATATTACAGATATATTTACTTTTTAGTTTTCTTTAAGCAGTATTATTTATTTTTAAGATATTTTTAATTTTAACTTCTAAAAATAATTTCACTCACTGCCATTACATGGAAAATGAGTGACTGGAAATATCCTTTTTTAACACTTTGCTTCATCTGATTCACCTATGACAAAGACAATCAGTTTGAAAAGGGGTGCTGCCGGCTAGTAATCATGCAGGGCTGACTTTTTTTTTTTTCTTTCTCAGTTTCCTTCCTTCTTCTGCAATTTGGTACACCCATCTCCTGAAGTAGGAACTTTTAAGTACTTTCCTATTTCTCTATGCACACACCCCTCTTTGTTTGCCTTTCTTGTCAGTTCAGTGATGATCCCTACCATTTTCAGTGAAAAATTGCTTACCTTATGCTGTGTTAGAGATACATTATCTCTAGTGTGTATTGTGTCTTAACTTCTTACTCTGATCATTGCCTAGGTAGGTAACCCTTTCCTAAGTAGTTCGTTCATGTTACTTGCTTGGTGATAAGTTTGTTGATGCAGCTCAGTGGTCAAGATGTTTCTTAATCCCACTTGAATTTTCCTTAGCATTTACCCTTTTACCTTTTTCTTCCTGAACAGCTTATTACAAGTTACTATAACATAAAGTTAACCTTTTATTTTGTTTTGGGTTTTGGTGGTGGTGGTATGTGTTTATTTTTCTTGCTGTTTTTTTTTTTTTTTTTTTTTTTGAGATGGCAGGAATTGGCAATTGTATTTATTAATTCTCTAAGCCTTTCAACATTTTTTTATAAGGTGAGGGTACAAAAATAGATTGATAGGGACTTACATGCCCTTCTTGGGGCTGTCTATATTTTTAAGAGAAAAATAATTACATAGTGGCTTGACAAACTCCAGTAATACAAAAATGTATCCTTGAGTTAAAATAAATATTTTTATATCTCCAAATATATTTATATATATAATTTTTTAAGTATGTTTATATATAATATTCCATTTCTAAGAATTTAATTTATTGGCTAGAGTGAGGGATTTTGGAAAGTAGCCATTTCAATGTTTGGACTGTTTTCTTCATAGGAATATTTTTCAAGATGTCTTACACAGAGACACTCTAGTAAAAGCCTTCCTGGATCAGGTAAATGTTAAACCTGAGATTGTCAAAATGAATGATATGATATGTTTTCTTTTTAGTGTATACTACATTGCCTGTGCTATATATGTAGCATCATAGAATTAAGTTGTTATTTTTTTAAATCATTATCTTTTTGTAATGTTTCAGATCTTTCTAAAGTGTCTACATAGTGTTTCTTTTGAATTGTTAATGGGTGTAGCCTATATATTAACAATGAAAGATGTGATATGTCAGTCAAATAATTAATGTTTTAATTCCAGCCACTAACCTATCACTCTTTTGGGGAAAGGAGAATATTTTTTATTTGCCTTAATTGAGCCAAAATGTCTTTAAAACTTAGTATACTTCTGAAATAATAACATCTTTATTGTCTCATTCTTTTGAAAAATACCTACTTAGTTAACATTTGAAGAAAATTATAGATTATAGGGGACTTATTTCTTAATATAACAGCTTTGTCATAGTATCATTCTGGGGACCAAGCCAGGAAACAGTATCATAGAGGTAACTTTGAAATAATGAGGTCCTTAGATTAACTCAAAATTTTAGATCCAGGTCTGTGTAGTCTGTGACATACTGCATAGTTCAAGGATAATTCATAGTCATGCAATTAATTCCATGCTTCTCGAGCTGAATAAAATCATTTTACCACTACACATGTACCCTTACCCCCAACAGTAGAGAGAGAAGAATATCTCAAATCCATAGTCTGTAAGCATGGCTCGACTTCTGGGAGCTTCAATTTTATTTGGAGATGTGGGCAGAAAAAGTTAAATAATACAAATGGAAGTAAATTACATCATGATTCTTTTTTTTATATATTTTATTTAAGAGAGAGGGAGAGCACACGCAAGCAGGGGGAGGGGCAGAGGGAGAAACCGACTCCCTGCTGAGCAGGGAGTCCGACATGGGGCTCGATCCCAGGACCCTGGGACCATGACCCGAGCCGAAGGCAGCCACTTAACCAACTGAGCCACCCAGGCGCCCCTACATCATGATTGTTAATAATAAAGTAAATAGGGATGTATTCTGAGATAGAATGCAAAATTTGAGTTCATTTTCGAAGATAAAATAGAAGACTTAAGAAAAACGTGATTGCATTAGACTCTGCTTCCTGTCTATTAGGGACATCCAGGCGAATGGTTATGGAGAACTGCTCTAATATGTGTTATCTGCCAGACATTGTCAACGCTGTGATGGAAACATGCTGTATAAGAAGAATTGGAGCAGATTATTTATTAAAATACTTCCTTTTCCTGTAGGTCTTTCATTTGAAACCTGGTTTATCTCTCAGGAGTACTTTCCTTGCACAGTTTCTACTCGTCCTTCACAGAAAAGCCTTGACGCTAATAAAATATATAGAAGATGATACGTAAGTAAAACCACATGGAATAAAAACCTTTGTGCATTGTGTTTTGTTTTGTTCCTTTTGGACGTTTTCTATATTTTTATATATAAAAATTTTTTTTCTTCATTATTTATAGGCAGAAGGGGAAAAAGCCCTTTAAGTCTCTACGGAACCTGAAAATAGACCTTGATTTAACAGCAGAGGGCGACCTTAACATAATAATGGCTCTAGCCGAGAAAATTAAACCAGGCCTACACTCGTTTATCTTTGGAAGACCTTTCTATACTAGTGTACAAGAACGAGATGTTCTAATGACTTTTTAAATGTATAACTTCTGAAGTATATTTTGTCACAATCATGATTGCTGCTAAAGTAGCTCGGTGGTGCAGGAGACATCATTCCCTCAGGTCATGCCCTAGAGTCCTACTTGGCAGTGCAGTTAAAGTTAGTTACACTACATTTGTCACAAGTCTGTAAGGGAATGTCAAGTGCATCGTTACAATGAATGCATCTTTTCCTAGATGTGCTATCTTGGGATACAAACTTAGGTTTACAGTTATAGTAAATGTTACTGCTCTCTATTTTAAAGATACAATAATAGAATATAAACTTGACCACAACTACTGTTTTTGTAGCTTACAATTCATGGTTTACATGTATCAAAGTGAAATCTGAGTTTTCACAGATAAATACTAGTTGACTTTTCATCTCTTGGTGTTCCTTGAACATAGGTTAAGTTTTAGAAAGAATATATTGATCAAGCAGATGCTTAATTCAAATTAATTATCAGATCATACTTCATAGACTTAGTAGTCCTTAGAGTTCAGTTTGTGTAAAAATGTCATGCAATACATGTAGTCCCGACGGTGAAACACGGTCAGGGTATTTGTTTGTTTGTGTATTTTGTGTTGAGCTCTGTCAAAGAAAATAGAGGAAATTGGATTTTATGTTTTAGTAGTTATTGCCAACTATTTAAATTAATTTTTATTATTTTTGAGCCAAATTGAAATGTGTACCTCCTGTGCCTTTTTTTTTCTTGAAAAATATAATGACTTGGAAGAAGTTCAGATTACACTAGTCAGTCATTTTTATCTTGTTTTCCTCTTATAGATTCTCACCCTGATTTGGCAGTTGTGACTCCCAAGATTATAAAATGCGATAGAGAATATACTAACTAGTAAGATCTTTTTTCAGGAACAGAGAATAGTATCTTGTCCTTTTCCTTCTTCTATTTCTGCCCATATTTTTGAAGTTGCTGGCAGGTCTTTTTGCCTGCATCTTGTGAGGAAAGCAGGAGAAACTTTACTGATGTGCTATTTTACTAGGTGCTACTTTGGGAAAACTAAGTGATCAATTTCTTTTGTTTCCTTAATGTGTTTGGACCATTTTGCTAGCTATAAAATAAGTGATTAATATAATTCTGTGCTAGAACAGTTTTGACATAATAGTATATACAAGCAGCTAAAATATTTTTATTTAAAACTGTGGAAGTTACACAAAAGGGAAAAATATTTATAAGAAAGGGATAAAAGTGACAGAGTCCCTCTGCTGTTGCTCACCAAATTGAACCAAAACCAACATGTTCTTTTCAGAAAGGTCCTAATTGCCTTTCACATCACTGATCAGAAAGGTATAGACAACTTGATTTATAGACACAAATGGTACTGGATGACTGGCGCTCTGGCTCAGTCATGAAAGAATTTACAGGTAGTACTTTGTTGTACCCCTTACTCAGTGCTTTCTATGTGAGGTTATTAAAGAGTACGGACTGATTATCTTCTTTTGCTGGTTTATTGTACTGTGATAAAGAATGCAAGTTGTACAGTGAAATAAGTTATTAAAGCATGTGTAAACATTGTTATATATCTTTTCTCTTGGATGGAGAATTTTGAATAAAATATCTGAAATTTTGTCTCAGCAATTATTTGTTCAGAAAAGCAGTGTTATAATAATGAAAGACTGATAGTCTATGTTATATCTAAACTTTTTTTACTTTTTTTTTTGAAAGAAAATGTATTAGAAGTTTCTTTATAATGCCCGGAATCTTTTCTTTATAATGCTGGTTGCTTTTATTATTTTTTTATTTATTTTATTTTTTTTTCTTTATTTTTTCTTTCATTTTGTATTATTTTTTTTTTTTTTACAAACCCTTGTGTCAAGGGCTGACTTTCAATAGATCGCAGCGAGGGAGCTGCTCTGCTCCGTAGGAAACCCCAACCCAGAAGCAGGTCATCTACAAATGGTTTAGCACCAGGTTCCCCACGAACGTGCGTTGCGTGATGGGCGAGGGGGAAGCCCCCTTTCCAGCCACGCCCCGTTTCCTGGGAGGAGGAGCTCTCCGCACCAGACCCTGGTCCCAACGCAGCGCGCCATGCCTCGCCACGCAGGGCACGCGAGCTTTTACTATTTTTTTAACTTAATGCTTAACTCACAGGATTGCAATTTGATTTTTAAATTTATATACTAATATTTCAAATGTAAGCTATTGCTTGGGTAATTTTTTTGAATTTCTGTTATAAAATATTACTATAACCTGAGCTGAAGTTATTTCTTTCAGGTATCCAGTATAGGTGTCCAAAATGAAAGTGCAGGGAATCTAAACCTCATAATCTGGAAAACAAATAAGATTGCCATTTTTGGGGCACCTGCGTGGCTCAGTCGTTAAGTGTCTGCCTTCAGCTCAGGTCATGGTCCCAGGGTCCTGGGAACGAGCCCCACATCAGGCTCCCTGCTCCACGGGAAGCCTGCTTCTCCCTTTCCCACTCCCCCTGCTTGTGTTCCCTCTCTCGCTGTGTCTCTTTCTGTCAAATAAATAAAACCTTTTTTAAAAAGAAAAAAAGATAGCCATTTTTACTCCAGGTAAAAAAAATGTAATTCATAAATATAATAGTTGAGTTGAAAGGTTTCTTTAAAAGAAGACTGATTCATCACATGCTAAGATTCTTACAGAAGAAACCAAAACTTCATATAATGCTATAAAGTAAAAGTGAGATAATGATGGCTGTGGTCTGTTTCCGTAATGCAGGTTAAATAGGAGGGTAGTGATTGTTACTCTTATGTAACACTTTCGGTTTTGAATTGACGTTTCTCCTATGATCGGCAGAGTGTAGCCTAAAGTACCCCCAATTAATACATAGCCCACTGGACTTTCTCAATCCAACATCGCAACACTATGAGGCCAGTATTATTATTTCCACTTTACAAATGAGGAAACTAAAGCTTAAAGAAATATAATGTGCAGCCCATGGTCACTCAGCTAGTGACATTGGATTTCATCCCAGGAAGTATAGTAGTTGCCATGCAGCACAGCACCTAGTACAGTTCCTCCATGTAGTAGGTACTCAGTGTTGTCGAAATGAAGGGAAGGGAAGGAAGAAAGTACTATCGGCCTACTAGTCCTCTGCAGCACCCAAGTGTGATCTCCTGCTGGGTCCCTTGGAGAAGTTACTTAACCTGAGGCTCATGTTTTAAATATTTGAAATGAGTGCATGATGATACCTCATGATTGTTGTAAGAGGATTTAATGAGACTGTTTAAGGTGCTTACACCACTACCTGACCAGAGCTTCATACCTGCTTTTTTATCCAATCTGAAAATCACCACCTTTTAACCAGGGTATTTTAGAACATTTTACATTTAATGTGATTATTGATATGGTTTAGGTTAAGTCTATCATCTTGCTAGTCATTTTCTATTTGTTCTTTAGCGTTTTTTTTTTTCTTTTTCTGTTTTGAGTATTTTTATGATTCCATTTTATCTCTTATTGTCACTCTGTTTTCCAGTGATTGCTAGTTTAGTACACTACACACACACACACACACACACACACGGATGTATATAAAGATCTATATTATATATACGTCTTTACCTTCTCAGTCTACATTCAAGTGATCTACTACTTGACAAAAAGTTGAAGAACTTTATAATAGTATACTTCCATTTCTCCTCACTTTTGGGCTATTGTGGCCTCACATTTTACTTCTACATATGCTGTAAACTCCATACTTTGTTGTTATGATTTTTACTTAATTATCTTTTAAAGGGATTTAAGTGTAAATATTCTAAATCAAAAAGTATAAAGTGTCCTATTGGATAAAAAAACAAGACCCAACTATATGCTACCAACAAGACACATCTTAAAAATAAAGGACAAACAGATGAAAAGGATGGAGAAGATACACCATACTAACACTAATAAAATGAGAGCAGGAGTGACTATGTTAAGAACAGAAAAGCAGATTTCCGAGCAAAAAATATTACCAGAGATAAAGATTATTTTGTAACGCTAAAGAGGTCAGTTCAGCAAGAGGACAGAACAACCCTAAGTGTTTGTTTACCTAGTAACAGTTTCAAAATACACAAGGCAAGGGGCGCCTGGGTGGCTCAGTCTTTAGGCATCTGCCTTCGGCTCAGGTCGTGATCCCAGGGTCCTGGGATGGAGCCCTGCATCGGACTCCCTGCTCCGCGGGAAGACTGCTTCTCCCTCTCCCACTCCCCCTGCTTGTGTTCCCTCTCTCGCTGTCTCCTTCTGTCAAATAAATAAATAAATAAAAATCTTAAAAAAACACACACACAAAATACACAAAGCAAGAACCGTAAGGAGAAGTAATCCAATCTACAATTATAGTTGGAGATCTGAAGATCCCTCTCTCAATGCTTCATGGAACAAAAAGACAAATATTAGAGCTAGATTGTGCATAAGCTCAATTTTAATGAAGGACTTCAGAAGAAAAAAATCTATATCCAAATCAGCAAGGATATAAAAGACTTGAACAAGACTGTCAACCAATTTGGTGTGACATTTATAGAACACAGCAGTACTCCACAGTAGATTCACACATTCTTTTCAAAAGCACAGGGAACACATACAAAGATAGACCATATTCTGGGCCATTAAACAAGTCTCAGTAAATTAAGAGGATTCAAGTCATACAAAGTATATTTTCTGATCACAGTGGAATTACTATTTGGAAACTAGCACTTGTATAGGATTAGATGATTTCTAAATCGTATGTGTTTGGAGGACAAGGGGAAGTGGATTGGAAAGCAGAAAGGGAGGTATCGCTGTGGAATGGTTTTTATGAATAGTGGAACTCAGACAAGCTATGTTGGAGAAGATATCTACAATGCATAGATCTGACCTAGATCTTGTATCCAAAATATAAGAAGAGCGCCTACTTATTAAGATGACAACCCAGAAGACAACCCAATGTTTTTAATGGGCAAAAGATTTTAACATATTTCACACAAATGCATTAATAACCAATCATCACATAAAATCATGCCCAATATTAATCATCAGGGAATGACAATTAGAACTGCAGTGGATATCACTGCACAGCTAAGAATGGCTAGTTAAAATAAAGGTTGATAAGTATTGGTGAGGCTGTGGAGCAACTGGAATTCTCATACATTGCTGATAAGAGTATAAAGTATTAAAACCACTTTGGCAGTCTTATCAAGTTCAGTACATACTTGCCATATGATCCAGCAATTCCACTCCTAAATATTTCCCCAAGAGAAAGGAAAACATGTCCACAGAACTACTTGCACACAACTGTTCATAGAAGCTTTATTCATAAAAGTACCAAAATGGAAAGAGTCCAAATGTCCCATCAATGAAAGAATGGATAAACAAATTATAATATATAACAATAAGTACACAGGAATAAAAAGGAATGAACTAGTGAGATCCCTGGTGGCTCAGTTGGTTAAACGTCTGCCTTCGGCTCAGGTCATGATCCTGGGGTCCTGGAATCAAGTCCGGCATCGGGTTCCCTGCTCTGCAGGGAGCTTGCTTCTCCCTCTGCCGTTCCCCCTGCTTGTGCATGCTCTCTCTTAAACACAAATAAACAAAATCTTAAAAAAAAAAGGAACAAACTACTGAAATACATATCAAAATCTCAAAAACAGTACACTGAGCAAAAGAAACATACAGGGTACATTGCGGGGTCAACACTAGCATGAAACTGAGAGTGAATGTCTGTTCCATTTTGCATCTTAGGACCTTCCTAGTCCCAGCCTGAAAGTACTTACTACATCATTCCATTCATGTGAAACTAAACAGGCAAAACTAACCTATTGTGACAGCTTATCAGTGGCTGCCTTGGACCATGAATGGATGATATTTTACAGCAAAGGGCTCAAAGGAACTCTTGGGAGTGATAAAAATGTTCATTATCTTGACTGGGGTGATGGTTAAGTAGGTGTAAACATTTATCAAAATCCAATAAACTAAAAAAAAAAAAAAAAGCAGAACTCAACCTGCCTTGGATTCTCTTCACATTGATAACAACCCATTACTACAACCATTCTTCACAATGATAACAGCATGATCCTTGCACAATCTCATGAACACTTCTGTTTAACAACTCTGCATCACTTAAAAATTAAATCCAAAATCTTTGCAACACAGTTTCTCTTCAACTCTAACCTCACTTCTCACTTGCTAATGTATTCTTCTTTTGTTGGATCTATTACACTATTCCTTTGCTTCTCTGTCTTCATGACTAGGCTAGAGAACAAGATCTTTATCTTTTTCATTTTTGTATCTCAGTGCATAGCATGGTATCAAGGCACAGGGCATGCTTCCCAAAAAATGTTAGTTAAATAAATGTAATGAGCATATGAAATATGATTTTCTTTGTCCTCTCCAAAGAGAATCAGTCCCTATAAATTAAGGAAATTGCTTTCTTTATATAATCAGAAACATTTTTCCCCAGAAAGTCCTTCATTAAAATTGAGCCTATGCACAACATAGCTCTGAAATTTCAAAGACCTAAGGCAGTGCTTTTCAATCTTTACAAAGTAGTAATAACCTATCATTTGCTGTTTCTACATTTCTGCCTCACTATCTCATCTCTTGCTGAAATGTTCTTTTTAAATTAATAGCTTGATAAATGGCTGAGTAGTTTTCATCAGACCAATTAGGACAATAGAAAGTATCCATTTGTGGAGTGTGGACATTCAAGAAATCTGATCCATTATTTAGAAAATCATTCCTGAGCTCAGAGTTGGCTCAAATTGGCACCTTCTGGCATTTGCTTGTGGGTGGGGAATGTGGAATGCTTTGAAAGCTGAATGGATTTGTCAAGTTTTAAAACTCCCTTATGGTTAGGGGAAAGCAACATTCATTGTTTAAAAACACCATTGTTTATTTTTTCTGCCTTTCTGTTCTTTGGAGCCTGAATCTGCAAAAACATTCACGCCCAGCATTTTGCTTCATGTACGTCTCCTAATATGTTTCTGGAGACATGAGTGATGTGAAAAACTTTTTATTGTGATTGTTTAGAATGTTCGGGACAAATCAAAAAAGTCTATTTTAATGCTTATACTGTATTTTATGGAGAAAGACCAGATTTCTGTCACTGTAGGCAGAGTAGAGTTGATAGGTATATGGATCCTGGAGCCAAGACTTCCAAGGCTCAAATACCTGTTTTCCCACTTCATGGCTATTTGACCTTGGACAAGGTATTTAACCCCTCTGTCCTGCTTCAATATCCTCATCTATTCAGTAGGCATGAGAATAGATTAGGTCCAGGGTAGCCACTGATATGCTGTCACAATAGATTAGTCTTGCTGTTGTAGAGTTTCACGTGAATGGAATTATATAGGAAGCTTCCAGGCTGGACTAGGGAGGTCCTAAGATGCAAACTGGAACAGATGTTCACTCTCAGTTAGTTGTTTGAAGAATGAGTGGGTTAATACACGCAGAATGCTTGAAAGGGCAACAGGCACAGAATAAGTGATCAATAAAATTAAGTTGTGTTATCAGTGTGTTAACAATGTGTTATCATTGTCACCGTCATTATCCTCATCATTAAGCAATTGAATGTAGAGTTCCCATATCTGATCATTACACCGCACCTCACAGCCGAGATTCCAGGAGATACGACTTCGCATTAACTCATCAGCTTCCCCCCTTCTGGTCTTTTTCCGCAGACCCTACCCTCCCCCTCCCACATCTCCACCCCAGATCGATCCATTTCTCCACAGCAGGCAGAGTGATCTTTCTAATAGAATCTCTTCCTTGATCTCACTCACTTGCTTAAAAAAACCCTCAGTGATAACCCTGGACACAATATAAGGCCCATACCCCATGAAGCATAGGGCCTTTGGGATCTGACCCAGTGAACCTCTCCTCCCTTTGCCTCACTCCTCATCCTCTTTTCGTCCCCAGACAAGCTATATGAAGTTCCCCAACTCACCTTGCTCCCATCCTTGGCTGGAGCGTGCATTGCTCCCACTGCCTGGCATATGCACCCCTTCCCCTGAATGAACTTTACTTGCCAGTCTGGATTCACCTATGGATGAGGCAAGGATCGTGTCTGCACTAGCTCTTTCCCAATTGCCTGGCACACACTATGCTTATTAAATATTATGTTGACTTGATTACCTTATGCTCAGGACTCTTGTAAGTTTCTCTGCTTGGAGTTCTAGCATGGCACTTAGCTCATTATTATGCATCATTATTATGGATTTGTTTGTCTCCCATTAGACTGAGCTTCACAAAGTGGGTCCTTGTCTTCCACCACCTTGCATCCCCAGCTTCCAACACAGTGCCTGCCATGAAACAGGAACCTGGTAAGTTCCAAAAGAATGTACACTATTCACATACCATTAATCTCAGGTTTAAAGTTCACTCAAATTCTGAAGCAAGGGGACATATGGACTCCCTTGGCAGCTCTTGGATGCTATCCCAATGAAACTACCAACATTTTAAGCAAGTTTGCATGTATGTGCATTTTTCTGGGTAGTGGGTCCACAGCCTTCATCAGATTCACAAAGGGCTTTCTAATTACCCTGAAAGGTAAGAATATATGTCCCTTTAAGAGTTTTTAGGGGTGCCTGGGTGGTGCAGTCAGTTAAGTGTCTGACTCTTGATTTTAGCTCAGGTTGTGAGCTCAGGGTCATGAGATCGAGCCCCACCATTGGGCTCTGAGCTCAGCGAGGAGTCTGCTTGAGATTCTCTCTCCCTATCCCTCTGCCCCTCCCCCTGCTTGTGCACGCACGCTCTCTCTCAAATAAGTAAATAAATAAAATCTTTATTTTTTTTAAAAAAAAGAGTTGTTTTTAAAAAACCAATTGTGAAATAAAAAGTTTGCAAGTTAGTTTGATGAGTCAGTCCATTCGACTCGGATGAGGTAGAGGATTTGTGCCTCTACGAATGGTCTCTGGCAGCCTCTCTGCTGCTGGACTATGTGGTGTTTCCAGTTGACTGCAGTGGCTGTTCTCCTGGAGGAATATCCATTTGTGGTGTCCCCTCCCACACACACACCTGTAGGAGCAGTTTGAGACTCATTCGCATGGCCTACTTGGTTCTGGAAGCATCGAGCATTTCAGCCCCTGGACCAGCCCCACACAGTATTTTAACCCAGCTTTCAGGGTGTAGAGGCTGTTCTGTTCAAGCAGAGAACCTTCTTTGATCCACTTTGACTAGACATTTTCTCGGGCTTCTGTCAATTGATCGGCAGTTTTTTTCTGACCCAGACCTACACAATCAAGAGACTAAAGCTTCTCTAAGAAGCTAAGAGAGAGCACATTTTAAAAATAACTTGAGCAAATGAGTTCATTCTGGCAAAAGCAAACCAGCTCTGTAAAATAAACTTCTTTAGAGTTTCTCAATAGCAGGTCCTGAAAACGTAAACAACCCCAGGGTCCACATGTGCTGAGCCACTCATTGAACAGAAAGTTTCTGGCCCAAATTCTGTCAAAATAAAGAACACCTTATAAAACCTGGAGTCCATGACCATCATGTGAGAACAAGATGAGGGGGCTGTGCGGTGACCCAGCCCAAGGACAATGAGAAAGTCTCACGACCTCAAAATGCTGGCTTTCCAGCCCAAAGCTAAAGTGTTGAGGGACAGGGGGCTACAGCTTATGCCTCGGGCCCTTGCTCGGATCCTACCAAGCCCCTGCCTTCTCCAGGGAAAACCAGAATCTGTTCACTCTCGTGAAATCAGAGGCAGCCCCTGCGAGTTTTACTAGTGTTCTGTTGACAGGATAATGGACCCACTGAAACTGTAATAACATGCTTGGCCAAAGAAACCCAGACCATGAAGTTATTATAACTCCACGCCCAGCCATAGTCTTTCGAGCATAATAATAATATGTTCTTTCTGAAGAGACCCATTACTGTTCCAATGAACTTATGCTGAGTTTATCTGCACAAGAATAATAACTTGTTATAAATAATAAATACAGTGATTCTCATTTTATATTTGTTAGCTCTCCTTCAAAACAAAGTATTTTCTCATTGCATGGTGGCAATCTGGTCCTTTCTATGTGGGGAGCACTGTGCTAGAATCCATATCTTAGAATGGACAGAACTTCGAGAAATTCAGACAAAAGGCACAGGGATCATTTTTAAAAACTAGAAAATGTAACTTATGGAAAAGCATTAAGAAAAATTTGCTATTATTTAACCACAGAGATGTGGGAAATACTGGGATAAACCTGAACATCATATTTCAGGTGTACCAAGATTCATGGTCAAATTAGCAGCATGTATTGAGTCATGGCTATGTGCCAGGTACTTTATGAGCAATTTTGCATTTAACCCTCACAATGACCTCATGAAGTGCACATCCTCGTGTACGTGAGGAGAACACTGAAGCATAGGTTAAGTGATTGTCCAAACCTGATAGACATTTTTCACAAATATTCTGCTTTCCTTTCTCTCTTTTCTCACCTGGAAGTTAAGTTGTACTTTCTCTTTCGGTGGAACCCAAGCATGACCACACAACTCTCTTTAACCAATGAAATTTGAGCAAGCAAAGTGCACTGTTTCCAGACAGAAGGTTGGAGAGCCTGTACGAGCTTTGCCTTCTTTCACTCTGCCACGGTGACTATTAACATTCTGGGAAGTGGGTGCTCCACAGCCTTGGCCCTTCAGTGGGGGATACAGAAGGGAGCAGAGCCCCCTCTCCCACCCCCATCAACCCAAGATGAGTGTGTTGCATGAGCAAGACATTAATCTTTGCAGTTCTAAGCCACTGAACTTGCAGGATTGTTTTGATAGCAAAACCTGACTGATACACTAAGTCAGCCAGCCAGCTGATTGGAACTTGACCTGCCTCTATTACCCACAGCTTATTCTGAGATAACATGCTGTGCTGCCTTCCAGGTAGAGAATGATGGCTAAGTGTATTATTCTACCCAGTTTGAGGAGCAGGAAAAAATGGTCTTTACCTCCAGTGACAGGAATTGAGATTCCCCAGGGGGCAGGTAAGACATAAATAAGAGAACTGAGGCAGAGCAGGGGAACTTCCATTGAAGATTTACTCACAAGAGAAAAACAGTTCATGTCTTGATGCATTTCCTTCCAGGCATGTTTAATGAATACTTCGCATATATTTTCTCAGAGTCCTACTTAAGGGAAAATTTTTTAGAGTTCCAGGCTTGGAATTGTGTTCTCTGCTTCAGGGTCTCTCTCTGGTTTAGTCTGGCTTACTTTCCTATAGGACTCACGACAATAACCTTCTCCTGTATTGGTCAGCACAGAAGGTGGTCTTCCTTTCCAGTCTACCAGGAACCCAAATATTGCTTTGGATTCCCCCCAAAACAGAGACTGAGATAAGGACTTGAGTGCAGCTAATTTATTTGGGAGGTAAGTCCAGGAAGCAGGAGTGAGAGCAGGATGCCTAGGACAAGAAGGAGGAAAAGCCAATCTAAGGATGAATGGTCCACTGGCCCCTTCAGGCTGGGATCTCTAAGTCATGTAAAGAATGCCTCCCATATTTGCCCATCTCAAGGATAAGAGGCTGGAGCATCTGTTCACTGGCTCTCATTCCCTGTTGGTTGACCGTAGGGGTTTGACCTAGCCTCCCTGTAGCATAGCTACTGTGCTCACTCCAGGGCTGGGCAAGCTCCCGCAGCTGTGGAGAATCTTGAGGCAGACAGTGAAAAGACACTTGATGTGTGCTTGAGATCTGGGAAACCAGCCACCGTGAGGGCACTAGAACCGGGGGCACCAGAGATGTTTTCTATACCAAATCCCATCCCTAAACACTAATCTCAGTTCTTGCAGAGCTGATGGATACAAGGTGATACCAAGTTGGGACTGAGAATACCATAGGCAGCCCGTGTGAGTCCTGGACAAGTTTCCTAATGTCTAAAATGAAGGTGTTCATATCTACCATCCACGGTCATTGTAAGTATTTGGTGAGCTAACATGTCAAAATGCCCAGCACAGTTCCTAGCACATTACAGGTGCCTGATAAATATGAGTCCTCTGCCCTCCATCTCCAGTAAGTGCCATAGGGCTATCCTAGCCACCAAGGCAAAGGGCGTGAGGGTCCTTGCAACTCTTCACTTGTGCTTTCCTTTTGGTTTTTGAGGCTGACTACAGTTTGAGCAGCAATGAACAGCAACTTCAAGAACACAGGAAAGCAAACAGACAAGGAAAAGGAATGAAAGTGTAATGCAACTTTATAGAAAAGGAGAACTGTTCTTCTAGGACATTGAGTAGAAATCTTAATGAGTTACCTTAATGAGTGTACCTAAATCCTCTTGGGTACAAAGTCACAAAAGGGAAGAGAAAGAAAGGAGGAAGGGAAGAGGGAGGGAGAGAGGGAGGGTAAAAAGAAAGAATGAATAAAAGGAAGGAAGGAAAGTATCCATTCATCTCTGCAGAGACTCTGCTGAGCATTAGGCAATATGACTTGGGAAAAATTGTAACTGAAACTTTTCTAAAAACCTTTTGGAGAGGTGTTTTTCCTCAGAAAAGCATCATCAGGGCTGTTCAATAACCAAGGCAAGTCTTTCATATTACTAGACATGAAACACTATTGTATCTGAAACTGGCCGGAGGCCATTTAGAAATTCAATAATTATTCAACCCAAGGGGCTTTCCAAATGGTGAAGCAGCATCTTAGGAGGAAATTAATATTGAGCAGTGTATCCAATCTAATTGGAATCTTGAGGAAATGGGGTCCTGAGTAGGTAAAACAGCTGGAAGCTAAAGTAGGTCAGGACAAGTGATCCCCTCATTTTTGTGTCTTGCCTTAATTAGGTTGTGAAAAGGAGAATCTTGTTTATTTTTTACTCCAGGAGGGCAAGGCGGTGGTTTGGAGACGCTCCTTGTTCATTAACAGCCATCTTCAGTCAGACAAGAGAACAGCTTACTTCTTTCATTTCTTTCCACAGATATTCAAGGATAGTTGAGAAGGCACAAAAGACTTTTTTTTTTGTTTTGCCAAACATGGCAGTTGGGAGTTAAGGATTGACTTATTGGCCATGGTCGTGAACACTGATCACAAAGACGGTAAAGCTGTGTTTTTTTTCCCCTTCAAGAGAAAGTCCATGTGAGAGCCTCCTTATTTTCCTGTTTGGAGGGGAGGGGGCACAATCAAGTTGGAAGCATCCGTGACACACCAGCCTCTTCTGTCTTCCCTTGCACCTGTCTTCTGTATGCATCACTTTGAGAACACAACTTCTCAAGCCCATTGAGCACACAGTGGTCTGATTCCCCCTATTAGAAAGACTCACTCTTAAATTGATTTGGGGGGATCTATGCTGTCTTTACATGAGACTACCTTAGAGTCCGATTCTCCTGGCAACTAACTCTCCTTAGCTCATATCTACTGACCTATTTTAGGACAATTCCTAGAGGACAATTCTTCTCCATTATTCAGAGTCTGAGGCAGACCACAAGTGTACTATACCTGGTATGTGTCAGGCCCAGAACAAAAACACTGTGCTTCTCTCTGGAGAAGAGTCACTTATTCAAGATTCAAATGATTTAAAAAACAAACAAAACCTGAAAAAATACCGTCTGGTAGGGAGATCTGAAGGGACACTGGACCACTATGAAAAATACAAAGAGATAGCTCCAAAGAGCAGGAAGAAAGATCACAATCTCATTTAAATAAAACTAATTAAAAAAATAACTTGGGAAAGAACATTCACTCTGCTCCTACAGAATGGAAGGCAGGCAATTGTCCATAACGATTCCAAAGCATACCATCTTGTTTAGCTGCACTGGGACAATTTTGAACTGTGTCAAGGTTTTCCCAGCCCTCAAACCCTGTGACTGTTACATGATTCAGTTCCACTTCCACAAAATGGGATTGATAGAATGTGGATTTCAGAGGAAATGATTATAGACATCTATAATAGTCATTATAAACAGTAAGAATTATGCTAGCAGGAAACATGCTTTAACACATGGGTTCTTGTCATGGCTTGAAGTTGCTTAAAAAGTTTTACTTTTTATACATACTTTATATGTATAAAATATATAACTATCTTTATATATACCATATATATTTACATATTATACATAGCTTTTGTACACACACACACACACACACACACATCTCTTTTGTTTAAATTGCCATTATTTCAGTGCCTGGGGGACACATGCACATTCATTTCCAGGACCCAGAGATGCTCCATACAACATTGAGACAATCTCTCCAGGATTATGATCAGTCAGGGTTTTGAAAGCAAAATCAAAGTAAGTAAGGAGGAAGTGTGCCTTAATGTTCAAGATTTGTTAAGTAGACAGTTAGTTGCGTTAACTCTCATTGCGTGGTATGAAAAGAAGGACTCTGGGAATGTCTGCTCTTTGTTAGTAAGCTGCCTGTAATAGTTATGGTTAGCACACAATGCCAATGGGTAATCAGACTACCAAAACTAATAGGAATAGCCTCTCACAAATCTAATTTGAGTGAGCACTGCTCTCCAGAGCAACATGATTGTGAGTCTATGTTTGTCAATGACTGCGCAAACATGTTTTCTCCACTTTATTCTATCGCAATGTTTATGATGTTACTATGGTGACGCTCTTATGATATCCTTTTGCTCTCACGGTGCCCTCTCAGTGGAAGTTGTAATGAGGTGGTTTGGCAACAGAATCTTTCTGGGATTTTTCTCATACACCATTGAAGACGAGCATGGCTTTCTTCTTACAGGAAATGCATAAAGCATGAACTGAAAATGGTAGAAAGTAATTTGCACTGACTTGGGTAAAGAATGTAAATGTTATTAATACTATACCAAACTACCCAGAAATATTCTTTTTGTTCCCGATTCTAGGAGATGGCATCCCAAGGGACAGTAAGGCTTCTAGATTGAGTGTGGAACGTCACACGTGCTGAGGGCGAGGGTCTCTTGCTCTCCTGAGGGAGGAGCTCTGTGAGGGTGATGTGAGAACTATGTGCTGGAAAGAAAAAGAGATGGAGTTTCTGGAGCACATACCATGTGACAAGCACTGTGCTAAGCACATTACATGCATCCCTTGACCGATTATTTATTTACCTTATATTATTTTATATTTACCCCATTTTATATTATTTACCTGTATTATTTACCCCATTTATGAAATGAGGTAATAGACACAGTTAACATGGGTCTTTCAGACTCTGAAGCCCATTCTGTTAATTACTATGCCATCTTTCATTTTTTTAAAAAAAGATTTTATTTATTTATTCGAGCTAAAGAGAGAGTGAGAACAACAGCACGAGCTGGGAGACAGAGGGAGAAGGAGAAGCAGGCTCTCCCACTGAGCAGGGAGCCTGACTCGGGACTCGATCCCAGGACCCTGGGGTCATGACCTGAGCTGAAGGCAGACACTTAACCTACCAAGCCACTCAGGCACCCCAAAATGCATCTTTCAGATGATCCTGTCTTCTCTCTTTTCCCTGGAAGAGCTTGGAAGTGAGAATCATGAGTGCCTCCATCCTATTTCCTTAGGCTTATTCCATAACTACCTGGAGAGATTTATCTGAAACAGCTTGAAATCTGACTTTATCTTGGACAGGCACACCCTTGGGGCCTTTTCCACTGCTGTATGGGGACACACAGCAGCAATGGTCATGAGACCTAAAATCAATGTCCCAGTCTTATTAGTTGTGTAATCTGGGGCAAGTCAATTCTTCCAGCCTTAGTTATTTCACCTAGGAAATGGAAATGGCAAAAATTATACTTGTCCAAAGGTCAGGAATAACCTAGTTGCTTTCATTATCTATTTTTGCTCACTTTAGAACCTCTTGGGTCTATGATATATGAGGCTGTGCTCTGGACCTAGAATGACAGATCCATGATTGCCATTTTATAATGTGGCAAACAGAGCAGCCTCTCAAAACATTTTGTCAGCAAGAAGTTCACTTTTGTCTTCTACTTACTGCCTTTTGAGTTACAGCTTCAGACATTGCTTTGGCAGCTCCTTCAGGTAAACTTTCTCCATTAATAACTTAATGAAAATCATTACATTTCCTTTGATCTCTAGCCTAGCATCCAGGATCCCAGCCCTTATCATCTAACTGCACAGAGTCCCCATACCAACTAGATTAATCTTGGTTTCCAGGACACATCTAGCATTTTTCTACCTTCCTGTATCTTTACAGGTTTTCTGTACCTGAAACAACTTTTCTAACTCCAACAATGTGGTACTTTGTTACAGCAGCCATAGAAAACTAACATAGGTAGAAAACAGAAAATGAATACAGGAATATTGTGTGTGTGTATATATACACACTGTATCAGATGGCAATAAATTCTATGGAGAAATATACTATATATATAGCATATCAGATGATAATATATATATTGTATATCAGATGGCAATATCTATATATTATATATCAGATGGCAATAAATTCTGAGAAAATTGGAGCAGGGAATATGGATAGGGAGTTTTAGAAGGGGAAGGTGATCATAAATTTAAGCAGAGTTGAAAGAGGAGCCCAAGGAGGATTTGGAGTTGCAAGTTGACAAAATATTATACCACTTTTACTGGAATCACATTGGCTGCTTTATTGAGAATAGCATATATGGGGGGGGGCAAGGTGGAAGCAGGGGGGCCAGATAGAAGGTTATTGCAGTAATACTAGCTACAGGTATTTGTGGCTTGGATTGAGGTGGTGGAAAGACGTCTATCAGCATTTGGATATCTTTCGAAGGTAAAACCAATGAGATTTGCTGATAGATTAGAAGTGGAACAGTAAAGGAGAAAAGTCAAAGATGATCCTGTGATTTGGGGCTTTAAGCCAATGAAAGGTTGGAGAGGCCATTCACCAAGATGGGGAAGAAAGCAGTGGAGCAAGTTTGAGGGAGAGGATGGGTGTAGGTTGGGTGGACCCTTGGTACCCAAATCCCTCCCTTCCCCTAGTCTTTCCCTTCAGATTGCTTTTCCCTGCAAGCCAAGAACCATACACATAAGGAATAATAGCCAGTGGGAAACAGTAGCTTGTTCAGTTCGTGATGGAGCCAGTTTGCTATATAACACCTATGCAGAGCTCTGATAAAAGCTGGACTGGAGAATGAGGTGTAGCCCAGGGCGCTACAGATGGAATGTTTGTGTCCTCCCCAAATTCATCTGTTGAATCCTATACCTCAGTGTGATGGTTTTGGGAGGTGGAGCTTCTGGGAGGTGATCAGTCATGAGGGCCGATGCCTTATGAACGGCATTAGTGTCTTTATAAAAGAGGCCTGAGAAACCTCCCTGCCTGCTTCTGTCTTGTGAGGAAACAGTGAAAAGCTGCCTATGAGAAAGCAAGCCCTCCCCAAACACTGAACCTGCTGGCAACTTGATCTTGGACTTCTCAGCCTCCAGAACTGTGAGAAATACCTTTCTGTTGTGGGGAAGCCCCTGCTAAGTAGCCTGACCAGACAAAGACACAGGAGGACCAAGGAGGGCTTGAATCTAAATGCTGGCCCTTCAGAGCACATTAAGGTGGAGCCATCCTTCTCCAGCCCACGAGGTCACAGGCAGAGAAGCTGGGCCAGAGAGTGGGCAAGAGCTGGGGCACTATTCGCCACACTGACCCCACTCCCTGATAGAAATTATCCAGGAAATATTGATGGCTCCCTCCCAATCACAAGATATACCATTCCTCCCCAGGGAAGAAGCCACTAAGGGGCTGGAAGTGGGATGAAAGTCCTCTCTTCCCACAGGCAAAGCTGAAATGCAAGGAGAGAGGCATAGACGGTTCCATTACTGTTTATTGATTAGAATTGAATGCCCTCTTCACCCGTACATGCTCTGCTCATCTGTAGCCTGGAGAGTGAGTCCTATCTCCAAGGGCAGAAGTTGGATCTTGAAGTTCTGCTTCAGTTTCTGAGCCAAGAAACCTTGTTTTTCCTCTCTTGACAGGACAGAAAAGATCCTGCCATGGAAACTGTTAGGCAGACAACAGACTTCCCAATTAGGGACTAGAGAGTTAAAGGGAAGGACCATTAAAGGTAAACTGGGGTAATTCAGAGATACTTCCATCCTGATTGTTCTGGATGATGACCAGTGTTCTGATTGCCATGAGGCCAAAAGGATAAAAGAAGCTTTAAAGGCAGTGACTAGGGTTTGAGGCAGTTTGGAAATGAAATTGCACTACTCAATAATGTAGAGAATCATTGCTAAATGGCTGTGTATTTGTATCTATTTCCCCCCCTCATGTTTGAGTTTCATATTCACAATCTCCACTATCTTTGCATTAAATGAAATCATTTAATCCAGTGTTGATATCATTAGACCATGACTATTAGGGCTATTTATTAAATATTTCTTACAATATCAGAAATGACTTGATATTTCAGAAGACATGTGTGGTTTTAGAGGTTCTCATTTAGTAGTGGTGGAAACCACTTTTGGGCGGAGGATGTTAACCCCTCACGTATCTTAATTTCTACCTAATATATTTCCATACTTCCCGGTGTCTGGGTGGCTCAGTGGGTTGAGCGTCTGCCTCAGGATCAAGCCCTTCGTTGGGCTCCCTGCTCAGCAGGGAGTCCGCTTCTCCCTCTCCCTCTGCCCTTCCCACCCATCCACCTCTGCCCCTGCTTGTACACACATGCTTTCTCAAATAAATAAATAAATAAAATCTTTGGGAAAAAATATATATCCATAGCTCTTTATTTTTTTAAAAAATTTTATTTATTTATTTGAGAGAGAGAGAGAATGAGAGATAGAGAGCACGAGAGGGAAGAGGGTCAGTCAGAGGAAGAAGCAGACTCCCTGCTGAGCAGGGAGCCCGATGCGGGACTCGATCCCAGGACTCCAGGATTATGACTTGAGCCGAACGCAATCGCGTAACCAACTGAGCCACCCAGGCAGCCTATCCATACCTCTTTAAAGTGTGTAGTCAGAATTGTAAAACGCAATCCTTAGTCATTTGGTACTCTTCAATCGATATGTGTTAAGGTGCTATAGAGGAATAAAAAGATGTGGAAGACATTATTTTCCTTTGGAAGCTTACACCTAGTGACTCCTACTATTAAGAATACTTTCTATGTTTAGTTTACCCTGAAAACCATCCAGCAAGGTAGATAATACTCTCCCAATTTACAGAGGAAAATAATGGTTTAGAGGTCATAGACCAGAATCACACAGTAGAAAGTCGCAGGGTGTGCCTGGGGTTCCAAGGCTATGCTCATTCCACTACTCCCAGGTTGTTCTAGTAAATCCGCCAGAATCTCAGTATTTTCCAATGATTCATGCTCCCCTCTGTCAGTATTTTCCAACATAGTCTTTTTCAACAAGTCAGAAAATCTTGGAGAAGGTGATTTCCCCCTTTCTAGGTGCCCTGGCTGTGTGTGGACCCAGAACGCGTCCTTGGGGACGCGGTATCTCCCTCTCAGCCCTAGTGAGAGGGTCCTGGTCTTTTCCTCAGGGCGCGGAGCCCGCGTAGACCGCCCATTCCCCACCTCTGCAGGAGGCAAGAAGAGTCTCCAGGCGACCTGACTTCTCTTCCCCACGGAGCTGCCATCCCGCGGGCGGCCGCCAGGGGTCCCCGCTCGGCGCCCCGCGAGATAGCCGCGCGCTGGGCGCGTGTGGGGGCTACTTCGGAGCGGCGGCGGCTGGAGCTCGAGCCCCGCTCTCGCTCGCTCGCGCCGCGCTCCTGGAGACCGCGCGTGCTAGCCCCTCGCCGCTCGCCCCGCGCCCGCCGCGTGGATCCGCAAGCGTCGCGCGTCCGGCCTCCGGCTCACCTTCCTCCTCTGGCGCCGGCTCCGGTTGACCCGGCGCAGGAGCCGACAGGGCCGCGGGCTGAAGGTAAAAGCCCACGGTGAGTGAGAGCCCGCGCGGGGCGAGGCGAAGTGGCGCCGCCCGGCAACTGCTCGGCCCCAGTGGCGCCCGGGCGGGCCAGGGTGCGGGGCGCACCTGGGGGCGGGCTTAGCGGGGAGTGGGGTGGGGTGGCGTGGCGTGGCGTGGGGTGGGGGGCGGGCGGCGGCTCCGGCGCTGGGATCCGCGTCAGACCCCTGCCCGCGCCTCGGCTCAGGCCGGCTCCTCGCGCGCCCTTCTGGGGCGGGAACGAGAGTCCAGTCCCCAGCCCGTGCTCCGGGGCCTTGACTCTGAAAGCTCTGTCAGTAAAATGCATCTCCCCGCGAGGCACAAGTGCGCCCCGGAGCCGTCCCGAATCGCGGGTGACTGCAGCGTGCGGGTCGGGCTGAGGGTGGCGGGAAGACAAACTTTTGCGAAAGTGCGCCTGGGCCGGAGCACCGCGCTCAGGGCGTGTGCGGAGGCTCGACGCGGGCTCCGCTGGGGGAAGCCCGCTGCGCCGGCCCGCTCGCCCCGGGCACCGTCGGAGCTTCGGGGAGGGAGCGCGTGGGTGAAGGACGGACAAAACCCTGCTGACCCCTTGGGCCAACAACTGTCAAACATCTGGAATCCAGCCCCTCCCTTCCCCTGCGCCGAGGAAGGTGAAAACCCCTCAACTTTCCTTTGATTGTCCTCCCTGCCTTGGGACGCCTCTCGGAATGGAAAAGGGCCGACCTCTGGTGCCTGGCACGTGAGTACCGAGACCCCCAAGCCCCTCAGGCTCCCCCTTCACCCACCTTCCTGACCGCCTCCCAGATGTCCTCCCCGCAGGGACCACGCCACAGAGCCCGTGGAGATCGTGACGAATGGCCTTTTGTTTCTCCGCGTTTCCTCTATTGTTTGCCTTTGCAACATCTGGCGGGGCTCGCGGAGAGAAGGACGCCCCGGGGTCCTCCCCGCACTCCCCCCGCCCCCCCCGCCAGCCACACGGCCGGCTCCCGCCCGGGATCCCCACGGGGGAAGGCGAGGAGCCCGACCTCGGCGCGGCCGCCGCACCCAGGCCCTGCGGTTAGAGGGCGGAGGGAAAGTTGCTGCTTCCCCGCCTCCTCGACTGCCTGGGGCCCGGGGCGCGTTTCTCAGATCTGATCCCAGACGCGCGGCGAAGGGCGCAGCCGGAGAGAAGTGCTGCTCTCCCGAGAGGGGAAGCGACCTTCCGCCCTCCGCCGGGGTGTCCTTGGGTGGCTCCAGTGGATTTAAATCTCCGCCCGAAGGCCTGTGGCTGGGCCGCTTCCAGGGCCGCGGGGACGGGATCAGGGCACTTTTGGTAGGCAGAAAGCCGAGGTTCTGGGGTCTGCGAGTTTCCAAGGGCTGGAGAACAGGCGAGAGTGGAGAAGAAAGTAACCCAAGAAGCCTCAAGACTTTGCCTAGAAGTAGTGGTTAGGTGGCTCCCTCCAGATTGAACGTGCAATTTTGACTTGGGGTAGGGCTCCAAGTTTAAATCCTGGGTCCCCTGTCAGCATTTAGAAAAAGCAAATCGGAGGATACCGTGTAGACGCCGCGGGGGCAGAGTTCCCGCCAACAAGTCCTTGCGAACCGGTGGCTTAGGACTGCCTATGAGTTCCCCTGGGGGTGCGCCTGTTAGATTACAGGTGACTCTGTTTCTGTGCGTTCCCTCACAAGGTAGATGCTTACACATCGTGCTGCTGCTTAGCGTGGATTTAAAAAAAAAAAAAAAAAGAGGTAGGGCAAAAGCAAAGTAGCTACTCTGAGAAGGCAGGGTTCCCGTCAGGTGCCCCGACAGTCGTCTTGCCTGTGAGGGGAGGCCAAGCCTGTGCACCTGTTAGAACCTCTACATGCTCAGCTTTACTATAGTGGTGTTAACCAGCTTTTTCTGATGGAGGCCCAATTGTCCCTATTCCAAGGAAGTACAGTTAAACACTCTTTTTACCGTCTACCTTTTGATCCCTTCCCCAAGCTTGGGGAGGGAGGAAGCAAGCTTCCATCGGAATGCTTGTGACCTAGGTGTCCACTCAAGCATATTAAGTGGGAGCTCTGCACAGTTCTAGGAGTTTTCCCTTTACCTGACTTAACAGAAATTTGACTTCCATTCAATAAATAGAAAAACAAAGACCACTAAGGAAGGTGGACACAGAGCACTTTGGCGATTTCTGGATTATTACCAGTGGCACCAACAAAAGAAAAAAAGCAAAATCTTTGAAGCACTGGAAGGCACTTTACAAACGTCTCATTATGAAAATGATGGTTAAGGAAGGATTCCTTTGAAATTTAGCAGCAGGAGAGAAGCAACAAGGCAGACCTGGGTTGCTCAAGAGGTGCCCAAAGGCATCATTAACCAAGTGAAAGGGCAGTGTTTGTCCCAGTCTACCCCCTGTACGGAAAACAGGGTAATTGTAGTGGAAGATGAGCTTATACAGTTTCTTTAATTTTAGAATTAACCTCCCCTCCCCGGAATCATCGTAGAAAAAAATAGAAAATACAAAGAGGTAAAAATGAAGACAAAAGGAAGGGGGGGTATTATAAATAAGCCTCCAGTGAATGCTCTTATCCAGTGATTTCCTTGGATAAATTTCTGGAGCTTAGTATAGCTAGGTTGAAGGAGTTAATGCATTTTTTTAGGATATTTAAGATTGCCATATCATCCTCTAGGAAAGTTATGCCACTTTACCTGCTGTCTAACAATATACAAGAGGATTTTTTTTCCTATATCCCGCACCCCACTCACATTCTATATTACAACCACTCTTTCATTTCTGCCAGATGGATAGGAGGTATGCTCTTGTCTTCTTTTGTATTTCTTTAGCCACAAATGAGATTAAACATTTTTCCTGTTGTCTTTTAGTATTTCTTCCTTTATGATGATGCCAGTTTATGTCCTTAACCTATTTTTTTTTTCCAGTGGGAATGTTCTCCTTTTTCTGACTAGAGGTGCTCTTCATAAAAGCACGCTGTTCTGACTTCTGACCCTGCCCTTGTAATCGGACAATCTTTATTGACTCGAAGTGCCAGTTCTCTTCCCTCTAGCATAGCAAACATTTGGCAAGACTGCAACCATAAATTACGGAAAGAACTGACGTGATCTCAGTAGAGTTATTAGGGAGACTATGCAAAAGCATTATTAGAGAAATTCTTGGAAAATACCAATTGTATACTTTCTGCTTAGTAGCTTGCATGCCCCAACATCTTTACAGTTCATGGTGCCTTTTTTTTTTTTTTCTCATTTAGAACAACTCTTGATGAGCTGTTTTTACTAAATGTATTTTACTAACTCATTTTGTTTGCTTTCCTTCCACTGATAACCAGGATACCATAATCCACAACTTTTAATTTTTGCCGGAAATTTGCCTCAGTTTTATAAGACTCTCTGGCTTTACCATTTGAGTCCTGTACTTGAATGAACTTTGAATCTAAACAGTTCAGGAGCTAGGTTTTGAAATAGTATAGCAGGAGAGGTTTCCCAAGGGTGGAAGCAGGTACATCTGTGCATTTGCATTTGTGTAGCCACAAATCTCTATGTTAGTTCTTGCTTGAAGGTACAGGATTCTGAAATGGGGAGAAGGAGAGAGAGGAAGAAAAAAAATAATTTCAGCTGGATGATGGATTAATACAGATGAAGGATCACACAAGAAAATTTAAGTAAATAATCTAGGTAATCTGGATACAAATAATTTCCAAAAAGATAAACTATATTAAAGTTTCATGTATTATTATAACTAGTTTACTTAACAGACAGAAAGTGGTCTTCTATTTGGGAAAATCCAATGTGAAAATCAATGTGAGATATGACTGCAGGTACTTCATCTCAGGCATTTAAAAAATACGGAAAAGGGGCACGTGGGTGGCTCAGATCGTTAAGTGTCTGCCTTCAGCTGGGGTCGTGATCCCAGGGTCCTGGGATCAAGCCCTGCAGTCGGGCTCCTGGCTCAGCGGGAAGCCTGCTTCTCTCTCTCTCTCTGCTTCTCCCTCTCCCTCTCTTCTCCCCCTGCTCATGATCTCTCTCTCTCTCTCTGTATCTCTGTGTCTCAAATGAATAAATAAAATCTTTGAAAAGGAAAAAAATAATAATAAAAAATATGGAAAAACAATGAAAGATATATTTTTCTGCAGCATTTTCCATGCCGTTGGATGTGGAAATCAAATAGTATGCAATAGGAATAAACTGTGTTTTCTACATTAGAATCATTGGCTCTCAAAGGTTTGAGTGAGAACTTAATGGCCATCTAATTCAACCATCTGATATCATTGAGTATCTTCATTCTCTTAAAAAAATAAAATTCCATCCTACAAACTGTATTTCAAACAAAATGAGAAGCAAATAGGACAGAAATTTCACTTTTTTTTTTTTTTGAGTTGGGGGAGAAAGGGAGGGTTTTAACTCTATGAAAGCTTGTGTAATCTCCTTTAACATGTTCAACTTTCATAGAATAAACAGCTTTGGCAGCATGACAGTTAAATCACTGAGGTGTTTCATTTTGCAACATTCTCTCATTCATATCCTCTACCATTGGCTTGGTGAAGTTCAAAGGCCGTAGAGCAAAACAAGTACAAAATAGCAAAAGGGAAAGAGGAAGAAAAGAGTAGAACATGGAGAGGATCTTACTCCTTTAAAACTATCTTCAGAACTTTCTAACAAGACTGTTGGTACCCGGAGGACGATTGGCATCACCTCTTAGAAATGTGGATGTAGCTGATGTCTCAAGGCCAACTTTAGAGACAGTAAACATTACCTAAATCACTGCCACTCCGACAGTGGGCAGGCTTATAGGATAGCCCAATAATTCTTAAAAAGAAGATGAAGGAGAAGGAGATGTTGGAGAGAAAAGGAATTTTAATTCTAAAAATATACCTTATTTCTTCCTGAGTAGTACTGCAAATTTCTGAAAGTAGTAGAAACATCTTCTAATTTCCACTCGGATGATTTCCCAGGCACAGTAACTGTATTTCTTTTCTTTCAGGAAGTTGTCTATCCTATTGAAGTATCTCCTCAGTTCTAGATTGCTCAGCTGGGATACCATAGCTCCTGACCAGTTCATTCCGTTCTGTTCCATCTCTTTGGAGTCTTCCTTTTCTTTCTCCTCTTCCTCCAAGCATTGTTCCAAGTACTGCAGTTGCTGATAGAGTCCGATTTGGATTTGTTTCAGATAGTCCTTTTCCCAAGTGGTTTTGAAGGTGTGCTGACTGAAGATGTTGAAGGCCTGTATGGACATTTCATAGAAGGCCTCCTTGATGTACCTTTTCACAGGCTGGGTGTGTGATAGGATCTCTTGGGGCAACTCAAAAGCTGTGGTTTCTTGTAGGCACTCTACAGGAAATGAACTGCTCGTATTGCTCAGAAGTCTCAGATTTTGCCAGGTGACTTTCCTCAGGTGAAAATGCAGCAAGTTACAGTCCAGAGAGAGGATGCCAGTGATAAGAAGACCCACAAGGCATGCAGGCCACACACACATCCGAAACACGTCAGGCTTAGTGCTCATTTTCTTTTCCCCAAGCTAAAAAATCCACCAGACTCAAGGTTGACAGTGATGTTTTAGGTCTTAAGTACTCCTTCGTGTGCCTTTATACACCTGAATAATCTTCAGTGGGGAGGAGTTTTCTCATTCCTCATTTTATGTTTCTCAGGGTTTCAGCCCCTTTCCTTTGCCTCTGAGGTTTGTTTTGACTTTGGGTGACTACGCTGACTTTGGAAATGCTAATCTTTTTCTTTAAAGTGAGCAAAGCATTACCATTGCATTACCTTAGTTGTCTGGATGACCCATCCCAGTACTATAGGATTGTCATAACAAGATTGATAACAGAGTATTTCAGAAAGAACTGAAAGTTCTGACTATACCACTTATTCAACACTTACATAAGAGAGCTATCCATTAAAGAAATTATCATTATTATTATTTTTTAATTTTTTTGGTATCTGGCTATATAGCCGAACATCTTCTCTCATTGAATTAATCATAGACATTGGCCACATGACTTTAATTATTTGATTGCAAGACCACCAGAATATAACATAGCTTAGTTTTCTCTGATCTTGTTAAATTAAGCTTCTCTATTTGGATATTTTCTCTTTATTTTACTTTTCTGTGTTTCAAAGAAGATGAAAAACAGAGTTGGTCAATTGAACATGGCACTTACTATAAGCTGGCTTGGTTTTCTGTTGTCATTAGAAAATGTTGATATTCTCCAACTATCCTTTCCTTTAGTTAAACCTAAACTAGCGCTTTCCATGGCTGCCTAACATTACACATGCCTCTGATACCTATCATAGAAGTACTTACTACCTATATTACTCTATGTATGTGCTCTCTAAATTCTGATTTTGCAGATTTTATGATTTTATGAGGTGACTAACCTGGAAAAATCATTTGGAAAATGAGCCCTTTAATATTTTATAATTATAACATTATAAATTGACAAAACCTTTCTAGAGAGCAAAATGATGATATGTATCAAAAGTCTTAAAAATGTACATGGTCTTTGACTCAATAGTTCTTCCTCTAGGAATTTATCCTCAAGAAATAACGATTGACATCTTTAAAGACTTAGCTGTCAGGAAGTTTATCACAGAAAAAAAATGGAAAACAACTTAAATGTTCAGTAGTAGATAGGTGGTTAACTAATTCATCAGTAGAAAATTTCTTTGTAAGTATTAAATATTATGTTGTGGGAATATATTTGGTCACTTGTTTAAATTCACTTTGTAGTTTAAAACCAAGCTTACATGGATAGTATATAGAGTCTGATAGCATATTTGTGAAATACCTACATGTGCATATATGTGCAGAAAAAAATCTAGAAGTGCACATGCTACAAATATTTTCTCTGACTAGAAAAATATGCGTTTGCAGTGTGACCAATATGTACTGCTTTATTTGCTTAAACATTTCCATTCTGGGATACTTTCAAAGGAAATGTGAATTTACCCCAAGACTCAGTTCTCATTCCATAGAATAACATAGAGTATGTGGGAGTTCAGTGTACCATTTTTTTAACTTTTCAATAAAAATATATATGTTTATATATATATACATATATTATTAAACATACACACAGAGTCTATAAAGTGCAAAGCATCTCTGAAGGCCATACCTGCTTATATAGCTCATATAACTTCTTCCATCTAAAACTTGTTACCTTGTCCTAGGCAGAACTGCTTGTCCCTCTTGGGGGCTTTTAAATGCTTTGTCCCCCTTCATTATGGCTTTTTAAAGTGCATAATTGTTTTAAGTATTGATTTCCCAGCTTTGTATACTTCTCCCTCCCCTACCCACTTAGAATGATTAGACTACTTTGCACTTATTTGAGACAGTTCAGCCTTACTAACCAAACTCATAGTTTGTTCACTTGAATTACTGTGCTACGAGGTTCTGCTCATAGGTGTTGGAGGTGGCTGCAGATTTGGCTGTTGTCAACCATCTTGAAGGTCCCTCTATTTTCTACCATGTACAGTTTTGTCATTTTATCCTGCTCACCCCAAATTTCCTCCCTTTATAGTCATTCCGTATCACATCCTCATTTATTCAAAACTGCATTTTTATTTTTTATTTTTATTTATTTTAAAGATTTTTATTTTTTATTTATTTGTCAGAGAGAGAGGGAGAGCACAAGCAGGGAGAGTTGCAGCAGAGGGAGAAGCAGGGAGAGAGAGAAGCAGGCTCCCCTTTGAGCAAAGAGCCCGATATGGGACTCCGTCCCAGGACCCTGGGATTAAGACCTGAGCCGAAGGCAGATGCTTAACCAACTGAGCCACCCAGGCATCCCTCAAAACTGTATTTTTAGCTAGTACCACATACCAATCACTGGGTAGGTCTTGAGGATGGAGGAATAAGGTATAGTCCATGATCTCCGGGAGTCCATTATTGAAGAAGCAGGCACATTCTGAGTGTGTTAGGTAGCAGGAGTAATTCATAGGTCTTCCCTACAGCATGGACATCATCCCCATGTGCTGTAAATGTTAATTGATGCTGATGGTGACAAGATTCATGACAAAGAAGGAGAGATGACTGACAAGCATATCTTCCACTGTTAGCTTTTTAAAAATTCTTTTTTTTAAAAAAGATTTTGTTTATTTATTTGACAGAGAGAGACACAGTGAGAGAGGGAACACAAACAGGGGGAGTGGGAGAGGGAGAAGCAGGCTTCCTGCGGAGCAGGGAGCCTGATGCGGTGCTCGATGCCAAAACCCTGAGATCATGACCTGAGCCAAAGGCAGACACTTAACGACTGAGCCACACAGGCGCCCCAGCTTTTTAAAAATTCTTATCTATGTCTCATTTTGCAAGTAAAAATACGGAACACCCATGCAATATTTGGGAAGTACCTGTACTAAAAAATCACTCATCATGTACCCCAAATTCAAATTTAACTGGGTGTCCCATTATTTCACCTGATAATCCTATCCACCATACAAACTCCCGTTGACCTCTTAGAGTAGAACTCAGGAAGCCCTTTACAGGAAACTATTCCTCTGCTAGCTGCTCACCTCATGCACAGGTGCATTCAGTTGCATAACTTTGTGCTGGATTTACTTGTGTGCATTTCCCTAAAAACTGTGCACACCACACTCCCAAGGGGCACCAGTCATACTAAAAATCTTATATGGATGCATGCACATGTGTACACACACATATGTACAAATTGCTCTGATCTGAAGCATTACTGGATGATCAGTCATAGGTCTTGCCTCTGTTCTGCAAAAGCCATGCCATGTGAGTATATCTCAAAATATCAAAAAAACTGAAAAGAATGACAGTGTAAGGAAATGTTTTTATCACAAAATTTGTTACAACTGCTCCATCTGTCATTAGTATGTTGCCATAGCTAATGATATTTCCGTGATATCTGCCCTTATGTCTCTAGCATGTCTTGAGATCATTTATATGTGGTCAGGGGCTGCTCTGTTGTTGATAGAACTGTGTAAAGTCCATATGGATTACAAGTTGCACAATAATAGGCAAGACACAATGTGTTTGACAAAATGGAGATGAGACATTTCAGTCTAGACAGGATTGCTGTGATTCAGCTCCGGAGCATTTAGTATTCTCTGGTAGGATTTATTGCTCTCCATGAAAAGCAAGTTTCAAACCAAGGTGAGCGTAATGTGTTGATCATCTGTCACTCACTCCACTCTTGCTGTTTCTTCCCAGACATGTCCTCTTGTCTGGGGTAAATATTTATTTATTTATTTAAAAGATTTATTTATTTACTTTTTTGAAAGAGAGAGAGAGAATGAGCAAGCAGAGGGAGGGGGAGACAAAGAATACTCAAGCAAAATTCCTCCTGAGCACGGAGCCTAATGCAGGGCTCAATGGGCTCAACATGGGCCTGGACATGGGGCTTGACATGGGGCTTGACCCCAGGACCTTGAGAACATGACCTGAGCCGAAATCCAAAATCAGATGATTAACTGATTGAGCCACCTAGGCACCCCTATCTTGGATAAATATTTTAAAAAGTAGTTGCCATTGCAGAGAGGACAGGGTCTTACTTTAATTACAGTCAGCTTGCATGCAGTCATAGGTTTCCTGACATTTATAAATAACAAAGAAAGGCATTATGGGAAAATTTAAGTGGACTTTTCTTAGACTGACGGAAGACTCACATGCTCCAATTTTTAGGATTTCTTTAGGGTCCAAGCAATGCTTGGGTTTGGGGGTAGTGTCCAGGAATAATCTACTGGAGCCAGGGGTTGTGGGAAAGGATCTCTTCTTGCCAAGACCCTTGCCCCTTGGTAGCCTGTGAAGAACAGAATCTAAATAATAGAATGTGGGGTTGGAAGGACACTTAGAGATAGACTATTGGGTCAGAGGGGTGAATAGCAAAGGAGGAAACTCTGAATTAAGTCTGCCACCCCTAGTATTTCTCAAAGTTATTTAGAATTCTATAGATAATGACTGGTTTCCCGGATTCCTGGGTCAGTTCAGGCCTGGGGAAGTGGCTTGGAATGAGTTTTCGGAGAGATTTCCCCATGTCTGAAATTAATGTGTTTATGTATTCATTTACTTATATCTTCAGTGCTTAACACATAGTATATGTTCAATAAATATTTATTGAACAAATAGGTGTATGTTTCACTATTTTACCCTATGACTTTATCTTAATTTAAATTGAATTTCGGATCAGTTCAGCAACCTCTTGGTAGAACTGTATAGCTTTGAGCAAGTCCCTTAAACTTTCTATACTTCATCTGTAAATAGGGATAATGAGAACCCCATTAGGTGGTTGTGGAGATATAAATTGCTGAGAATGGTGCCTGGTACATAGTAAGTGATCAATAAATGATACACACCATCATCATTGTTGTTGTCATCGTCATCATCTGTTGCCTATAGTGTTAGACACAATGACAGATTCTAAGAATACAGTGGCAGAAAAGCCAGATGTAGTCCCTGTCCTTGCAGAGGTTCCTGGAGGCAGTGGGTCCTGAGCTGAATCTTGAAAGGCAAGAACTGATGGAAGTTTGAATTAGGACAATGATAGTAGGTATGGAAGGGAATTATCTAGGAGGTAAGATTGGCAGATCTTGATAAGTGATTTGAAGTGGGAGGCTGAGGAATTGGAACCAGAAAAGGGAAAAGCCCAGTTTTCTAACTAGGTATATGGTTGTGCCACCAACGTAGAGGCAGCATATGAGAGGAGCAGGCTTTGGGGAGCAACTGGTGGGTTTTGTTATAGGTGAGTTATTTGGAGTTGGCTGTTGGGATAGCCAAGTGGAGATGTTCATCCAGCAGTTGGATGTGTGGGACTAAATGAGGACAGGAGACTGATCTAGATGGGAGAGAGAGATTTGAAATTATTAGCAGAAACTATAGGTGATCCTTTAAGACCATAAGAATCAGTTGGTTTGTCTAAGGAGAACATGTAAGGTAGGAAGAGACGTGTGAGCGAGTATCAGAACCCTAAGCATCACCCGTGTTTAAAGAGGGGGTAGTGGAAGAGGAAACTGACAAGGACGGTGACAGAGGCGTGAAGAACATGAAGATGGAGTATTTTGACTGTCTGTGCCTCTTTGTCCAGATGACTCCGCATAATCCTTCTCAACACAGCACTCGTAGGCAGCCATTCCCAATTACACTGTATTTGCCGTCATTGATCTAGACCTAATCCCATGTTATAGATGAGCTGTTTGAAGGTCAGAGAGGGGAATTAATTCATTTAAGTCAGGTAAATATCTGTGAGACCTTGGCAGATGTCAGCTAGATTGAAACCTGGTTTTGATTACCTCACTTCTACTATTTGGGGCTATAGAAGTTGGGGGATGTATTGGTTTCCTATGACTGCCATAATAAATTTCCACAAACAGCCTGGCGTAAAATAAGAAATTTATTCTCTCACAGTTCTGGAGTCTGGAAGTCCAAAATCAAAGTGTCATCATGGCGTTTTCTCTCCAAACCTAGGGAAGAATCTTCTTCTGCCTCTTCTAGCTTCTAGTGATTGCTGATAATTCTTGGTGGTCCTTGGCTTGTTAGGTACATCACTCCAGTCTCGCCTGCATAGTCACATGACATCCTCCATGTGTCTGTGTCCCTGTGTCTTCCAGACATTGCCTTTATGTATTTTTTGGTAGCAGTCTGCGTAGTTGTTATTAATAAGAGAAGACACTATTTATTTTGCAGTTACTAAGTAGCGACTGTTCATATAAATTATCATTATTTCTCATACCCATAGTACAATGCAGATGTTATTATCCTTAATTAATTAATTTATTTTTAAGATTTATTTATTTGTCAGAGAGTGAGCACAAGCAGGGGGAGTGGCAGAGGGAGAAGCAGGCTTCTTGCTGAGCAAGGAGCCTGATTCGGGACTCGATTCCAGGACCCTGGGATCACGACCCAAGCCAAAGGCAGACGCTTAACCAACTGAGCCACTCAGGCGTCCATATTTTTTTTTTAAAGATTTTATTTATTTATTCATGAAAGAGAGAGAGAGAGGCAGAGGGAGAAGCAGGCTCCCAAGGAGCAGGGAGCCCAACATGGGACTCGATCCCAGGACCCCGGGACCATGACCTGAGCTGAAGGCAGATGCTCAACCATCTGAGCCACCCAGGCGCCCTCAGGCGTCCATATTACCCTTAATTTAACGAGGAGGAAATGGAAGCTTGGAACTATTAAGGGACCTGCCCGAGATCACATAGCTAGAAACCTACAGAATCAGGATTCAAGCCCAGGTCTGAGGCCATATTGTGTTTTTACAGGATCTAGGGTTGTAACAGGTTTGGCATAAAATCCACTGTGTGTATCTATGCATTAATAGCCTATTTCATTCCCAAAAGGATTTGAAGCAGCTTGTAAAATATATACAAGAGAATACAAAGTATTTAAAGAAATCAGAGTTGAGGAAAAACATGTGTAAGAAAACAAGATGAAATCAGTGGTACAGTTGGAACATAAGAATGCATGTCATAATGTCCAGTGTCATTGAAGAGGGTTGCAAATCCATCCCTGGGCTTTCTAGAAGCAAAGAGGAAATGTGATCTGTTAAAGTAATCACAGTGTCCAAAAGATAAAACAAACCATCAGCAAAGCAAAATCCTTAGTAGAAACAAAGCTTTTCTTGGTACTGAGTCCTGGGAGGCATTTCTCCTCTGGGCCTTCAAGAAGAGAGCACTATGGAATTTCCTGGGTAAAGACCCCAGCAACTGCCTTACAGGAGTGACTACCACCACATGCCTTGCTGGGGTGATTCTTGTAACCTCCCTCTGTGTAGGCAGATGTCACATTGCTCATGTGCAGTTCCCTGGCAGGCATTCTGTGGGGGCTTATTGAGTTTTCTCATGTTGAGTTACAGAATGGAGTTCTTCAGTTCAGCTGGATTGGGATAGCATGTCTTCACCATGGCTCAAAGTGGGGAAAAGTGTGGTCACTTGAGAATGTTGGCATTCTCAGGGACATTCAGTGTGGAGAGACTGCCCTGACATTTCCAGAGCCCCTGCCCAGAGCCAATTCTGCATTTCCTGTTATATGTACAGAGGAACGTCTGGGAAACCTATTTGTAGGCACAACTCTCCTCCAGTTAGTCAGAACTGGGAAAACAAGCTATTCTGTCAGACTGACCCAGTGCCATAAATCAAAGTGAAGTGTGTACTGGATTTCCATATAGTCGTCAGTTTGATTTGCTCCTTTCCTCTAAGCGTGATACTCCTAGATATGGGAATCCAGGAAGTGGCTTGTAGTTTTACTCTGCATTGAGGTGACTTTTGTTTCTCCTGAAAGAGCTTCTTCAGAAGTTGGATAGCTAAAATTCAAAGCCGGGATAGCCTTGTGTGAGACCGTGGATAATGAAATATTAGGACATATCCGTTTGGGATCATCAGTTTTGCAAACTTGGGTATTTTTCATTTAATAGTAAGACTTACTGTGTAGAAAGGGCCGAATGGATGGCCCCAGAACTAAAACGTCTTTATGTTCCCAGGGGAGACACAGTTAAGGGAGCAGAAATTGAGATTGCTTTATAACCATGCCTGCAGGACAGGACAGTGACACTTACTGACAAATGTGATAATACAGTTTCTCATGGATGGTCCATGGGACAAAGAATGTTGAAATTATCTATTGCCTATATTGTCCATCCATTCATCCACCCATCTCTGAGGATATGATGCCTGAAACAATGTAATAGAAAAAAGAAAAGTTCATGTCCTCATAGGGTGTCTAGATTTCCAGACAATAGAGAATAAAATTATAGGGTATTAAAAGTGCTAGGAAGGAAATAAACAGGGCAGGAGGGTAATTGGGGGAGGTGATCACTAAGCTGAGACTTGAAGGATGAAGAAGAATCAGCCATGTAAAGAGCTGGAGGGAGAGCATTTCAGGCAGAGAGAACCGGAAGTTCAAAAGCCTTGATGGAAAAGAACTGGAGATATTCAAGGAACTCAAAGGAGATTAGTTGGGTTGGAGTGAAGGGAATGGGGAGACTGGTACTAGGATAGGTTGAGATGGGGTGGGCGAGAGTTCCAATTCTATCCTAAGACCCGTGAAGACATATGAAAGGATTTTAAGCTAGAGAGTGGTGTGATATGACTTGTGCTTTAGAGCGATTGCTTTGGGCACCCCTTGGGGGGAACCATGTGGAAAAGGGGCAAGAGTGGAAGCAAGGAACCCAGGTTGAGAGTAGATATTTCGGTGTGCCAGGTAAGAGCTGTGGTCGTGTAGATAAAAGTAGGAGCAGTGGAGATGGAGAGAAGACTGATGGGAGAGATGTTTTTAGTAAGTTATTTGGGATGCATTTGGGCCCAGGTCAACAGCTGTGATCACCAAAGGCAGTTTTCCAGAAGTGCCATTGATTATCTATCTACTTATAAGGTCTTTACTGCATTAACCAGACAGTTTTTTGAGAACCAGTAAGTAATCTTATTTGGCATTACATCTTTAACTTGATGGCCTTAAACTTGGTTAGGTCCCTTATACTTTGGACAACAAAATAAATAATTTACTTAATTGGACCTTGGTTGTGGTTGAGGCTTAAATTTCTCAGGTTTTGCTTGAGACTTAAATTTCTGAGAGTGTCTCCTGGTATATTTCCTATGTGTACACAGGACAAATACATATTCCTATACATTTAACATTTAAATAAAATAATGTGTTTTTATGATCAGTTTAAATTATGGATTACTATCAGTGTTCAAATATAATCATATAATTCTGAAGTTAAAGTGATCCTAATCTCTCTTTTACTAAATATAGATGAGAGCCTATACCTCACCACTCCAATTCTCACCAATTTTTTTTAAAAGTCTCAGATATGTCTAATTCTCAGAAATGTCTATTTGCATGAATGCTCTGGCACAAACTGTCCTCCTTTTAAACACTGGTGCTTATGAGGCTGGATCAAGATGTTCTTATCACTGAAATCAAGCGATAGCGGGCTTTTCTGGTGTCACAGAAAAATTAAATCAATTAAAAGAATATTCTATATTTCAAGGTTTTCAACAACATTTTTCTTAAACTTTTGGCACCTTCAGTGGTTTATCTAGAGTAGAACCTAGTCTACAATGATGTCTTAGTTCTAGGTTACTTTGTTATTTTATAAGCTAGTGTCTGATTTGGCATACAATGATTAGATTTACTATTTTATAAATAATCTGTCAGTATTTCATAATTTTGCAAAAATCTCAGGACCTCCTGATGCTAGCTAGCTACTTTAACAAACACATCCAAGACAGTAGAATGGATCAAACATGATAGAAGCATTTCTTACTTATGTAAAGTTTAGAACAGAGGTACTTGGGCTGTGGTTGGCTTTTTTCCAAGCAGCGGTCAGGGACACAGAAACCTTCTATCTTGAGGCTCTGCCATCTTCCATGAGGCTTTCAAGGTTTCAGGGCTTATCTTCTTCAAGCTGGGGCAGAATGGCAAGAGCTGGAGGGGTGTGCATGGGATCATTATATGAGCCGGGCTTGGAGGGGCACACAGGCCCTCCAGCCATATCTCGTTGGTGGGAACTTAGTCACATAGTCATAGTCACAGCTAAGTGCAAGGGATGCCAGGCTATGTGCCCAGGACGGAGAGGGAATAGTGTGATAAACAGCTAGCCCATCTCTGCCATGCACTTGATCTAGCAGGAGAAAGAGTCTAGCAATTGAAATGTGTTGGCACTGGTATGAGTTGGCTTAGGGGTTGGGCTGGTACAATGGAATGCTTTGTAGACACTCAGATTTTCTAAAATCCATAAGCAGCTTTCTAATTGGGTTATTTTCTTTTCTACTGAAGAGCAGTAGCAGAAGTGCTATTGAGATAAAAAATTGTTTTTTTTTCAAAATTATACAAATAAGAGAAATTATTAATTTGGTGGCTTTTAAAAAAAGCATGTTTTCCTTACAAGAAATATATTTTGGTAGAAAGAGACTGTCATTAACTTTCTTTAGAAAACAGAACCCATAGCACTTATTGCCCCATGGGGACCAACATGTAGAAGAAGGTCCTTCAGGATCATTGCTGGGCATCAGCCATGCATCGAGCACAGTGTTACTAAGTTGGCATATAGCATTTCACTTTATCACCAAAAGAATCTGCAGGATTTCATTTTACAGTTTTTCTTAGTTATTTTTTATTTTTATTATTGAAGGTAATCTTATTATTTAGGTGAAAATAAGTGTCTTGAGTATATCATGTTCTAGATGAATGGTATCTAAGAATCATTTCAGAGGTGAAAGGAGATGATCATTTCTAAATGCTGAATCTGTACCACGTGACTTTGTAACTGGTCATTATTCAAAAGATATTTGTTGAGTGCCTACTGTGTGTCAGACACTTTCCAGAAGCTGGAGCTTACTCTGACTCACAGATTCTTTCAGTCTTGGTCTCACCAGCAGATCCGAGGGGACTCGGCCGAACAGCTGTGGTGGCTGCTCAAACAAGCACCAGGGGACAGACCATTCAGTGTCATCCCCTGTACTGAATGCCATTGTGTAGCTGCTTCCTGAAACAATGAAGAAATCAACCGAGACCTGGAAACTCTTCATCAAAAAACAGTTTGTTTGTTTTGTTTATTTTGCCAGTCTTGGTTGCTGTAAGCTGACTTACTCTAAACCAGTTTATATTTATAGAGCCTGTGTTCCGAGTGGCATGTTAAGGAATGCAAAGTGGGTTAAGAGATACCCAGTGAGGAGAAATTAAGCTCTGTGCAGAATATGACAAGTAACAAGACTGGGATGATGAATAAATGCTCTGTGAATTCGCAGATACACAGAGGACCCCTCTGGCTGGAAAGACAACAGGGAGGAGGCAGTGAAGGATAAATAGAAGATACTCGTAGCTTTGGATCCCAGTTCTACCTCTTACTAGCTGTGTGACCGTGGGGGCATGTCTTACCTCATGGAAGCCTCAGTTTCTTTATCTGTGAAAGAGGAACCTTAACACCTCCTCATAGACTTGATGATAAAAATGTAAAGTGCTTAGCCCACGTTAGTGTCTGAAATATGGAAAACCCTCAGTAAATAATACCAGTAAATACAGTAAAAACTCAGTAATGGTTTTGTGCTTTGTTTGTCTTTAAAGTAGCAATATTACCTCATGGGATTGTGGTCAAGATGAAATAAGATGACATAATTAAAAGGGCTGGTATAGCGCCTACCCTGTGGTAAACATTCTATAAATCTTTACTATTATTATTATGGAAGATGTAGGTAGAGAGAAGGCATTTCAGGCATACAGAAGAGGCACATTGCCTGGTCTGTCAGGACTCTAGTGTAAAGGATTTTTTTCAGGTGAGTACGTAGTTGATGGTCATAAAATGTATGAAACATAAATGAAGAGCCTCTTAATTAGGGTTACTGAAGGAAGATGCCAGGATGCAAGAAGAAAGTCCAGTGAGTGATCTCTAAGTATTCTTCTGAGATTCTGTGCTATCTCCCAAGCTTCCAGTGATTTCTGGGAAAGACTACAGTGAATCAAACATCCATGCAGTGGAGTGCCAGGGTCACAGCCCGGAACACACCAGCAGTGAGGCAGTGAACATACTCTTCTTTGTTTTGACAATAGCAACCATTTGCTGAAAGAAGAAACTGTTTTAGTTTTCATGTGGCAATCTGCCTAAGTATTTGATCTGACAAGTAAGGGAGGGAAGCAAAACCCGTAAGTATATTTGGTGACACACCATTTCCTGCTCATTTTCCCCCTTGAGTTTTAAGAGCCAGAGTCAAGGAGAGGGAGAAGAGAAGAATAAGGGGGTGGGGGAACCCACCTAGCTCTCCAGGAAATGAGTCTCCAGGCAGAACTGAGACACCTGAACAATAGGTCACTTCACATACTTTGTGTGAGTCAGTAAGAAGGTTCTGGGTTTGCCAAAGTTCACCTGACGGCTGGTGCAAGAGAAGGACTACTCTCTTATGGCAGGAGGCATGGCTTCAAGCATTAGGCTCTTAAGAGGAGCTGGAGAGGTGTGGAGATGCCTTGCAGAGCTATTTCCGTGGCATTGACCAGAGTTGGAGGACAATGTAGTGCATTATTCCCTAAGTGTTCCATGAAATGTTATGTGAAAAGTAAGTTTCTTTCCTGGGGGACTCCTCCAGACCTTTGAAATGCCAGCATGAGTTCTGAACGTCCAAGGAGGGAAAGTTGAATTCTGTACTCCACAAACTTACTGGAAAGTGATAATTTTTGGTGTAGAATGTACATTAGAGGCTTGAGCAGACACTTGGGCAAAGCTGATTCAGGATCAGAAACACCAGACTAAATCATTTCTTTGTTCTTGCTCTTCCCAGGGGAATCCAGATATAGACACAGGTGTTTTGCTTTTCCAGCAGCCAAATGGGGGTCACTATCTAGGAGAGCACAGTCATTTGGAAGAACCTGATGGGGTATGGTAGGGAAAATAATGACCCTCAAAAGATGTCCACATTCAAATCCCTAGAACCTGTGAATATGTTACCTTACATGTCAAAAGGGACTTTGCATATGTGGTTAGCTTAAAGGTACTGAGGCCATCATCCTAGAGTATTAGGGTGGACCCAGTGTTCCAGAAGGAACACAGCCCTGCCACCCATTTTAGACTTTTTTTTTAAAGATTTTTTTTTTAAAGATTTTATTTATTTATTTGACAGAGAGAGACATAGCGAGAGCAGGAACACAAGCAGGGGGAGTGGGAGAGGGAGAAGCAGGCTTCCCGCGGAGGAGGGAGCCCGATGCAGGACTCAATCACAGGACCCTGGGATCATGACCTGAGCCGAAGGCAGATGCTTAATGACTGAGCACCTGAATGAGAGAGCACAAGCAGGGGGAGCAGCAGAGGGAGAGGGAGAAGCAGACTTCCTGCTGAGCAGGAATCCTGATGCGGGCTCTATCCCAGGACCCTGGGATCATGACCTGAGCTGAAGGCAGATGCTTAACGACTGAGCCACCCAGGCGCCCCTCTAGTCTCTAGACTTTAGGGGAATAGTGAAGAATAACTAAATCCCAAAACCAGGGTTTGGATGAGGAAGAGATAGAGGAATTAGAATGTGTAAATATTCTCTGATGTTGATATTGTGTAGGAGACACAGATCGATGACTCTGTCAATTTAGTTCTAGGTTCTATGTGTCTGGACCAGTTGATATAAAGGTTGTTTTGGGTTCAAATGGAGAATTCTCTCATCTCATTTGATCCAATAGCAGTGAAACCATGACAATAGAGCTTATAGCACTATGCTTAGTGAATGATGCCTAGAAACCGAAGATCTACCTAATTGGTAGGGAGAGGGATTGCATGTGTTTGGAAAAAATAAGAGAGCTGAACTGGTGGCAGAAGAGTGAAGGACAAATGGTCAGGGTCCTTGTTCTTTATGTTGAGCGTGTGCTTTCCCTGAAAGAGCATCAGGGACTATCTAGAGGTAAAATGTAAACTGTAATTTTAAAATTTCCTTTTGACCAGCAACGTCTGTTTTTGTCAAGCAAAAAACAAAGACTGCCCCAAAATACCAATTCTCTGACACTTTCCTTTGCTGGAAGTATATTACTTTCCTTAATATGGAGTCCTCCTCTCATAAATAGCATTAAAAAAGTTTTTTTTTTTTAGATCGTATTGCTGTAATTGGAGTTTTAAATGAAGACTCTCTTCATCTGTTCAGGAAGGACACCTGTTTGTGCTTTCTGTAATTTAAATTGCATAATAAGGCAGCTCTGCAAAGGAACTTTGTGTTTATCACAAGATACCTTATAGGTAGAAAGTCATAGTTTTCCCAGTACTGGGAACTTGAGACATAGAAAGAAACTAAAGAAGGTGAAACAGACTCAATTAAAGTGACTTTGGCACCTCAGTTCTGGATTTCTGGTTTCTCGTCATCTCACTTTAATGGGGATTTTTTAAATTATTATTTGGAAGTTTTTCATAGTTCTGAGGTCTAGTCAAGAATGCCACAGCATTTAAGAACAAGATGCAGTTGTTAGGTGTAAAAGACAGAAATCTAAGTTGAGATTTTCTGTATAAGACTAATTAAAAGGTTGATTTTTAGGTGAAAAATTCACAAACATTTAGAGATACCTGTATATTGTGAATCAGTTCAAAATGAAACTGAATGGTAAAATTATAATTCTGTCTGATATGAGACAGCCCTGAAGTTGTAAACAATATCTAAAAAAAAATTATGCCCCCAAGTTGAAATCCTTCAGTGTTAGAATACACTGTTTTCCTGTACCGACAAACACACACACACACAAAGCCATTCATTTCCTGCTTTAACTTGTCCCTTGGAAGGTAGGATAGTGGCGTAATATGACTCATTTCCCTCACAAACTGGATGTTGCCATTCTAACGAGAAATGGCATGGGTGGAAAGCAAATTAGTAAATATTAAAGTGTCCTAGACAACTGTTTATTAAAGTTGGACAGTGAATGGTGGAATTATTCCTCTGAAAATGTACATTGGATTAAATGTGATTAATATTCCAGTTATTAGATAAAGATGTCTTAACCTGACACATTTCCTTCCCATGTGCTTTAAATGAGGACCCTGAGTTCATCTTGCTGGAACTATTAGAATAGTGATTCGTTTACATGATTACTTGCTTTATAAGCCTAACGTGTTAATAGGCTTGCTTTCTTAGTCATACTTTAGAGAAGGTTTTTATTTGATTGTTGAATCATAAGGAGACAGGGTTCTTGGATTCCAGCCTCATCCCCTGGCTTAGATGTGATTTTGCTTTGTTCCTTAGCCTTTTCACACACAAAAGAAATAAATTATTAGCAGTAGCTCTGAGTTGTAAAAATAAGTGCATTTGCCTGTTTAAATCCTCAAGTAAAATCTTTATTTTTTTCCAATAAAATCTTTAAATTGTAAAACTCTAGTACATTACTCATATTTTAATAAAAGGAGGAAAACACACCCCAAATGAATTTAGGAACTTGATTAGGGTAAATTGGTCAGTTTAAAATTTAAATTCATGATTCTTTTCTAGTCCATTTTCTGGATGGTAATTGATGCATATACAGATAAATTTAGTAACATGCACTTTAAAAATCCTATTTAAGATCTTATTCTTTGAATCAGAGGGTTACATCCTGGTAGTCTATTTTGGCCCTCAGAGATGTTTTATTTGTTCATAGAAAGCACCGATTTTTCTTTTTAGTTGTCAACCTCTAGAAACATGGAGACTTCACATAAAAATTAAGATTGCCAGTTACTCTTGAAAAATCAGGGACGCCTGTGTGGCTCAGTCGATTAAGCTACTGATTCTTGTTTTCTGCTCAGGTCGTGATCTCAGAGTCTTGAGATCAAGCCCCGGAACCCTCACCCTGAGGGGCTCTGCACTCAGGGCGAGTCTGCTTGAATTTCTGTCTCTCTCCCCCTGCCCCTCCTGTTCCTGCGTGCTCTCTAAGATAAATAAATAAATTAAAAAAAAAGAGAGAGAGAGAGAGAATAAAAATCAGAAAATCCAGCATTGCTAGGTTTTATCCCCACATAAGCAACAGCTGCCAGTGCTGAGTAACTGCCCCCCTTAAATGGTACGTGTGCCCCAGCAATATTTGTCTCTTCCCCTCTGCCTGACAGCTCAACACACTTGAGTATGAGACCCTGATTCTACAAATCAGTTTTCTCCCTTGGCCTAGATAGGAAAATTCTGGCATTGAGAATAAATAATTTAGGCATCATTAAGTGGTATTTGTATTCAAAGAGATTAGATACCTGCAGGAAGAGTTACGGTACTGCTGCCTTGAACTGTTATTTCCTAAGAAGTTAGTTCTAACTTTTTTCTACGGGTTTGTCCAAAGATGCATTTGCAAAAGACTGTGGCATAACCAGCCCTCCCCTCCCAACATACACATATCACACGCTTACTCTAGCAACTCCTCTAATTAATGGTCTAGCACAGCTCATAAGATTCCCAAAGCCAATTAAACAATGCTCACCCTGTACCTCCCAGTAGATTGGAGAGTAGCTTGGCCAAGGCTGTGATTGATATGAAAAGTAACAACGTATTCTTAAGCACTTTTAGCACTGTTGTTACTCTGTGAGGCACAAGCTTTCAACACAGTGGCCTTTTATCCTCTGTGCTTTTGGAGTGTGAGAACACCACGAAGGCTACAAGCTCCACAACGTTCCTGGGCTGGGAATAAAGGCAGGGGAGGGGAGTAAGGGGGGGTGGCGGGCAGCAGGGGAGTGACAGTCGGGGGACTGAGCTGGCAGCTGTCATCTGAATAGTATTTCCCTCTTTCATTATCCCGTTGTCCTAAACCTCCATCCATTCATATTCATGGTTTCTACCTCTCTGCACACGGCCAAGGCTAACTTCCTTTGCACATTTTATTTCCTTGTCTGTCTGGGATTTTCATTTGGATTTCTAAGAATCATTGAACTGTTTCAGAAAAAAGATCAGCTAGTAGAAACTGGAGATGGTTGGTAGAGTCTCCTGGGAGGAATTTATTTAAATATAACAAGTTAATGCCAAATTTACATAGTAAGTTAAGTTTATGTTCACTGGTCTTTATTTATTTTTGTTTATTTCCTACTAATCTGGTGATTATTTAGTTCCACATGTATGAATGCTATATTCATGTCATAAGAGAAAAAAATGAGGAAAACATTTTATATTCTAATTACCCAAGGAATACATATTTAGTATAGAAAATAAAACTACAAAAATTCAAAATTTAAAATTACCCTATTCTACCATCTAATTATTGTTAACTTTTGAGTTTCTTTTCAGTAAAACATGTATGTATACTTTTTTAGGAAATTGAGATAATTTTAGACATGCTCTTTTATCGTCTACTTGTTGAAGTGTAATACTAAGTCATAAATATTTCCATATCTTTAGTTATTGTATTAAAGCTTTTAAAATATCTCTGTAGAATTACATTTATGGGTACTCCATGATTGATCTATTTTTAGTAAGATAGGTTTTTCACATCCAAGCTTTGTGCACATCTATGATTTTTCCTTTGGAAAAATTCCCAGAGGTAATTTATAGGTCAAAAGGTATAATTGGGCTTTATGGTGACCCCTAGGAAGGTTGAAGGAACTGAATAAACCTCCCAATGGCATTTTATGAGAGCTCTAAATAGGGAACTTTTCTGAGGATGTCTTTTTGGGAAGCTGCTCTCAATATTCTTTGGCTGCTTTTACCTAGATTTTTTTTTTTAACCCAGATATTTTTACTCTGTGAAAAAGACAACCATTTAAGTTTCTTGGTTTATAGGAAAATGTTTGGAAAAAGCCTAGGCCATCTTAACCATCATCCTAATTAACATTTGTTTTATATCATGAATGGAAGACCAGCTCTTCTGTAAGAAAACATAAAAGTCAGCTGGGGAACATGTATTTGCTTTGAGAACTCTTGGGACTAAGAAAATAAAATACTTAATAATGACAGCATAATGAGGCCATAGGGGTGCTGACAATGTTAATTAAAGAATGATTTTAAAGTTCTCCAGAAGCCCAGGGAGAGTGTGTTTTGTAGGCCACTTTGCTGAGAAGGATGCAGTTCAGAACAGGTAAATTCCTTTACTGACAAACACTAATATGTTGTAACTACCTGGGGTGACTTAAGTCAGAGCTAAATTTTAAAGCACATCCAATTACAGTTCCTCTCTTATAAATGTAATGCACCGTATTTATTGGAGTCATTATTCTCTTGAGAAGATGAAGCACAGTAACCACACCCTATTTTTAAATATTTAGGCTACAGAGCTAAAATTTTAAACATATCTGGAGAGGTTTAGAAGTAGATATTGTACTGTTTCTATGCAGTGTCCCGATTTGCAGCAAAAGAGCTATAGGAACACAAGCCCTGACCTGACCAACTGAATTAGAACTTAAGGCTCTGGTCAAAAGAATCATGTTGCATAAATAGGTCAAATATGGACAGATGCTTCCTGCTGTTGTCTAATGAAACTTAAATTTTCAGTGGTCCCTCTGAATTTAACAAGGTCCCTAATTCCTAGCAGTAAAACTGGTGGTGATTCTAGTAGGCAGCTTGGCAAATGTAACCTCCTCTTGTCCATGCAGTAAGACTAACCATGTAAAGATTACATGACTTGATTGTACAACCTGATGCCAGCGTGAAACCCCAGTTGGAAAATTCACTATATTTTGTCATAAAAGCAATGAAGGTTTTTTGTTTGTCTTTAGTGATTCTTAATCACTTAGGAAATCTATAAATTGGAGTAGTATAGAGGGATAAAGCTGTTACATGCCTTAGAAGAGAATCTGTACTAATTATTATAATATGTTGCCAGCATGATTGTTTTGTAAGACATGTCCCACTGAGGTCCTGGGAACTGTAGCTACTGGTCTCCTAAGGACAGGAGACCTTCCATGAAAAAAGAAAGTTCTGGATCTTTGTTTTTGTGTTACAGTAAAGGGAACTCTGAAATGTTTATGTTTAGACTGAATGTCCAAGATTAATCTTTCCTGATGGTTTTTTTTTTTTAAGATTTATTTATTTGACAGAGAGAGCACAAGCAGGGGGAGTGGCAGGCAGAGGCAGAGGGAGAAGCAGGCTCCCCACAGAGCAGGGGGAGCCCGATGTGGGACTCAATCCCAGGACCCTGGGATCATGACCTGAGCCGAAGGCAGTCGCTTAACCAACTGTGCCACCCAGGCGCCCTTTCCTGATGGTTCTTTTGCTTGAATATCAAGCTCAATAAAGTACTTAACACCAACAACACTAATAATATATGAAGCTGGTCCAGTAATTAATAAAAATGAAGTTCAAACCCATTTAGATTTTTATACATCAACCAATAGCAATTCCCCTGAATTTTATTCATTCACCACATTCATGTATCCGTTCCTTCATTCACATATTAACACGTACCTGAATTGAGTGTCTTAAGTTGAGTGCGGCAGACACCCGGAGCTGTTAAGGTTGGGCTGGTTGAGCTTCTTGCCCTCAAGGAGACCACAGCTCAGTGGCACAGAGAGAATTCTAATAGTGTGGTGAGTGCTACCAGCCAAGTGCGACTGATGTGTGCAGGCACAGGGATGGAACAGCTAGCCCTGCCTCAAAGTCTGCTCTGTCTCCCTCAGCTTCATTCATCTTATTTTAATTTCGGGTTTTTTCTAGAGCCTGTCTGCTCCAGTTATGGCACCTTCTGTCTCACAGGCAGTTTGTTAGAAACGCAGCCATCTCAGACCCCATGCAGACCTGTTGAATCCTGATTTGCATTTTAACAAGATTCAAATTTTGTGATGTGATTAGAACTCCCCCTCTGTAAATCAGAGAGGTACCATTACCAATATATGCTCTTGCAAGGGTGAGCAGAGAGCGTGCACTCTTCATCAATGAGTGTTGGAATAATTGAGTAATAATAGCTCCCTTTTGATGTGTCTATTGCTTGGCAGTGTGGCTCCTCAATGACTCAAATACATGATTTTACTCATTTCCCTGTATAACTCATTTCTCTGTGTAACCTCAAGAAAAGAATACTTATTCCCATTTCGTACATTGGAAAACAGAAGCTCACAGAGTTTAAGGGATGTGTCCAAGGCCAGGCAGCAAGTAATAGCTGAGCCAGAGTATAAACCCAGGACTGCTTGCTTCCGAAGCCTTGCTCCTGTCCCTGCAGTACCTGCACAGACTCCCCAGTGCTGGAGACCTATCCCTGAACACTTGCTTTACACTGTTCCCTTTTATCTGTCAGTTTCATGATGGAAATTTAGTCCACCAAGCCCAACCAGCTCTAAAAGTGGAGTTACTTCTTTTCTGCCCCAAATATAATTAATAATTGCTCTAAACTTGCTAGCATGAAGCCCTGGGCAGCTGCCAGGTCCTGAAGGCAGTTTTGGTCAGTGGTCGAATCCCACTGGTCTGCTTATTTACAGTTTTAGATGTTAGATGAATTACTTCTCTGCAAATCTTCAGGTAGACCCCACCTTGAGGGATCATTTGGGGAATAGTTGGCTGGCAGATGACCTATCAGAAACCTGGGCCTTAAGAAGACTGTTTCTTTGCTATGGGATATATTTTACTCAGGGAATGCTTTTTGGATCAACTTTTAAAAGATTTTTTTAATTCGTGGCATCTGCTTTTCTTTTCAAGTTTTTTTCTATTCAATGAAAGGAAAAGTGTAACATTTTACAATCATTGTAATAAGTGTGAACATTATGAGGTTATATGAAGACAAGTTAATACTCTCCTTTAATTTTCCTTCCCACTTCTTCCTCCCACTTTCTCCACAGATGGGCTTGCATCGTTCCACACCTTTCTCCTTCCTCACACTCATGTGCATATGCAGGGTTTTCAGTTTTACAGAAAATACTCCGCTATTGGCTTTTAATATGTCATGGACATCCCTCTCTCTGCTCTCCAATCTCACTTGCAAAATTTATTTTTCTTCACTACAAGGATTCTCAATTGGAGCAGGGGAAAATGAGACTATTTCAGTTTAGCTATGTCAGACTGAAGTTTAAGGAGCTATGCCTGTAGAGGTAGTGATGCAAAATAAAAGGTGCTTTTAAAATGTGAAAATGCCTATATTAATCTGTAAGAAATTATCTTTCTGATCTATATTATTGAAAAAGAGTGGTTTATCCTGATATACATCTTTTTCTCTATTCTCCAAAACTAAATTGAGTGATAGTGACTCTTTCTGGACAGAAAATATGCCTTATTCTGGCAAAATTATTGCAGCACCTACAATGTTCTAAAAGTATTCTGCACTCATTTCTATTATTATTATTATTTTATTTATTTTTTCATCGTGATAAGTGTACTGTTAAATCCCTATCACCTATTTCATCCATCCCTCCACCCACCTGCTCTCTGGTAACAATCAATTTGTTCTCTGTAGTTAAGAGTCTGTTTCTTGATGTGTGTGTGTCTCTCTCTTTTTTTCTAAGTTCATTTGTTTTATTTCTTAAATTCCACGTATGAGTGAGATCATATGGTATTTGTCTTTCTCTGACTGACTTATTTCGTTTAACATCATACTCTCTAGCTCTATCCATGTTGTTGCAAATGGCAAGATTTCATTATTTTTTATGGCTGAATAATATTCCAGTGTGTGAATATTATTCTTTATCCATTCATCTATTGATGGACCCATCGGCTACTTCCATAGTTTGGTTGTTATAAATAATGCTGCAGTAAACATAGGGTGCATGTATCCCTTTGAGTTAGTGTTTTTGTGTTTTTGGGGTAAATACCCAGTAGTGTGATTACTGGATCATGAGGTAGTTCCATTTTTCATATTCTGAGGAACCTCCATACTGTTTTCCAGAGTGGCTGCACCAGTTTGCATTCCCAAACACTTGTTTCTTGTGTTACTGATTTTGGCCATTCTGACAGGTGTGAGGCGATACCTTCTTGTAGTTTTGATTTGCATTTCCTTGATGATGAGTGATGTTGAGCATCTTTTCATGTGTCTGTTGGTCATTTGTATGTTTGTTTTGGAGAAATGTCCATATACCATATACTTGTGGGCTTATTTCTGGGTTTTCTACTCTATTCTATCTTGTCTCTATTTTTAATTTATGCCAGTACTATACTGTTTTAATTACTACTGCTTTGTAATATAATTTGAAATCTGGAATTGTGATACCTTCAGTTTTGTTCTTTTTTTTTTTTAAGATTTTATTTATTGGGGACGCCTGGGTGGCTCAGTTGTTGAGCATCTGCCTTCGGCTCAGGTCATGATCCCAGGGTGCAGGAAGCCTGCTTCTCCCTCTCCCACTCCCCCTGCTTGTGTTCCCTCTCTTGCTGTGTTTCTCTCTGTCAAATAAATAAAATCTTTAAAAAAATATTTTATTTATTTGAGACAGATAATAGAGTGAGAGAGAGAGCACAAGCGGGAAGGAGGGTCAGGGAGAGAGGGAGAAGCAGACTCTCCACTGAGCAGAGAGACAGACGGACACAGAACTGGATCCCAGGACCCTGAGATCATGACCTGAGCCAAAGGCAGACACTTAATCAGCTGAGCCACCCAGGCACCCTCAGTTTTGTTCTTTTTGAAGATTGCTTTGGCTATTCGAGGTCTTTTATGGTTCCATACAAATTTTAGGATTGTTTGTTCTAGTTCTGTGAAAAATGCTGTTGGTATTTTGATAGGGATTACATTAAATCTGAAGATTTCTTTGGGTAGTATAGACATTTTAACAATATTATGATCATTTAAACAGATGCAGAAAAAGCGTTTGACAAAGTTCAACTCCATTCATGATAAAAACCCTCTGCAAAGTAGGTCCTGGGCTTTTGTTTGTTGGGAGTTTTTTGATTACTGACTCAGTTTCACTGCTGGTAATTAATCTATTCAAATTTTTTAATTTCTTCCTGCTTTAGTTTTAGTAGATTATATGTTTCTACAATTTATCCATTTCTTCTAGGTTGTCCATTTTGTTGGCATATAGGTTTTCATAATAATCTGCTATAATTGTTTGTATTTCTGTGGTTGTTGGTTTTTATTTCTTCTCTTTCTTAGTGATTTTATTTATTTGGGTCTGCTCTCTCTTTTTTTTAATGAGTCTGGCTAGAGGTTTATCAGTTTTGCTGATCTTTACAAAGAACCAACTCCTGGTTTCATTGATCTGTTCTGATTTGTTTTTTCAGTTTCTATATCATTTCTTTCTGCTCTAATCTTTATCATTTCCTTCTTTTTGCTGGTTTTAGGTTTTGTTTATTGTTCTTTTTCTAGCTCTTTTGTTTATTTGAGATTTGTCTTGCTTCTTGAGGTAGGCCTGTATTGCTATAAACTTCTCTCTTAGGATCACTTTTGCTATATCCCAAAGATTTTGGATCATTGTGTTTTCATTTTCATTGGTTTCCATGTAATTTTTGATTTCTTCCTTGATATCTTGGTTGATCCAGTCATTGTTTAGTAACATGTTATTTAACCTCCACGTATTTTTGGTCTTTTCAGATTTTTTCTTGTGGTTGATTTCTAGTTTCATAGCAATTGTGGTCAGAAAAGATACATGGTATGACTGATTTTTTTTAATTTGTTGAGACTTGTTTTGTGGCCTAATATATGATCTCTTCTGGAGAATGTTTTATGTGTGCTTGAAAAGAATGTGTTTCCTGCTCAGGTTTTAGGATGGAATGTTCTGAATATGTCTGTTAAATCCATCTAATCCAGTGTGTCATTCAAAGCCACTGTTTCCTTGTTGATTTTCTGTTTGGATGACTGTCCATCAATGTAAGTGGGGTTCCCTTACTATTACTATATTACTATCAATTATTTCCTTTATGTTTGTTATTAATTATTTTATGATTTGGGTGCCTCCATATTGGGTGCCTAAATATTTATAGATTGTCCCCTTTATTATGACATAGTGCCCTTCTTTGTCTCTTGTTACAGTCTTTGTTTTAAAGTCTATTTTGTCCCATATAACTATTGCTACCCTGGCTTTCTTTTGACATCCATTTGCATGATAAATGTTTCTCCAACCCCTCACTTTCAATCTGCAGTTGACTTTAAGTCTGAAATGAGTCTTTTATAGGCAGCATATAGATAGATCTTGGTTTTTGTTTTTTGCTTTTTGCTTTTTTTTAACCACTCTGGCACCTTATGTCTTTTTATTGGCGTGTTTAGTCAATTTACATTCAAAGTAATTATTGATAGATATGTATTTATTGCCATTTTGTTATTTGTTTTGTTGTTGTTTCTGTAGATTTTCTCTGATCCTTTATTTTCTTGCTCTCATGGTTTGTTCGCTTTTCTTAATGATATATCTTTCTCTTTATTCTTTGCATATCTATTACTGGTTTTTGATTTTTGGTTACCATTAGGTTTGTATGTAACATCTTCTGCACATAGCAGCCTATATTACATTGATGGCCGCTTAAAAAAAAAGAATAACAAAAACTAAAAAAATGAAAGTATGCTGCCCTCATTTCTCTATGCCTATTCCTTTGCTCTCTTACACAACTTCAAAGACCCTACCACTTGAAAGGAAAAGATTATCTACCTTAATAAATAGCATAAATATACTTCTGTTTTCTGTTTTTCTAACCTTCTGGTTAATGTGGAATTGGCGCCAAATCGCTCTGCATGAAGGCATCTATTTTGTATTTTGACTCAGTGATAACCTCAAATGAACAGTTATAAATACTATATCTTGGGGGGCCTGGGTGGTGCAGTCAGTTAAGCATCTGACTCTTGGTTTTAGCTCAGGTCATGATCTCAGGGTCATGAGATTAAGCCCTGCACTGGGGTCCACACTCAGCGTGGAGTTGGCTTGAGATTCTCTCTCTCCCTTGCTCCACCCCTCCCACTCATGCTCTCTCTTGCTCTCTAAAAAAAAAGTAAATATTAAAAAATAATATATCTTGTTCTTTTTAGTCATGGAATACATATTAATATTTTTCATTCTATATAATTATTCTTGTGATGAAATAATATATAAAAGATTTTAGAAGTGTAAAGTACTAGGAACACGTTTTTGCAATTATTATTACTTTTATTTTGATTTTCCTTTGTCCTGGTATACTTTATTTTCTAAATTTAAAAAAAAATGGCTATAAAGGGCGCCTGGGTGGCTCAGTTGGTTAAGCAACTGCCTTCGGCTCATGTCATGATCCTGGAGTCCCGGGATCAAGCCCCACGTCGGGCTCCCTGCTCAGCAGGGAGTCTGCTTCTCCCTCTGATGCTCCCCCCTCTCATGCTCTCTCTCTATCTCATTCTCTCTCTCAAATAAATACAAATCTAAAAAAAATGGCTATATGATGTGCTATTTGGGGCTTTGATAAATAATCTTTTGGTTCTGGTTGTTGTTGTAGTTATTATAATCTACCTTCCAGATCAGTGATCCAGAAGACAGGGCAGTAGAACTTACCCGGACAGAGCCTACCAAAGAAAAAAGAATTTTAAAAAATTGAAGATTTTTTAGCTTAAGGGACCCGTGGGACACCATCAAGGGTAATAATATTCCCATTATAGGGATCCCAGAGGAGAAGAGAGAGAAAAGGGCAGAAAACTTATTTGGAAAAATAATGACTAAAAACTTCCTAACCTGAGGAAGGAAACATAAATCCAGGTCCAGGGAGCACAGAGAGTTCCAAATAAGATAAACCCAAAAAGATCCACACCAAGACACACTATAATTAAAAGGTAAAGAGTTAAAGAGAGAATCTTGAAAGCAGCAAGAGAAAAACAACTTGTTATGTACAAGGGAAACCCCATAAGATTATCTGCTGACTTCTTAGCAGAAACTTTGCAGGCCAGAAGGGAGTAACATGACATATTCAAAGTACGGAAAGGAAAAAATTTCTAATCAAGAATACTCTGCCCAGCAAGGATATCACTCAGAATTGAAGGAGAGTTTGAGTTTTTTAGACAACCAAAAGCTAAAGGAGTTCATCACCACTAAACTGACCTTTCAAGAAATGTTGAAGGACTTCTTTAAGCTAAAAAGAAAGATCATTAATTAGTAACAGGAAAACATATGAAAGCATAAATCTCACGGGTAAGGGTAAATATATAGGGAATGTCGTGGATTAATCACTTATAAAGCTAGTATGAAGGTTAAAAGACAAAAGTAGTAAAAATAATGGTAACTACAATAATCAGTTAAGGGATACACAAAATTAAAAATGTGACATCAAAAACATCACATGGGAAGTATAAAAATAGTTTTAGAATGTTTTCAAACTTAAGTTGCTAGCTATTCACAGTGAATAGAGTATATATATACATGTATGTAGGCTGTCTGTGTAAGCCTCATGGTAACCACAAAGCAAAATCCTATAGTAGATGCACAAGAGATAGTAGGAAAAGAATCTAACTGAACATAACACTAAAGAAACTCATCAGACCACAAGGAAAGAGAGCAAGAGAAGAAAAGAACAGAGAAAAACTATAAAACAGCCAGAAAACAATGAACAAAATAGCAATGAGTACATACCTGTCAATCCACCTACTAATTTCCTTTTTTTGCTTCCAAGTGGCCTCCCCTTGAAGTTCCCATTGTGCTCCCAGCATCTGAAGGCATTTATAAAAAAATGATTCTACTTTCACATGGTTACGTTTCATTGGAAATAAAGGCATTGAGTTCTAGTGAAAAGAGTACTGGACGGAGAGTCAAAAAACCTGGTTAAGTGGGCCCTGGAGCTATTGCCCTGTGGGACCTTTGGGCAAATCATGTAATCTCTTTAGACTTCCTGTCCCATTCCTTACTGCCATCCCCCAAGTTATACTAGCCTGATCAAGCTCTTTCCCACTACATGCCTTTGCATACACTGTTTCTTCTACCCTGAATGCCCTTCCTTGTCTCCCACCAGGCAAACTCCTACTTTTCTTTAAATGACCAAGTTCAAATCTCATCTCCTCTGAGAAGCTTTTCTTGAGCCCCTCTCTTAAATACTGTTAGTGGCTTTTTCCATTATGAGCAAACTCATAATTCTACAGACACTCATTTTTTAATGGTAATCTTTTAATATGTCATTGTGATTTGTGTATCTATGTGTGTATGTAGGGCTAAACCTCCCTTGCTAAACCATGAGCACCTCAGGGCAGGGGCTGTCTCTCATTCATCTTTCTCTCCCCAGGATCTACTGATGGAGAGTAGGTCTTCTTTACCTGTTTGTTCATTGCAGGCATGGGCCTCATTTTCCTCATCTGGAGTAAGGGGGTTGGACCATATGGTATTAAAGCAGCACCATGGAATTCAACATTTAGACAAAGACCTTAAACAAGGGGACCAGGTCTGCAGACACCCAGCTAGGTGATACCTTGTGTGTACAGTGCAGAGGGGAAATGTGTCAGTGTAGTGAAATGTTTGGCCAGATTGCCATTTCACAGTGGTGGGCAAAAGAGGCAAATTACCTCTTTTGAGCTTTCTTGGTATGCTATCAGTCCTAATGTCTTATTATACTTTAAGGAATCAATAATCATTGGGAGCTGATTATGATAATAAATTCATAAAATGTTACTGTATTCTTTGCCCGAATCTTTACCAGGTTTGAATAATCCTTGCTTTGAATAATCCTGTGATGGTTTTTAACCTGGCCTGCTAGATTTGATTAATTAACTAAAAAGTGATGATTTTAAGAAATCAAAAACTGGCTGAAAATTTTCACTAAGTTTTTTATGTTTGTCAGAAAATAAACCGATTTTTGGGTCCCTTGACATTGGACTAGAAGTGACTAGGAGAGTTGGTTAGTCCCATTTCTAGATTCATTCATTTATCCACTAACTATCCACTCTCCCACTCATGAACAAATATTTACGAAGGTTCTGGGTGCCAGGCTTTACACCATGTGCTAGGCATCCAGAGGACAGCAAAATACAGTCCCTCTTGACAGGGAGCTCCCTCTCTTGGGGGGGGGGGGGCGGGGGGCGGAAACAACCAGGTGGTTGGCAGATGTTCATCTTATCCATTGTGATAAGAGTTATGATATGGGGGATACAGAGAGAGGATCCCTAACTCAGGGACAAGTATAGCTTCCCAGAGAGGGGTCTAATCTTGGATCTGAAAGATGAGTAGGAGGGAGCCAAGAACAGGGGTCAGGGAGGGTCAAAGGAGGACAGAGCTCAAGGCAGACAGGGTGCAGCGTGCTCAAAGGCCTAGCAGTCAGAGAATGGTGCTCTTGGAGCACCTAAGAGGTATATTCTGAATTGGGTATTGAGTTCAAAGGAGTGAGTGTGGTGGCATTGAGTCCAGGTCAGGGTGGGTCCTCTAGGCTGTGGTGAAGCACTTCGGATATGTTATGAAGGCAATGGAGAGCCCTTGAGGACTCTGAGCATGGGCCTTGATCAGATTTGTGCTTTAGAAAGATCACTCGTGTGATTAAGTCCCGTGTGATTAAGTCAGGGCTACTCAACTCAGTATGGAGGATGGGTGATATTACTCCCAAAGAATTTTTGAAACAGTTGTGTGTCTGTTTTTGATTTTGTTCTCTAATACATTTGTCTACTGACCTCACCTTCCAAGACTTAAAGGGAAGAGCATAACTTGGGGAATCCCACTGTTTAGTCCCCATTTCTCTTGTTTTATTTATACCACAAACAGAAATACACACTACCTAGATCTTGCAGAGGTAAATAGTTTGTTGCATAAGCTTTAGATCTCTTTTTTATTAAAGAAATAAAACATTACAGATACACCTAGAGCTATACACCCATTCTTTCCTACTCCTTTCATCTCCAGAGGTAACAACTGTCTTGCAGTTGGTAAGCATTGATCCCTTGCATTTTTTTCCTACTATATATGACTGAATCCATAAGCAACATAAAACAGATTTTCAGGTCTTTTTAATACCTATGTGACTGTTTTATAGATGCATCTGTGTTGAGAGTGTAGAGAATATAGTGTATTCTTTGATAGGTGGACATTACTTGTATGGTAGCAGACTAAATGCCTTCCTGGACAAAAAGGAAATAGATTCTTTTCTTATCAGGTGTGGCGGTTCCCTTTCCAGGGGCCTATTCCCAGCTAGGGAAATTTGTGTTTTCACTTGCAGCTCTGGGACCCTGCATGCCACCTTCCAACCCCCACCCCACCCATATAGACAGAGTTTGCATTTATCTGCTGATTAGGGAAATCCACGCCTCACCACCTCCAATGTAAGCAGAATTCTATGCCAGCAATATAGTCTTCCTCTCTTCCCATGATAAGAGCAATGAGCTTAGTGTTTTGGGGTAAGTTTCAAGGCAAAAGTGGCTTGAGTTCAAGATGAGTTAACCCCACCACACTTGTTTTTGACTTAAGTCCATTTTACTGCCTTTAAGCATGAGAGCCCCGGATTAGCAGCTGTTGGGTATAGGTTTAAGGTCTGACAGAAGCCTTTGCAGAGGCATCTACTGCTTTCAGAACTGCCTGGGAATCCCCCACACAAAAGGCTTCGGTTGGATTTCTGTGCATAGCTGAGAATTCTTAAATGACAAGGGGAGAAAACCACAAGTGAAAGAGAAGTAAAAGGGAATACTGTCAACAAAAGGCTGTGCTAGGGCAAAAAGATACGTGTGAGTATGAAACAGCAGAGAAAAGCTGAAAAATGAGCCCCAAATGGCTGGAAAGAAAACCCAGTGGCAACATCCAAGTTTTCCAAAATGAGGATGGGAACCGAAGTTATCCAAAATCTGCACCAGCCATGATCATTTGAAACATCATGTCTCACCATTGTAGTCTGTACAAATTACCCATCCTTCCAGAATAAGTAGGAACAATTTTGAGCCCCTGCCATGGGATGGTTATAGCTCTCTACTAGCACTCGTGGCCCTAGCACAAGATAAGCCGTCACTGGCAGCCTTGAAATGTGTGTCCCGTAAGCCACATTTCCCCCTGTGAGCCAAACACATGTCATGGTGTTCTGCTGGGTATGCAAAGGAGTGTCCCGTGTGATTAAGTCAGGGCTACTCAGTGGGTGTATTGTGAACCCTCGACAGACAGGACACCAGTCTTGAATCTCTGTAAAAAGTTACGTCTGTAGTGTACCATGCTATCTGCGGAGGTTAGATTTCTAAATCACCTGACTCTGCTGCTCCAGCAGCTGCCACACTGTTGAGCTAAACGCAGGAAGATTTTGTCTTTATTCCACTGGATACTCTCCATCTTCTGCCTCCCATCCCTCCCACAATAGGATAGGAAACCAGTTGGTAAGGAAGGTTGGGAAAAGCATTTGCAGACTTCCAGCCCCAGGGGCAATATCGAGCAAAGTATAGGAGGGCCAGTGTGAGGCTGGGAGACAGCAGGTGAATAATCTGCACCAAACTCAAAGGAAGCCACTGTGTGTATTGCCAGGCCTATGGACTGACCTGGCTTGGAAATCTCTGTCCAGTCTGAGACAAGTTGGCTCAATAGGTCATTTCTCTCATCTGGAAGTAGAGATGAACACAGAGTAGTAAAAAAAAGCTAGAGCCTGCACAGAAGAGGTCATGAGTGAACCAACCTAAGAGAAGGCAGAAACCAAACTGAAAGGCAGAGAAAAAGATACAGAGCATCAGAGTGAGAAAGATATACGTGGAGAACCTGTGGAAATAGTTGAGTCATTTTAACAGCAGACTCAAGAGTGACGATCACCAGACCCCTGCTCCTACAGGTCAAGTGATCAGCTTAGAGTGGGAAGGTAATTGATTGATGGACCAGACCAATGAGCCCAAATGCATCTAGAGAGTTGATTACTCATGGCACGACAAGCAGTATGAGCTTTATGTTCACATCAGTTCTCCCCTCCTCTCCGAGTCCCATGGGTAGATGTGGACATGGGCCCAGGTGGGTACTGAGCACACAGGGTTCTGTTTCACAGTGAGCCACACTGAGCTTAGGAAACCCCCAGTTTTATAGGGGGACCTGCCAATCCTCCTTTCCAGAAACAGTGCCGTTATATTTATTACCCTAGATAATGCAAACAGATCTTTGGGTTGGGGATTTTCCCTGTCTTTACTATGCTAATCAGGAAACAAATGTGCCCTGTGATCTGGAGAGGGATACTATCTCTAGTCTCCTAGGCTGTTTGCTAAGGCAAACGTCCCAGAAAAGATAGTCTGGTATAAGACTTGTAGAAACACCGTGGAGAATTGTCTCCCAACACTAAGGACTCTTAGCTACCTTGGCTGTCATTCCAGTTTACATAAGGCCAAATCCTACTTTATCTCCCATTTAGATCCACACAAAACTCATGTTTTCCTTATTGCTTTTACGTCCTTTTTTTTTTTAAGATTTTATTTATTTTAGAGAAAGAGCATCTTGAGCAAATTCCACGCTGAGTGTGGAACCTGACGCAGGGCTCAATCCCAGGACCCTGAGACCATGACCTGAGCCAAAAGCGAGAGTCGGACGCTCAACGGACTGAGCCACCCAGGTACCCCACTGCCTTCACATTCTTAAAAGCACCACTCCTCCCCCTACACTAGCCTGGGTGGCTTTCTGCTCCTCACCTCTAGAAGAGCAAGACTAACATAAACCTGGAAAATTAGGCTGTAGTCAGAATGTGGGGCCTTGGGTGCCAGGTAAAAGTTATAATCAAATAAGAAACCCTGACTCGTAGATGCCACAGGACCAGCATCCATTTTGCTCGATCCAGTTAGGCTTCTGTTCATTTGGGACATGACTGCCCAAGATACCAGAAATTATTTCTATTCATCGCCTCCATGATGCTTGGGGCACTGAATCTGAACCAGAACCCCAGGCCCACCATCCAAACTAGCCCTTACCCCTTGTCTACACTTACAACATTTGCTCTTATTATTCTTAGCATACAGACCATTTGTAACTCTGTGCTGTGTGTGTGTGTGTGTGTGTGTTTAATGGCTTCTCCCTCACCAGACTCTAAGCTCCATTAAGTTAAGAATCATGTCTGTTCACTAGAGCAAACCCAGCCTGATGTAGCTGGCACTCAAGAAATACTCATTGAATAAATTAAATGTGGGGTTTTTTTTTACCCTCTTATTGTAAAGAGTCTTGAGTATCAGCTCAGCAAGTTTGTACTTACATGGTTAGCAATAGTTAATAGTATAGAGTAAGTGATATATAGGAGTATTTGCTATGACCCTTATTGTTATTAATATTTTATCAGTATTTAGGTTGGATGCCAGTGAGACATCCTGTTGAAACTGTCCACCTGGCAATGGGAAGCTCTGTTTTAGACCTCAGATGAGTGGTCTGTTTAAAAATAGTGGCAAGGCCAGTTTTCCAGGGTAGTTGATGTGTTGTCAGAGTTTCCATTAACTGAGGTATCATGGTCACTGTCACTGAATGTGTCAGAGTCCAGGGCTCGCTTATCCAAGGTGGGGACCTGGACCTGGTTGTGTGGATGTATTTGCTCGCTCGTACCCTGCTGAGCCTGATGCCTGGATATGAGCCCCTACAGAAAAGCCCAGGATTGTGTGGATTCCTGAGGGTGTGTGTGTGTGTGTGTGTGTGTGTGTGTGTGTGTGTGTGTGTGTGTGTGTGTGTGTGTGTGTGTGTAAGAGAGAAAAAGAGATGAGAGATGGGCAGGTGGAGTCAGAGGAGTTAATATGTGCAACCTTTGAGTCCATGGGGCAGGTGCAGGGCTCTGGAGGTGGGCACACCTGCAGTGCAGCAGGAATAACATCTGGAGCAAATAGAAGGGAACCATCCTGGGACCACTGCCTGTGGAGACTTCACGGTAACCCTTTAATGTGGACGGGTTAGAGTGACTTCCAGATTGGAGACTAACTTTGTAATAAAAAAGTAAGCTAGAGTAGGTTAACTACTTTTTTATTTAAAGTAGAAACAAGCTCAGAATAATGTACTTTAGTCTGCTCTCTGCTTACGGCTTCCCACCCATCAGCTTTGTGCAGGGAGAAATGTGCACTTCCTATGGTTTCCTGTCCCTCCCAGGTTTCTGTTTTGTTTCTTTTGTTGTTTTAATATTGGTCCATTATAACTAGAAGCACAGAGACTACCTTCTCACCTCCACCTACCTGATAGGCAGCAGACTTTTGAGGAAACCCTGGGAGGATCAAGGTCTTCTGAAGAGCTCTTGACTAGCCGTTCCCCCTCATCTCCTTAACTAATGTTTTTGTCTGAAGGAAGCCCTTATGAAGGACTTTGATCACTTCTATTTTCACCCATCCTTAGCCCCAGACAATCCTGACAAGTTGTGCATTTTTAGAAAAGCCTATGTTATGAAATGCAGGTAACATCTCTCACTTGGGGCATCCCTGCCCCTCAAAGACTTAGGTAGAACTTAGTCCAAACCCCAGTTCCTGGCACTGCAAGTTCAACATGGCCCCTCACCCCTGCTCTGGCTACTCTTTTGCTTCTCTGCCCCCCTCATCCTTGCTCTGGCCCAGCTTTTGTTCTGTACCCCTGCTCCTGAATCGTGCGGTCTCATTTCCACTCAGAATCCAACCTGGACTCCAAGTATTAGCCTCTTGCCATATCTACAACAAATCCAGTGGAAATCAACATTTTCCCGGGTCTTTCGTTTTATTAATGATTTCTTGAGAGGTGGGGAGCAGAGGAGGGACCAGCCCTCTGCCGTGTCCCCCTGCACCATGTCAGGTTCCACCAACTGTCTCTGTCCCCTCCAGCTGAACACAGGTCCCGGTCTTTATGACTTCCTTCTGCCCACACGCATACCGAACATATCCACATGCACCCACACCCCACATTAAATGTAACTTTTGCTGCAAGAAATGAAAAGCATTTTTACAAGTTGCTTTTTGAAATTGACTCTTAAGTTACTCATTCAAGTTTGATTGGCTCTGATTTCTAAGGAGTCATTCAGTCACGTGTTCTTAAAAAGGGAGAAATTTAACCTACCAATTGCTTTCACATAGAATAAAATATCTTTGAATACTAGATTTAATAATTAAAGATATAAACATTATATATATGTTAATTTTTGTGTTTTTCTCTTTGTATTCTGGAGACAGTAATCTCTTTTAAGGCTTCAAATTGTTATGTACACCCTGTAAGGAGATTAGACCATAGGCACTGGAGCTCTGCTTTGCAATGGATAAGACAGCTTTGGCAAGAGGCCTGTTCACAGGGCAAGACCCTCTAGGAAAAAAAAAAAGGAGTCCAGTCCCCATCATGGTTGCATCCTTGGCCTGCAGCAGCCCCATGAGGCCAACCCACTTACCCCTCATGCCTTCTGGAATTATCATGAGCCCAATTTTCTTTGTCTCATTACACATGTTTTTGCAGAGCCCAGCTAAGTTTAAAAATAGTGATGTGGTACATTCCTCATACAGGGATTGTGTCTGGAACCTCAAGCAACCTTCAGAGAATACTTCCCTTGGGAGTGGATTTGGTCTGAAATGTGGAGGGGGAGGTGAAGGCATCCTGACAGGGGCACTGGCCTGGGTGAAGGTGTAAAGGCAGGGGCTCAGAGGGACCTGGGCTGAAAGGCCTTCGAAGCCATGCTTGAATACATGGGACCTCCCCGTCATAGACCATGGGAAAAACTGGCATTCCAGGACCTGGCTCAAATAATAGACTCAGAGTAACAGAAGGTGAATATTGCTGGTTCTTTTTTTCCTTTCTCGGCCTCCTCCTCTCTGTCCTTTCAGGCATTTTTTTTTTTTTTTAAGATTTTATGTATTTATCTGACACAGAGAGAAACAGCGAGAGAGGGAACACAAGCAAAGGGAGTGGGAGAGGGAGAAGCAGGCTTCCCGCAGAGCGGGGAGCCCGATGAAGGGCTCAATCCCAGGACCCTGGGATCATGACCTGAGCCGAAGGCAGACGCTTAACGACTGAGCCACCCGGGCGCCCCCTTTCAGGCATTTTTTAACATCACTGTTTTTTATTAACAGCTAGAGAAGCCTAGGTATCCATGAAGCCCGGAAGGAGACTTGCTATAAGCAGAACTGATGGAACAAACATCCAAACATTATTTTGAGTTTTGAGTGACCACTGGGCTCCATGTACTTTATGTGTGGATTATTCAGTGTTTTTCCCATCCTTTAATGTTACGTCTCTTCAGCCAAATGATAAGGTTGAACAGGGTGGAAATTACAGGGTGGGGATCACGGTGGCGTTTGAGTATAAGCCATCACTTCCATTCATGTTCACGGGTTTGCAAGGGTTGTTCTTTTTTTCTTTTTTTCTTTTTTCTTTTTTTAGATTTTATTTATTTATTTGAGAGAGAGAATGAGAGATAGACAGCACAAGAGGGAAGAGGGTCAGAGGGAGAAGCAGACTCCCTGCTGAGCAGGGAGCCCGATGTGGGACTCGATCCCGGGACTCCAGGATCATGACCTGAGCCGAAGGCAGTCACTTAACCAACTGAGCCACCCAGGCGCCCGTTTTTTTCTTTTATTTTCTGTTTCTGTTTTTGCATTTTATTCACCATGCTTTTTGCCTGTTTATCTTTTTTCCTTCCATCCAGTGGATGGATAGCATTTTCTTACCCTTTTGCTTTTCAGTATGCTTTTAAAAAGATTAGTAGCCTATGTTTAAAAATCAGATTTGCCACAAAACTGAATTTCCATCTTTGTTGGGAGGTTGATCTACAGGACACTGGATTTGTATTTGCACATGGCAACAATCTGTGAGAGCTGCCTTCTTTAGACAGATATGCTCACCAGTTTACCCCAGACCCCACTGCACCCTATTGTTTCCCTGACCCCGAGAAGTCATCAGTTACCGTTTCATTTGAGCTTTGCTTTCCTATACCTGCTGTTTACTCATTTATGTCATCTAACCTGCCCCAGGAGGCATTTGAACTTGTTACCATCTTTTAGCTGGAGCATTTGGTAGATTTACTTTTGTTACCATTACTCATATATTTTAATTCATGTTTGACAAAGTCTTTTGTGCTTTTTATTTGTCCCACAGTTTCTATGTTTCTTCTCTCCTTTTTTGTCTTCTTCTGGGTTTATTAGGTTTGTTGTCTCACTCTACTTTTTTTTCTGTACCACTCCAAAAGTTATGTCTTTTTACTCTTTTAGTGTTTAACCTAGCAGGTATCTTTACCTTGCCAGATTCTAAAGTGCTCAATATCTTTACCTTCCTCTGAATAAAACCCTTCCCATGTATGACCCACCAATTCCCATGCTGAAAAAAATCTGTGTATTTTTTAAGCCCACAAGGCATTGTTTCCTTTATTTTTTAAAAAGTCAATGTTTGTATTGACTTGCCTCTATATTTACCATTTTCTGTCCTTTTAATTCTTATATCATGGGATCGTCTATCTTACATCTTCTCATATCTTCCCAATTTCTTCTTCTATCTCCACTTACATGTATTACATCTATGATCAGTTGTCTTTTACCTGGACTACGTTCTTGTAGTTTCCTTTAATGAATATCTGCTAATGGCACGTTCTTTCTGGTTTTATTTGTCTGTAAAGATCTCATTTGGGTATTCTTTTTTCTCTTTGTCTCTTCTTTACTACTTTGGAAGTTATACATTCCTTATTTTCTCCCTCATCCCCATCCTCATTTTCCCTAAAATTATAATATGCATGCTTAGCTTTAAATTTTTAAAAAATTATTCAGAATCACTATCCTCATATCAAACAACACAAGGACCTTAGAATACTTTAATGTAATTCTCCTTCCATGTTATTGTACCTAATATTTTAGTTCCAAGTTGTTTATAACTCCTCTACTCCTTAATCTAAAAAAAAGAAAAGAAATTAAACAGTAGGGATGTTTATAAGTTTACTACCATATGTATTAACTTCTTTGCTCATCATTGGTTTTTTTCCTCAGTTTATTTTACTTCATATTGAAATATATTGTTATTGTTTAATTTTTTTAGGGAGTGTCTGTGAATTGGATATTCTCTTCCTTTTTTGTATGAATATGTCTTTATTTCAGCCCCATATTTGAGCAATAATTTAGTTAGGGATAGAGTATTAGTTTGACAGTGATTTTCTCCTACCACTTTGAATGTATTATTACATTATCTTCTGGCACTTCTGTCACTGATTAAAAGTCTGCTGCTGATCTGATTGCCACTATTAGGTTGGTAACCTATCTTTTTCTCTGTGGTTGCTTTCACAGCTTTCTGTTTGGCTCCAGTATTCTGCATTTTACTACAGTGTGTCTAGTGTGTGTGTGTGTGTGTGTGTGTGTGTGTGTGTGTGTGTGTGTGTGTGTGTGTGTGTTTGTGTTTCTTTTGAATCCTGCTTGGGACTTGTGATGTTTCAAATGAATAGCATAGACATTACTTTAATTCTGTTAAATTTTTAGCCATTATTATTTCAATATTGCTTCTCTCGCAATCTCCTGCTCCTTCCTCCTGGAACTCCAATTAAATGTATATTTTATTTTCTCAATCTGCTTTCCATGTCTTACAACCTCTCTTTCATATTTTTCTATCTCTGCTACTTTATGATTAATTTCTTCAGGCCCATCTTCCATGATACTAATTCTCTTTTCAGCTGTCTCTAATATGCAACTTAACATTGCATTTTTAGTATTTAGAATTCTATTCACTTCTTTTTTTTTTTTTTCCAAAATCTGGCCTTTCTTTTTTCATAGAGGTTGGTTTTTTCCTGGTAGTTTTAATTCCTTCTTTTATTTAAAAAATACTTTAAACATAATTAGTTTATAGACCCATCAGGTTATTCTATTACCATCAGCTCTTGGAGTGCTAATTCTTCTGGTTATTGTGCCTGTGGCCTCTCCCTCTGACTGGTTTGTTTCTTTGTCGCATTTGTTCAACAGGAATTGTTTAATCTGAGGGAGTCCTGTGAGTCCTGAGTTATGAAAATATTTCTACAGAGCAATTTGAGTTTACTTCTACAGAGATTTCTCTGGTCCGAGGAACATTTTTATGGTGATTTAGTAGATCTGGATTCTTGCACAATATAAACAATGTAAATTTAGGCCACACAGTTGTGCATGCCACAGACTTGCTGTCTTGTTTTTTAATTATATATTTTTTTTCACCAGGAGACAGGGGCAGAATACAGACTTACTTGCCTCTTCCCTGAGCTACTGGGGAGCAGTGGTAGTTTTTTCTAGCCCTATTTTCAGGTATTTCCTCCTACCTTGCACAGGCCCAGGGCCACAAAACCTGTCCTTAACTGGGCATTAAAATCTCAGCTCTAGGCTCCTAAGCAGCTGTATCCAGATTCAACTCACCTCTGGGTGACTGCAGCATTTGCTGTCATGCTTATTGCTTTGGCTTTGGATTCTGTTCTCATTTCTAGCCTGTCTTTTAAATAAAAACAAAAACAGTTATATTGTCTAGGTCTGTGAAGTACATTCTCAAGAGGTTCACATTGGGTTATATTTTATATATGTTTAGAACTGAAGAAGGAGCTGGGTGAGTTCAGTATGACATTTATTTTTTTTTTATAAATTAATTTATTCACCAACTAATTATTGACTACCTATCATGTACCTGGCTTTGTTATAGGTACTGGGGCACAATGATAAACAAAAAGTCTTTGTCCCTTTCTAGTTTACTTTCTCAAGGGAAAGACAAAACAAACAATAAATAAAAAGGTACAGTAAAATCAGATGGAGCTATGAAGAAAACTAAAGCAGGATAATGGGAAAAAGAGACTGGGTGGGGTCAAGTGTGCTTTATTTAGGTTGGCAAAGGAAGCCTCTCTGAGGAGATGACATCTGACCAGATGAGGTGGTAAAGAGTCATGCTGATATCTGGGGTATCCACCTGGGTCCCCCAAGAAACAGAACCAAGTCATGGGTTAGCTGTGCAAGAGATTTATTAAGGCAACAGGCTGTGAACCAAACAGTGTTCAGTACAAAATGAAACATGGGTCCCCTTCTTCATAAATAACATATTAAGAATTTCAAGTCAGCTACAACAGAGCATTCAACAAAGTGCAGGGCCCTTTTGAGTGCTCTGCCCCAGCTGCAAGTGAAAATGGGGAGGGAGGGGCACCTGGGTGGCTCAGTCATTAAGTGTCTGCCTTCGGCTCAGGTCATGGTCCCAGGGTCCTGGGATCGAGTCCCACATCAGACTCCCTGCTCAGCGGGGAGCCTGCTTCTCCCTCTCCCACTCCCCCTGCTTGTGTTCCCTCTCTCACTGTGGATCTCTCTGTCAAATAAATAAATAAAATCTTTAAAAAAAAAAAAAGGGAAGAAAATGGGGAGGGAGCTGGTGGGAGCCTGGGAGTGTCCTCAGATTGTGACAGAAGTCTAATCCCGGGTAAAAAGAGAGGGGAGGGAGAAAGGTGGAGTGGAAGCACTCTAGAGTGTTTGGTAAGACTGTTGGAGAGTTCTTGAGCCAATGATACCTGTCAGGTGAATTTTCATCTCCCAGGAACAGGCTTGCCTTGGTATCCTTGCCATGCTCAGTCACTGACTAGGAGTCACTTGTGGGAAGCATGACTTTGGCACAAATGCACAGATGAATTTCAGAGCATAGCAGCTGTAACTCCTGGCCAGTTATGCTCCTTATGTGGGGCACATCCTTATGGCAACCACTCTGGGTAGAGAGCTTTCCAGAAAGAGGGAACAGTGATTGCAAAGGGTCTTGTGATGAGTTGAATTGTGTCTCTCCCAAATTCATCTATAGAAGTCCTAAGCCCTCAGAATGTGGCCTAATTTGGAAATAAGGTCATTTCAGTTATAGTCACTTACGATGAGGTCATATTGGGGTACGATGGACCCCTAATCCATTAAGACTGGGGTCCTCTTAAAAAGGGGAAGTTTAGACACACACATACACACACACACACACACACAGAGCAAGAACACTATGTTAGGATAAAGTCAGAGACTGGGGTGATAGGTCTGCAGGCCCAAGAACACCAAAGATTGCCAGCAAACCACCAGAAGCAAGGAGAGAGGCCTAGAGTAGATCCTTGCTTAGGTCCTTCAAAAGGAGTACCTGCTAACACCCTGATTTTATACTTCTAGCCTCCAAAACCATGAGACAATACATTTATGCTATTTCAGCCATTCAATCTGTGGTACTTTGTTCTGGTAGCCCGAGCAACCTAATACAGCCCTGAAATGAGAGTGAACTAGGTGTGTTATAGAAACATCAAGGAGGCCAATGGGGATAGAGCAGGTAAGTGAGAGAAAGAATTGTAGAGGAAGGAAAAGTATCCAGAGACCAGAGCTGTAGGTTATGTCTTTGCGAACCATCAGACTTAGTTTTATTCCGACTGTAGTGGGAAGACTACAGAGTTTAGAGAGAGGAGTGGCCTCATATCATTTGCATTTGTGAAATATGGCAGGGCACTGAATCAGGTCCGATGCTTCTGTCCAAGAAAAAGTGGATGGTGGTGTGGATGGGAGGAGTAACTGTAGGGGTGGTGAGAAGTGTGGGATGTGGTGGCAATTTGAAGGCAAACTCTATAATTTAGTGATGGACTGGATGAGCAAAAGAGGAGAGTCAGAACAATCTCTCTTCTTTATCTCACTCTTTGTGTATATTTTGTCTTTTGCTTTTGTTTGTTTGCCTACAGCAACTAGATAACTACAGTTGCTATTTTCTGAGATGGGAACAGTGGGTAAGGAGCTTGCCTGGAGTTCAAATTTGATGAAGTGAAAGTTCGGAGAGCTGACATGTTTTAGAAGTCTCACATTGTTTTGCAACTTGCTTTTTAATTTTTGTGGACTAATCTTCCCATTTCAATGTAGAAATTTCGGCCTCGTTATATTTTGAGGGCTGCCTAATGTTTCTTGTATGGATATGCCACTCTTGATTGAACTAGCTCCCTCTGGATGACTTTTGGATTGTTTTCCCCTTTCACATGCAATTACAAATACTGATGATTAAAAGCCACATTATTTACTCTTGCTGCATAACAAAATACCCCAAAATTTGGTGGCTTAAAAACAACATGTATTATCTCACAGTTTCTCTGGGTCAGGAATCAAGGCACAGCTTAGATGGGTTCTCTAATTCAGGATCTCTCACAAGGTTGTAACCAGGGTGTAGTCTGGGGATGCGGTCATCTGAAGGGTGGAATGTGGAAGGATCTCCTTCTGAGCTTACTCAGTGGTTGTTGGCAGGAATCAGTTGCTGGTAGACTATTGGCCTGAGGGCCTTCATTCTCCACTGACTGTTGACTGGAAGACACCTTCAATTCATTGCCATGTGGACTTCCCCAAAGAAGAGCTCACAACATGGCTTCATCAGAGTGAGCAAGCAAGAGAGAGTGAAAGAATATGCAAGCAAGATAGAAGTCAGTCTTTTATAACCCAAACTCAGAAGTGCCCCCCATCTCTCTTGCTAAATCTTATTCTGTAGAACTAAGTCACTAGGCCCAGCCCTCACTCAGATGGAAAGGATTATTCAAGGGACATAGATACCAGGAGGCAGAGATCGTTAGGGGCCCTCTTAAAAATCTCCTTGCCAGAGGCGCCTGGGTGGCTCATTCAGTTAAGCATCTGCCTTCGGCTCAGGTCATGATCCCCAGGGTCCTGGGATTGAGATCCATGTCAAGCTCCCTGCTCAGCGGGGAGTCTGCTTCTCCCTCTGCAGAGAACTTCTCTACTCATGCTCTCTCCTTTTCTTTCTCTCTTTGTCTGAAATAAATAAAATCTTTAAAAAAAAATCTGCTTGCCATAATAATCCACTATATTTGTCTTTTGATAGATTGTTATGGATGATTTGCTGAGGGAAACATGCATATTTTAAAAATTCAAGTAGAACATGAGATTTATTTTCAAAAGCTTCACTCCAGATTTCAAGGTTCATTTTGATAGGACTATTTGCTATTGCCCACGAAAGAGAGATTGTAGATCCTCAAAGAGCCTTTGGCAGCTTTTTCATAAACATCTCTTCCCTTCCTGTCTTCCTTTTCTTGCCCCTCCAAAATTTCTCAGAACAGGAAATAACTGTGTGTCTCATAACAGAAAGGATAGGAGTGTTCTAACCAGCAGGCATATGCCATCCCCGTCATCATGGCAACAAATAGGGTATGCTGACCTGGGTTGTGCCATTAAAAAAAAAAAGTCATTGCCTTCACTTGTTTCCTGGCTTGGGTGAGGTTTTTTTCAGCCAGCTTGGTGAGAGGGATGAAAAAGTAAAAGCAGAGCGAGGTAGGTTGGGCTGATGAGGTGTAGGGAAACTCCACTTGAATCATTTATTCTAAATCCTCACTCCTCAGAAGTTTCCAGTAGGCCATGGAATAATGAGATGTACATTTATTTCTTTATTAGAAAGCACCTTTACTTACAAGGACCCTCTTACGTTTACTAGGATATGGTCAGAGGAAATGCAGATCATCATCAGAATTACTTTGTCTCCCTCCCACACAATTTATAAAATCAAATACATCCTAAAACCAGACTATTATAAAAATGAAACAGTTGGTGTTCCAAGTGTCCTTGGCTGCAATCAGGTCAGGTGCCCAGGTGGAAAGCTCAGGCTATGTTGGCATCTTCCCAAATGAATGCCAAGATACCTTCCTCTTTTGAACAAAATGGGGTTGGGGCAGAGCTGGAGAAAGTGCAGGAACTCTGATGATGTTGAGGAATCATCTTGATGGGGCCATCATCTCATTTCCTAGTTTGTGGCTAGCCCTTTGGGTGGAGAAGGGTCTGGAATCCCCCTGCACTCTGCCCCCACTTTCTCCTTCTGGTCCCCGTGTTGCCCCCAGAAGCCACGGGGTTCCCTCTGACGTGGATCAGTTTAGGGACCTCACTCTCACGGCAGCAACTCCATCTCTGCTTGTGATGCCAGTGTGGAAACCTTTGCTTCCTGAAAATCTTGAAGGTCAAGGCCCTGCCTCCTTCCTGTCTGGGCCCTCCTGTGTGCCTGGTGCTGAGCGAGGGAGCGAGCGAGGAAGGCTTACGAAGGTGAAGTGACTCCGTTTCCCAGCATGACCCCGCCTTCCCCTTCTGCCCTCCCCTTGACGCTTGTGCAAGGTCGTGCTCACGTTTCACAAGATTACTCCACTAGATGAGAAGAACGTGTATTTTATACAGGACAGCGAGCCCAGTGGTAAGGACTGCATTCCCTGCTGAAAAGAGAATGCAAGTGCAGTGGCCTTTCAAAGATGAAATAAATCAGGGCTCCTTGGCTCCACTCCCTTGGTCTGTTGGGTTTTGTCTTTTTCTAGAAGCCGTGCTGGGTTAGGGCAAATTAGGGGAGACCAAATGAGGATCAGCTCACTCTGCAATCACTCACAATCTCTGGAGTGGGGGAAGAACCATCTTGTGATCTGAAATATAAATATTTGTAAATGGTTGTATCTTGATCAGTTATATAAAGATCTGCATTTGAGATGTGCTAAAAAGTGACTGAGATTTTTTTCATCTTTTTTTTTTTTAACATGACAGCCTTGTCTTTGTGGAACTCTGTTATTTTTCAGTCTTCAACTATATTAAGCTTTTGATTTTTTTTTTTAATTGACTAAAGTTGGTGGAAGAAATGTTTGTGGTTATGCTTATTAGAGTTTTTATAGATTCTTAGACCACCTTCTTCCAAAAGGAATTTGAGTCATCTGGCACTTATATAAAATCAAACACTATATAAGCTCAGGGAGCTGCCTTTTTTCTTTTTCTTCTAAAGAATAAAATGCAGTTTCAGGGAAGGAGAGTAGGAGATAGTAGCAAGCACCTGTTTTGATCTCTTGCTGGGCTGATGCTGTTTTCCTAGGAATACTCACTGTGTTTCTGTTTTTCCTCCTCTTTCTTAGAGCAAAGAGGAAATCTCTAATGGAGCCTGTCTCAACAAGATGTATTGATGAATTCAGAATCTTAAATGAAAAAGAAGTCAGTGGATGTGGCTTCCTGGATTCTGTTTGGACCAGAAATAAAGCAAGTCCTCACCACAGGGGTTTGGCTCAGCCCAGGGCCTGCAGCCATGGTTGTTTTCGACCGTTTGACTCGTTTGCTTCTCTGGGCAAAAGTCCCCCACGCCTTTGGAAGCTTTATAGGCCTTTTTTTTTTTCCCCCTGTAGCTTTTATTGTTTTTAAGAGGAGTGGGTCACCCTCACTTGTCATTAAAGAATAGTGTGGGGAAAATAAATAAAACTACCCAAAGAATAAAACAGGAAAAAAAAAACCCACTTCCCTAAGTGAAAGGAAAAAATAACCCCCATCCCACTTTGGTGCAGTAACTGTTTCCATGCAAGTTTGATTTAGAAGCTAGATTTTTCTCTTGGATTTTTGTTTGTCTTCTATTTTTAACATTTTTGGCACGTCTGCACACTGTGGTTACATAAGAAAATCAGAATTAAGATATTTGGTATTAAAAAAGCACCCATTGACTCAGGATGAGTTTTTCTGGCACTGCTGTGAGAGAGTTCAAATTCCCATCATAAAATAAGAAGCATAAATGTCTAATCAACATAAGTTTTCTGGCCAGCTCCTTGTGGTCCCTGGAGAAGCCTGCTAAGTCAGGCTCCTGCCCTCCTGCAAGTCCCCTCTGACTAGTGGCTGCAGGGAGGTGCCGAACATTAGCTCTGATGAGGGAAAGCTCCTGCTGTTCCTGGCTACCAGGGCATGGCCAAGGTGGGGCAGCCTTTTCAATAATCATGGACGATTACTGAGTACCTCCAGGATGCCATACCTCTCTTGACCCACTGTCTTATTCCATCACTGTCACATCCTGCCAGGCGTAATCTACTAGGAGTGTTTTTCTAAGAGAGGGAAAGCAGAAAGCCTGCAGAATTCCCTGTCCAGAAGGGGCAGGACACACAATAATGAGTGCATTCAAGAAAGCATTGTTAAAGAATTAAAAGCCAGTGCTTATTACAAACTTACCTTGTGCCTGGTGCTCTCTCAAATTCTGTATGTGGATAGAGTCATTTTAACTCTCTTAGGAATACTATGTGAGAGATCATTTTATCTCCCTTTTATAGAAGAGGAAACTGAAGTTTGGTGAGGTTGCATAAGCTCAGGAGTCCACAGTTCTGAAAATGATAGCTGTGGGAGTCAAACCCAGGCCGGCTGATCTCCGACTCATTTACTTAACCACCAGCCTGTATAATACAGTGGCCAACAGGCTGGGGATGCAGGGGGTGGTTAACAGCACCAGGCGCCCCATGAGTGATGTAGCTGGTTGGCCAGTCAGGGGAAGGGCCACACTCCTAATCCCCAGTGTGATTCAGGTCAGCCCTCATTCTTCCTAAGGACTTCTTCTGTCATCCTTACTGCTGGACCTTCAGCGTTCCAGATGGCCACATTTCTGTCCTGCCCATTCCCCTCAGTAAATGAGTATTGGCCCAGGGACTCCTGGATAGGCTAGGCCTCCCTGCCTTAGGGAGTTCTTAAATGTTGGGATGCATCAGAGTCAGTGCATCTGAAGGTGAGGGGTGGGACCTTGGGGTCTGCATTTTAAGTAAACACCCAGGTAAGTTTGGTTTTCTATCATTTCTGAGGGTCCCTAGTAGATCCTGGGGGGAACTTGATAGTCAGTGGGCAGAGGGTGCTGGGTGAGTAGGTGTCGAATTTTTTTCTTCAGCAGCTACTCAACCTCTACCAGAGTTCCCAGAGCTCAAGGTGGGGGATGGGTAATGAAAGGAAAAAGAACAAATGGGAGGTAGTGCTGGGGAAGAGTGTCAATTCAAGCAGAGCAAGTGAAACCCATAAATATTTGTTGAGAAGCAAGGGTTCCAGTGAGCTTAATAAGAATGAGTGAAACCAAGCCAGATTAGGGAAGGGTCAGGAGGGAAGGCGAAGAGGTGGGCTGAACCTTCACCTGAGTGGCAGCTTGTGTTTGAAGTCTGGTTTGATGGAACCACAGGGGCTGCCAGATGGGCAGGTGGGCCCTGACTACAGGGGGGTTGGAAGGCGGGGAGCATGAGAATAATGAATGATTCTGACTGTTTTGGTACAGAAGAGGGGTTAAAAATTCAGAGCATTGTAGCGAGAGGGATACAGGGTCACTTCCTAATAGTATGGTCAGGAGTTGGTGGCAGCTGGCCAGGCCTTGAAGGCTGAAGGATGATGGCAGGCAGGCCAGCCAAGGAGAGGCCAGGGCAGAGATTCAGTCACTGACAGTGCAGTGGGCATTAGGGGTCTGGTGTGTTGTCTAATTGATAGAGCCAAGCCTGAAGGTCCTCAGAGAGGTTTCTGTGGCTGGTCGGAGAGGGTAGACTAAGAGTGAGGGTCCTTCTCCCTGTTTCAACCACAGAAGAGAGAATTTTTACTTACTTTTCTATAATTGGGTACCATGTATGGCTTTATTCGGGAGAAAGGACTGTGTTGCTTAAAAAAATAAAAGCCTTAAAAACCACCAGGGGGATTTAAAAATATATATATATATACATATATATGGTTTGTGTTGAAGTATCAAAAGAGATAGTTAAGTTGGGGGCCCTTTGAAGGCCACTTAGGTGTCAGGTTTGCTTAACCATTGAAGAGACTCATGGCTTTGTGCAAAGAACATTGGCACTGGGTTTGAGACTTTCCTTTCAGCCTCAGCCTGTCCTAATTGTGGGCCTCACGCCACTTTTTGAGCAATAGACATGTCTGTTTCTGGTTTTGTATTTAATACATTAAGAGGTTGAATTGAATTAAGTGATTTTTGAGGGTTCTTCCTGCTATAAAATCCCGTCAGCAGTAATCTTGCTCATAGGCCTCCCAACATACACATAGGGTGGTTAGCAGGATCATTCTTGAGGAAAAAGAATTTCTTGGCACTGTGCAGGATGATTAAGGGACACAGGGTAGGGACCACAATGCCTGAGGCTACATCCCAGTGTGAAGGGTTGGATACAGAGAGGACAGGGATGGATGCAGCAGAAGCAGAAGCTTGGGGTTAGACACCAAAGTCACAAAAGCCGAGTTTGCGCTAAAGAAGGTGATAGGATACATTTTCTTCTTACAGTAGAAAAAAAATTGCCCAAGCTGATTGACCTCTTCTGCATTATTTTTCCTTTGAGGCATATATTTTAAACCTTTTTTTTTTTTTAAACAAAGCACCCAGATAGAGACTTTTGTAGCACCATGCAAAGATCTTGACAAAGATCTGCTCTGAGTTTTTTTTAACATTCTTTTAAGGCTGGGCATACTAACAAAGGAGCTGATATTTTAATGAATGCTGGAAAATGAAAACGCGTGAGCTGTTCAGATTGGCCTGGGAAACCACATGTCCAGTGGCTACTGTTGACCTTTGTGTGAAGCATCTCTGTTTTCTGAAAAGGTTTCTTTTGTTGATTGTGTCTCATCATGATTCCGGGAGTATGGCCCTCTCAGCTGGAGAAGGAACTGTTTATCTGTGTAGTATTTGATTAGCAATAATTTAGATACATAGTTTAACCAGAAAACTAATGAGTTCCTATTTGTGCTGGGTGCTGCCTTAGGTACTAGCACTGCAGTCAAGTCTAGGGTATGATTTGGCCCTCACAAGCTGACAGAGGGGCCAGACACACGAGCTCAGAAATACAGCATAGTGTGAGGTCACAGGGTGTGTGTGTACAAGATGCAGACGTCACAGGACAGGGATAATTAGCCTCCCTTCCTTCTGCCTGCCTTCTTCCTCCACCTCTCTCCCCTTACTTTATACCAGAGGTTAAAGTTAACCCGGAGAGAAGTTTGAGAAAATGTATTTGGCAAAAAAGAGGCTTTATCTGGGTAGAAGTTTTTAGATTCCCTATGGAGGACATTGGTGATATGTTCCTGAACAGTAGCCACATACAGCATGGAACTGTGAAGCCTAGTGCTCATGGACTGTTGGGGAAGGTTTGGAAACACCTCACTGACTGGGGGGTGGGGGGGACTCTCTTCTGAACCTTCTCACTCTCTGTGCCTGCAGCTGGGCAGTAACTGGGACAGATGCTCCCTGTGACTGGGTCCTCTCTCTTGTCTGAGAAAACTTTTGAGAAGACTGTTCATGCCTTATATGTAGGCACAGACTTTCTACAGATAAATTTTAAGTGATATCCTGTATGGGGCTCTCCTTGAATTGATATCACAATGAGTCTCTACCGAAAAACAGCTACCTTTGCAGACCAGGCTACACAATGTAATGTTGGGGTCTCCAAGAGGGCTCCCAATAAACAAATACCACTCTTCTCTACATGGTGGCAGAAGAATTTAATTGAAACAACAACAAAAACAGACATCAGCTTTATTGCTTACGGAAGCCAACTGGAAGACAAAGCTCTAGGTCTATTAACCAAATGAGCCCAGGGGTTTAAATCTAAACCCCAGACTTACCTACCTTTTCCCATGTTGTGCTGGAGAGAACAGGCTTCCTCCATTCAGGTAATTGGGGAAGGAGCAAATAGCACACTCCTTGAAGGCAGGCAGCTCCCAAGAGGTAAGGCTGTGCCAGTTGAGAACACCCAGTTGAATTTTCTCAAATTTACCAATTAAGCTAATTACTCCATCACTTCCCCTAGGGCAACATTAGTAAAAAGAGAAAGGCCAGTTGTTTACTTAGGAAAAATTCTTCCTTATAAAATCCAGAAATGGGGGGGTGCACCTGGGTGGTGCAGTCGGTTGAGCATCCAACTCTTGTTTTTTTTTTTTTTTTTTTTTAAAGGTTTTATTTATTTGACAGAGAGAGACACAGTGAGAGAGGGAACACAAGCAGGGGGAGTGGGAGAGGGAGAAGCAGGCTCCTCGCTGAGCAGGAAGCCCAACGTGGGGCTCGATCTCAGGACCCTGGGACCGTGACCTGAGCCGAAGGCAGACACTTAACGGCTGAGGCACCCAGGCGCCCCCAACTCTTGGTTTTGACTCAGGTCATGATCTCAGGGTCGTGAGATTGAGCCCCAAGCTCAGTGCGGAGTCTGCTTAAGACTCTCTCTCCCTCCTCCCCTCCCCCCACCTCTCTGTCTCTTTCTTTCTCAAATAAATAAATCTTTAAAAAAATCCAGAAGTGGGGAAACAGAACTCTCCTCCAAAATGTTCCAAGATTTTATACATTTTAGGGTCAGGTGCTCAGGTCTTACAAGAAGTTAAAGAAGAGACCAGGTATATAAAGAAGAGACCAGGTTATGGTTGGGATCCCTATTGCTCGTGAAGCCACCAGAAACCTAATAATGTGAGAAATCTGGGTTAATAAGTATAATAATTGACATTTGCCCAGCTTTTCCTACATTATCTCACTTAACCCTGAACACGCTATGATATTGGTATTAGTGCTCTCATTTATCCAAAGAAGAAATTGAAGCACAAAGAGATAGTGTTTAATTGAGGAGGGTAACTAGTTAAGAAGCAGAGTTTGGACTTAGGACCATATCTTTCTGACTCTAGAGGTAAAGTCTGGCACAGTCCTCCAGGTGGCCATATCCTTCACAATCCTTGTTTGATTCGATTTTATTTCAAACCTCTTTTTCAGTTGCTGTGGAATGTTCAGGAGTGTAGAGAGGATGGTATCATTATTATTTGTCTCAGTTTTATCTCTGCCTTATCCTGTTCATCCATCTGTTTTCACCTAGGCAAATTGAAAAGCTCCCAGGTAGATGGTTGTCTTTTCTCTCTTGAGAGTTTCTGGGGGTGCAGTTTGACTCTTCGAGCAGGATCACTCTAGCAGAGGTCACAGCTGAGTTATAATCTAATGTGTTATGGTAATGTAAAGCATTGTGAAGTTTTAAATGAGAAACTTTTATACTCCATTCTAAAAAGTGTTTGAAGGATTATGAGAGGGCGTGGGGGACACAATTTGCCCTGACATATCCACATTCATGAACTAATATTGCACTAGATTTTATTATGTGCAAAAATACTAGAACTCTCTTACAATATTAACCTAAGTACATTATAAATGTTGGGGAATATTGACTCATCATCAGATCACTTAGATTACTATTTCTTTTTGCCTGAGAATTAGAAGTCTATCCAAATTAAGCAAGAAGGAAGCATTTGATTTCTTTCTTTCCTCTTTATGCAAGGCTCCCATTGTCCTCCTTCCCTCACCCTATTTCTTACTCATAAACACATATTTGCATTGAATGGAATCATTTTACGTTACTCATGTAATTTCTTCATGTTCTGTCAAAATTGTAGCTCCCTTTGTCCCCATGTCAATAACTGCATAATGGTTTTCCGTTGATGGAGTGCTTTCATAGGCAGTATCTCTTTAATTTTCATAATCTTGAGAGATAAGCACCATTATCTTTAAAGACAAAACTGAGGCCCATCAAAGGTGTCTGGTCCAAAGACACAGCCAGTTAGAATCATGGCCAGATCTGGATCCAGATCTTCTCTTAAACCACGGTTCAAGAAATACATGTCTTTGGGAGTGGCACATGACCAGGTACATAGGGCTAAGTCTTTGTTTCTCCCATCCCTTTCCCTAACCTCCTTAGATAGGCCCTAGAAGTTCCTCTGTTTTTGTTTTGTTTATTTTTTGTTGTGAACAATCCAACAGTCTAAAGAGGGAGTCTTAATTAAGGTTAGAGTTTTGGAATCAGCTTGGCTACTTACGTATTCTACAACTTGGGACAAAGTTTTAATCTTGCTATGTCTCAAGTTTCTCTAAGTGCAAAATGTGGGGGATAATAATAATACCTAACTCATGGGGTTGTTATAAAAATTAAAATAGATTGCAAAATAAGTAAATGTTAGTTTTTATTACTGTTACATAATCAGGTTGAATAGAATTTTAAGGATTCTAAGATTTCAGTGGCTGTTTGGCCTCTCAAGAATCTGACTCTCTGTTAAAAAACTTGCATCATAATATGACTCAAAGGGTGATAATGATGATAGCAGACCAGATTACTGAGTTCCTGTTGTGTTCCAAACATTTTACATATACCCTCTTGAATTATCACAGCAACCCTGTAGATTCTGCACTCTTAGCTACTGGGTTATATTGCTCTAAATCTTGCCTGCTATTATTGTCAATTTTACCCATCTCTCGAAGCTTAAAATAGTATTCTTTTGAAAATTAGAACTGTAATTTCCAATTTCCAGTATTCTAGCCCATTTTGTTCTCTCTGCTCCCCCTTCACAGATCTCTTGCAGTGGTTCCAGATGTCATACCCAAGTTCCCATAGCGCCAGGGATAAAAATTTTCCAGATCCTGAGACTCAAATTCACTTAGACTGGCTAAGAGTAAATAAGTCTGTTGACAGTTATAGGAACCAACTTCCTTGAATTTGAGCATTTTTCCTTTAAAGCAGGACTTTCCCAAGAAAGAATTGTCATACTCTGTCTCAAAGAGAAAGAAGGAAATGGTAATTGACAGTGACCTTTATCCCAGTATCCAATAGAGGTTCTGAGTGACATCACACCAGCTGGTATACACCTGTGCTTTAAAAAGTAAAAATACATTTTTTACTTGCCTTAATTTTTTCTTTTTTTGGGTTAGACAACAGACATTTATTTTTCACAGTTCTGGAGGCTGGAAATCCATGCCAGCATGGTTAAGTTCTGGTAAGGGCCCTCTTCTTGGCTTGTAGAGGGCTGTCTTTTCCCTTGTCCTCAGGTAGTAGAGATAAGCTCTGATGTTTCTTCCTCTTCATATAAAGGGTACTGATTCCTCCATTGGGCTCCACCCGCATGATCTCATCTGATCTCAATTGCCTCCCAAAGGCCCCACCTCCTAATACCATCACACTGGGGGTTAGAGTTTTACATATGAATTTTGGGGGCACACATTCAGTCCATAGCAGAAGCATAATACAAATTAGCAATATTTGAATTCAAAGTAGGGTTATCCTGCAAATCTTAGAGACATTAAAAGAATAATAAGGGAATATTACAAAACTTGATGTCAGTAAATTTAACAAAGAGATATAATGGAAGACTTACTTAAAAGGCACAACTTTCTGAAACTGACAGAAAATGAGTAAAAAATCTGAGTAAAAATCTGAAAATACAGTTTAGTATTATACTATATGTTAAAAATTAAGTTATTAATTTTTAAAAATTAAAAAAGTCTGCCTCAGTTTTTAAATTCAGCTATTCTATTAGCTCTGTCATTCTATCCCCCTGTTTTTACATGCCTTACCTATTGGGTTCTCAAATCCTATGTCTTTTTTTTTAACCATAAAAATATTTTCTAGCTAGTCCAAAGATTTGGAAATAATAGAGCAAGTGGTTACTGACTTGGAGAAGTTCATTTTCCCCTTTAAAAATTTAATAAAATAATTAGGATATCTTTCATAAATATTCCGTGGGTCAACTGAGCATTTATCTTATGATAATTTTACCTTCACTATTTATTTTTAAAACAGTAGCAAGATCGAATACACCCTGTCCAAGGTGGGATCAAAGATTTTCCGTCTTCCTTATTACTGAGAATCTGAGCCAATCCCTACCGGCCTCCAGAAGGCCTATATTTAGGAGAATATTACTCTCTTTGAGAAAACATTTTTTTAAAAAGGCTGCCTTTTCTTCAGCACAACGTATGTGGTGAATTAAACCACACCAGTAAATCCCACCCGCTCCTGTCCTTCTACCCTTCTCGCTGGTTCTCACTCTTCCAAATGGTGAAGATCCTACGTTTGTGAAATGGTGGCTCAGTACAGGTCTCTAATGTAAGCACCTGTGCATCCATCCATCACTGCTGTTGCTATCTCTGCAGTATGACAGCATTGCATGCGATGTTTTCATCTTTAGAATGTTTACTCCCATTTTTAATGCCAGCATATCTACACTGGTGACTGAATGAATAAATGAGTGAACCAGGGAGAGCGTTAACTGGAATGGATGTTTGAAGAGCCAGAAAATGACGGGGTGTGAGAGCCATGCGGCAGGGCTCTGTAGGGCTGCACCTGTTTATCCTGACTTCTTCTGGTTCAGAAATAACATAGGCATTCAGAAGCTCGGAAATCACGCTTGTCTTTGAAGATGAAAATGAGGCAGCCATGTTTCTCCCAACTAATCTAAAATGACATGATATGGCGGCCCAAAGTTGGGGAGGTAGATTAGTTGGGGGAATAAAAAAAGAAAGAAAACTGCCCCTCAGACAGGAATCTCTCTAATTTGGGGTTGTCTTGTGAGCAAAGATAGCACTTAATGAGTAGGCAGGAGTATAACAGTAAAAAAGGTTGATGGAATCACATTTTTAGGCACTGTCCTTTCTTGGAGTCTGGGAAAGTCAGGTGATATTCATTTTATGCACGCACACACACATTCCTCTAAAATAAAAACCTAACCTGCTTTTATTCGGCTTCTGGGGTATCAGAGAAGAGTTCCATGTACTGTTCTAGCTATAAAGAGAAAATTGGTGGGAAGATGAGAGATCAGACTTGTCATTCTTCAGTTCTGAAGAGCTGGAATTTTAGGTAACACATGGGAAAGGAGCAGTCCGTTTGAGAGAGAGGTGGGACAGATATCTTCATCTTTGAGGAGGGGGTCCTTCAGAGCAGCACCTCAGCTGGTAATATTGGACCTCAGTGAGTTGGCAGTGAGCTTAAAGCTGCAGGTGGGAGTCCTCAGATAACTAAATTACAGGACGTTCAGTTTGTTTTCACTTTTGTGGTTTCACTTTGATGCAAAGAGTCCTTCATTTACTGTCCTCTGTTCATTCACTCAGCAAACGTTCAGTGAAGTTGGCTCTGTGCTAGGCACCATCCTAGCTCCAGGGACCCCAGCACTGAAAATGACATGGAACATCCCACATGGTGGGGCACTTCTGGGGCATTTCCCTTAGCTTCCTGGGGGTGAATTGCCCTGTTGGCTGATCCTGCCAGGAGTCCTCCACCCCATAGATGAGATATTGAACTTCTTTCCCCCCAAGTAATATCAGCTTTGGTTTCTCTCTCTCTGTCCTACCCACCCTCCTGAACTACAAACATCTCTTTAGAGGTGGTCACAGCTAGAGAAGATGGATCTCTCAAGGGTGAATGGGAGAATTGCTTCAATTCTTCTTCATCCTGGAAAGGAGACTTTGAATTTTCAACTAATAAGGCAGAAGACATCAATAGGAAAAGAAAAATAAGAACTTTCCCTGCCAGGGTTGCCTAGTTACCTCGTCAACATTCCCTTGCAGCCCAGCAGAATTCTCTCTGCATATTTTTATAGTGCACATGTTTTATTGCTGTAATTGATCTATTAAGCAGAAAATATGGAGAACACATGGAGCTCCTATCAATTTTATGCTGTTTATTTGGGTTTCCATTTTTCTCTTTCCATAAGACTTCATTTTTTATTGTCCCTTTCATTCCTAACTGGAGTAATCCTGTGAAGAAATCACATCACTATCCATGTTGGTGCATTTAACTTTGTAGCTTAAAAAGCAAAAGCCAATACACTAACCTCAAACTAAACAGCACATTGTGGACTTTTCAAAGGCAGACACCAAGTTTTCATCAGCTCTGTGTCCGTGGTGCCTAGCCTCGAGTATGGCACATAAAAGGTCTTTAGTAAATGTCCACTGATTGAATGAGCAATTGGCTTCAGAGATTTATTGAGAACTAGCATTGTACGGAATGCTATTCATAACATAAAATTGGATTATAGCTCCTGCCCAGGGGGCAAAACTTATGACTTGTTCTTTCCTTTCTGGAGGCTGGACAAGGACAGAGAATAACAACTATGTTGTTGCTAGTGTTCCATTTTCATTAGCCAAAGAAGCTTTCCGCATGAGGCTGCAGCACAATTAGTAGCACCCACATTCTGTCTGGCATTTATAGAAAGTTATTCACTGGATACCTCCTGGGTTCTGGGCACTGTGCTCTCCAAATCAATCCAGATCAATAGACCTGGTCATTGTCACCATCTGTCAAGGCATTTGTATTCGAAACAGTGAGTTTCCCCTCATTCTTCTTAAACACACACACACACACACACACACACACACACACATGCACACACTCACATACTGAAGACTGTGTTTATGAAGCAAACTGTCGACAGAACAACAATGGAAGTTTATTTTGTCATCCCTTTACCCAGCCAGTCAGGCAGCCCTCCAACTCTGTGCTTCTTAAACGTATACTTCTGAGATTTTGTTAAAGTGCAGACTTAGATCTGCTAGGTCTGGAGTGAGGCCTGAGCGGCTGCATTTCTAACAAGCTCTCTTAGTAACCTACAGTATCATCCAAGGACAGTAGATTTGGCATCACCAGGGAGCTTGTTAGAAATGCACATGCTTAGGCATCACCCCAGACCTACTGGATCTGAACCTGCATTTTAACAAGATCCCACCTTAACATCTGAGAAGCACTGCTCTAACTATTTAATAAACCTACTGTATAAATTATGGGCAGGGGTCTTAAAGGGGCTCGGAGTTGGTCAGTAAGGCCAGATGGATTTCTTGTTCCCTTTTTCATTTCAAAAGTCTTCTGGGTATCTGCCCCAATACAGCATTTGACACTCAAATAAAGACACAGATGCCTTTTGGTTCAGCCATTCAGTGGTATGATGAAATTGTTATTATCCATCCTGGATTGCCAATGTCTTTAAACATGGGAGCCCACCCACCAATCTATCCCATTTCCAGAGAACTTTATTCTAGGTGAAAAAGTTTGAGCAGAAGAGACATCCTCAGGTTTGAGCATGTCAGAATGGTTAATGCATTTGGATGAGCACTAGAGCAGATCAGAGTTTCTGTTTCCTTATCTGTAAAATGGAGATAAAATACCACCTGTTCTAGCTTCCTTTATAGTCTTGTTATGAGGAGCTTTGAAACCTACATGTGAAGGAGCTTTGAAAACATAAAAATGTTCATGAGGCTTTCAAGCAGCTTTAGTAAGAAAAAAAATCACATATGTTTCAGTGCCAAAGAGTTCTGGGTTCAAAATTCAGCCTTACCATCTACTAATTTTGCGATTTCTACCAAATTATTTAATCTAGTTGAGCCTCCGTTTCTTTTTGTGCTAAGTGGTCATAAAAATATCCACCATGCAAGACTGTAGTGAGGATTAAAATGTTAATAATATACGTAAAGGATCTGGTGTATAGTAGAGTTTAATAAATGGTAGCCAGTAGTTGCACATTAAGGGACGTGACTGAGAAATAAATCCTCCAAAGATGACTTTTTCCCCCCTCCAGTAAGCCTTTTACGTTGAGGCAAAAAGAAAGGGTGACTTTAAAGCTGGTTAAAGTTTTGATTAAATGCCCAGCCCGTTCAAGAGACTGATATCTTCAAGTTCATTATCTCAAAGTATCTCTGGAAGAAAACATCTCTAAACTTCATATGGGGTTTTAATATTTACTGAAATGTTTGTGAGTACCAGCCACTGCAGGGCTTTGTGACAAGGAGTTGCTATGATTATTCTGTGTCATGAGAGGTGCTAGAGGATCTTTTGGGGGGTGTGCATAGGAGCCTGCCATCGTATGGGGGAAGGTTTCACATTGGTGTCCATGCAAGCAGATACTCCAGGCCCCAGGGAAACAGCCAAACAAGTGATACTGAGGCTCATGTAAGGCAATGAAAGAACATTGTTCTGAGGACCATGGTAACTGATGGTACCCTCATTATCAGAATAACAGAACAGCCAAGTCTTATTTGCTGGAGACATGAAGGGGCAGCTGTTGGGTGGTCAGCAATTAAGCATTTGTGATACAGAGGGACCATTGTTTTTGTGGGTTTTTTTTTTTAGATTTATTTATTTATTTGAGAGAGAGAGAGAGCCCAAGCAGGGGGAGTGGGAGAGGGAGAAGCATGCTTCCCGCTGAGCAGGGAGCCCGATGCGGGGCTCGATCCCAGGACCCCGGGATCATAACCTGAGCTGAAGGCAGACGCTTAACGAACTGAGTCACCCAGGCATCCCGATGTTTTGTTTTGTTTTGTTTTTTAAGATTTATTTATTTATTTATTTATTTGAGAGCACACACACGTGGGGCGGGGAGGGGCAGAGGAGGAGAGAGAGCCAGAAATTTGATCAGACTCTGTGCTGAGTGTAGAGCCAGGGTGGACTCGATCTCACAACCCCCGAGACCATGACCTGAGGTGAAACCAAGAGTCTGATGCTTCACTGACTGAGCCACCCAGGGGCCCCACTATTGTCTATTTTAAAAGGAAAAAAAACACCAACCTCCCCATCCTTTCTCTATCTTCCCAACCTCTAGCTCATATTTTTATTTTGGAAAAGCACTTTTAGGGCCCTCTGTTTTCTCAAACCTCTTTCCAGGCTGACTAAGCCTTTGGGAAGGTATTCTTTTCAGGGAGAGATTGCCAGGGGTTTGCAGAGTTTGCGTGGTGATGTCCTTCGTGGTGATAGTTTGAAGCACCCTGGAGTGTGATTTCACAGACGTCCTCAGGCAGAGAGTGCCACGGGACCTGCTTTTCCACATGGATCTCTTTGTGGGGAGTGTTTGTGCTGAACGCCATGTGAGGAGGAGAAAAAACCCACCTCGTCAATGTGGCATTTCAGTGGAAAGCTAACAGGAAGAGAGTGAGATAAGGAGGAAGTGAGCAGACAGGGCCTGCAGGGGGTGGCCAGAGGAGGCTTGCACCTGAATGATCAGCAGTTCTGAGCAAAGAGCAGCTTGTGAGAGGGAGTACGCATGTCTCAGGTGTTTTTGTTTTTATGTTTTTACCTGAATGACCTAAGGTTGAATGCATCACCAAGCCACGTTTGAGTGTGGAATAGCAAAACCCCATCTAAACAGGGCAAGTGCAGTACAGTGGGATCATGCTCCAAGTTCACTGTAGCAGATTCCATGATGGGCTCTTCTGAATCTAGCTGCAGCTGTTGGCCCATTTTGCTAGGGCTTGATCCATAAGTGGATCAGTTATCTCCTCTCTGTTTCCAAGCCACAGGACACAATTGTTACCTCCAGCCAATCTATACTTGTGGTCTTTAGGGAATTTGTGGATGGAAGGTCTGGGTAAAGGGGCTTCAGGAACCAGCAGGAAAGATAGGTGGAAGGGCATCACTTCTTAAAATTTAAGGCGATGTGGAAAGAGTATTCACTAGGAGTCAAGAAACTCGGTTTCAATCCTAACTATGCCCATATTAGCTGTGGGATGTTGTTTAGGCAAGTAAATTTATCTCTTAGACACCCAGGGATAGTGGTAACTACTACAAATCTACTATAAACCACACCAGGATTTTGTAAGGGCCAAATGAGGTAATAAAGAAGAGAGTACTGAAGACCAAAGCTACACTTTCCAAAATGGTAGCCACTAGCTGCATGTGGCTATTTGAATTTCAATTTGTTAAAGTTCAATAAGATGAAAAATTCAGTTCTTAAGTCACACCAGCCACATATAGCTAGTTGGTATCATACTGGACAACAAAGATATAGAACATTTGCATTATCACAGAAAGTTTTGTTGTACACCCCTGCCTCAGAACTCTAGGGTATGATATCAAAGGTGTAAAGGATGAAATATTATAGGGGTGATAAATGCTGTCATAGTTAAGGATTCTTGGAAAGAAACAAAACCCTCTCAAGTTAGCTGAAGTAAAACAAGAGATTTATTTATTTTTTTAAAGATTTTATTTGTTTATTTGAGAGAGAACGCACTAGAGAGAGTGAGCGTGAACAAGCAGGGGCAGAGGGAGAGGAAGAAGCAGGCTGCCTGCTGAGCAGAACCTTGGGATCATGACCTGAGCCAAAGGCAGATGCTTAACCCACTGAGCCACCCAGGCGACTGAGCCACCCAGGAATTTATTTGATTAATTCAGGGAAAACCTATGGATCCCAAGGGCTTCAGAAATAACTGGAACCAGGGGCGCCTGGGTGGCTCAGTTGTTAAGCGTCTGCCTTCGGCTCAGGTCATGATGCCAGGGTCCTGGGATCGAGCCCGGCATGGGGCTCCCTGCTCAGTGGGGGGCCTGCTCCCTCTCCCACTCCCCCTGCTTGTGTTCCCTCTCTCGCTGTCTCTCTCTGTCAAATAAATAAATAAAATGTTAAAAAAATAACTGGAACCAATTCCTAGAAGATTAACAGGAACTTAAGAAACCACTGTCCTCACTGTTTCTCTTTTTCTCTTGTCTTCTTCCTATAGCCGCTTGTGCCCTTGTATCTGGTTCTCTGTCAGTGACATTTTCCTTCTCTCCCCTCTCCTCCTCTCCCCCCCCTTACTCTCCTTCCTTCCTCATTCTTCTCTCCTCCCTCCCCTCTCTGAGAGCAGCTTTCTTAACTGCACTGCATGTGGTCCAAGGAGGGCTCAACCGGGCCCAGTTTTCATTGTTTCTCAGGAACAATGCCTGACAAAGGCTGGGCCCTGATCGCAAATTCCGAGGAGAGATATTCTTATTAGCCAGCATGGTGTGATAGCCACCCCTCCTCCAACCAGTTATATTTAAGAGCATGGGGTAGTGATTCCATGCTTACTCAATAAAGGCAGTGGGGAGTGCTCTATAAAGGGGCCTATGTGGGATGGGGATGGGCCCTTGACTAACATGTTCATGTTAACCTCTTAGAGAGTCCATTAGCCTACATCCACACAGGGAAGAGTTGCCAGAGATTTGACCAAGGCCATGAAGAAAAAAGAGTTATTTGTGTGGTTTGAATCACCATTACAGATGCTCGGGGGTTTGGCGTGTCCTCAATATCCTTATGCCTGGGTAGAAGTAGGTACTGACAGAAGCGAGGTGGAAATCAGATCTAAGCGTTTGTCGTTCTTACATGCAAACTGGGTACTAATAAGACCCTTTTCTCTTCAGCCTTTAGAAAGAAACATGAGGTTCTCTTGGAGACTATTCAAGAGGAAGGTGGAAGGGGCCGCCTAAAAGAGATTAAAAGCTGCGTACCGCAAGCCTGGGGCCAGAGGGCTGGCAGTGGAAAGCGCTGCTGGGTTGTGACCTCTCCCTGAGAAGTTCTAGGTGCCTTTTTGCTTCCTGCAAAAAAAGGGAAGAGAAGGAGAAGACCATGTCCATAGCCTTGAAGCAGGTGTTCAACAAGGACAAGACCTTCCGGCCCAAGAGGAAATTTGAACCTGGCACACAGAGATTTGAGCTCCACAAACGGGCTCAGGCATCCCTCAATTCAGGCGTGGATCTGAAGGCTGCTGTGCAGCTGCCCAGTGGGGAGGACCAGAACGACTGGGTGGCGGTGCACGTGGTGGACTTCTTCAATCGGATCAACCTCATCTATGGCACCATCTGTGAGTTCTGCACCGAGCAGACCTGCCCCGTGATGTCGGGGGGCCCCAAATATGAGTATCGGTGGCAGGATGACCTCAAATACAAGAAGCCAACTGCCCTCCCAGCTCCTCAGTACATGAACCTTCTTATGGATTGGATCGAGGTCCAGATCAACAATGAGGACATATTTCCAACCTGTGTGGGTAAGTCCGTGACCAGCTTCTTGCTTATTTTGCTGCATCCCACCCAAGTTCAGAAAGTTTGCAGAGGCTTCTTCTAGGACTGTCTTTAAATGCTGGGGAACACCTATCGATATTTCCCTAAATTCCACCATACCAGCAGTGTCTTTTTCCACATCTAAGAACCTCCTTGAAATTTAAAAACACAAAACAAAAAAACCCACCAAAACACCAAAAAACCATTTGTGAACTACTTACAGTTATTTTGTGGGCCTCAGTGGTACACATACCACATGTTAGGGAACATTGCCTTGGTGAGATGTTAGATTTGATCTTGCTGGCTTCCTTAGGACTAGGCCCCAGACCCACGCAGTTATCCTGGTAGAATTTTCACTTTTTGGCTAATTAGTTAAAGTTACATTAACTCTAGTGCATTTATTGGTATTCATCTCTCAGGTTAGGGAATCCCAGTGTGAGAATCCATGGGCTTGTTTGGGGATCAATCAAACAGGGATTGGCATTCTGGGGAAATAGAGGTCCTGGCATTCTGTTCTGCCCACTCCTGATCATTTGTTATTAGTTCCAGGCTGTACTGTTAACTGTGGACTCTTGTGTAAGCTGCTGGACCCACTAGGGACACTTGAAATGCAAATGCTTTCATTTGCTTGGCGCTCTGAGCCATAAAACTCTTCAAGGGGAAGGACTAAACCTTATCTCCCTTTTATATTTCTTTATGCTGCTGATAATTGGATTTTCCATGCACTGACAGGCTGAATTTAAAATTCAGGTTTGGTTTGGTTTTGTTTTTTTAGGCCTGAGATTCAATAGGAATGAGCACTCTCCTACTTCCACTCTTGTGTTTCCAGTATCTAACACGGTGCCCTGGAACCTTTGTAGGCACTCAGGAATTATTTGTGGAATGATAGAGAAAATACTTGTGCTCTTGGACAGTAGTATTAAAAAGCTCTGGTTTGGGATATAAAAGAAGCATTTGGAACACATTGTTGAAATCCCCTCTAGATGGGATGTGTGTGTCTCCATGTGGCATATGGGAAGTTGAGGTGGGTGGGGGGCGGGGTATGGAAGTAATTAAGCTAATACCAGGGGGGAGAAAAGTGTATACATTGCATGTACGTCTTGAAATATTCAGCACGCAAACCAATTTGCTCAGAACCACTCTGCTGCCTTGCTTGTCCAGCTCTGTCCTGCTCTTGCTCTGTGCTGTTCCTTGCTAAGGAAGGAGGTGGTGTGTGTGCTCCGGCAAACTCCCTTGGCTCACCAGCACAGGAGGAAGAAGGCAGGGTTCCAGAACTCCCCCAGCCATATAACAGGCACCGCAGGGGGATGGGAAGTTCTTCGGTTCATATCTTTTTGTACTTTCATTGACTGTCAGAGGCTTCTTTTGTTGCTAGGAGGAATTTTGCCAACTTCCAATGCTCTGTGCAGAACATGTGATAGCAATAAAGATAAATAAATGTGGGCAAGGATACGTCCTCTTTGTCTTTCCCCTTCTGTTTCTGCTCCTTGGTGCTTTGAACTCTGGGCACTGCTGCTGTCTCTGGCGGCTGTGGTTACCACATAGAGTTGGTGACCAGAAATAACATCGCAGAGCCATGGTGTGTTACTTGAGAGTAAGGAAGCTTCTGGCAGTCGGCTTGGAAACTAGGACATCATAGATGGTTTTAGACTTTACTTGGAGGAAATCAGTGGATGCCGCCATATCCCCCAGAGTCACTGACTTTGCTGTCTTTTTCCAGACATTTCCTTAGCCATTCAGTGGACTTGCAGAACATAATCACCTGGTCAGAATCCTGTTTCAGCTCTGCCCAACCTTTGTTCCATAGTACATAGTTCTGAGAGATCTTAATAGGTGCACTGTGCTTTTTTTTTTGTCCATGAAAAATAAGTTGGGAACTGCTGAATGACAACAATTCCTTTACTGCAGGACTTTTAATATTCTAATGTGTATTATAAGTCTCGGAGAAAGGAATACTTTAATATGTAGTATTTCCTAATTTGAACCTGTATCTTTTTTTTTTCTTTTTAGATGAAGCACCATTAGCATCTTTGGGGAAATGTTAATCTATATAAGTTAGAGTTGTCAAGCATTTGTTTATGTGGGCCTTCTTTTCAAAATGCAAATTCTTTGACCTTCCCCCAACTAAATCAAAATCTCTTAGATGAGACCTAAGAATCTGCCCTGTACTAAGCACCTGCCACTCCTCTGTTTACTTTAACTGCCCAGAATGCTTTTCATTCCCCCCCAAAAACAGTCTGTATCTTACCTCTCTGGTTTTATCCGTCTGGTTTTCTCCTTTTGGAATCCCCCATCTTCTCTAACTAGTGAATTTTCCTGCATCCTTTATACCATGTCCTCTGTGAAGGCTTTCACCCATTAGAATGTAAGCCCCTTAAGGTTATGGAATGTCTTTTATTCATTTAAATATTTCAGTACTAAGTCCAGTCTTGGTGCCTTACAAGTTATTGAATGGATGGATGGATAGACAGATCGATGGATGGAAGGATGGAGGAAAAATAATCTTTATAAAGTCCAAACATGTCTGTAGTGCTGGTGATCAAAAGTTAAACGGAACCTCTGAATCCCTTTATCACCATCCTCAGTATATCCTGCACCTTGTCTTCATAGAGTTTAATTTTTCCAACGTGAAATGTTAGGGGTCAGTAAAAACCACTGCCATCCACCATTACCCTAAAGGTCTTCATCAGCATCCTGCTCACCTCTGTCATTTGCCCTTGGATTAAATTGTTGCTATCTTTTGAAAAAAAACTTATCTTTAGGAGCCACTTTCTCTGTTAGAATTCATTTCCTCCTCTTCTTCCTCCCCCTGATTCCAGCCTACTTTTCATCTTTTTGATCTTTGTTCTGCCGTGAGTCATTATCATGGAAATGATCAAGATGTCTGTCAGGATAAAGTAAAAGAAGAATTCTCTGCAAACAGCAGACCCCGGATGGATGAGAAATGGGGAGTTCTGCTTAGCATTATGGCTTTGGATCCCAGGCATATTTCTGTGTTCTTGCCTGGGAATTGGGAGGGGTTCAGACTTCACCTCCTCCCCACTGTGATCCAAGGAAATAGGACCGGAAAATACTGACAGATGTGAAGGCTTCACCCTCAGTTAGGTATTAAAGCATATAAACAGCTATTGATCTCTGCCATTGAAACATGGGGGGAAAGAAAAGCTTTCATCTGTTCCTGGATCCTAGTTTAACTAGGATACCCGTACTATTTTGAAGTTGAGCGTTCTCAGTTGGGAGCATACCAAACAGATGTGGCTCCCTCGTGAACCATAGTCTCCTCCACTCCCCGTTGATCCCCTTAACCTCCCTTGTGAAAAAGTCAACAGATGTCCCTGTGAAAGCTTCTAAGACAGCAGTAACTTCAGAAGCAGAGGCCTCCTCCTCTTCCATTGTATCTCTTCAACCACTTTTAGAGATAACAGCAGAAAAATAGCTACATCTTCTTTATTCTGTTGCCTGTCTAGTTAACAATAACTTTTATGTTCTAGCCCTCAGCTTCTCTGTTTTTCTGTTATATAATAGGACGTAATGTCTTAGTTCTAACACTAAGGAAAAAATGAGTGGAAAACTTAGAGCTCCTCCAACTCATGTTTTTAAAAAGTCTCTGAACAGGAGGAATAAGAACATTTAAAAATTAATTACATGATCTCACCTACCTTTATGGTTTTAGAATAGATGGGTGTCAGGGAAGGAGAGGGCGGGGAAGGAAAGCGAGAAAGGCAAGGGAAGGGACTCACGTCTCTTGACCTTGCTAAGTGCAAGCTGTTAATCTTTCTTAATTCTTGCAATAACTAAATTAATTAAATATTCCATTTTACCAGTGAGGATGCTGACATTTAAACAAGCTCAGGGACTTTCCCAAGGTTGTACGGCTAATAAGTCATTCGGAAGTCAGAGTTTGGGTTCAAGAGTAGTGAAAAATCCATGCCTTTGTCCCCCCCCTACCATTCAGAGCATGAATCATTATTTTGCAGATTTTCCTTCACATGGCTAAAGATTTCTCAATCAGTGGTTCTAGGAGGTTGTCTAGGATGGAGAAAATTTTACAAAACATGATTTTGTTGTAACTTTTAAGGAAGTGATTTGTTTGTTTGTTTGTTTTTATTTACTTCTGTTTAAAAAATCACCTCCGAAATGCCTGGAGTGTGTGTCCAGGCACTGTAACTATTTCCATGTTACATTCCAAGATTGGGGAAGGGATGACTTAGCCTCATGAAAACACTTGTGAGCCTCTAATGACCTATTACTACCGTTCGTTCGTTCATTCATTCATTCAATGACTGCTTGTCAAGCACCTGCTCAGAAGCAGGGCCTATTTTAGGCACTGAGAGAGCAAAGCAGAGCTCATGTCTTTGAGCAGCTTCCAGAATGTCCAGAATGTCTGGTTGCTCTGTACGGTTTTCTACAATGAGTAGTTTGTTCAGTGGTCAAGTGCATTGTGGAAATAGTTGCATCCCTTTGGCATTAGGCTACAGCTGAGTTTCATCCTCTCTCAAAATATTGTGGCAGGAAACATGAGACTATAAAAATGTCCGTGGGGAGAACTTTTCAGACATGAGGGTGTCAGGGAAGTGGGTTTATAATTAGGCTTTAAACTTTAACTTTTTTTTTTTTATTGTAGGTCCCCCTCATTTTTTAGTTTTGATATAAATCTGTATAACACTGGTAAGACAGAACGTACATCAGCAAAATGTATTTACCATGTGGTAGAATTGGCCCTGGACTTGCAGAGACTTGAATTAATTCAAGGAGCTCTGCCCTCGCGAGGTGTTCTGTGACGTTGGTAAACACATAATTGCTGAGCTTACACGTTTCTGTTTGTAAACTGACAACTGTAATTCGATCTCACAGGACTTTTGTAAGGATTAAAGGAGGCAGTGTGAGTAGAAACAACCAGCCAGAGCCATAATCACCTCTAAGTGGTGCTGAGAAACAAATGTGTTCATTGCTTTTCTCTCTCTGCATACATTTCTGCATAACTACCAACCCAAATTCATGGAGACCACTGGGCAGTTTCTGAACAGTATCCCTAGAACAATAAAATGCATTATAAAAGACTCAACAAGATTTTTAAAAGTTAGCAGTTTTCATCGCTGAATTGCTCTTTCATGGAGTTGTAATCTCTCTACAGGTTGTCATCTCTCAAAGACTTTGGGAAATTTCAATGTTTTTTAAGGAGCTAGAGTTTTGGGGATGAACACCTAACTATAGGGGAAAAGCCATTTGGTTGGGTCTTCTCACTTGGTTTTCAGAAGATTGAGTACTGAACCTGCCCATGTCCAGTGTTAAACCAGCTAACCTCAGCAGAGGGTGGGTACAGGTCAGTGGAGAAGAGGGGAGATAGCCTACTGGTCACATCTGGGACAAGCTACTCAGTAAAATCAGTGTTGGGCAAGGTTACCTCAATTTGATCTCTCAAGAGGATGGGGAAAGGGTTCTCAGGTAGCTTAGTGCCAGGAATGGAGCTCCCAAGATAGCCTTGTGAGCTAGCAAGTTTTCCCAAGGCCCTGGAAACATGATTTGCCTTTGGGATCTAAGAGATTGTTTGGCTTTCTAAGAATTTACTAGTTGGGAGGGCCTAATAATAAAGCTGCCATCTTTTGGACAGGTACTACCCTAAATACTTTACCTATATTATGTCATTTAAAATGTAAAACAATCCTCTAAGGCACATAGTATGATTTCAGTTTCACAGATGAGAAAGATTAAGTAACTTGGCCAGGGTCTCACAGGCAGGGCTAGGATTCAGACCCAAGGTGACCCAACTCCGTAGCCATGGTCACAACTACTCCAACATCTCGGGTCTGTGACATTCTTATCCCAGAACCAATACCATCCTTGATTTACCCTTGCTTGTTACAGATGTTAAATCCTCTCTGGGAAAAGTCCTAAGACAAACCCAGCAGTCACAGTGAGGAATGTGAAAATAGATAGGGTCCTGCGTCTGATAGAAATTATAGCGGGTCATTACTGATGGGAACTGCAAGGTTCTGCTTTTTTTTTTTTTTTTAAGATCTTATTTATTTATTTGAGAGAGAGAGTGTGTGTGAGCAGGGGGAGGAAGAGAGGGAGAGGAACAAGCAGACTCTTCCCTGAGTGTGGAGTCTGAGGTGGGGCTTGCTCCTAGGACCCTGAGATCATGACCTGAGCTGAAATCAAGAGTTGGACGCTTAACCAACTGAGCTACCCAAGTGCCCCGGTTCTGCTCTTTTTAAGAACTTTCTTCCTCTGGGGTGCCTGGGACCCCACGTTTGTTCAGTTGTATATTCATGGAAAACTTGCAGACACAGTTGAATCCACTCTTCCACACCCCCACTGGCTACTGGAGAATTGATGGTCTATTTTGGATGGTCACAATTCCCTGCCTTGTTAACCCAATACTGCAGTGACTTGGTGGCTCTGTTAATGAGGACAGTGTTAAATAACCACCCCCACTCAACAAATCCCAAGAGATGCCTCTGAAAAATGGTGAGTGCCTCCTTGTGATAAGAAGCAGAGAAGAAGGGAAGTAGATACAGGGAGCTCAGAGGACCTAGAGACTGCCCTGTAAGGGAAGGCTAATTACCTACTGTCCCAACCTGCACTGAGTTCTCCATTACCTGTGCTATGCAATTTTAATGAGCCAGATCTCAGGTGACAAGTTGTTACTTCTCAGCATCAGTTGGGAAGGGAAAAGGGATATGTGATATTCAGTGGAAAACAGAGATGAAAAACAAAAGCTGAAATGCGGCGGGGGTGGGGCATCTGCTGCTTTAACTTGGTTAGTGAGTGTAGAAATGGCGTCCTTCCTTAGCCAGGGAAGGCTACACTATGGAGGTCAATGCTGCTGGAGAAGCAGGCCAGCTCAGAGCCATCCTGTAGGGGATGTGGAAATATATCTGGAAGTGCAACGGGATGGACAAAAGTGACTTAACTAGAACTCTTGCCCAGAACAGAGTATGGAGTTGGAAGGAACAGTGGTACACGCCATTTGGAGTGAGGATGAGACCCCTAAGCATGTACTGGAATTCCCAACTGACTTCTACAGAGAGCACAGGTTTATTTATCTAAGCAGGGCTCATCTGCAGAGCCCTGATACCAGAGGCCTTCCCTCTCTGCCCTCCTGACCAGGGCTCTGCCTCCCTATAGATAGGATATAGATACTTAAATAATGTCATTTTGAAGGGAGATCCAATTATTGGCCTGCCCTAGATCTCCATGTGTAGAGAGTGATTCATTTCCTTTAAAATACCTGTAGGTTTAGGGACATGTGTTGTCTGTAAGGTCTCTGCAGACAGGACCTTTCTGTCATTTTAGCTTTAATAACTCATGCTAAATTCATAGTCTAATTCTATCCATGTTTTCCTTCACATAATCAGCTTTTCCATTAAGTCTTCTTCTAGTAAAATGGATGCTCTGGGAAAATGAGCCAGTTTGGAGCGGCTGGGTGGTGGGGTGGCGGTAAAAAGGAACAAAAGCATTAGTGTCTGCCAGACATGACTTTGAATCCCAGTGATCAACTTTTACTAGCAAATCTTCAGTCTCTCTAAGTTTGTTTCTTCATCTATAAAATGCGTGTATCAGTAGCTACTTCATAGGATTGTTGAGGGTATTAAATAACATGCTACATTTCAAACACTTAGCTCAGTGTTGGATATGCTTTAAACGTTGCTTCCCTCAGCATCACGTGGTATCAGTGTGAGGAAGTAGACGTGTCAGGTGAATTGAGGTGAAGAGGGAAAGAACCTCGGATAAAAATCCACGAATTATATCAAGCATCTGACTGTGTAGTTGATCATCCATGCTCCCTTCCTCTTTTGCTACATCTCTTGGAGCCAGTGGAAGAAAGGGGAAACTTGCGTGGGATAAGATTAACCCTGCTTGGCCTTGACTGCTGGGGCCAGGAGCAGGTCCACAGTAGGACTTCAGAAGATGCTTTACATGCGTATCCTGTGTGGGCCGCACCAAGCCGATTCCACCTTCTTGTTTCCGCCACAGGATGCAGTGCTTGGCAGAACACTTTGCACTAAGTGGCCACCTGGAGAACTAATGTATTCCCCAAAGTAGGAAGGTGTGGAATTTTTTGTTACTTGGCTCACATTTTCATTTCTCAGAGAAAGTTCAATATTTAAAGAAAGCTTGTCAAAGAATCCTTTTATTATGTGACTACCTCTTTAATGGTGTGTCTCATTGATTCTCAGGGCATGCCTCTGGAAGTGAAAGTGTTTGTCTTCATGGAGAGACAAAATGAATTGTTAGTGTTCTCACAGGAAACGGAGAACTCATTCTTCAAAAGAAGCGATAGGTTTTCGGTGTTTCTGTATCACTCAGCCCAGGATCCCAAGAGTGGAGAGCAGTGATTAAGGGAGACTCTGCAGCCAACGGCCGAGTGTTTGTTTTGTTGCTTACCCCGGAGTCCTGTCATCCGGGAAGGTGCCAGCAATGACAGGCTGAAGTGAGGGAGCGCTGACGCTTGGCAAGGCAGCACAGTGAAGCCTCAGCATCTGGGGACGACCAAGAATTACTTGTGGTTGACTTCCTTCAACATCACCTTGGTTGCTGGGCCCAGCCAGGAAGTCCTACCGTGTATCCTATAAGAAGCAGAGGGAAGGAGGTTGCTGAATATTAGGGATTTACCTGTTATGGCCCCTCATCAAATATAAACCATCTATATTTTGCTGTCCCAAAGTAGGGAAGAAAAAGCCTATAGCTGAGGGCATCTGTCTTCCCATGTCTTTGAAGAGAAATGTGAGCAAATATGTTAATGACATATACCAAGGTCCCTAGGAAACTGTCTGTGGGCAGGAACTGTCAAAACACATGGGATGTGTTCTGATGATTTTATTTCTGTTTTCCAAAAGTAGTGTAGGACGAGTGGCTCATCATCAGTCCAGGTTCAAATCTGTTCCTCACTTTATGGGCTCTGTGACTTGGCAAGCCCTGAACCTCTCTGAGCCCATTTCCTCATCTGGAAAATGGGGGTAGTAATGATGATATCTGCTTTGTAAGGTTATGAGAATTGAGTGTCATACTGCACATGAAGCTCTTCATGAGTTCCCGGCAGAGAGTTAAGTGCTGAATGAATATGAGCTTTATTTCCTTTATGCAGTGGTATAAAAAGGGGAGACTTGTGATTTACTGCAGCTTCTAATGCCTGATTACAGAGGAGAATTTCTCCTGCAGCATTCTCTGCACGCTCCTTTTCCAACTGAAATAAAAATTGAGAAAAGTTATTGACCATTTCATAATTATAGTAATGATCTTGGAAAAAAAATAATTTCCACATCCATTAGAATCCCAGTTAAGAATCAAAACTTGAACACCAGCTGAAAGCAGTAGATTCCATTTTTTCTGTAGGGCAGTAAAATTCCAAAGTTTAAAATACAGTAGTAGTCATATTAACGAACATGTATTACCTATTCTGGGCCAAACACCGTGCTTTGTTCTTTCTGGATATTTTTTTCTAATCCTCACAGAAGCTTTGGTTGACCATTATTATTATTATTATCCCTATTTTAAATGAGGAACCTGAGATGACTCTCTGCCCAAAGTATGGGCAGAGCTGGAAAGTCAAACTGGGATGGTGTAGTGAGCAAGTAATAACAAAAGGTGTGAGCCACCATGACCCTAGGATTGGACAAAAGGAGGGTAGGGGATTACAGGTCCTGGGATACAGGGCTGCTCAGCCGGAGCTGGGAGCACAGAGCAAAGACCTGGTCCACAAGCCCTGGAGCCAAGAAGATGAGTCCAAAGGAGAGAGGGCGATGAAAAGTGCTTGGGCATCTGTTCCCTGCTCTGTTCTCCTTCCAGTGCTCCCCCTTGTCTTTGGCACAGAAGCCTGGGGAACCTGTATTGCAAAGGGTGGGGAATGGATCTGAGAACAAATAGGCAAGTGACTGACTTGTGGAAAATACAGAAAAATAACAAATAAATGTATGATATAATTTTAGGCAGTGATAAGTCCTGGGAAGACAACTAAAGTTGGAACAGGGATCTGGGATACTGTAAGATTTGAGATAGATGTAGAACAGTGGTTCTCAATTTTTTTTTCTTTTCTCCCCCCCCTTTCTTTTTGGTCTCAAAACACTTTCATACTCTTAAAAATTATCGAAAATTCCAAAGGCCTTTTGTTTACATGGGTTGTATCTATCAGTATTACCATATTAGAAATTACAAGTAGGAAAGTTTACAAATATTTATTCATTGAAAAAATAATAAACTTACCACGTATTAACATATATAATGTTTTCCATGAGAAGTAATGGTTTCCCAAAACAAAAAAATAGAGTAAGAAGAGTGGCATTGTTATTTATTTATTTATTTTTTGTAAATCTCTTTAATGTCTCTTTAGAAGACAATTGGACTCTCCCTATCTGCTTCTGCATTTTGATGTATTGTGATATGTTGTTTTACGTTCAAGTCCAGGGTCACAGATAAATAGTTGAAATGTGATGACTTTGTGTACCCGACAGGACCCCCATGAAAGAACCCCCAGGGTTCCATACAGTACTTTGAAAACCACTGATACAGATAGAGCAATGGGGAGGCCAGTCCTTTGCACCTACTGGGCACTTGACATTTTGGTTGAATGAACACAAATTAAAATTTCATTGAGGGTTTGCTGTCCCTTGTGGCAGTGTTGACATTGGTGACATCATGATAGTATAAACCAGCTAGACAACACTGTTCTTAGGGTCCCATTGATCAGTGGGACATAAACATTGTGATGTTTACCCAGCAGTGCTGATGGCCTTTCTCCCCCTGTGTTCATAGTTATGTAGGCTCTCTCTCACAGACTTTTGTAGGACCACCAAAAGAAAGATGTTAATACTCTCTTGAAAAAAACGAACCCTCTGATTTCTTTAGCACTGTGTTCATACCGACCTAAAGAGCAACTTCAAACTAGACACTTAATTGGTGGTTCTTGATGTTCATCTAGGCAGCATTCTAAAATTTGAATGGAATTGCTGTGAAATAATTACTGTGCCATACAATGAGGACTGGTTGACCACCACCAGTTATTCACCTTGCAAATATTATGCAACAGGTGTTCAAGTTCAGGATAGTGTTCTGTCTGAATCAGAGAGCGTTCTGTCTGAATCAGAATCATGGTCCTGAATTTCTTCTCACCATCAACTGGTACATATTCTTACAGAGTACCAACATTAGTGGATACCTAAGTAATACTTGTAAGCTATTATGGGAAAGAAATTGGATGAATGATCTAGGAAGTATTTGCTCTTTTGGATTATGTGTGACCTGTTCTTTCCATCAGCATAGATAATTAAATTCGGCATTAACTGAGCCCCATGACAAAGGACGCTGTGCTGGAGACAGCCGTTAGTCAGCTTTAGATAGGCATGACCATAGTGCTTCCAAACTGCAAATGGACAGAGATGAGACAGATTCTATGGATAGAATAGTTTTTAAGTGGGGTTTTTAAAATATCTTACACCAGGGGCGCCTGGGTGGTACAGTCGGTTAAGCGTCTGACTCTTGGTTTCAGCTCAGGTCGTGATCTCAGAGTCATGAGATCGAGCCCCACATTGGGCTCCACACTCAGTGAGGAATCTACTTGAGATTCTCTCTCCCTCTCCTTCTGCCCCTCCCACTCATGTTCACACATGCTCTCTCTCTCTAAAATAAATAAATCTTTAGAAAAATATCTTATGCCAAATAAAATGTGTTTTACTGCTTTGTCAGAGGTACATCTCATATCTGCCTTTCTAAGTGGATTATGTCATTATCTAGCTTTGATTTTATGCAGTTGCTGTAATAATGATACGCACCATTTACGGAGCATCTACAATAGGTTAGGTGCTTTACAAAGTCCACTTACTTGGAATAGCCTTTTTGAGAGGTGTGTTTTGCCTGTTTTCCAAATAAGGAGACTGTCTCAGAGAGGCACGGGGTCCCACTGCCTGTGGAGGCCTGTAGCAGCTCTGTTTGACTCCATCGTGTTTTTTCACTGGGACCTGCACATTCTCGGCCTGTGTGTGCATGCCTTCATGTAAACTCACAGACATAAAGATGTTCAAAGACTGAGAGAGGAAACAAATGAAAGGATAATTCAAAGATGCAAAACGTTTGACTTCTCTGTGATACCAGGGCATGGGGCCTTTGCAGAAGAAATCCTGCATGGATAAAATAAGGTATTTCAAGTCATGGCCTTGAATGCTTGAATGCTGGGATTTTGACACAGTCACCTGCAATTTGGGACATTGATGTCAATGGGACAAACCTCCCATTAATTAATAAGGTGAGACAGATGGTTCAGTGATTTTCATGTGTGTGGTGAGGGTTGATTGTGTGTGTGTGTGTGTGTGTGTGTGTGTGTGTAAAGATTGGAAGTCTCACTGGTTAGGAAGAAGAAGAGGAAAAAAAAAGAATATGAGGGTATGCCAGCTTGCTACTTTCAGCGCCCTGTGGTTTCACGCCGAATCACTGGGCAGACCAATACAGTACAGTCTTCAATTTTCAGGACCATATGTACAATCCCTTTGCCTCCCTATGCCTCCCCTTTTTTGCTCCTTGGTTGGTTAACCCTATTTCCTCTGCTGTAATGCTAGAAGACCTAGGTCATGAGGTTGCTATGAGGTCTTAGGATAACACATAGGTTTTGCACGTAGAAAATGTGCGATAAATATTAACTACCCTGATTCCTAATAATATTGCCGATACTGTATCTCTGCAAAGTAGGTGTTGGGTCTTTCTCCCATAGGAGAAGTTGCACATCCCAGTTCGTGATTGAGGCTCCCAGAAATAAAAACCCTAGAGGCTGCAAGCCCCCTGACAGGCGGGGTCAGAGGCAGGTTTCCGGACTTCCTGCAGAGGTGGACTTTCTCAACCGTGGTTTCTCAGTCACCCCTCAGACAGTGGGCCCGTGAAATTTTTTTAGCCCGAAAACATATTGAGTGTTAGAACGAGCCCTGGAATCTGGCTGCCTTTGTCAGTCTATGATGACTCATGGGGCTGACTGGACACACTGCTGTTTCAGATGGCACAGGTGTATGGTTCACCCCCCGCGGCTCCCCGGCCTCCCTGCCATGCTCTCCAGCACCTGGCCTCCGAGAGAGGTCCATGGGGCACTCTGTCAGCTCGGGAGAAAGACAACCAAGAGCAGGGCTCAAGTTTTTCAGATATAATAGAGTAGCCTTTTCCAAGACAGTTTGAAAGGGGATATTATCAAAGTGAACCTTTTAAGTTACCCACTAAATAGATCTGTAAGGATAGGTTTCTTGAAAAAGCTAGGTTTCAGAACTAGGTTCAGGGTTATTAATTTAGCAGCTACTTATTAAGCCCCTCCACATTCCAAGTACTGTATTGATCAGTGGGATACAAAGACCGGTCTGCCTGGTCCTTGTGGCTACCTCTCAGGGTCTCCTCCATACCCCTGAGAGCCCTCTGTTCCCATAGTTGGAGCATTTAACCCACCAGAGGCTCTGACTTTCTTCCCAGGTTTTAGTGACAGGCTAGTCTCTCCTAATCTTATTTATAGGCCAACCCCACGTCCCACGTTCCAAGACCAGGAAGGGAATTCTTGCCTGGAACTCTATCTGGTACCCCAGTCACTTAAGACGGCATCCCACCTTCTCTGCCCCGTTGTGCCCATATTGGAGTCACTTCTGGTGTCCAGACTGATAACAGGGTCTACACTACTCGATGCCAGTCCCTTCCATGCTGACCACCGGCCAGCCCAGTTCCTCATCCTCTTGCCATAGCACTCTGCCATCTGCTGGGGCTCCATTGGTTGCCTCCTAGTGAATTTGCCCCAAGCACCTGCCTCATCCTCATGGGTCTGTCACAGGTCCTAAACCTCCTGCCACTTAAGAGGGCCTCCTCCCACCAACTTAGCAGAAGCTCAGAAGCCAGCCACAACCTCAGGCTGGGCACCGTGCTTTGAGCAGGGAGCAAGTGAGGGCTCCCAGGCTGGGCAGGAACGGGGCTCTGAATCAAGCTCCCCTCTAGGTGGTAGTGCCCTGACTTTACTGCTCAGGCTTTTTCTAAGGTTAATGCTCTGTGCCTCTGCCCAAACGGAAGTGTGGTAAAAGGCTGAGTGACTGTAACGGGTGGTACAGCCCCTTCCTCACAAGAATTCTCAGTGCTCTCAACTATCTGCAGTTACTGCTACTGCTGTCTCCACAGACAGGATGTGGCTTCCAACAGGTAGATCGGCTTGCATCACAATGTCTTAATGGTACTGCAATGAAATAAGAAAAGGAAAAATGCATCGGACATATTTCATGGGAGGGCCTTATCAAGATGCTCCGTTCGTCTTGTCCAGCAGTCCATCTCCTTAATTTAAGAAATAGCAACGTGATTTCTGTTCTCCCATAGCTTCTAGAGGTGTTTTTGTTTTCAGTAGGATTCAGCAAAGTCATTATCCCATGCCTTAAGAAGAAGGCTTCAGACTAAAAATACTTCAATACATTGTTTTAAATGACATTTAAAAAAAAAAAACTGAAGTCTTTTTTCCTTGGAGAATAAGCAGTTTCAGATCTAAGACAGGCAGATGTTTCCCTAAGGATGATTCTCACTCTATTGCATAGCTCACTGCTCATAAATAATGAGTTTGACAAATGTGGGATACATCAGTGCATTTCAGAAGGAAGGCCTCTGGTGACAGTGTTATGCACATTGTAGTAGCTGAAGGGAGATTTTTTTTTTTATCAGAAATGACTACTGTTTTTCCCCCATCAAATGGATCAGAGTCATCAATGATTAGTAGATAAATAGATCTCATATAAATAAGTAAACAAATTTGATAAGAGCCATGGCCTCTTAACTGGCTCATGTCCAATAAAATAGGACAGTTATCCCATTGCTCTCAGCAAGGGCTTGAAACTCACCAAAAAGGAGTAAGGTTAATGAATAACCTTTTATTTTTTTCCTGTAGTAGTCTTTGGTATTCTAGGAGATCTTACTACCCAGGGCGGCACAACTCTTTAGTTCATTTTTCACATAGCAGAAAGATATTTTATTAAAAATCACAAATCAGGGGCGCCTGGGTGGCTCAGTCGTTAAGCGTCTGCCATCGGCTCAGGTCATGGTCCCAGGGTCCTGGGATCGAGCCCTGCATCGGGCTCCCTGCTTGGGGGGGAAGCCTGCTTCTCCCTCCCTCTCCCACTCCCCCTGCTTGTGTTCCGTTTCTTGCTTTGTCTCTGTCAAGTAAATAAAATCTTAAAAAACAAAAATCACAAACCAGATCATGTTCATTCTCTGCTTAAAAAGCTCCAGTATCTTCCCACTACAACCAGAAAAAAGTCCTAAATCCGTCCCTTGGTCTGTGGCATCCTTCACAAGCAGGCCCTTAGCTACTTGGACCTCCTCTTGCGTTATTTGCCCTGCCCACCGGACTCCAGGTGTTCTTGGAGCTTCTCAGCCCCACCCCCACCCCTGCTAGTTCTTCCTCCCCACCTCCAAGCCACCGCACTTTCTGTTTCTCAGGTCCAGAACCCTCCGCCTGGAGTTTTGTGTAACTGGCTCCTTGTCATTCAGGTCTCAGCTCAGATTTCCCCTCCTTGGAGAGTACTTCTCTAAACATTCGACATAATATGACATAGATCCTTTCTGTTTGTCTCTAGTAGACCATCCTGTCCAATTTTCTTAATAATATTTTCATTCTGAAATTATCTTACTGATTTATATTAGTTAAGAGGGATAAGAGAACCAGTGGTTCCTTACTAAAAATCAAATAATAAATGAAAATCATCATCATGAATCTGAAAAATTACCTTGTTCAATGCACATGATTGCCTGAAAGAAGGTGTCTAATTCAACACGTATTTACTCACTGCGTGCCCTGTAACTTCGGGAGGCCAGTCAGACAGTGAGCAAATATTTACCGAATATTTCACACGCACCAGAGAGGTGCTGGTGTGCTGAGCCCTGCAATAACAATGGTAAACCAAACAAGCATGACCTTCTCCTCCCGGAACTTAAAATCAAATAGTGAGTGACACTTTACAAAGGATGGAAGCACTGTGAGCACAGGAATCCCGCGCAGTTGATGCTGCCGCCCCGGTGCCTAGAGCAGTGCTTGGCACGAGCAGGTGCTCTGTGTAAGCTGACAAATGAACAAATGAAATAAATCATTACAAACCTGGGAAGTTTAGCAGAAGAAAATACAGTGTGCCAAATATACGAAACACAAACGCACACACAAATACACACACAACACACACACAAAGTCTGTAAGGGGGGGAGCTCAGAAGTGATTTTTAAGGTGACACACGTATGGTGAGTGAGATTCAGCAAGGGCCAGAAGGCGGGGGAGGAAGGTGGTCTGGGCAGAAGGAGAGAGCCATGTGGAGGCTCCCAGCCGGGAAGAGTGTGGAATCTCTGAGGGATAAGAGGAGGCAGTTGTGAGTACTGCATAGTGAGTGAGGCAGGAGTGACACGCGGCGGGGGTGGGGGGGGTTGCCAGGGGGTAGTGGGGCCTTGGAGGCCATGCACGAGAACACAGAGGTCCTGAGAACTCCGGGCTTTATTCTGCGGTCACAGCAAGCCTCTGATGGCAGAGAAGCCAATGTAAGACTTGAACGTTAAAAGGATTGCCCTGGCCACAAATCGGGGAGGGGCGAAGATGGATGCACAGAGACCAGCTGGGAGCCACTGCAGTGATACAGATTTAAGAGATGGTGCGACCTTAACTCAAGTGTGGAGAGAATTTGGTGGATTGGAGAGATTTAGCACGGAGAATCAGTGATGGAATGTACGGGGATAGAGCAGGGAACAGGAGTAAAGGGTAACTCCTAGGTTTCTGGCTTGAGCATCTTGAGTAGAGCCACTTAGTGAGATTGAGAATCTCAGAGGAGGAGTCTGGGGGGCTGGAAGTTTGGATGAGTTGATTTTGAGGTGCTCTGAGACATCCAAGTGAGAATATGCACCGGGCTAGTGGCTGTACGGGTCTGGGACTCAGAAATCAGGTGGGCCATGCAAAGGGCATTGAAGCCATAGGAGTGGCTTCACTCAAGGAGGGAGTTTAAAGTATAAAGAGAAAAGGCCTAGGATAGAGCTGTAGGGACCCCATGGTTAGTGGGGCGGCAGAGTCAGGGGTATGTTGGTAAAGGAGTTGGAGAACTCAGAGTAAGGAAAACCAGGAGAGTGGTGTTACCAGAGCAGAGGCTAGTAGGGCTGCGAAGGGTCGCATGTTGAGAGGTTTAAGATGAGCACAGAAAAGACCCACTTCACAGGTCCATAAAGGGAGAGGGACAGGCAGCAGTCCAGGAGAGGCGAGCACATTTTTAAAGCAGCCCCCCATTCTCCTAAAGAGATTCTGATCAACATCAGTGCCGAACAGAGCCTAGCCGGCTCCGCTTCCCAGTTCCAAAGCAGAGAACGTCTGCCTGCAGAGGGAGAAGTTAAGAGACAGGAAGCCGCCTTGCGTCTCCAGAGAGGGTGAATGAACACTATGTGTCTTGACTTCTCAGTTCCACTTCTCCCCTCGTGATGCTGCACTGCCCCTGCTGCCCTCATTCCCTTCCACCAAATTGCCTGCATTCGCTATGCTCACTCAAGTGGTTTTCTCTTTTGTTCAGTGCAAAGGCCCTTGGGTAAGCCAGGAACCCTGACCCGCAGAGAAAAGGCTGCTTGCCCTCTGTAGGCTCCGTTAGAGGTCACCCTCTAACGGGTGATTGAGTAGCTGAGCAGGTTTACTGCCATAGCCTGCAATTCCTAAACCGTAAATTACGAATCCTGTGCACCTTCCCCGTGCACGGAAAGGCTTCATTCTCACCTATAAATCACAGGGACTCTAAAGTCCTTGACGATTCACAGCACAACCTCCCTCTGTTGTTTTACTTGCAGGAATTTTTCAGACTTGATTAACTGGAAGGGTGGAGATGGGGCTTTGAAGGCTCATTTTTGGTATCCTTGGCAGGTTGAAAAAGTGAGAGAAACACCTGTCTTTTTAAGGCAGAAGACATGAGATTGGTTTATCTCGGAGACTTTTTGTGTCTCTGATTTGTGTGACAGTAAGTGAGGTTTGTACCCCCGTTTCCACCGAGCATCTGACAGCAATTTCATCTCCTTGTGGCTTCATTCACGGGAGCCTCTTAGTCTCAAATCATCTTCCTGCTCAAGGTGGGCGAAGGTAAGAGCTATGGCATGGGACAGATGTGGGTGGAAATTTGTTTGGAGCTGAAAAAGAGAGGAGCTCTAGGGACTGGAGCAATTCTGATTTAAAATTTGGGGGAGGATTCCTAGTTGAAAATCAGCAAACCTCATTTAAAAAAAATTTTCCTCAGAGGAAAATGTTGATTTTTCTTAAAGGAAAGAGAATATTTCTGAAGAGAAGAGGATGTCCCTGGACTGATTATTTTAGCATCATTCTCTTGTTCCCGGATGAATCCAAGTATTCAGTGTAATTGGGAAATATTTTTGTGTTTTTAGCTGAAGTTGGAAAAGAGCTTTTTTTCTCCTCTTCCTACCTCACCTCATCCTGACACCTTACTTTGATACCCCCTTTCCCTGCATAAGAAGGCATAGAATCAAGGGGGCAGAGAAAGAATACCCTCTAGGGGCACTAACTAGTTAATGCATAGTTTAGAGTTGAACCCACCCTAATTTACAGGCTGGGAACTGTGCATTTTTCCCAACACTGTTTTTGGATAGGAAGGTATCAAACTAGAAGACTTCCAGGGTCCTCTCAAGTGCTAACGATCTGTTATGGGAAAGGATCGTCAATGACAGAACCCATGCTACAGGCATGACAAGTGTCAGGAGTATGCACCCCTGCTTGGGATTCAGTTCAGACCAAGAGAGACTTAGCGAATGCACATCTGCCAGGTACTGGGCAAGGGGTAATGCATTGCATGGCACAGAAAGAAGAGCAAAAAGTGCTCCCACTCCTTGAGCTTACCGTCTCAAAGTGAAGAAAGATTAAAACATAAAAGCTTTACCAATATGACAACACAAAAGAGAACTTTTTAGTGTACCGATTATTCTAATACCTCACATGGCAATAATCCTATGATGGAGTTATTACTATTCCAACTACCTAGGGAAGGAAATTGAGTTTCCAGAAAGGAAGGAAGGAAAGAAGGAAAGAAGGAAGGAAGGAAGGAAAGAAGGAAGGAAGGAAGGAAAAGAAAGAAAAAGAAAAGAAAGAAAGGGAAAAGAAAAGAACTCTTACAGAATGGCCAGAATAGTAAAAGAAGGAAAGCTCCTATCTGGCTGGGTGATCAAAATAAGTTTTCTAGAAATGTCTGGGAGTGAAACCGTGCATCTACTTTCTGTGGCCATTTTAATAATAGGTTGCCTTCCTCTTTGTAATTAGTTTCTCTCTTAGCATCGCAAGTCGCTGCGTTATTTTTCTGAAAATGGTAGCTGTTTGCCTGATGTCTTTTGCTTTTGTGAAGTGCGTTACCTAATGGATGTTGGCCTGTTTTCTAATGTTACCTTTTTTTTCCAGGCTGGTGCTCAGTTCATTCCAGCCCTAAAAAGTTTTTTTAGCTCTGCTCTAAACTGCCCTGCACTGTGATGTCCAAAAACTTTTAGCTCATCTATTCTGTGTGATATATCAGCCTTGTACTCTGGAGAGTTCGGGGGAATTTTTAGCATATTTATTTATCTCTTAGTACATGGAGCTGTGTTTATGCCTCGTGTTGATGCGTTGTGTACAGTTTTTAATGGGAAAAGCACGACTTTACCGACCTTTTCTGAACAAATAAATTTACTTAAGGCCGCTTGGTGTCATTTGGAAAAAAAAAATGTTCTTTCTCTTCTTCCCTTGGGGCTGCCTCAGGAGTTCTGCGTTTGAGAATGACCAGATTCCCAGCTTCACACCTCCCCCAGCACCCTGACCCCCACTTTATTTTTTTTTAAAGATTTTATTTATTTATTTGAGAGAGAGAGCACATGAGAGGGGGGAGGGTCAGAGGGAGAAGCAGACTCCCTGCCGAGCAGGGAGCCTGATGTGGGACTCTATCCAGGGACCCCAGGATCATGACCTGAGCCACCCAGGCGCCCTGACCCCCCACTTTAAAGGCAGATTAGAAAGGGAAGCCAAAGAAGGTGAAGGGGAGTGGAGACTCAGGAGTTGTGTGGCTGTCACTCATCCCTGCTGTACTCTGCTTTGCAGGGAAGATTTACATCCAAGTTCTCGTGTTCTCTCTGTAGTAGTTAGCTCCTGTTGCCACTCGAGGTCAAACTCTCCCTCCCAAGGGAAGTCTTGTCTTTCTAGAAAGTGCTTGAGGCTCTCATCTTGATGAGGTTTGGTGCCCTCTGAATTCTGTGAAGAATGAGGAAGGAGCAGCCAAGAAGATACCCTGTCTCCATTTTCTTTCTTGGATCTCCTTTCAGATGTGGTTTTTGAGTCCCTAGGCCTGTTGGAAAGCAGATCGGGAGTTAGATTTAACAACCAAAGTAAAACCACACATCTCTAGTGAAGTGAGGAAAATACTGTTGTTTGTTTAACTTTTGATTCTTTGGTTGAGATTCATGGGATTTGTTTGTTTATTTTTTAATTGTAGGGTGATGTGCATCTCCTCCTTTGGGAATACAGAGAATGTTCTTTCAGGGGTGGAGACCCATTTTTAAAAATGGAACTTTCTCTCTTAAAAAAAGAAAGAAAGAAAAAGTTGAACTTTCCCCCAATTGCAGAAGTCAGTTTTTCTAGCAATGCACAAAATCCCAGTGATTTACAAGTGGAGGAACCTGTTTAAGGAATGGCTAAATTAGCAGTGGCCAAATTCTTGGGGCTTAAGAATCTCAGGTGAAATCTGATCCTTGACTGGGAAATTTTTTTCTGGCAGGCAGGATGGCAGCTTCACAAAATGTGGAATAGAATCCATGTGGTTAATGTTCTGAAAGGGAGGGTTCAGAAGGTTAACATGGTGGTAAGAAGCAGGCATTGTTGTGCCTACTTTCACAGAAAATACTTAAAAACAACTACCACAGAAACCCTCACTTAATAATTGGCCCAATGAGCTTTTGTGTTTTATGATGACCTCTCTCAGGAATTTCCTGTCTCCTTTGAATCCCACCTGGCCACACTCTGCTTTTGGCTTCAACTCTCAAGTTGTTTTAACTATAAAAAATACGATATGATGTTTTTGGTACAGACACACCATTTTCCTGGTTTTAAACCTTTCTGTATGTTTTTCAAACAAACAATGGTATAGAACTGGAAACAAAATGAGTAAAATTGGATTTGCATTGGCTACTGTGGTAGATGAAAGGCTGAGAGACCCCCCCCCCACTTAAGGTGAAGTACCTGCCTCGCTCATGAAATGGAACCCTAAAGCTTCAAGGAACACAGTTTGCAAACCATTGCTTCATAAGCATTTGTCACAGTTTTCCTTGAGGGTCTGCCTTTCTTCTTGTTGGGAGTCAGGAGGGAGTCACAGACCGAGAGAGCCTGCCTGCTTAAAAAGGGAGGAAGAGGTTGGAGGCTCAGGGGCCAGCCCCTCATGGTCTCAGCAACTTCTCCAGCCTTCCCCATTTACCCCAAGAAGGTGTGTCTGGCTGAAGAGGTGGATGGCGAAAGTACCTGGTCAGGAAGTAGCGATGTCTCCTTATTTATGCAGAAAAGTTGATCAGGCAGTGTAGATTAAGGAAATACCCTGGGAAGCTCCTACAAAGCAGTTGCCATTCGTGGGGCCCGTCAGGGAACTCTGTTGCAGCAAAGGGGCCCCAGAGAGCTTTGTTGCATTCACTTCTGGGCTGTAAACACTGATCTTTCTGTCTCAGGCACTATCTTAGACGCTTTAAGCCTTAACACATTCCTTTTTTTTTTTTTTTTTTAATAGGCTCTATGCCCATCATGGTCCCCGATGTGGGACTTGAACTCACAACCCTGAGTTCAAGACCTGAGCTGAGATCAAGGGTCAGACACTTAACTGCCTGAGCCACCCAGGCGCCCGAAGCCTTAACACATTCTTACTTCTCCCTGATACCTGCTTTCACAGTAACCTTTAGGGAGGTCATATATGCTTTTACCTGGTGATTGTGCTTATTCCTTGAATGGTAACCTTGAAACTCATGCTTATGAAACTTTAGACTCATGACCTTGAACATCACCTTGAAACTGGATACCCTTCCACCATCAGTAAGCTGGCTCAATCTTCCTACCCATGCATCAGCCGCAGCATCCAGCTGCGCACTCCTTTACTTGGGTTCCTGACTCTCTGGTCCCTTGTCCAGCCTCTTCTTGCTGCTAACAAACTGCCACAGAAAACTGAGAAAATGAGTCATGTTCTAGCTCCCAAGAAATTTCCTTTGCTTATTTGAATAGTTTTAAGATATATTTTTCTCTTACCTGTTTCTTGGTCTATGAGAAATTGCTCTGAATGGGATTAGAATATTTTTAGGAGAGACCCCCCCCCACCACCATTCTCCTTTCCTATGACTTCGGAGATCAGGTCTCAGCTGATGTCTGCTGTGAGACACCATTACGCATTCTGCATATACCATCTCCTCCCATGGGGGTATTTCCAAACATCACACACTTCATTGTGGGGCTGTGCATTGTGGGGGTGGGTTGACTGCTGTACCTAATTGGGCTTTCCAAGTGGTCCATCTTACAACATTATTCTGAAGTCCTAAACTCAACCAAGACCCGTTCTTTGAAATGAGTATAACAACAATGTTCCCAGAGTTGGTGAGAAGCACTCAGACTGTTACTCTGGTTCTTTCCCTTGGTGCCCTGGCGTCCATAGTGTGGATCTAAGGCCAGAGTGTTTCCCTTTGGGTGTCACCACCAGATTAACCCATTTGGATTCTTTAAGCTTCTGAAGTATGTATGAATCAAGAACACAAACCTGACTGAGAATGGAATGTCATGTTTATTTTCCTTAATTTAACTTATATCTGAGAACAGTCTTTTTTCTACCAGGTGGTGGGAAACCCAGCCCCGGACATTGCTGAGGCTTTCTCTCCCTCTTTAGAGTTTGGCAAAGCTTCTAGGACTTGACCTCGTGTCAAAGGCAGCTCAGCCAGTCCTTTATCTACACTGGTTATCACTGAGATTCCCAGCCCACGTGGTCCCCTTGAGTTGCTGCATCTGTGCCAGTCTTGGAGCATGGGAATCTTCAGCAGAGTGGGGAGCCGTTGCACCTACCATCTAGACATTTTAGATTCATCCTAATGCTGTCACCTTTGATGGATTGCCATCTCCCCCACCAGTGAGTCATCAATACATTATCTTGAAACACTTCCTTCTGTTCAGGCTTTGGGACTTCAGTGATAGAAATTCAACATTTTTACTTTATTTTACCCTTTGCCTCTGGCACCACTCATTCTTCCACACGGACCAAACCCATCTTTTTCTGGCCAACTCTTACTCAACCTCTGGGTCTTGGCTGTGATATTGCTGACCAAGTTAGAGGTGCTCATGTGGGCATTCCGTCTACCTGCCCATCCATTTTCTTACTACCTTGTACTCCAAGTATGATTTACAATGGGATTGCATGGGAAATTGTAAAATATGCAGAATCTCGGACCCAACCCAGGAACAGATTGCTGGAATAGAATCTTTGTTTTAACAACATCCCCAGGTAGCCCATATGCACGTCAGAGTGTGAGAAGCATAGACTTATGAGACGGTGAGCTTCTTGATCACAAGGACATTATTTTTTTCACCATCATATTCCCTTTCACAGTGCCTACTCCATGCCAGCCCCTCAGAAAATAGCTACTGAATGCATGAAGAGCCCATAATAATGATATAGACCAAACATTCAGTTTGCAGTGGCTGCTATTAGAAGAGGGATTGTGCCCTGGGAGCTACTATACTGGACCAAGCTGGAGATGGAGGAGGTAGTTTGGGACACCACTCAGTGGAGCCAGAAACAGTAGACTCAGCTCAGATTAGGGAGCCAAGCCCACAGGTATGATAACCGACTAATAGGCCAGGTGGGGCCAGGTGGGCTGGGTTGGAGAGCCCATAGGAGAGCCTACCCAGGAGGGAAACAAAGAAGCAGAGGAGTGGGTAGGGCAACCTTGTAAGCATTCCTGAAGGATATGATGGGAAATAAGTTTGGACAGGTAGACTGAACCAGTGGCATTCATTTGCCAGCCCACTTTGAAATGTAGATTCCAGCTAAATCAAAGACGAGGCAAAAAATATGAACAGAATCTTTACTCTTCTGTTCATTCCTTTTATGCATTTGAACTTGAGCGTGGGAGAAGAGAAGAGCCAACAAACTGGATTAAATCCACATCGCAAGTTAGTTAGGAATCTGAGATTTCGGTGGCAGCTTTTACACACCTAGTTACTATAAAGGCATGACCACCTGGGTTGACATTAAGTCACCAATAGAGTAACTGGGGCATAGAGGTAGCTGGCTATGAAAAAATTATGCTTGTCTGTGCAGACATTTCTTTTCGGACTGGTCACTCCAAAGGAATGTTTGATGTTGGCCACATGGGAATGGTCTGGCAGGTAAAGTGGTTCACGCTCCCTGGCATTTCCTTTTCCCTGGGAGATAACCAGATACTCTTTGGGGATGCTTGCCCGTTGGTGCCGTATCAGTTACTGAAATTTCTCCTTTTGTGGAACATAATCTGTATGGATTGTAGCAAGGAGGCTTAGCACTAGATCTGGGGTAGGGGAAAAAAATGGAAGCAGCCATGTCTTAGGGCTGCATCAGGCCCCGAACTCCACTGCAGATGGGTAAGAAGTCAAGCCTTGGAGGCTTTCTGCACCCCCTGCCCTGGAATGTCTACATCTGCTTTTAGGGGGGCATGCATGTAGCACTCATTCTGCCTTTGCTCTTGGCAAACTTGGCTGCCCTCTGCTGAATTTGGCACCTAGGGTAATCCAGTGTGTGCTTGCAAATTCCATCTTGCCTACACAGGCATGGGGTTCTGCAAGAAAAATCAAGTGTCCTTGCCCATTCCATTCTCTTCCACCTCTATGTGCTTGTAATGAACTCTGAGCGCTTGCTTTCAAAGCACTCGTGGGGGTGGGGAGATGATTCTGATTGAAGCCAGGCCTCCCTGTCTGGGCAGTAGGAGGCTGCAGAAGAGGAAATCATGCAAGCTGGGAAAATGAGTCCTGGGGAACCTGGAGCAGCTCATTTTCCCCTTGAATTCTGAGGTGGTGGAGGGCGAGAGTGTCACGTAGGACCCTGAGATCAGAATTCATCTGAGCCTGGACTTCTTTTGAAGCAGCAGCAGCTGCTGCCTAGACATGAACTAGAGCTCCGTGACAGGTGATGGCACTGACATTCTCAAGTCAGCTTCATAAATCCCCACAGGAGTGCAATTAGTGCCCGAATGAGAGATTCGCTTCACAGCAGCCTGGGCACCTGCCTGGACCTCTTTGTGCGTGAGCTTGGCCAATATATGTGGTATCTCAACCAGTAAGGGCTTAAAAAGCTGTGCTCTCCAGGACTGCTCCCCACCTCTCAACACAAGCACCGTCCTCTCCTTTTCATGCCTAGCAAGAAGGAAAACAAAACAACCACAAAACCTATCGCCCTTCTTTCCTTCCTAAGTGATGCTTTATAACTGAGAAAATTGGGTTTGAGTACCACTCAGTGTGGATGACTTTATTTATACCAAGTTAAACAGATCAAGAGTGTGCCCTCTGGTATCAACACAGTAGAGGCTGGAATCCCACTGTTGCCACTTACTGACAAGTTACTTAACCTTACTAAGTCTTTGTGTCCTCATAGATAGGATGGGGATAATAATAGCACCTACCCCCTAAAATTTACGGAGAGACAAGAATGAGACCTTATATTTGAAGGCTTAGCACCATTTGCTATGGGAAGCATTGAGTAAATATTGGACTATTTTTTTTTTTTTAAAGATTTTATTTATTTTTGCGAGAGAGAGAAAGAGCACAAGCCGGGCGGGGGCGGGGGGGGGGCGGGTAGAGGGAGAAGCAGACTCCCCGCTGAGCAGGGAGCCTGATGCGGGGCTTGATCCCAGGACCCTGAGATCATGACCTGAGCCAAAGGCAGACCCTTAACTGACTGAGCCACCCAGGTGCTCTATTTTTTTTTTTTCATAGAGAAGCAGATTGCCCTTCTTCTGCTCCGTGAATCAGCACTGTATTGTCTAATGGACAAGCCAGTTACCAGTCTTCCTTACTTAATTCTGTGACTTTTCTAGCCTCACATTTTGAGCTGTTTGTGATTTGATTGATGAATGCGTGGTAAAATGTATGTTTGAAATACATTAAGTTTGGAAATACCTTGGGGGGGGGGGTCCTAGGAAAAAGAGGAATGAAGTGAGGAGAGGACTGTTGGAAGGGCCCTCAGGCTTTCTGATGGGTCCCCCAAACTCTGTCTTCCATCCCCCCACCCCAAGCACATCCAGTTTTGTAAGGCCCACTGTTTTGGACTTCGGCCATCCCAGAGTCCAGAAAAGGTCTAAAAGCTACAAGTGTTTTCATCTGGCATGAGGTTACTTATATTCTTATTTAACTTTATATGAGCATTCTTAGGTTTTGCCACAAAGATATCAATGTGTTTGATTCCAAGGTATTGCCCTTGGCCCTGCTGGGGGTGTTTTATGTAATAAGCAGTATCTGTACCAGGATGTTGCTATTCTAAATTCCGAAAAGTCCTAAATTCTACCACTAAATCTGTCTCCAATGACTTTGAATAGGGTTTTTCTTTGACCAAAGCTAACTATAAAAGTCGTTTAAGTGAACAAACAATAAATTGGGGGGGTGGGCAAGAAATTTATTTCAAGGATTATAGGCATATCTTACAGAAGCCCAGGGCCTAAGTGAAGCTGCCTTGAGAAGGGGGTGGAAGCAGGCCTGGGAGGTCTAGGAAGGTCTAGGAAGGTCTAGAACTCTGGTTCTTAGGGGCACGAGGATGGCTGCCATTGATGTACCAGTTATAATCCTGGAGCCCCAATCTATGGCAGGTGGTAGGAATTTGATATGTATGTGTCAATTCACAGATTGGCTTTCCAGTCTGATATATTACTTGCTTGGTGGCCAACACACATCACACTTTTCTGTTAGCCTGTCATCAGAATTTCCTTTTGTAGAGTCTCTTTACAGTGGTCTTCCGTTCTCAGGTTCTGCAGAGCTGCCAGGCTTCCGAGCAGCAGTCCTGTTAACTGAGAAGCCTCGTGGTGCCTGTGTAGTTTGTGACCAGCCCCTGGGGTTCCTTCACTGGGTTTGACAGTGACAGGAATCGTTCAGAGTTGATCTTCCCCACAGTTGTGGGGTTTGATTTACCTAAGAATATAGGAGAAATGAAGCAAAATGGGAGAAGGATAGCAAAAAGTCATCCTGATTTGAAATGAGGCAACCTACCCTGTTCCTCAGTATTTCTTTGGACCTTCAGTTTGAGCTTCACCCACATTAGCTCTCTTTCCCTGGCCAGTAGGCCTTGGACGTGGCTTCACTTGGTCGTGACTATTTGGGATGAGCCTCTAAAGCAGCCAAATCTTTTTTCTTCTAAGTGCATTATCTTTAGTCTTAGTGTCTTTAAGAAGCCATAGAAACATCTGCAGATGTCCTTTTCCCATTTTCCTTGTTATCTAACAGCATATACACAAGCCTGGGGGATGTCAAGAGGCTAAGTCAATTGAGTGATGATTATCTGTCAGGAAGCTGGGCAATGGACATGTACACAGTACATAGATATCCACCCCGCCTTAGGGCAGGGATTAAAGGGTACGGACTCTAGAGCCAACCTTCCAGATCCGTGCCCTAGTTCTACCATTTACTAGCTACATAACCTTCAGAAAGTTGCTCAACCTCCCTGTGTCCTTGTTTTTTCACTTGTAAAGTGAGCGTACTGGCACCTATTTACTATGGTGGTTTGAGGATTGAATGAGTTAATATATGCAAAATCACTTAGAAAGTACCTGGCATAAAATAAGTTCTGGATAAATATTTGATACTTTTCTGTTACAAGCATCAAGTCTGACTTAGACTCTTATTCATTAAACAAATACTTACTTGAGGGTATTTAGTGTCTACCATGTGAAGGCACTGTGTTTGAACAGATGAATAATTCATGTATCTTCTAGTCTTGTGGTAAGGACAGATACTAAACAAGTTATTACACATGTGATGGTGCAAGCATTATGCTTTCTAAAGAGAGGAACAGAAACCAGATAATAATAAATCCAACTTTATTGTCTTTTCTCTTTAAAAACTCCTCCTGAATACTTCATACATTGTCCAATGATCAGGGTCTACGTAGGGGCGAGGGTGTCTTAGAACAACAGTTACACCAATAGTTGCTTGCTTGGGACATGCAATGATGTAATCATGGACAAGTTTTTTAACAATAGTTATTACTTTTACTGTCTTATGTGTGGGGCCAAAGATGTCTACAAAACAGGTGAAATTTTTGCATTTATTTGCAATAATAATAGCCAGAAGAGTTGTAATGCTTAGTCATTTATTCTTCACCCTTGATTTTTCCTAACTGTGATGTAAGTCCGCAGGGCAGGATTTATGCCTGATTTACAGATGAGAAAACTGAAGCCCAACGTAGTAAAATGACCCCAAGTCACAGGCATGGTCAGTGCCTGAAACACAATCAGCCCCAGTGATGTTTGTTGGATGGCATGGTATGCAGGCATCCTGACTCCCGAGGTCATGCTCTCTGGTTCTCTACGCAGAACAGAAGCAAAACCTCAACTCTAGTATTTTTAGATTTCATGCTTCTTTAGTATTGTGAGGATGACTTATACTACTTCTCTGCAGGTGACAATTGACAGTGTTTTTTTCCTGACCCTATCAAGACCTGACATCTATACAACTCCATCTTTTTTCTTTCTACAAACTCAGGACGTAGAAAACTGATTTTCAAGGCATATCTTTTAACATTTTATAAGTACATTTAATAATTTTGAAAAATCACAATACAGTGTTTCCTGACAAATTGTTTCTGTAACTGCAATTTACAGGCAAAGTAGAATTGGTGGTATACATGCTTCAACCAGTCCTTGAATTATCTCGTCCAGATATGAGCTTTTCAAAGCCATTAATATTCATTAGAAGCTGATCTCACAAGGATCTTCATACAAAAAGCTTATGAAGTACATCACTCCCCTGAAATTTTTGGCAAGGCATAAAACTACATATTGCAAAGGCGTGAAAACAGAACGATAAAATCTGTCTTCAGCTGTCTTTATTAAATATGACACTTTGGTTACATTCCACTAATAGCTTTCATTTCTTCAGGGGGGCTGATGTTAACCTAGGTCAGACTACATCAGCAGAATTAAAGAAATGACACCAAGTTAGGTGTTCAGCATATTTCACAATCACCAAATGCCTCTGTTGTGAAAGTCTCCTCTGAAAGTAGGTAATAAAGTCGGGCTGAATTTAATTTATGCATGAGATGGCCAGTGCTTGATTTATTTTAATGCATGGAAGATTAAATGAATGAACTCAGGAAATGCTGGGAAATGAAAGCTCAAGTGTAAATGGCTCAGCCAGCCATCTCTTTAGAAAGCATGATGAGCCCTAGACTTTGTTTTTTGTTTTTGTTTTAAAGATTTATTTATTTATTTGAGAGAGAGAGAGAGAGAGAGAAGTGGGGAGGGGCAGAGGGAGAGGGAGAGACTCTCATGTGGAGTCCCTGCTGAGCACAGAGCCGGCGCAGGGCTCCATCCCAGCACCCTGAGATCATGACCTGAGCCGAAATCAAGAGTCGGACGCTTAACCGACTGAGCCCGCCAGGTGCCCCAGCCCTAGATTTGTAAGCTGAACTGAATATTTAGTCCTCATTATTTTCCTTTTGGAACTTAGTGCCCTGAAGGGAGGCAACATTCCTTCACTTACTCCTGCATTTACTCGTTCACTCACTCAGCAAATATGGGTTGAGCCCCTATCAAGTTCCAGGCACTGTTTTGACTTTTATGGGGTATACAGCAGAGAATAACAAAGACCCAGTCCTCACTCTCATTGAGCTTCTATTTGAGTGGCAGTGGGAAGCAGACTATAATCACATGTATGAGATGTGAGGGGGTGATAAGCGAAGAACAGTAACTGGAGGGTGACGGAGTGCTGTTTCATACCACAAGGACAGAAAAGCCACTCTGAGAAAGTGATACCGGGGCAACATCTGAATGGCATGAGGGATGGAGTCCCTGGACATCTGGGGAAAGCTCGCTTTAGACAGGGAAAAGAGCAAATACCAAGGCCCTGAGGAGGGACCATGTTTGGAATGTTCGAGGAACAGCAAGCTGGCCAATGTGGCAGCAGTGGGAAAATGGGGACGATTGAAGGTAGTCACATTCTGTAAGGCCACAGTCAGGTTTTTGGATTTTATTCTGAGGGAAATGGAGAGCCAGTGAAAGGTTTTGAGCAGAGACATGAAGTAATCTACCTCGACTTCTAAGAAAACCATTCTAGCTGCTGTGCTAGAGAACATGGTGGTTTGAGAGTACTTCATGTGAGCAAAAAGATTTGAGTTAAAAAAAAAAAAGATTTGAGTTGATGTCTGCTACTCTCAGGTAGCTCTTTGACTGCAAACCTCCACCCCTCATCTGTAAAACGGGGGTGAGAGTACCTCTCTTCCCGCTGAAGAAGAGTTGGGTGCAAGGTATCCTGCCCATATGCTAAAGGCTCACAGTACAGATAAAATTATTATTGTTGTCAGGCTCTGGGTCGGTGATGTATATTGTTGCCCTTCCTATTTTCTCACCCCAGGGGGTTGTGGACAAGAATCATAAGAGATCCTATATGTAAAGTGCTTGGCAGGAGCTCAGTCAACATCGACTCCCTTCACCATCCCTTCACTATTCTAGTGTAAAGTACTGGCTTCTTTCTTCTCCCCTGGGGACACGGAGCAGGAGTTTAGAGGCTTAGCCTGTGTTCCTAAAAATCCCAGAGAAGGGGCATCTGGGTGGCTCAGTCGGTTAAGCGTCCGCTTTTGGCTCAGGTCATGATCCCAGGGTCCCGGGATCGAGCCCCGCATTGGGCTCCCTGCTCGGCGGGAAGCCTGCTTCTCCCTCTCCCACTCCCCCTGCTTGTGTTCCCTCTCTAGCTGTCTCTCTCTGTGTCAAATAAATAAATAAAATCTTAAAAAAAAAAATCCCAGAGAAGACAACTACTGTTTCCTGGAGCCAGGGACAGGGGGCTCTGAGCAGAGGAGCTGCAATCATGTTGCCCACACCTAACTTAATCATTTCACTTAAAGAAGGGGTCTCTGTCTCTCTCTCCTTCACCCTCTCTTCCTCTCTCCCTTTCTCATTTATTTCAGACTTTTGTCTTAATGCATCCTGGCACTAATAATTTAAGCAATACTGAGTGTCCCAAGTCACAATAGAATCAAGAGTCTTTCACCCCCTAACCCACCCACAGTTCCAAACTCCAGATGTAACTAAAGATAACAGTTTAGTGTATATCTTTCTTTAGTTTTTCCCTTGTCTCTTCAAGCAACTGTAATCACATTTACAGATCTATGGTGGTGGCTTTCTTCTGTTTTGTTTTATAAAAAAAAGAAAAGAAACCTCCAGGGGTTCCATCAAACCCTTCAAATTATATCTAAAGTAGTTAAAAATGCATTCTCTAGGTAGGATCACTATAGCTTTATCAGATTGCCAAAGTAGGCTAGCACCCCACCCCAACCCCAAATTAAGCACCAGTCATTTTAAACTTCCTAAAATCCCAAAACATAACTAGACCAGATGTTCTCTGAGGTCCCTCTACTCTTGCCATTTCATGAAATTTGCTCATGTTCAAATTCAAGAAGAATTGTTTTTTCGGTATGCTACTTACTGGATTGCTCTTTCCAGCTGATGTTAAACCATACCTTTAATAAAATCTTGTCCTTCAAAGGAGTACTTAATTTTGTCTCCCACAAGCATAGTTTATTAAATTCTAATTATTCAGAATTCAGTAACACTAATATATGCTACACAATACTTGTATCAACCAGAATAATGTATTAACCAAAATACCTTTTTGTCATAAAATAAGAGGATAAACACATATTTGTAAGTCCAAATATCGTCAGAGTTTGAATACAGATGACTCAGAGGTGACAGCATATGAAAAGCATATCTAATCCTATTGTCTGCATGAGTTAGCTAAAGAAGTAGGTGCATGAAACCCCACATTAAAATCTAGATGAGCCATAGAATCCACTAATGTTGCAGTATAGAACCAGATGTGATGAAATTGTGTTTTCCTCAGTGAGGCAGCACTTGAGGAAAGTAGACAGACATCTGTTTGGTCATCCCTGGATGACACAGTGTTTTTCAGATCTAGAGCCAAATCCATTTGAATCAGCCAGGACCTTTTCCATTTGAAAGTGAAGAATGAGGATCTTTCTCACAGAGTTAGCTGCTGCATTCCTATCCTGTTGGCTCAATTACTGCAAAGCTTAGACTGATATAAAATATAAGCACCCACCTCGTTGATTGTTATCATGATCCCATCCAGAATTGATCAGCTAAGTTTTTTCATCAATGGGAAATAATGCTTTTGGGGAGAGAAGTCATAGATGGGAAAACCCAGAGACCATAGAACCCTGTTCCTTTTTTTTTTTTTAATTTTTATTTTCTAATTTGAAATAATTTTAGACTTAGAGATAAGTTGCAGAAAATAGTACATGGATTTCCCCTATACCATTCACCTCACTTCTCCTAACATTAACATAACCTTAGGACGATTTTCAAACCTAGGAAATTGGCGTTGAGTCATAATTTTTAATGACTTTTCTGAACACAAATAGTAAAATTTCGCTTTTAGCTTATATTTGAGAAAAAAATGGTATTTTGTCTTTACACATGGTGTGCACACATAAAGCCATCTTATAAAAATTCCTTCATTCCAGCAGACTTTAAAACCATACAATTTGGCTAAGCTCTCTTGAAGGATTTCTTCCTCACTTTGGTTAAAAATGTTGAAGATCTGAACAGCAATTCTTACAAACAGCTGCTTGGAAGGCCTATATACGTTTGACTTACTGGGAGGAAAGAACTTGTGACCGAGTCATTTCATGTTTATGTTGCTGATTTCAGTAGTTGAGGCAGCACTTTGAAAATTACACCATGTGTAACCGGTTCTTTATCACCAAATCCAGGGCCATAGGGAGTATAACCTCAATAGCAGGAGCCAAGAAAAACTGCCTTTCGTTCAAGACTCTGACATTTTAAACCTAATCCCCATATTAGCTTTGCTGAGGCAGGAGGTGGGTCTTGCCTTATGGGGGGAATCCTCAGGGTCATCCTGCTGCCCAACCCTAGTTGAATGGAGGCCATGAGTTTCGGAACAGGCTCTCAGCAGCTGCAAACATCTGTAACAATCTGGTGTCAAGATGAATGAGCCCCAAGGGTCTGCAGCTGCTTGAGTCCACCAAGGCCTTGTGGCTTTAGACAGATGTTTCTACTCTGAACACTGGGAAATGAATGTGCAGTTTTGCTGCCTCTTGCCAAGGATGGGGTTATTCACATCATGCTCCAAGGTCTTCTGAAGCCATTTAATGGTACCTGTAGAAGTTGGCATCTGTTGACAAGAGTAGGCAAATAGGCGGTGCTTTGAAAAGCAAGACCTTCCCTTGGGAAGCAGCAATGAGAGAGATCATATGTATTTCTCCATCAGAACCCACTCCAGATTTATAGGGCTAGGCATAGTGTGGAGATGTCATGGGATACTTTGTTGCTCCCAAGCTAAATGAAAGCTTGACTCCAGCCAATGCATATGTCAGTTTTCAAAATACATCTCAGATTCCAGCATTTGCCTTCTGTTCATTGAGATACCTCAAAGAAACCAGAGCTCTTTGGAAGACTGTTTTAAAATAGCCTCAGGAACTTGCTAAGGCTTGGATTTATTACTCTCCTCTCTACCCCAGGGCCCCTCCGTGTGCCAAACCTGCTACTCCCACAGGGCTCTCCAGCTCACAATTCGGCCATGATCTCCTACTCAATTGCTTAAGCCAGAAACCTAGAAAAATCCTTGCATCCTTCTTCCTTACCTACATTTTCAGTCTAGCCTTAAATACTATTGCTTGTACCCTCTAATGCATGTCAGACTTCTCCATTTCTTTCTTTTCCATTACCACAGCACCCCCAATTTTAAGTTTCTGTACTTTATTCTTGCCCCCTCTCCAATCCATTCTCTTCAAAATAGCCGAGAGGAAGTTTTTGAAACAAACCTAGCCATGTACATAACTGGTCCACTACTGGGTATATCTGGTGTTGCAACCAGAATGTAACTTTATGCTTTGCCTCCTACTGTCTGTTTAAAAAAATGCCTTCAGTGTGGTGGTCCTCCCTTTGTTCCTAGAAAAATTCTTTCAGGTCCTTCTAGTCACTCTTAGGTAGTAACAATTCTTCATCACTTTAAATCACATTAAAGCTCCAATTCAGTAATGAGAATGAATCCAATCCAAATTAATAATAAGATTCCAAAAGGAAGACTCCTTTCTCCTACCTCTGCTCCCTACTTCCTTGTGGTGCTAAGATTTATCATTGGACAGTTTGCCTCAGGGGAATGGAGCGAGGGAAATACGGCAGGATTCTACTCCTGTTCTGTGACTTCCTTCTTACCCCACTATGGACTGCTATTCTAGGCTCTACCAAGGTTGGGTGGTTTTGTGCTCTTCCTACTTGGTTAAATGGCTCGGTGCTCTCCTGCCCTACACATGGCTGAAGCTAACTCTTTAAAGGAAGCCTTTCAAAGGAGAATCCATCTGAGTGGATGGTCCAGCTTCGTCCAGTCATCATCCAATTAGCTATAGCCCTGGGAGGGGGGTGATATCTCAATAGATAGGGCTGCCGTGGGTTGTATACAGCAATGGGATGTTGCATGAGTTATCAGAATTAAACTGAGACACAGACAGGTATGAACTGATGACTTAGTGACTGACTGTAATAAGCTAAGCTAACTGGTCTAAAGCTGTAACCCTCACTCAGGTCCTTCCCTGAGACCATGCTGCATAAACCCTCAGCACTGATTGTCATCATCTTCCTATGATAGAAATAAGAATGTTGGCTTCTTTTTGATTTACAGCTGTAAATCCAGAAGACTTGCTTTGGTGGGGAAAGTCAAACTTGGTACTTTAATTTTGAAGAAAAGAAGGCAAGAAAGGGAAGGGAGGAAAAAGAAAAAACTCCCTAACAACTACAGAGACAAAAAGAAAACAGCCTTCTGGTGTTTAGTGCTGAATGTTTCCTCATGGCACTGAAGTATAGAAAAAGAATACATGTTAAGAGTGGGTAGTTGGGGGCGCCTGGGTGGCTCAGTTGGTTAAGCAACTGCCTTCGGCTCAGGTCATGATCCTGGAGTCCTGGGATCGAGTCCCACATCGGGCTCCCTGCTCAGCGGGGAGTCTCCTTCTCCCTCTGACCCTCTTCCCTCTCATGCTCTCTCTCTCTCATTCTCTCTCTCTCAAATAAACAAATAAAATCTTTAAAAAAAAAAAAAGAGTGGGTAGTTGGTGCACCTGGGTGGCTCAGTCGTTTAGCGTCTGCCTTTGGCTCAGGTCATGATCCCAGGGTCCTGGGATCGAGCCCCACATCGGGCTCTCTGCTCAGCGGGAAGCCTGCTTCTCCCTCTCTCACTCCCCCTGCTTGTGTTCCTTCTCTTGCTGTCTCTCTCTGTCAAATAAGTAAATAAAATCTTTTTTTAAAAAAAAGAGTGGGTTGTTGTATGATTGTAGCCCCTCCCTTTTTTAAGATTTTATTTATTTATTTGACAGAGCGAGAGAGGGAACACAAGCAGGGGGAGTGGGAGAGGGAGAAGCAGACTCCACACTGAGCAGGGAGCCCGATGAGGGGCTGGATCCCAGGATCCTGGGATCATGACCCAAGCTGGAAGCATATGCTTGACTGAGCCAGCCAGGCGCCCCAATTGTAACCCTTCTGTATCTGAAAGGATGAGGGCTTCATCATGGAACCCTACCACCTCCCTTATTAGAAATCATCTAGGAGTTTTTCAGATGTTGCTCTGGAAAAGAATCTCCAGGTAAGGAAAGTAACCGCTAAGCAGCCTGTCTGCGCCCCCTGGAATTTTTTTAAAAATTTTTAAAAGATTTTATTTATTTATTTGAGAGAGGGAGATAGAGATAGTGAGAGAGAGCACACGTGGGGAGGAAGGGGAGAAGCAGGCTTCCTGCCGAGCAGGGAGCGCGATGTGGGGCTCCATCCCAGGACCTTGAGATCATGACCTGAGCCGAAGGCAGATGCTTAATGACTGAACCACCCAGGTGCCCCTGGAATTTTTTTTAAAGATTTATTTATTTATTTATTTGGGCGGGGGAGGGAGGGAGAGAGAGAATCTGGAGCAAACTCTGCACTGAGCTCAGAGCCCAACATGGGTCTCGATCTCATGACCCTGAGATCACGACCTGAGCTGAAACCAAGAGTTGGACACTTAACCGACTGCACCCCTCTGCCCCCTGGAATTTTGAGTTACCTCTACAGCCACTGTGTTAGACATGTATAGGTATGCTGCTACTCTTTGTTTTTATTTTATTTTATTTTTTATCATAAGGGCAGATGTCAAGGCAAAGCTGACTTTTTTTTTTATAACTTTTGCCCCATATTATCCTGCCACATACTACCTGAATTGTTTCATTTTACTTTGTGAGACTACATAAAAACAGCACCAGTAATAAATGAATTGGGGCCAATAAGCATCCTCTTTTTTTTCTAAATTAATAGACTTTATTTTTTTAGAGCAGTTTTAGGCTTACAGGAAATTAAGCAAATAATGCAGACTTCTCATATGTCCCTTTTCCCCTCATAGTTTATCCTGCGCACACTTGTTACAATTGAAGGACCAAAATTGATACATTATTATTAACTGAAGTCCATAGTTTACGTTAGGGGTCACTTTGTGTTAAGGTGCTGTGGGTTTTTTTTTTTTCTCTAAAGAAATATGTTTATTTAAAACTTACATTGAGACAATTAATAGCTTCAACACAGAACAAGATAGCTTTAGGAACATAAAACAAGCTATTTTACAATGTAATGTCTCAAAGCATCCTAAATTCTACATCTCCTCTGACTTAAAGGGAGAGAGCCAAGATTATACTTTCAGTAGAGTAGGGGCTTGGATACTGATAGTCCAAAAAACTCACCGTGTATCAACTTGAACTAAATATGTATTTTACAAATAACTCAATGAGCCCTAGCACATGGATCATAATCTTCAAACATCTAACAAGCTTAATTTTTCACAAGTGCATTATGCAGGAGGATTAAGTTAACAAGTGCTCTACTGAATGTGCTTCAATGTCAGACATTCGTAATGATGCTCAGAGCGTAAGACAAAAGCCCTACCAAGGTAATCAGCAAAGCCGTTATTTGGCTATCTAATTAAATTCCTTGAAGCAAGATGACTACAATATTATGTTATTGTTCCTGTATTACTCACTCAACTATGAGCTGTTTTGTTTCCAAGGACCAGAACACGTTATGTAGGCATTATAACAGCAACAAAAATCAACTATTCTCAAGAAAGCAACAAACTGGAGTGAAGATGCTGTGGGTCTTGACAAATGCATAATATCATGAACCCACTATAACCTACGGAATGGTTTCACTGCCCTAAAGCCTCCCCTGCACTTTGCCATTTCATCACTCCCTGGTATTTCTTTACTTACTTATTTACATTTGTCATGCTTCATGTGTTAATCAAAACCCCTTTTGTTGTTCATTTAGTAGAATTGGCCTGCTTCAAATTTTCAAGCTCTGCCAAATCCTGAGAAAGATCAACAAGGAAATACACACAGACAATTTAAAAGTCTAAAAATAGGCAGAGTGTTTGCTCTGATGATATCAGGCTGTCTTGCTCCTCCGTTGCCTTGCCCATTCGAGGCCTCACACTGGCTTCTGATCCCCACACTATAATCCCAAAAGGTTGGTACAGATCTGCAAGCCCTTTGATGGAAAATTAGAGGGCAGCATTCACCATCTAGATGCTCCTTCCTAGAAATTTTGAACCTTCTCTGGCACCAGGAGAGAGCTGGATTCCTCTACTGCAAGAGTATCCTTCCTTACAACCCCACACTTTCTTTCCCAGGCACAGATTTCATACTGTTCACTTTGTTTTTTCACTTTGAAATCAAATGACAGAAGGATTAGGCATGAGCTCCAGACCCTGAGAGCCCTCAGTAATTATCTGCTGGCTTCTTGTCCTTGGGTTGATTTCCTTTATGATCAAACTTAAAAAAAAAAAAATCAAACTATATCTTGTATTGTGGTAAAGTACACATAACATAAAATTTACCATTTTCACTATTTTTAAGTGTTGAATTCAGTGAATTCACTATGTTGTGCTTTCACAGTATTATTCACCCATCACCACTGTCCATCTCCAGAACTTTTAATCACCCCAAACATAAACTGTGTACCCATTAACAACAACTACCCCTCCTTCCTTTCCCCCCAGCCCCTGATAACTTCTATTTTGTGCCTCTATGAGTTTGCCTATTTTAGGTACCTCATATAAATAAAACTATACAATTTCCATTGAATAATTCTATTGTAGCTGGCTTATTTCACTGGCGTAATGTTTTCAAGTTCTATCTATGTTGTAGCCAGTATCAGAATCTCATTCTAAATGTTTAAAGCTGAATAATATTCCCTGGTATGTATAGACCACATTTTGTTTATCCATTCATCTGCAGATGGGCATTTGGGTTATTTCCACCTTTTGGCTACTGCAAATTAACGCTGCCATGAACACTTGTGTACAAATATCTGTTCACGTCCCTGCTTTCAATTCCTTTGGGTAGATACCTAGAAATGGAATTGCAGGGTCATATGATAATTCCGTGTTTAATTTGCTAAGGAACTGCCCAACTCTCATCCACAGTGATTGGCATCCTTTTACATTCCCACCAACAGCATGCAAGGGTTCCAGTTCCTTCACAACTTGCCAGCACCAGTTATTTTATGTTCTTTGATGCGAGCCATCCTAATGGGTGTGAAGTGGTATCTCATTGTGGTTATGATCAAACATATGAAAGCAGGTCTTTCTGGGTGGTTGTGACTCCCTCTGGTGTCCCATAATTTAACCATTCTTGGACTCCACTTCTGAGGTCAAACAGCTTTGAGTTTAAACCTCAGGAGGAAATCAGCTCCATGAGGGAAGGAATTTTAGGCTGTTTTGTTTACTAACATGGAATTCCCAATCCCTAAGACAGTAACTGGCACATAATAAGAACCTAATACTATCTGCTGAATGGATGAATTCTATCTCCAGCTCTTACTAGCTATGTGGCCTGGCTTAAGTTGATAACTTGTCTCCATTTCCTCAACCATGATTTGGGAAAAAAGATAGTGTCCTCTGCCAGGTGGCTTTCATGCTAAGCCAGAGCTTTGTAACAGGAAGAAAGGGGAAGTGCTGCAAAATCCATAAAGCTCAGAGCTCCCCGGAGCAAATGCCCTCCCTGGCAAGGATACTGGGGGACCAGAGGCAGAGGCAGGAGAACCAGGAGGCAGGCTCTGAGTGGGCCCAGCCAGCAGAAACTTAAACTAGAAGAGGTCCCAGCAGGAGGAACAGTCAATGGAGATTAATGACCAGTGATTGATGGTGGGTTTTGTAGCTACAACTACCACATTCCTTTAAGATACGTAATAATGCACTGGGAAAATGAAGCTCCAGGTAACCAAATGTTAATGGAATGTTAATGCCCAAGGTCCAGGAGAAAGTAGACTAAAGGAGGACAAAGCCAAGGATTTCCTCTCTTGCTCAGGTGTTGATAGAAAGTGCATCTCCCACCTGGGTGCAGAAATGGAGATTCTTGGGAATTCGGGCAGGCTGGACACTAAGTCCCAGTCTGGTCTGTTATGTGTCCAGTAAATGGATGCTGGCTTGTGTCAAGCGGATTTCTCTTAGGAGGAGGGTAATTTTTACTTTTACCCCCAGTGTGGTTTGCCTGTTTTATCAACTCGACAGAGCCTGCTGGGACATTTCAGAAGTAGTACATGCATTATTCCAGCGGCTGAGTCACCAATATATTAATCTGTACAGCTTTTGTGGGGTAGAAGGTAAACAGATCCTCTCTGTGCATACCACATTCTTTCAGAGGATCAGACTCCAGTCTGCTGTGTAAGTCCTGGCCAGAGATCAGCAGGATACCCTGAGGCTCTGGTGAGCTCCAGGTACGAGGTGCTCCAGGTACAAGGCTCAGTGCACAGAAAGAGCCTCTAGAAATGAAGAGGCCTGGGAGGACCCTGTGAAGGTACCACCTGAGGTAGGCAGGACCAGAGCTTAGGTGTTGAGAGCCAATGATGTGATGGGTTGTCAAAGAATGTGAAGTCCAAGTTTTAGGATCAGGGCCAAAATTGAGAGAAAAGACCAAAGAAGTTGAACGGAAGCAGTATTGGGAGCAAATGGGCATTCCAAGGATCCCATTGTCTTTTTTTTTTTTTTTCACAGCGTTAGTTTTTGATGTAGTGTTCCGTGATTCATTGTTTGCATATAACACCCAGTGCTCCATTCAATCCATGCCCTCTTTAATACCCATCACCAGGCTAACCCATCCCCCCTCCCCTCTAGAACCCTCAGTTTGTTTCTCAGAGTCCATGCCAGAGATAGCCCCTGAAACCTTGCCCCATATTCCCATTGCCAGGACAGCACCCCTCCACGCATCTGGGCGCTTCAGGTTTCATGCTTTACAGGAGAAATGAGAATGACCAGTGTTAAGAGCAGAGGGAAGTCGACCTGGGTGGGAGCTGGCCTGGTGGGAGCATAGGACTTTCTTGCTTCCCCCACCTCCAGCACTTCTCCAGGAAGTGGGAAAGGCAGAGTAAAGCAGGGGCTTTCTTGCCCACCATGAGCTCAGAGCTCCCCATACCTCAAGGGCTCATGCGTTGGCCTGAATCCATGCAGACCACTGGAATTCCATCCAACAGTGAGTGTGAAAGATTCACTCCACACCTCTGAGTGAGTTGTTTCCTCATCCTTTGATGGAGGATTCAGACCCTCTTTATAGCTAAACAGAACCTATAATTATAATCCTGTGGTAACACTTCTGTAAACAGTAGGTTGAGTTGAACAGACCAGCTCCTGAATCGTTGTGAGAAATGGCAGCAATCCTCAGCCTTGCCTGGGAATGGTTCCCTGATGTTCTGCTCTGAGCGCTTTTTTGAAAATCACATGGTGAAGTGCAGGGCACTTCCGCCTTTCCCAGACCTGGCAGATAACACAAAGAGGGGGCCAGGCAGTAAGCAGTATGGGATGTCTTTGGGGATAAAATTGGTGTGTTTGTCTCTTGAACCTCAGCCATTCTTTTCTTCTTCCCTCTCCCCATGGTTGCATATTTGTGGTTTCCTGAAGGTTAAATAATTGAAAATGACTGGTTTTCTTTTAAATGTAATTTACATTCTACCTTTTATACTTTGTTTCTCCTTTATTTGTTGTCAAAACCAGAAAGAACATTCCTCTTCTCTAACAGTGACTTCATTTTAAAATCCAGAGACATAAACTGGCCATTATTAAAAGTTTTAAAGATAAATCTATGGCTGAGTGAAGTCTTCCTTTTTCTTTTGAAGATTTATTTTAGAGAAAGAATGAGAGAGCACATGAGTGGGAGGGGCAGAGAGAATCTCAAGCAAACTCCACACTGAGCATGGAGCCTGATGTGGGGTTTGACCTCACGACCCTGATATCATTACCTGAGCTGAAACCAAAAGTTGGAGGCTTAATCTGTTGCACCACCTAGCTTCCCCAAGTCTTCCTTTTTTGCTGAAGCTTTTTCTTTCTTTCTTCTTGATCAATCCAGCCCTTCTCCTGTTCTGGTGGTCACCATGGCAAGGTACCAGATCTTCTTCTTCTCCCCCCACCCTCCTCCATGGAACTCTTCTCCCTTCTAAGCTGTTTTCTCTAGGGAAGATCGAACATTTGATCAGAGATGCAGGGAATCAATTAAACAGGTCCTTTGGACAAAAGCTGCATTAAGTAGCATGAGCCACACACGGTGTCTTGGGAGGATCTTCTTCCATCCAGAGGCTTATGGTACAATTGCAAGCTGCTGGCTGTTTCTGGGCAGACTAAAGCCAGCAGGCTTCTGGAAGCTGCACACAACAATCCGAACCTTTCCTGGCTTGTCAGGCTGCAGTTCAGCACTTTGCTTTTCTCGTTTTCCTGGGAGGCCCATGGGGCCATGTGAATGCTGAGAGTGTTCCCATAATACCAAAGAGCCTGCTGGAAATGTGAAAATGAAAGCAAGCCACTATATGTTTTGTGATGACACTGACCAACAGCCAGCTTCATAGCAGTTTTTATTGACTTGATAGTCTCTTGGGAATTTGTAGGTATAAGCCTGAAATGCATTTACTTGTTCGCTCATTCATTCCTTCAATAGACATAATGGTGTCCCTACTGTATGCCCCGCAGTGGAATCAAGGACCGTATTGTTCCAGAAGAGGTAGCCACCATTACCACCATTGTCAACATTCATTCACTCAAAAAATATAGATGAAACACCCACTGTCTGCCAAGTGCTGTGCCAGGCCTTGTGTGGGAAGCAGGATAGGCAGAGTCCAGAGCCTCAGGGAGCTCATAGTTTAATGATGGAAACATATAAATATAAGATAATCATAAAAAGTGATAATTTCTCTGACAAGGGGAGCATATAATATTATTTGACCTACCCAGAGGTCAACTTCATATGATACAACCTAATGCTGATTATCGATTGCTCCCTATATAGCAGGCATGGGAGGATGTGCTTTATAAATATCACGATTAACATCCACAAGAACCCTGCAAAGTAGCTTTTATTATTTCCATTTTATAGATGGGAAATGATATAAAGACAGGTTGGACGAAATTCTCTTGGTCACAAATACTAGTTGGCAGAACTCTGTCTGACTCCAGCTTCTGTGTGCTATTCTCTGTGGTCCAGAAACATCTGCGCATTGTGTGCCAGGCCAGTGGACAGGAGCAGAGGGCTCACCTGTTATGTGGAATAATGGATGAAATGAAGTTTAGCCTCTGGGATTGTGGTTGCCGTGTTTCAAAATCTCCTATCAGATAGGAGATAGATTGCAAAATTCACCATATGTTTCCAGCTTTTGGCTTACCTGTGTGTTTTTCTTTTGCTTTCCTTGCATTGATGGTCCTTTAATGAGGAGTTAATGGTTTTAACTCCTCATTTACTATATTAAGAGGATTTAACTTTTTGGAATCTACATGTGCCCTGTCCAATGGCATTGATGTTGGCAGGCTAGCAAAGTTGCCAGGAACTTTATTTGGTGAGGTGGAAAGGGGTAGGGCAAATTTCTTGGCAGGTGTTCGGGTATGGGGGGATTAGAAGGGGAGGTATACCTTTGGAAGTGACTATGTTGTCTGTGATGCTTCTCCCATCACCAGTCCTTGCTCACAGCCCCAGATGAGAAGGCATCTGTTCAAGTGATCCCACCCCTCCTTGACACGGGTGACCAGGGTGGACCAATAGGTTGACCTGTGCCATGTGACTTGTGTGCTACCTAAAAGGGGAGCTGGGCCAACTAGAGCTCCTCTCTTATGATCTTTTTACTGTTAAAGGTAAACTGAGGCGTATTAGGATTTTTTTTAAGAGTTTATTTGAGTAAAACTCCATTTGGATCAGGCCCAGCACCAAATTGGAAGTAGTTAGAAGCTCTCCACTGGCAGGAGCTAGGGGAAAGATTTTAATAGAGAAAAGGTGGAAGCAAAGCAAGGACATTATTTGATTGGTTATAGCTTAAGCATTTGCTGTATTTGGGAAAGCTTAGTTGGCTATGTGTGATGGGTTGTCCTTAGGTTTTGATTTCTTAACCTTGCGGCATTTCAGGCTTAGGACTTGGTTTGCTTGCATAGGCTTCAAAGGAATTAGAGCCACCTCAGCCTAAAGGCCTCCTTGTTGAACTGATTGAACAGTACTAAGGCCCAGAGGAAAATTGTTAGTCAGAGCTCTTGAGTTGAAAAGTCATGGGGGCCAGGCTGAGGCTGCCATTTGGGGCTCACATGCATTGTCAAATGAAGAGAGAGTGAAGTCTCACAGGAGACTAGCTCCAGGTGGAGAGATATGAGATTCCATGGCCGGTGAGAGAAGACGAGCACCGGTCCCCACCCTTGGGTTCCCTCACGCAGCTACATCGCCTTGCTTCATTGGCTGCTCTTGGGTGCCATGTCTTAACACAGCAACTCCCTCACCTATTTATATTGCTTCTTTAGGGCTTCTGTTCTTTGCAATGGATAGTTCAAAACACAAGTTCTCAAAGCACGTGAAGCAATTTGTGCACAACTAAAGGGAACAGAGGAACCCCTTGGTGTCCTGCTTCTGGGTCTCAGATACTTCTGCCCTCTCCACAGAAGGCTAAGCTAGATATTTTATTGTCTCCTTAAAGAAAGGCTAAAAGAAAGGAAAGCATATAAGAAAAACTGCCCTATGTAAGTAATTATCTGTGTATATTTAATGTAACACTAGAATCATTGTTACGCTCAGGCCACTGGCCATCCCTTTCACCCACCATTCCCTGGGCCTTCTCTAACTCAGGCTCTGTGCTAGGTACTGGGTAGATGAAAGTGAGTGACATAGTACCTATTCTGGAGGTGTTCACAGTGTAACATGAAGAGAACAGCAAACAAGTAAGTCACCATAAAATATGGGAGCTACAATAGCAGAAATAGAAAAATGGTCCCTGAAAAGGAAATTACTATTTTCACCTGAGTACATTGGAGAAGGTTTCACTGAGGAGGTGATTTTTGAGCAGAGACTTGAAAGGTGAGTAACTGTTTGCCTGGCAGTTGGGGAGAGAAGGAGGGAGGCAGGTACTCCAGGCAAAGGGAACAGAATGAGCAAAGGCAGCGAGTTATAAAATGGCCTGGGGGGGAGGGGCACCTGTGTGGCTCAGTCATTACACGTCTGCCTTTGGCTCAGGTCATGCTCCCAGAGTCCTGGGATGGAGCCCTGCATCAGGCTCCCTGCTCCACAGGAAGCCTGTTTCTCCCTCTCCCACTCCACTTGCTTGTGTTCCCTCTCTCGCTGTGTCTCTCTCTGTAAAATAAATAAATAAAATCTTAAAAAAAATAATAAAATAAAATGGCCTGTGGAGTTCATGGAACCAGGAGAAAGTCAGTGCAGTTGAAAAAGTGGGTGTTTTGGGTGAATGGCAGGAATAAGGTGAGGTTGGAGCCAGATTTTGAAGAGCTGAATATGTAATTAACAATGCAATTCATAATTACAGTAAGTGTTATTCTTTATTCTCTACCAGGGCCAAAATAATCCATTTATATGTATTGTTCTCATTTAGTTAAATGCCAAGGAAATGCACTGTGGGCAATGTCCAACCAGTGGAAGGGTTTTCAAGCTAGTTTTTCAGGATGAGGGCTGTGGAGGCAATTTGGAGGAGAGACTGGTATGAGGGAAGATGAGGAGCAGGGAAGGCAAGCAGTCGGCAGTGGTAAGTCCACAGGAGAAGCAAGTACCTGATCCAGGGCTCTGGTTGCAGGCCCCATAGGAGAAGTTGGGCCTGAGACACACTTCTGAAGCAAAATTATTTAAATATGTGGAAGGAGAATGACAAAGAGCCATGAGCCTGATTGGAAGGGTTTCCTTTTTAGAGATGGAGGGAATAGTGACAGCACTGAGAGAGACGATTCATGAATAGGAAGGGACAGGAGGATGTGATTTCGTTTAGGGAGCATATTCAATTTCAGATCTAATAAGAGATCAAGGTGGGGATCTGTTGGTAGTCAGAGGGGAGGCTGAGGCTTGGGAAGAGAATTAGGATGACAAGACAGATCTGGGAGTTTTGATCACTCTGTCCTTATGACCAGTGGAAGGGTTCAGAGAGGTGTACAAGACCATTTTCCAAGATTTGTGTTAATGGGAGAGTGGCCAGGGCATCGGGCTCCCAGCTCAGTGGGGAGCGTGCTTCTCCCTCTGCCTCTCCCTGCTGCCTGTGCTCTCTCTCTCTCAAATGAATAAATAAAACAAATTTTTTAAAAATTAAAAAAAAAAATAAAACAGCCATCCAGTGGCTTGTCTCTCTCAGCCAAGTCCCCGGAGCTCTACCTCCCACTCCCTAGTCCTTTCTGCTCCCTAGGAGGGCAACCAGGCAGGATGAGCTGGGGGTGGGGGAGGGGGATGCCCAAACCTATAATATAATAGCCTCACTGCATTTCCATCTGCCATTTTGTGCTACCTGGTCCTTGTCCCTTGTCCTGCCCCCATGTGGCATACATATGCCTCTCTTTTAGTTAATAATAGCCTATTAGCAGTTTCAGATGAGTTATTCCTTCTCCCTGTGATTATTAATTCAGAGCTCTGCTGGGATTTAGGATCAAGCACCTACCTGCCTCTTTTGCTAGAGCCTCTTGGGAGCACTGTAAATTTGCATCTTGAGTTTATGAAAAAAAGATGGGAAAAAATAGAATTTTCACACATAATGAGAGCACATCTCACATGGGCTTGACTTCTTCAGAATTTTCCACCTATAACTAAGAATAATTTATTTGACCTCTACTTGAGAACCTTTCGGATATTTGAAAGAGTCTGTTTTCTTCCAAAGGATAGATTGACCCCCAAGAAATTACCATTTTGCAGGTGAAAAATAGTTGAATATCAGCAGTTGCACATGGTTCAACCTACTGGCAGCAGGGCATGTGGATGGTGGGGTAGAAGCAAGGGAAATTTTATGTACTGTCTGCACAGTTTGTCACACCAGTCACAGGTGTCTCTTTTTGGCAATTCAGATCATACACCACTTTAAAAAGGCATCAGGGTATTTAATTGTATGTAACTATGTATTTGTAGAGAGACTTGGCAGTATTACACAGTGAATATTTCTGTTTCAAAGATGTTTTCTGCCTCTCTGATGTGCTTGCTTTTCCACATGGCTCTTCTGGTCTCTGTCACGACTTCCAAATTAGACTGTGCGGTGGCCCTGGTTTGAGATTCCCCATGTAGAGGGACTGAAAGACCCACAATACTCATTGTGCACATCTTCTGTATCCTAGACTCTGTGCTAAATATTTTATGTATATACTATTTTCTTCAATTCCAAGCAACAACTTGAAGTGGAAATTATCTTGGTTTTCATGAATAGGAAAACTGAGACTCTTAAGAGATGCCATAACTTGCCCAGAGTTACCTAGGAGATATTTTCTGTTAGTTAGTTCTTGCTCTGAGCTCTGAAACCCTCCAGTGCAAAGTTGATCTCCCTGAGGGAAGAAGACAAGAGGTGAGTTGATGATCTCTCCGCCCAGGTTGGGAGCAGGGATGAGAAGGTGATATATTTCAGGAGACACACTGTATCTTTCTTCTACTCTGTGGCATTGGATTCTGTTTCTCAACAGTGGATTGAAGATAACACATGAGCTCCTCCCAGGGATGCTATGTGATTAAAGGCAAAATTGATTTAATTTCTACTGAGATAGCTTGGAAGGGTGACCTTTTGAATAGGGAGGATGTATGCTATAAAATTTATCTTTGCATCATTTATCAGAAGAGGGAAGAGGTCAGTGAGCACTAGATGAGTGACCTGAAGTAGGAGTTTTCAACCAGGAAGTGATTCTGTACCCCAGGGATTCTAGACATTTGGCAATGTGTAGAGACATTTTTTAGTTGTCACATGTGGGAGGGTGCTCCTGGCATCTATCAGGTGAATACTCCTAAATACCCTACAATGCATAGGACAACCTCTCACTTAGAAGTATCCAGCCCAAATGTGAATGGTGTTCAGGTAGAGAAACTCTGGTCTAATGTGCACTTGTTGGGAAGACAGTTCATCTGCTCTAAAAGAGCAAGTTAATTTCATGAACTATCAAGTATTTTTGAAGCACTTATTTTGCACATGAAAAATTACTATAATTATAAATTACAAAATACCTAATCAAAAAAGCAGTTCTCAGGAGGGAATTCAGTTATTATCATTATTATTATCATTAATTATTACCTGAGTGTTTTATAAACTTTTTAAAAAGAATATTGTAATAAGGAAAGATACATAGTCAAATTTCACAGACTTACACTCATCAGAGCGAGAAGAGGAAGTAATCAGAAGTAGTGGTAACTTCAAAATACTGAGGCATTATTGATGTATTCCCTTGTAGTGTATTGCTTTATATAGTAATCATTGGAGACCCTAATGACTTGCATTTATTTGGTTATTCTTTCTAATGTAAGTATTAGCTGTAAAAAGGCTGTGGTTCAATAGAAGAAAAGCCTTGAATTAAATGAGATTGTTAATACAGTTTTGACCCTTGAACATTGTGAGGGTGAGGGGTGCTGTCCTTACCCCTCCCCACCACACACAGTAGAAAATTCTCATGTAAGTTTTGACTCCCCGAAAACTTAACTACTAGTGTTGACCAGAAGCCTTACTGATAACATAAACAGCCAATTAACGCATACTTTATATGTGTATTATATACTGTATTCTTGCAATAAAGTAAGCTAGAGAAAAGCAAATGTTATTTAAAAAAAATCATAAGAGAAAATACATTTACAGTACTATACTGTCTTTATCTAAAACAATCCACATGTTAGTGCACTCGTGTAGTTCAAACTTGTGTTTCAAGGATCAACTATATTATCAATTTGACCTTTTTTGCAGTGATGGTGTCGGGCGGCACTTCTCTAAGACTCATAGTCATAAGTCTCATCCTAGGCCTGCCTATGGGTTTTATTTTTACTTTGGGGGAGGATATGAAATTGAAGAGGTCAGGGCCTATGTCTTCAATAGAGGAAAAGAAATCCATTTTTTGAGATGGAAAATGTGAAAAAAATACTACTGTCTCTTACTTGATGGTATTTTTACTTCAGTTACAGAGGTGGAGTTGAGTGAGATGTTAAGGAAAGTGCTAGAGTAGATCTTTGAAATGTACAGGGATCCTCAGCACCCATCTATATATTCTTGAGAGCCAGGGAAAATGGATGACCCATGCATTTTGCACATTTTTAGACCTACTTGTAACCAAGAACTGTTCTTCATTATGGAGAACCACATAATTAATGAACTTGCTAACTAGTAGAATCATGGAAATTCTAGTCATTGGATAAGCAGCATGAGTACCAGGATCATTTAATTGAGGAATATAATTGGGTTTCTTTGTGTTTACCTGTTGGTTATGGCTGTTTGTTGTATTGAGTTGAGAAGATTCTGAGACTGGCCTAAGTTGAAAAGAGCGCTGTGGGGAATCAGCCATGTCTGCTTTGGAAACGTGGTGGGAGCACGGTGACATGTAAGCCATATATTTGACCACCCTGCTTTGTGTGTTTAACAGTTAAGTACTGTTCCTCAATGCCCTCAATCTAAAAGTTCTCTGTTAAAAAAAAAAAAATGAGAAAATTGTATCTGCCCACCTTTTGTCAATTGCAGCTGCCTTACAAACACGTTTAATTATGTGGTTAAAGTCAAGTGTGCAGATCTAATTTCATTCATTTTTAAAGCTAATGTAATATGCCAGGTGCTATGACGACCAACATCTCTGTCTAGAAAATATCTGCTATAAAGCAGATTTTTAGATCAGAGAATTTTAAAGGTACATATCATTGCCATATGCCTTTGGTGTTCATACTTGGGGATCTGATATTTATATAGTGTTATCTAACAAAAAGTTTTGGAGAACTATACATGAATTATGCAATGCATTCCCAAAGCCTGTATATCTCCTTTCCCATTGCCTTCACTCAGTCATTCAGGGGGTTTTAAGAAACTATGATTTTTTGTTCCTTGGGGATAAAAGAAAATTAAATATTTTTATATGAATTTAAAATAACTCTTTTATGGGTTCATTGCTTTGGGTCAGTTATCCAATGCTTATTTTTTGTGTGTGGGGAAACTTCAAATTTAAAACAGTTCACTGCACATTTTTATGTGCAATATGTGTTATGTTCAATATGTGTTACGTTCAGTATGTGTTGGCTAGCGACAGCCTTGGAACGATTTCGTTTTGGAGGATCCCTGCACCTCCCTATGAAGTGATATCCGGCGTTTCTCCTTAACACCCCTCTCCCTTCTTCATGTATTTCTTTCTTCCCTGACCTCTTTTTACTTTAAACAATTCTTACATCTCTTTATTATGAGACTGTCTTATAGATGTTACCAGTCTATGACAGAGGCTTTTCTACTTCACAAAGTAAATTTGTTTGGATTGGGTCCAAAATAGTATTTCCTTGTAAGCAGCCCAGTGAGATGGTGAAAACACCTTACCCAGTATCAGGAGACTGCATTCCAATCTGACCTCTGTCTGGCCGTTTGGCCTTGCACAAGTCATTAAAAGTCTCTTCCTTTGTCCCCACAGTCACACAAATAGAGTTAAAGCAGATGGTAGCTACTTCTCCTCACGCATTACCATTTTAAGCCTATGATAGCCAAGTCTTAGGGCACTTAGGATGCTGACCATTTAGGGCACTTAGGATGCTGACATTAACATTTTGTTCAGCAAAATATCAGGTTGCCTTGAAGGTAACTGAATTTCATGGAAGTCACTGTGCTAGTTAAGAGGAAGGCTGACCTGTAAGTAGAGGGGTGGCTCATCTTTATTCACAGAATGGAATAACTTCTGCCATGTTCAGTGAGGAAGGAGATTGGTGGTAGATAGTCAAGGAGACATATGGGAAACCACCCATGCAGTAGGAAGGAAACATGACTAGAAAGGAAGAAAAAAAAATAGGTAGGGATCAGTTAGGGCCCTTTGGTTGCAAGCAACAGAAACTGACTCTGACTAACCTGGGTGGGAAAAGGGGTTTATTACAGAGTAGGTCTCTGAGTCAAGTGAGGATTCTGGGTATATATGAATTGGTGTGGGTAGGTTTGGGTAGGGAGGATAACAGACTGGCAAACTTACCAGAACCCCAGTAATGGAAGGGAAAGCAGTTCTCCCAGGGAGGAAAGAGATGAAAGAGGAAGGGGGAAAGGAAAGCTGACTATCAAAAATAATACAAGAAAGATAAATATTCCTAAACAAGTAAAAAAGTAAGAAGAGAATTGGATAGCCTTAACCCACTGTCGATGATACATCTTTTGAAGCAAGAAAAAAATGTGGCTTACTATTTTGGAGAAGGAGGAAAAAACAAATAGGGAGAATGTACCAGGGAAGGAAAGTGAAATAAATCAAACCAAACTGATTTATTCTTGGGCATACATAGAGACCCCTACCCCCACCCCGTGGGGTGGTACCCAGGCACCTCTGGCTGGGGATCTGAAGGAGGAGACATGACCCTGTCCTCAAAGAGTTCTCAGTCCAGCAACACAGTGTTGTGAATTCCTCACTTACTGAATGCTCACTAGGTGCGAAGCTTTTTGCTGAGAGCTTTATAAGGTGATTTAATCCTCCAAGTGTTCTCTGGGGCTAGTTCTCTTGTTATCTTCATTGGTGAGATGCTGCAGAAGAGAGCAAGAGAACTAGCTTGGAGTTAGAAAGCAGGCAGGGCAGAGCAGGGACTCAGCCCTGCTCTGTTCAGCTCCAGGGTCTAGGGCTCTCGTTACTGCTCTATGTTTCCTGTCTTAGCAAATAGAAGAGGAAAAAGAAAACAGTAAGAAGAAAGGGATTTATTTGACTCAGCTCAACCCTACAGGATCTCCAGTTAGTGATTAGTTCACTGAGCATTGTAATGCATAGGGATGGAATCCCGCTCACTCCCTGCTGCAGCCTGCCCTTAAATTTTAGGACAGCCATGTGCTGTCTGCACTAGAGCTGGCTGGGGACTGCTCCAAAGCAGGACATAACTTGCCTCTCTTGGTCTGGAGCATACCAGTTTATCAGCTGAGCTTTTACAAGGTACCATCCTGATTTACTCCATGGATCACCTTTTCCCCCTACAAGTTCAGATTTCAAGTCTAAAATTTTTACCCTAAACCAGGATAAAAATGTTATTGCGTCTTCTGGGCCTGGACCTGTTGATCAGTGGTGAATGGAAATCTGAATGATTATGTTTCAAGCTAGTAGAACCACGGGCTCTAGTCATTTGTCATGAGACATCCCACGTGATAAAGTACAACTCCTGAAACACAAAACCTGAAACTCTGTTCCCTGCTTTTAAGGTGACAGGATTGCTTCTCCTTTTTTATGTTTTACTACTATTTATTAAAAAGTGTGCTTACTTTTAAAATGGAAAAAAAGTGATGTATTAAGAAAAAATGCCTCATGTGCTGTAGGTTATTGAAAATCAATCCCTTCTCTGTCACCTATACCATTGTTTATAAAGGAGTCTGTTGTAAGTGTGACTATTAGACCCCCCCCAACACCAAACTTAAATAATCAAGAAAAATGAAGTATCCTCATATGACAGTATGGTATGTCCTGCTTTTCTTCCTTGCCACTGTTCGCACCACCCTTCTGTGGCTTTTGGACCTTTTCTTCTAGACATCCTCTGGACAGAGTTTATTCAATGGCTGGTGTAATATTGTGTTGCCGCCCTTTACCACCCATTTGGGGCCACTGCTTTTGGTAGTTCTGTCTTTTGAAACTCTGGGCCTCTGCCTCTGTTTTCTTTTCCTTTAAAAAGTCATTGAAGTCCAGAGTGTCGGCAGTGACCTTTGGAAATGTTTTTACAGCTTACAGAGACTTCCTGACATGTTTTATTAGCTCTTGGTGGTAGCTAATAAAGTGAGTCTTAGCAAAGCTGCATAACGTGACAGATTAGAGCCACTTCCAAAATAACCACTCATCAGAGTTGCCTTGGAGGAGGCTTGACGACAGGATATTTGGCTACCACTTTCTGTCCAGTTCAGCAGGGCATGAGTGATTACTGCTTGAAGAAAGGGAGGTCATCCCTTTAGGAAATATAACAACCAGCTTATTCGGTGAGAGCCTCAAATATGAGAGCCTCCTACCCCCGGGAAAACAGAAATATCATTGCTCTAGGAATTGAGGAATGAGTTATTCCGAAATATTTTGTTTTCTGCCTTTACAGAGGTAAAACATAAGCCAGAGCTGGTCAACTGCCTTTTTAAGAGGAATGAAAGAAGAGAAGACAACCCTCCTTTAAAGGTTATAAGTGTTAAACAAGATCTCTATTCTCTACTTTCTTCTACTTTAGCCAACGGGTATTGAGTTTAGGCTGTAGGTTACCACAGCCTAGGTTCAAATGCTGCCCCTGCCATTGACCAGCTGGGTGATCTTGAGTAAGTGACCACTTAATTCTTGGTTTCCTCGTGTAGAAAGTGGGGATAATAATTGTAGGGTTATTGTGAGGGAGAAAATATGATGATGCATAGAAAGTGCTTAGCAAAATGCTTGACATAAGACTCAAAAAGTGTTAGATATGAAATTATCTTATTAAGTTCTTTGGAAGCCCATGCATAGGCTCTGTTCATGGAACAGTATATATCTGTATACCTCCCTCCACCCAGGTCCATCATTTTGTATGACTTGTTGGGACATGATTAGCAACGGGACCCCATTCACATAGACTGCTATGTGCGTGGTATCCTGGAGCTGGGCAATACAGCAGCTCCCCTCCCCTCCTTCCCCCCGCCCCCAAGCCTCTTCACCCTTTACAAATAATCACCTGGCCTACTCTTACTTTCGGAAAACAAGTTACTCATATATAGGTATAACAAAAAGCAAAAAAGAACCTAGACAGCATTTTAAACATGTGTGGCAGGAACTTACTTATACTCCTTGTTTTATGACAAACTAGGCAGGGAACCTCCATTTCAGAGAGTTGGCAACAGGCAGATACCAAGGATCTGCCTCATGCAAAACTCCATCAGAATCTAGAGAAAGAGAAAAGAAGCTTAAAAAAAAAAAAAAAGCTGGGGGACCATTAATTAAGCAGCCCCTTTTCCTCCTTTTTGTTGGAAGCAAGTCTTCAGCTCACATCCAACAAGATTCTTAGGAGATTAGTAGATTGTAAAGCCTAAGAAGGGAAAACCGGGAAAAAGGACATCTTTCGAGTCCGTTCTGTGTCACAGTTCATCAATCCATGTTAGGCCATTAATGGTTACCATGATGATTACCTTTATTTTATAGATGAAGAAGCTGAGATGAATCAGTCGTGCAAGTGATGCTGAAAGCATACAGCTAGCAAGGGGCAAAGCGTGGAACTGACTTTTGATTTTACAAAACCCTGGTCTCTCCTCTACGTGCAAGGTTCCCAGGCATCAGTGCTGGGAGTCAGTGCTCCCTGTGACAAAATGAGAAGGAGAAAAATACAGACATCAGATCAAATGATTTGTACTTATTTTCCAGTGTATTCTGTGTAGAGGACTGTTTTTTATTCTGAGATTCTTTTCTGCTTATTTCTTTTTTGGTGTTAAAAATGTCACTTCTTGGGGCGCCTGGGTGGCTCAGTCAGTTGGGTGGCTGCCTTTGGCTCAGGTCATGATCCTGGGGTCCTGGGATCGAGCCCCACGTCCGGCTCCCTGCTCGGCAGGGAGCCTGCTTCTCCCTCTCCCTCTGCCTGCCACTCTGCCTGTTTGTGCTTTCTCTCTATCTCTCTGCCAAAGAAATAAATAAAATCTTTACCAAAAAAAAGTCACTTCTTAAAAAAAAAGGCCATTTCTTTTTATGAAATGATAGAACCAGAGAGGCATTTTTATTTGCCCTTGTTGGCAAAGTAAAGGAGACAAATTATGTTGATCCTTTTGCCCGGTTTTTTAAATTGTGCTGAATTTTGAAACCCAGAAATCTAGTATTACTATATGACACTGTTTTGCTTCCCTCAGAACACATGCAAATGTCTTAAATGCCCCTGTTTGCACTGTCTGATACTCTTCGTAACCTACGGGCCTAGTATGTGATTATGGTCTAAATTTTTTGTTAAGCTGTAATGATGCTCACGAATTATCTGCTTCTAGATTGGATAAAGGCACATTTCCTTGTTGCTTTGTTCAGATTCTACCAAAAAAATGGTTTCAATTAGAAATTCTCTGGGAAACACTAAAACTTCAGATTCCAGAGCCCTGCCCTCAGAGACTGATTCAGTAGTTCTGGGCAGGACCCCAAATCTGGCTTTTTAAGACCCTTTTGAGGGGATGCTGCTGCTGCTCATCTGGGAATGATACTTCCAGAAACTCTCATATATAAAGGCCTTGGATCTCACATGAGATGATCTCTTCTCCACATTGAGAATTCTTTGTTCTTTCCATGGAGGCATGGCATCATGTCAAGCTCAATTTTGTGAATTATGTGAGATTTCTACATCCATTTCTGGTTAAAATATTAGAAAACAACCTTCTGATTTGCTTTAAGCACTTCCTTCCAAAATCAATTTAAGTAAAATTAATCTTAAAAAATATTTCCTAAATTTCAAATCAGTTTTACACTTGATTCAAGATGGAGTACCTCCCAGCTGAATCCTGACCCCATCGGGAAGGTCTCCATCCTGTATGTGACATCAGTCAGTTGCCGTGGAAGTGAAGGCTGGGCTATAATTCCCACCTCCGTGCAGATTTCCCTTTAGTGCAAAGCAACTGAGAAACACTTCTTTTTCTTCTTTTGGATCACAGTCAGAGAGGATATTTAGTATAAATACTTTTATTAAAATACTTTAATAATTTATAGTTTCCAAACATTTTCTGCCATCACATTTTTCACATGAACAGTACACTTCCAACAATAACCTAACTCATCGCATATGGGGATTACTGGCCCAGGAGACATGAATCAGATTAGCTGGGGCCTAAGTACAACTTGAAAGGCCTTTCTCTGGAGATCTTTTCAGCCCTGCCACTACACTCCAGCATTCATTTATACCAGTAAACTTCACAGAGATCAGCTATGCTGCCAATATCCACAAAGAAGATCATCACTGAAGAAGTGCCCAAGATGAGAGCAGCCAGCAGTATAACCTCTAAATAGAATACTGCTCAGCTACACGTCATTTTACCAAAGCTCCCCTCTTCCCAAATGAGACCTCTCTTAAGAAAGAAGTAGGCGTGGGGGTGCCTGGTAGCTCAGTCGGTTAAGCATCTGACTCTTGATTTCAGCTCAGATCATGGTCTCAGAGTCATGAGATGGAGCCCTGAGTGGGGCCCCGTGCTGGATGTGAAGCCTGCACAAGATTCTCTGTCTCTGCCCCTCCCCCCTCCTCTCTCTCTCCCTCTAAAAAAAAAAAAATAATAATAAAATAAAATATTAAAAAAAGAAAGAAGTAGGTGTGAGTAAAGGGTTCATGCCTCTGCTTCCCTGCTTCTTTGCTTTTTTGTGTTTTTGACTTGCCTCGAAACTCCTCCAGGATTCCCTCTGGCATCTCCACCTGGGCAAGGTGCTCTGCTATTGCTTCTCACTGAGGACCTGCATACCACCTCTTATTCTCACTGTAGTGAAAAGATTCAGCAACGAACTCAGGCGCCACAACTAGGCCACCCTGGGTTTAGATCCCCTCTTGGCCACTTACCGTGGGAACGTGGGCAGGTGGCATTATGTTGCAACTCAGTTTTGTCACCTGTAAGTGGGCAGGATTATTAGATATTCTACATAGGGTTTATAAATAAGATAAGGCTTGTGAAATATTAGCACAATGTCAGGCACATAAATAATATTAACAATTAAATTACTGAAATACTATTTAGAAAATTGATGAACATGTTTCTTCCACGTCCACTGCAAGTAACAACTTTAATTTTTTTTGTCTGTTTGTTTTGTTTTGTTTTGTGGATGCTTGGAGTGAAGTGTCATGACAAAGTCTGAAGCCATAGCCAGGTGTAAGGGGGAAGGACTGTGGAGGTCAAATGGCTATGTCTGCCTCGTTCAAATGGTGGGGTGGGGGCTGGTGCCACACATTGGATCTCCCTGTGCTCTACCGTAGGGTGATAATACCCTCAAGCCCTCTGGAGTGATCATCTACTATGTCCCGAGCACTGTAGTATTCATTGCACATACGGTAACAAACAAGATATGGCCCTGGGCTCATGGAGGTTACAGACTAGTGGAGGAGCCAGAGAATAACAAGTAAGCCAGAACAAAAAGAGAGAAAACAGCTAGTGATAGAGAGCGCTAGGAAGAAAACTATCAGAGAATTTAAGGTGGAGGCAGAAATCTACATGACAGGGCGCCTGGGTGGCTCAGTTGGTTGAGCGACTGCCTTCGGCTCCGGTCATGATCCTGGAGTCCCGGGATCGAGTCCCACATCGGTCTTCCTGCTCAGCAGGGAGTCTGCTTCTCCCTCTGACCCTCTTCCCTCTCCTGCTTTCTATCTCTCGTTCTCTCTCTCTCTCAAATAAATAAATAAAAAAAAAAATCTTTAAAAAAAAAAAAGAAATCTACATGACAGTGGTCAGAGGAAGCATCTGAGAAGGGGGATGAGAAGAGAGGTGGGAAATTCCAGGCAGCAGGAGCAGACTATGTGAGGACCTGAAATAGTAGAAAAGACTTTGGCATGGTCAGGGAATTGCAAAGAAGCCCCTTTGACTGGCATGGAATCGGAAAAGAGGAGAGCCAGATCACACAAAGCACTGATTCTTGAACCAGCGTGCATCACCATCACCCCGGGAGCTTGTTAACACCCAGATTGACGGGCCTCACACCTGGAGATCCAGTAGGTCTGGGGTGGGGCCTGGGAATTCGCATACACGGATGCTTTGGGTCTGGGGCCACTCTTTGAGACCCCCTGATAGAAAACTTTTTCAGGCCATAGTAAAGGGTTTGAATTTTATTTGAAGCATTAGTGAGAATCCAGCAAAGGATGTCAAGAGCCATAGCCTTTAATTATTATTTTTTAAATAATGACTTAGGTCATTGTGTGGAGAATTAATTGGAGATTATCAAGATTAACAATGGGGGGGCAATTTAAGAAGTTATGGACAGTGGTCAGGCAAGGGCAGTGGCAGTGGAAAAAAGAGGAAGCATTCAAGGTTTGTTTAGTTGGTGGCAGCAATAGGACCTGCCTGAGGATTGAATGTGAGTATGAGGGGAAGAGAAGGGGAGGACGTTGCCTGGGTTTGGGGCTTGAGAAGCAGGGAAGATGGTCAAGGCATTTACTGAGGTAGGGGAGATGGGCACGTTCAGGAAGAAGAGGAAAGGAATTTGTTGGGCATGTTTCAGACACGTTAAATTTGAAGCACCATCTGCAGGCTCAGCACTAGCATGTACAGAAGCTTCAGGGCATTAATTGGAAATATTGAAGGCAGTAACCTCCTCAGGGCTAAAAGGAAAACTATATGGGTGCTTGGGGACCAGCTCTTTAGTCTTCTCTCTCTGGGAATCGGGCATGCTTGGTAATAAATTACTACTGCTTCTCTGGGAGTGGCATCCCCAAAAGTTGTTTTCAAGTAGGCCAGGCACCTTTGGAAACTAGATTAGCTCTTGGGTAGCTGGCGGTTAACACTATATCCATCTTAAAGTGGAAGCTCCTGTGAGGCCAGACTGCTTTTCTTTCCAAGGTCTATCCTAACATGGGGCTTCTAACCTTTGGCACTGCTGACATTTGGTGGGATGATTCTTTGCTGGGAGCAGGCAGGGGCCACCGTCCTGAGCCTTGTAAAATGTTTAGCAGCATCTACCTACCAGATGCCGGTAGCCCCTCCCCCTCCTAATTGTAACAACCCAAAATGTCTGCAACCATTGCCAAATGTCCCCCAGGGGAGCAAAATAGCCTAACTTATTAACCCTGCACGGTACCCCTTGCCACAAGACAAACTACTCCTCATTTAATATTCCTGCTTTCTATCCCAGCCTCTCAGAACTCCCTTTCAAGGTGACTTTTAATCAGTCTGAAATGTTAACACAGGCCAGTGATTAAGGAGATGCTATAATGATTTTCTGGAGAGGACATCTCTGGCCTTAAAATGTTCCTGTTAAGGTTGCTGATACAAGGAACTTTAGGGCAGCCCGTAGGAGGAAGAATAGGAGAATGATGAGCATGATGATGATAATGGTAGTAATAGTAATAATAATAGCAGCTGCTAATATTTATACAGAAATGTGCCATAATACAGGCTTAAATATTTAAAAAATATTAACTCACTTAATCCTTACAGCAACACCATGACTTTGGTAGTGTTATCATCCCCATTTGACGGATGGGGAAACGGAGCTGTAGAGACTTACCTAAGGTCACACAGTTAAGTAACAGCTGGGTTCAGAACCAGGCAATCTGCCCCTCGCCCCACTTCCATCCTCCTAACTTCACTGTGTTTTCAAAGGAGGAAAAAATGAACTGCCTGCTAAGATGTAGCACCTTTAATCCTCAAGTCTCTTCAGTAGCAAATTCCCATAATTGAAAGTATCTTAGAAATTGTGATTTGCAGGGCGCCTGGGTGGCTCAGTCGGTTAAACGTCTGCCTTCGGTTCAGGTCATGATCTCAGGGTCCTGGGATGGAGCCCCGCATGGGTCTCCCTACTCAGCGGGAAGTCTGCTCCTCCCTCTGCCGGCCTCCCTACTTGTGATCTCTCTCTGTCAAATAAATAAAAATTAAAAAAAAAATTGTGATTTGCATTGACGACACATATTTTAAGTAAACAATCATTCATTTATTCATGCATTTCTCTCCTTTCATTCTGTTTAAAGGAGGCACCTAAGTTTCATTTTCTTAGCAAACATACATTAAGCCCACAGATGTCGTTAAGTCATATGTATTAATTTTCATGGGTTTGTAACATTATTTTTGGTACCCCAAATTTGCAATTTCTGCCACATTTTGCTATTTCCAGATTGCATGGAAAAGCCAGTACAAACAAAATGTCCATTGCCGTGGCAGCGGCAGACAGCTGTGAAATTAAAGGTGTGCTGAGTTCACGTGATTTAGGAGGGATGAACGCTCACACCCTTCCCCAAACCCCTCCATCAGGCAGGAGATTGCAGTGGGAAATGTGCTTGGATGAGGGATATAACATGAGTCATGAGCTGATTCTTTGATTGCTGCCTTGGCCCCTGGAAAGATAAGCTCATGACATTTTCCTTCAAAACATGTTCTGAAATGCAATTCCTGTAGCTAATAAAATATCACTGGAACTCGGGCTGACTGGGCCTTAAGGGACGTCAAGAATGTGATGACAACCGATACAGGGTTACACCTGACCCTGTTTGTGCTACATTTATAGATTTTGAAATTCCTTCGAAAAGAGCTTCCATCTGGTGAATTTCTCCAAGGAGAGGTTTCTTGCACTTATGCGTTTTGCATCTTAAAAAAAAATTTCTTCATGCTGTTCTTGAAAAGATAGAGAATTGCCATCAACATAGCAGTTCCTTCAATCTGCTTTAGGTTTTTTTGTTTTTGTTTTGTTGTTGGTGGTGGTTTTTGTTGTTTTGTTTGTTTGTTGTGTGTTTTTTGGTGGGTTTTGTGTGGTTTTTGTTTTTTGTTTTTGACTAGCCTTCCTTCCAGATCCAGACCATCAAATGGGTTATTGCTGTAACAGGACATTTCCTTGGGCTTTATGGAGTTGTTCCTCTCAGATGTGTCAATGATAATGTTAAAATACTAAAAATGACTGAGATATATAGGGTACCTACCTAAGATGCTCACCACTTCATGTGGCTAATTTAACCCCTCCAGCCTGTGAGATAGGAACCATACTGCCCCGATTCACAGATGAGAAAATACAAACTTAAAGAGAGGAGTCACTTGCCTGCTCCAGGTCACAAGTAAAGCAGTGGGGGGACCAGGACTTGAACTTTGCAGACAATCCGGGGCACCCACCATCTTCTCCTGCTGCCTCCTGCCTGTGAACAGCATATGCCTAAGGAGACACGGTTCCAGGATGGACTGTCCCTGGCTTCTTGCACATCTCTGTGCAGCAATCTAGGTGTCCAGAGCTTACGAGGTTGAAAGCCTCCCCAAACATGTCCGTGGGGAAAGTGTTTGAGAAATGTCTTCATCCCTGTGCATGAGGCCTGGAGGCATCCTTCACAATCGTGGTTGGCACTAGAAGCATCCAAACCTCAGGGTGCTCTGGGGCCTATCTCAGCAGCTGCCACAGCCAACTGTCAGAGGGAGCAAGTTGGTGCTTGAGGCCGTGCCAGGCCTGCCCAGCACTGGGGCACGCTGTAAAGCTCTCGGCAAACAGTTCGCTCCAAGTGTGTTTCCTTTGCCAGAACACATTAGGGCAATCAATATTGGCCTCTGTGTTTGCATGCTCAGTAAGAGTTCTGTTCCCGGACCAGTCCTGCAGAAAGGACCTTCAAATATTCCTGAGGGATTTCAAGATATCAAGATTAAGTCTCCCAACAGCTCCCCCTGCAAAGAGACCTAGAGAGCAGGTCTTGGTGGAGCTGCGGAGGTTGGTGGGGAGAGTGGATGAGAGAGAGGGCAGTGAGCTGGAGAGAACCCCACGCTCTCAGCCTGTCACCACCCCACACCCCATTGCAGCCCCTTAGGCACCATTTTAACACCTGCACAATACAGTTTCAAAACCACTGGTTGGTCCTGTTTTACCTCCTTTATCTTCTTGTCACTCTGTTGTGAACGTCTCACAGTGCCTAGCACAGGGTCTGATGCTCTGGGAGTGCTGAATACATTTCTTACTGAGTTGATATGAATTGGGAAACATAGTCGCTGTTCTTTTGTATGTCCTGCTTTGCTTTAAAAAATGTTCTGTGAGTGTAAGCATCCAGGGGAGTATGTTAAACCCCATGGAGCAAACTCAGCTAAAAAACGTCTTCAGGAAAACATACTCTATAGATTCTCCTTTTTCTCCCTTCTCTTCTGGTAGTCCTGTTTCCTGCCCTATGGTGGGCTATGCCGCGGGAATTACAGTTTGGGCTTGATGCTGATTTCTAGGGTAAGATCCCTATCTCCATGCCTTAATGGTCTCCAGATGCTCATCTCAGTTCCCTTCTACAGGGACTCCCTGAGCAACCTTTGTAATTGGTGAGACATGATCTGGGTTCCTGGCAGAGGGGTGGGGGTGGGCTGCTGGCTGAGAACAGGCTCACCTTCCCAGGTCCGGGCTGGTGCCATGTGGCCAGGATGACTCCCCTCTGTATCAGATGTTACTACTTAACTGGCAGAACAGTGGGTGGGCTGAGCTGGGAGGCACTTGGCAAGCCTGGGGGATGCTTCTGTCCGACACTCAGCTATGCCAGACAACTGTCAGAGGAAGGTCCTGATGGAGAGAGCACCGCTGCGGGCATGTCCCGATCCTACTGCACATCCGCCCCCACTATTGTTTCCTTGTTTCCTCTGGAAGAATAGGAGTTGCTGCTGAACAGTCATTTTAATGAGAGTCGTTATAATCGCCAAGTGGCCAGATTTTTGTTTTCATCAGTCCAGGGAGGGGTGTGGCAGCTCATTGCCAATGTGAATGGGCTGAGATTGAGCTTTTGAGCTCTGAAATAACAGTATCTCCTCAGTTGCATTCCTGCGGCTCACCCTAAATGCCAGGAGAGGTCAGCTGTTGGGCTGGGTCTTAGCTCAGGCAGGTGTGCCCTCGGACCAGTCATGACAAACCATGGTAGCTTGTTTCTCCATTCATAGATTTTTAAAAGTTAGTGAATTTAGGCTTCATCCCTTGTGCACTCCTAAGGAGCTCTGTGAGTTTGGCCAAGTCACTTAATTCTACTAACATTTAGTTTCACCTATAAATTTTAAAATGAAAAGCAAAAGACATAGTGCCTGTGATGGTAGCTTTTATAGCTCAGTGTTTTGGAAATGCGAGAGTTCTTATTTTGGAGGCAGAGACTTGGGTGTCTAGCGGTGGCTGCTCCCACCTACTGGATGGGTTTCTATTTTCTTACCTCAAAAATGGGGTTAATTATCCCTTGCTTGCAGGGAAGTCAAAATTTAATCGGGTCATTTCAACATTTCCTGAAGTTTCTATTACATAGAAAAGTGTTCTGTGGCCAGGTAGGCTTAGGAAATACAGCGTTAAAAGGAGGCAGGTTTCTTTGCTGTAGAATTTCTCAGAACCTTGATGATGCTTATATATACACCAGGAAATTTCCTGGAAAGAGCGACAGTAAACAACATTTTACTTAACTTTGATATCTTTTAATTTTTTTTTAAGGAACATCTAGCCATATGACAGCAAACTTTGAGGAATGCTAGATAATGCAATTTAACCTCATGCCAACATAGAATAGTCATTAAGGGTGATCACAACCATTTATTAGATGCCCACTAGGTTCTGGGTAGAGTACAGTATAAATAACAAATTGAGAATGCAGTCTGCTAGCACCTTAGCAGAAAATGTATGTATGTATGTATTTCCCAGACACTCTTTAAAGGCACAGGCTCACTGGGTTCACAGAGTTGCTGTATCCTGATTCAAAAGGAAAATATGTTTCCACAGATAGGTACCCTTCTAAGCCACCTCCACATATAAAAAGCCTGCTGGCCCTTCTAGACTTGCTTCAGGAGCTACCCCACAACGTAGTCTGTCAGCTCCTTTGACAAGTTATTTGGCCCTCTCTCATGGAACCTTCATGAATCAGTGTTTACTTATCTAATTGACTTGGAATCATTTGAGGCGGAGTCTGAATTACCAAACTTCCACTTACTGCCCATGTGACCCTAGATAAATCATGTCCAGGTTTCTTCAGCTATAAAACTTGGACCTTGCCTGCCTCGCAAAGATCAGAATGACTTGGAGAGATTAAATGAAGAACCTTATGGATAACAGCAGGTTCTTTAGCACTTCCTCTGCACCAGGTTGTGTTGTGAGAGCACCAACCCATAGGAATTTGTGTCATCCTTAGGGAGTGCTGTGAGTAAGGCTTTGTTATCACCTTCAAGACGCAGAGAGACTATATTAACTTGTCCAAGTGACCATGTGCCAGGATGTGAATGTGGGCAGGCTGGGTCCCACATCCATGCTTTCGCTGCTTCACCTTCCTACCTTTCTTAGAACCTGAATAGTGCCTGGCCTGTGGTAGGTATATATTGGTGAACACCTTCTTCTCCCTCCACATCTGTTCTCTCTTCTGAATCAATTTGTTCTCCCCTCCCCTAGTACCTTCTTGCTTAATGAGGTTTTCCTTATTTAATGGTTTATACGTTTTACACATAAAGGTCATGGAAGTGTTGGAGGTTCATGATATTGCTGTGGGGCTTTCAACAGGATGGGGGAGGGAAAGAGCTAATTTCACATCCCTGGGAGAAGTGCAGTAAGCACCCTGTTTCTGCCAGTTCTGTTCCATAGGGAGTAACATCCTGAGTGGCCCCTGAGCATCCTTCATCACTCACAGTACGCTAGAGAACCACATGTCTAACGGTCCACACTTACCAGGTTTTTATTATGTCCTGGGAAGGCAAGGTCCATAGAATTCTTGGTCTTGTCTTTTCTCAGCCCAGGTAGGAGCTAAGGAGCTATTTGTGTGAATCAGCATGATTTATTAGGTGGTTTTCTCTGCCCTAAGCCACGAGAGTGGGGGCGGAGGAGTTGGGAGGGGGGGTGGAGGAGTTGGGGGACGGTTGGCCTTGATCTTCTGAACAGTGCACATACTTTACAGTTTCTAGGTGTAAAGAATGAGTCAGAGCATGAGAATAACTAGGAACACTTGGATCTGCTTGGTGTGTTATGGGGAACCTGGGAATTCAGGCAGAGAAGCCCTTGTAGACGGAGAATGGATTTGATACCTAAAGCAGTGGGTATCCACACAGCTGGGTAACTTTGAGCCCCATCACTTTTTTGGCTCCTTTTATGACTCATCACATTTTAAGACAATCCAGGTGTTTACTTAGTGTAAAGTGGCAGCAAGAAAAGATAATAACATTTACAGTGTCAGGCCCCGTGCTGCGCTATCAACACACATGATGTCACTTCATCACCTGTTTGACCTGTGAAAGGGCAGAATGAAATAAGCTAGAATGAAGGGAAGTCAGAATTATGAATCCCGTGCTTTCGGACGCCAAGGCTCCAGACTGAGAACACCCGCTCCTATCAGGTTATGCCTACCCCTTGCCAATTTAATAGTACCTTCTCACGGACGTGGAAATCCCAGAGCAACACCTGAAAGGAAGCAGTCTTTAATTCCATCACAAACCAGGCAGTGCCATGAGGGGCCCAGCCTGGGTGTGATGCCTGAGGTGGCCGTTCCTCCCAGACCCCTGCCATCTGCAGCTGGCTTGGTTTGCATAAGCCTTTGGCAGAATTCCAGGGACACTGAAGGTCCCGTCTGATCTGAGGATGTGCAGAAGATGGAGGCAGCTCCTCAGTCATTTGGCAGAGACAGATTTGTAGCCCTGAGGACTCCAGGGAAGAGGTGTGAACCCTTCAACAATTTCCGGATCAGCATGGGTTGAGGTGGCAACACCCAGAGGAGACAGCTGCCTGTTTCTGTGGACGATTGCATCACAGAACTAGAGAATGTTAGGTCTGGAAGGAACCTTAGAAATCACCCAAGCCAGGAATTTTCAAACTTTAATTTTGTCAAGTGAAATTCTGCACAGAACATGAATGTCAAAAGGGTTAGGTAGGTGGAAGAAGAGATCCCTTGTTCCCTCCAACTTGGGAACACCTCAGTGCCAGTGGCGAAGAGCTCGAGACAGGCTGATCTCAACCACACCTCCTGTTTGTCAGCTGAGGAGCCTGAAACCCTACAGAGCTTAATCAAGTTCCTCCGAAGGTCACCCACATCTTAGTCTGGTGAGAGGTGGTGTGAACTGGTATTCCCCAGATAATTTCGGGGTGACATTGGCTACACCTCTTCCCACCCCCCAGCTTCAATTAAACTTTCCCTAGGCAGCGGGAGAGAAAGCCCAGACATCTCTGACTGCTCGATCCCATTCAGGCCGTTCCAACTCTCTCTTGGGAGTTTTAACTAATCTTGCAAGGGATTAGCAACTTTGAGAGAGAGAGGATTATTAAATAGCAGGAATAGTTTAAGAGCCCTGGGCTGGAAGCAAGAATAAGGGTGATTGACAATGCCAGAGGCGAGAGGGAGTGGCAGCCGGAGGACCCAGCTCCTGTCCTCCTACAATCTGCACCAGAATCAACTTTAATGAGCGGATTCGTTTCACAGGGCATTTGCCTGGAAAGTCCTGGTTGAGTTCCCATCTCTTTCTGCACTCTGCTCTCCTGAACCTTGGGATTGGCCCAAAAGAGGAAAGAAGAACATATTTGGTTGAGAAAGTCTCTGCACTAAAGCTTCACTCCTGGTGGGGGCCCCTTGACCCATGGAGCGGAGAGGGGCAAGGATCTGAACACACCCTGTAAGCAGGGGGTAACCCAGCTCTTCCCAGAGAGGCATGGGCAGGTTCTGTTGAATTAACACATGAGGAGTTTCACTGGGGTTATGTTTTAACCATTGTGTCAATATATTTATGCCATTGTGTTTGAACGTTCCATGACAATAAAACCACTTTTAAGGAGCAAGTTTTGTTTTGTTTTCAAGTGAAGGAACAGCAGTAGGAATTACTTGGATGCCCTTTGTTCTGTGTTGAAAAGTTTAAATTTTAAAAAAACCCAATGTAATACATTTAGACTAAAGAAAGGTCTAGACTTTATACCTCAAGAGCTTTGCAACTTTGTTCTTATGGTCATTTCAAGGTCTGAGTCTGTTTCACTCCTGATGTTTCCTGTACCCTGCAGTTTTTGATACGTGAGCGATTAACTGCTGGTAGGTTTCATTCAGAACCTGCCCTGGGCCGGATGGCTTTGGAGACGGTCACATTTGGTGCCTTCTCCTATGGTTAGGAGTAAAGATCTAGAGCCAGCCCGCGTGGACTCACAGCCTGGCTCCTCCAACTCCTTGCGGTGTGACTTTGGGCAGGGAAGTTAATCTGTCTCTGCCCAATTCCTCATCTGTGAAATGGGGATGACAGTGGTGGCTGCCCAGTGGGGTGGTTGTGAGGACTCAGTGATGTCATGCACAGGTCCTGGCCCAGAGTGAACGCTCTGCAGTTAACTAGTGTTGTTGCCACTGTTAACATCAGCACCAACACCCCACAACTGGCCTCTTACACCAGAATCTCTACAGTCAGGATCTCAGGTGAAGGAGACCCTAACAGTTCCCAAAGGCTTCTTTAGAATCCCTGGATGTGCTTTGAAAAATTACCTATTCTTAGGGCAGATCCGAAGTGGGGCTGGGAATTTGTCCTATTAACAAATGGAGGTGATGGTCACGCGTAGCCAATGCCGGAAACCATATTCTCTTGCCTGGATTCCCTCGCCAACAACACTAGCACGTGGCCTCTATTTGAACACCTCCCTGCGTGGGAAGCTTACCATCACCTGAAGCAGTGCATCCCACTTTCAGACACTTCTGGCAAAAGTTTTTCTTTGCATTGACCTAAACAAGGAAGGGACTGCCTCTGGCCTTAAGGAGGCGGAAGAGAGTAGTTGAAAGAGAACAGACTTGAAGTCAGAAAGAAATGGGCTTGAATTCCACTCCAGGGCCTATCAGCTTTGTGGCCCTGGGTAATGGCTTGCTGTTTCCTTTTCCCTCTCTGTCTTCCAAATGACAGCCTTTCAGTATTTGAACCCTTATCTTTCCAGTCTTCTTTTAGCCTCCCTGTGTGATAAGACCTCAGTTTTGCTAATCACTTAAGTCACATGTCCAGGCTCTGCCTTTGCCCAGTTATATTATACCCAAAGATACATATAGTGCCCCCTCCCCCGCCGCCCAGGTGTGGTTCTGGGTCAGGGAACAAAGCAGAACTGTCAGGTGTTGGGTGGTTGGACCTGAAAGCCAAAGAGTGAGCCAGAGGCATGAACAGACTGCCACAGAAATCCCCATCCCCATGGTCATTCAGCCTGGCTGACCTCCAGTTCTGATGCTTCTGGGTCTAAACCCTGACTGCGTCCCTTTGGGGCTGGGGCCAGGACTGGGGATGGATGTCATCATCCTTGCCACATCTTTGAGGGTGATTATCAGGGAACTGGATGGGGTGAGATCAGCTCTCCGTCCTGTACAGTTGGTCCAGATGGTGGGACCAGAGCTTGCTGGTGAACAGGAATATGGGCCATGCCCCTTTTACCTACACCCAGATGCAGAGTCCATCCCACTATCTCTGCCCCACCCCGGCTCAGATACAGGGTGACCATATGCCAACAATGCCTTCCTTGTCTCAGCCATGCACATGTTTTTTCAGTCTACAAGCCTGGGACCCCTCTACCCACTGTGTGGGTCAGAAAGAGAAAAACAAAGATTTTGAGGTCTAATTTCTGAAGATCCTTATTACTAGCCACAGGTCTTCAGAACACTTGTTTAACCTCTTTGAGCTCAGCTTCTTCATCTGTAACATTGGAATACAAGTAATACCCACATCATAGGATTGTGGGAGGAATTAGATGACATTGTGTATACAAACGCTGAGTACGTACTAAGTGATCGGTATGGGTTGGCTTCTTGGGAGGAGGAGGTGCAACTGGAAATGATCGGTATCCCACCCCACCACTGACGCCTGTGGGAGCAGCCTAAGGGCTGCAACCGCCCATCACTCCACCTCTCCATTACCCTGCACAGGACCTGGGGTTCAAATGAAAACGTGACCATCAGCACGTCTGTCAAGTTGGCCAGTCCTGTTCAGAGGCCAATCTAAATAGCACATCAAAAGGCATTTGGATTTTAGAGAAGAAATGCAAATGTCTTGGAGAACATTTCTTCCTTTCTTAAACTTTTATAGATCACAGTTCAGTGTTGCCTTTTAGTTTCATGAAGTTTCAATTTAGCATGAGAAGTATGGTCTGACCAGCAACGTGAACAACACCTGGGAATTTGACAGAAGTGCAAAACCCAGACCCCACCCCAAACACACAGAAACGCTGGGGTGCAGCCCAGCAGTCTGTGTTTTATTTTTTTTAAAGATTTTATCTATTTACTTGAGAGAGAAAGAGAGCGTGCCCAAGCAGGGGGAGGGGCAGAGGGGAGGGGCAGAGGGGGCCAGAGAAGCAGACTCCCCACTGAGCGGGGAGCTTAACATGGGGCTTGATCCCAGGACCCCGAGATCATGACCTGGGCCAAAGGCAGATGTTTAAGCAACTGAGCCACCCAGGCGTTCCTCCCCCCGCCCCCGGCAATCTGTGTTTTAATGAGCCCTCCAGGTGCTGCTTACGGCCCCTGTTTGAGAATATTGGGTGAGTAATAAAGGTGTCCTGCTCCTTCTCCACTTCCTCCCGCCCCTGACAGTTCTCACATCCCCATGACCAAGCCTGTGTCTCTAGCCATGTATTTTCAAAACTTCCACAGTTTGAAGACAGTGCCTGAGAGAATGCTTTATTGTCTCATCCTGGGAGACTCATCTCTTCATGCCAACGGCAGGTGCAATCTAAATCCAAGCCTGTAGTAGAGAAGAGTCAGGGAACAAACATCTGTTTTGGATGTTCGAGCCACCAGATCACTTGGCTTCCTCCACCTCCAAAGCTTCCTTCCCGGCCTCCTGACCACTAATAATGGTATTTCTGATAGGTAATGGTAAGAGCAAATATTTATCGAGCTCTACCTATTTTGCAAAATACCTTTCATTATTTTTTTTTCCACTTAATCCTCACAATATAACCCAGTGAGGTAGGTGTAAAATTATCCCCATGTCCTTCATGGTGAAACTGAGCCTTAGAGGGGCTAATTCCCTTGCCCAAGATCGTGTGGCTAGTCAGTGGCAGACAAGAGACTTGAACTCTGTCTGACACCAGATTCTGTGACTCTTTAATAAGCTTTCCTGCTGGGTTAAGGAATATGCACAAGGAATACTCTAGGCCAGTGGTCTTTAAACTTTAATGTGGATCATAATTATCTGGAGTGCATCTTAAAATGCACTGATTGCTGGGCCCTAGTCCCAAAGAGATTCAGTGCCTGTGGATTGGGGTCTAGGAATTTGCATTTCTAAGTTCCTAGATATCACAGGTACTGCTGGTCCAAAGACTACACTTTGAGAACCACTGCTTTAGACCAGCTCTACACATTAGAATCATCTGGAGAATTTCAGATTCAGTTGCTCTAGTGTAGGACATTACCTTTTTTTTTTTTTTTTGTAATATGCTTCTCAGATAATTCTAATAATTCTAATGTGTAGCCAGGGTAGAGAGAACCACTGCTATACTCAAAGAAAGACTATTAATTACTGTCTCCAGCCCTAGTTCTTCAGTCCTACGTCAGGGTTTCTCCAGCTGAGCTGTTCACACCGCCAAGGAATTCACTGGTGTGCCAGGGAATGCCAATACTGCAGGATAAATAGAGCCCATTAATTTTATTTCAAGATTTACAGAAAAGTTAATATTCTCTATAAAACAAGTGGATCTACTCTAAAGTGCAAAATGTGCATGAACTATTAATATAAATTATGGGAGGGGCGCCTGGGTGGCTCAGTCAGTTAAGTTTCTGCCTTTGGCTCAGGTCATGATCCTGGGGTCCTGCGATCTAGCCCTGCATCCGGCTCCTTGCTCAGGTGGAACCTGCTTCTCCCTCTCCTTCTGCCACTCCCCCTGCTTGTGCTCTCTCACTCTCTCTCAAATAAATAAATAAAATCTTTCAAAATATATATATGTAAACTAAAAATATATACAAACTATGGGATTCAACCCATTCCTAAGAATCCAACCAGGGAAAATTGTCAGAGACTAATTGCTGAAGATATACTCAAGGAGAGTCACCCAAGCATTATTTTGTCCTCATAATTGTTAAATCTGTGACAATTCATTGCTCAAAGAATATTTAATGTGTACTCATGATAAAATGTTAAGTGTAAAAAGGATATAATGTATTATATTTTAATCTTATTTTTAAAAAATATACCATATGCATACATACATACATACATACATACATACATAGACATACATATAGATATGCAAAGAAAAAAGACTGAAAGGTAACACACCAAAATATTATCAGTGGTTATTCCTTGGTGGGATTATCAGTGATAATTATATTTATACTTGACAGCATTTTCTAATTTTAAACATTATTACTTTTATGATTAGATCAAAAGAATCTAGGCAGTGACCTACTTTTATAAATATATATTCCCAAATACCTGTCTGATAAATAAAATATAGGGTTATAAGTCAGAAGTTTTTTCACAAAACTAGGAAACATTTAAAATTGCTAACCATTTCAAAGGGTGCTAATGTGTTTTGGCCCAGGAAATTCAGAACTTAGGAGAGGGAGTGCTGGGCAAGGGGCCATGGGACTCCAGCATGGGGTTGGGGTGGGGGTAGGACTTCATCCTCTTCAGTGAGTAAGCTGGCTGACAGTGCTTCTGTGTGACATCACCAAAGCATCGCTGTAGTTTGTTAATGTAGAATAGACCAAATGTGCCAAGAAGGGGGTTTAGCAACGTCTATGTATACCATGCAAATATGCAGGTGTGGGAAAATCAAGTCTATAATTTGAGGACCACCGATCAATGTTAACAAAGAAAAGACAGAGGAGGCAACTCCTGTGTTGCAAAACACCTAGCCCATTGCCTTCATTAACCTAGGAGTCTATCTGTTGATGCTCCTCCTGGAGTTGCCTTCAGAAAACTAGCACATGGCGCCCTCTGCCATATGTGTCAAATGGGGCACTAGAAAGAGGGCAGTTTCACTACAGAGAGGCTCGGTAAGAAGGAATCTGAAAATATTATGTACTCAGGGACAGTGTCACTAGGGTAATCATTTTCCTATATAGCCAATAGATATAGCCTCACCTGGCCATAAAAAACAAAGCCACCTGCTTCCACAAGAGCTGGGACTGGTGGCCCAAGTCAGAGCCAGTGGGCACCATTCTGAGGTGGCCCCTTGGTGGAAAGAGTCCCTTCTCCCTGAAGGGCAGAAGACCTGTCCCAAGGAAGGGCACCCAGCCGGAAGTGCCTACCATTTACTGCAGTGAAATTTGCAACCACATGCTATGTTTTCTTTAAAGGGTCCAGGCTGGGACAATAAATAAATGAAATGAATGGGGTTGCGCAGGTGAATATAGCACCTCCCAGTTACAGGAAGCAGACGGCACTTAGCTTACTGCCACGAGGGAATTTCAGTTCGGTTATGCCAGGTCTTCTGAGTTTTTCCGAGAGAAGCCAGAATTCTTGATCTTTGTATTATAGTTCCCAATTTCTAAATGTTGGCAGCATTTCAAAAATACTGTGTAGTCCAAAGAAAACATGCCTGCTGGCTGGTGTTGGCCTGCAGCATCAGTTTCTCTACCTCTGCTTTAGAATCTCAAATCCTAAAGAGGCAACTGCGTGAGTCCCTTTGTCTTTTTCCTGCCTTTCCCACCCACCTCCACCAAATGCCAAAAGACAAATTTCCTGAACTCTCAGACTCTTCTCCTCAAAAGTCGTCTTTTCTTAAGGACCTTGAAACTGGCTAATGGCCTCAGGGTAATTTATTTCAGTTGACGGTTTTTAAAACTAACTGTTAAGAGGTATTTTCTGGAAGATGAAGTTAATTTAAAATATAATTTTAATGGAACTGCCTTTGTTTTGGAGGCGTAGAGGGTGTCTCATTTGAGAAATGTGTGTGCTTTGGAGTGGGATGGATCTGGATTGAAATTCCAGCTCTACCACCTATCATTTGTCTCTTGGGCAAGTGACTCAACCTCTCTTAGCTTCCCATTTTCTCATCTGCAAAGTGGGGGAAACAACTCATGGGTTTGTTGATTTGTTTAGAATAATCAATGCTATTAACCATATGTTAATACCTGGTGCCTTTAGGTGCTCAAGAAATGTAAGTTTCTCTTAGGGGCCAAAGTCATTGAAACTTTTCAATGCTTTTCATATTTAATATTAGAATTTTTAAAATCCACTCTCTTCAGAAGTCCCATTGTAGTAAGTAGAATTGAAGTTGAGATGGGAGAAAAGGAGAAAATCAAGAGGATGAGGGGATGAACCTTAGGGCTGTCTGCCTGGGGGGAGGTCAATTCCCAGATTCAAGTAGCTATAAGGTGACCTTAAGATTTATCAGTCGAATTTAACTCTGGCTCATTGCTGAATCTCTATAGCACATCCCCAAATAAATAAATGTTTGTTAGTTATGTAAATTGGTTAGTGAACAAATAAAGAGTGTATGTGGGAGTTTTATCTGACTACTAACTGGACAGCTCTGTTGAGACCATGTGGTGTATCAGAGACCGCTGGGTCATGTACAGTCTCATGGAACCTGCCCTCAGGAGAGCCCTGGGCTTGGTTTAACACTCTGCTATCACTATCTTGTAATTCTTAATAATTTTTGAACAAGGGGCTCTGCAAATTATGTAGCCAATTCTGATCAGAGTTTCATCAGTAAATATAGAAATGTCAGTGCATGAACCAAAGGGTAAAAACTCATGGTCCCTGGGCCCAAGCAAATATTTTTGGCCCACAGAGTGGTATTTTTTATATAAGTAAAATTTTTAGTTAGAAGCGTTTTAACCGACTGAGCCACCCAGGCACCCCTAGAAGCGTTTTAGATTTACCCAAAACTTTCAAAGATCATACAGAGAGTACCCATTTATCCCTCCTACAGCTCCTCATGTTGGTAACGTCTTGCATTACGTTTATATTTATGTCTATAATACACGTGTCGCAACTAAGGAACCCACATCAGTACCAACTGTCAACGAAACACACAGTATTCAGATGTTATGAGACTTTCCCTAATGCCCCTTTTTTGTTCCTGGATTCCATCCAGGACACCACATTACATTTAGCCATCATATCTCTTCATGCTCCTCTGCGCTATGATGCTTTCTCAAACTTTTCTTGTTTTTGATGACTTTGACAATTTTGGGCAGTATTTGTCAAATATTTTGTAGAATGTCCCTCAGTTTGTGCTTGCCTGATGTTTTTCTCTTGGTTAGACAGGGGTTATGTGTTCTTGAGAGGAAGACTACAGGAGTCAAGTGACATTTGCATCACATCATATCAAAGATGTACACCATGCCAGTGACTTACCATTGCTGGCGTTAACCTCGATCACCTGGCCACTGTAGTGCTTGCCAGTTTTCTCCATGAAGTTGTTCTTTCTACCTCCTTTTCCATACTGTACTCACTCTTTGGAAGAAAGTCACCTCGCATACCCCCCCAGTTAACAGTGGGAGAGGGGGTTCTACCTCTTGCTGGGGGAAGTGTCTACATAAATTATTTGGAATTCCACTGCATGCAACATTTGTCCATTTTCCATTTATTTATTCATTCATTTGTTTATATCAGTCTGGACTTAATGGGTATTTATTTTATACTTTGGGTTATCATCCAGTATTCTTCCATTTATTTTGTTGCTCCAGTTCCAGCTTTGGTGGTTCAGGACCTCTTTTAGGTTGCCTCCAGTGTCCCTTGGATGCCCCCCCACCCTGCAAGATTGTGATTTTATTGAAGGACATCCTTTCTTTCTGGCATTACAAGGAATGCCAGGCCATCTTTTATATTCCCTGCCCCAACCCTAGAATCAGCCATTTCTCCCAGAAGCCCTGATTCCTTTTACTGAAGAATGGTAATAGAAACTAAGATCTGGGTGTTGTGTGTACTCGTTAGCTATGAGGGCATTTAAAACTTTTTAATGTAAACTTTTAAAAATTAAGCTGTCATCTTATAGAAAGTCAGCTTTTCCAAGCTGAGTTAACTATGTGAAGCTAAATTACATTAATAAATAAAATGTTGAACGTTTTTAATGTTTTTTTTTAAGATTTTTTATTTTTATTTTTATTTATTTATGAGAGACAGAGAGAGAGGCAGAGGGAGAAGCAGGCTCCCAAGGAGCAGGGAGCCCGATGTGGGGCTTGATCCCAGGACCCTGGGATCATGACCTGAGCTGAAGGCAGATGCTTAACCATCTGAGCCACCCAGGCGCCCAGTGTTTTTTAATTCATCATCAACATTTAACTGAACAGATTTCAGACTGGAATCTAGACTACTAGAAGGTATGGCCGTCCTGGACCCAATTTCCTGCTCAACAACGATCAGCCCAGGCAGAGGGGCTCTTTACCTGTCCTGCAGAAAGTGCTCTCAGGTTGTCACAGTACACACCACTCCCTACTGTATTACACCCAGACGACTTGACTCTTCTTTCTGACCCGTGAAGGCATTTGATTTTGTGATTCCTGGTTCAGATTGTATTCAAGTAGGTAATTTACAGATGCACAGCTTAGTCTGTGAATTTAGCTGAATTTGCATCCCAGAGATCAAATACTAGAGCTGTGTTTCATCCCTGTGTCACTATGTTACCCTCATTGGGTCTTTTTTTTTTTTTTAAGATTTTATTTATTTATTTATTTATTTATTTATTTATTTATTTGAGAGAGAGAGAAAGCACTAGTCGGGGGAGAGGGAAAGGGACAAGCAGACTTCCTGCTGAGTGTGGAGCCCAAAGCCCAATGGGGGACTCCGAGATCATGACCTGAGCTGAAGTCAGACACTTAACCCACTGAGCCACCCAGGCACCTCTACCCTCATTGGATCTTACATGCAGATACAATGACTCACCATTTCTTGCTCAGTCCCTGCCTTAACTAACCCCTCCAGCTCAGGTGTGATGAGTCATTTGCATCCACCTGCCATTTTTCCCTCAGCTTCAGGCTCCATGGGTCTTTGCATGCAGAGTCTGCCCTGAACTTCCTTGGCAAGTTTCCTTTTCTTAGATTCTTTCTGTCTGGAGAAGATACCTCCAGCATTTACACCCCTGCCTCAGATTAATTTCCTCCTGGTCCCTGCTCCCTTTTGGCTCTTCAAAAAAGCACCCCTCAAATTGGTTCCAGTCATCATTCTGTCTGGATCTGCCGCCCTTTCCAAAAAGGATCCATTACTTTGCTGTCTTTTTCCTCTCCCCTGCCTGCCCCCATCATGTATCTCAGGAGTATTTGTGAGTCATTCCTAGCTTATTTCCAACTGTGCTGAGGTGGAAAGCTACCTGACACCTTTCTATTTAGATGAAAATAGGCACTTCAATACAAACAGACAATATGATTTGAGGAGGTGCTTCTTTCACAGTATGAGTGAAAACCTGTTAAGAAAATTAATTTCTCTCTGAGATCTGCCAAGTATGAAGAGATAAAAGTATCAACTTTTTTTTTTTTAAGATTTTATTTTATTTGAGAGAGAGAGCGAGAGCACACACAAGCCAGGGAAGAGGCAGAGGAAGAGGGAGAAGCAGACGCCCCAGTCAGCAGGGAGCCTGACTCAGCTCAATCCCGGCACCCTGAGATCATGACCTGAGTTGAAGGCAGACGCTTAACTGCCTTAGCCACCCAGGCGCCCCAAAGTATTAACTTTCACTACAGCCTTATAGCTTTGGGCATGACAAGGTTAAACATGGGCCTATAGCAATTCCCTGGGGAAACTTTCCTCAGAACGAGAGTTTTCAGGCTGTGACTCAGGGCCACTGCTTGGGGATGGGAAAAGCAAGGGCAGCCCAAGCAGGCAAAGTCTTCACCACCCCCACTTGATATGGTCATTTGTTTGTGTATTCACTCTACAGATACTCATTGAGACCACCATGTTCTGGTATGCATTTGATGCCAGGGATAACTGTGAACAAGAAAGGTAAAAGGACATTCCCTGATATGACAAAATTTTCATTCTAGTGGGAGATCAAAAAATGGACAATTACAATACAATGTAATAAGTATTGTCATGGGAGATGTATAGGGTGTCATGATGTGCCTAACACATGGATATCCAAGGAGGATATCCTAGAGGAAGTGAAAACGTAGTTGAGCCTTGAATAACAAATGGGAGTTAGCCAGACAAAAAGGGGAAGCTGAGGAAGAGGGTTTCCAGCTGCCAACTCTTCAGTATGTGGCATCTCCCAGAAGTGAGCCCAAGAGGATCTTAGCTTCAGAGGGCTGGAGTATCATATATAAATTAGGAGGTTTCAGAGATGATGATGGAGAGATGCACATGGTTGAAGCCATAGTGAGTCTTGCCTGCTGTGTTAAATAGCTCTGATTTTACCTTAAAGCAGTGGGAAGCCGCTTTAGAGTTTAATGCAGAAAGATGGATGTGCTGGCTAGATTTGCATATTAGGAAGATCATTTGCGTATTAGGAAGATCATCTGCCTGCCAGGTGGAGACTGGAAAAATCCAAGAGTAGAGCTGGGGGGAAACTCCAGCACCAGGCAGGAGATGATGGTGGCTTGAGCTAGGGAAGTGGCAGTGGGGATGGAGAGAAAATTATAGGCTAGAAACTATTCCAACAAGATTTGGTATTAACTGCCCTTCCCATAATGGGAGAAAGATTCTGCCGGTGACTAGAGAAAAGTTTTACTTGTGAAGACACCCATAACGTATCATCCATGACAAGGGGGTTGAGTCATTTTCAGATTCTGACTGGGGCTCTGATCCAAGGGCAGGCACTTCAGTCTGCCTCCAGCACTAACGAAGTTCATTAACATCTTGTTCTCGGCTCACTCCCATCTCATTTGGCCCATGTGCTTTTCAGCAAACTCAGCATGTCTGAACTAGCTACGGTTTGTTTTTGTTTTTGTTTTTTTTTATGGCTCTTATTGCCGATCCAGAGTGAATGAATATCTTCTTCGGGTTTTGCTGGGTCTTTCTCAGTCCTTCCTCCTCCGTGCCACGGCGGCAGAGGGTGAGGGCAGACATCCTGCAGACGGAGGGGCAGATGAGGAACAGCCTCCAGCCCCAGAGAAGTGACACTGGGGAGCAGAGGGAAGTGAGACAGTCAGACACATTGTATTTACAGCTGCTCCTTTGGGTGGCTGAAACAGCACTTCCTCTGCCCGGCAAATGGCACGTCTGAAAGAATTAACAGTCTGTTTAGAACGGATAATCCCATGCTCGTCTCTCTTCCTTCAGCCCCACCACTGTGATTATAGGTCAGAGGGCAACACAGCGGGCTCTGGCGAAGGGCAGAGAGAGGGAGGTGGAGAACAGAGTAGTAGCCACTTTATTTCTAACCATTTGCAGCTGTCAGCTTGTTTGGGGGCTTTTTTTTTTTTTTTTTTTTTTAGGCAGAGGAACAAAGTCTTGCTACACGGGATTGTTTTCCTTGGCATGACGAACAGACACTTTCTTGAGGAACGCACTGAGATAACACAGAACATCTGCTTAGAGGAATCAGTCCTCTGCAGCTGACTTTTCATCAGCGAAAGCATGAGGCATATATATGTATATGTATATGTATATGCATTTTGCAGGAGGCAGGAGAATGTGGATGGGATGAGCAGCAGAGTCAGCAAAGAGGAGGAAGATGTGTATTTTTAAGAAACAGATCTGTGTTAGGAGTTTTTTCTTCATTGTTTTCCTTGTGATCCAATTGCATTTTGTTTTGCAAGTGTTTTGGAAATGGTATGTTCTCAGCCACGCTGCCAGAGGAGGTCTGTTTTCTTTTCCCATGTGTGTGGGATGTTGTTTTTATTCATGAACTATTGAGAATGAGTGAATTTATGACTTGTACTGGGAGTTTCATAGGTGCTCTCCTCAGTTACCGGACTCCAAAGGCATAAAGGACGACACAGATGCCCTCAGACAGGAGCGACTGTTTTAAGGAGAAGTGTGGGCATTTCTGGTTGTTATTCGTGTGCCATCAGGGGTCCCAAAAGGATTGGCCAGAACGTTACTAGGTTTCATTTTGTGTCATGTGGAAACTCCTCGGACAACTCTCAGGATGTTTCCCCAAATCCACTTTTCAGAAGAGTTTGCCCTTTTGAAGAAAAGGTAACTTGCTCTTTCCAGTTTCATTTGCCCTTCTCCCCACCCTCGGGTTCGATGAGGAAGAGCCCAAACTTCCTAACCACAGTAACGTTGGCTGTTACTTAACTGAGTGCCTCCTGGGTGCCTCCTGGTACTGTGCTTGTGTTTAAAATCACCATCTCACAGAGGCCTTGGTATCATTATCCCCATTTCTCGGATCAGGAAACAAGCCTCTTAGAAGTTAGCACACTTCCTCAAGAACAAGCAACTCGGACGGTCCACAGCCAGAGTGTGAACCCAAGTATGATGGACACCAGGGCCAGACGCTTAACCGCTCTCCTTAACCCTGGATGACACATGCGTTTGGGGAAGTGAGAGCCAAACCTCCCTTTTCCACCTTCGTCTTTTAACAAGTTTTGCTTCCCCAGCTCTGCCAGTAGGATTGAAGAGAGATGGAAGGAGCCGTGAGAACAGCCTGTCGAGTATTCTAGCAAGAGTGAAAAGAGCACGGGCTCTGGAATCAGAGAAAGGGAATGCAGGTCCCTTTCCATCGCAAACTCGCTGTAAATCCCAGGCCAGTCAGTCCCCTTGCCTTTCTGAGCTTTGATTTCAGGGTCAGCATGTGGCCTAAGAGCCCAGCCCTCCATCCAGCACGTGGCAAGCATTGGTCACACACCCAGCCTGCTCCAGGCTCTGTGGTAGGCACTAAGGGTCAGCCATGAGGACCGTCAGGGAGGGTACAGTTTAGGAGAGGGGCTGGCCCTAAGTCAGGCCCTGATTCCCACAGAGCTGTGTGGAATTACCATCTGGGCTCTGTGCTCAGAAAGTTTCAGGAGCAGATAGTGGATGTCAGACAACCTGGGTGGAGCTCTTAAGAAAGTAGAGGCATTAACTAGGTAAAGGACAGGCTGGAACACCTGCCAACTACTTGTGGGACCCAGGATGTTTGAGGGCAGTTGTCTGGTGTCGCTGGAGACCACCTCCTAGCCCTTACTCTCTCCACCTCCGTGGTCCGGGTCTGACCCGGTGTGATCATGCACCAGACATTGGGCCTTCTCTTCAACAGAAAAGAGAGAAGATGATGAGAACAGGAATGTGTTGCAGCGAACACAGAAACTACGCCGCGGCTCTTGTTTGAGTTTGGGACCTTTGTCTCCAGTCTGTGGGCCCATCATCCCAAGCATTTCTGCATTCTCTGAGGGACTCTTTCCCTTTGCAGCTCCCATAACAGGGTAAAAAAGGAAACGTAAGCCACTTAGACAGCTTATTTTCTTTTAGGGGTGTCCGCAAAGGAAGGATTGAATGGGGCATCTGCCTAGTGCAAGGGAAGGAAGAGGAGGAAGGAAGAAAGAAAATGGATTGAAGCTCAGAAATTACTGGAATTTTTTATTAAATTTTGTTTGGGAGAAAGGAGATTTACTAAGTCAGAGATAAAAGGCAAATCCACATGGGGCCCCAGAGAAATTATTATATTCCATGCTCGATTTAGCTCTGGTACTGAATGTGGCTTGAAGATCAGAAGGTTGTGGTTAGGCACATTCATAAACTCTGCAGGGCCCTGTCAGATGCTGATTCCCTGCCGAGCACCATGTCTTCCTGAACAGCGGAGGCAGAGCTGGGCACTGCCTGTCAGGCCTTCAGGAGAGTTCGGGCCCTGCAGGCTCACCTCACCCTCTGCCTTCATCCCAACTCTCTGGCTTAGCTTCCTCCTTGGCCTGATCATCCAGCAAACTCTAGCCTTGCTTTGAATCTAATTGTTAGGCAAATTCCTGCCAGGACCACCCATGAGTGATTGGTTTGGGATTCTGACCTCTGCCCAGGCATTTTGCCTCAGCTCACTGGCATCTGAGCTCAGCCTGGCCCTGTTTTAGGTTCACGAACTGCATTTCATTACTGACCCATTTGCAGAGACCAAGCTCCATCACATGACCCAAGACCATCCAGATCCAAAGGTGTGTGTGTGTGTCTATCACCTCTTTGGGGAACACTCTTCTGAACACATCTTCTCATTTTGGAGCAACTTCTTAGAGTATGAAATTTTCTAGCTTGAATCTGAGAGTCATGGGATGTGGCTCGGGGTGCGCTGAGACTCAATTAGTGATTGCAAATCACTTGAAGACCTTCTGATCAAAGGTTGTTTTCTGTATCAATCAGCGCACATCTGTCTGGGATTATGGTCCCATGGTTTGTCTCAATTATAATAAGACTAGTCAAAGTTTAACTCCAGACACTTCAGACGTGCAGTCTACTTCAGTTAGAGCTACTGGTTAATATTGTCTGCCATTAACTTTCTAATTGAGCACGGTAACTGAAAATTAACGATCACCACCTGAAAAAAAAAAAAAAACACTGAAAGGCAAAGAAGGGAGGTTTTAATGATAAGAAAAGAGGAGTTTCAGGTTTTTTCTTCCCACCCCGTAGGTAAGATCAAAATGTTCTTATCACAGGGCTCTCCTTCCTTTTCACCAAAAGCAGTGTGCAGCCTCCCATGCCAGGACCATATCAAGATCCTGGCAAAAGGCTATCATTTCTGCTCTAGGCTTTTTCCCTCCCCCAAAGAGGAGATGATAGACTCACATCTTGACTAAATAAGATCACTGCTCTTTTATGATTCAATTTTGATGGATGACTGTTCCCCACCTAGCCCTGTGCCAGGTACTTTTAAAGGCAGACTCAAAATACAAAACAATCCCTTTGTTCAGGGAACTTACAATTAGACAAGGTGTAAGTATGAGAACCTTGTAGAAAATAACATAGCCACTCTGAGTTCTTTGTAAATTCAGAATTGATGTGTTAGTACCCAAACTGCCCTCCTGAAAAATAAATATGCAGGAGGAATTTAATCCCAAAGTATTTTCTGAAGAACACTGGGTCCATGGGATACTAAAAGTAACAGTTCACAAGAGAGTGCTTACTGTCCACAAGGCATTAGGCAAAAAAGCCTTTTATACATTTATTTAATCCTCATAACAACCTCAGGAGCTACAGATGACATCAACCTCCTTTCTTTCTGGGGGGTGGGGGGGATTGAGGCTTAGAGGGACTGACATTTGCTCATGACTGCATTGTGAGTAGGAGGTAGAGTGAGAGAGAAACAAAAGCCAGGCTTTTGTTACAGGCTCTGTGTTTTAAACCAATAGATACTATGAGGGGGGAAAAGAGGGGTTCAGAGTAAAATAGGACTTTTTGCTACAGGAATTCTCAGGTCCTTTCCTATGCAGAGATACACTGTAAACCTCTATGAAAGCAGAATTTTTGCAAATACATTTGATCTCCTGACCCTCTTTTTTTTTTAGCCAAGGCTTTCCCAAATTAGTGAGTTTTATAACATTTAAAAATACTGAAGTGGAGGGTCCATAATATCTCACAAACACAGAGAAGCAGAGGGGGACAGGACATTAGATGTGGTCCTGAGCTGGGTCAGTGGGGCCGCGTGTCCACGCAGACTGCCCTTTGCCCAGATCCGGCCAGCGTATGGTTCCCTGAGGTGCAGGCCATCATCGTAACAAGCCCAGCATCCATTTGTGATGATTCATTAGCCTGTCATTCTTCCTTCTGCTGGACTGTAGCCATTTAAAGCCAGCAAACACACATTTTTCAAGCTCCTTCTATAAGCCAGGTCCTGGGCTAAGTGCAGGTCATAAAATGCTGATCTGTTCCCTACCACCATGGAGCCCATAGTAACAGGATGCAGAAGAAAAAACCTGAGTTTTAGAGCCAAACCATTACTTCCCTTTAGCTGTGGGGCTAGGGGCAAATACTTTAACTCAGCTAAGCCTCAGTTACTTTAAAAAAAAAAAAAAACTGCCAAGCGCACCTGGGTGGCTTAGTCCATTAGGTGTCCAACTCTTGATTTCAGCTCAGGTGAGGATCTCAGGGTCCTGAGATGGAGCCCTGCATTGGGCTCCATGCCCAGCAGTGAGTCTGCTAGAGGATTTCTCTCTCTGCCCCTCCCCCCACTTGCTCACGCACACTCCCTCTCTAAATAAATAAATCTTAAAACAAAAAAATAAAACTGCGACTATAATACCGCTGCTCAGAGTGTTCTGGGACACACTGCAAATCATGCATCACTCAGGGCTCCCTTTCCTTTGGCTATTTAATGAATATTGGATACTTCTTAGCAGCACCACGGAGACAAAAACCCTCCGACTAATCCAGTTTCATGAGCTGGTCCCTCTGAGGACTGTCGAGGAAGGGAGTGGATCAGCAGGGCCGAGTCTTGCCTTATCTTGCTGCCATGAAGCCAGTTACACAGGGCGAGATAATTCCAGAGTCCACCAAAGGGGTGGACATCCAGTTCTTTACCACCAAAGGAGTGATCTCTTCTACTTCCCACCTTCTGAAGGTTTATTTAAAACACATACACAGACACGCATGCCACATAGACATATGCATACATGTACACACATTCATACACACACAACACACACATACACATACATATACAAACACAACATGCATACAGATATGCACACATACACATACACACACACATATACACAAACACATATGTACACACATATACATACACACATATACACATACATATACACACACATATGTACACACATACACACAAACACACATACACACGCACACCTATACACATGCATATACATACACACATATATATGCACATAATATACACACACATATATACACACAAACACACATATACACATACATATACATACACATATACACATACATATACACACAACACACATATACACATGCATATACACACATATATACACATAATATACATACACACATATACACATACATATACACACAAACACACGTGCACACACATACACACATGTGTGCACATGTGCATATACATACACACAAAACACACATGCACACATATATGCAGATACATATACACACACATGCACACATATATACACATGGACACACACACAAATCTGAACACCTAGAAGGCAGAAGAGAAGGGGAGAAAAGAGCTAAAATACATAGAAATGACCCCTGAACCCATAGATGATATTGAATGAATTTCCCAACTGCTATGTAGCTTTCTTATTCTTTTTTTCTTTTTTTAAGATTTTATTTATTTATTTGAGAGAGAGAGAGCACAAGTAGGGGGAGCTGCAGGCAGAGGGAGAGGGAGAAGCAGACTCCCCTCTGAGCAGGAAGCTGGACATGGGGCTCGATCCCAGGACCCTGAGATCATGACCTAAGCCGAAGGCAGACACTCAACCGATAGAGCCACCCAGGCACCCCAAGCTTTCTTATTCTCAACCCCATGCTCTGTGAGCTGGGATTTTCTCTCTGGTTCAGCCGAGAGCCCGCTGGGGTTCCTGGGAAGTGTGGGCATTTCTGGTTGTTATTCGTGTGCCATCAGGGGTCCCAAAAAGATTGGCCAGAACGTTACTAGGTTTCATTTTGTGTCATGTGGAAACTCCTCAGACAACTCTCAGGATGTTCCTGGGCTCCCTAGAACTCCCAGCCCAGGACTTCTCAGCTTCCAGAGTTGGCCTGAGGTGGCTGGTGCATGCTGAGCACATCCTAACTCGAACCATTTGCAATGTTCACTTTTGAAGAATGAATTACATGTAAGAGAGGGAATGGTGGAAGAGTCTGATCCAACTTTGCAACTAGAGTCAAGAGATGCCGAGCCTGGGTTTTATCTAACGGAGTAGTTCAGGTGAGAAATAACAAAAGTAGAATTTAGTCTGACAGTTCCCACTAAGGACCTGTTTCAGTACAGATACTCGTATAAGGACACTGCAAAGCCAAGGTTTTTATCTATTTTACAATGCAGAAGAGTGATGAAGTAATCTGCCTGTACAGCAAATAAATTGTAGGACTAGGACTTTAAAACTAGGTCTTCCAGAATCTCAAAGCCACTCCTCTCCAGTACTCTAATGATCATTTCTAGCCATGGCCCAAAAGGGAGAGACAAGAGGCAAGCCAAGTTCTAGGACAAAGGCACGGCCAGAGACCAGGTATGGGATGGAAGGAAGAGCCAAGAGTTCAGAGCTGAGCAGAACAGGGATGGGGGAAAGATGCAAATGGGGGACCATCTGGAGGAACCTAGCAATTGCCATGAGCATCCTCAATGTGCCCGAGACTGCCTTACCTGCAGTCCGCATGTGGGGTGTGGGGCTGATCAAGCAGGTGAAGTGGTACAGCTGAGACTCCCCATGTTTCCTGACAGCTGGTGAGTTGCAGGCAGGGGGAGTGAAAGGTAAACCCACCACGGGGGCTCAGACCACACATAAAGGAAGGGCCACAGAGCTGGGGGTGTGTGCAGAGCCCCAGAACAGCATCTCAGGTTTTCAAGGTGGTCCTGGGCTTTGGAGTTGGACAGACCTGCCTCCAGGCCCCTCCCCTACTATTTGCCAGCTGGGTGACCTTGGGCAGCTACTTAATTTTCCCAAGTCTGTTTTCCCGTCTTTGCAATGGAAACAATAATAGTACCTGCCTTCAAGCCTTGTCAGAATTCAATCAGCTAATCCACGTAAAGCTCTTGGCTTAGTCCCTGGAACATAGTAAGTGCTCAGTAAATGTTGGCTTTTTCTATTAGTCCCAGTTTCCTAAGGCATGAAACACATATCTCCTTGAAGGCAGTGGAGTGTAGTAGCTGACCTCTAATCACCTTGAATCTTTGACTGCCAAGGACGTAGACTTTTTTCAGACTTCTCTCACTTCCCACCACTTTTCTTTTTTAAATTCTATTTCTGTACCACCAAGAGTAACCTTTGGATGCCTCGTTACACTTAAGCCATCGAGCTGTGCCTCTATCTTTGGCAGAGTAAGAGTGTTATACTTCAAATATAACCAGATCTTTTGGTGTTGAGAACCAGGCTGACTTGGTCCACTTCCCAGCCCTGCCCCTTTTTGGCTAAATAGCCTGGGGCAAGTTAATCTGCGCTTCAGAGTTTCAGTGTTAGTCATCTGTGACATATGAGTAGTAAAGCCCACTTTGCAGATAGGTTGTAAAGGAAACATGTCAACCCTTGGTGTTGTCACTGTGTGGGTTATGGGGCTCCCCTTCTGATGGGAACACAGGGGATTCCATCACCTCTGGTACTTGGGCTTCTCTGAAGACTCCAGACCCTTCCCCAGCCTGGCAGCTTTTTGCTGGCCCCTCCTCAGCATAGAAAACCACCTATAATCTCTGCGAGGGGCTGCCCACTCCCCAGCTTTACCTCACCTCCATCCCCAAATCCCAGCATCTGTTGCTCAGACAGCTGCCACGCTGTGCCCGAGTCTCTCCCTGGGTTCATTTGATAGGTCCCACTTTGTGTTCAAAGAAAAGCTGGTATCGGTGCCAGGCCCCAGGGAGGCAGACCTTGCGCCTGCCAGGTGCCCGTCATGTTCTGTCTCTCTCATTGTGCCCTGGGGGTCCCAGGTGATCCCATTACAGAGTATCTCACCAGACAGCTGCCACTGGGACCCTGCGGAGGGATGGACAGAGACCAGGAGCCCACCCTAAGCACACAGTGCAATTCTGTTGAAAGGCTGGTAGCCATGTCTACCTTCTCTTGATAAAGTAATATATTCCTTATAACAACAGCTAAATGCTGTAGACCTTACAGTGCAGAGAGGAGGATCCTTCTCATTTGGTGAGCTCTTCCTCTGTTCGAGGCACTGTCGAGGGATTTTACTCATGTTAACACCTTCCTACTCATGCAAAGAAGGCCTTATTATGACTCTTCTTTTATAGATGAGAAACCACAGTTGCCTGGGCACCACTTCTAATCCTCACAACCACTGGAATTTTTATCTGTGTCTAATCCTCCCAACTGTTGGAATTTTTATTTACATATGGAAGAACTGAAGTTCCCAGAGGTTAAATCTCTTGGCCATGGTCATACAGCTGGAAAAGCTGCAGAGCAGGAATTCAAAGTCTGTTTAACTTACAACATGTTATCACTTAAGGTGCCTCCTCTGGCCCCATAACTCACTCTTACCTTCCTCGAGGAGATGAAGTGGGGATAAGTGTAATGTCCACTGTCTGTGGAGGTTGTTGCATTTGCCCACCCCAGAAACAGTGAATCTCTGGAGGAATTTGGATCAGAACTTGCACACGGGCATCCTGTAGGCCACATTAAGCTAGAAAGATGTCTTGTTTTGACCACTGGTATTTTGTAAAACTTTAGATTCATTGCTCATGTTTAAAAAAATGTAGCAAGCTCACATAGAACTCCAGATTCCTGAATTATCTTGAAAAATCAGAAGTTCTAAGAGCCCTGGGCCTCTGTCCCCGTCGGGCCACCGTTGGCTGGAGTTTTGCCACCACTACTCCCTTTGAGGAGAAGGTGCTTTCCGATTTGCTACAGTGCCCGCAGCCCCCTGTTACTCTGTCAGGGAGCACCTGTCTCCCTCTAGTTCTCTTAGATTAGATGTAAGAGGAAAATGAAACTACTTGTGCTCTATAAAGGGGGTGGTGGGGAGCAAGAAGGGAGAACACACATTTCTATGTAAAAATCAATATTTAATATTTATATATAAATAAAAGCAAATATTTATATGTAAATAAAACCAAATACATATGAATATATATATATGTATATATATAATCAAAGAAACAAACCTGGCCCTCTTCATTAATTTTTTTGCTCTCTTCCTGGTCATTGTTGGTATTTAAACGTAACAGCATCATTAGCCACTTTTTTTAGGCGTGTCTGATGCAGCTGCCCACGCAGAGCCAGGCATCTGCAGGCTGGCCTGGAGGCTGGCGTGCAGGACGGTTCTCCACCCTTGCACATGCGTTCTCGGGCTTCCGGAGCTTTCCCATCACAGCTTTGTTCTCTGTCTTCTTTTTTTTACTTCTTTAGGTGTTCCCTTCCCAAAGAACTTCCTTCAGATCTGCAAGAAGATCCTGTGCCGCCTTTTCCGCGTCTTCGTCCACGTCTACATCCACCACTTTGACCGGGTCATTGTGATGGGTGCGGAGGCCCATGTCAACACCTGCTACAAGCACTTCTATTACTTCGTCACAGAGATGAACCTCATCGACCGCAAGGAGCTAGAGCCTTTGGTGAGTGTCGCCGAGCAGGGCTGCCACCCAAGCGGCCCCCAGGAGCTCAGCCATTGGTCACAGCACACTGTCAGGCCCACCCAAAGGGCTCACTTGTGCAGGGCCATTAGCCAGGAGGTAGAGGTGGGTGTAAGGGTCAGAAGACGCCAGGATGTCCACTGCTATCACCACATAGGGTCTTACATTTTTCTCCGAGCGGTGGCAGAATGTAGTGGGATCTTAATGGTTTGGGCCAGAGGGATTAGCTTTCATTCTCAGCTCCAAAACCAGCCACTGATTTACATAATCCCTTAAATGAGCATCTTTGATCTCTTACATCATCTGTTTAAAGATAATGAGAAACATTCTTTCACTCGGGAAACATATATTTAGCACCCACTGTGTGTCCGCTGCTGGGCATGCAAAGTCAAGCAAAACTGCCTTGGAGTAGCTTTGACTCCAGAGCTAGAGACAGAAGTAAGCCCCAGATGAGAGTACAGTATCTCAGGGACTTTGCTTTTCGTACTAAATCTGCCGTGATGCAATTTTAATGGGATATATTAAAATCCAGAATATTTGATTTAAAAAAACTTTACCGTGATTGTTTAGGCGAATGGGGGCTCCTTGTATTTGCTTCATAAGGTCTTTTTACAGTTGGACTCAATCTGTGCTCTAGAAGCCAAGGAACCTTAAAACTCCCAGCATCTTTTGTAACATGTAGTGGCTTAATGTGGATGTCCTCATCACAGCTGTTTCTAGTCGGCTCTACCGAGTACTTTCTTAACCAGTATAATACAGTACTTTATACTAAAATCATGCTTTTTTCTTGGAACACTAAAAGTGGCAGTTTTGCTAAATATAGCTGACAGGGCAACTAACTTTCATCCACGTCCATTTGAATAATGAGGAAAGCAGAGGCCAGGCTGTGGTCTTTTGCTAGTCTGTCTTCCTTTCTCTTTATGTATGTGTTTTTTTTAAATCTAGGTTTTATTGTTATTTATATATGGTGAGGCCAACAGATCAGGAAAACAATTGCCATTGAAAAGATGATTATTATACTCATAGATCCAAAGAGAAGGGGGCACACCATGTCATGGAGAGGGAGGGGGGCACGCGGGGAGCCACCAGAGCTGGTCAGAGGCAGAGGGAGAAGGGAAAATGTGGGCAAGAGCCTTTATTGTGGTTTCTCTGGGAAGGAACAGGTGAGTCAAACTAAGCAGGATTAGAATTGAATTGACTAATTTGAATCATTTCAAGAAGCTCTGGGGATTAGGGGCTGTCTTAATTGTGTGGTACCTGGACCTAGGGTGATGGTGGGGGCAATAGTAGCCCTAGGGGTGAGAGGCGTAGGGGAGGTGGTTGGAGTTGTGAGCTCTGGATTGATTAGTTTGTATTAACTGGGGAGTTAATACTCCCCAGTTGGAGGTGAGTTGTTTACTACATCTAGGAATTGGCTAGCCCTGGGAGGGGCAGTCCCTCCAGGGTCAGCAAGGTCATGATGTTAAAGAATCAAAATACAGGGACACCTGGGTGGCTCAGTCGGTTAAGCGTCAGCCTTTGGCTCCGGTCATGATCTCAGGGTCCCAGGATCAAGCCCCATATCTGCCCTCTTGCTTAGTGGGAAGCCTGCTTTTCTCTCTGCCTGCCTCTCTCTCTGTCTGACAAATAAATAATATCTTTAAAAAAAAGATTGGAAATTCGGTTAAAAGATCTAAGGGCTTGACTCCAAATGCTTAAAAAAAAAAGAATCAAAATACAAAAAAAGGGAAAAGACATGTTTAATATGGTACAGTACCTGTACTTGGCAAAGAAATTTATATATCACCATTAGAGTTTCTCAACTTGAAATCTGTTATTGTGCTATGTGAGAGTACATGGCAAAAAAAAATTTGTTTGCATCACTAAGCGTTCTGGAACAAAGCAAGACTTTCTGGGCGCAAATAAGTTATCTCACTGGTTAAGGAAGTGCTTGTTTTCTTCATTTTCTTTCACAACAGCTTTCTAGAAAGTTATTGGGGGGCAGGAACCAAGTTGTCTCTGAATTCAGTTGGACAAACAGTGTGGATAGAAGCTGAAATACTTCCCAGTTGATTTCTCCTACTCTGTCCTGTTTAAAGGCAGGTGTGGGTTAACAGTCACTACAAGAAGAAAAGGTTATGCAAACAGCTCAAGGGAGTTCAAAGACTGGAAAGAGTTGATAAAGCTAATTTTAGAAAATGTCAGGGACAAAGCAAAGAGTGACTAGGGGCCATGGAAATGAAGAGGGTGGAGAAACCATGAGGGGAATTACCTTCCCCAAGGGTCCACCCGAAGGAAGAGGCTCTCCTAAGCGCTGTTTCAGTTTCACCGAGCTAAAGGAGCAGAAACATCGGATAGATAGAGCTGAAAGTCAATTTCTTCTTTACATCCAGAAGCTTTAATAAAGGCCATTGTAAGACAAAGCTGAGCATAAGCCAGTAGAGAAGGCCTTTCTTTGCCATCAAAACACTCCCAGTTATTTTCTGTCACTCAAGAAGAGCCCCATGGATTCTAACGCCTAGCAGTGCCAGGAGCTGGCTGGAAGACTAGAGTCACAGAAAGGCCCCGAAGAGCCCAGGACTCCAGATGAAAGGCTCTTTGGAGGCATGGGGAGAAACTGACTGGATTAATCAATAATTACTAACAGTGGAAGTGAGCAAGAAGGGTATCAGTTTTTCCCCTAGAACCTTTTATTTCTTTAAGTCTGGCTTGAAACAGTATCCTTCCTACCTTTCTGTTTTCTTAATTGTAATTGCAGGGTGATTAATTTTAATGCTTTTACATATTAACACGTTTTCCATGCTGAATTGTCTGAAATTATGTGTTCATTTTACAAACCTATGAAGCCAAACCTATGAAGTAACAAAGAGATTGAGGATGTTTCTGAGGACAATAATTATATAATATCAGGCTCTAGATACTTAGCATAGTCCAGTGTCCATTAAAAATACTGGATTTGTGGATGATTATTACTGAAATGAGCACTTTCAGTAGTTGATAGTACTACTATACCTAACTTCTTTTTTAAGATTGATTTATTTTAGAGAGAGAGCAAGTGTAGGGGGGAGGAGCAGAGGGAGACGCCATGCTGAGCACAGATCCTGACGTGGGGCTCCATCTCAGGACCCTGAGATCATGACCTGAGCTGAAACCAAGAGTCAAGACACTTAACCGCCTGAACCACCCAGGCCCCCCAGAATACCTAACTTCTAAGTTGACTGTAGCAATGAACATATTAAAACCAGCCATAGTATGTCAGATCAACACATTTTTCTTTGATTTGCATATATCAAATTCTGTATATATGCAACATAAGTTATTCAGATGTTCCAAGGCATAAGAAAGTTGCTTTCAAGAATTTACAGATGCAGGGGCGCCTGCGTGGCTCAGTCAGTTAAGTGTCTGCCTTCAGTCCAGGTCATGGTGTCAGGGTCTTGGGATCGAGCCCCACGTCAGGCTCCCTGCTTAGCAGGAAGTCTGCTTCTCCTTCTCCTCCCCGTTCTTGCTCTCTATCTGTACCTCTGTCTCTGTCTCTGTCTCTCTCTCAAATAAAAAAAAAAAAAAAGAATTTACATGCAGTCTAAAAAATGTAAAATCATGACACACTCATCTTCTGCCCTGGAAGGATGATAAAGAAGTCAGGCATTTGGCTTCACATTGTAGCATTCATTCTTTAGAATTGGAGGCAGCAAAGGGCCAGAAGGGCAGCATGTGACTTGCCAGTTTCTTTTAGAATGTCAGCATTCCCCAAGTTCCCACACCTCCAGTGGGACATTCCTGCTATCATGCCTTGGAGTTTAGAACACAGACACGCCACCTTCTGTTTCTCTCTGCCACGCTTCCTCCACACACAGCCGCCCGCCTCGGTTCCCAGCGCCTACCCTCTGATGTCGACTGAGTGTCTGATGTCGACTGAGTGTCTAGCACCCTGGTGGTGTGGAGAATCCAGCACACCACCAGGGTAGGAGGTTCAGTCTTCATGCTTCAAAAGAAGACTCAGGCTCTCTGGGTTGAAACTCTTCATTTACTAACTTGCAGTCTTGAGCAAGATGGTTGGTTTTTCCAAACCTCATTTTCCTCATTCATAGAATGGGTATAATACTTGAATTGTTATAAAAATTAAATGGATTAGTCACATGGTAAGTGCTTAAGAAATGTTGGCTATTAAATGAGATAATGAATATTAAGTAGCTGGCATATAGGAAGCAGAGGTACCCCAATTCTCCCTTCCCAGCTCCCGTGACCTCTTGCCATCTTAGTGATCCCCTAGGTAGCCTTGTAACAGATAGAGTTTATTGTATTTGTATTGGTGTCTCTCATGGGATGGTCAGCTCTTTGAGGGCTGGGAGTTTACAGGATATAGGCTTGCATGCCCAAGTTGCCAAGTATATTCTAAATGTTTAATGTGTTTTGAATTAGGAAGAGTACTTTGGGGATGATGTGCCTCCATTCGAAGGGATAACACACCAGTCATTCCTCCCTTGGAGCCACCTCATCTTAGAACATGCCAGCAGGCTTCCATTTATTCACTGTTGGAAATAAAGCTTCATCCTATTGGATTAGCAGTAGAAATTAAAAGCAAAATTAGGCACAGAGCTGTGAAGGGACGCATCATCAGTCTTAGGCCTGACAGAAAAATGGGACCCCAGCTTCCAGGCAGTTCTGTTTTAGATTCCAACTAGATCACCTGGGGGGTGTTAAACGCTCTCTTACTACCATGTCCAGGTGACTAACCCCCCCTGATTTGGCACTAAAAGGCTCATGTCCTGGGAAAATTCTCGGTCCCTGGCAAACTGGGACAGTGGGTCACCCTTTCAGGCCTCAGAGTGGGAATACAATTTGGAATTCAGAAGCTGGGAAGAGGTCACTCTGGCCAACCCAGTGATGAGGGCTTGCCTTATGGCTCCCACTGGGACCTGCTGGTCAGCAGCAGCCTGGGAACTCATTCCATCTGGTCTCCAACAGGGAGGGGGGGACTGGAGCACAGACAGAGACGTGACAGATGAGCCATTTCTCATGTAAATGCAACAGCTGAAGATGAGTTGAACTCAAGCAAATTCACAGTTGGAGGAAACGAGCCCAAATGATGGTAGTAATTAGAAAATGGGCCAGGCCCTGATTGAATAAACAGGCTGCTTTGGGCCCCTGGCAGCCTGGGAGTCAGCTGACAGAATTGAGCTAATCAGAATTATCATTAGCAAGCACAAATAACCAGCAGTGTTTTGTTGGCCTTTCACTAAACACAAAAGCAGACTCAGAGAGAGCTGTTAGCAGTGCAGTCGCTGCTGAATAAAGAGCTGATGAGGGAGGAGGAGAGAGGCTGGGGGAGGTAGGGAGGAAAGGCAGGAGGGGGCTTGCTTGCCCTCATGCACCTGCTGACCCCTGGGTGACCTTGGTCCAGGGCCTTCTCCTGTCTCCAGGATGTCATTTCCTTATTTCTAACGATGAAGGTGATTGGTAGACCTACCTCGCAGAAGTGCCACTGGGAAACCAAATGTTATCACAGTGCTGCCCTTTTACCTTATAAGCAGGTCACTTGGGCCGTAGAAGCTCTTCGATCAAATCAGTGTTTCTTAATAGGGGTCCACACACAGCTGCATCAGAATCTTCTGGAGGTGATATTTTAAAATGTGCTTCCCTGGGCCTCACCACAGATATGCCAGATCAGAATTATTGAGGTTACTGCCTACTACCAAGCACCCTCCATCTTCATCTCAGACTATAATGTGCGTATGAATCACCTGGTCATGTTGCCAAACTGTAGATTCCAATTCAGTACACCTGGAATGGGATTGCGCATGCAAAGTTGATCTCAGGTGATGTCAATGCGGCTGGTTCCCAGACCACATTCTGAGGGGCAAGATGCTACATGACAATTACTCTCAGATGTGAGAATTACTATTTTTAGCCCTTCATCTCTTCTTCTCTAGGGTGGGAAGCTAGCTCAGTGAGGTGGGGAAGTAAAGCAAAGAAGAAAAATCTTAAGCATCAGTATTGGTGAAGAGTATGCCTCAAAATGTCAGTCCTGGAATGAATAAGTCATGGGAATAAAAGGCACAGCATAGGGAATATAGTCAATGGTATTATAATAGCGCTGTATGGTGCGGAAGGTGAGTGAGCAAAGCATAACATATAAGCTTGACAATCACTGTTGTACACCTGAAACTAATGTGACATTATCTGTCAACTATACTCAAAAAAAAAAAAAAAGTTGGTCCTGAGTAATGCTCAGTGAAAACAGACTTCCTTCCCTTGGTCAAGAGAATTTATAAAATGCTACATCATCTCCAGCCCTGAAGACCCACAGTGTATACTTGCAGATTAGAGACTTTGAGAAGTCAATGAAATGAAGAAACTGGTTCAGTTTTGTGTAGCCCACCCAATTTAACCACATTCGGCCCCCTGAAATCTTCTTTTCTTTGGTTATCCATTGGCATCTTATAAAGATCATGATCCATGGAGCAAACTTGGGGCAAGACTTCATCTTTGTGATATGTCCCTAGATTTTGAGGTTTCCCTCCATGTCTCCACCTGGGCCCCTGCCACACCCACCCTGGCTGCATGGGGACGGGAGAGAGAAGATGGAAAGAGGGAGATGAGAAGGAGATGAAACTCCTCATAGGGGAGGGCCTCACAGAAAGAAAAGAAACTCTCTTCATTCTCCTTGGTCCTCCTCCATGGTCCAACACCCATCACGGAGTTCTTAGCATGTCCAAGCATGTTACCTTTACTTCAAACAAGTGTGGTTGGCAGTTTCTCCATATCTAAACCACATTCGTCTCCATCCTTCCCTGCCATTACTGCCATTCTGTCGCACCAAAGCTCCCACTCCTCCCCCAGTTGGCTAACGATTGAGGTTCATACACCTAATGAGCTTAGGCTTTAGCTCCAAAACCACCCCTCTGACAACGGATACCATAGGACCAGCGTACTTTGGAGACCAAAGAGTTGGAAAGCCTTGTTCCATAAAGTCCTCACCACACTCATCTAGGCCCAAGCATATGCTGACCTTCTGTTCCCTTAAGAGGTGGCCAGGTCTTGCTTGCACTCCCCTTGGAGATGCTCGGGTGAGTGCAGTAGCCAAAGTTGGCCTGTAATGGCAAGATTGGATCAGGGCCGTGAAAAGAAGCAGAGACTCTCCCATGAGCCAGAGCTGCTCCCAAAAGAGCCACTGGGGGCATACAAGCCTTTCTGGTAAAAATCATCTGTGCAAAGTCCTCTGGGATGCTTCTTGTCAGTCAGTTTCCTGGACTTGCAGCCCAAAGTCTCGGACGTGGGCACAGGCATTGAAGATGAGAGGGCTTCAGCCTGTGAGTCTCGCAGTTCAGCCTTAGCTACAGTGATGCTCCCGCTGTTATGTCACCACAGTGGTCATCCAGCCCTGAGCAAGGCATGTAATGTCTGTGGGCCTCAGTTTTCCTGTATGTCAAAGAGCCCATATCAGGAGTCCCCCCTAGCTTGAGTGCTGAGATGATGATCTCTGACGTGGCATGTCCCCAGCCTTGTCATCTTTGGTCCAAGGTGGCTTCTTGCTTAGTGAGGCCTCCATGAGTTAAAGCCCCGCATGCCAGCAGATGGGGTACACCAGCACAGACCCTAGCTGGAGTTTGCTTTCCTGGGACTTTGTCAGTTTAGATGACATGGCCTGTGTGTGTGTGTGTGTGTGTGTGTGTGTGTGTGTGTGTGTGTCCAGGGTGGCATCAGCTGGGAGTGGTTGCTCAGGGCAACCCAAATGCCCACAGCTGAGTGAGAGTGCCAGCCAGAGGCCATTAAGAGCCTTGGCAGACCTGCTCTAAAGTGTCAATTTAGAAAATAGCAAAGAAATGTGGGGTTATTTTCAATGAACTGCCTTGTGCTGAGTTACTGGGAATGTGGCAAAATCAGCCACATGTCTTTGTCAGTTTTATTTATTCATCCTTTCCTGATGTCCAGAGAGCTTTTGCTTCCAGTTTCTGGGAGGAGGACTGGTTTTAGTTTTTTGGGTTTCTTTTGTTTTCGTTTTTGGTTTTGGTTTTGGTTGGGTTCGGGATCAGATGTGGTCTGGTTTATTTCACGGCCTAAAATGTGCTCAATTACAGTGGAAGATGATGTCCATGTGAAAATTGTCAGCAGATAATATTGAGTAAATAGAAACAAGATTCAAAAATGTATTGGAAAATCACTCTAACCATGTATCTATCTGTTAGTATGTCCACTAGAATCATCTAACCATAGTTGAGAAAGGAAATGTGGCAAGAAGTGTCAAGAGCCATTCTCTCTTGGTGGAATTAATGGGTAATGCTTCTTTATATATATATATATATTTGTACTTTTAGGGGTTTTTCAGGCTTTCTATCACAAACATGTATCACTTTTATAATAATCAGGAAAATCAGATCTTACGATTTCAAAGGCCTGACCAAAGACCGAAGCTGCTCACAGTGACCTGTGTGCCCAGGACCAACGGCTCTGAGCGTACTCTTTGCTCTGCTCTCTCTTTGCAGAGCTGCTGTGACAGAAATGCTCGAAGGAGCAAGCTGGTGGGGGTGCAGACTGCTTGGTGACTGTAGTTGAAGGTGGATTACACAATTAGTGTGGACTTTCCCTGGATATGGAGTGATTCCTCCTGGAATAGGGAGTTAAACATCTTTGTAGACACTGAGGTGATGTTATCTTTACAATATGTATGCATGTTTCATTTTGAAGCCTCAGTTTTAAGGGGAGCAGATCTCAGTGATTCCAAAGCACATGATGAAGTCTGCAGATTATATACATGTAACATATCCAGCCCTGAGGGGACAGGCACCTCACAGCAAAGGGTTCTGTGACCTTGACGAAAGGTTTTGGTTGGAGTTTTTCCCGCCCGGATTCCTCTACTCAATTCGATCTGAAAAGATTGAGCTTTTTTAACTTCCAAGTTTTAAAAGAGAACAAAAGGGATTCATTGAAAAGAAGATTATTCTCGACCATGGAATGATCTGTATACACTTTATTAAACCAAAGCATATGTGTATGTATAATAACTACAAATAATTTTCAGCTGAAATTATCACGTGGATCTAGAGTTAATTCCAATCCCTTCTTGCTAGGGTATTAGCAAAGCCCAAAAGCAGACGTAACTAAGGAAGTAACTAAGTAACGAACAGTGTCCTGGTCTCAATCAGATTCTTGTATTATCTTTTTTTTTTTTTTTCCTCAGACAGGACCATTCTCTTCTTCTATCCCCAGGAACCCATGCCGCATCCTGTTTTAAACCACCCTGTATCTCTGGATTGATTCCTTTATATGGAGGTTGATATTCTAATCACAATGAATTCCCAGTTGTGGCTTGACTTTTTTTTTTTTTTTTTAGATTTTATTTATTTGTCAGAGAGCACAAGCAGGGGGAGTGGCAGGCAGAGGGAGAAGCAGGCTCACCGCTGAGCAGGGAGCCTGATGGCAGGACTCAATCCCAGGACCCTGGGATCATGAGCTGAGCCGAAGGCAGATGCTCAACCGGCTGAGCCACCCAGGTGTCCCTTTGGTCTAATTTTTAAAGTACACAGTTTTAAAAACACTATTAGTGTATTTCCTGGGGCTCCTTGCTGGCTCAGTAGAGCACGTGACTCTTGATCTTGGGGTCGTGAGTTTGAGCTCTATTTTGTGCATAGAGATTAGTATATATGTATATATATATGTATATTTCATAACTCATTATTTCTGTTCCAGTTTGCCATTACATACTTCTGTGTAATGCTTACATGTCAGATTATTTTCCACTTCTGTAGGTATGCCCTCTACGGCAACCTAAGAATGCCTACACTTACAAGTCACACTCTGCCTTCTCTCTTCACCTTGGCTGAGTGGGAATGTTTTTTTTTTTTTTAATTAACATATAATTTATTATTTGTTTCAGGGGTACAGGTCTGTGATTCATCATACACAATTCACAGTCCTCACCATAGCACATACCCTCCCCAATATCCATCACCCAGCTACCCCATCCCTCCCACCCCAACTCCACTCCAGCAACCTACTTTGTTTCCTGGGATTAAGAGTCTCTTATGGTTTGTCTCCCTCTCTGTTTTCTTCTTGTTTCATTTTTCTCTCCCTTCCCCTATGATCCTCTGCCTTGTTTCTCAAATTCCACATATCAGTGAGATCATGTGATAATTGTCTTTCTCTGATTGACTTATTTCACTTAGCATAATACCCTCTAGTTCCATCCACGTCATTGCAAATGGCAAGATTTCATTTTTTTGATGGCTGTATAATATTCCATTGTATATATATACCACATGTTCTCTATCCATTCATCTGTTGATAGACATCTAGGCTCTTTCCATAGTTTGGCTATTGTGGACATTGCTGCTATAAACATTGGGGTGCACGTGCCCCTTTGGATCCCTACATTTGTATCTTTGGGGTAAATACCCAGTAGTGCAATGGCTGGGTCGTAGGGTAGCTCTATTTTCAACTTTTTGAGGAACCTCCATACTGTTTTCCAGAGTGGCTGCACCAGCTTGCAGTCCCACCAACAGTGTAGGAGGGTTCCCCTTTCTCTGCATCCTCACCAACATCTGTCTTTTCCTGACTTGTTAATTTTAGCCATTCTGACTGGTGTGAGGTGGTATCTCTGAGATTTTGATTTGTATTTGCCGGATGCCGAGTGATGTTTTTTCACGTGTCTGTTGGTCATTTGGATGTCTTCTTTGCAGAAACGTCTGTTCACGTCTTCTGCCCGTTTCTTGATTGGATTATTTGTTCTTTGGGTGTTGAGTTTGATAAGTTCTTTATAGATTTTGGATACTAGCCCTCTATCTGATATGTCATTTGCAAATATCTTCTCCCATTCTGTCAGCTGTCTTTTGGTTTTGTTGACTGTTTCCTTTGCTCTACAAAAGCTTTTTATCTTGATGGGGTCCCAATAGTTTATTTTTGCCCTTGCTTCCCTTGCCTTTGGTGATGTTTCTGGGAAGAAGTTGCTGTGGGTGAGGTCAAAGAGGTTGTTGCCTGTGTTCTCCTTAATGATTTTGATGGACTCCTATCTTACATTTAGGTCTTATATCCATTTTGAGTCAATTTTTATGGTATGAGGAAATGGTCCAGTATCATTTTTCTCCATGTGGCTGTCCAATTTTCCCAATACCATTTGTTGAAGAAACTGTCTTTTTTCCATTGGACGTTCTTTCCTGCTTTGTCAAAGATTAGTTGACCATAGAGTTGAGGGTCCATTTCTGGGCTCTCTGTTCTGTTCCATTGATCTATGTGTCTGTTTTTGTGCCAGTAGCATACTGTCTTGATGATTACAGCTTTGTAATAGAACTTGAAGTCCGGAATTGTGATGCTGCCAGCTTTGCTTTCCTTTTTCAACGCTCCTCTGGCTATTCGGGGTCTTTTCTGGTTCCATACAAATTTTAGGATTATCTGTTCCATTTCTTTGAAAAAAGTTGATGGTATTTTGATAGGGATTGCATTAAATGTGTAGATTGCTCTAGGTAGCATTGAATGGGGATGGTTTTCAACTGCCTCTGATTTTTAACAGAAGAGAGTCATTTCTAGACCATTCAGGGTAAACATTTATTACATGCTGAACATGTGCGGAAAATCAGGGTCCCTGCTTTCAAGGAATTCATTGGAAGTTTCCCTCCTACCCTGTCATTACTGCAGCATCTCCCAAAGTGCTAGTTCTAAGGGATGTCAAAAGGTGTTATGTGAAAGGGGAGTTACATATTCAAATAATTTGGGGAAACAGTGAGTCAATAAAGCTATTCTGGTGTCTTTAATACCCTAACGTGCATCCTCACCCTCCAAGAAAAGCATACAACGTGCAGATTTATTTGATCAGGGAATCCTTTCTCTACAGAGCTTTTTGTGTATCTAAAGCTTTGAAATACCCTTTGGGAAATACTAACTATGCAGTCTTATATAATCTACCTTCTCTAAAATGAGCTCAGTTCTCGTCTGTCTGCTGAGTCTACTAATAAGCCTTTTTTAAAAACCTGTATCGCAGACACTGTGCTGAGTGCTAGAGTGACAGTAGGTAAGATACATCTCCATTCTTTAAGAAACTCATGATTTTAAAGAATCATACCCTTCGATCCATTACTTAGAGCTGCACCATCCAGTACAGTAGCCACTAACTACTTGTGACTGCTTCAAGTTAAATTAATTAAAATAGGGGCATCTGGGTGGCTCAGTCGGTTAAGCATCTGCCTTCGGCTCAGGTCATGATCCCAGGGTCCTGGGATCGAGTCTTGCATCGGGCTCCCTGCTCGGTGGGGAGTCTGCTTCTCCCTCTCCCTCTGCCTGCCTCTCTGCCTACTTGTGCTCTCTATCTCTCTGTCAAATAAATAAATAAAATATTTAAAAAATTAATTAAAATAAAAATTAGTTTCTTCATCTTCCTAGCCATATTTCAAGTGCTCAAAAGCCACATGTCTCCTGGTTAGGCCACTTCTCTCCTGGTTTACAGATGAAAAACAGAGAAAATTCAAAATCATATGTTCACTGTTCCTCCCTACGTCCAATGTCAGATTGTCCATGTCAGAGAGCAGCTCAGTACCTCAGGAGTGCTGTTGGTCTCTGGGGCACCAAATCATAATTACACTTTACTGTGTCTGCTGAATTGGAAATTGCTGCCGAATGTCAGTCACAGTAGGATTTAATTCATCCCTGTGAGCATTTATATGAAAATGGGAATAGTCAGTCTGGCTTGATGCCCATAGATAAGACTGCCAGATTTTGGCTGCTATGTGTGGTCTAGACTAATTCAAATTTCCCAGCCAGAGAAGACTAGATTCTTTGGCTCCAAAAGATATCAAATGAGTTTTGGGATTTGAATGCAGGAAGGTTTCATTTATTGAAATATAACAGTATGTCTTCTCTCACCACCCACCTGTTGTACCACATAAAAGCATGAGGATAAGAGCATGGGCAAACCCTATCCTAGGGACTTGTGTGGTCTTAGGAACACCTCTTCCTGTGAAATAATTTGTTGCATAAAGTTCAGAGGTATCGGCTACCAACAAAGCCAGTTAGGCCATAGTGTAGTAGAACATAATATGAATCAATATTAGTGCCATGCTGTTAGTGCTAACAGATTCCTATTTACATTGTGAATCTGAATATACCTGGACCAATAAATAAAAATAAAGGCATACAGGTAGGTCTGGATGAAGAAGGAGAAACGCAGACAACTCCAAAGAGAACTTCCTAGAGTTCCTTGAATGGGCTGTGTCCTCTCACTGCCAGCCCAGAGATCCCTGTGAGCCCCTAGCCTCCATGTCCTCCTGAGTCCTGCTCAGCCTGCAAGTTGCAGCTTCATTGTCCCTTCCTCTAAGAGACCTCCCTCACTCTACACCACGCCGGGTCCGTGCTAACCGCTCCCTGAAGCAAAGAGGGCAACCAAGATGGAAGCCACCATATTGTTAAGGACCAGTATCAGAGGTGATAAGTCACCCCTTCTACCATTTTCTGTTCCTTAGAAGTGAGTCACTCAGTCCAGCCCATACTTAGGAGAGGGAATTAATCTCTATTTCTCAAAGAAAGAAATATCAAAGACTTTTCTAGTATATATTTTTTTAAATCACTACAGAGACCAATTTTTTTAACGGGTGATTTTGCCTTTGGCCTGTCCATTTCCCTTTCTTCTTTCATTTCCCACATCCTGCTGCTCAGGTCTGCTGCCTCCCCCAGAGCGCTCATTCCTCCAGAAATCACCTGCCTCCGTGAAAACTCCCATGACCATTACCTCAGAACGGTGGCCCCGTCCTCCCCTTCCTAGCCAATCTCCTTGAGGAAGACAGCCGAGCCCGTTGTCTCAGTAATCTGCCCTCTGTCACTCCTGAAACTTGCCCTTTCTCCTGAAGTAGTGCCCCAAATCCCTGTGCTTCCCTTTGAAACAGAGAAGAAACAACAAATAATATAATTCATGGTAGAGAGAAACCTTAAAAACATTGTGCTGAGCAAAATAAACCAGGCATGAAAAGTACAGACTGTTTGATCCCGTTTATATCGAATTCTAGAGCAGTATAAACTAATGAACAGTGTCAGAAAGCAGATGGGTGGTTGCGGGGGCGGGGTGTAGGGTGGGGGATAGGGGATTGATTGCAAAGGGGCAGGAAGGAATTTCCAGAGGTGATGGAAATGTTCCATATCTTAACGTGGTGGTTACCTGGGAGCGTATCCCTATCAAAGTTCATCAAATTGTACATTTAAGTAGAAGCATTTTGTAAGACCAAATATACCTCAATAAACTTTATTTTTAAAGTATGCTTGGTAAATGCATTCAATACATTTTTACAACAACCTCAGTATTCACAAGAACAATGATTTGATAGGTCTTTGCTGAAAACTCTTGTCTCCCAGCTGCCTGGGTGGTTAACAAGACAAACTGAAAGGGAAAGTAGTGACTTATCCCTAAGGCCCAATTAGGATATCTGCATTTTCATTGGTTATATAATAACAGGAATAATTCATGTCACAGAGAGGGGTGGCTCTCCCTTCCCTCTGGCAATCAGTTATGAATGGTTGTAAACCATTCCGCCGCATATCACCTGGGGAGATTTCAGAAAGCATCTCAGCCCTCAGTCCAGTCCCAGGCCTATTAAATCAGAATCTCCAAGCAAAGGACAGCTCTCTAGATGGCCCTCATGAGACACCATTGGTGAGCCCCAGTGAGATCGAGTATGGTGCTTCCCAGACTTTTCCCACACAACATCTGGGGAGCTTGGGGAGGATAAATGCATGGGTTCTACCACCGGAATTTTTGACTCAGTAGTTCTGGGATGGGACTCATGAATCTGCATTTTTAATAAGCATCCAGGTAATGTTGATGTAAGCGGTCCAGGCATCACACTTTGAAACTAATACCATCTATTCCCCAATTACTGGGCTGAATTGGAGTCCAACAGGATGCCTAGGCTGAAGAGTGGCCCCCTCATCTTGATCTTGTAGATGGCATCTAGCCCCACTACTTTTATTTGCTTAAGTTCAAGCTCAGTTCTCTCCACCCTGTCCCTTCCCCCCAGAATCAACCCTACACCCTATACCCTGTCTAAACCATGATGGTATTACTTTGCTGGCAGCAATCATCACCACATCCTAGAAGCCCATTCCCACCACTTCAGCATGGCCCCTCACATGTATCAGAGTCCCCATCACACAAACCTCAGAGCTGCCAGGGCCCTGTGTTCCAGGCACATGGCTAGGCTCTGGGGATACAGTGACAGGTTAGTCTTGGTCCTTAACGTGAGCCCTCCTATCCGTGTGGAGATACCAACAGTCTTAGTTTTCCCACTGGCAAAAAAAAATGAGGGAGCTTAGCCCAAATTGGTCATCCTTAGCAACAGCACCCCATGGGGGCTGGGCCCTCACCTCCTCTTCAACCAGATCTGCCGTATTTTTTCATTAGTGGCTTTTGTATCAAATTGCATTAGAAGAAATGGTTTCTGCTACTAAAATAAGTTGTAAATCCACTGGATTAGGGAAGATTCTGATATCCTTCCAGTTCTGCCACATTGTAGATCCAGAATGACATAGATTGCTCACTGTCTTTTTTTTTACTTCATTTATTTATAATAGTAAATTTTTTGAAACAGATTTATAGTAGAGATTTATGTCTATGTCTTATTAAAGTATTTCAGCATAGGAAGAACTTTAAATGGCCTGTAATAATGACATACTTTTAAAATTTGATATGTTCAGCTTCTGAGAATATAGTAATCTGAGGATAGGGAAATTTTTTTAATAAAGCTGTGGACCAGGTACTGTGGGAAATGGGTTTATGTGTTACCTCATTTAACCTGCACATAATTCTATAAGATAAATATTGTTTTAATCTCCATTTTAGAGAAGAGGAAAATCAGACAAGGTGGTGAAGTAATTTGTCCAATGTCACACAGCCCTGTGGAGTCAGGATTTGAACACAGGCAGTCTGACCCCAAAACCCAGACGTGGCCTCTGCTGGGGCAGATTTTTGCTCAGGGGCACACTAAGTCAAATGATTTCTGATGATCTGTAGCAGCTAGGAGATTTCCTAAGGTTCTAACCCTTGGACAGAACAGCATCTGGCAGTGAGGCCCTGGTTAGATCACGTCAGCTCTCTGAACACATGGAATGTGCTCTGTTTAGTGACTCAAACAACATGATAGTGTGTAAAGAGCTGGTGCTAAGTGCTAGGGCAACTAAAAAGGCATGTTGCCTGCCTCAAGAAATGTAATGTCTGTAGATCAGATGACCCAAACCCAAAGCCTACAGAGGCCAGGCAGGTAGCAGATGTGAGTTAGCAAGCAGGTAGTAAGAAATAGGAAGCTCTGGGAGCCACCTCCATGCAACTCTAGATAATGGTTTCAATGGGGGAGTTGGGAGCCAGAGTTTCCAAATCAAAAGAAACTGGAACTCCAACATTTTAGGGGAACTCTTCAGAATTTTAAATGGTGGCGACTGATTAGAGCAGTTCTTACACTTTATTTTATTTATTTCATTTCACTTCATTTTTTAAAACCTACAGGCCTAACCCATTCTTTCTAGGAGTGCAATTTGCCCAAGAGCCATCATTTTGCACTCTTGCCTTATATGGAGCCTGTGGTGGGCAGGACCGGGTCTGGCCCATTACAATCTGGCAACACGTCTACAGTGCCTGCACGTTAAGTGTTGTTTGTAGAATTTTCCTCTATCTTGAAAGCCCAGAATTTCGAAGCTTACGAAATGCAGCATCGCCGTGTGTGTGCGCATGCGCGTTGGGGGGGGGGGGGTGGACCCAGTTCGGATGAAGCCGACGCGACAGTGGTCATTGGGTTGCGTTGGCGTCAGCTTCACACCATGCTGCTCCTTGCCCCATCGCCATGGCTGGTCCACAGCGACTGTGGTGTCTCAGGCACCAGGAGACACAGAGCACATCTGTTCCTTTGTCTCTGGCTTCACCAGACACGACCAGTGTCATCGTCAGTTAGCATTTAGATTGTTGACCCCGTCGCTGCCAGGCCCGGGCCATAAATCAGCTGTTGTTATCATATACATTCACTCTCAACAGTAGAGCCTTCGGGAACCCCGCCGCGCACCAGCCCTGCTCTGGGCAGCTGGCAGAAGGTACCGAGCGCTAGCAGCGCACACTCGAGGGATTTTATCTTCCTACTCTTTGAAAAACACCGGCAAATGGACAGGAGTCAAATAAGATATTTGACCACATCCCACCTAGGTTGGTTTTAGTTGTATGGCCTCACGATTGAAGAGGCAGACTTTTCATGAAAGTTTGCACTCCCGTTCATATCTTAATTCCATTTTTAATATAAGGTTTCTGATGTGGTTTTCGCTTTATTTGGAACTCGTCCTTTCTTAGACGGTGACAGCAGTCTTTGTGCATCTACTGCAGAGAAATCTTACTAGGTACTCACGGATGTGGTTTTCCCCTTGGTGTCACTGCTGTAAGATGTTAAGAGTCCTAAGAGGTTCTCAGACAGTTACTCTTTATTTTGGTTTCTGTTGCTGGTGCAAGGGTGCTTGGCATTTTGTATGAATAGATGATTCCAGATGGAAGAATTCTTCTAAACATTTTTTGTTTCCAATACCGACAGCAATGATAGAGGGGATTTAATGAGTGGACTGAGTGTTCTTGAAAGCACGTGCACAAGTGTAAGTGAAACTACACACCAATGCTCATTTTTTCCAATAAATCTTCAAATCTTTCAAAACCCCTTCTCTGTGGATTTTTTTTCCACTTTGCTAATGGGATTGTATATAAAAATCTTCTTCCTTGAAGCTTTTGAAATGCTTTTTTCCAAAATTGATAGCTATGGGATTTTTGTTGTTTTGTTTTAAATTGTGGTAAAATACACATAATGTAAAATTTGCCATCTTAACTATTTTAAGTATGCAGTTTCGTGGCAGGAAGTACACTCACATTGTTGTGCAACCCACACCACCATCCATTTCCAGAACTCTCTTCATCTTGATAGGTATAGTTTTTATTTTATCTTCTTTTATTTTCACATACGAGCCAGGTCTTTAGGGTGTGCAACTGAGACCAGGAAAGGGAACAAAAAGTATGCCAAGAAAAGGGGCATCTGCTTTTATTTCTCTTCAACTGAGGCAGAACTGCTCCCCACCTTCAATACATTAGACAATTTCCCTCTTATCTTGAGAGCAAAACACCATGTGCCGACAGTAGAACGATAACCACCTCTATTGCTAAAACATATAAAATTGCAGCTTCATCCTGAAGTATCAGCCAGATGAGTGAGGAAGGAGCCCTCCCACGTAAAAATTGCTTTAGCTCTCTGAAGCATGTTCCCTTTAGGTAAAATCCATGTTGTTTTCATGGTTCATTAATTGGGAGTTGGAGACTACAAAAAGAAAGGAGCTTATCTCCTCCCATACTCCGAAAGCCATACCAGTTCCGTTCTAAGAGGCTGTAGGCACGTGCAGAGTTTATTCTTGCTTTACTACCTGTGTTTTCTTCCTGATGGAGCGTCACTGCTCGCCCACAGCAGGAGAAACGTCGGACTGTTTATGGCTAGGTCAACTTTACAAGCCTGCTAGCTTGGGGACCCATTTATAATCCCATGGGCCTTAATCCTATAGAGTCACACTCTATAGGCCATGGTATCCTCATGGTGCAGATCAGGGTGCAGCAAACTGTTTCTGAAAAGCTCCAGACACCAAACATTTTAGCTTTGGGCCTTAAATGGTCTCTGTCACAACTGCTCACCTCTGCCTTTGGAGCGGGAAAGCAGCTAGAAACAATGCAGCCATGAATGGGCGTGACTCTGTCATCCCAGTACAACTTTACTGATGGACGTTGAAATTCGAGCTTCATAGAATGTTCCTGTGTCATGGAATGTTCTTCTTCTTTTTTTCTTCAACTACTTAAACATATAAAAACTATCCTTAGTTTATGGGCCATACAAAACAGGTGTGGACTGGATCTGACCTGTGCGCTGTGGTTTCCAGTTCCCTGATGTAAAGGAAAAAAATGGGATTCTGAGGCCCATTGAGGAGATCCAAATGACAGATGTCAGGCAAATACTCGCTCTGCCAGGTATTAACCATGGGCAGGCCACCAACCTCTGCAAGCTTCAGTTTCTCTTTGGGGGAAGCATAGTGGCCTCCCCATAGAGATGAGAGTCAGTGACAAAGTGGGACAGCAGTCGAGACACCAAGATCAGCCCCTGAAGCTCTCAGGAGTTTGAGCCCGTGTTTCAGCTGGTGCTCGTCTAACTCCTAGCAAGCAATCTTATTTTGCTAAAATGAAGATTTGGTTTGTTTCATGTCCATTTATTTCATTAACCTAATATTTTGTTCCTTCCAAAGGAATGGGACTGCTAAGACGCTACAAGCTTCCTAAATTATAGGCTCCCTGAGGAAGAAAATCTCCCTGTGTTTTCATCAGACGCACAATAGATGTCTTATTAAGTGATGGCAAGCTCTGTCCTGTGGTTAAGTCAGCTCAGCTGAGTGACTTCTATGAATTCTTTGTTTTCCTGGGGGAGGTAAATTCTTTCTCCAGGGTCCCATGCCCTGAAAGTTCAGGGCACACCCAAAATGACAAATCCTGTTTCTTCAGGGTTTCTTGAATGTCCTTAAGAGTTGGGCCCACTAAGCTTCCCTCAGAACTAGTGAGTCTGTGCCTGTAGCAGCCTAACCTAGACTGGAAGGGCCTCACCAGCCAGTGCCTCCTCTCCCCCCGCTCCCCCCATGAAAAGGCCAAGTGACAGAAGCAAATAAGGGAATTCCTTACCCTGTCCACCTCCCACATCCAGTCTTCAAAGAGCTGCAACCTGATAGGTGGCCACTGGGCCATTTTGAAGTCTGTCATAGCCCTCTGAGGGAGTGGGTGCATTCAGCCACCCTTCGCTCATCCCAAAACCAGGGGCACAAGGAGCATCTGCCAGGAATCAGTCCAGCTGTGCTCACACATGCAGGGTGTGGGAGGGAGGGGGTCAGACCCTTTATAGCAGTGTGGTCCTCAAGCCAGGCTGTGGAGGACGTGGGCTGGCAGGGAGGGGAAGGAGGAGGGAGGGGCAACTGCCAGCCAGAGAGGCCAGGACTGTGCCTTATTGGGTTATAGGGGGCATCACTTTGAGCAGGAATCAGGCTGGATGCACGCACGCACTGTCATGGTCAGGAGCTCGTGGTGTGCCAGCAAGAAGGATGGCATGGGGAGGACATGGTCGCTCCATCTCCAGAATAAGTCAAGATGTTCAAATGCATGGAGGAGCAAAAAGGGGCCCTGCAAGGCTTTGGTGAGGAGATCTGGAAAAATGCAGTGATGATGAAACATTTTGATTCATGTGCTTGCTTTCATGATGCCTGCTAAGGCAGCCTGTCTCCCCATATGGAGTGTGTCCATAACCCATCTCCTGTGGTTAAATGAGAGAGTTTCAAAAATGTGCATCTCTGCCTTTATGAGAATCAGTATAAATCAAGAGACTGAGTATGTTTACATAAAGTGACTTATTTTTAATGCTTGCAGGATTTGGGAAAAGAAGAGCAGTTTGATCCTTGTATCATATGAATAAATATTCTCTGTGGGTGGCAGGTCTGTGTGTTTATCCATACATATGTATACATGTACTTGGAGGCGTGCATATATGTGCACACGCACACACACACACACATCCCTCCATTTGGGAATGCCCTCCATGTTGGTAATGTGGACTGCTGTTTAGGAACAGAATTATTCAAATAAATATTGTTCTTTCCTGTTTAGGGAGGTCTGGCACTCTTTCTATTTTTATTTCTTTTGGCTTATTTGCCACCCACATTCCTAAAAGAAAGCAGAAAGAACATTTTTAATCCCTGTGTGCTGGTTGGATCCCATGTATACTTTGAACTGGGAGAATTCTTTTTAAAATTCTGTAGCCCTGCCTGCCCACCCTGACAAGAATTCAGACTTTGGGATGCTAGCAGGGCCCTGAATGTGGGCCTCCCATGAATGGTTCCAAAGGCCACGTCCCTGTTCCATGGTCAGTGCTGGCTTTGTGTGCCCCCTGACTCAGATAGACTCAGCTCAAAGTACTTGCAGGTATGCAGGAAGATGTGTTCAGCACAAGGCCTTGTGATGTAGTGTAACTGGTTAGGAAGATAGGTTTTCAAGTTTCCACCTTGGCTACCCTCATTACTAGCAATGTGACTTTGACCAAAGTACTTGACCTCAGTTCCCTCATCTGTAAGACTAGGAGAATACCACTAAGACTGCTGTAAGGACTGAATGAAATAATGAGTGTCCAGCCAACATTGAACACAGCGTGCGGCATAGAAAAGGTGCAGGAAGTGATAGATACTACTCTGTTAGGAACACAATATTATTGACTCATTGAGGCTCTTAACACCATTGCCCCATCTTGTTCACTCCATCTTTTGTGACCTGACACTAATTCATTCATTCATTCATTCAAGTTAGTTATTATGTATGAAGACTTGTTCCAAAAATAATTTAAGGTGCCTGGTGTCAGTCTCCCACTGGAATTCTTTCTCCCAGTTCCCATTAAAGAGACACAACTATGTTAAGAAAAAGAGTTTTAAGAAAATGTTTAGGCCCAATGCTTGATCGTAGTGCAAGGCACCTGCTCTTTACTCCCTGGTCAGAAGCTGCCCTCCTGAACACAAGCTCCCTGCCTACAGGACCCTGGAGAGAAGCTGCATCCACCTGCTTCAAAGGCCCTGGATGAAACAAGTGCTTGGAGCAGGAGAGGTCAGGGGGAGGGTGTCACAGAGATTCTCTAAGGTGGGCTCAAGAGCTGTGGTCCTGAGACACCGCAGCCTCCCTGTGCCCCGAGGGCAGGTAGGAGCTGCCATCCCCTGCCCCCCTGTATACAGTTTGCACTGTCAACAGTCCAGCTTTCCCACAGTGGATGGGCGGCAGAATAGATTGGGGTATTTTGCATTTGCTTGTTTGTTTTTCTTCTCTCTTGGTCCGGGGATGTCCCTTCAGCAAGCAGCCTGCTGTTTTTCCTGGGCTCCCCCTTGACACTGCCCTTCAGAGCAGAGCTGCACTGCACCCCCGTCTGAGGGAGAGCTAGCTGCCAGACCACATTCTCAGCAACCAGCTTTAGAGCCTCCCAGATCCTTTCTCTCTTTCCTTTCCCTGAGTCCTGGTCCCTTTCTCTGAATCACTCTGTCTCCCATTGAGGCAGCGTATAACCCTCACAGACTGGTAAGCAGAGCACGAAAGAGTCAACAAGAGTGTTCTGGGCAGAAGAAGGGCATGGGGTTCTCCGTGCAGAAAAAACAAGTGTACAAAGATACAGAAACAGCCAGAAGCAAGGTGTGTGCAAGGCAGGAGAGAAGGAGGAGGTAGATTTGAGATATGTGCAGTCTCTTTAACTTGCTGGGACTTTACCTGGTTGGAGATCAACGGTGCATCAGCGGTGCTGATGATACCTGCGGGGATTAGAGCGTGTGCTGCACACTGGAATCATAGGACACTGTCATATCACAGGTGATTCTGAGTCCTTCAAACTGGATGATTCGGAGACAACAGCTGATGTTGATTCTTACAATCTAATGCCTTAGCACAGTACGCCTTCCTCTTGTGCATCGACAGCCCCAAGAGCCACACCTGCCCATTCCTGGAATTCTTCCTCATAGCATCACGGTGCCTGAAGAAACCTCACTGAGTCCTCGTCCCTGTCTACAGTCAGAAATGACCTCAGGCTGACCCACGCAGTCTAGCTGACTTTGGTACTCACTCTCCCTGTTCCTCCAGGAAAACTGCCAGTCCCAAAGGGACTTGCTTTTGCTACCAGAGGGTTAGATCTGGAGATAAGGAAATTGCAAATAATCTGCTTGACCTCCAGTGTAGCAACATGACCTGTGGGAAATGGGTGTTGGTAGGAGCTGAGGACCCTGGAGGGGCAGGGGGATTGTGGTGGTTCTGGTGAGATCTTGGCGCAGACACCACCAGCACAGTTGTTTGGAACGGAGGAGGGAAAGGGGCAAGACTCCTGAGAGAAATAGAATTTTCAAGATGATTAACATTCTCAAAGCACCCACTTCATAGGGGAAGAAAAAAATAGCCAATAACAGAAGAAACAAATGGATAATGTGGATACAACAAGGTTTTCAAGTCTAAAAAAATGGCACTTGTAGGATGAAAGGCCCAGCAGAAAGCTTGCTTTCTGATCAGGCCAACACCCGCAGAAGGCCCAGCCTCGCTGTTGGGAAGGAAATTCTTCCCGATATGTTCCCTGTACCCTCACCCTCCAGTCCACCCAGAAATACTGTCCTTGTACTTCATGCTGCATTCAAACCCACGTTACCAAGTCTGTCGGAGAGGAGACTGGGGGCTGATGAGAGGCTGGGCGCAGCTACGCGCCAGCCCGGGGCGGAGCCCTGGGGGGCTGAGGCCGGGCTGTTGGGCGGTGGGCGGTGGGCCAGCGAGCAATAATCAGTACGGAGCGCCAGAGATGCTTCACCCCGTGGACTCGCCATTCTTCTTTGGTGCTCTTTCAGCAACTATTACCTTAACATATTGCCTTTTAAATGTGCCGATGAAACTCCGTTACTGGAGAGGGCAGGTGCGTCCGTGGGCGCGCGTGTGTGTGTATGCATGTGTGTGTGCACCAGTGTGCTTGCGCGCGCGCCCGCAAGTGTGTGTGTGGGTGTGTGGGTGTGGGTGGGTGAGTGGGTGCGCGCGTGCCCGAGCGCTCTTAACTGAAGGCAATTTACTGCCCTCTTAGGGCCAAATCTGACACTAGGTTGTGTACTTCAAACCACCCCGTTTTAAGACATTGGGTTTTTAATGGTGGCCAACGGAGGGCGGGCCGGGGTTGTGGGGGGGATACATAAAGGTCATTCCAGAAAGTTTTTAGCCCAGTGTGCTCTCCTTACCACACTTTGGAGCTTCTACACCCACCTTCCTTTCATCTCTTTGTGCTCCTCTTCTTCCTCAGTTATTTCTTTATTTTCAACATTTCTTCCTCCTCTTTCTCCTTCTTGTTTCTCAGAATTAGCAGAGTTGGGGAATTTAAAACCATAGGCTTCAGGATGCTGTTGTTATAGCACCTCTTGCCCTAATATACGTTAAAACGCTAGAAAAACAAAAGGCCTCGCTGCTTTTATTTCTCACCCCAGCAGAGTAATGGAAACAGTGTGTTTTTAGTTTGTTGGCTTATTTTTGTTCTTGAGTCCACCCGGGTGCAAATCCTGATTCTCCTGCTTGTTCACTATGTGAACATGGGCAAGTTACATCAATTCTCTGAGCCTCCTTTTCCTCATCCGTATAATAGAAAAAGCAATGCCTACTTCACAGAGTTTTGAAAAGAAGTCCACAAAATAAACATAAGTGCCTCTACCATGGTAGGTACTCAACACATTTTTCACTCCACCACTCATTTCACTGGGTTTGTAGACCTAATCATTTTTTTTTCTTCATTGGATTTTAGTCTAATTAACAAACATTTTTCCAGCACCTGCTATGTGTCAGGGCTAGTGCACCAGGGTCCAAACAGACCCAAGATGTGGTTCATCTCTTCAGTGGCAGCCCTGTGCTGGAGCCAGGGAAGGAATAAACTGTCACAGAACAATGGTGAAGGGTGCGGTGGCCACCACAGGAAACCAGAAGAGGAGCACCGAAGACTCTTTGGGGTGGGGTAAGGAAGGATGTGGGAGAAGGTGTCTGAGAAGAGGGCACACTGCACAAGAGCCTTGAAGGATGCTGGAGTTGGGAGAAAGGTGTTCTGGGAAAAGAGGAATGAACAAAAGCAGATACACAAGAGGTTTCTGGATGCCGTGGGTTCAGCAGGAGAGAAGGAGAGCTGGGGAGTGACAGGGTGGCAGAGAGGTTGGGGGGTCCAGATCAAGAAGAGCATTGAACTCTAGGGTTGGGGACTTAGTTTGAAAACTGTACAGAGCTGTTGAAGGAGTATCGGTTAGGGAAAGCCAGTAACACAGGCTGGATTTTACCTGAAGCGCACTGAGCCAACTCTGAGACATCCTTGTTTGCACAGATTGCCTCTCTGAGATCCACACCAAGTGTCCAGAGCCTACAGGCCAGGGGTGATAGCTCTGCGGCTAATTATTTGCGCCACCTCAGGCTAGTCACCTCTCTCATGATCTGGGTTTTCAGTCTCTGAGGTGAAGGTCTTAGACTAGACAATATCCAAGTGTCCTCCCAGCTTCAACAGTAGGCTGTGATTCTGTGATCATGCCACCATTTTTAGAGCTTGTTTTCTGGCTTCTGAGGTTAACTTAGTAAAATTGCCGTGCTAGCATGATGACTGACACCTAGTATTCGTCAATGTTTTCCCTTTATTTTATGTGAAAAATAGATCGTTAAAGTGTGTGATGGGATATACAGTAAGCTAAGAGTCAGTTGGACTCTGGTCGTCACGGCTTGGTCAGAAATTACTTGTGTGACCTAGAATAAGTCATTTTACTTTTCTTTGTGTCCACCTATTCCCTGTCCTCCACTACCAGTTCTAAAAATGGGTAAACTGACAGATAAGAATAAGTTTAGACTTTTAGAACGCAGCAGGGATGTCCACCATCACCACTGCTATTCAACATAGTATTAGAAGTCCTAGCCACAGCAATCAGACAACAAAAAGGAATCAAAGGCATCCAAATCAGCAAAGAAGAAGTCAAACTCTCACTCTGTGCAGGTGATATGATACTTTATGTGGAAAACCCAAAAGACTCCACCCCAAAACTGCTAGAACTCATTCGGGAATTCAGTAAAGTGGTAGGATATCAAATCAATGCACAGAAATCAGTGGAATTCCTATACACCAACAAGACAGAAGAAAGAGAAATTAAGGAGTCGATCCCATTTACAATTGCACCCAAAACCATAAGATACCTAGGAATAAATCTAACCAAAGAGGCAAAGAATCTGTACTCAGAAAACTATAAAATACTCATGAAAGAAATTGAGGAAGACACAAAGAAATGGAAAAACGTTCCATGCTCATGGATTAGAAGAACAAATATTGTGAAGATGTCAATGCTACCTAGAGCAATCTACACGTTCAATGAAATCCCCATCAAAATACCATCCACTTTTTTCAAAGAAATGGAACAAATATTCCTAGAATTTGTATGGAACCAGAAAAGACCCCAAATAGTCAGAGGAATGTCGAAAAAGAAAAGTAAAGCTGGTGGCATCACAATTCCGGACTTCAAGCTCTATTTCCAAGCTGTCATCATCAAGACAGTATGGTACTGGCACAAAAACAGACACATAGATCAATGGAACAGAATAGAGATCCCAGAAATGGACCCTCAACTCTATGGTCAACTAATCTTCGACAAAGCAGGAAAGAATGTCCAATGGAAAAAAGACAATTTCTTCAACAAATGGTGTTGGGAAAATTGGACAGCCACATGCAGAAGAATGAAACTGGACCATTTCCTTATACCACACACAAAAATAGACTCAAAATGGTTGAAAGACATAAATGTGAGACAGGAGTCCATCAACATCCTAAAGGAGAATACAGGCAGCAACCTCTTCGACCTCAGCCACAGCAACTTCTTCCTAGAAACATCACCAAAGGCAAGGGAAGCAAGGGCAAAAATGAACTATTGGGACCTCATCAAGATAAAAAGCTTTTGTACAGCAAAGGAAACAGTCAACAAAACCAAAAGACAGCTGACAGAATGGGAGAAGATATTTGCAAATGACATATCAGATAAAGGGCTAGTATCCAAAATCTATAAAGAACTTACCAAACTCAACACCCAAAGAACAAATAATCCAATCAAGAAATGGGCAGAAGACGTGAACAGACGTTTCTGCAAAGAAGACATCCAAATGACCAACAGACACATGAAAAAACATCACTCAGCATCCGGCAAATACAAATCAAAACCTCAGAGATACCACCTCACACCAGTCAGAATGGCTAAAATTAACAAGTCAGGAAAACACAGATGTTGGTGAGGATGCAGAGAAAGGGGAACCCTCCTACACTGTTGGTGGGAATGCAAGCTGGTGCAGCCACTCTGGAAAACAGTATGGAGGTTCCTCAAAAAGTTGAAAATAGAGCTGCCATATGATCCAGCCATTGCACTACTGGGTATTTACCCCGAAGATACAAATGTAGGTATCCAAAGGGGTACGTGCACCCCGATGTTTATAGCAGCAATGTCCACAATAGCCAAACTGTGGAAAGAGCCAAGATGTCCATCGACAGATGAATGGATAAAGAAGAGGTGGTATATATACACAATGGAATATTATGCAGCCATCAAAAGGAGTGAAATCTTGCTATTTGCAATGACGTGGATGAAACTGGAGGGTGTTATGCTGAGCGAAATAAGTCAATCAGAGAAAGACATGTATCATATGACCTCACTGATATGAGGAATTTCTTAATCTCAGGAAACAATCTGAGGGTTGCTGGAGGTGGGGGTGGGAGGGATGTGGCTGGGTGATAAACATTGGGGAGGGTATGTGCTATGGTGAGTGCTGTGAATTGTGCGAGACTGTCGAATCACAGATCTGTACCTCTGAAACAAATAATACATTATATGTTGAAAAAAAAAAGAAGATAGCAGGAGGGGAAGAGTGAAGGGGGGGAAATCAGAGGGGGAGACCAACCATGAGAGACGATGGACTCTGAAAAACAAACTGAGGGTTCTAGAGGGGAGGCGGGTGGGGGGATGGGTTAACCTGGTGATGGGTATTAAAGAGGGACGTTCTGCATGGAGCACTGGGTGTTACACGCAAACAATGAATCATGGAACACTACATCAAAAACTGATGATGTAATGTATGGTGATTAATATAACATAATAATAAAAAATAAATGAAAATAAGTTTAGACTTTTAGAGTTCATGCAGGTTTATCCTACAGATATCAAACACTTGTTGCAATGGCTAAGAGATATCTCTATTCCAGTTTGAAAGTGTTGAGATTAGAACAGAAGAGCTTGAATATCTTATACAGATACGCTGATTTCAACCACCACCCCATTCTACAGAAAAGTAGCCAAAAGTCATTTTAACTTTATTTTTTTTATTTTTTTTAAGATTTATTTATTTATTTTGAGAGAGTGAGAATGAGAGAGAGTGAGTACATGAGAGCGGGGAGGGTCAGAGGGAGAAGCAGGCCCCTCGCCGAGCAGGGAGCCCGATGCGGGACTCGATCCCGGGACTCCAGGATCATGACCTGAGCCGAAGGCAGTTGCTTAACCAACTGAGCCACCCAGGCGCCCCCATTTTAACTTTATTTTTAAAACTAAATATGATTTCAATTTGGAGGTTTGGTCTACTTCTATTTTTGTTGTTTTTTAAATTACTGGAACTTATTTTCTTAGAAAAAAAAATTACATGTGTATTAAAAATATCTCAGAATTCAAGAGGATATGCCAAGGGCAAATGCCAGGAAGAGAATACATACATCATTTCATTCACCCAGAGATAAACTCATCACAGTGGACTTATATTTTGTTTGTATTTTTTCCCCAAATAATTAGATCAAATCATATGTACTATTCAGTGACTTGACCAAAATATTTCTCGTCATACACTAATATACAACAAAGTTGTAAGGGTCTTCTCATATTCAGGCAAAAATGAAATGATGAATTCCACTGCTGGTAGAAAGTGATATGATATGTGTGTGCAACGGGGGAAACCAAGCAGTTTGCTAATGAACCCTTTCTGGGAGCTGACAGTTGGATCTTGAAGGATGTCAATATTTGCCAGGCACAGAAGAGCAGAAAGCATTTCCCAGATAGAAGAAACAGCTAGAAAAACTACTAGAAACTTTGATAGACCGTGTCCTGTTAGAAACAGGGAAAGAGTCCAGTTTGCCTGGTGGGTGTGGTGTGTGAGTGGGTGGGTGGGGGTTCAACAGGAGGTGAGCAGAGGGCATGAGTCTGTTATGAACAGCTTTGTTTGCCAGACCCTGGAGTATGGAATGTGTTCTGTTGACAGTGGGGAACCAGGGACTTTACAAAATCAATTACTTCCTTACATTAAAACAAAGAATACTGAGCGAGCCAACCAAAACCCAGCTTTACTCTTTCCTGAGGATGGATTTTCTTTTAAATGCAGGTGCTTAAAAACATCTTCCTAGACAAGCCAAATACAGTGCCTATGAACCTTTCTCAGAAAATTCTCATCACCTCTGCAGAAGCTTTTCGAGCACCTTTTGGAGTTCTTTAGCAGTCAGCCTTAATGCACGATGCATTTAGATAACTCCTACAATGGCAAATTCATTCTTTTTTTTTTTAAGATTATTTATTTATTTGACAGAGAGAGAGTACAAGCAGGGGGAGTGGCAGGCAGAGGGAGAGGGAGAAGCAGGCTCCCTATGGAGCAGGGAGTCCGATGCTGGACTCCGTTCCAGGACCCTGGGATCATGACCAGAGCCAAAGGCAGTCGCTTAACCGACTGAGCCACCCAGGCGCCCCAGCAAATTCATTCTTAAAGAACAACGTGAGTAGATGTTGTTCAGGCCCCTCTCCGCAATAGGAAGGAATGTGTTTGGTTCTGCTAGGTGCCTTTGGGAGGGCTTTGATGATGACAAATGCTTTGGAAGCCAATATTGGCCAGTTTTTTGGTTTGGCCAGTTATTTCTTAACCAGCTCATTTGCACCACCCAGTGGGAAAGTGCTAGAATACAGCTTTGAAGGGTGGCTCTGAGTTGTTCTTCCTCAGGGAAGGATCTGGGAATTCCTGGTCTGCTCCCCGTAAACAGTTTTTCTCTTTCATTTGGAGGCAAGAAAGTATTTGCAGTGAGGAAACCACCAGTCCTGGCTTTTCACAGACTAACTCAGTGACTTTAGATAAGTACCATGTCCTCTATCAAAGTATTCCCGTGTGTGTGTGTGTGTGTGTGTGTGTGTGTGTGTGTGTTTAACTCTTCCATATTTCTAGTGGTTTTAGTATTTACCCAGGGCACCTGTAATTCCAAGTGCCATCCATCTGGGTAATGAAAAAATACCTTCGATATTTTGAAAATCCAGGAATGACTGCAACCGTTTATAATGAATATATGTCAATTAATATCAGTATCATCAGAGTGTATCTTCCTAAGAATGTCTCAGAGGCTTTTAAACCACAAATCACATGGTGTAAGTGGAAAGAGCTGACCTTTGCCTTCAGTTAGACCTGAGTTTAAGTCCCACCCCTGCTACTCAACAGTGTGACTTTTAGAAGACACTGTCTGTCTCTGAGCCTGTTTCAGTAAGCACAACCAGTCTCGTTTCACAGGGTTAGTGTAAAAGTTATGGGATGTAATATCTGCAGAGCTTTGAGGGACCCTGGGACTAAGGGAGAGCTGCGCTTTGTTGGGTAGAAGTAACTATTACTGGTCTGGCTCTGCAGCTTCCCTGTTCTCCTCGAGCAAATCCCTTCTGCTCTGAAGCCTGGATTCCTCTGCTGTCAGATGGGGTCACAGTTCCTTCTCATAGAGTTTTACAGATGTGATGACGTAACACCTCTGCCTGCCCCCACCAAGCACCTGGCACCTCATAGGTGCTTCACAAATGCTAGTTCCTTTCTTTCCAAAAGTATTAACCCACTGCAAATAGTGACAGAATTAGTTATAAGGCCAAATTGTGTTCAGCCTGTGATCTCCCCCCTGCCAGTTGTCTCTCTTGCTAACTCAGATCACACACGTGCACATTTGCTTTCCCACCTTACTTTCCCCATCTTTGTCATCAAAGGTTAACCAAAAGCACAAGAACTTTTGGAAGCTTATCAAAGGGACAGCAGATTCATTTTAAGATTGTCATCATGTCTTTCCAGTCCTCACACCGGTTGCATGGGTCCATATTTGGGCAGTTGTGCATTTACCTGTCTCCCTACCCCCATGCCCTCCCGGCCTGGCCTCTCTACTCCAGCCACAGCAACACCAGACCACGGAGGGCTCCACCTCGGCCACTCTTCCCCCCCACCCCGGCTATCTAGTCCCCTTCTCCCCGCCTCATCATCAGGGTCCTCCTTTAAATTTTGGGGTCCGTCTAAGTGGATACATTATCAGGGAAGTCTTTTCAAGCCCTTTCTTGCTCTGGCATGAAATGATTATTGCCATGTGTTTGCTTTTGAGGAGGAGGAATTAATGTGTATTAAGTCCAGGCATATCTTAATACTTTTAACCTTCCCGGTCACCTTCTCAGGTCATCTCACAGTTCCATTTTACAGATGAGGAGACTGAGGGCCCGTTCATTGCTTCATTAAACAAACATCTATTGAATATCAGTTTCCAGGCACTAGGAATAGAGCAGACACAGCCCCTTCCTTTGTGGATATTATAGGATCTGACATGGGAGGAATCTGGGAGGCAGGAATGAAAGAAATAATAGGCTATTCTAGTTGTGAAGAAGGGTCCTGTGAAAGGCAGGAAAGAGGGATATGCCCTATGTCAGAGTTTAGGGAGGGGATCCCTAAAGAAAAGGCATGTCTGCTAAGACCCAAAGACTCAAGGCGGTCACACAGATAGGTAGTGAGGGCAGAACTGGGCTCTAACTGTGGCCAGAATTTGGAGCTACCATGCCTCATGGTCTCCCTTCCTCCAAATATTTGCATTTGTATCCTTGTCTTTTAGTGTGTGATCTACATTTCTTTCTCTCTGATGGAGTGTAGCTCCTTACAAACAGCAACCTTATCTCCCAGGTACCTGGTACATAGGACAAGTCACAAGCAGAAGGAAGTGGTCAGTTCGTGTTTCACTATATGTACCTGTATGTGATTGCCTGTGCTTAATAATATTATAAGGATGCAAAAGTGCCTAGAATATGCCGTGTATATTCTGTCATTTCTTTAACCAACGCCTTGGTATGGTTTTCTAATAGAGTCTCCAAGCACCTGGGCGCTCCTGTTCTCAAACTCCTTTTACTCCGATGTTTTCTGTTCTCTAGGCTGGGGTGATCCGGGGTGAGCATGTGAGAGAGGGGGCAGCTACCATCAGCTCCGCAGGAGGTGGGACTTGAAAGCAGCTCATTCATCTACATCGAGTGCTGTTAAGCGTGTCCTCCCAGATGCTGCATGGCACAGGGCTCCTTCCAGCCTGCTCTCCAGGCCGTTCTTGGAGCTGAAAGTGGAGTGGGCGTCCTGTGCCGGGCACTGTGTTGGGGCGGGGGAGACAGATGAGTGCACATATGGTGAGCCCATGAGTGTTTCTTTTCTTGACATGCGGTAGCCGTCCATCCAGTAGGGCCTGCAGACATGCCCTCGGTCCATGCGTGCACGCACACACACACACATGCAGACGTACAAACCAGCTCACTGTAAGCAGGACTCCAGGCCAGCACTGGTGGAAGAAGTGGCAAACTCCACAGTGGTGGGGGCAGGAGCGGCAGAAGGCCTTCCAGGCACCTTGCAAGTCATCTTGCCTGAGCTGGGAAAAGGAATGGCAATTAGTTAAGTTCAGGAGGGCAGGATATGGGAGGAGCAGGCCACAGGCAAGGGTCTCACCTCTGCAGCAGTCCGGAGAAAGAGAAAAGATGGTACATTTGGGATCTGCAAATGCTCACAGGAGCCAGGCAGGTGATGGAGTTGAGGGAAAGGCCAGGTGGGAGCATGTCAGACACATTGGTATATTCTTCATGCCCATTCAGAAAAGTCCTCCTTCCCACTTCCTTTGCCTTATACCCACTTAGGCTGTCCTTCATTTTTCCATCTTTGAAACGTAGATAAAAAGAAACTATTCTCATCTATAAGAAAAATAGCAGTCTAAATCCAATGACCATATCAATCAGTAAGTGATAGTTGGCTCCTGTTGGGGAGACAACTGGGAGTAATGGGGGCTGGGGCCAACTGGAGAGCACATTCTCCATCTGAAGAGGACAGCTGTTCTTCAACTCCGGCTGTCCAGTGGCTCCAACTCTTGCGATTTTTCCAAAAAAGCAGACAACCTGGAGTTTCGGCAAGTTAGCCAAGTTTTTTGGGGTGGATGTTGTTGTTGTTGTTTTTAACATTGCTTGATCAAAACAAAAACAAAAACAAAAAAACAGACCTGCAGACCAAATGGAACACATTTGCATGCTGAGCCTTATCCATGGACCGTGCTTGCAATTCCTTGGTCAAAGGCTCCAGAGGTTCTGAGGGTATTTTTAGAATCCTTCAGCAAGTCATTGCTTCTAGTTACTCCTAACCATCCTTCTCTCCCTGCTTTCCAGAAAGAGATGACGAGCAGGATGTGTCACTGACGCCCCACCTTATCTTTGGAAGACAGAGGAAAGCTCTTTGCTCCTGGAGTGCTGAGCAGGGAGACCTCCCTGGCTGGCGTGGCACACCTACTTCCAGGAGCAGGAGAGGTGGAGACAACGGTGATTCCTGAGAGACGTTCCCCACTCACCCCGTGTGCTCTTAACCCTCTGAGTGCTGCTAGCCACGACCTGTGGACCTGTCCGACCACAGCGTGCAAGAAGGACTGCCCCCTGGCCCCTTCTGGCTCTGAGTCACCCCGAGGAAGCCTCTGCACTTCCATGCATGTCGCAGCTCTGCCTGTGACCTGCCGCCTAAGCTTTACTGGAATTCAGGTTTTGAGACTGAGACACTCGTACTTTTCCACTTCTGTCTTGTCAACTGGCCGACTTTTCTGTCACGTGTTTTCTAAGTACCGGGTGAATTTTGGAACTCTAGATGAGCAGCGAGCTTTTCTATAACAAGCCTTCCTTTCAGACCTCTCGCCCTGATCTGATTCTGTGGTTTAACTTCACGCAGGGCGGTGTAACCACAAGAGATCTGAGACCCACCCCGCAGCCTCAACACGTTTTTCCCTGAGAGGCAGGTTTTTTTCAGGGACCACTCCATGACCCCAAACAAACCTTAACTACAGGGAGGAGACCGGTCGCGAGCAGAAAGCTGACGAGTTACCAGTTAACTCCAAACAGAATGTGGTTTGTTTGTTTGTTTGTTTTTTTACAACCACACCATTTCTTGTCTCTTCTATTCAAGATATTTTCTTCCTGTTTCCCAGAAGAGAGGAAGAAAAAGAAACTGTAAACGACCAAGAATGATCAGCCGAACCCCTGAGCCAGATTAGTACAACGTTTTTCTGGACCAAAGGGGAGGGAGTTGTGGCTGTCTCCACATAATACTAAAATTTCAGTGGAAAAAAAAAAAAAACAGAAGTGCAATTGGTTATTTGGTGCACATAACTCAGCCAGCTGGCTCGTTGGCTCGTAGCCTTCCCAGCTGGCCCTCTGAGCGCCTTCGTCCAGCCCCTGTTTTCTCTCTTCCTTTACACGCCCTGCCCCCCCCCACCCCAGCCGGATTGTGCTATGGCACAAATTAATTTCTGCCCCTATGATTGTGCCACCGTTGCCAAGGTAACAGTGGAACTGGAGCTAACTTTCTTCTTCCATTCCTTCCCGGTTTTCCCATTCCAGTCAACAAAATAGCACAGCCTGTGCTACATCCTGCCTTTTGAAACCGAAGTGAGTCTTAGTTGCAGAAACGTTGCCTTCTCTGCTTCATCCACAAACCTGGTGGTGGTCCCGAGAGCCTGTAACGAAGGGGTGATGATACTCCCAGTGACCCTTTGAATTTGACAAAGTAGCAATTGGTGGAGGGAAGTAGATAAGAATGTATTAGTGTATTTTAATGTAACAACGATTAAAGAATAACTAAACAACCCTGATCTCGTTTCATTATATTTAATGCGTTAAAGCCATCCGTGGCTGCCACAAGAGCCTAGAGAACGTGAAATCTTTCTTTGTCCAAAGAAAGGGCTGACTGGCTGGGCACTGTGGCATCCTGCCCTGACCCGGTAAAGCCACCTTTGCTTCCCGTCTTGTCCAAGTCGTCTCATGGAATCCAAATGCTGCTACCTCTTTCCACCGTGTTGTGCTCTGGTCACCAACAAACATACCCTCTCCCCTTTTTTGGCTTCCTAAGTAACTCTGAGAGAAAAAGATAGGCAAAGATTCTTCTCAGCATCATTTTGGGCTGAAAGAATATCTGACTGTCCTAAGGATCCAGAGAAAAAGAAATAAGACCCCCTCTTCCCAACCTATGCAATACGCAGTAAGTACTGCATGGGGATGTCAAGCAGAGGGACAGAGAGATGACAGCGTGGAGCCCAGGCCCTGGGAGGAACTCTGAAATTCTGACGCCATGGAAAAACCACAGGATTTTTGCATTAAGTTGACCACGTTCCTGCATGTCAGTGATGCCTAATCAAGCAGGATGCTGGACTCTGAAGACATTTGTTATTAATTCTTTTTAAGGTTCTTTTCTGTTGACTGTGCATATGAAATTCCCATTCAATTTAAAAGACCAAATATTTTTTAAGCTTCTTGGCACAATTTCCTCCTGGTTATATTTCTAATTGCATTCATCAACTCTTCTAGGATCAGTGCCGGCAAACTACTCTTATTTTTTAATTAGAGTATTCCTATTCCGCAGAACTTTGTTTGGCAAATTCTAAAGAAATTTTACAGGTAATTATTATTACCTGTAATATTACAGGTAATTTTTTTTATTATTACAGGTAATTTTTATCTCTTTGACCTGACGACATCCTAAGTACCTCTCATTGCAAAGAGGGGCAATCTCAGCTCTTTGGCAATGGCTCAGGCACCTCCAGCTCTCTGGGTCTGAGCCTCACCTCCTGTTTCCTCCTTCATTTCCCACTATTTTTTTTTTAAGTTGGGTAATACATGTATCCACTATCTTTTTTATTTCAAGACATTTCAAAGTGGAAATTTCAAAAAGAAAAGATTACAGTGAACATCCACGTCCCCTTCACTTACATGCATCAATTGTTAACATTTTTTTAATTGTTGACTTTTCCCATATATTTTCTCTCTTTCTCTGTAAATATACATTCTTATTGCTGAACCATTTCAAAATACGTTGCAGACATCATAAAACTTTAAAATACTTTCTCAATTGCCCCCAAAATGTTTATAGCTTTTTGTTGTGGTTGTTTATCCAGGATCCAATTAGGAATCACACATGGCATTTGCTGTCATTCTCTTTAGTTATAAATGGGCTAGAGTTCTCCTGTTAGGTATGTGTTTGGTGTGGTGGTGGTGGTGATGGGTGGGTGGGGGTGTGTGTGTGTGTGTGTGTGATGACACTGACGTTATTAAGGATTTCAGGCTTCGTTTTCTATAGAATGTTCCACAATCTGGATTTTTTTTTCTGATTGTTTCCTCTTTATTAGACTCAGTTAAACATATTTTTTAAGGAAAAATACTACATAAGTGATGTTTCCTTCCTATTGCATTTATCAGAAAGCATATAATGTCTAGTTGTCTCTTTTCATGATATGAAGCTTGACCAGTGGGTTCAGGTGTTGTCGGCCTGATCCATTCATTATAAAGGTAAATAATTCATTAGGAAGCTCTGAAATTCAGCATGCACACATATAGAGTTTGAGGCTATGCAAGTGTGTGTTCTTTTCTTAATACTCTCAAAGAGGTGCAGGGTCTCCAAAAGATTATTACCATTGCAGTTAAATGATATAGCAATGATAAAGGATTCATAACTTCCCATTTAACAGAAGGAAGGGGAAGGAGGAAGGGGGCACTACATTAGTATGCTGGCTAATGAGAATTTGTATGGTCCCTGTAGCCAGAGTTGAAATATGTATAATTTTTTTTTTTTTTTTGCTCCCATCCTTAATGACTTCCTGTTCAGACCCATGGTTTATTTTAGAGAGCATGTATTCTCATTGAAGTTGATTGTTCAAGGGTGCAAAAATTGTGGGTTGTTTTTTTTTTTTTTTTTTGGTGGGGGGAGGAATCTTAGATATTACAGTGGGTTGTGGCCCTTTAAAGGGCCATAGTAGGTATAAAGTTTCTATGTGGTATTAAAATTTCAGGAGGATGATTAAGAATAAAATATCTTAAAGGGCTCCTTAGGAGGATGATAATAGAAAAAAAAGAAGGTTGAGAAATACTCAACTAGAGTCAGATTCTGCTTCTTAGGTGTTAATTCTCTCTTCCTGGGGTGTTTTATCATTTCTGAGGACTAGGATGAGTGGAAGCAACTTCGAGAGATTTCTTAATCCATTCCTTCTACCCTCCCAAACCAAATCAGTGACATTCCCAGTGAAAACCCCATTCTCCTCTTGAAGACCTCAGGCATAGACATTCCACAACATCCTTTGGTATACCTCACTGAACACTTCACAACATCTGAAATCCTCCCATTTAACCTGAGCCAAATCTTTGGGTTTCAGCACACCTTTCCTAGTGTCTCACATTAAGAGAGACCCAGGGATCATCTAGGATAAGAAGAAGCATAATAAATGAGAGCCTTGTTTGCATGTCTGTTAAGTATTTGAAGACTGTTAGCAAATGGCCTTCAGCCTCCTTTCCCTTCCGCTCTCCCGAGGGCAGAATTCTCTTGGAAGACTTGTTGCCCCGTTGCTAACATTTCTGCACCTCCATTTGAACCCTTCCCCAGGCTTTCCATGTCACTGTGCATTACGGATGTAACCAACAGTGAATGTAAGAAATTACCGCACGCTTTCTCCAAACTTTATTGTGGCTTTGGTAAGTCCTGACTTGCTTTATAAATTTTCTTTTCCATTTGTCCACATTAAATCCATATCTATATTATATTCAAGCATTTTGGTTTCTCTTCCTGAGTTGCCTTCATTTCTACCTTTAATAGGCCTCATCAGATCATGCTGTTTTGTTTTAATCCCTTCTTTAATTGGCAAAGTGTTAAGAGACTTGGATGGAGCACCTCTCATCTTTTTGTGGTGATGTAGGCCAAGTCGTCATCTGGTCATTGATAGAAGCACATCATTCCCTCTGGTCTCTGACCTTCCATCACTTCCACACCCCATGGGTATCACACTGTGAGTCAAAGAAATATGGGACAAGTAGAGCCATGTCTTCAAGAAATGTGTATAGAGGCAAAAATCACAAGAAGGAGTCAGATGTGTCTTTTGGATAATACTGTTGTCATTTGTGTTTGGATCATTTTGGTCCTTAAAATAGTTGATTCTCTCCTAGAATTAGCCAAACAAAGTGTTTTGGAAATAGAAGGTTTTTCCCCCCTGCTTTAAAAAGTATGTCAACAGCCAAACACTTTTAACAGGTTGTTTCCTCTGGGAAATTATTAATTCTGGGTAGGAATTTTTTGATGAATAAATAAGGATTTTTGTAACTTTTAGAGGGGAGAGTCCATTTCTAATCTGACATTTAAGCTGTGTTACTAGTTTTTAGTGTTCTAATTTTAAGATTTTCCTGTATCTTTTCTAATTGCATCAGAAAAAAATGTTTACTATATTTTAGTTCCATCTGTGATTAAATTAAAGGTTTGACTATAAGAACAAACTAATACAATTACATCAATTAGAAAAGCAAGAGGAAATGAAAGGATATTTATGAAATCAGTTCATGTGAGCTTAGGAATTCAAATGTCACAAATAAAAGACACATAACCATCACCTGTTCTGTCTTTTTTGTGTGTGCTCAATTTCTTTCACAGTTATGTTTTTCATCTTGCAGTGGTCTTGGAGCAGGTAAATGAAAAGAAAACGGTTAATTCTACAAAAAAATAATTCAAAACGTGTTTGAGAACACACATGTGTATATTTGTATTCTAACAAATTCCTTTACACTTTTCAGATTTTCCCAGGAGGGTACATCATGCATATAGTTTAGCCGCTTCACACATGAATGTGGTGCATATTTTTTCTTGCAGTAGGATTTAATACTAAATTTGATTACAACCTTGCGTGTAAATATAATAAATCTTGACTAGAGAAATAGCTCATCAATCAGAGTAAATCAACCTGAGTTTTAACCTCAGGTTTGCCACTGCCTTCCTTGTGAGACCCTGAGTAGTATGTTTAATTGTTTTGTGCCTCAGATTTCTGAACTTCAACTGCTTATAGATTTGTTCCTATATGACTTATAATTATTTTTGCCAAATAATATGAAAGTATTAACATATCTGGAAAACAAATATATACATTCTATATATTTATATGTTATTAGTACATTTCTAGCCACTTTAGAGTAATTGTGATTCCAATAACAGCCACTGTTGCTAATAGCAACAATCGAATACTCTCTCTGACAAAAGCTATTTGTGATGAGGTGATTTCTAGACAGAGGGCGGTGAGGAATGAGGCTTCTGGAACCCCAGCACAAATATAAAGGGTCCCTCTACTTCTCGGTTCCACCGTCTGAAATGTACACAGAGATGTGACAGAGAGGCAGACTATGGACGGAATGTGGCCTGCAGGCACGTTTTGTTAGACTGACAGTTTGTTTTTCTTCTTTTTAACTAGCTGCCAACATTTAAAAATTGAGAAATCTGATGCCTAAAAATCAGAATTTCTGGCTCCTCTTCCAAAATCAGAAGATCTGGCAACAGCGGCTTTTGTTTTCATGTGGCAGGAATTGGCTGAGAAGTGGCGGACCCATTTAGATGGAGCATGTTCTCTCCAATTTACCAATGTCCTCATCACTCCCTACTGCGTCCCAGACACGTGGCTGTCAGTTACCATTGTCCTCTGAGGCTGGTAGGTTTCCCTCACTCCCTCCCATTTCCTGCCACTCCCCTAAAGGCATTTCAGGTGGCAGCCCATGCTACACGGTGTCTAGAGACGCCTTTAATTTTCAAGTTGATCCCTATACATATTGACTACCTGCTATATTACGTTGTTCTTTCTAGTAGCCTACATTGTATTCCTCATAATAAATAGTAAATTGTTTTAGAAGATAATAAATTCAGATCCGATGCCTTCAGTCCCTCCACCCAATAGCAGCAAAAATTGATACTCCCGTGGACATTAAGCTGATCACTACATCTATCCAATCTTTCAATTATCTTAAATTCTTAAACTTCAACTCTGCTTCCAGGCAAACTTCAATGCTACATTGACCAAAATGATAAAAAGTCACTGAAAAGCAGTAGTAGTGTCATTTATAACAATTATATCTTTTATCCTATTTTTCTACTTTTTCTTTGTGAAGTAGATTACAGCAGAAGACAGTGTGTTAATAGAAACTTCTCATTGTTTTAATGCAGCATTCCTCATCTGAGTTTTCATGAACACAAAACCAAGCACAAATTCCCAGTACTTAATAGATTGAAAACTAAATGAGGAAATCCGGTTCAATCTAAATAAGCCTTGATTGAGTTTGTAACTGTATGATTGCGCACTAGATGAAGCTGAATATCTGCTCCAGAGGAAATCCTATCATACAATTGAGACATGATCTCACATAGTATCAGATCAACAAAGAGAGTCTAAGCATTTTCAAGAACTATGTAGAACACAGGGGGAAAGGTATCAACAGAATCCTCTGTTTATTAACTCAGAAACAATGTTACAAGTCACTATGCTCTGACTGCGTATATAGGTCTCTACGATGATGTATATGATATTGCTAAAAACTGCATGTGGACGGAACCACAAGAGGCAGCAGCATTCAGAAAATTCATGAACTGTGACTTGTTGATTTATCTAAAGGTTAATTATTTTACCTAGGGTTTGTCTTATCAGAAGTCTAATCACATAAGGGTACAACAGAGATACTTGACCCATGTGAGTCTGTGGTTAAGACAAAATCTTGGTAAAGATGTGGAGGCCTTTTAGACCGGATCAAGTCTAGTGGGAAAAGTTCACATTGGCTGGAAGTGAAGAACTGGCCTGCCTACCCCTGCCCTGTCGGTGGATGAGAACCTAGCCCCTTCTCTGCTCAAAACCCTACAATGCCCCCCTTTGCACTCTGCTTAAAAGCTTCAGCTCCCCCTTTCTCCCTCCACTCCTGCACCCCGGGCCTCCCACCTGGACTTGCACATGCTGGGCACACTCACACTCATGGCGTCTGTCCGGGTGTTCCCCTGGCTGGATGCTCTTCCCCCACATAGGCTCACGGCCAATTCCTTCTCCCCCTTCAAGTTCTAGCTGGAGCATCACCTTCTCATTGAGGCCCCTGCCGATCACACCTGCCCCCCAGGCTCCCCAGGATTCCTGAGCTCCATTTCTCTGCTCAAATATTCCTTCTCCTGTAGTGTTTATATAAATCATATATATATACACAATATAGAAATATATATACATTATATAATTTATATTATATGGTATTTATTAGGTTTATTATTGTTTCTTGTCTGTCCCCCACCCCACTAGAATATAAATTTCACGTCAGGGATCTCTATCTCTGTCACCTAGAAGAGAGTGTCTGGCACACAGTAGATACTTAATATACCTTTGATAAGTGAATGAATGAATGAATGAATGGAATTACATGGCAGATAGGTGTCTAATTTAAGGTCCGCTATCAAAGAGAAATAAATTAAAAGCAATATATAATAATATTAAGTTGATGATACACCAGAAAGTGTACATTTATTAAGTGTATACTATAGAGTAAGTATACTCTAAGCATTTTACATGGATAATCTTACTCAATGCCCTGTGAGGTTGGCTATCCATATTTATCTCTACAGTCAAGGTTACCCAAGTAATTTGCCCAAAGTTACAAGTAAGGTGATGGAGCTAGGATTTAATCCCCCCTCAGGTGTGCTCCAGAGCCCTCACTCTTAGCCACAGGAGACACCTTCACCCTCTAGGCATTGAGGTCTTCAGATTATCTTCACCTCTATGGACACATGCTCTGTGTGGTGGAGCAATTCAGCTTTCAGTTTCTTTTTGGTCATTTGTCAGTGTGACTGCATTAGTGCTTCTATGACCAGTCCAACTGAGATCATCAAGTATTTCTATTCACAAGATGTGCAGCATTCACAAACACAAAGTGGACCCAGAGTCTGACATGAAGTGGGACAATGGATCTAACAGGGAGACACCAAGAAGGTCAGAATGGCTAGTCCACAAAGTGTTGAGTGGTGTGAGGGTAAGACCAGAGGCCAGGATGGGGTCTGTGAGTGGGCAGGAGATAGGAAGACCATCTATGAGTCCAGGAGGAATCACAATGGGAGCAAGGTGTTCAATGATCAATTAAAACAGTACCTAAGAAATTTCTAGGTTTTGCTCCCTGCTATGAGATGGAAAAAAAAAGCATACATTTCACTCATCCTTAGGGGAAAACTAGCAGACTTTTAAGAATTAATAAACACCCAAAGCAGATCTTAGCTTTGACCATAAGAAGTTTGCAGAACTGAAAAAAAAATTTTTTTAATTAAAAAATTGTAAAATTAAATAAAAAAATAAAAAATTAATTTAAAAAATAAAAGAAGTTTGCAGAACTATCACAGTTAATTTTTGCTGATTTTCTTTCTCTACTAAAGAAATTAAATGGCATTAATTCTTCAGCTCTAATGTAAAATATATGGTTATGTGAACAATTAAGAAATATGTAACCAAGAGGCTAGAGAGCACTACATGGCTGTGAGATTTCTTAATGCACATATTCCATGGACTAATTGAGAAATGAATAGGAATCACATTACATTTGAAAAGCAGCATCCATTCCATTCCACCTCACTCCTTTGAGGTCATCAGGAGTTATGCAGACTGTAAATGTTCTTTAGTTCCTGGTTCCACTGGGAGATCTTTACTATGTCAGGAAGTAATCCCAGCCCGTGTTTTAAGGCTGAATGAAATAAATATACTGTGAGGAAATGAATGACTTGTACGTTCCCATTCCTAGGGCTTCATGGACATTGTTCACAAAATGATTCAACTACAGAATATAGAAGGAGGCAGCATTTGTCAACAGAGGGGCAGTGGGGGAGGTGTTTTTTGGTTTTTGTTTTTAAATAGTAAATCATTAGATTCACCAACTATTGAACCATGGAAGTTAAAGAAAAGTCATTCAAAAGGTGAGCCCCATTTCACACTTCTGACGTTGGCACGAGATTCCTGAGGTTGCGCAGATAACATCAGGTACAGTTTTGTTATTACAAACTGGCAGAGCATTCTCTGGACAGTGAATTTGCCACAACACTGTGAGCCTATGGGTTTGAAATAAAAGAAATAAAAAACTGCAAGTCCACAAAGTCCCTAAGAGCCATAAGCCGGTCTTTTGCCGTGTGGTCTGTTTGCATTCAGAAAAAAAGATTGTGCTGCCCTGGGCTCATGACAGTTCATTGGAATTTGCATTATCCCTCCTAAGGGACTGCAAAGAGACTCTGTGCTACTTGGATAGAGAAATGTGAGAGGAAAATACTAAAGCCCTCCCCAACTGCAAAGAAGAAGGGAAAAGAAATGAGATGGTTTTTGCCTGAACCTCTTCTGCTGCTCATCGATTCCCGAGGCCCTGTGTTGTAAAGAACTGGGTGTGCTGAGAGTTTTCAGGGGAATTAGGAAGGCATGTTGGGGGGAGAAGGGCTAGGAATTAATCTACTTTGTGCCATGCCCAGTTCTTGGTACTTGATGTATATTCTCCACCTCATTCTCTCACAACCATTCGTCAGGGAGCTATTGGTGACAATCGTTCCAGAAGTGAGACGGAGGGCGGCTGCATGCAGGGCAGCAGTGATGAGCTCACACAGGGACAGTCCTAACCCTCATCCGGTGCTAGGCATCATGCCAGGCGTTTGAGTTGGAATATCTGAATTATTCCTCACCACCATCCTGTGAAGTGGATACCATTGTTGTTACTCCCATTTTACAGACGAGGAAACTGAGGTTGCGAAGTAAATCTCTTCTTCAAGGTCATGCAGCTGGCCAGAGGTGGTGCTGGGATTTGAACCCAGGCAGTCGGGTCTCCAGAGCCCCCACTGTTAATCATTATGTTATAGGCCCCTCCATTCCTCCTTTTAGGTTGCTCACTCGCTATCCTGGTGACAAAGCTGCTTTCACCTGAGGATCACACAATAAGCAGACCTGGAAAAGCCCAGAGGACCCTTGGGAAGCTGTGATGAGGAAGTGACACCAGGTGAGCTGAATGTTTCTTTCCCAGCATAGGAAGTGTGAGTCTGGGGGTGCCTGGGGGGCGTGGTCGGTTAAGAGCCTGCCTTTGGCTCAGGTCATGATTCCAGGGTCCTGGAATCGAGCCCCACATCCATCTGGGGAAGAAGGACTAACTGGGGAAGCTCAGTGTCCACCAGCTCGACAAGACCAGTCAGGGGTACAGGAGAGCTCTTGCCCCTTTGATGCCAAGCGCACACCTGCCAATAGTCCCACAAGACCATTTGTTCCTGACCAGACTTAGTCTTCCAGGAAAGACTGATATATACCAAGGACAGGGAAGTAAAGATTGTCTCCTCAAATTTGGCAATAGGAATACAGTAAAAGACAAAGGGGAGAGTTCCAGCTGATTCAGTAGACATTTGCATCCTAACTGTGGCTGAACACTCTTAGTAGGTCCTCATTTAGCATCGCAACCTCCTCACAGATGCTATCATCAGATGGATTTCACAGGGGCAGGAGCACGAAAGCCTCAGCTCTCTCGCTTTGGCTACATGCATCTGTCTGTTTTTTTCTCAACCCTTGGTTTAGAAGCCCTTTGGGAAGAATGATTTTTCCCTTCTGTATGAATCTTCACCATTCATTCTTACTCTAGTCATGTCAGGTAGCTACTAAGGTGTGGTGTGCATTAGGGCCAGATAGGAGACACTGAAGTTTCAAAGAAGACACCTGATTATTACTAGAGTTCAGATACAGTTGATACATGAATACAGAATGGAGAAAGCAGCTATTACCAATGGAAGGCTCGCCAAAATAGACTCGTCTGGCTAGCAGCAGAAGAAAAGATTTTTTAGGGGAAAAAAACTGTACTCTTTTTTTTTACCATTCTTAGATTGTCCTGAAGGGCAAACTCTTTATCTTAATGAAATTATGGGAAAAAACAAAATAGCAAATAAGCTCCAGCAGTTTAGGGAAAAGATGTGCTCAAACTCTTCTTAGAAAGTGAGCCTCAAAGCTAAAGAGGTCCCTTTTCCTGCATGTCCATTGTCTTTGACCTTTGCATTTCTTCAGGCTCTCCTTGCTCGTGCCCATCACTCTACAGAAGTGAGGGGAGGGCTCTCCCTGTCTCTAGGATCTTCTCTCACCATTCACTTTTCACAAACTGAAGCCTGCGGAGTGCCTGTCCCAAATTCCAGACCGGATCATGTCCCCTCTCTTGTGCCCCCTAGAATCCTTCAGAGGCAGCCCACTCCCACCAGAACAGACTTCTCTCTTTGGTGAGGCCCAAGGCAGGCTTCTCACAGGTTAGAAAGGATGGCCAACAATCCTCCTAGATTTCTTTTTTTTATTTTGTGGACTAGAAAGTTTAAAATTAAACAATAGAGGGTGATTTAGGAATGCTACCATCTATCATCACCTTGTTTCATAGAAAAAAGGACATATCAATGCCCAAAGAATAAAGTAGATAGATCTATGAATAAACATCACTCTGCTACGTTCCCCCAGCGTGCGTATGTAACCTACGCCTTCAGCAGAGCACTGACTGAGGCAACTGGGTTGTAATGCCGCTGTTTGAAATAGTTCATTTGGGGGCGGTGCTGTTGGTTTTCCCCGGGGAGTCCTGAAGGCCTAGAGTAGAGGCACCTGATATGCTTGAGCAGCCCAGCCCTTCCATACCTGGTCACTCTCCACGTGATCCTGCTTGCACCTGGAAGAGGACGTCCCCTGGAGGGCAGGCAGACTCTCCAGGACTCCTGTGACCACTCCTACAGATGAGAAATAGCATCTGTGTGTGCGCTTATGTACACTTATATTGCATACACAGACACTCAGGCCCTCGATATATTCTCTGTGTTTGTCCGCCGAGAGGGCCTGATGACAGTGACATGCCGGTTCAACGAACACATCTAGTGCCCAGATCTTGACATGGGAATACTAATTTCTACTTAAAGGAACCAGGAATTCTTGGAGAAATGCTTGGTGCCAGGGCTGGAGCAAAGAAAATCCAAGATGAGTATGGAACCATGAGCATCAAGAGCTGGGAAAATGTTCATATGCTTTAAGGTAGAAAGTCCCTTTTTAGGAAACTATCTGAATGAAACATTCATAAGTGCTGAAAAAAACTGAGTCATAAATAGGCTCATTACTTCATTGTTTATGATAAGGAAAATTGGAAACAACCCAAATAACAAACAATAGGGCAAATGACCAAAGCCAGTTATGAATATTCACTAAACTGGATGTCATAGAGATGTTAAGTTCATGACGATGCTTATATTATAATGTTAAGTCATAAATGCCACATCTCAATCTAGTATGAGTACGAGTCCTAACTGGGGTCTGGCTCTTCATGGCAGCCTTCTAGAAGAGAAGCCCTTCTGCTCTACCTCATGTATCCCAGCATCTATCGGGGCCTTGAGGTGGAGTTGGCATTCTTGCTCCTTCAAGATCTTAACTCCTGCTCTCAAATACCATCTGTCCTTCAAGGTTTATACCATTCAGCCCTACATTTACCGCCCCCTCCACAATCATCATTTTCAGTCATCCTCCAAAGCTGCCCTAATTCACTGAAGACTTTGGCACCAGTTTCTCCCTGTTCCTCTCATTCTTCTCATAGGGATCTTCCTTGGCCACACAGACAGTGCATCCAACAACTTGGCTGCTCAGTTGACTTGACATCCCTATGCCAACGCTCTTCCCCCCAATCTAATTTAGCAATCTGAAACCATGTCCTTGGACCTCATTATCATATTGCCCTCTTCCAGCTTTGAAATGTTAAACACAGGGCACCTGGGTGGCTCCATCGGTTAAGAGGTTAAGCGTCTGACTCTTGATTTCAGCTCAGGTCATGATCATGGGGTGGTGAGATAGAGCCCTGAGTCGGGCTCTGTGCGGAACGTGGAGCTTCTGTTCCTCTCCCCACCAGCCACAATTGCTCTCTCTCTCTCAAAAGAAAAAAAAAAAAAACAAAACAAAAAACTCCCAGACCCCACTGTAAATCTATTCTTCCACTTTTCTCTTAGCAACCTCAACATTCCGGTCGCTCTGTTCTAATGCATCCACTCTGTTTTCCCAGATGATTGGAGAGCCATTAATTAGCAATCTCCTTATGACTTGGGTTAAGCGGAAGTTTTAAAATAGCAACCTAGAGGAGGGGAGCTTAGTTGTTGGCATAGAAGGAGACCCCTAGGCTCACCTTATCCCTGGAACACAGCTAGATAACTATCGAATCATTCTGACTACCCAAGAAATGGACCTGAGGACCGACAGAACAAACTCCACAATAGAGGGAGAGAAGAGGCCACGTCACAGAAAGTAGGAGGTGCAGAGATGTGGTTTGGGGGAGAAACAGATGGCAGGTACGATGGAGGGGCGGGAGCCCTGGTTGCAGAGAAAGGTGAGAGAGAGTGAAGCAGATAGGGGATCACACAAGGAAAATACTTCCCTAAAGCCAGTGGCTGGGAAAACAAGAGGGGCTGATTTTCCTGAGACTTTGCAATTAGCGGGGCTTGAAGACTGGTGTTAGAAAGGTCAGTGGGCTTGGCTGGGATAGAGCCCTGAGGGTGCTGCCCAATCCTGGAGTAAAGGCAGGCAAGCAACCCTGGGACAGACGGCACGATCTGAGGATCACCTAAGGTGCATGGGGGGAGACTGTTCGCTTTTGTTGGAGCACATTTGTGAGAGATGGTGTTGGCAGAGTCACATCTCCTGGGACAAAAAACCAAGGGCGCCATTTCCCTCTGCCACCCCTCAGCATAGGGGTGGAGCCACCTGAGGTAAATAGCACAGCACTCACACCGGCTCCCTAAGCTCCTTACACCAAATGCCACTCCCCTGTGCTCTGCTGGGACTGCTTTTCTCCAGCAGGTGTGTCTCAGTCCCAGGGCAGCAGGCCCCTTCCCCAGAAGACCAGCAGAAATCCCTGTACACACCTCATTTACTGAACAGAGAGTTCTGCAAGGCTTCAGTTCTAGTGAAAGTAGCTTCAGGTCTCATTTAACAAGCAGACCAGAGCACACCTGGTTAAAACTCCCCACACTCTGACCAAGGTCCAAACACTGCCCACAGTAGGCAAGGGGACCCTCGGCAGATGCCTGGCCTGAAGGACAGAGCAGCCAAAACACAGCAGCAGAGTGCGCATGGCACACACCGGAGACACTCCTGTAAGTGCCAGGCCTTGGACACTATATGACCCCTTCCTCATAAGGCCATTACTGTCAGGACCAGAAAGCGTAGCAGGCTTTTCTAGAGGTCAGAGACTTTGAAAAAATGCCAAGATGGAGGAATTTATCCCAGATGAAAGAATTAATCCCAAATGAAAGAACAAGATAAGGTCATGGCCAGAGATCGAATCAAAACCCAATATAAGTAATATGTCTGATGGAGAATTTAGAGCCACGATCATAAGGATGCTCTCTGGGCTTAGGAAAAGAATGGAAGAATTCAGGGAGGTCCTTACCACAGAGAAAAAAGAGTTAAAAAACAATCAGTCAGAAATGAAAAAAATGCAGGGGTGCTTGGATGGCTCAGTCATTAAGCGTCTGGCTTCGGCTCAGGTCATGATCCCAGGGTCCTGGGATGGAGCCCCACATCAGGCTCTCTGCTCCGCGGGAAACCTGCTTCTCCCTCTCCCACTCCCCCTGCTTGTGTTCCCTCTCTCGCTGTGTCTCTCTCTGTCAAATAAATCTTAAAAAAAACAAAAGAAATGAAAAATGCAATAACAAAGATTCAAAACAGACTTGATGCAATGAATACAAGGATGGAAGAAGCAGGGAAACAAATTAGTGACTAGAAGACAAACCAATAGAAAATAATGAAGCTGAACAAAAGGATGAAGAGTTATGCAAGACGAGAATAGACTTAGGGAACTCGATGACTCCATCAAAGGTAATAACATTTGTATCATAGGAGTCTCAGAAGAAGAAGAGGGGGGCATAAAATTTATTTGAGGAAATAATAGCTAAAAATTGCCCAAATCTGGGGAAGGAAACAGACATCCAGATCCAGGAGGCACAAAGAACCCCCATCAAAACTGACAAAAGCAGGTCAACATCAAGATATATTGTAATTAAATTTGCAAAATACAGCAATAAAGAAAAAAAAAAATCCTAAAAACAGCAAGACAAAAGAAGTCCCTAACTTACAAGGGAAAACCCATAAGGCTGGCTACAGATCTCTCAACAGAAACTCTGAAAGCCAGAAGAGAGTGGCATGATATATTCAACAAGCTGAGTGGGAAAAATCTACAGCCAAAAATACTCTATCCAGCAAGGTTATTATTCAGAATAGAGAGATAGTTTCCCAGACAAACAAACACTAAAGGTGCTCATGACCACTAAACCAACCCTGCAAAAAATATTAAAGGGACTCTTTTTTTTTATTGTTCTGTTAATCACCATACATTACATCATTAGTTTTTGAAGGACACTTTTTTTTAACCTAGGAAATATTTATTGTACAAAATTTACATTTGTTGTATATAGTGAAAACATAGCAAAATAATCTTATGTTAATCCATTTTCTTTGAAGTTTTCTGTGAAAAGTAAAGATTTATTTCCTAATATATTCTCAGATAATATAACTTTTTATATAGTTATTAAACAGTTGTATTGGTAATAAGCATTTGGGACATAGGTATAAAACTGCAAACAGATCAAAACAGCACAGGGGGAAGACCACTGCCAAAGGGTAATCTCCATGAACCTGGCATTTTTCACTGCAAGGCAGATGCTGTGGGTCATCACACTGTATACATGGTTTGATTATCTGAAGCCATTCGTTAAGATACTTGAGTATTTTAATGAATCTTAATCTTATTCCCATTTACAACTGCACCAAAAACCATAAGCTACTTAGAAATAAACCTAACCAAGAGATTAAAGACCTGTACTCCGAAAACTAATAAACATTGATGAAAGAAATTGAAGATGATGTAAAGAAATGGAAAAACATTCCATGCTCATGGATTAAAAGAATAAATATTGTTAGAATATCTATACTACCCAAAGCAATCTACACATTCAATGCAATCCCTATCAAAATACCAATAGCATTTTTCACAGAGCTAGAACAAACAATCCTAAAGTTTGTATAGAACTACAAAAGACCTGGAAAAAACAAAGTAACGTTGAAAAAGAAAAGCAAAGCTGAAGGCATCACAATTTCGGACTTCAAGCTATATTACAAAGCTGTAGTGATTAAGACAGTATGGTACTGGCACAAAAACAGACACATAGATCAGTGGAACAGAATAGGAAACCCAGAAATGAGCCCATAACTGTATGGTCAATTAATCTTTGACAAAGCAGGAAAGACTATCTAATGGAAAAAAGACAGTCTCTTCAATCAAGCAGTGTTGGGAAAACTGGGCAGCAAAAGAGTGAAACTGGACCACTTTCTTATACCATACACAAAAATAGATTCAAAATGTATTAAAGACCAAATGTAAGACAGGAAACCATCAAAATCCTAGAGAAGAACACAGGCAGTAACCTCTTTGACCTTGGCCATAGCAACCTTTTACTGGATATGTCTCCTGACGCAAGGAAAACAAAAGAAAAATTAACTATTGAGACTTCATCAAAATAAAAAGCTTCTGCACAGCAGAGGAAATAATCAACAAAACTAAAAGGCAACCTATGGATTAGAAGAAGATATTTGCAAATGACCTATCTGATAAGGGATTAGTATCTAAAATCTATAAAGAACTTATCAAACTCAGCACCCAAAAAATAAATAATCCATTTAAGAAATGGACAGAAGAGATGAATAGACATTTTTCTCAAAGAAGACATACAAATAGCTAACAGACACAAGATGCTCAACATCACTCATCAGCAGGGAAAAGATGAGTTTCAAAACACTTTTCTTAAGGGATTATATAGTTAAGATAGCTCATGAACCAGAACTTGAAGGGCATTTGAATCTAGGTATCTCTGATTAGTTTTTAACAGATGCTTTCTTGCAGTTACTCAAAAGAACATACAATATTGTAATGCTTTGAAAACAAAAAACTTCTCATTTTGCTATCAACAATATCAGTGGTTCTTTAAAATCTGATGACTAATTAATTCACATTATTTCATGAAAATATATTTCCTAATTTTCAAAGAAAATCTTATAATGGTTAATTTTTAAAAACCGTCATAGTATCAAAGATAAAATAGATGTCAGATTGAGTCACAAAACTTTTGGAAATTCATCCCCAGCATTCTGACCTCCATTTGGCAGTGACATCATAATGTCCTAGCTAGTTACAGGATCAGCTGGGCAACAGAAAGGAAACTCTGAAGAGGAGCAGAAGATTACTGGATAAATTAATCATTTTCCCTATGAATTTTATATTGTTTATTTTTGTATCTGGGGTTTTTTCCTTACAGTACCCCAATACAACTTCCTATCGTAGTGGTGGTGAGTAAACATTTAAAGGTTTTACAGAAAGAGCAGATAAGAAAGATGACCCATTTTCCTAGAAAACTGGTATGTGACAGTTTTCTATAGAATGATACAAAGTTTATTATTGGAAATACGGCATAATTTACATTTTAAATCTCTGCCTCAAATCCTTTGTAGAAAAATGCAATTGAAAAAAAAGAAAGTAGTAAAAGAACTCAACATATTTCTTATTAACTTTGCAGATAAGATGTGGCTGTCTGGCTCTCCAAAAGAATATAAACAGGAACCGGAAATTAAGGAGAATACCCCTACTAATGAGAAAAATGGCAATTCTTATAAAGATATAAAACAATGTAAGTCTTTAAAGTTCATAGTAGCACATATACAAAAGCTGGTTATACTGGTTTGATTTAACATTTAAAAAACTCTATAATTTATTTCCTACTTCTTAAATTCTCATGTATCTTATAAATGTTTCAGTGTGTTAAATGAAATTCTTATTTTCTACAGCTTTTTTTCATGAGATGCTATGACGTTTTAACAAGGTTCTTTTGGTAATTTCCTATAAATAACAGAGTTCATCATGGCATTATGGTGATTTGCAATTGATCTAATTCTATGGTGAGTTAACCAAAATTTATTTGGAGGCGGGTATCAGTTTCCTAGGGCTGTAGAAACAAAGTACCACAAACTTAGTGGCTCAAAGCAACAGAAATCTATTCTTTCACAGTTCTGGAAGTCAGAAATCCAAAATCAAAGTTTTGATCATGCCATGCTCTCTACAAAGCCTCTAGGGAGGATCATTCCTTGCTTCCTCCAGCCTCTTGTAGCGCCAGGCATTCCTTGGCTGGTAGCACAATTCTAGTCTCTGTCTCCATCCTCACATGGCATTCCTGCTGTGCCTCTGTGTCCATCTCCCTCTTCTTATAAGGACACCATTCATATCCGATTAGGAGCCCACCATACTCCAGTGTGACTCCATCTTGACTAATTATATCTTCAATGACCCTATTTCGAAACTAGGGTGCATTCTGAGATTCTGGGGATTACGACTTAAACATGTCTTTTCTTGGGGGCGGGACACGAAACGCAACCCATTAACAAGATGACTTTAAGATGTTTGAAGGGTCCATCACACTTTAGTTTATTCATCATTACTCATATGGGCTTTCTTTCTGTGTCCTTATAAGGCCCACCACTCGTAAGAAACTCTTGTTAAAATAAAAGCAAATTAAGATTAAATCTAGTTATCTTGGGATCCTTATTAACATTCATCAAAGGAAAAATAGGAATACAATCAAGATATATATACACTCAAGTACTTTGATAATAATAATGCATAAGTTGTATTTCTCTTTTCTCTTTGGTGAATCAATGTCCTTCCTTTGTAGGTGAAAAGAAACACCTGATTCTTAGGTCAATTGCCAGATTTCATACTACCAAAGCCAGGGTCAGGAGTGTTACCTAATCTATCACCACTATCACCACCAGCCTTCTGCCTATGGTGTGCAAATGGTGCAGTCATTTCCCTTTCAGGATGTACCTCTGTTTTAAAATATCCAGAGGGTAAATAAACCAAGAGCCTGATGACTACTTTGATTAAAGAAAAAAATCTTTCTTACACACACAATATATACAAAACATAAGTGGGATCTTCCTAAGAAATTGTGTTATGACTTACTTTTCTCATTTAACAACTCCGGAGCTCTTTTCACATCTGCCTCATTATTTTTAGTGGATACATAGTATTCCATAAATCATGTCCCATAATTTATCCACTATTTTTTAAAGAATTAGATGATGTGCAGTTTTTCCCTTTTACATTCTTTTCATATACAGTTGGGTGTATCTCTCTTTGGATAGATATCAGGTAATGGGCATTGCTTAATAAAAAGTAAATCTTCAAAAATATTGATACCAGCAAATTGCCCTCCCAAAAGTATCTACCAATTTACATCCTCTAAGAATGCCCCACAATCTCACCTACAATGAATATTGTTAATCATATTTTGTGAATATAAGTGAGAAATTTCCATTAATGTTTTCATTTGCATTCTGATTACTTATGAAGGTGAGTATTTTTCTCTATATTTATTGGGTATTTTTATTTCTACTTCTGTGATTTGCCTATTCCTATCCATAGCCCCTTTTTCTATCAGGGTGTATTTTCATTTATTTGTAGGAGCTCTTTCTATGTTTAGTATATTAATCTTTTTCCTATAGTAAAAGTTAACAAGTGGGGCGCCTGGGTGGCTCAGTTGGTTAAAAGTTAACAAGTATTTTTTTCCCAGACTGTTGCTTACTTTTAAACCTGTTTTGGAAAAAAATTAAAAATTAAAAAATAAATGTTTTGGTATCTTAATCACAGAGAAAAATTGTAATTTTCTAAAATCAATTGTTGATTGATTTTTTAATAATTTCTGCACTTTATATTTTGGTTAGATAGTTCTTATTCAATTTAAATTCAAATTAAATTGTTTTCCTATTTTTTAAAATAATTTCATATTTTTATTTTTAACTCTTAGATCTTATATCGTTATCTTTACATATGAAATAAATTAGGCACAAAACTTTATATTTTTCAAGGAGGTTCGCCAAATGTCTAACACCAATTCCCTACTCATGTGAAACCCATTTAATATAATCTAAATTCTCATTTGAAATTGTGTCAGTTGCAACCTTTTTATTGTTTCTTTGATCTGTTCTTCCTTGTAAAAATACCAAAGTGTTTTAATTTTTATAGTTTTGTAACTCATAACATGCATGTTGGGCTTTGGTTTCCTTTTGTTATATTTCCCCATAGATCTAGTTCAGAAATTCCTCAAAAAACATGATACATTAATGACACTGTGTGTGTGTGCACGTGCCTGCATGGGAAGATGATTGAATATATATGTATGTATTAAACACACATATGCAGTCATGTATGTATAAAATTTTCTGTCATTTCACGAGATTTTGGAAAGAGTAGACATGTATATATTCATATGTCAATATGTCAGTGTGCCATCTTGATCCAATTTACTTTGACTCTGGTTGGGTGGATATATCCATTAGTTTTGAATTACAACTAACCCTCAATAATTTCTTCTTGGAATGTTATTTATTTATTTATTTATTTATTTATTTATTATTTATTTGACCGAGAGAGACACAGTGAGAGCAAGAACACAAGCAGGGGGAGTGAGAGCGGGAGAAGCAGGCTTCCCGCTGAGCAGGGAGCCTGTGGGGCTCCTTCCCAGGACCCTGGGATCATGACCTGAGCTGAAGGCAGATGCGTAACAACTGAGCCACCCAGGCACCCTCGGAATGTTATTTAGCATAAGGATACCAATTTGGCTTTTTCTCCATGAATTTTATTTTTACTTTATTTATTTATTATTTTTTTAAGATTTTATTTATTTATTTGAGAGAGAGAGAGAGCACAAGCAGGGGGAGCAGCAGAGGGAGAGGGAAAAGCAGGCTCCCTGCTGAGCAGGGAGCCCAATGTGGGGCTTCATCCCAGGACCCTGGGATCATGACTTGAGCCAAAGGCAAGCTTAACTGACTGAGCCACCCAGGTGCCCCATGAATTTTATTTTTAAACCTTGCCCCATTTCCTTAATTTATAGCTGAAGAATGTCTCAAAATCTTTATTGTTCTTTTCTCGGAATTAGTCAGTGCTTATGTTTTAAGAAAAAAAAATCAGGTGAGGAAAAATTTAAAGGAACAAGAAGTAACTTAGTTGCTGAAAACATTTGATCTTGTATTTCTAGATGTGTTCACAACGCAAAATGCAAATGGCAGCCAGTCTGAAATATCTGTGAAAGCAACAACTGATTTGCAATTTGCTCTAAGAAACTGTAAGTACTGAAAGTGACCATTGCAAATATGAAAAGCCGTTAAAGCAAGATTCCCAAACAGCAATAGAAAGTATCACATAGGAAAAATGTCTTAGTGGAGCAAGGGTCAGGGAATCTTAGTTCCTAAATAAGGAGACTCCATGTCCCTTGCACTGATAAAGTCAGAAGTCAAGGAGGTTCTTACATACCTTAGCCTCATATTTTTGGTTTTCATGGAAAGAAAAATAATGAGTAGATTTAGGGTTCTAGGAAATTGTACGTCTTTCTTAAACCCACATTTTTATTCCTTTCTACTTATACCTTCAACTTCAAATGTTCTTATTTCCTTTTTGCATCTTTCTACCAAGTGTAGTTAATTTGCTAGGTAAAACTGTTGCCATCATGTGACTTCAGAGGCCATTAAAATTCTCTGAAGGACATATCCATATCTTTCACCACGAAATATCAACAGCTCATCTCTGTGAAACCCATGAGCATAAAACAGAAGACAAAGAAAAGAGGATACAAGTAAACAGGGAAGAGAGAATGTTTCTGGCTCTAGCAGCTTCAATATTGGGAAAAGCCAGACTCAGTAATACCTAATTATTAATAAAGTTATTTGACAATAATGGAACATTTTGAGTAATTCTAAACCTTGGGACAGAAGTGAGGGACATTTCAAGGGCATATGTTCATTAAACGAATCACTCATGGGAATTTTGCTTGTACACAGCAAACATCATCTTGAGTTGTTTGGGACAAGAGACAGAGAGCCAGGTCTCCAACAGACTGAGGAACTCAAATTCCCTTAGGAGATGGATTATTGAGGACCATAGGACCAATGGAAGAAATTCTAAAACCCTAATTTCTATTCCCAAAATTCAGGTCCTCAAAGTATTGTCAAAGAAAGCTGGATTGGGATAAGAAATTGTTGCCCTTTTAAATGCAGGCTCTGGCAGAAGGAGATATACTAACATGGTAGGGACGTTCTAGAGGAGCAAGCCCCTCAAGGAGGTGGAATTCTCCAGAATAATTTTGACTAACAATTCTTTTAGTCCCCAGAACTGTGATGGGAAAATCCACACACTTTTCTCCAAGTATGAGGGATGCATAGCAGGGTTGAAGGATTACTTACCAATTTTGTTGGAGTCCTGCCTGAATCATGTCAACTCTGGTAACAGGCTCTTTTCCATAGCTTTCTTGCCAACAAGGCACCTGTCATGGTGCTGTTGGTAGGCTCAGTCTGAATCCATTCTGCCTCTCTGTAGAACTTCTTCTATAGAGAGATTGCCTGTACTTCGTGCGGAACTTCATTGACTCCCATATTAAACAAAATTAACTGAAATGGCCAACAAGGGGGGGTGGTGTGTGTGGAAAATGTCCCCCAGTCACACTCCAAATACACTCTTACTGACGTTCCTCCAGAAGATGGACACATTATAGACTGAGATATATACTAAATCAGGCCTGAAAACCCTTGATTTGTAGCCCCAAATCATTGTACCCAAAACTCTGTTTTGACTAGTTAACACGCAAATGTTTCCGACTTACAAGGATACTGATGTGCCTTCCTCTTCTGTGTTCTAACCCTGACTGGCAGCCAAGCTATCCGGGGCTGATAGGATCACTTCAAGTCCTGTTCAGGGAAACATCTGAAGCCAGTGTTCTCATCCAATACATCTCTTTTACCTCTAAAGAAAGCTTACAACCACCACCACAACCACCCCCAACACCCCCATCCCAGCTTTCCTCTCTTTTACAAATTATAGGGGTATTAATCCCCTCTCAGGCAACCCATTATCCCAAAACTTCATTCTTCAATGCCTTCTTCTTTCCCTTCCTTTATAATATCTCAGGAAAATGTCAACATCTTTCTCTTTTTTTCTTTTTCTTTGTTCCATTTTTTAGCTTAAAAAATGCCTAATCACAGATGCTCTCAATCTTTCTATATGCTGATAATCTGTTATCCCTTTTTGCAGATAAACTCATCAATGAAACAACTATATCTCATACTGGAAAAAGCAGTAGTGAAGAAAATTCTACAGAACCCTATGGGAAAAAAAATCAAAGTATTAAAAATTTCTGAACTGTAGTCATACTTGCAGCATATCACTATATGATTTAATTTATGTTTCACTACTCTGGGTGTTTCATAAAGTAATAGCATGCTTAAAGAATTTATACAGCTACAATTTGAAGTCACTCTAAAATCTTTTAAACAGTGAAAATCTGAGTCAATTTTTAGATTTATCTGATGGGGATAGGATGTGAGCTCTTTTTATTTTTATTTATTTTTATTTTTTATTTTTATTTTTTTAAAGATTTTATTTATTTATTTGAGAGAGAGAGAATGAGAGATAGAGAGCATGAGAGGGAAGAGGGTCAGAGGGAGAAGCAGACTCCCTGCTGAGCAGGGAGCCCGATGTGGGACTCGACCCCGGGACTCCAGGATCATGACCCAAGCCGAAGGCAGTTGCTTAACCAACTGAGCCACCCAGGCGCCCCGTGAGCTCTTTTTAAAATAAAATTTATTTTAATAAAATGTATTACATTTATATTTATATGAGATATATAAGTGTATTTTAATACATTTTAATATTATTTTTAAATAATAATGTAAAAATTTCTATCTGCTTGAGGAATAAATTTATCTCTAATTAGAGTCAATTTTTAGTGACTCAATTTTAATTTAAAATAACTGGGGGTTTGTAATGACAGGTTTCAAAATCAAAATCATCATTTTACTTTCCTGCAAAGAATATTGTTCCTTCTAAAATATTTGTATAACCATAACAACCCAGGATGGCTCTCCTCTAAGGCCTTGAATGAGTGGTCTAATTGAAGACAATGGACCTGTCATTACATGAAGCATCCAAGTATGTTTCTCATATGGTTACTGTGAATTAGTTTGCATCTTTAACACTGCTAAAACAAATAAAAATCTTAGTCACTTTTTTTGATATATTTAAAAATAGAGATCTCAACATGCTGGTGGTATTCCTTTCTAAAATATCTAGTAATTTACTGCTAGGCTTGGGTCATGTTCTAATTTCTTTTTTTAAATTTATTTATGTATTTTTTTTATGTTCCAATTTCTTAACCAGGCATTTAAATCTGAAATAATCTGACCATTGAGAAATGTTCAAGTTTCATTTCTGGTCACATTCTCCATCCATTATCTTCACTCCAGTCTACCTGAGGTTCTCAGAACTCACCAAATCTGCTCATGACTCAGTGGAATGATTTCACTCTTGCCTTGTTTGCCTGGCAAGCAATTTCTAGTCCTCTAAGCCTATACTGGAGCATCATCTCCCTTTCGAAGGGTTTCTGGCCTTTGCAACTAGAGTTAGGGCTCTCTGTGCATACCACTTGTGCGTTTCTATTGCCCCTGCCGCCCTCCCCTCCGTTATCCTGCATCATAATTAATAGTGATTCTTGTCTGCCTCCCAAACTGAGAGTGTGTTCCGTCAGCATAAGGGCTGCGTCTTCTTCATTTCTGAACTTTAATGCCAACCACAGCGTCTGGCACATGGTAGAAGCTCAAGGTATAACTGTTATATGACTAAACTAACAAGTGAATAAATGCTCTATCACAAATTTACTAAAGTGAACTTACCTTACTTAGTTATCCTGTTCTATTTTGTTTTTTAAACAGAACCAACCAAGGGTCCAAATGAGCCTGCATTTTGGACAATGTTAGCTAAAGGTAAACTCATAGTAGTTAGGTAGCTGGGAAAATGTTTTGGTTTTCTAAAGTCTTATGTAAGAAAGCCAAGATCAGTATAAATACTTCTAATATTAAGAATTAATAAATCAACATTCTGCTGCCATTATCACGTGTAATAGCAAATGCAAAACAAACCCACAAAACTGATTGTGTTGCACACTTTCCTGTTCTCTCCCCCGAAAGTTTACTCTCCTATAAATGTTGCAATCTTGTCATTCAATTTATTTATGATTAAAAATTTTAAATAAGGCTCTTACTCAATGTAGTCCCTTTTTGTGTTTGGAGCAGTATGCATGTAAGCACATGGAGATACGTGAATAAATGCAAAGTATATATCAAAATATATGCATGTATAAAGTAATGCATATATCGTAAACATATAAGCATACATGTGTAGATGTAATGTGCATGTCTTATATATGCACATAAATGTATATGTAGATGCACACATGTATAAATGTAATTCATGTAGCACACATATATGCACGCTTGTAAACACAAAATATATACCATGTCCAGTTGATTCCCATTATTTGCAGGGTTTGTATTTCTGAATTTACCTACATTTAAAATATATTTGTAACCTCCCAAATCACTTTCATGGTCATTTGCAGAGATGCACAGAGCAGCAAAAAATTTTAATTGCCTGACACTCATGTTCGAGTGGAGGTAGAACGAGGCAACACTCTGCCTTTCTTCTGCAGCTCTTAGACTGTAATTAGCGTCCTTTTTGTTATCTATTTAGTGCTATGTGTTTTGCATTTTTGTGCTTTCAGTCAGTGATTTTGCTAATTAAAATGGCCCCCGAGTGTAGTATTAAGGTGCTGGTTAGTGTTCCTGAGAACGAGAAGGCAGTGATATACCTTATGGAGAAAAATATGTGTCAGATAAACTTTGTTTAGGCTTGAGCGATAATGCCATTAATCATGAATTCAATGTTAATGAAGCAGCAATATACATTAAATAAAGTATCTTTAAATAGAAACACACATCAAGCAAGTTATGTATTGATTGGTTGATGAAAACATTGTGACCAGAGGTTCTCAAGAACCTAAGCTTGCATTTCCCCCAGGAGCAACAATTCAGTATTCACGAAGTCAGTGTTCCTGCGAGGTGACTTTACGGAGCATAACTGTCATGAATAATGAGAATAAACTCTCTATATTAAAGACACACACACAGTAATTTTTGTAAGTGAATTTTGTTTACCATAACCCCAATTTATTGTCTTAACAGCTTTAAATGCAACAACAGCTGAGGAGATTGAAGAAAAAGATCAATTATTTCGCCCAATTCCAAGTAAGAACAAAATACTTCAGTTAAATGGATGCATAAGTGCTGGCACACATTTCAATGTGTGACTTCACAGCGTGACGATACTGTTTTCCCTAGTAATGTGGAATGTATGTAAAAGGGTAGCGTGGTGGCTAACGTCATTTCAGAGAGGACATTTGCTGTTTTAAAAAGCGATTGTCCCTAAACATTATTCTCCAGTTGCCACATATGCAGAGGGATGTTTTCATTTTCTGGTTTTGTGACTTCTATACCTAAAACAGATAAACCAAACAGGAGTAGGCAAGTGAATCGTATCTATAACGCAGTTTTTAATTGATAGACTCTATTTTCAGAGCAGTTTTAGGCTTACAGAAAAAAATGAGCAGAAAGTACAGAGAGTTCTCCTATATCTCCCCAACTCAGTTTCTCCTATCATTCTCATCTTGCGTTGGTTTGGTACGGGTTTTACAATGTAGGAGCCAGTATCCATATGTTAGTATTAACTAAAGTCCATAGTTTACATTAGGGTCCACTCCTTGTGTTGCACAGGTCTGTGTGTTTTGACAAATACATAATGTCATGTGTCCACCATCACAATCATAGAGTAATTTCACTGCCCTAAAAATCCCCTGTGCTCCACCTATCCACCCCTTTGTCCCTAATCCCTGGCAACCACTGATCTTTCCACCATCATGATAGTTTCGTCTTTTAAAGAATGTTATATAGTTGGAAATATAAAGTATGTAGACTTTCACCCTGGCTTCTTTTGCTATGCATTTAAGATTCCTCCATGTATTTTTGTGGCTTGATGGCTCATTTCTTTTTATCACTGAATAACATTTCCTTGTGTGGATATACCGATTTATCCATTTACCTACTGAAGGACATCTTGATTACTTCCAATTTTTGGCAATAATGAATAAAGCTGCTATAAATATTCATGTGTAGGTCTTTGTATGGACATAAGTTTTCAACTCTTCTGGGTAAATATCAAGAATTGTGATTGCTGGATTGTGTGGTAAAACTATGTTTAGCTTTGTAAGAAATTACCAAACTGACTTCTAAAGTAGCTATACCATTTTGTATTCCCACCAGCAATGAATGAGAGAATTCCTGCTGCTGAATGCAGGTTTTATTACAATTTTCATTCATGGATTAGTTATATTTATATGAGTAAAAGAACTCCTGATTTCAACAGAAAATTTCACAACAAGGCAATATATTAATTTACCCCAAACCTCTGTCCTAAAAATAAACTATTGGGAAAAAAAAAATAGCATCTGGTGATACATCTAAGGCCTGACATCTCTGTTCTGCATTGGATTATTTGACAAATATAGCCATTTGCCTTGCAGGGTTTTAAGAAAATCGAGTGAGTCTTTGTTTAGAAAAATTATATATAGGAATGACTAATACTGTGTTACTTTAGAAGTATTTTGTCTTTCCAAGTAATTAAATTGAACATGATTAATTTTTTATCATGTATGGAGCACATATTACATGCCAGGTCCTTTATATACATTATTATGTCAGTCCTTACAGCAACTCCATGAAGTTGGGATTATCTCCATTTTACAGATGAGGGAGGGAACTGAGGCTTAGAAACCTGTCCTAGCTTGTAATTAGCTTTCTCATGATTTCTAGTGGTGGGGAATTCCAAACCCTTCTCTAGTTTTGACCATCACCTTGAAAAACAAAATGTACTATAAGCACATCTCTTTACAAAAATCCTTTTAAGGAGTAGCAGAGCAATTCAGGAGCACAGACCCTCTTAACATAATTTGTTTGATTATTCCCCAGAGAATCTGCCTCAAAGTCAAGATAACAGTCACTGATAGCTGTATACATTTCACTCTTCATGGTCTAAGATCGCACTTTGACAATTACAGAATCAGGGAATACACATATGTGAGCTCGCCACTGCTTATCACCAAAACACCATGACCTAGAAAATAATGAAAACCTTTGGAACTTTTGGGTGGGAGAAAGTTGGGGGAAGAGAGAAATATGAACATGGTCATTTCAAGTCACCATTAAGTAAATGTCTATTAAGCCAGAAAGAAATTCAGGAAAATGTAAAATGTGGCAGTAAAGATGTATTTTCATTAATAGATTTAGTAAAAAGACCTTCGACATCTCTGGATCTGGACATGATTTTTATTATCTAACTTTAGAAAGAAGTAGATTCTCATTTCTTTTTTAACATCAAATACACTAGGGTGATCTCAGTAATAAAATAACAGATGCAGTTCTTAAACTTCATGGAGAAATCATCTGGTACACCATCCTTTTAGCATCAGAGAAAAATCAATGCAGGTCCCAACAGTAAAAGGGTATCTTTCTCTTCTGAAAGATGAGGCCCTGGTATGTAAGTTCGTCACATTTTTAATAGTCATCTCTTCAGAGTCTTGAAATGGTCTTTATTAGTCAGGCAGGAAGATTGCTGTAGACACATTTGAGCATCTGGTAACCTGATTTTGAAACCAGATTTTGCCACTTCCTCGCTATGTGCCATGGGCGAATTTATAAACTTCTGTGATCCTGTGAAATGGAGCTAAGAACAGCTCCTCCAGGACTATTGTGGTAGTTCAACAAAACAAGCAGAGAGTACTTAGTCCCAGGGAGTAGCCTATAGTCTTCCTTGCATTGCATGAGACAAATGAGGGTGCACAGTGAATACCCTGGATGCTGAAGGCTTCTCTTCATTGCTTAGCTCTCTTTACTCATCCAGGAAAACATGCTGGAAACAGTTACTCTTTTCCATTGCATTTTCTTTGTTTCTTCTCAGACTCTGATTTGAATGCTACAAATGAAGACACCCTGATCAAGCTACAGGAAATCAAGTTAAAATTAATGCTGGGCATCTCGTTGATGACCCTCTTCCTTTTTGTTATCCTCTTGGCAGTCTGTAGTGCCATGCTGTACAAAGTGAAGACACTTAAGTAAGTCCGCAAACCTCCGGAGTCTTTGGAAAATGCATGATGTGAAGCTCTCCCCCTCCTTTCTTTGGTAGATTGTTTAGGCAGTGTGGCTCCCAAATCTTTAAGATCTCGCGCTGGGCTCCATTTCTCCTATTCAGAAAGGAGCATGGGGCTGTCTCTCAGGGAGAATTTTTCCCCAGCATATTAAATAGTCATCTAGAGATAAAAGTAACACTCATCAATTGGAAAGGATATAGAGAATCTAGGTATGCATTCTTTTTTGCTAGCCTTGGATCAAAAGGGCTATGAACTCTGTTCTAAACAGCACATCTGCTTAGGGTCTAACATTTTTCATTTATTTATATGGTGTTGTACCAAGTAATTGGACAGAATTAATATGTTATTTTAATTTTTGTGATGCTTTTCTAAATTGAGTTGAGCTGCAAATGTATGTAATTAAAAACAATTCTTGATACATGTTTTCTTTTTCAGTTATAAAAGTAGACATCAGACTGAATACACCGTCAACCCAGAGCTGGCGACTCTGTCTTATTTTCATCCATCAGAAGGCATATCAGACACATCTTTTTCTAAGAGTGCTGAGAGCAGCACGTTTTGGGGCACCACTTCTTCAGAAGTGAGAAAAACAGACACACAGTCAAAATCTAGAATGACGGACATTGTTTCCATAGCCTCAGATGATACAGGTGGGAATGAGGAGTCAGATTTAATTCAGAGTGAGGAACCAAGCGAAGAAACACCCACTGATGAATAGATGACTTTAAGTTTTTGTCAGAAAAGAAGTTTCTTTGTGACTCCATTAAGGTCATGATTTGGAAACTGCTGAGAAACTTAAATTTTCTGGTGCCTGAAAAGGAGGACATATTCAATAAAATTATCTCAGCCATAAAAATTCTATCATGGAAAAAATACAAGAAAATAATTTAAGGTGTGGAAAACTCATCCAGTAAAAATAATCCTGGACAGTGACTTATGAAAATTATTCACTGTAGGCCGGTTAACATTAAAATGAGGACATTTAGATATCTATCTTATGGGAGGGCATTTTGGGGACTTTCAGGGTAATCACCACTACCTACACCCCCTCACCAAAGCAAAAAGAACACACTTCTTTGTGTTTTACTGGCGAAATAGTTATGCCCTATGAAGAAATGAAACTAAATTAGTACTAGAGACTCCTAGCATTCTTTTCTTTTAATTTTTACTTTTTAAATTTGTATTTTACTTATATTCAATTAATTAACATATAGTGTATCATAGAGGTACAGTTCAGTGCTTCATCAGTTGCACATAATACCCAGGGCTCATTACATCACATGCCCTCCTTAATGCCCATCACCCACTTCCCCATCCCTCCACCCACCATCCCTTCAGCAACCCTGTTTGTTTCCTATAGTTAAGTCTCTTATGGTTTGTCTCCCTCTCTGATTTTGTCTTATTTTATTTTTCTCTCCCTTCCCCTATGATTCCATGTTTTGTTTTTTTAATTCCACATATGAATGAAATCATATAATTGTCTTTGATGTATTTGCTTAGCATAATACCCTTGCAAGTGATAAGATTTCATTTTTTTTGATGGCTAAGTAATATTCCATTGTGTGTGTGTACATACATCTTCTTTATTCATCTGTCAATAGACATCTGAGCTCTTGCCATCATTTGGCTATTGTGGACATTACTGCTATAAACACTGGGGTGCAGGTGCCCTTTCAGATCCCTACAAGATTCCTAGCATTCTTGTTTAAAAGTCATCGAGTTATCAGTCACTTATGAGGCCATCCATCCCAGGAGTATTTCAGTTTCAAAGACCAATGGAATATGAATATTGTTTCCCTTTGAGGAATTAGTTTCAACTGGAAGGATTTTGGGAATATGCGTCAGATCGTTTGTGGATATGTGTGGAGCTGGGGGTGGGGGTAGAGAACATAGGTTTTATCGCCTTCGTAAATCCTCACCTACTTTATGCTAGGCGGTTTGGTACATCACATCACACTGAAAGGCACGTTTCTTTCACAGATCAAGAAATGAAAAATCAGGTAAATCAGATACTCTGCCTAAGATCACCTGCTGGAGAGGGGCAAAGCTAAGATGTGCTTCCAAAGCAAGGTTCTCTCTGTGATCCATGAAGGTTACTAGTCAAATATAACAAAAGTCAAAGGAGGTTGTCAGGAGCAAGGTAGGCCTCACATAGGGCAGGAGATTCCTTAAGGGTCCTTTTAGCTCTTGGGAAATTGCTTTCCCTACTTCTAGCTTAGGTCTCTATAAACCTTCCCCACGGAGGACAGACGGACTCTCTACACTCACCTGCCAGGTCCCCTACCAACCATTCTCAGAGTCATTTGCTCCGTCTCTGATTTCCGCCCTGACTCCAGCCCCAGTCTCACCATTGGTTGCAAAAGCTCGGAAGCTCCGCCTTTGAGTAGCTATGGACTATATAAGACTGACCCTTGAGGGAAAAGAAGTGGCCCGGCAGCTCACCTCAGATCTAGCTGGTAGTGGGCAGAGTTCCTGAGCCAGTGGGGGTGATCTTGAGCAGTGGCCCATGCTACCCTCTGCGGGTTACTTTTGCCATTTTCCGTGCCCTTTTGACGGCACCGGGGGTCTGTGCCAGCGTTTGTTTTGCCAGTTCAGACACCAGGACAAGCGGTGGGAACGGAGTGAGGCAGGTGGTTGCAGCTGCTTGGGAGTACTCGAGGTGCGGAGGAGCCTTGTTGAATCCACGGGTGAGAAAGAGCTCGTGGAAAGAACGTCAGGTGGGCTTGAGGAGGGATTGACTACCAACCATTCCCACCTGTTTTCTCCACCCACCCTTGAGAGGTGTCGAGAATTTCCTTGATCAGAAATAGGTGTAAGTCACATTTCAATCACCCAACTTCTCTCCAGTACTTAAAAAAGTATTATAGAGTGAGAAAGTTAATCACTATAGCATTACTATGGCTAAACTGGCCCAAAGAGATGTTAACCATATTTTTAGAAATTGTCTTCTCATCAGTGGAGATAGCTGGCAGATACCATGTAACGTGCAGTCAAGTTATGGTGGGGGGGGGTGGTTGAGGAACCAAGTTGTCCCAGAGTCCCCAAGACTAAATCTCCCCCCATCACACCCCCAGGATCAGGAGCCTTAAGTGCCAACCTTTATGCTTTCTCCCGTGGTAAGTATGTCCTGAGATCTGCCAAACAGAAAGGGTGCTATGGGGGTTCTAACTGGGAGCGTTTTTCTCAGGCCTTTTGGGTGGTCGCAAGATTCCCGGAACCTGGGGGAGGTGGGGCAGTAATGTTTGGGAAGATGGAGTGGGCTGGCTGTCTTAAGAACCTCTCTTCCCGGGGTCGGGAGAAGGGAGCACCTCCGCCACAGTAACCAAGCGCTGTGCGCACCCGCCCCCCTCTACGTGAGTGGCTCCGCCCGCAGCTGCGCGCGGGGCGGGGCCAAAGTCACGTGGTCAGAGGATCGGCGAGCCGGGCGCTGAGCAAGCGGTCTCCTTGCTGTGAGCTGGCAGATGCCAGCTCTTGGAGCGCGGGATCCTAGAAAGGCGTGCACAGGTTTGCTGGCTGTGAGATGGACTTGTGTGGTCTTCTCCTCCCTCCTTGCCACCCATCCCCATTGTGGAGTTACTATAGGGGTTTTGTATGCTCTGGTGAAAGGAGATAGGGTAGCACCGCCTTTGGAGCAGAAAGTATTTACAATCCAGAGGAACTCCTCTCAGTCACTTCTAACCTGAGCGAAGATTGTTAACGTGTGCCTTCAAACTTCAAAATCAGCTCCCTAAATGTAGCTTCTGATGAGAAAAAAGGTTTTTTTTAACTGGTGACATGGAGAGAAAGTATAATCTCCCTATTTTTTTTCAATAGCGCCACCAAAGCAGTGCCTAAACAGCCTTTCCGGAATCAAGGCAACCAAATAAAACCCAGCTTATGCTAAAATGCAATTCTGGCTGGTTATCCAGAGGTTAGTCGCCTGCCCAAGTGTATTTAAAGGGAAATTTGATCCAGGCGTTTGTTTGGATCCTAGGATAATTCTCATTCTTGTGCTTGCCTTTTGCCTTCTCCCTCCCTCCTCCACTCAAATGCCACACACTTCTGTAACACATTGTTTTAGATTTCAGCAGAGTTAATTTCTTAATAGAAAACGAAAGGCTGTTGAGCCAAGACAGTGCTCATTGTGTTAAGAAGAAGCATGTGTGTGTTACCAAAACATGGGGCTTATCTAAAATAAATTCAGAGTTTCAAAAATTGGGACCCATCTGAAATCTGAAATCTCTTAAGAGAGAGGTGTGTAAATTATCCCATAAATGACAGAGGAAAGTGTATCTTGAAAAGAGGGAAGAAACTTGTGATTTCTTTAGTTAAAAGTCAGGAAGGAGCGGCCAGGTGCTGTGAACAGTCATTACTGCAAGGCTTCTCTCTTGTTACTGTCCTGGTTTTTCCTCAGGAGCGTGAATCCAAAACTGCTCTGGAGTTTTGTTCTATTGACTGAATTTTTTTTTTTTAAGATTTCTTTTATAATGTATGTTGGGGAGGGGGTGTTTTATGTTTGAGGCAATCGGTAAATTACCAGGGACCTCAATGAGAATTTTGAGGCCCATTGAATTTAGGAGAGACTGGTGCTTTAATTAACTTTTTCTTGTAACCAAGATGTATTGGTGTATGAAACTATGTGCAGTTCTGTGTAAGTCGCATTCAGCTATTTGAACTCTTCAAATTGTCACTGGGTGGTAAATAATAAGGTGAATGGGGTATATCCAAACTGTATCACATTTGACACAGTTTAATAATTTTGTGTAAACCTGGCCTGCCCCACTGATATATGATCACTCTAGTAATGAGGCACGGATGTTATTTAATCAGTCATGGAGATGGGCTTGACATTTGAAAAACTTACAGAGAGCTAGTCCTTGACTTCTCATTCTAAGAACCACTTGTGTGCTAATGGCTGGGTTTGGAGGAGTTAATGTCCTATTGATAGTAAACTACCTGTCCAGGATATTCTGGAGTCTGCATTTCACCTGAGGTGATTTTTAAAGATAGAACTCATCTTCCATTGACAAAACTAGGCACAACTATGGAAGAACTGGAGAGGCTCAACAAAGAAATTGAATCTGTCAAGACTGAGGTTGAAGAAAAGCAAAAGAGGCTCTCCAAGTTTACTTTAACGCTTGAAGAACTACCACGAAGCCACACTGCCTCGAGTGACACAAATTTGAGGCAAGATTTTCTTGAATATAATAGCCTTCTTCCAAAGGAAAAGTGGAATGAACCATCAAAGAACAAAGAGAGTCAGCCTAGAAAGTATGTGCTGGACCACAAATGTCCAGCAACAGATCTTGAATATGATCCCTTGCTCAATTATTCTGCAGGGCTGCTTGGCACATCGAAAGCCAGGCAGGATGAGAATGATAGACAGCACCTCTGCCACTTGAAAAAATCTGTGGGGGAAAATTGCCACAAGTCCCAGGAGAGCCAAAGACCTTATGTTTCACCAATAAGAATTACGATAAATCTTCCAAGAATCTGATGAAGATGACCTTGTAATGGATGTACCTCCAGTCATGCCTATTTCTAAAAAGTCTAAACCTTTGAGAGGTTTCAAATATCAGAATATGGACAAAAGGTTACATATAATGTCCTCAGAGGAGAGAAATCTTCAAATTAGTGGCACAGAAGTGGAAAAACTAGAGAAAACCCAACTAACCACACAAATAGATGATGGTAACAAATTAGAACCACCAAAATGGCTCATGCAAGGCTCACTAGATATTAAAAGTAACGTAAACTTGTATGGTGTTAAAAACCACATTTCTAAGACGGGAAGCTTTGGTGGTGAGAAAAACTATGTCCGTGTTTCAGAAGAAAGCATACCTTGTGCACCTCTCAGTGACAAAGAAATACAGAACAGAATTTGTAATGAGAGTTATCCACGGAGCAAAAAATACGTAAAAACAATTTATGTTGCTCAAAATGAGGAAAATGAATGTTGGTATTCAACCCAGCCCCAAATCTCTTACTCAGATGAGTGTGCAGAAGACAAAGTGCTGAAAAGACAAGACAATAGTCAGGAGTTCACTACTTTTGAAGACAGCAAATTAGTTGAATTTGATTTTTGATAAGGAGCATACTGAAGAGGACACTCCCTCTGATTCAGATGACACTATGAAGGAATGTCTTCGAATTTTCACTGAGTTCACAGAAAGTAAAGCTTGTAGAGAGACTACTAAACAGGTCAGTTTTTTTTTTAATCCTTTTCCTAAATTTAAAGGAGTTTCCCTTAAATACATACTCTATTCTGAACTCTAGAAATATTAATTATATAACATTTATATGATATATATTCTAATACTTGTGATCAGTAATATATTGGAATGACAAGGGAAAAACCTTGATAATTGGCTGGATATAGTGTTTTGTAGACTTCACAGATTCCAGAGGCCATAGTAGTACAAACAGCAATTTATAGTTGATTTCCCAACTTAGAGAAGTCTTCTATAGTAGTTTATGCATGTCAAGTGATTCAAATTATTTTTTTGTGAATTATTTCTTAATAAGTTGCCCCGTATTTGTAGCTTGAATTCCTGTGGCTTTTCAGGAAAAATGCTAGATTTGCCTTTATTCTGCTGAAATTGGATAATTCTTATCTTTTTCCCACTAGGCTTCAGGAAAGCAAATGGAATTTGAGGTGTTGTATTATCAAAACATTTCTGGACCAAAAAAGAGAATTGCACACATTGCCAAGTTTGATGTGAGTTATTTAGTTCCTCCCTTGTGGGGCACATTATTTTATAAAGTGCATGCCTTGTCATTTTGAGCTTTAAGTATGTTCCATTACTTACTGTCTTGTTATCCACCTGGGGGCACAAGTGGACACTCAATAAGTTGATTCCTACTTGTAAGCATTTTCTGCATCCTTCATTTTCTCCCCATTATATAACATTTTCATTAAAAGCAGGTATGTTGTTAATGCATAGCTTTTTAACTATAAATTGCTATGGTCGATCCTCATTATTTCCAGATTCTGTATTTGCGAATTCACCTATTGAAGTTAATTTGTAACCTTAAAATCAAGACTTGTGTTTATGTGGTCTTTTGTCAGCCAGCATAATGGCCAAAAAAAAAAAAAAAAAAATTTGCCTCACATGCGCATTCCCAGCTAAGGTTGAACAAGGTAATACCACCTTCTTGTTTCAGCTGTCCTACTGCTAACGTACGTCCTTTTCTCAATCTATTTAGTGCCACGTTCTTTGCATTTTTGTGGTGTTTGTTGGTGATTTTGCTGGTTCAAGTGGCCCCCAAGTATAGGGTTGTCTAGTGTTCCTGAGATCGAGAAGCCTGTGATGTGCCTCACAATGGCAATGAGTTGGATAAGCTCTGTGTAGGCATGAGTTATAGTGCTGTTGACCAGGAGTTCAATGTTCATGAGTCAGCAATATATACTAAGTAAAGAGTCTTTAAACAGAAACACACATAAAACAAGGTTAGGTTATTGACTGGAATGGGACAGGAGACTCTCTTGAACCTAACTCTGTGTTTGCCCTAGGAGCCATGGTTCAGTATTTTCCGATTCGTTGTTAGTGGGACTCCGTAGAACAGCAAGTGCTGTGAATAAGGGGAACGAACTGTAGATTTTCAAAGTCCTTTAAACCTCTTGTAACATTGTATGTGCTGAAGTTCTTTGACATTCCATGTAAGGAAGTTAAGGAGGCAGTGCTGTGAGAAGTATTCCTTTATCACTTTTGGGTTAAAAAGTGCCATTTAACCAACCCTATTTCTCGGCTCTATTCTCTGTATTACTGTATTCTCTGTATTACTTGGACTTCTGCTTGGCATAAATAGAGTTTGTGCTTCCAAGTCCCAAATAAGAACCTGGATTCTGGTTCTTTGCAGAATAGTTAGATGTCCTTGGGCAAGTTATTTAATTTCTCTGAGCTTCATTTTCTTTATCTGTGGAATGGAGATACGGAGTATGGAGTCAGATATATAGGTACCTACTTAAGTAGTTTCTTTCCCCTTCTCTTAGGAAAAAATTTTTGGAAGCTAATATTTTCACTTTTCCCCCTTAAAATTTTTTTTCCTGCTTAAATTCTCAGAAATGGAAATAACAGGACAAAGGAAGATAGAGTTTTAACATTTTAAAAGTATGTTGCCATATTACCTTCCAGAAGAGTTGTAACGAGGTACAGTCCTATAGGGGTTTCAGGGTTCCTGTTCTCCAAATCACCAAAAATGGGTGTTATTAAAAAAAAAAAAAAACCTGTCAGTCTGGGTGAAATTTTATTTCCTTGTTTTGTATGACATTTCTTTTGTTACTAATCAAGCTGAACATCCTTTCTGGCGTTGTTTTCTCTCGTACTGGATGTTGCTGTAGAAAAGTCTGAGGCTAGCCTGCTGTTTCTCCCTTTATGCGTCACTGATACTTTTGCCTGGTGACCTAAAGAACTCCTTCCTTCAATTCCAGGACCTTTGGTAGGATAGGTCTTCCTCTTCGCTGTTTTATTCACATTTTTGCCTGCATACAAAGTTAAGTGTCATTTTCATAGGAGAATTAATGTGTTCTCTTATTTCAAGAAAATTTTCTTGTATTATATGCTTAAAAGGTTCAATTTTCTTCTCAGTTTATTTCTGGGAATACTCCATTTACATGTGTGTTTTATTACATGGGGTATTATAAATGTAGTCCATTTCAAAAGCCTCTGTGCAGAAAGGGAAAGTGAAATGATGAGTCTTCTCAAATTTTAAAATCATTTCTCTGTGTTTTCTGTTGATGCTTTCTAGGTTCCAACCAGTAAAGAGATCATTAGCCCATTGAGGGAGACCGTTCCCCCACTAATTAGTCACCCTGCAATCCTTCGGGCCCAACAAGAGGCAGTGCAGATAATGGCTGACATAAAGAGTGGGCAGGCTTTTCTTGCTGCCCCTTCAGAACAAAAGAAAATGATATTTGCGTGTCCGATCTCTCAGACCCATAGGAAAGCCTCAGAAGGTATGAGAAAAATCAGTTAAATGGAATTTTACCTTATTTTTTTTTTTTTAAAGATTTTATTTATTTGACAGAGAGAGACACAGCAAGAGAGGGAATACAAGCAATGGGAGTGGGAGAGGGAGAAGCAGACTTCCCGCTGAACAGGGAGCCCGATGTGGGGCTCCATCCCAGGACCTAGAATCATGACCTGAGCTGAAGGCAGATCCTTAACGACTGAGCCACCCAGGCGCCCCGGAATTTTACCTTATTTTAAAAAACCTTTCCTATGAAGTCCACATATTACCGATTATAGTTGAGTCGCTGACACGGAACTTTATGTGAAATAATATGATTAGCATGATAATTAAATTGTTTATGCTATTTATCCCTGAGTGCTAAGTCATAGAGGTAATATTTTGCAAGCATGTCTATGTGGAGTGAATAGCTTTATAAATTGTCTAAATTTGTTCTAGATTCTATTGGGATTATCTATTGGGATTTTTTTTGTGTTTACATTTTGTTTCAAGAAAAGAATAGTCTGTAAAGGAAGTATTATGAAACCTTGAATTGATCATTAAAATAAACTCTAATCATCTGAGGCTAATGCCATTAAAACTTACCTTTTTTTTTTCCTTGTTCATTAAAACTTCTTAGAAAATTCACTTACATCAAACAGCCTTCATCTGGATGTGGTTCTATCAAGGGAAAAGCCAACTGCAAAGCCAAGCAGATCACACATTCCTATGAAAAATATTGCTACTTTTCCTATAAAGGTATTATAAACTAAGTCTGAAGACCAGAATTTTATTTCTAATAACCAGCTTTCCTGTATATACATAGAGCCCCTAGGAGAGTGCTTCTATTATTTTTTTCTGGAGATCCCTTCTTCAGATAAATGCCAGACCCCAGAGAGAAGTTTCAGCTTCCAGTTATTTTCATTTTATGATGGGATTTGTGTCTGCGTGTCACATTCAGCTATTTTGTTGATCCTGTTCTTAGAAATATTAGGCATATTTTTAGATGTAAAACCTCTGTGGCTTGGACGAATTTAAGACTCCTACAGTTTTTTCAAAGGAAAGTTTCACATTGGAATATACCTTTCAAGAAACATCCAGTGAGGGATGTCCATGTGTATGTATATGAAGGGGTGGGGGAAGCAGGCAGACCTTCAGTAAATAATGCTAGCAGTGATACGGTAGTATAACCTTCCCTCTTTAGTTATTTTTCTCCTATTTGTGGAAATTACTTTTTTTTTCTGTTTACTAAGTATTCTTCAGCAGAAAACTACCTGTCAATTTTAAGGCTTTCTCCCTCCAGAGAAACATCAACAACTCCAGAGAAGTGTAACATTGGCTTCCCCCTTCCCAAAGTCAGGCAGATTAACTGATTTTAGAGCTCTCATCGTCTTTATAAGTTCTTCAAAAGGCATGCTAAAATTTTTGATAGCTGGCATCATGTTAATATTGAGTAGGCACAAATCCTTCATAAATTTTATTTAAGTCTGAGCATTTTTCTTTGTGAAATGGTAACTGACATTGGGGCCTGTATTGGTTTTAAGAATGGGTAAGTGACAAACATTCCTATTTGCTGAGTGGAGGACCACATCAGAGCTCGAAGATTCCAGGTGTGGGAAGTCGAGAGAGGAATTGAGTGCTCAGGTCAGCTACAGTGGGGTACACACAGGGTGCAGCCCTGACTCCACAGTCTCATGGCAGACTTTTGTGAGTGCAGGCCATTTTATGCCTTGTATCATTCTATTTTTAATGAATTTGAAACTTGAAATTATTTTTTAATCTAACTGCTATAGAACTTACCTGAGAGAGTTTTACTTCTTTCATACATATAGTAAGAATGTTAAACAAAATACATGTTTTTCTTTTCTCCCACCAACAATTCTGTATTTAACAAGATGCCGAAATACAAGGCGGCTCATCGGAAGCGGGCTTTGGTCACACCAGAAGCCTCTTCCAAAGTCCCTGAGGAAGGAAGACAATGCTATGTCAGCCTCTTTGTTGAGAAGTATTTGCGAGTTTATAAAACAGAGGATGAGGCTCTTAAGAAGGTCAGTACTGAATAGTAAAGTATATCTGAAGATACACATACTTTGTGACTATTACATTGAATAAAAAAACTCACGGGGCACAATTAACAAACAACTTCATTAATTTTCTTTTCACTTCTTTTTCAAAACCAGGCTGTGGGACCAGTTCCTGGAGGACTTTACTGGTCTTCTTTTTTTTAAGATTTTATTTATTTATTTGAGAGAGAATGAGAGATAGAGAGCACGAGAGGGAAGAGGGTCAGAGGGAGAAGCAGGCTCCCTGCTGAGCAGGGAGCCCGATGTGGGACTCGATCCCAGGACTCCAGGATCACGACCCAAGCCAAAGGCAGTCGCTTAACCAACTGAGCCACCCAGGCGCCCCTTTTTTTAAGTTGTGAAGAGTATCCTGGTGACTCTAGTGATAAAAACTGGCCTAGTCCCATACTTTTCTTATCAAGGCCAATAGTATATTAATCTGAGTAGTGTCTCCCCTCCTTTATATAGCGCATATACTGTTGAGTGAACCACAGTCCCCACTACTCCCTATTATATACATCTATTTACTCCTATTTAAGGGCCAGGCCTGGTCTCTTGGAGGCATTTGTGTTTGCAAATCCTACTCAAAACCTTTTTTCCAAAATGAAACCTTTCAAATCAGTAGCAAGAACTATAGTTCCTGTCCCCATGTGCATCTTCAAAAACCAGTGTGGACTGTGTGAGTAATGAGTCAGGGAACTATGGCTCACTACACAGAATGAGTGCAGTCTGAAGGGGAGAGACACTACTTAGCTCCATCTGATTATTGCAGTTTGGCAATTCAAGCCCAATATTTATGGAATTCTAATCTTTCAAGCACTGTTCTGTTAAAATCTCTTTTAAATACTATTAGATAAACACATGTCTGAGCACTAGAATTGGACTTGGTGCCATCAGGCTTCTGATTGAGGCTAATTCCCATTGCTCTGGGAGGTTGTATTTTGAATTTTTTTTTAAAGATAGAGAGAGCATGAGCGGGGGGATGGAGAGGGGCAGAGGCAGAGGGAGAAATAGACTCCCTGCTGAGCAGGGAGCCTGACGCAGGGCTCAATACAATGACCCTGAGATCATGACCTGACCAAAGGCAGTTGCCTAACTGACTGAGCCACCCAGGTGCCCCAGCTCTAGGAGGTTATAAAATGGACCATGAGTGAATGCAACAAGAGCCCGATTTCACATCACTTAGGAGGAAGACCTTTATAACTGATAGGCTGCCCATAAAATTGCTGCTTCACAAAGCAGGGAGCTGCCAGGTGCTAGAGATATTTGGGATGTAAGTGAAGTTGTCATCTTAACAGGCTCTTGTATTAAGAGTGAGGAAGAACTCGAGAATTCTTTTTATTAGCAGCTCTGTTGAGATATAATTCACATACCCTATTAATTCACCCAATTAATGTGCACATTCCAGTGACTTTTAATATACTTGTCAAGTCAGGCACTTGTACAACCACTACAAGCAATTTTAAAACATTTCCATCACCCCAGAAAGATCCCCTGTGCCATTTAGCTGTCACTTCCCCAGCCCTCCATATCTCCTAGCTCTAGGCAGCCACTCATTTACTTTGTCTATAATTTGCTATTCTGAACATTTCTAGAGGAAGGAGTCATATAATATGGGGTTCTGTTGTGACCAGCTTTATGTTTTCACTTAGCATATTGTTTTCAAGGGTCATCCGTTTTGTAGCATGTTATCATTACTTAATTTCTTCTTGCTGAATAATACTGTTTTATGTATATACCTATCCATCCATCAGTAGACGGACATTTGGGTTATTTCCTCTTATTGGCTATTAATAATGAACATTTGTATGTAAATGGACATTATAAGATTTTGCATGGACAAATGACTACATTTCTCTTGATAGATCTAGGAGTGGAATTATTGAGTCATATGTCAATTCCATATTTAACTTCTAGAGGAACTGCCAAGCTATTTTCTAGAGTGCTGCAGTGTTGTATATGCCCATCAGCAATGTGAAGGATTCCAGTTTCTCCACATCCTCACCAGTGCTTGTTATTATCTGTCTTTTTGTGTAGCCTGATTTTAGTGGGCATGAAATGGTATCTGATTGTGATTTCGATTTGCATTTCCCTAATGACTAATGATATTGAACATATTTTCATGTGCTTATTGGCCATTTAGATATCTTCTTGGATATTTCTGTTGAGCTCCTTTGCACATATTTTGAATTGTTTGTCTTTTTATTGAGTTTTAAGAGATCTTTATATATTCTGGATGCAAGTCTCTTAGATACACCATTTGGAAATATTTTTTCTTTGCACTGTATTCTCAATTTTTGATGGTATTATTTGCAGTAAAAAAGTTCTTTATATTGATGTATTCCAATTCATTTGTTTTTCTTTGTTCCTTGTGCTTTTGGTATCCTATCTAAGAAACCAAAATCACAAAGATTTATTCCTATTTTTTTTCTCAGAGTTTTACAGTTTTAGTTATTACATTTAGGCATATGATCCATTTTTTAGATGATTTTTGCAACAGATATTCAGTTGTCATAGCACATAGTTGAAAAGACTATTCTTCCCCCCTTTATCTTCTTGTCATCTTTGTCAAAAATCAGTTGATCATAAATATTAAATATAAATGGCCATAAATTCTGGACTCAGATTCTATTCCATTGGTCTTATTTCTACCCTGTGCCGGTACCACACAATCTTCATTACTGTAGTTTTGTAGTAAGTATTGAAGTTGGAACCATGACGCCTCCAAATTTGTTAAATTTTTCAAACTGTTTTGGTCCCTGACATTTACGTATAGCTTTTAGGTTCAGCTTATATTTTCTATAAAAATACTGAGTTACAATTTTGATTGCCTTGAATCTGCAGATCAGTTTGTGAAGGATTGCCATTTAACAATATTAAGTCTTGTGAACCATGAACATGGAATGTCTTCCCATTTAGGTCTTTTAATTCCTTCCAACAGTGTTTTATAGTTTTCAGACAAGTCTTGAACTTTTTTGTTAAATTTATTCTTAGGTGTTACAGTCTTTTTAGTACTATTGTAAATGGAATTATTTTTATAATTTTATTTTCAGATTGTTCATAGCTGGCATATAAAAATAACAATTGATAATTTTTATCTTGTATCTTGAAAGTTTGCAGTACCTGTTTATCGTATTATTTTTTAGTGAATTCCTTGGGATTTTCTTTATACAAGATCATATCATCTGCAAATAGAGATAGTCTTCTTCCTTTCCTATCTGGATACATTTTATTTCATTTTCTTACCTAATTTCCCTAGCACATATTTCCAGTAGAATATTGAGGAGAGGTGGTAAGAGGGGGCATCCTTGTCTTGTTCCTTTTCCTTAAAGGGAAAGCTTTCAGTCTTTGTCCATTAAGTACAGTAGTAACTGTGGGATGTTTTATTTTTACATGTCCTTTATCAGGTTGAGAAAATTCCCTTCTATTCCTAGGTTAAGTGTCTTATCATGTTGAGTTTTCTTTTTTTTTTTTTTAAGATTTTATTTATTTATTTGAGAGAGAGAGAATGAGAGAGAGAGAGCACAAGAGGGAAGAGGGTCAGAGGGAGAAGCAGACTCCCCGCTGAGCAGGAAGCCCGATGTGGGACTTGATCCCGGGACTCTAGGATCATGACCTGAGCTGAAGGCAGTCGCTTAACCAACTGAGCCACCCAGGCGCCCCCATGTTGAGTTTTCTTAAATACATTTTTCTTATCTCTTGAGATGTCATACAGTTTTTGTCCTGTATTCGATTAATGTAGTATATTATATTGTTGTGGGTTGGTTTTTGGTTTTGGTTTTGGGGGTGTGTGTGTGTGTGTTGTTTTTATCTTAAACTAATGCATTTCTTGGATAAACCCCCTTGGTCATGGTGTATAATCCTTTTTTATGTTGCTGGATTCAGTGTGCTAGAATTTTATTGAGGATTTTCATGTCAATATTAATCAGATCTAACAGACACCAGTCTGTAATTTTCTTTTTAAAATATTACTGTTGTTTTTATTGTGATAAAATATGCGTGACGTAAGATTTCCCATTTTAACCATTTTAGGTGCACAATTCAGTGGTGTTAGGTACATTCACAGTGTTGTTTAACCATCATCACTATTTCCAGAGTTTTTTCTTTATCCCAAACATAAACTCTGTATCTATTAAAGAATAACTTGTCATTCTCTGCCCCCAGCTCCAGGTAACTTCTGTTTTACTTTCTGTCTCTGTGAATTTGCTTACTCCAGGTACCTCATCTAAGTGGACTCATGCAGTATTTGTCCTTTTGTGTCTGGCTTTGTTGGCTTAGTATAATGTTTTCAAAGTTGACTCATGTTGTAGCACATATCAGAATTTCATTCTTTTTGAAAGCTGAATAATATTTTATTACATGTGATACCACATTTTCTTCCTCTATTGATGGACATTATAGTTTTCTTTGTGGTAACTTTCTTTTTTTGGGTCTCAGGGTTATAATGGCCTCATAGAATGAGATGGAAAGTGTTCCCTCTTTTATTTTTTGGAAGATTTTATGAATGGTTGCTATTAATTCCTTCTTAAAAAATTCTTTAAATATTTGGGAGAATTCATCAGTGAGGTCTGGGCTTGTAGGAATTTCTTTTTAATAATTCATCTCTTGGTGTATACTTGAGTCAATTTCAGGAGGTTTTATTTTTTCTAGAATTTCCCATTTCATCTAAATTTTCTAATATGTTGGTATATAGTTGTTCATAGTATTATAATTCTTTTTATTTTTGTAAGTTCTGTACTGATGCCTCCTCTCTCATTATTGATTTTAGTAATCTGAGCTTTCTTTCTTTTTTTTCTTGGTCAGCCTAGCCAGAGTTTTGTCAATTTTGTTGATCTTTTCAAAGAATCAACTTTTGGTTTTGTTAGTTCTCTCTCTTTTAGGAAATTCTTTATTTCATTTATTTCCACTCTTTATTATTTCCTTCCTACTACTTTCTTTGGGTTTGGTTTGCTATTAAAATTATAGTTTAAGATGGAAGGCAAGGTTATTTATTTGAGATCTTTTTAGTAAAGCCATTTGCAATAGTAATTGTTCTCTAATCACTGCTTTAGCTGTATCCCAACAGGTTTGCTATGTTGTGTTTCCATTTATATGCATCTCAGTTTTTAACTCTACATTGTGATTTCTTCTTTGCCCTGTCATATAATTTAATTACCATATATTTGTGAATTTCCCAAATTTCCTATTGTTGGCTTGTAATATAATACCATTGTGGTCAGAGAACACACTTTGTATGATTTAAATCCTTTTAAATTTATTGAGGATTTTTTTTATGCCCAACACAAGATCAATTCTGGAAAATGTTCCATGTGTGCTTGAGAAGAATATATATTCTGTTGTTGCATGGAGTGTTCTATAGATGTCCACTAGGGGTAGTTGATTCATAGTGTTGTTGAAATATTCTATTTTCTTCACCATCTGACTTGTTTCCATTATTGAAATAGAGTATTGAAGTGTCTCTCTCTCTTTTTTTTTTTTTCCTTGACACTGGCTGAAAAAGAACTTTTTATTTTATGTACAGATAATTCAACAGTGTGCACTTAACCCAGTTTGGTGGCCAGTTCTTTAGCCTTTGCCTTTTCCAACTTGGCATTGTGAGCCACCAACTTTGGACCCACAATGTTGCCTCCCCAGAGTGGTAGATCTCATCATATTTGTCACTGTAATTTGTTCTGATGGCTTCCACCAGCTTAGCTAGAGCTCCTTTGTCTTCCAAGTTAACCTATGTGAAGGCAACAATGGTTCAGGTCTTCCTGTGGACCAGATGCCCCAGCCTGGCCTTGCCCTTGTTAGTGCAGTAGAGAATCCCCATCTTACAACACAGTACAGTCAGGAAGACACCCAGCTCAATTGGACCCACATCATGTGGGATCACTATGAGCTGATCCTTCTTGTCTTCTACCAACGTGGTGACAGTATTAACTCCAGCTGGAAGGATAGGAGGCCTCTTAGTGGGGACATTCCCTTTGCTGGGAGCATTCTTCTCAGCCTGGGCCAACAATTTCTGCTGCTTCTCTTGCTTTGTCTCTGGTCTATGGGCCAGCTTAAGCAGTTGAGTAGCTGTTTGGTGGTCCAAGGCCTGCGTGAACTGATTAATCGCAGGAGACACTTTTAAACATTTATACAGAGTAGCCCTTTGCCACTGCAGCTGAATGTAGTAGGGCCACTTGACAAGTGGGTGAGGTCCCTTTTGGGCTGGATCTCCTGTCTGATGCCAGAGTTCTTGGGCCTTTTCTCAAACAGGCACTGACCACCATCTTGGCCTCCTGCTTCTTCACAATAGCAGGGGCCAGGGCCGCCTTCTTCCCTTTTGGCATCTTGGGTGGCTGGAGGAGAGAGAAACTTGAGATCTCCATTCTTAATGTTGAATTGTTATTTCTCACTTGAGTTCTGTCCACTTTTGCTTTCTGTATTTTGGTGCTCTGTTATTAGAGGCATATTTGTTTATAATTACTATGTCTCCCTGATGGAATGACTCTCTTGTCTCTAGTAACAGCTTTTATTTAAAAATTATTTTGTCTCAAGATACCTGGGAATAAACCTAACTAAAGAGGTTAAATATCTGTATGCCAAAAACTATAGAACACTTATCAAAGAAATTGAAGAGGACACAAAAAAATGGAAAAGCATTCCATGCTCATGGATTGGAGGAACAAACATTGTTAAAATGTCTATAGTACCCAAAGCAATCTACGCATATAATGCAATCCCTATCAAAATACAACAGCATTTTTCACAGAGCCAGAACAAGGAATCCTAAAATGTGTATGGAACCAGAAAAAAAACCTTGAATAGCCAAAGCAATTCTGAAAAAGAAAAACAACACTGGAGGCATCACGATTCTGGATTTCAAGCTACATTACAGTAGTGATCAAGACAGTATGGTACTGGCACAAAAACAGATACATAGATCAGTGGAACAGAATAAAGAACCCAGAAACGGACCCATAACTGTATGGTTAACTAATCTTCAACAAAGCAGGAAAGAATATCCAATGGCAGAAAGATATTTTCTTAAACAAGCAGTTTTGGGAAAACTGGACAGCAACATGCAGAAGAATGAAACTGGACCACTTTCTTATACCATACACAAAAGTAAATTCAAAACAAATGAAAGACCCAAATGCAAGACAGGAAACCATCAAAGTCCTGGAGGAGAACACAGGCAGAAACTCTTTTGACCTTGACTGTAGCAACTTTTTACTAGATATGTCTCCTCAGGCAAGGGAAACAAAAGCAAAAAATGAACTATTGGGACTTCATCAAGATAAAAAGGTTTGGGCGCCTGGGTGGTTCAGTTGGTTAAGCAACTGCCTTTGGCTCAGGTCATGATCCCGGAGTCCCGGGATCGAGTCCCCCATCGGGCTCCCTGCCGAGTCCCACATCGGGCTCCCTGCTCGGCGAGGAGCCTGCTTCTCCCTCTGGCCCTCACCCCTCTCGTGTACTCTCTCTCTCATTCTCGCTCTCTCAAATAAATAAATAAATCTTTAAAAAAAAAAAAAGATAAAAAGGTTTTGCACAGCAAAGGAAACAATCCGCAAAACTAAAAGAGCTCAGCCTACAGAATGGGCTGAGAAGATACTTGAAAATGACCTATCTGATAAAGGGTTGGTATCCAAAGTATATAAAGAACTTATCAAACTCAACACCCCAAAAAACAAGTAATCCAGTTAAGAAATGGGCTGAAGACATGAATAGACACTTTCCAAAGAGACACCCAGATGGCCAACAGACACATGAAAAGATGTTCAACATCACTCATCATCAGGGAAATACAAATCAAAACCATGATGAGATACTACCTCACATCTGTCAGAATGGCTAAAATTAACAACACAAGAAACAGCAGGTGTTGGTGAGGATGCAGAGACAGGGAAACCCTCTTGCACTGTTGTGGGAATGCAAACTGGTGCAGCCACTCTGGAGAATAGTATGGAGGTTCCTCAAAAAGTTTAAAATAGAACTACCGTACCATCCAGAAATTGAACTACTAGGTATTTACCCAAAGAATACAAAAATACAGATTCAAAGGAGTACATGCACTCTGATGTTTATAGTAGCATTATCAACAATAACCAAACTATGGAGAGAGCCCAAAAGTCCATCAGCTGATGTATGGATAAAGATGTGGTATATATACACAATGGGATATTACTCAGCCATCAAAAAAAAAAATGAAATCTTGCCATTTGCCATGATGTGAGTGGAGCTAGAATATATTATGCTAAGTAAAATAAGTCAGTCAGAGAAAGACAAATACCATATTATCTTACTTATGTGGAATTTAAGAAAACAGATGAACATATGGGAAGGGGGAAAAGAAAAAAGGAGAGAGGGAAACAAACTATAAGAGACTTAATGATAGAGAACAAACTGAGGGTTGATGGAGGGCAGTGGGTGGAAAATGGGCTAGATGGGTATTAAAGAGGGAGCTTTTTGTGATGAGCAATGGGTGTTGTATGTAAGGGATGAATCATTGAATTCTACTCCAGAAACCAATATTGCACTGTATGTTCACTAACTAAAATTTAAATTAAAAAAATTTTTTTTAATCTACTTTGATATTAGTATAGCCACTCCAAATATCTTTTACTACTTATAAAGTACTTCTTTTTTCTTTTACTTCCAACCAGTTTGTTCTTTGAATCTAAAGAGTCTATCTTGGGGTGCCTGGATGGCTCAGATGGTAAAGCATGCAACTCTTGATCTCAGGGTCATGAGTCCGAGCCCCTTGTTGGGTGTAGAGTTTACTTAAAAAAAAAAAATCTAAAGTGTCTATCTTATAGACAGTATTCAGTTAAGTATATTTTTCCCAATTCTTCTAGTCTCTGTCTTTTAATTAGAGTATTTAATCAATTTACATTTAATAACTAATGGCCAGCAAGAGGATTTACATAATCTGTTTTGCTATTTGTTTTCTGTATGTCTTGTGTCTTTTTATTTTCTCTATAATTAATGCTTTGTTTTGTGTTAAGTAGACCAGTGTACCATTTAAATGTCCATGTCATTTCTTTGGCTATGTATTTTTAGTTACTGTCTTAGTTTTTGCCCTGAGGATTACAGTTACCATCTTAATTTATAACAATCTAGTTCAGATTAAAACTACCTTCATTTCAATAATATACAAAAATTCCCAGTGTGTTTCCTACCCCCTCCTTTATACATTATTACCATACAGTTTGCAACATTATATATTATAAGCTTATTGACACAATTTTATAATTATTGCTCTATTCTATTGTTAAAGTAGAAAAGGATTATAAACACATTTATTCTTTTATATTTTCCTATAAAGTTATATTTGCCAATATTCTTTACTTCTCATGTGGATTCAAATAACGATCTAGTGTACCTGTTGAGCCCTGACAGTGAATTGTTCATATCAATTTTTACACTTTTTAACTACAGAACTTCTAATTTTTTTTTATTTTTTAAATTTCTCTTTATTCCTGTTCTCTGTGTGGTTAGACACCATTTTCTTTCATTCTTTAAACATGGTTTCCTTCATTTTTAAAACATATTTACAAAGTCTGCCTATTACCTACTACGTCCAAAATCTGGACTTCCTCAGTGACATTTTCTCTTGTCTTTTTTTTTTTTTCTATATGAGGTATACTTTTTTCTTTACATGACTCATAATTTTTTTGTTGAAAACTGTATGGTTAAATAGAACATTGTGATAACCCTGGTGTCAGATATATTTTGTTGTTGTTGCTAGATTTTTGTGTTTTCCTTGTTGCTACCTACTTATTTAGTGACTTTACTGGACTAATTATTTATTTATTTATTTATTTATTTATTTGAGAGAGAGAGAGAATGAGAGATAGAAAGCACGAGAAGGAAGAGGGTCAGAGGGAGAAGCAGACTCCCTGCTGAGCAGGGAGCCCGATGCGGGACTCGATCCTGGGACTCCAGGATCATGACCTGAGCCGAAGGCAGTCGCTTAACCAACTGAGCCACCCAGGCGCCCTGGACTAATTCTGTAGGTTCTGTATTCCTTTCAGTATATGGCCACTAAGTTCTCTAGTAGCATTGTTTTTTAAGTTCTTGCTTTTATTTTTTAAGGCTGGCTTCAGTGGGGTCACCCTCTGTCAGCATAACCTACTGGTCAGCCAATGATTGGTTAGAAAATTTTCTTCAGTGCCTTGTCTGTATGTCTTCCTCCCTTTGCCAAGGGGCTCTGTGTGAAAAGACATGCCCTAAAACTTAGGGCAGTTTGTCGATAGCCTTAACTTTTACTTCCTGCTTGTGCCAGGGCCTCAAGAACAGCCTTATAAGGCCTTCTCTTTTCTCAGGTCTTTCCTGGGCCACCTTTTAAACCCCAGGAATATGTTAGAGCTCTTCAAAGTTCTTTATGGTCATATAGGTCTCCACGATTTTTAAAAAAATTCCTGACCAAGTTCCCCTTTGCCCAATGGCAAAGGGGAATCATAATCTTAGGTAGCTGCCATATTGCCACCCAATTGCTAATTGTTTTAGTAGCACCCTGGGAATAGGGGTTTTCCCCCCATGAGCTGAGTTTTGAGTCACGTCAAATACCAGCAACACCTTGGGAATAGAGACTTTCCAGGGAGCTGTTCCTTCAGACAAAATATTGACTGTGCTCTGGGGATGATGCTGATTGTGTAGCTATAAGAGAAATCTGTCCTCTGTTGGCTACCAGGCTGCCAACTTTTTACCGCCATGCCAGTAAGCTGGGGGGTGGGGAGTAGGGGGTGGGAAAAGCCTGAAGCTAAGATGGTATAGACCCCACTGTCTTACCGAGGTTCAGGAGCTTCTCTTAGATCATTTTCAGTTTGTTCTGTGACTTTGGTTAATTTTCAGAGTTTTGAAATGGTCACTTTGGGTTGTTTTGCCAGTATTCTTATTATTTTAATGGGACGGTGAGTTCATGAAGGTTCTTGTTCTGCCATTCCGGAAGTCTGTCTCTTCTAGGATTCTATATTGGTTAAAGAATAATGGAAAAGCAAAGACAAACAAAAAAGGAGTCTCTTACACAGGAATGTTACCTTTTCTTTTCTATCCTCGCCCACTCACCCCCCAACCCTACCCATGGCTCTCTCTCTATGAGGTTTAGTGTAGTGAGAAGAGTCTTTCTTTTGTGTTTGGGCACACCAGGATTCAGTTACTAGCTCTGCAACAATAAGATATTTACTTTTTCTTGAGCCTCATATATCAGTGATGATGACACCCATGCTCACAGAATCACAATGAAGATCGAGAAAATAGTTAATGAGCTGATACCAAACTTGCACATACTCGGTGCTCAATAAAGTATTAATAGAATACACTATTTATTATTATTTTATTCCTTTTACTTGTTTCTGTCATAAATCATTTTTTTTCTTTTACTGACCTGTGTTAATGAGTCCTGGTATAAAAATAATAATTATAGTTTTAGAGAAGTAACGTACAAAATAAAGGTAATGAAAAGAGGATCCTGTCTTCCCTTTGCTGTATGATCTTAAGCAAAGTTTTTAGCAATTTGAGCCTAGTTTCCTCACCTTTTTATGAGAATAATGGTATATGCCTTTGATACATTAGGGGCTCCCTTTGAGAATCAAATGAATTTATATACACTGTAGGCTTTTTGCACTGTGCACTCTAGACTGTGGTTTTAGTTTGTGACAATCAGTATCTAGTTCTTGGATTTGATATATGGGATAAGTTTATTTTTTTCTTTTCTCTCAAAAACCATAAGCCCAAAAATGCGTTTTTATTTGTGCCATTTGCCCCATCCCTTGAGTTAAATGTTTGCCATATTTATTCCATTATATCATAAATGACATTTATTATCCATAGACTTTAGATTTGATATTTTTTATTATTCACTTCATGTTCTAGGCTAAAATAGAAGAAAAGGCCATTTATGAACACTGTGGCAGTAGAAATATGTATGTGAACATAGCAATAAATACTCTTAAGAAGCTGAGACATCAAGGTAATTTCTTCTTAATTAATCAAGTGGTAAGATAAAAACTTGTGATGAATACCTGACACTGAACGTGTGTTTTCATTAGCAGGGTTGTTTTTAGATATCCAGTGCAATGTATTTTTAAAATACTCTCTTGAGTAGAATGTGCAAGTGGGATATTTGATTGAAAATAACAAATTAAATTTGAAATTAGACAAAGGAATATAGCCTCCTCAAGAGTGGTTATCACAAAGATATTTAAACTTGATTTTTATTATAAAAGTAACTCATTCCACATGGAAGAGTATTTCTTAGTTTGGTTTTTTTTTCATTATTGTTCCCCCTCAGGCCTCTTTTTAGACATTGTTTTTTCTACCACCCCCACCCCCAATCCCCAGTAAGATTAAGTATTAAGGGATAATATTTTGTTGGGTAAGGTTGAGTTTTGGAGAGCCACATACCATTTTAATAGCTATGGTTTTTTTTTTTTATTCCACAAGAGCCAATTTTGTTTGCTCAGGGGCAGTACCACCCTCACTGAGAATACATAGCATGAATTCAAATAATACAGAAAAGCATTAAAAAAAAACAACCAGCTAGGAGCACATGGTTGGCCAGTTGTTTAAGCATCCAATTCTTGATTTCGGCTCAGGTTATGATCTCAGCTCAGGTTATGATCTCAGGTGGTGAGATTGAGCCCCATTTTGGGGTCCATGCTGGGTGTGGAGCCTGCTTAAGATGCTCTCTCTCCCTCTCCTTCTGCCCCTCCCCTACTCTCACGCATGCTCTGTCTCTTTAAAAAAAAAAAAAAAAAACCCAAAACACAGCCAACCTTCTTCGAAATCTCCTATATAGACCCTTATATAATGAATACAGAAATATATATTTTAATGATTTAAATGAATACAGTCATTTTATGTATGGTCTGACTTTTTTCACTGAATAAGGTATCATAGAAGTCTCTAGTCAACCTAGAATCTGTGTTAACATCTAGATCTGTATCATGCTTTTTAATGACTACTTGATAGTCGATTGTATAGAACCTATAGTACTGATATTCCATTGTGTGGAATGTGTAATACAGATGAAACAAATGATCTGAGTATTAAGTTGATTACATGTTTTTTCTACCATAAGTTCTGTGATTAATGGAGTGTGAACTCTGACATTTCCTCATACTAGAGCAGATATAGCCTTAGCATAAATTCCTTGCACAGAGTAGCTAGCAGAAAGGGTCTGCATGTTTAAAATTGGTAAATATTGCTGCCTCCAGAAAATGTTTGCCCTTTACATCCCCCACTAATAAGGTAGGAGTATATGTATTTGTCTTCACACCTTGCAAAAGTTAATCATTTATCCTCTTTCAGAGTGTGAAAGAATAGGCCAGAAATGAAGTTATTTTAGTCTTTTTTTATTACTATGAAGACCTTCCTTTTCCTCTCTCTTTTGAAATTCCTTTTTGCATCCTTCTGCCCCCTTTTGTTATTGGCCCATCATCTGCAACAACTTTTTGCATATCTCCTTTAAATGCGCTGCAGATGTTTTCCTCAGTTTGCTGATACTTCAGCCTTATTAAGTTTTTAATAATATAGAAGGTATTTTCCTTTTTGGTTTCTGGGTTTTGTGTTATGCTTACAAAGGCTGTTCTAATTTCAAGAATATAAAAACTTTATAATTTCTTTATGGCATTTAAAAAACATACCGCACTTGAAGTAGACTTAAACGTGCATTAAAATATACAAGGTGTCATGAACAGACATTTCTTGAAAGAAGACATACAGATAGCCAAAAGACACGTGAATAGATGCTCAACATCACTCATCATCAGGGAAATATAAATCAAATGAGATATCACCTCACACCTGTCAGAAGGGCTAAAATCAAAAACACAAGAAACAGCAAGTGTTGTTGAGGATGTGGAGGAAAAGGAGCCCTCGTGCACTGTTGGTGGGAATGCAAACTGGTGCAGCCACTGTGGAAAATAGTATGGAGGTTCCTTAAAAAAATTAAAAATAGAATTACCCTATGACCCAGTAATCACACTACTGGGTATTTACCCAAAGAGTAAGAAAACACTAATTCAAAAGAATATATGCACATATATGTTTAATGCAGTATTATTTATAATAGCCAAATAATGGAAGCAGTCTAAGTGTCGATAAATGAATGGATAAAGAAGATATATACATACACTATATTTTATATACACACATATATGTACGCATACATATATACACACAATGGAATATTACTCAGCCATATAAAAGGATGAAATCTTGGCTGTTTGCAACAACAAGGAAGGATCTAGAGTATATTATGCTAAGCAAAGTAAGTCAAAAATAGACACCATATGATTTCACTTGTATGTGGAATTTAAGAAACAAAACAAATGAACTAAGGAAAAAAAGAGACAAAGCAAAGAACAGACTCTTAACTATAGAGAGGAAAACTGATGGTTACCAGAGAGGTGGTGGGTGGGGGAATGAGGGAAATAGATGATGGGGACTAAGGAGTACACTTGTGATGAGCACAGGGTGATGTATGCAAGTGTTTAATCACCTGAAACTGATATAATACTGTATGCTAACTATACTGGAATTAAAAAACTTAATAAAATAAAATTTAAAAATTTTTTTAAAAAATTTAAAAACATATACAAGATCGCTTAGGTTAGTATTTTTATAGTATTCTAACTTCCCCCCTTCTTTTCATATTAAATGTAGCACACAGAAATTGAACATAGAGGTCTAAGTACATATTTTGTATATTTGCAATGGAAATAGAAATGATTTGCAAATTGTTAGAGTTGTAGTCAATATGATGAAAACTCATTGACTCACATTTAGACATACTCTAGCCAATATACAAAATATATTAGCTTTGGAAACTATGAAGCCTTGACTTTTTTTTTTTTTTTAAAGATTTTTTTATTCATGACAGAGGGAGAGAGAGAGAAGCAGAGGGAGAAGCAGGCTCCCAAGGAACAGGGAGGCCCGATGTGGGACTCAATCCCTGGACCCTGGGATCATGACCTGAGCCAAAGGCAACCATCCGAGCCACCCAGGCGCCCAAGCCCTGACCTTTTTAGTAGTTCAGTAAATTTAACTTTTTTCTCAAGTTGGAATCGGTTATGAAGGTATTTGGTCTCACTTGTTGGGTGCTTGTTTTAAGGTAAAAATAAAGTCTTGACTATGCTATACACCTTTTTTGTGTGTTCTGTATTTTTTTATGAAGCAGACAATAATAATTCATGGTCTCAGGAGAAAAGTTCTTGTATGTTCTAGATGTGTCTGGAAGCAGTAACAGCAACAAAACAACTGGATTGAAAATGAGAAGAAAAGTGGTAAGCTAGGTGTAATGATGACAGACCCTTGTCTGTTATCACCTTAAAGGAGAACTAATTGCAGCATAATGCAATTATTAAACTGTTGTTTATGAAGGATCACCTGCAGACCGTGCATACTTGATATCCTTTTAAAAAATTAGTATAAATACATGAAAAAAATGGGCTCTACTTAGGCAGCATTTGAATTCTCAACCTCTTTTTTTTTTTTTTTTTTTTGACAGGGTGAGAGTTAACATATATCCAGCCAGCAAGAGTCGTGCTTCTCAAACTTAACTTGCATATAATTGCCTGGGAATCTTGTTAAAATACAGATTCTGCTTCAACGGGTCTGGGAACAGCCTCAAAGTCTGAATTTATAACAAACTTCCAGGAGCAAGAAGCTAGAGAAAAGGTGTTACTTGAATTTGGTTGTGTTTTCAATAAAACCAGTGGTAGTACTTGTCCTCCAAGTACTTGTCTGAAACAAAGTAGGGTCTTCTAGAATCTCCTAATACTTCTCACACAGGAGAATTCTTCCTTTTACAAAAGGGTCTGCCAAAGGTGGTCTAGCAAATTCTGCCAGTTTTAAATAATAGAAATTTTAAGAATCCATTAGTATGAGGGGATTTAAGGGTTAGTGATGTTGGGAAGAGATCCTTGAACTCATGGATTTTGCCTGTGTGAAAGACACCATGTTTGCTGCTTGTAAACTTTTGCACTCTTCTTATCTCTGTGACTATTAAGAATCAATAAGCATGATTTGGAACCAGAGGATCTGAGTTTGTATATCAGCTGTGCTGTGTACCCTTGGTCATGTGTCCTCATTTCTCTAGAGCCTCGTCTATAAAAATGAGGTCAATATGTTTGCCCTTCTGGGTTAATATAAAGTTTAAATCAAAGTCATTAGGATAGTTTGGCATATGCACTAGCTATTACTGATCTGATTCTTACTTTCCCTTCTCTTATCCAAAGTATAGGACATCAGATGATGTCTATATGTGTGTGTGTGTGTGTGTGTGTGTGTGTGTGTGTGTGTGTGTGTATTTATTTTGGTCAGAGGATATGGAGACTCGGATTCTTTTAGGCTACTCTCTTACCGAATGTTAATCAGCATCCTGGCTTTTCATGTCTGGAAGGGTTAGTAGACTCTAACCTTACCACTCCTTATTTAAAACATGCTATTTAAATTTTATTGAACAGTCCTTTTTTTTTTCTTAGTACTCACAGGAATTATTCTCTACAGACATCTGAAAGACTACCTTCTAACTGAAGAACAGTTACATGAAAATAACTATCCCCAGCCCAACCCTGACAAACCAGGAAGTATTCTTTTCACCTCAGGCATGACAAAAGCACTTGTAAATGACAGTAAGTATGTGGGACCGAAAATGATCCTCGCTACTTACTAAGGTTGGAACACTGAAAGGATTATTTTCCTTTCCACTTCAAGTATCTAAGTAGTATATCTTATTTTCATAATTTATTTTATTAAATCTTAATCATTTCAGGTAAGTATGAGCATTACGTCCATTCACAGGTCAAATGACTTGTCAAAGATCCCTCTGAAAATAAATGGTAGAGCCAGGATTTGAACCCAAGGACTCTGATTCTAGAGTCCTTACTCCTAACTATTCATACATATATGCAGTGTCATGTTTTGAATACTTTGTATCCTTTCATTAGGAATTCTTATCAAAAGATTTACAATTGAGGGGGCGCCTGGGTGGCTCAGTCGTTAAGCATCTGCCTTCGGCTCAGGTCATGATCCCAGGGTCCTGGGATCGAGCCCCGCATTAGGCTCCTTGCTCCGCGGGAAGCCTGCTTCTCCCTCTCCCACTCTCCCTGTTTGTGTTCCCTCTCTTGCTGTCTCTCTCTCTGTTAAATAAATAAAATCTTTTTAAAAAAGAAGATTTACAGTTGGTATTATTATTACACGTTTTCTCTAAATGCTAGGTATGGTTACCTCCCCCGCCAAAAAAAGAAAATATAGGATACTTAACACCACAACTGTCAAATCTTAGGTCCATTCAAGTTTGCAATGCAGTTGCAGGAATATTTTTCAGTGACTACAAAATATTTATCTTTGGTATCTTTAGAATTTTTCTCAGGATTATCTTCACCATTTGTGATACCTTTTTTGTTTGTTTGTTTTTCCTAAACCCTTACCCCAGTTAAGAACATGGGCTCCGAAGGAGGAAGGCAGATCTGGGTTTGGATGCTGGTTGGATGTGGATAAGTCATTTAACCTCCCCCAGCTTTGGTTTTCCCAGTTCTGGATAATAGTAGTTACCCCATCAGCTTGTTGTGAGACTCTATCCCGGGAATGCGTGTTAAATGCTTGGCACAGTGCGAGCCTCAGAAGCTCACAGTAGACATTCAGATAAGAGTTGCTTTCATCATCGGAGCCAGTTTGAGGAATATTATTCATAAATGGGTCTAGTGAAAAGCTCAGATATACGCTCAGCGACTTAATATATACAGGTCACTGTATGTCTAAAAGGGATAAAATAATAAGACTTGCTTATTTCAGGAGCTACTGTGTACTAACATAATCAAGTTGGGTACAGTCAGACTGTGGTGCTAATGCCACAATTATCTGGTGTTAGGCTGACCCTGGGGACAGACAGGGGATGCCTGTTTGAGGAGGGGGCCCTGGGGCCGTGAGCAGGCCACCCACAAGTATTCCTCTGATGAGCCCTGTGACTTCTCCTGTGACTTCATGGTCAGCCCTGGGTGTGTGATCCATGCATGATCAAGAATGCACAAGCACTTCATTCCCTGCACTTCGATCCATTTTTCTTTTCTCTCCATAGATTCATGAATAATTTCACTTCCTACTTTGTTTTAGCTTCCAGGAAGATATGTTGTCGTTGTGGGAAGATACGTGGTGTGATGCCCACAGGCAAACACAGCAGAGTAGAAGAATGTAACTACCACTTGGGCCCCGTACTGAGTCATAAAGGCAAGTATTTGGTAGCTCTCTTGCACTTAGTTGATCAGCCAGTGCCCAAGTTGTTGAGAGAAAAGTGGAATAAAGTATTCCCTTCGCTGTATGTATTAAATGCCGTCCCGGAAAGAGAGACTGTAACCCCTGAAGTTTGAACCTCTGACCACCGCTTCCTACCCTTGCGGCCTGCAGGCTCAGGAACGCCCAGGCTGTGACAGTTGTGCAGAAGGACCTCCAGGCGGTCAGCTCTCCCCGGACTTCACCTGCTTTGCCCCTGCCAGGGTTAGAATAGTTTCTTTGCCACCCCGCCCCGGCACTGAGTGAAGATGAACTCTTGATTCCTTCCCCCGCCAGTCCCCATCTTCCCTGCAACGTGGTAGTTGGCTACAGTCCACTCAGCTGGGTGTTTTGCCTACACAAACCGAAAACCTGGGTGCCATCATTAGTCTCCCTGTTGTGCACGTTTTCGTCTCAGCAGTGCACATGTCTCATTGGCTCTCCCTCAGGAATATAGCCTGAGCCTGTGCTGTCTCCACCTCTCCTGCCCCTGCCCAGGTCCAGGCCACCCCCATCTCTGTCCCCAGTTGTTGCACCGTCATCCTGCTCAGTCTCCCTGCTTCCACCAACCCCCCAAATCTATTTTTCACTCCCAAGCCCCCAGAATAACTTTTTTACATCTAGTCCTGTCTCTGCCCTGCTTTGATGAAAAGCCTTCGGTTACTTTGCTGACCCTGCCTGATTCGGCCTGTGCCCCCATCTTCCACCCTGTCCCTTGTTCCCTTCACAGTTCCCTTCTGGCCCCCTGTCCAGAGCCTCCTTGCCTGTTGTTCTCTCTGCTTTTGCCGTGGCTCGACCCTCCTCATCCTCTGGGCCTCTGCTTAACTTGTCCATCCACGAGGTCCTTTCTCAGCCTCACCGTCTGAACGAGGCCTGCTCTCTTCCATCCCTGCACACTGCCTCTTCCTTTCTGAGCACTTAACCACATTTTATAATGATCTAGTCACTTATCTGCCATCTCCAAAAGACTGTAAACTTTGGGAGGGACCACCATCCGTCCTTGTTTTCTCGCCTCATTGTCTCCCCAGCACTTAACATGGTACCTAATGCATATGGACCATCCATAAATCTTTGGGTGGGTGCATGGACACAGGAATTATTCATGTAGAGATGGGCATGAATATGAATGAGATTGTACTAAATGCTATGAAGAAGATAACGCAAGGAAAAGGAAATAGAAAAGAACAATGGGCTTGATTGAATGACAGAAAAGATACGTGGATACAGAATAAAGTAAATCAGGCAGGTTTGGCCTGAGTGTTTAGAGCATGGAAGGCTTAGTTTCATAGGGAGGAGGGACTGTGAATTCCAAAAGGAGGAGAACAAAGAGGGAAGACGCTGAAGGAAGGGTAAGTGTAGCAGGCAGGCCGGTTGCGCTAACCAGACAATACAGCGTAATGAACAGAGCAAGGACTCCGGAGCCAGCAGACCCGGGATTTGGGGCTTTTTTGCCACCTACTTTATCTGAGACCTTGGGCAAGCTACGTCAGCTCCCTGAGCTTTTGTTTCCACCTTCATAGAACGAGCTTTAGGTGACAGTTCTGTGAGGTGACATGTCAAAGTCCTGGCTTCTGACAGATGCTGCGTTAATACCGGTTCTCTGTCTCCCTTTCTCATCACAGGACAAAGTAAGATAAAGCTGTGGGATGTCAAGATTGGATGAGTAACGTAAGGCTGGTTAAGCACGAGCCTTCAGTGGCAGCCTGAGAAATTGGCATTTGATCAGTAACGTACAAGGGAACAACTTGAGGAAAGTGATAGAATGAATGTGTGCTTCAGGAAAATCGGTCTTAACCACATTTAAAGGAAAACTGGTGCAGAAACCACTGGAGGCAGAAGGATTTAATAGGAAACAGTTGAGAGAACGTTACCTTGGCCAGAGGGAAGAAGGGCTAAGGTGAATAAGGGAACAGATGAGCTGGAATATGGGAGTGGGATAAGAAAAGAGTTATGAAGGCTTGGGATTATTGCTGTGAAATGTGCAAAGTGCCTGGTCAAAGATGGCAGAAGGAGAGGGCATCAGGATTTGGTAGGTCCAGCCAAGGCTGGAGGTGCCATCTGTGTTGTGGTCTCAGCCTCCATAACTGGGTGGTTTCTTGGGTCAGATCAACAGCTCAGACACAGGAAGGGAGAAGGTGGTAGTTGGAACCCCTCAACCAGAGGGCTCCAGTAGAGAAAAAAGGTCAAGGAGTAGGGAAGGTTGAAAAGATTTTGACTCTGGTCATGATCTCAGGGTTCTGGGATCAAGCCCCTTGTGGACCTCCCACTCAGTGTGGAGTCAGCTTGAGATTCTTTCTCCCTCTCCCTATGCCCCTCCCCCCACTGTCATGTGCCCGTTGTCTCTCTAAATAAATAAATAAATAAAATCTTAAAAAAAAAAATGCCAGAGGATTGCTGAGGGACCAGGGCAAAATCAGGGAAAGAGGAAGGAAGGGGACTGAAGGTGTTCAGGACATTGGTAACTGTAATTCACCTTCAAAGTGTGAGCCATAAGAACTCTGCTTCCAGGAGTTGATTTTTCCTGTTCATTATGTAATATCCAAAACTAGGACTATGTGGAGTGGTAACATGAGATCATGTGCCCGGCAGTGTCCTTAAAGATCTTTGAGGGTAAGGTAAGACACGTGCTCTGGGAGTGAGCCACTTCTGCTTTATAGAATTTGCCTGTTTTGATTTGTATTTTTTGTTTGTTTGCAGTCCTCGGTGGCTTAGAGACACGGTACAGCTGTTGTGAAGGTGTCCTTGGATCTGCCGGCTGTCAGGTTGCCAAGGTAGGGCTTGTCATGACCCTCCATGACCCTACGGTCAGACCACTGCTCATGTCAGGGCCAGAGGTGTTGCCTCCAGAGACCAAGAAGCATTTGAAAGAATTCATTAGCTAATTTTTAATTGAGAAAATTTTTATGAGTGTAATTGCTTCTGCAGAAATAAACAGTAATTTATTTGGCAACATTTATTTCAGCTTCACGTTCATGGCTGGAAAGAAAACATAGAGGGCTTCATGAAGACTTTCGTCAAGTGCCCACCCGCCGATGGTAATCCCAGTGTATTTGCTGTGAATTGTGAGGTGGTATGTCAGTGTTTTCTCTTCCACCCTTCTTGGAGTAATTACAAGCGAATTATTGTGGCACACTCTCCATTGTTTGACAGCACTTCACTGGACTTTATCCCCATCCCACAAAGCTCTGCAGTGTAGTTCACATACTTTCAGAAGCAACTGAAGCTGAAGAGAGGTGACTTGGAGGAATTCCCATACCTAGTAAAGGATAGAGCCAGGAATTGGTCCTTGGTCCTCTTTTTATTTAATTTTTTTTATGTATCACCAACGTTGGTTCTACTCCTCAAATTGCTGAACTTACATGGGTGGAAAATGTTACAAATAGTACCGTTACCCCCGAATCAACATAAAAACTTGAATAAATTTTTCAAAACCTCTTGTTTATAGAGACAGTAAAATATTTTTAGGGATTTTTCTTCATATGAGAATCAATATGAAAAAGCAGGGAACAAAGAGAACTTGGAATCCTATGACCTGGGAAGCCCCACCCCTTACCCACGGTCACCCCCCAAGCAAGTCTCCTGGATGCTCTAATCTGTAAAGTATGGGGTTAATCACTCCACGGTTACTGTGAGAATCAGATATACTAAAATAGGAGAAAGTACATTGGACATGTCAAACATCATGTGAACAGTTGTCTCTGCCGAAACCTAAGATTTTTATTCCCTATAGTATATTTGGAGAGCAGCTTAGTGGAATTTAATAATGATAAATAGAGAAGGGCGTTGTTCAGTTTGAAGCTTAGGTCTTTAACTGGAAACAAGGCTGCTTCAGGCTTTGAAATCAAGTATCCTTTCCATGTTGTCCTCTACAGTGACATGTTTATGTATTGTAAGGATTTTCTTTTGTAATTCAACAAAATCTATAACCGCATTATCCAATAGGTAACAGTTCCTCAGTCACACTAGCCATATTTCACTTTTTTTTGAGAGAGAGAGAGCATGTACACATGCAAGCGGGGGAGAGGCAGAAGAAGAGGGGGAGGGAGAACCTCAAGCAGGCTCCATGCCCAGTGCAGAGCCCAATGCAGGGCTCAATCTCACAACCCTGACATCCTGACCTGAGCCAAAATCAAGAGTCAGATGCTTAACTGACTGAGCCACCCAGGCACCCCTCATACTAGTGGCTAGTGGCTGCCATACTAGACAGCATAGAAATAAAACATTTTATCATCATGGAATGTTCTACTGGATAGCACTAATGTCTAATAAAAATAATTGTAAAGACTAAGCCAGGAAAATGGAATGATTATATTAGCAGAAATACTACTAACATTAAAAAAAATTTAAAGCTTGGAACATCTTTTACAAGACCGTCAGATCCACTGACTGGCTTTTGTTAGCAAATCCAAATAATATGATTAAATTATATATTCTAGTTAGAAATATTCCTTTAGGATATCTAAGATGTTAAAATGTTTACTCGATATACTATGTAAGTTTAATATGTTCCGCCCCCCCTTTATAGTGCTATACAGCCAAAGGTTTGGAACTTAAGTGACCGTGGTTGATCCCAGCCTCCAGGTGGTCTATGATACATTTGTGAAACCAGATGAAGAAGTCATTGACTATAACACCAGGTATATAAAAGGGTTGGCTTTTGAGAATGTAGTATATTCAACATGTAGTTTAGGTGAGTTTTAGCTTAGTACTTTTATTGAGTCAATATTACAGCATGAGTTATACTATTTTCCTTTAGTTCATTCATTTGTTCAAAAACATTCATATTTTATTGAGTACCTTGTTAAAATTATGCAGACAGACACTGTGTTAGACCTCAGGTTACACTGTGTTAGACCCCAGGTCAAAACTATGGGAACTGAATCTAACTACAGTGTACATTAAAGGTATGTGTTATCCTAGCATTACCTGTCTCTCTAAATAAGAGACAAGGCTTCAGCCCTCATGGTGTTGACATGTTGGAGTGGTAGGTAGGAGGCTAGAAAGGTAAAAATATTGAATAGATTATTCCACCATTAATCAGTTCCTTTTGAAAATACCATATTAGCCATTTCCATTAGGTAAAAATACCCATTAGATAAAAATTTCTGCAATCTTGTAGACATGTTCCTGAGTATACATGGCTTTGATATGGCATGCAAAGTAATGGTTCAGTGCAGATTCTATTCTGTGAATCATTATTATTAAAATATGACATATTTCTGACCCAAACTCAGTGCTAACTTTGAAATGGTACAATATAGATGTGCCTTTAATTTTATATTATTATATGTATGTATATTCATACAAGGTTATTAATTTAATAACCTTGTATGAAACACCAGTGATATCACTGATCGATTGAATTTGGGTTTCCTAAAGGCTTATAAGCCATATAACATGACCTATTTATATATTTCCTCAAATATAAAATGGCAAGGATCTAAATTTTCACTTTAGAATAAGAAGTGTTTGTTATTGATGTTATTGTATTTACTGTTCAATTTTCTTTAACATATTCTCCAAAAGTACTTAAAATTACTCATTTATATATGTGTGTGTATATATATGATTTGTTTACACATATAAATATGACTTGTATATACACATACACATATATAGTATATATAATGTACATAGTATACATAATACAGGGTAGTATATATAATACCTTATGTAATATTGTATATAGAGTATATGTATCATATATAATGTGTATATGTCCATAATTTTGGAACACAGTAAAACAAAGTGGTCGTGTAAATTAAAAGTTATTTTGATGATAAATATTGAGAATATTTATAGAGAATTCTGATAAGCATTTTTAAACCTAAATTCCCTCACAGTTCATAAAAATGGTTATATGCATAAAAATCAGTAAAGGTTGCTATTATCAGAAAATACATTTTGTATACTAATCTTTCTCCTGACCTATTTGGATTTTTTTTCCTACTCATTTTTGCCACATTTGAATAACCGTATTTTATTGGGTTTTTTTCCAGCTTTATTGGGGTATATTGACAAACAGAACTGTAACATACTTAACATTACTGGACTAGTGGTACTTATTCTTTCATGGTTTTAATGGAATCTTTCCTAACTGCTTTTTGGAAATATTTGGTAATTATTGATATTCATAGTGACAAAATGATAACTGAAGGGCTTGCATTATAAACAATTTTGAGTCTCAAAAAAACTTCAAATGCATTCAGTGCACTGAATTTTTTAAAAATGAAAGTAAGCCCAAGTACTCCATGATAATTTCCTCTTAATCCAAATAGTTGATTAACTATTTATCAAATTCCCTAAGCTTGATGATGGAGCCAGGTATCTTTTTTTTTTTAACTATTCAAGTATAATTGACATACATTGTCAGTTTCAGGTGTACAATATAATGATTTGTCATTTGCATGTGAAATGATCACAGTAAGACTAGTTACCATCTGTCACCGTACAAAGTTTAAAAACCTTTTTCTTGTGAGAACTTTTAAGATTTCCTTTTTAAATAACTTTCAAATTTACAGTACAGTATTAATGATTAGAGTCCCCATGCTGTACATTACATCCACTTGACTTACCAGTGGAAATTTGTACCTCTTGGTCTCTTTAACCCATTTTTTCCTACCCCCAACTGCCTTCCCCTCTGGAAACCACCATTCTGATCTCTGTATCTGTGAGTTTTATTTTGTTTGTTCATTTATTTTGTTTTTTAGATTCCACATATAAGTGAAATCATAAGGTGTTTGTCTTTCTCTGATTTATTTCACTTAGCCTAATACCCTCAAGGTTCATCCACGTTGTCACAAATGGCAAGATTTCTTTCTTAGAGCTAAGTGGTATTTCTTTGTAGATATTATGCTGCATCTTCTTATCCATTCATCCATCAATGAATACTTAGGTTATTTCCATATCTTGGCTATTGAAAATAATGCTGCAATAAACACTGGAGTACATATGTCTTTTCAAATTAGTGCCTTCATATTCTTCAGATAAATACCCAGAAGTATAATTAGTGGATCATATGGTAGTTCTGTTTTTAATTGTTTGAGGAAGCTCCATGTTTTTCATAGTATATGGTTATGTACCATATATACTGTATACTGGCAGTATGTTGGCTACATCAATTTATATTACCACCAACAGTGCACGAAGGTTCCCTTTGCTCTGCATCCTCGCCAACACTTGTTATTTCTTATTTTGTTGACAGTAGCCATATAACAGGTGTGAGGTGGTATCTTTTTTTCTTTTTTTTTTAATTTTTATTGTTATGTTAATCACCATATATTACATCATTAGTTTTTGGTGCAGTGTTCCATGATTCATTGTTTGTTCATAACACCCAGTGCTCCATGCAGAACGTGCCCTCCTCAATACCCATCACCAGGCTAACCCATCCCCCTACCCCCCTCCCCTCTAGAACCCTCAGTTTCTTTTTCAGAGTCCATCATCTCTCATGGTTCGTCTCCCCCTCTGACATACTCCCCTTTTCTTCCTCTTCTGTTATCTTCTTCTTTTTCTTTTTTCTTAAAATATGTTGCGTTATTTGTTTCAGAAGTACAGATCTGTGATTCAACAGTCTTGCACAATTCACAGCGCTCACCGTAGCACATACCCTCCCCAATATCTATCACTCAGCCACCCCATCCCTCCCACCCCCGACCACTCCAGTAACACTCAGTTTGTTTCCTGAGATTAAGAATTCCTCATATCAGTGAGGTCATGTGATACATGTCTTTCTCTGATTGACTTATTTCACTCAGCATAACACCCTCCAGTTCCATCCACGTCGTTGCAAATGGCAAGATCTCATTCCTTTTGATGGCTGCATAATATTCCATTGTGTATATATACCACATCTTCTTTATCCATTCATCTGTCGATGGGCATCTTGGCTCTTTCCACAGTTTGGCTATGGTGGATATTGCTGCTATAAACATTGGGGTACACGTACCCCTTCGGGTCCCTACATTTGTATCTTTGTGGTAAATACCCAGTAGTGCTATTGCTGGATCGAACGGTAGCTCTAATTTCAACTGTTTGAGGAACCTCCATACTGTTTTCCAGAGGGGTTGCACCAGCTTGCATTCCCACCAACAGTGTAGGAGGGTTCCCCTTTCTCCACATCCCCGCCAACATCTGTCGTTCCCTGACTTGTTAATTTTAGCCATTCTGACGGGTGTGAGGTGGTATCTCATGGAGGTTTTGATTTGGATTTCCCTGATGCCAAGCGATGTTGAGCACTTTTTCATGTGCCTGTTGGCCATTTGGATGTCTTCTTTGGAGAAATGTCTGTTCATGTCTTCTGCCCATTTCTTGATTGGATTATTTGTTCTTTGGGTGTTGAGTTTGATAAGTTCTTTATAGATTTTGGATACTAGCCCTTTATCTGATATGTCATTTGCAAATATTTTCTCCCATTCTGTCGGTTGTCTTTTGGTTTTGTGGACTGTTTCTTTTGCTGTGCAGAAGCTTTTTATCTTGATGAAATCCCAATAGTTCATTTTTGCCCTGGCTTCCCGTGCCTTTGGCGATGTTTCTAGGAAGAAGTTGCTGCGGCTAAGGTCGAAAAGGTTGCTACCTGTGTTCTCCTTTAGGATTTGGATGGACTCCTGTCTCACGTTTAGGTCTTTCAACCATTTGGAGTCTATTTTTGTGTGTGGTGTAAGGAAATGGTCCAGTTTCATTCTTCTGCATGTGGCTGTCCAATTTTCCCAACACCATTTGTTGAAGAGACTGTCTTTTTTCCATTGGACATTCTTTCCTGCTTTGTCAAAAATAAGTTGACCATAGAGTTGAGGGTCCATTTCTGGGCTCTCAATTCTGTTCCATTGATCTATGTGTCTGTTTTTGTGCCAGTACCATACTGTCTTGATGATGACAGCTTTGTAATAGAGCTGGAAGTCCGGAATTGTGATGCCGCCAGCTTTGCTTTTCTTTTTCAGTATTCCTCTGGCTATTCTGGGTCTCTTCTGGTTCCATACAAATTTTAGGATTATTTGTTCCATTTCTTTGAAAAAAGTGGATGGTATTTTGATGGGGATTGCATTGAATGTGTAGATTGCTCTAGGTAGCATTGACATCTTCACAATGTTGATTCTCCCAATCCATGAGCATGGAACGTTTTTCCATTTCTTTGTGTCTTCTTCAATTTCTTTCCTGAGTATTTTATAGTTTTCTGAGTACAGATCCTTTGCCTCTTTGGTTAGATTTATTCCTAGGTATCTAATGGTTTTGGGTGCAATTGTAAATGGGATCGACTCCTTGATTTGTCTCTCTTCTGTCTTGTTGTTGGTGTATAGGAATGCCACTGATTTCTGTGCATTGATTTTATATCCTGCTACTTTACTGAATTCCTGTATGAGTTCTAGCAGTTTTGGGGTGGAGTCTTTTGGGTTTTCCACATACAGTATCATATCATCTGCAAAGAGTGAGAGTTTGACTTCCTCTTTGCCGATTTGGATGCCTTTGATTTCTTTTTGTTGTCTGATTGCTGTGGCTAGGACTTCTAATACTATGTTGAATAGCAGTGGTGAGAGTGGACATCCCTGCCGCGTTCCTGACCTTAGGGGAAAAGCTCTCAGCCTTTCCCCATTGAGAATGATATTCGCTGTAGGTTTTTCGTAGATGGCTTTTATGATATTGAGGTATGTACCCTCTATCCCTATACTCTGAAGAGTTTTGATCAAGAAAGGATGTTGTACTTTGTCAAATGCTTTTTCTGCATCTATTGAGAGGATCATATGATTCTTGTTCTTTCTTTTGTTAATGTATTGTATCACGTTGATTGATTTGCGGATGTTGAACCAGCCTTGCAGCCCAGGGATAAATCCCACTTGGTCGTGGTGAATAATCCTTTTAATGTACTGTTGGATCCTATTGGCTAGTATTTTGGTGAGAATTTTTGCATCCATGTTCATCAAGGATATTGGTCTGTAATTCTCTTTTTTGATGGGGTCTTTGTCTGGTTTTGGGATCAAGGTAATGCTGGCCTCATAAAATGAGTTTGGAAGTTTCCCTTCCATTTCTATTTTTTGGAACAGTTTCAGGAGAATAGGTATTAATTCTTCTTGAAATGTCTGATAGAATTCCCCTGGGAAGCCATCTGGCCCTGGGCTTTTGTTTCTTGGGAGATTTTTTATGACTGTTTCAATTTCCTTAGTGGTTATAGGTCTGTTCAGGTTTTCTATTTCTTCCTGGTTCAATTTTGGTAGTTGATACTTCTCTAGGAATGCACCCATTTCTTCCAGGTTATCTAATTTGCTGGCATAGAGTTGCTCATAATATGTTCTTATAATTGTTTGTATTTCTTTGGTGTTGCTTGTGATCTCTCCTCTTTCATTCATGATTTTGTTGATTTGGGTCATTTCTCTTTTCTTTTTGATCAGTCTGGCCAGGGGTTTATCAATCTTGTTAATTCTTTCAAAGAACCAGCTCCTAGTTTCGTTGATCTGTTCTACTGTTCTTTTGGTTTCTAGTTCATTGATTTCTGCTCTGATCTTTATGATTTCTCTTCTCCTGCTGGGTTTAGGCTTTCTTTGTTGTTCTTTCTCCAGCTCCTTTAGGTGTAGGGTTAGGTTGTGTATTTGAGACCTTTCTTGTTTCTTGAGAAAGGCTTGTATTGCTACATACTTTCCTCTCAGGACTGCCTTTGCTGTATCCCAAAGATTTTGAACAGTTGTGTTTTCATTTTCATTGGTTTCCATGAATTTTTTTAATTCTTCTTTAATTTCTTGGTTGACCCATTCATTCTTTAGTAGGATGCTCTTTAGCCTCCATGTATTTGAGTTCTTTCCGACTTTCCTCTTGTGGTTGAGTTCTAGTTTCAAAGCATTGTGGTCTGAAAATATGCAGGGAATGATCCCAATCTTTTGGTACCGATTGAGACCTGATTTGTGACCTAGGATGTGATCAATTCTGGAGAATGTTCCATGGGCACTAGAGAAGAATGTGTATTCCGTTGCTTTGGGATGGAATGTTCTGAATATGTCTGTGAAGTCCATTTGGTCCAGTGTGTCATTTAAAGTCTTTATTTCCTTGTTGATCTTTTGCTTAGATGATCTGTCCATTTCAGTCAGGGGGGTGTTAAAGTCCCCCACTATTATTGTATTGTTGTCAATGTGTTTCTTTGCTTTTGTTATTAATTGCCTTATATAATTGGCTGCTCCCATGTTAGGGGCATAGATATTTACAATTGTTAGATCTTCTTGTTGGATAGACCCTTTAAGTAGGATATAGTGTCCTTCCTCATCTCTTATTACAGTCTTTGTTTTAAAATCTAGTTTGTCTGATATAAGGATTGCCACCCCAGCTTTCTTTTGGTGTCCATTAGCATGGTAAATGGTTTTCCACCCCCTCACTTTCAATCTGGGGGTGTCTTTGGGTGTAAAATGAGTCTCTTGCAGACAGCATATGGATGGGTCTTGTTTTTTAATCCAATCTGATAGCCTGTGTCTTTTGATTGGGGCATTGAGCCCATTTACATTCAGGGTAACTATTGAAAGGTATGAATTTAGTGCCATTGTATTACCTGTAAGGTGACTGTTAACTGTCTGTTGTCTGTGTTCGTTTCTGCTCTTTGCTGCTTTTAGGTTCTCTCTTTGCTTAGAGGACCCCTCTCAATATTTCTTGGAGGGCTGGTTTCGTGTTTGCAAATTCCTTTAGTTTTTGTTTGTTCTGGAAGCTTTTTATCTCTCCTTCTATTTTCAATGATAGCCTAGCTGGATATAGTATTCTTGGCTGCATATTTTTCTCGTTTAGTGCTCTGAAGATATCTTGCCAGTCCTTTCTGGCCTGCCAGGTCTCTGTGGATAGGTCTGTTGCCAATCTAATGTTTCTACCATTGTAGGTTACATATCTCTTCTCCCGAGCTGCTTTCAGGATTTTCTCTTTGTCTCTGAGACTCGTAAGTTTTACTATTAGATGTCGGGGTGTTGACCTATTTTTATTGATTTTGAGAGGGGTTCTCTGTGCCTCCTGGATTTTGATGCCTGTTTCCTTCCTCACATTAGGGAAGTTCTCTGCTATAATTTGCTCCAATATACCTTCTGCCCCTCTCTCTCTCTCTTCTTCTTCTGGGATCCCAATTATTCTAATGTTGTTTCGTCTTATCGTATCACTTATCTCTCGAATTCTGCCCTCGTGATCCTGTAGTTGTTTCTCTCTCTTTTTCTCAGCCTCTTTATTTTCCATCATTTGGTCTTCTATATCGCTGATTCTCTCTTCTGCCTCATTTATCCTAGCATTCAGTGCCCCCATTTTTGATTGCACCTCATCAATAGCCTTTTTGATTTCGATTTGGTTAGATTTTAGTTCTTTTATTTCTCCAGAAAGGGTTTCTCTAATAACTTCCACGCTTTTTTCAAGCCCAGCTAGTATCTTTAAAGTCATGATTCTGAACTCTAGGTCTGACATCGTACTAATGTCCGTATTGAGTAGGTCCCTGGCAGACGGTACTACCTCTTGTTCTTTTTGCTGAGGTGATTTCTTTCGTCTTGTCATTTTGTCCAGAGGAGAATAGATGAATGAGAGAACAAAAGGCTAACAGGTTTACAACGTCCCCAGCAAATATACTGTATACAAATCAGAAAAGACCTGAAACCAGGGGAAAGGAAAGGGAAAGAAAGAAAAAAGAAAGAGAAAAAGAAAAAAAAAGAAAAAAAGATAAAAACAAAAACAAAACAATTCAAAAAAGGCAGAATATGATCAAATATGATCAGGCTAGTGCATAGATCAGTGCCACACACTAGATTTTGGGCGTATTTTGGTCTGTTAGAAAAAAGTGCCTCCTAAAATTTTAAAGGAAGAAAGACATATATGTACAAAATAAGGGTTGATACAATGAAGGGATGGAAGATGACTGTAAAGATGAAAATTATAAAAGATTTTATAAAAGGACTTGGTAAGATAAGTTGTTTGAAAAAAGAAAGAAGATTTAAGGAAAAAAAAAAAAAGGAAAAAGGGAGAGAATGTGATCAGGCAGGAGACTAGAACAAAGCCATACACTAGTGGTTTAGGGTATATTTTGATCTGTTAGAAGAAACTGTACCTCAAAATTTTAAAGAGAGAACAACTTATATATATATGCCAAAAACAAGGATAACTACTATGAAGGGATAAAATATGACTCTAAAAATGAAAAAAAAAATAAAAAATGTTTTTTTTTTAAAAAAAAGGGATTTATAAGATGTTGGTTGAAAAAGGGAAAAAGAAAAATAAAAAAAGTCAACAAAAATTAACTTTGATGAAATAATGAATCATGGTAAAAAAAAAAAAAAAAAAAAAGAAGCCATGAATCTATGTGCAGTATTCCCCTAGCGCTGGAGTTCTCCTATTCTCCTTGATCGATCAACTTGGTCTTGGCTTGCTGGCTGTTTGTGCTGATCTTCTGGGGGAGGGGCCTGTTGCTGTGGTTTCCAAATGTCTTTGCCGGAGGCGGAATTGCCCCGCCCTTGTCGGTCCGGGCTAAGGAAGCTGCTCCAGTTTGCTCTCAGGAGCTTTTGTTCCCTGCAAGCTCTCGGTACAGCTTTGGAGGACCAGGGCGAAAATGGCGGCCTCCCAGTCTCCGCCCGGAGGAGCCGAGAACTCGGGGCCCCACTCCTCAGTGCGCCCCCAGAGAAAAGCAGTCACTCCCGTGTCCCCGGTCTCTGGCCGCACTCCGTGCTCACCCGGCCTGTGATCAAGCGTTGCTATCTCTGGCACCCGACCCCGCTCGGAGTCTCCAAACCCAGCAGATCCCTGCAGTGCGTTCCCGCACCGCTCCTCCCCGGGAAGGAAGGGGAGTCTCCCCGGATCTGCCGCTTGTTGGGTCCCTGCTGGAGGAGCAGTGCCCCGACTGGGCCGCAGATCACAGTTTGTGGCAACCCAGAGCTGAGAGCCCGCGACTCTGCTCCGTCTCTGCAGCCGGCTTCCCTGCTCTGATACCTGGGAGCTCTGCCGGACTCAGGCACCCCCGGTCTCTCTGTGACCCCAAGGGTCCTGAGACCACACTGTCCCAGGAGGATTCCACCCCCCGCTTAGCCACTGCAGCGACGTCCCTCCGCCGAGCCAACTTCTAAAAGTTCCGATTCTGTGCTCCGCGGCTCTAGCACTTGCCAGAAGCGGCCGGCGGAGGCCCCTCCCCCGCCGTCTATCCTCCCGAATATCGCCTCGGATTCACTTCTCCGCACACCCTACCTTCCAGTAAGTGGTCGCTTCTCTGTTCAGAGAGTTGTTGCTTCTCTCCTGTTCGATCTCCTGTTGAGTTCGTAGATGTTCAGAATGGTTTGATCCCTATTCAGCTGAATTCCTGAGACCAGACAAAATCTAGGTCTCCTACTCCTCCGCCATCTTGCTCCCGAGGTGGTATCTTATTGTGGTTTTGATTTGCATTTCCCTGATGATGAGTGATATCGAGCAATATCGAGCATCTTTTCATGTGCCTGTTGGCCATCTCTGTATCTTTGCAAAAATGTCTATTTAGATCCTCTGCCCATTTTTTAATCAGATTGTTTGGGATTTTTTTGTTGAGTTGTAGGAGTTCTTTATATACTTTGAATATTAACCTCTCATTGGATAAATGATTTGCAAATACCTTCTCCCATTCCATGGGTTATTTTGTTGATGGTATCTTTAACGGTGCAGAAGCTTTTTAGTTTAAGGTAGTCCCATTTGTTTATTTTTGCTTTTGTTGCCATTGCCTTTGGAGTCAGATCCAAAAAAAAAAAAAAAAAAAAAGATTAAAACCAATGTCGAGGAGCGTTTTGCCTGTTCTAGGAGTTTTGTGGTTTCTGGTCTTAGATTCAAGTCTTTAATTCTTTTTGAGTTAATTTTTGAGTATGGTATAAGATAGTAGTCCACTTTCATTCTTTTGCATGTGGCTGTCCAGTTTTTCCAACATCACTTATTGAAGAGACTATCCTTTCTCCATTGTGTATTCATTCCTTCTTTGTCCTAGATTAATTGACCATATATGCATGGGTTTATTTCTGGGCTCACTATTCTGTTCCATTGATCTCTGCATTGTCTGTATGCCCGTACCATACTGTTTTGACTACCATAGCTTTGTAATATTGTTTGAAATCAGGAAATGTGACGCCTCCAACTTTGTTGTTCTTTTTCAAGATTGCTTTAGCTATTCAGGATCTTTTGTGGTTCCATACAAATTTTTTTTTTTTTTTTTTTAAAGATTTTATTTATTTATTTGAGAGAGAGAATGAGAGAGAAAGGTCAGAGGGAGAAGCAGACTCCCCGCTGAGCAGGGAGCCTGATGTGGGACTCAATCCTGGGACTCCAGGATCATGACCTGAGCCGAAGGCAGTCGCTTAACCAACTGAGCCACCCAGGCGCCCGGTTCCATACAAATTTTACAGTTGTTCTATTTCTGTGAAAAATGCCATTGGAATTTTGATACGGATTGCATTGGATGTGTACACTTCTTTGGGTGATACGGTAATATTAATAGTGTTTTTCCAATCCATAAGCATGGAATATCTTTGCATTTACTGATGTCCCCTTCAATTTCTTTCATCAGTGTCTTAATTTTCAGTGTACAGGTCTTTTACCTCCTTGATTTGTGGCTATTTTAGGCTTACTTTAATGGGAGATAAAACTCAGATTATACAAAGAGAGTTCAAAGGAACTCTGTGAACTCCTCATGTCTCCCCGCTCCCAGATTTACATTAATTAATCCACATTACATTTTACAAATTAAGCTAGTAAAGGATAGCTGATGGTCGTAAGTAAGACTTTGTTTTGTTCCGAGAGTGTTTGTCACACTGGGTCAGTGATGTGTTCTAACTCTAACGGATGAAATCCAGTGAGTTACCTTCTTGCCTTGTGTGTCTGACTGGGGCAGGTTTTCTGGTGTGGTCGAAGATGACCTGAAGAACACCAAAACATCGATCCGTGATGTCCAAGCCATCCTGTTGAACCTGTTCAGTGCTGACACTGTACTAATTGGACATAGCTTTGAACATAGTCTCTATGCTCTTAAGGTAAAGAATTACAGCCTTGTACTTTCACAAAACAGTATGTGTTAAGGTGGTAGTCCTTATTATTGCATTATCATTGATTGTTGATTTGCCCTGTTAACTAAGAAGAAAAGAATTGCTGTCCATATTGATAATAAAGTCCAACCATCATAAACCAAAAGCAGTATAAGACAGCTAAAGTCATTTGGCTCTTCCAGATCAAAAAGAAAATCCATTAGATAGGATAAAACCAAAATCATTGTTTGACATTGTCTTTAATATTCAAATGGGTAAGACTAAGTTTATCTAACAGGTTATTTTATTCACCTACTTGGAGATACTTTTTCATATTAAGTCAGGTAGGTCTTACAGGTAGGCTCAAAAGCAGATGTCATGTTCATTTTTCTTGGCATGATAGACTTGAAAATCTACCCCTTAATATACTTCAGGTTAAAATTATCTGTTCCTTGCTCTAGAACAGGAGTCAGAACACTGTGGCCGGTGCTGGCCACGTATTTTTGCAAATATTTTTGTTAGACCCACTGCCCCCATTCACTTCTGTATTTTCTGTGGCTGCTTCCATGCTACAACAGCATTGTTAAATAGTTACGGCAGAGACTGTGTGGTCTGCAAGCCCAAAATATTTACAGCTTGGCATTTTTAAGAGTTTGTTGACCACCTCCATTCTAGAACACGAGTATCCGATAGAACTTTCTATATTTTCACTATACACCATGGTAGACACTAGCCACATTTGTTATTTTTTTTTAAAGATTTTTTATTTATTTATTCATGAGAGACAAAGAGAGAGAGAGAGGCAGAGGGAGAAGCAGGCTCCCAAGGAGCAGGGAGACCAATGCGGGACTCGATCCCAGGGTCCTGGGATCATGACCTGAGCTGAAGGCAGACGCTTAACCATCTGAGCCACCCAGGCGCCCCACATTTGTTATTGAACATTTACAATATGTCTAATGTGACTGAGAAAATGATTCATTTTTTTTAAAGATTTTATTTATTCATTCGAGACACAGAGATACAGAGAGAGAAAGCATGAGCAGAGAGAGAGGCAGAGGGAGAAGCAGGCTCCTCGCTAAGCCAGGAGCCCGATGTGGGGCTTGATTCCATGACCCTGGGATCATGACCTGAGCCGAAAGCAGACACTTAACCATCTAAGCCACCCAGGCGCCCCTTCTCTTTCATTTTTTTATATTAAATTTAAACAGCCACATGCGGCTGGTGGCTTACCACTTGGACAGCACAGCTCTGGAACTGTTTCTTTGCTTTAGCCACCCCGAGGACTTACCTTCATGCAGAGAAGGGCCAGTTCTTCTTTAGTACAAGAATACAAATAAAGCCATTTAAATTTCATAGGTGAATGTCAGCCTTGTTTTCTGTAAAGCACCTGCTATTCAAAGTATAGATTTGTTTCCAATAGCAGTGTTGTGTTTGCCTGTGACAGATAAGCCTGGCATATGCTTCTACCCAGACCTACCAAACTTTGCGAAAAGAGAGGTGGGGACAGACCTAAGTTTTCTTTGAGAAAGTTCTTCCAGGGATGTCCTTCTGTCGCCTCAGAGACCTCATGTCTCAAACTGAACTTCTCACCATGACTCTGTCTCTCCTTTTTTCAGGAACCATTCTATTCCACTTGTCTCCTAGACCAGAAAATCCTAAACCATCACGATTCATCATTGTAATCAGTCTGTTTCTTCTGTCCAGACAACTCCTGGATTTTCCTATTTTTCTCTATTTCTACCAGTGTCTTCTTTGATTTACTCAGTACCCTGCAGCCAGGAGCTGGTGTCTGGTTGGTAGTTGACACATTAAAGGAGAATTTAAAGTGCTTCTAAACATGGCATACTGGGGCTAAATGTTAACTTTCCAACTCCTCATTTTTCAATGAGTCTTTAAATTACTCTTGAAGCTAATCTTCTTCCATCCTCCTTTCAAAATACAGCTCCCCTCCTCAAGAATGCAAACTGGTACCTAACTTTCTAGGCTCTCAGTTATCTGACTGCTCTTCTTTTTATCTCTCTTAATTTCTGCTGTATGAAACTTCAGTGGAAGTTTATGCATCATCTTTCATGTATAAGCACAGGAAATTTGGACATAGATGCGACAGGGTCCTTGTCCATGCCCCCTCCCCAGACACACACAAGTAAACCACTCATATGTGGTAGGACATGTGCTAAGTTGAGGTGTACCCCGCTCAGCGGAGTCCCAAGGTGGGAGTGTGGCTCTGCATCTACCCCAGTCTTGGTTGGAACCTGTCTGCACATGCTGCCCCCTGGTGGTGCTCACAGGAGGAAAGTGGATTCACAAGTCAGACTGCTTAGATTTGATTTCCAGGTACTCTCCTAACTCCGTTCTTCATCTCTCAGAGCTGCAGTTCCCTTGGCTGCAAAAAGGGCCAGTATCATAAAAGGGACAATAAAATATCTACCTCATTAGGTTAGTCTGCAAGTTGTAATGATTAATCCATGTGGAGGGCTTTGTGACTGATAACGTCTTAGCTGCGTCACATTCCTTGCCCATGGAGTATAGTTCTCCCTCTACAATGATTGTTGCTGTGATCGGTTTTGTTATTCTTTGGGGAGAGCTTCTGAGAGGATTTTCTCTTTCATTTGACAGCTAATTCATACTTCAGTTGTGGACACGACAGTTCTGTTTCCTCATTGGCTAGGCTTGCCTCACAAAAGATCCCTCAAGAGTCTAGTGGCTGACCACCTGCAGAGGATCATTCAGGACAATGGTAAGAGCCTGTTTGCTCCTGATTAATATCAGGATCCTAAGTCTGACTTGAGTAAACCATGGGATTCATGGTAGAAGATCTGCTCCCTGAAGGGCTTAAGGTAGGTTTTTCTGTATGGATTCTCTCCTAGGGTGGAGAACCCTAAAGCATCTCGTTATGTAAAAAGCACTGAAATGCCCTCTGCCTGGTGTCATCCTGGATCTTCCACAGGCATCAGAATAACCATTATAGAGAATGGTGGCCAGATGTTTGTTCGGCAAATTGCCTGGCCTTTGAGTTCATGTATAAAACTTCTGTGGGTGTGGAGAACTAATTCCAGTCTAAATTTAGCTGGGTACCCCTTTTCATACGAGCTTTGCATCAAATGAGATTCCAGAATTCACTGGGTTTGGGTCATCTCACCCAGAGTAAATTGTGTGTGTTGTGTTAGAAAAAGAATAGTTCAAATTCCATAGATTCATCATATGTGCACTTGATTTATACTGGTTGTGTGTATCTTGCTCTCAGAACATCTGTTTTTTCTGATGAAACACACCCAAATTAAACAAGTTAATCAGGTACAGCAAGAATAGCTACCAGCCACCCCATTAGTGGCATTGCCCTATGCACAGTTGAGCAGTGTCCGCCTTGGAATGGAGGTGAGTTACTCTCTACGTTCATGTGTGCCCGTGTGGGCTCCTCTTTTGCACAACATAGAAGTCTAAGAAAATCAATTCTGTGTATGTTAAAATTTATGTTACAGTGCTGTGTTTCTAAAGATACCTAAGATATGGGAAGGCCCTCTGATCAAAATACCAACTGTACCGTATGGTCTTTATTCTTTCACTCTTTGTCTGTTAGACACTGCTGCTGTCTCGGTGGGTCTTCCATCTGTTTTGCTAAAAATACATCTCAAAAAAATTCCTACAAAATTCTATTATAAAATGTAATGTGTTCTGTTGAAAACCATCTTGAACCTTAGGAAAATATTTCACTTCACAAAAAACAGCTTATACAAACATCTAATACCCCATTTTTTCCAGAATAACACAAATGAAAAATACCATACCATTTTAGACATGCTGATCATGTGATTTTTCTCATTTAATCTCAGACATCATTTATTATTCTCACCAGAACTGTAGGCTTTATATTTTGGGTAAATTTCATGCACTTGTATCTAAGGCCATTCTTGGTGTAGAGACCTGTACTTTTTCTAGCACTCTCTATTTTTGGCTTTTTGCCAGATCTTATACCTGCTGCTTTGTTGTTCTGTGCAAAAGAGGTATATGGAGAAGGTGACAATGTGAGGACAGGCTACATAGGAAAAGGGAGATGTTTGCTAATCTAGACTTATGTATAATCTCTACAAAGCAATCAGAATCATATTTTGGTAAGTGCCCAGTGTTAATTTTTTAGACACATGAACTCAAGGCTTCGTTTTGTGAACCGCCGTGGGTAGTATCACGGATGAAGTCATTGTAGGTCTAACACGTTGTTTTATATTCTGTACCGTTTGGAGGTCACAGTTCAAGTGAAAGTGCTGCCGCCTGCATGGAACTGGTTCTCTGGAAGGTAAAAGAAGACCTGAAAGGGAAGAAGTAATCACTTTGCCTGAGCAGATCTAAAATCCCTGCAGTGTTGTTTCGGTGACGTCTCTCCTGCTGATAGTAGAGTTGGGTCTATGATGGTAGGAAGTTTCTTGACCTTTTTCTTCAAAGAGGAGAAAGAAAAGTGCTGCTGAGGTTTATTTATTACATGTTCAAGGTTAAGTTTCCACAGTTTATTTCAGAAGTTGTGAGTGGGGTAGGGGGTGGTTAGTTGGGAGGATTAAGTTGGTTTGAATTTTCGACTCTTCCTCATGGATCGCTTGTGACAATGGATCGCGGTTTACAGTTGAAGCAGTGGGCCCGTGTCCTCCATCAGGATCATGTCTCCAGTTACGTACATTTCTTTTTCTCTCCAACTGCCGAAAACCATCTTGACCTAACAGAATTTTTTTTAGGTCTCCTATATAAATAGATTTTCCTCACAAAGTAAATGTAAACTTTTTAGTGCACTCTGTTAACATAAAGATTTTGGTCATTTGGCTATTGTGTAATGTGTTTTTATTCTAACTGGTGTACTGTGACTGGATTTTAATTCATAACAACTCATTTTTTTTAAGGCAGTAGCCTCTGGATCTTCTAAACACCCTAACCTGCATTCCCAATACCTGAATTGTCTCATTCTTTTGAGGAGTTAGCGCCATCTTTCTTGCTTTCTCAAAATGTGGAAACTACATGACTTTATTCTGTTTGATTACCCTTAAGTATGACTCTTCAATATTGTTGCTGACATGCTACAAAATTACAAAGGTTTTACTGCCAGTAGAACAGGTGAGTCAGTGTAATCAATAGGAGGGCCTCTGGGCCGGAAGTACACCAGTCACCTTCTGACAGTTGCTTGTGCGGATATGCCCTCAAACGTACATCAGTTTGTCTGCCTTCATATTGTCACTTACAAGTAACTTAATGATCCCTGAACATCTTTTTCTTGCTGTCGCACGTACTTCTCAGCCAGGTCTCTTGTCATGTACTTGAGGTGAAGTAAAATAATTCAAATTTAGATCATTATGGATTTAAGTAATATATAATTAAGAAGGTCAGACTGTTATAGGGAAAAAACCCAACGTCTGTTCCAAAGTCATATGCAAAATTTGAAGGTATTCTTGGCATTTTCAGGTCATCTTTGTTCAGTTCCATGTACTTTGAAACTAAGCACGGTCAGGAGTATGTCTACAGCATGTGGGTAAAAAGCCAAGGGAGCTATTACAGGTATCTGGGCCTGTGTTCAAGGGCTCTTCATTGGGTTTCCAGCTGTTGATTCAGGGTATGCTAGCAGTCTTGCTTGTGCTGTGTCTACCTGAATATGCTGCTGTGAACAAAGGGCCCTGCTATCACTTCTGAATATGTGAGGTGGATTAAGGGGCAGGAATAGGGAACTTTATGCTGTATGTTGACTGATTTCACACTGTCCCATTTAAGAGAGATTCCAGTTCTAAGCCCTCAGTTGACACTGGAACACTACTGGAGGCACAGAAAGTGGACTAGACAGAACACTTCTCTATGTTTCCAGTCCTGCGAGCTGGAACGAGCATGTCTGGTAGAGTACCACACCCACTGCGCTACGGGCATCTTACCGACGGAGCTGGAGGACGGTAACTTGAAAGACATCTGGAAAGACCTAGGAGAAACATTCCCAGACGAAAAACAGGTAGGCAAGACATTTATTCACTTACTGTACGATCTCAGGGCAACATGTGCCTATGTTATAAACTGTAAACTCACAACTGATCAGCATGGAAACTTTACAATGTGTAGTATGTGAAGGGATGTCCTATTGGTACAAATGTCACATGTCTCCCAAATAGAATCCCAGGGTTCCTACTCGATTTCTTAAAATACACAAATCAGTGTCACCAGAGAAACTAAAACTAAATCCCATTAATTTATCAAGCTTGTACTTTTCTAAAGATCCTTAGACTTCTATGGAAAGAGAGTTAAGTCCCCTTCTAGATGGATTGACTCATGGGCTCTGGAAACACATGACGGAGGTATCCAATGACCAAGTGAAATTGAAATGGCTTCTACAGGTGGGGGAGAAAGTTTAGGGATGGATAGAAGAATCCCTTTCAGATGTTCACCTATGTCCCGATAATCTAACGTAGTTCCCCCACTTTCCTCACCGGTACTGTCAGGGTGGGTGTGAGGTTTATTAACAACATCTTTGTTCTATACAGCAAAACATTTTATAGCATTCACTGTGAAGGTAAATATCAAAAATATCCAGGGTGATAATGAGTTAGGCATCATAGTAATTGTACTCACACACCTTCCTGTAAAATCCATATTTTTAGAAAAATATATTATTGCATATGAAACCATAAACAGGCATTCTGAGTTCAGCACATTCTTACTCAAAACAGTATATACAGTCCTAGTAGAGTCAAAGTGTCCTATAGATTCACACACAGGGGTTTCTGTGGTCACGTCCCAGACATACAGCAATATATATACATTTTTATATTCTGCGTCACCTCTCTTGGCAGAGTCTTGCTGGCTTTCTTGGCATCAAGGGTCTGACATGCCAGGGAAGGGGCAACATTACGTACAGATGGATGTGGGTTCTTCTAGGCTGCTTCTTCAGCAGAGCAGTCGATCCCAGCGTAGGCAAACTTCTCATAAAGTGTAGTATTCACATAGGTCTACGAGAGCAAGAGCAGTTCAGAGACACGGGCTCCCTCCGTCCTGCCACTGCCAGGGGCAGGAAGAGACCCTAATTTGCTTAACTTATTTCAATTCAAATACTAGGTACCTGGGGGACGTTTTTCTGTCCTCAGTCCCCATCTTGCATTTGAGAGCTTTCTTCCTGAAATGCATCCCTTGCCTTCTACACCTAAGACTTCATCCTCTTACTCAGTCTCTAGGCCATTCTTTCTTCCCTCTCCGGAAATGTCCCAGACTGGTCACGATCACTTCTCAGTCCCCATTTCCCTCTGTGTGATCTCACCCACGTCTCTGGTTTAATTACCCCTCCAGTGGTGACTTTCCATCTATTTCCCTAACCTAAATTTGTCTTTTCAACCTCAAATCTGTAAGGCCAACTACCTGCTAGACCTTTTTAAGGAATTCCTGACCCTCCCCCTAGGAACCTGCAGACCAGGCTATACCATCTATCGGCTGTGTGTCCTTGGACACGTCACTCTCACCTCTTTGTGTAGATTTCTTCTGTAAAATTTGAGAGTCAGGCTTGATTACTGAGGAGGGTCCTTCTAGCTCAGAGGCTAATTCTCTCTGTTGTACCATGTGTGACTCTTTTATAGAAATCTTATTAACTCGGACATTGTAACATCCTCAAAGTTGGGGGCCATGTCTTTTATGTCCCTCTCTTGCCTCGGGCTATGCCCAGAACAGCTTGTTGAATTGTATCAGTTTTTTTTTTTTTAACCATACAGGGTGCATGACGAATCGTGACTCAAGAGCCTGCTCCGAACTCCATGCTCACCTTGCGTTCTTCTAACATCCTGTTTAAGGACACCAGGATCTGGGCAAATGAGGGCCTCTCATAAGGCTTCTCCCGCCAGCACTGTCTCATGAGGTCATACCTTTGAAAACAAAGAGTTAAGCCGTGAACTCTGTTACTCGGCTTCAGTCCTGGGCATGGCCCGGTGTGGGGTACAGAAACGAGAGAAGGGAATGTAGCCATTTCACACATGGGCATCTGCGCTTAACAGCACAAAAGTAGAGCACCGAGTTTCTCTCTGGCCTCCCCCCCCACACACACATCCCCCTTTCTTCTGTCAGTAAAACTAGTCCGTACCCCCAGTACCGTTCCTGCGGGATCTTGGTCTCAGCTCTTCTGATGATCTGGAAAGAGCTGACTCATGTGTCTAGGGCAGCATCTCCCTGGGAATACTCCATCTCTCAAAATGTTAGTAATTTGTTTTTTTTTAAAAAGGGTTCCATGCTCTAATAAATTTGCAAGATCCACCTATTGTATCTCCTTCTTAAGGATTAGCAGAGTACAAACAAAAAACCTGTGTGACCTGACTTAACCTGGAACTTGTCCCCTCTAAGTGACCACAGAGCTCCTTCCACCTTGTATCATCTATTTGCATCTTGCATATCCCAGGAACATAGTGGGGGAAGCACTGGTCTAAGGCAGTACTCCCCCAAATGTGGTCAGAACCACTTGCATTAAAATGCATATTCCTGGGGCACCTGGGTGGCTCAGTTGGTTAAGCAACTGCCTTCGGCTCAGGTCATGATCTCAGGGTCCTGGGATGGAGCTCCACAGGAAGCTCACAGGGAGCCTGCTTCTCCCTCAGCCTGCCACTCCTGGTGCTTATACTCTCTCTCTCTGTCAAATAAATAAAACCTTTTTAGGGCACCTGGGTGGCTCAGTTGGTTAGGCAACTGCCTTCGGCTCAGGTCATGATCCTAGAGTCCCGGGATCAAGTCCCGCATCGGGGGGGGGGGGTCCCTGCTCAGCAGAGAGTCTGCTTCTCCCTCTGACCCACCCCCCTCTCATGCTCTATCTCATTCTCTCTCAAATAAAATCTTTAAAAAAATAAAATGCATATTCCTGGGATCCACCCTAGACCTATAGAAGCAGGGTCCTGGGGTAGGGCTCAAAATTTCACATTGGGAAACTTATGTGCCCCAAAGGCTACCAATGTAGCAGGGTCTAGGTTCCTGCCTCTTGTACCCGTGACCTAATTAATACCATGCTTTCTTAGAAGTGACTCCGTGTGGACAATAAATCTTTGGCTGAACCTAGAGCCTTGCTCTTTCATATCATGCCCGTCAGGCAGCAGCGACTGTAGGTAGTTCTGGGAAGAGTGGTTTCACGAAAGCTGATCATCCTTCCCTGGGGATTAATTCTTAGTGCTGGAAAATTAATTATCCTTGAAGAATCAAGATTCTGTGATTTAAAAAAGATCCATCTTCCTCATGTCACAGCTCTGAAATCTCTATCCCCAAAGTGAGCCTCAAGGTTTCATACATTTATTCATGAATTTCAGATGTTTTCTCCATTTGTTGCCTTTCCTCATGTCCACCTTCCGGATCTCATCACCTTCAATTCCTGCTGGATTTCTATGCAGATAAAGCTCTTAACTCCCTGCCCACTGCAAAATGGTCTTAGTTTAAGGAGCCCCCCCACAACCTTCCTTTATTTTGGCTATTTGGGAGGGCGATGTGTGTGTGAATGAGATAACTCCTTCACTAGAGTCTGTCTGTCCCAGGAACATGAGGGGAAGGTCAAGATGAAACAGCCCTAGGGTGTGGCCTGACTTACACCTCGTCGTCACAGTTGAGGGGCTTCTCCAGTCTGTAGCCCTGGGGCAGCTTCTCGTACAGTTCTGCACATGTCATCCCGCAGTAGGGGGTGCCACCTGGAAGACAGACAACCACGTTGCCCTAAGCCCCTGCTAGTGTGGAACTCAGTGTCTCCTGCCCCAAGCCTCTCAAGCCGAGAGACTGGGAGAAAGGGAGGGTCAAGGGAGGGTGCCCACCCAGTGTGATCTTCCTGTCTGAGCAAACCCACCGCACAGCCCCGCTGCACGTAGGCCTCCGACCACACTGCAGGGTGGCCATCCCCTCGGTGGAAAGATCCAGCACGGGGCTCCTTACTCACTGTGCTATTTCTCTTCCCCAAAGTCAGCCTGCGCAGCTCATCTAGTGTACCAGTGAGATGTACCTTTTCCTACTTGGGAGTCTGCAGTTAGGTTATCCACTTCCTATTTGATCTATAATAGTTACTGCCCAATTTTAATTATAAAACATGCTTACTATAGAAAACTTGGAAAATACAAAACAGTTAAGAAAGCAAGCAATAGTTTGTATTACACTTCTGTGTACTCCTTCCAGGTTTTTCATGGGTAGTATTTATAAAACTGGGATTCTAGCATAAGGAAATTTCTGGATTTTGACATGCATGTTTCCACATGCTATTAAATGGCCTTCAGAAATGACTTTTCATGGCTGTGTAACATACCATCTTCAAGTTGTAGAGGCAAACTTGCAATAGTTCTATGACATCCCTGCTCAGAGACAACCTCTAATGAATCTCCCAGCTACCAGGTTGTTACTATGAAGCATGACATTAGATACAGGGCTCTCAAAAAAGAAACATGGGAACACACACACTCGGACACAGAAACCTATCAAGTTCTATTTCCCAGTCCCATCTGGTGGTGCCACATCAAAACATAAAAATGGCTGTGGAATGACACAGTGAGGGAGCACAGGAGGGGCCCACTCCCGTCGCCTGAAGTCTCACCTGCTAGATAAACATGGATACTCACCTAAGCTAACGATCTCCCACAGTAGCACTCCGTAGGACCATCTGCAGGGGACACGACAGGGAAACCAGTAATCAGCAAACAAGTTGACCAATTTTCTGCCTCAAAAGTCAGGGTGACGGACGCTTTGCCAGAAAAGGAAATGTCAAATGTGGGTGCTCCCTAGGACAGGGCCCTGGCGTGGCATGTGTTTACCTTCTCTTGGGCCAATGAAGGATTCTACCAGGGAAACAGCGTTAGAGCCCCCGCTCGCTTTAGGCGGAGAACATGGGACGGCGCTGGGGACAGCAGGTGCAACTCTAAGCTGAGAGATTAGGGTTAAAACCCAGCTCTGCCACCTTGGTACTCGTGTGACCTGGGACAAGTTACTGAACCTCTTGAGGCCTCTTAGTGTGTTCTGAAAGTGGGAACACCAACTGCTGCCTCTAAGCTATGCAGAGAGGATGTGAGAGAACATACAAAAGGCACGTTGCATGCAGTGAGGATCTGAGTACTCGCCAGCCCCCTGCCCTTCCCCAGGCAGAAGCTAAACTCCCTGGACAAGTCACCTCAACCCTCAAGGCCTCCGTTTTCCCCCGTCAGTAAAGGTGTGAGCCACATAGCCTAGGTCTCACTCGCAACCCTCCCTTCCACTGGCAGCCTGACGCTTTGTCCCTGCAGGCTGCCAGCTGAGACGCACTCTTGCTCTGGCCTGCCTTCTGTCGGTGCCACCTCGGACCCCCAGCAGCTAGTCCGGGCTCCCTCCACGCTCTGGGTCCTGTATGCTGAGGTCGGTCTGGGTCACGGAGCCATAGGAAGCCCCATATGCCCCTTGCCTCTCTACAGAGAATCCACCACTTCTTCTTGACCGGTGGAAGGAAACCCACAGCCTGCTACCAATGGCCTTGGAAACAGTCTGCTCTGAGGCTTCCTTTTGTAGACTATGAATTTATTTCCTGGGCTTACTGACTAGCTTTATTCCACAGAGGGACATCGTAGTCATGCTTCTCTTTAAGACCTCTGTCAAATGCTTAGGGGGAATCCCTCAAAATAAAAGGCTTACTCACACGTCACTGTTGGTTGTATACACACTGTAATTTAGTGACTCGATTGCCATCCAGCGCACCGGGAGCCTTCCCTGGAGAGAGCAAAGTGAGAGGCCACTTAGGCAAGACAGGGACGCTGCCCGGGGCGCGCAGCTTGCCTGGAGCTCTGCTTCACCCGAGCCCACGGGGAGCTCCACTTGCAGTTCCCCAGACACAAGGTATGGCGGACTCAGGAACTGCTGTTCGTGTACGTGCCACGCACAAGAGTGTTTTCAGAATCAAAGACATGCAAAGGATAAGCCCTGCTTGCTTCAAGGAGGCCCTACAGCAGTTTTATATAAAGAAAAATAACAAGTGTAGTAAGTGTGGGTGTGTGTGCATGTGGATGGCTGTGGGCCTTCTTCTTGGTAGGCATTTCATTTATTCACTTTGTGGTTCTCAGAGGCCCTCAGAGGTTTGAAAGGGGAGGGAGGCAGAAAAACCAAGAATTAAACTGTAATGTGGGAGAGGCTCAGGCCATGTCAGGTGACCACCTGCGGTTGGAGGAGATGGGGAAGGCTTTCAGACAAGGGGACCTCGGAGCTGGGTCCTGTAAGATGTGTAGGTGTCATCAGGTGACTCGGGGGGGGGGGGGGAGGAGAGCTCAGCCCAAAGGGAACCGTGTGCGTACACATCAGTGGAGGGGGAAATCACTTCCCGTTGATGCAGTTCACAATGGGTTTGGAGATGGCATGAGAGACACTCACTCATCCTTTGGGGGCCTGGCCCTGACTCCGTCCGGGTTGTCCCCATTTCTTTAAGTCCAACCTGGGAAAAAGGAATGTGGACTGGACACTGGGAAGTTTGACTTCTATGTTTTAGTCTTAGTTTCACGGTGATTTGGGGCTCCCTCCCTAACGACCCACCCCAGGAATCACATGGGCCCTCCTGAGAGATGGCTGCCTCCCTCCCAGGGATTTGTCCAAGCTCCGACAGTGGTGTTTCAGCCCACCTTAACCAAGAGGTGGGGCAACATCAGGACTATGGGGGGGATCTTCTCAGCCCCCCTGAAACAGGAGCAGGCATTCTCCCAGGCCACCCATCCTGAGACCAGCCCTGCCCTGGACCCCAGAACTGCTCCTGAACATGCCCTTGGCTCCTAGGTCTTTGTGAAGTAGTGATATTCTGAAGCTCTTTCTGATTTTAAGTCTGATTGGCACTTTACGGTTCAGTCATAAAACTCTCTCTTCTCAAACCTGCTTCTTCAGTGTGTCCTCAACATTTGCCTCCCTCCACTCCATGCCCACCCCTCCCAACCGCCCACCTGTTACCCTGGCTGCTGCCTCTCCTCCACAGGAATGCAGAGTCATCGACACTTTCTGCCTTGTCCTCGCTTTTATGTCCCCGCTAGCTTCTGACCTCACACCTCCCAACTACGAAGTTCCATGTTCGCTTTTTTTATTTTTCTCATTCGACGTCTTTTTGGTCTGTCCACTTCCACCTGTCGCCCTTGCTCTCTCACCGAAGTTCAGGCCACCATCGCCTCTTGCTTGAGGGTCACCTCTTAACTGACCTGCCTGCTCCAGAGCTTCACTCCCTCAGGATCAGTCCTCCTCACCATAGCCAGACTGATCACTCGAAATGGCAAGTCCAGCCACGTGGTTCCTTTTCTTAAAGTTCTTCAATGTTCCTTATTGTTCCAAGATCTCAAGTCCTTAACTGAATCCAGAATTTTTTAGCTGGAATTCAAGAATCTTCAAGAAGACCTATAACCCCTGCATCCTCCCACCTTGAATTTTAACCCTCCCTCTTCTCTGCATTACACTCCAGACACACTGAATTACTTGACCCCCAAATGTTTGCCTGTAGGTCTTTATATATACTGTACCCTCCAGGTCATCCAATTCATTCCTGTATCTCCAATATCTATGTAACATTTGTAAAACCCAGGAGTTGGCCTCCTCCAGGGAGCCCTCAGGACTGCCCACAGGCTCAGTTCAGTGTGCATTCCTCCTCTGTGCTCTCCTGGCCCTCAGCACTCACCAACTGTTAACAATTGTACATTGTGTGTCCGAGCTCTTTAAAAGTGGAAACTGTCTCAATTTATGTTACCCCAAAACCTAGCACAAGCATGAAACACTCTAGTCATAAATCAATGATGAGGGGCTGGATCTGTCATGATAATAAAGCCCCAAATCAGTATGTTAGTTTGCAACACTTCCAATATTAGCATCACCTGGGGGGCTTAAAAAACAAACAGAAACTGATGTAGGAGCCCCACCCCAAAATGACTGAATCATAGTATCTCAGCTGTAGGACTCAGCATTGGTACTTTTTGAAAGCGTCCCAGATGATTCTGAAGTGCAAAGAGAGTAAAAAATGGCTGGTTTAAACAGGAGGCCAGAGAAGGTAGCCGCTCTGCCCTCTGGTGGTACCTGGCCTCACTGCACCCTTCTTGCAGGGAGCTTGCTTCTCTCCATTCCCTCACCTTTCCTCCACCTTGGCTGGCCCTTTGCCTTTCCTCCCAGACCCTCTGTGCTGCCACAGAACACTTCACCCAGCTGCTAGCAGAAGGAATTAAGTTCTGACCCGTCTAAGTGCTCTGCCCCTCTAAGCATTTTCCCCAAACTCTCCAAGACTGCCGAAATCCCTGCCCCTTATGAAATGCCAAGCAAACTAGCATTTTTCTTGGGGATCTGAGGACAGCATCCAAATAAAATGTGTAGGTTGTGGGGCTAAACTGTGTCAGTGCCTCCACCCTGTCACCCAGAGCACCCCAGCCCCTAAATGCCAGAGAGAAGGAAAGGGTCTCTGTGAAGGAGAGCGCAAGCCTCAGATGGCCCAGGATAAACAGGGAGAGTGGGAGTAAATAGGTGAGTGGTGGGTCCTGCTTCTTTAAGACAAGCCCAGCCCCTCTGCAGAGAAACATTGCCTGCTTTGGGTCAGGCAAATTCAGAAAAGCTGATAAAAACAAATGAAAAAAACTACTGCATGGAAGCTGGCCCTTGAAGAGACGCCTACAGCATCTGAAAGCATTGACATGGATAAGTATCTGGGGCCCCACTGGATGTGTGTGATGGTCTCTAAGGGCCAAAGGGGCCCCACTTCAACCCCTTATCCAAAAAGGGACTGGAAAGATCCAAAATGGTTATGTTCACTGGCATAGGAAATATATAAAAATATGTATGTTTGTGGAAGGCAATAAGTAAAGGAAAAATAGAATGTGTCAAGGGGGTGAACTATGGGGTCATTTGGTTTTCAAAACATTCTTGAATATTATTTGTGTTATCTTGTCAGTAACTAAAATAAGTATATTGGAAAAAAAGAAAAACAAACCCTGAATAAGAGGATAAACACAGAAGCCTGAGCCTGGCTGAGGCACTTTGTTACCCACAAACATAAAGGGACCATGTGAAAACTGCAGTAGTCCCAGGAAACCTGAGCCTGAGCAACGTCCGTCAGACCCAGGAAAGGGGAGCCATGCCACTGGGGTAGAGCCACCAAACACATAAGACTACCACAGGAATTGTCAGCCCCAAGGCTCTGCAGTTGCCCACCCACGCAGGGAAAGCAGAGGGTGGCGCCATGTTGTCAGCAGGGCTCTCAAATCCCTGGAAGGGGCATTTCTGGGGCTTTATGATTTCTGCTGGGCAACAAAAGCAGAATGAGTCCAGCTTCCCTCCAACTGTAGTGACGTTCTCCTGGGATCTTGTACTTGAAGATTAAATATCACTGTTTGGGAGAGGAGGTATCATCAGGTGAAGGTGGCTTTGATGTGGGCTTGGAGAGACAGTGGAAAACTTTTGGTGAAGAAAGAACTCTTCCGTGGGCTTCAGAAGTTACAAATTTCTCTCCAGGGCCTCCTTGTGATTTAGGAACCTCATTAATTTATTTCCTTTATATTTGGAAAGGATGTTAAATGTCTTTTTTTGCCCCTCCTATGCTTGCTGTGCATGAAGGGGGATTGAAGGAGCTCCTCAGAGGTTTCTGGGTCAGACACTTAGGGGTCCGAACTGGATGCAGACCAGAGCACCTGCAACATGAGGCTTGCATGTAGCATCCCTTGGCCACATGTGATGGTGGCTTTTCACTGGTAAATGTGGAGCCCTCAGTCATTTTAGGAATCAAAACTCTGAAAGGATGTTTGCTGGGCCCGGGTACTATCTCCTGGGGTAAAGAGTCAGGTCCCTAAGTCACCAAAGAACAGTGGTATTCCAAGAGAAGGGCCATCGGGAGAGGGAGGGGCCCTGGGGAGGATGTTCTCAGTGTCTGCGCTCTGAACTTACCATCGTCTTTTTCACATATACTTCTTGACCTCGGGACAATCCAAAATCTGCTATTTTGGCTACATAGTTTTCACCAACTAAAATGTTCCTGGCAGCCAGATCCCTGTGGATAAACTGAAATTTTAAAAAACATCATGTATTTTCATCACTTTTGCTTGTTCACTTCATTCTTCTGTCACAAAGCCACTGGGGCAAGAACTTTGGGAAATAGAGAAGAAAGGAATGAATCTAAGTCCCTTAAAGTTCCTCTCCAGAATTTTCAGTGGATTCTGCCAAATGACCCGCCATGTCTTGGGAGAAGCATTTCAGGAAAAAAAAAAAAAAAATAGAAAGAAAAGAAAAAAATAAGAAGCCCGGGTCACTAAATCTTCCTGTTGCCATGTAAGTCATCAGCTATTACGCATCATTGGGACCCAGATGCAGCTAAGATGGGTTGAGGCACCTCACCAAATACATATGCTGAGATTCACTAAATACAGGGATTGTTGGTGTTCGGCCTTAACTTCTATATGAATAGAACGGTAACAAAGAGATGAAAATTAGGGAGATACTAAGAGGAATTACAGGGTAGGAGGACTTGAAAAATGTGTAGATTTAACTCAACTCTGATTCTGGAAAGAATTTCAAAGGAAAAATGGCCACAGCAAGGTCCTCACAACAAACCTGTTTTTGGCTCAAGTAGTCCATACCCCGGGCCACGTCGGCTGCGAAATGGAGGAGCTGCTGGGAGGACAGCGTGGAGGCGGTGCTGTTGGCGATGGCGAAGGCCGGATCGGTCTCCAGCACTCGGCTCTTGCGCAGGAAGTCCAGGAGGTTTCCATGGGGGGCGTATTCGATGGCCAAGTACAGGTAGCCTGTGGGGAAAGGGAGAGACACCACCTTGTCAGTAGCCCTCAACAGCTGTGAAATTTCTGAGATGTACCATGGTCCTGGGAACTGCTCATAAAGCTCGGTGTCTAAAAGCAACATGTCTAGCAGTACCAACCTTGGGAAGGCTGGCGACAGGAGGAAGAGAAGTTCCATGCTCCTGCCATGCTTAAAGGGCCCCATGCTTGAACCCAGGGTCTCCTCTTTCCCACTGCCCTCCCTCCCAGCACCTGTGGACTAACATGGAGCCTTCCTGAATGCTTTCAGCTACTCAGTAATAAGAGTAGAATGAAATCAACGTGTTTGCCTCCAGATGATCTAGGACAGCTGGTCTCCATCACCTTTTATTTTTATTCAATATTGACTGAGAACTAATATGAGCTAGGCATGTTCTTCCAGTCTGTCTCCAGCTTTTCCTGAGGTTATTTAAAAAAAAAAAAAAAAAGACTGAGTATCCATGGCAGAAGGACCCACACCAGGTAACTTTCTCTCTCCTGCTTCTACTCCTCCCTGAAAACTCTACTAAGTCACCGTATTGCTGATTAGCTTGCCGGTCAGCAGAGTCTAATGTCAGAGATTGCATTTTCCTTAGAGAAAACAGAAAGCACAAACTTTTAGAAAGACAAATGAAACAATGGGTTCCTCAAAAACATTATGGTCCATTGTCTTGGTTTTATTCCAAATTGTTTTTTTTAAATAAAATTACTTTCATAAAAACATTGATTTCTAGAGTCAATGAAAAGTAGAGTGCTTTTACGGTCTTTTAAAGTTAAATTTTTTTGGTATATCATTTTTTGAATTTAAAATGTCAAATGATTTTGAACTTCAATGGCATTCTGAGACATTGAAATTCTGGCAAAAAAAAAAATCTAGCACTGTACCGTGTTGCACTGTAAGGCAAGATACATCTCAGTGTTTTCTCACTTCCTTACTGAACTATAAATTTTAAGAGCGAACCAATTACATGCTAAGGTGGTGATAGTAAAAATTTAAAAGACATATTTTTCTGTTGGTGGTGGTTACTTTTTTATTGTTGTTGTTAACTTTCATTTACTGCTGTCCCATGCTGATTACTCTTTTCAGGAAATAGCTCAAAAATAAATGTCATTACTTCATTATTTAACCTAAGGGACATAATCTGGCTTTCAGAATTACACCCTTATTGGATCACAGAATGATATATTGTTTGAAGCCCCAGTATTTTTAGTTTGATAAACTGAGGAAAAGGAAGTAGTCTCTTTTCTATTGTTGCTGTTTGTGCTACAAAGTCAACAAGAGGTTGTCAAGTTTGTAAATAATTGCTGTGTGGAGCTTTTTTTGTGGGAGTGAACTTTTCCATGAGAAATTAAGTGTAAGCATTGCTGCAGAACAATAAACCCAGGTAGCCTGGAGAAGTGAACTCATAGAAGTACTCAATAATATCTGAATTAATAATATAACTTGAACTTTAAGAGTATGTGCAACATAGGATAGTTGTAAAGCTCCACCGTAATTGTACCAGTAATGGTTTTAGAAAAAAAATAAAGCTCAATCTGATATAAGCTTATTATTGTTCTTATTTTATCCTAATCATCACCAATGCTTCCACATCTCAGTTGATTGTTGGCATTCATGGATTTAACATTCAGACTATCAGTGTCTTGACTTTGGAGGGAAAAAGATAAGCAATTAAGAAGAGCCAATGCAGTTCTCTCTTCCTGATGCTGAAGGCTCCCCCAATCTACCTAAGCAATAGTAGCTGAGGAAACCTCTGGATCAGCAAGGATGGGAGTGTGCAGCAACCATGGGTACCTTTGAGCAGTAATGATGAACCACATCAGAGGACAAAAGATCCAACCTCGAGACCTACCTTGAAAAAGATGCCAAACCTCAGCACAATTTATAAATGGGACTAGACATTCGGATTGAAACTGCAACTTAAAAAAAAAAATAGGTAACATTCTTAAGATTATTATCTTTACTGATTTTAATATGGAATGTCCCTGTTTCCAAAAAAAAAAAAAATCTGGCAGGAATGATAGGAAAAGAGCATCTTACCACGATGTTCACACGCTCCCAAGAGATTGATGATGTTTGGGTGGTGGCCAAGTTTACAGAGAACCTCCAGTTCCCCAGCGAAGTCCCTGTGGTCATCTTTGGAGGCGTATTCTGGGAAGAAAGTCAAGAGTTGTGATCCCTCTCTGTTAGGCCTCTTTAGAAACAACTGTGCTCTCCTGCTCCCTTTGGAGGACCTTCAGGGCACTGAGTCACAGTCAGTTCTGGAAAACTGTATAGAAGTCAGAGATTACTCTAGGAAGAGGACTTGAACTGATGACACTTTGGGCTGACGCTTCTTTGTTGTTGGGAGCTGTCCTGTGCACAGCAGAATGTACGGCAGCATCTCTGGCTTCTCCTGCTAGGTACCAGCAGCCCAACCAAAATGGATCCAGATGCTGCTGAATGTCCGCCCAAGGGGCAAAACCATCCCTGGTTGAGAACCACTGCTTTAAACTTTTCCTTGTTTAAGCTCTCAAATACCCCGTGAAATGACTTGATAGAGACTCTACCTATTCTAGCTGAAGCCGCTGTCCAGCAATAAATATGCTGAGCAAGAGAACCAAAGTTTCAGTGCAACAACACAAGAAATGCACACAACTTGCTTTCTTACAATAATTTTAACTTGCTTTTCCACAAACCAGTCCTGCTAAAATAGAAACTCAAATCCAACAGCATTTTTATGGAAGTGCTTGGTGGTCAGGAAACTGAATTGTGTTTGTTTCTGTTCTTTTCATCCTGTCTCTCCATTAGCACTTGGAGCAGAGGAAGACCCATCAGGTACCAACCAGGCTGAAGGGAAGGCTCTCTCTGGTTGATGCACAAACTGATCAGCCTTGATCACTGACAGAGCACTCTTACTGTTTTTTGAAAAATAACATTGTGTAGGAAAGGTGGGAGAGGGGGACAGTTGGGCGCTGGTGGCCCTGGGCATGCCTGAATGTGCTTGGAAATTATAGAAATGTTTCATAAGGGTTAAGGGCACCCATAAAACTCGCTAGTAGGCAATCCCAGGTCAGATACCCTATTCATACCACAGGAAGCCCGAGGGTCAATGCCTTGGGAGCATTTTTAAAATGAAGTTCTTTTTAAGGAGGTTGTCCTCCTACTTCAGTAATGGTCCTCCTTTGAATGCATCACTCTCCCTATAGACAGTTTCTGCCCTGATGCCCCATTTAAGCTATTTCACCTCTTCACATGGGCATGAGACAATCAGGCTCAGGTCAGATTTTAAAAGTCCTGGTTTTACAAGATTCTATACCCTGTTCCCTCATACTATCCTTACTGTTCCCCCAAATTCCTCATGACTAATGTAGCAAAACAGAAAAGAGACTTATGGATATTAAGCAAAATTGTGTGTGTTCGTGTGTGTGTGTGTGTGTGTTTGAAGCATACTACTATCTCTAAACACAGACACTATTTTATTTGTTTTATTTTATTTCTTTTCTGTTAACGCTGCAATAAGCAGCAATGATTTAATTAGATTTAGGGTTAATTCCAACTTTAGGCTCAATATTGCCGTCAAAAAGGAAAACCTATCAGCAACCTTACAGAGCCTGCATTGTGAAGCTAACCAACAACAGGAGTTAATGAAATTTCCTGCTCTAACACATGGCTTTTCAAGCCCTCATGCTATACAAGCAACACTGCAGCTTCATAGTCAAGCCACACATAAACTTCTCCTTCACACAAAAGAGAACACAGCCAGGACCGCCAGTGAGCTAGTCACTCTGCTTTCTCAGATGATGTTTATTAGCCAACTTGGTAAGTGGGTAGGCACCAAGCAGTCCTGAGATGAACACAACTGGAAAAGATTTAGATCTTCTGACCTTAGATCGGTAGTTTTCAAACTTGAGCATACAGAAGAATCACAGAGCACACTTGTTAAGAACACAGATTCTCACGTGTCCCCCCAGAAATTCACGTACACTGGACCCGACAAAGGGAGAGGCCAAGCAGATGCATTTCTAACAATGTCTCCAGGAGATTTGATGCAGATAATCCATGAAGACAGTGGTTTGCAAAGTGTGGTCCCCAAACCCTCAGCGTCAGCATCACCTGTGAACTAATTAGAAATGCAAATCCTCTGGCCCTGCCCCAGACTTGCTGAATCAGAAACCAGGGTGGACCCCAACAGTCTGTTTTTAACAAGGCTTCCAGGTGATTCTGATACACACTCAATATTGAGAACCAACTGCATCAAGAGAAACAACAGCGCTACCCTAAAGTTAGAAGTGTATGACAGAGAATCTATATTCTCACATCCCAGTGAGTCAAGACATTGGCATTTAAACAGCTCATGCCTTCATATGTACGTCCCGACCCTATCACTGGCTGACCTCAAAGGAACTATCACCTGCCATTGCAGAGAACAGCTGTATTTGACATCATGCCAATTTTTTGTTTAAATAATGTAAGACCATAGCGGAAAGATTCGACAGGAAGTCAAGTTTTCTCCCCACCCTAGTGAAATGCTGACTTGATCTGGTCAAGCACTGACCTTTCATCCTCTTGATGGCAGCATCCATCCGTAACCCATCCTTCTTGATGCGTGCCTTAAGAACCTGGCCAAAATTACCCTCCCCGATCACATCTTGAAATTTGATGTCATTCCAGTCAAGCACTGGATAAATTGTAGGATCCGGGTTGTTTTTGGCCTTCCTGTTCAGGGCCAGAGTTCCTGAGTTGAACTGCACAGCTGGTTCTTCCCTCTGGAGAAATAATTTTTTCATGGTTTTGTGTCAGGATTTTTCATAATTCTAATGTGCATAAATACTCCTGGCTTGTATCCCATACCAGGTAAAACAAATTGTCTGTCTAATTCTAGAATGCAGATGGAAATAGGTTTCATCTAACAGGCTGTCTATAGGGCTGCATGAACTAATTCCAGGCCTCAGGTGGAAGGCATGCTGCAATTGATTAGCAATGTCTGCAGAGTGCAAGGCATAGGAGAACAACAGCAGGTATGCCACAGGATGGCACATCCCCAAGTTAGTCACACTTGAGTTTCTACTGAGCTGTGGAATGAGCAGGTATTCAGTTCTGATTTGGAAAAGAACTCAGAGATCCTGTCTGGGGCAGTAACAGGCAGTGCCTCACTAAGAGCTCTCCTTGCATTGTCTTGGCCTATTCTTGACTCTTACTCTGACTTATCCTAAACCTTAGAACCTTTCAAGCCCACTCTGCAGCAGACTCTGGCCCCAGGATGACAGAGGCTTATAGTCAAACCCAACATAGCATCACCTTTTCTCCTGAGTTTGAGAGGGTGCTGACATATCATGACAAAGCTCCAGTACACCCAGCCCCCTTGCTGGTCTTTCCTCTCCAATGACAGCCTGAGTTGAGTCAGCTCTGATATAGAGTCAGATAACAAAGCTCCCCTTGTCCTCCAAGGAGGGGAATCTCAGGGATTTGTGGACATGAAGCTGCACCTCCTCTGGAATGTGTAATTGTACTCAATGTTTTATACATGGAATTGATAAATTGGGTACAAATTTATCTTACAGAGCTTGGAACCACAAACTAGATAAACGTTCAGTCTATAGCACACCAAAGAACTCAAACAGGGTGTATATTGGTCAGGTATGATTTTGTAAACCTTGGTTACTAGTCAAAATTTCTAGATGAAAGAATAAGGCAGTGCCAGGTATTATGAACTCTGACTGCAGACTGATGGGTACAAAGGAATGGAGAGACACACATGTATCTGAAATTCATATATATTACATATATAATATATATGAGGGATAATAAGACTGTGGGAGAAATTAGAAGTATAAAATAGGAACTAGAAATAGGAAATGTGGGGAAAACTTGTCTAGCACAATACATCATTACCCATCACAAACTGAGGTCTGGTTATGCTCATGTCCTTCCTTACTGAAAGCATTCAATTCTTCATGTTGCAAGATTGGTCTCCCTGGTGACTCATCACTAGGATGACCATACATCTCATTTTGGCAGGGCAATAGTTCTGTTTTAGCCCTGGCTTCCTAAATAATTATTAAGAGCAACCTTTCCACTCTCAAAATCATTCCAGTTTGGACAACAAATTACATAGTCATGCGGTTTATCTCCCCTTTCATAATGGAAGTCAAAGAGAAGATGAGACCTGCCTAAAGGAAATATTTGTCTTACAAGTAAATTTCCTGGTCCACATCTTTTTTTTTTTTAAGTAGGCTCCACATCCAGAGTGGAGCCCAAAGTGGGGCTTGAACTCACGACCCTGAGATTAGGACCTGAGCTGAAATCAAGAGTCGATGCTCAACCAACTGAGCCACCCAGGCACCCTTCCTGGTCCACATCTTTAAAGCGAAGATTCTGCATACATGCAGACTTGTACTTATTAGCTAGTAGAAAGATGAGGCACTACCACGTTTTGGAAAGCTTGGGCCATTCTCCTTTGGACATTTGCCCTCTTCAATTGCAACATGATCAGGAAGGCCAACAGCACCGTCAGGCAGGTCATTCCCGCCGAGCCAAGGATGGCTATAAGCAGCATCTTCCCACCTCCAAGGTCCGCTGGTGCTGCGCAGAACACAGGAGAAGCAGCAGGGTTAGTTTAGGAGAGATAAGCCAAGACCATCTATGGGTGACATTGAGGTACAATGGATATGTAATGGCAGCCCTGGCTCTGCCACCTAATTGCTACGGGACCTTGAGCTCCTCATTTATATGTTCTGAAACTCAGTGGAGAGGAGTCTGACTCACAGGGTTGTTATAAGACCTAAAAAAAAAAAAAAAAAGGAAAAGTGCTAATTATTAGTTGTTACCATTTGTCCCACTTTTACTTCCAAGTAGAGGCCAAAGCAGCAACACATTATCAAGTAGCAGGGAGAATGACTAACTAGATATAGGACTTTGGGAAAGTGGCTAAACCGCCCTGCACAATTTCCCCACCTAGGAAAGTTCTCAAGTTCTAAGATGCTGAGCTTAGAGTCTATAAGATTTTTTTTTTCTTGTTTAAAAAGCTGATGGAGAAAACCTGAGAATACCATTGACAGAATGAAGTAAAGGAGGAGGGGAAGGAGGGAAAGACAGAAGAGGAAAACCATTAAATTTAGGGCTCAAGTCAAAATGAACTATTAAAGATTATGGTCTAATCCATTTCTTTCCCTAATTTAAACTCAAAACTAAGTGCAATATATTTTTATGAAAAACAGTACTTAGAGCATGACCCCATCTTCTTACAAGAATTGTTTTGTGATTATCTCTCTTTTCTTCCTTCTGTCTCTAAGCATGGGTACATAAAGACACATCTGGAACAGAATGGTGAGGATTTTGTTGTTTTGTTATGCCTTGTTTTTAATTTTGCTATTTGTATTTTATGTATAGCTTGGATTTAGGGCCTGTATACATTTTACCAAAACACAAATAATTGTAAAAATAATGTATTTATTAAGGGTGTCAACTGAAAACTCCAACTCTCTATAATTGGCAGACTCATCATTCCTTGGACATTTCAAAAATATTCCAAAGAATCAGCCCTGAAAATATAGCATGTTTCATTTTATTTCTTAAGCCCTAGGTAGCCCTTGAAAGCCAAGAAGTTTTTACTACTATAAGATTTTCTGTAAAAATAAACTCTAGCCCAGATTATAAATCTGCAAAACTTTCCATCTAATGTCACACATTGCAGAGGGCTGGCAGGTGCCACTGCAGACAGACTTCAAAGGGAAGGTGCTCCAGGAGCTGCAGTCCCACCCATCCTGGTCCCTTGTTCACTTAACTACATTTGACTGGTATTATCAGTCACAAACACTGGGCATCGTGTGCTTGGCACTCTGAGGGACCTACATCTATCTCAAAAAGCTTACTCTCACTGGAGTGGGGGTTAGTGGTAGACATGGAGACATCATAACTTGGATCCAAAAAGTAAAAAACAAACAAATAAACAAAAAACAAAAAAAACGGGAAAAACAAAAACAACAATTTAGAATTGCATGGTGTCATCCAAGCTAAAAGAGGAGTTCATTTGAGAAAGAATGGAGTTGGTTCTTGGAGCCTCCCACTGAAGCACCCTCATAGGCCTGCCTTCACTAAGCAGGTTCTACATTCTTTTTCCATGGAATCGAATTCACATTCCTCAGAGCTTCCATTGCTTAATGGGGAGTGCAGACTAAATGGGCTAATTTAGTCTAAGACTTAACAAAAGAAAATGGATCAACATGGTATCCCTCTCAGGGGCATTTTCGTTTTAAGAACCTATTTGAGATGGTGAAGCCTATGTAGACAAAGGAATTATGTCACATGACATACACATGAGGTAAATATCTTAATTAAGATAGTGGGGCTTTTCTGATACTCTCCAGAAATAATCCTAAGTAAATACCTGTCCACTCTACCAACCTTGAGATTTAGAAAGGGTCATCAGTTCATGAGAAATGGTTGGGTTGCTTGACCCTATGTTGTTCTCTGCAAAAATGTCCACCTGGTAAGCTGTTTCAGGCTCTAGGCCCTTGAGCTGATACTGGGTAATGGTGGTATTCTTTATCTTCACATCAATGTGCTGGTCTTCGTTCTTGCCCTGAACCTTGTAACGGATGATAATAGAAGAAATAGAATAGCCATCCAAGATTGTCCAAGAGATCATGGCTGAGGAGTCTGTGATGTTAGAAATCTTGATATTTTCTGGTTGAGGAGGGAGAACTAGAAATTAAAAAAAAAAAATTCACTTAAGTTACACTACCATCTCTTAGATTATTATGCTTTTAAGGGATACTTACTGTCAGCTCATAAACCAAGAATGGCAAATAGGTGTTTTCTTGGGTTGTGATTCCAATCAATTGGAAGTGGACTCCATGCATACTTGACAAAATGGCACAAGACAGGAAAATGACAACACATATATTATCACATATTTTCTCACCCTTGCATTAAATTAAGACATCAAATTGTTACAACCAGTAGAAATTGGGCAAAGTGTACCAACAAATTCATCAAAAAGCAGAAATCCCACTGTTCAAGAAAAGATACTCAATATCGCTAGTTATCAAGAAAATGAAAATTGAAATAACAATGGGGTACAATTTTTTACCTTTGAGATTATGAAAAATAAAAAGGTGTCCAACATCAAGTGATATAGATATAGGGAAAGGATATATGTACAGAGATTGATATAGGGAAAATGGTACTCTCATATACTCCTGAACATCGTACACATTGAACGAGAAACATTGCCTATCAGTTCTACTTCTGGACATATTCCCTAGGAAAGCTCTCACACCTACGCACCTGGAGACATTGCATAAGGATGGTCATTGCATTTTTGTTTGGGATAGTTAAAAAAAAAAATCAAATGTCATTTTGTTTGGGATAGTTAAAAAAAAAATGTCCACCTCAAAGGGAATGGATAAATAAGATGATATAGTCATAACAGAATATTATGCAGAAGTTAAAAAAGTGTATGTCAGAACTAAACAATGAACATGGGTAAGATAGGAATCATAGTGTTTATTCCAAAAAGCAAGAATGGTATGTATGCATATGTGCACTTGTGGATGAATCTAACACACTGAGCCAATTCAACCTTGAATGGAAGGATACACAGCAAACTCATAATGGGGTTGTCTCTGGGGAGCCAGCCATAGAATGAGAGTAGGGATGACGGTCCAAGGGGCTTGTGATCTGTATTGTGTTTTTACTTCCACAAATCAACAAAAGGGCTGAAAACAAATATGACAAAATATTAACAGTTGTTAATTCTGGGTAGTAGGAATGTGGGTGTTTGTTGTATTGTTCTCTGCACTATTCTGTAATTTTTAAATTTCATAGAATTTTTAAAAAGTGATGAAGAATCCCTGAACGCTGACATAGCAGGTGAGACTTCCACATGTCACTGATACAAGAGAGTGGCTGAAGGAACACGGAGCCATTTTCTACACCTGGTATTGAGCAAGTGGAGAGGTAGCTGCAGAAGAGAGCCTGAGACATCGGGTGTTGGCAAGGGACCCCGTGATCCTAACCTAAGCAGTAGTCAGTGTGGCCAAGACATATTTTATCTTTCCAAGGACTCCAAAATACACAGACACAGTTCTAATGCAGTGAATCTAAACAGAACTCTTTGCTTAATGATGAAAAACTTTCAATACTACCAAGAAACCCAAGAAGTTCCAACTAATTTTAAATGACCAATCTGAAATAGAGAAAAGCCTGAGTTGCAGAATATTCTGAAAGAAAAAAGGTTTTATTGCTCTCAAATATATTTTATAACCCTAAGAATTATCTACTATGAAGATTTTCAAGCAGAGTCATTTAGCTTTTAAGATTAGGAAAGACCTATCTAATTAGTCAGCATCTGGGGGGCTGAAGAAACAGAACAATCTTGAAAACTGTCCTATAACAAATTAAACATACCCCAGAAAACCTTATTCATGTTATTAATTTACTTAATAAATAACTGCATACCAAGGAAAGGTAAATTTTAGCACAGTCCTGCCTTTCTTACATATTACAGGTTATTTAAATGGTTTGGTGTGTTGGGGTGGGGGCACTAATTAGCTTCCATCCTTAACCGCCTTTTATGATGTCTAGCAGTCTTGACTTGATGGCAGCTAAGTCCAAGCAGCAGTAGTCAAATGTCATTCAGGCAAGGTTGGGGCCATGTGAGTTACTTACTGTCGCTAAGGGTCCAAGCGATGAGATCTTCACTCCATTCCCCCTGGGCCTTGGTGTTGACTCTGGCTCGGACTATGTACTGCTCCCTGGGGTGTAAATTGTTAAGTAGCACTGAAGTCAGGTTGCCTGGAACTTTGATATTCTGCTGGTCACTATTCATTTGCACAGACCTTCTCTCCACTTCAACATAGAAATCATCTTCTGAGCTTGGAAATATTGGTTGCCAGGTCAAATTTAGAGTGGTCTGACTTTTTGGTAGGAGAATGAGACCTCTTGGAGGAGGCAGACCTGGGAGAAATCAGAAAGATCATGGTTTTTTTTTTTTTAAAGATATTTTTAAGTAAGCCCTATACCCACTGTGGGGCTTGAACTCACAATCCCAAGGTCAAGAGTCACATGCTCTACCAACTGTACCAGCCAGGTGCCCCTAGATCATGATTTTTGCATCGGGTGAAGCACAACAGCCCCAAAGGGCAGCTTTACAGAAGAACCTTGGCTTCTAGAATAATAGACAACTTCACAGACCATCAAAGAAACACAAGCTAACAGCCATGTCATACTTTTTTTTCTATCAAAATTGCAAATATTTATAACAATTCTAATTTGTAGTTTGAGTAACTATAGTAGAGGAACTCCTTTAGAGAACAACTTGGAAGTATTTTTCAAGAGCCCTAGAAATGAACGTCTGCTTTGGCCCTGACTGCACCAGGGATTTATGCTGAAGAAATAATCCAGAGGCAGAGAAAAACCAAAGTGCATGAAGACATTCATTATGGCATTATTTAATAATAGCAAACAATCAGAAGAAACCTAAACGCTCGAAATAGGAAAGTGCTTTAATAAATTATGATACAACCATCCAATGGATTAAAATAGATCTTTGGGAGTAGTATGGGAGGCCAAAAAAAATATTTCTAATGCATGAGAAAAAACTCTAGTTGCAATTTGGTAAAAGTCATGGCTACAATTGCTGAAGGGTAGGGAGGAAACTGATAAAACAGTGGATTTTCCAAGGTTGTGGGATAGGAGGGGTTGGTAACTATCCAGTGTTTTAGTTACAATTCTGAGCAATATATTTTAACGCAATTTCAGGGTTACTTCCCTGTAGCAAGAATTTCAAGCCCTGGAACGGCTGTGGTGGCAGGGCCTGGGCTCGCCCTGCTCTGATCACAGCAAGGTGCTGGCTATGACCACCCCTGCCCTGGCCAAGAACCTGGGCTACCAGACAGGCACCTGAATGCAAACAACATGGGTTTTGAAATGAAAGAGATAGGAGCCTGCCTAGTTTTGAGGCCTTGAGAAAATTCATAAGCTCTCCAAGTTCACATGTAACACAAAATGGAAATAATTATCTTTCAGACTCAAGAGAAGCACATGAGATAATGGATGTGAAAATAGAAGGAGTCAGGGACTCTTACATAACCTACTCTCCCTCCTTCCTTCATTCCTTCCTCCCTCCCTTCTCCCTTCCTGTCTTATCTTGCGTCAATGGGCACAGAAGGACTCTGTATTTTCAGTTATAATTGTAAATTGACTTTTCACTTCCAGATATTTCAAAACATATATTTCAAAACATAGAATAGGGATCCTCTAACTCATGCATTCTCAGTGGGGACACTATTGCCCCTAAAGGGGGCAAAAACTGGTTCGTGGGATACGGGAACATTTTAGATATTACAATTGCTTATGTAGGGCCACAGTTTATAAATATATCTATGGTATTAAAATTCATGGCAGGGGAGACATTAGGACAAAAGAGACATTTTGTCCTAAGGACACAGGTATCTAAAGGGGGCAGTAATTGAAGGAGGAGGAAGGTGAGGGCGGGGAGAGAGGGGAAGAGGGAGAAAAGGTTGGAAAACTGCTCTTTTCGGTCAGAAGTGAGAGAAAGGGTCTGTTTCCATACACCAAGCCAGTGACTCCCACCGGCCAGTTCTGACCCGTGTTACCCTAGGGAGAACCAGCGATCAGGTCTCACAATTTGCTTGGCATTATGCTAAAGAAATAATTAGTCTCTGTAGCCTTTGTAAATAAAATCATTATTTTAACTATTTAATATTAATACATGTATTACTCTAAATAACTATTATTTCTCTATAACCTTTACAAGTTGAAAGAGGTGATGATAACTCCTTTTGCTTATCTCTGAAGTTTAAGTTCCAAAAGAAGGCGCCCAGAGGAGGCAGGCAAACTTCTAATGACAAAGCAGAACAGAGTTGATGTTTTGGAGCACAGATGCAAATCTCCTAAGCCTAGGCCTGGTACAGAAGAGTCACTCGATAAATGGTCATTTCCCTTTTCCTTTCCTTCAGGAACATGACTTACCCTTCACCCCTCCCTACCTGCCCTCTTTCTGCCTGTGTTCAGAGTGGGATCTCTTCCCTCCGCTCCTGGCCTCCTGGTCTTCACCATTAAATCAACATACTTATAAATAGTGCAACTGCCAGATGAATTAAAAAACAAACATCAGCAAAATTCAAATGATGGGAAAAGAAGAACCTTCAAGAATTCCCTCCCACCGGGGCGCCTGGATGGCTTAGTCGTTAAGCATCTACATTCAGCTCGGGTCATGGTCCCAGGGTCCTGGGATCAAGCCCCACATCGGGCTCTCTGCTCAGCGGGGAGCCTGCTTCTCCCTCTCCCACTCCCCCTGCTTGTGTTCCCTCTCTCTCTGTGTCTCTCTGTCAAAATAAATAAAATTAAAAAAAAAAAAAAAATTCCCTCCCTACCTACCCCTGAGAACTACTTTGAAATATTCCAAGAGACTTCTAAATACATCCTGGCTGGAACATACTCTGAGTACTGAAGACAGTATCGTGTGGGTCTGTGAAGTGTTTTATGATCTGTTCCATAAATACTTTCCATCTGAGTCAGATTATGACCTTCGCCTTGGATTCATCAACACTGGCCAGAGAGAGAATTAACTACCATTTGCCTTTTAGCAGCAACCTGACCACAGAGCAGAGGCCCCTTTGATCTCTTCGTCTTCTAACTTATATAGAGTTTCTGGTGTTATTTTTTGTATTTGCTACCTGGTGAGGTCCCAGGAAACCATCCCTTATTTGTACACTGCTTCTCCAAGGACCAGAGTAGCTCTTGAGTTCCATTTGGTTCTTAAAGGATGCTGCTGGTGAGATGGAAATTTGGAGGTGGGGGGGAATGAAGGGGGGAGTCTCTGTTAGGGATGCAACTCCCCTGCAGGAGAGCACACTCATTCTGGATCCTTCTGCCTTTATGAAGTAGACTAAAAACAGGAAAATTTACCAATTCGGATAAAGAAATGGTATCTTTGGGATCCTAGGTAAAATAATAATAATAATAATTGGAGAAATAAAAGGATGTGAACTCTGAAGATCAATGTATGAACCACTCTGAGATGCTACTTGTCAATCTATAAAATGGGGAAGATAATTCTTACCCTTTAAGGTTATATGAATGAAATATATGTGAACTTCAAACTATACAGGGCTGACCACAGACAGTAACAAATGATAAGACACAGTGAACACTAGAAAAGCAAACTTTACAAGGGATCACTCCCTTGTTTCAGAGAGGGGTACCTGGGTAGCAGAAAGCTGGAGCCTAGGTTAGTGTCAAGGAAACTTCACAAATTCAAGGGACCCTCAATTAACACAATAGAAGGGCAATCGATACTAACATTGATCAATCAAATATCGCTACATATATTACTTAGAATGTATGGATCAAGGATCAACAACATCAAGTACAACTTGCCAGCTTCTTAGAGCTGCAAAATCATGAGCCCAACCCTGACCCCAAACCTACTGAATTAGAAACTCGGGGTGGGGGGCAGAAATCTGTTTTAATGAGCTCTCCAGGTAATTCTTATGAATACTAATGTTTGAGAACCACTGATTTAGAAACATGGAGGCATATATCCAATAAGAAGTAGCTTAAGGGGGACGCCTGGGTGGCTCAGTTGGTTAAGCATCTGCCTTCAGCTCAGGTCATGATCCCAGGGTCCTGGGATTGAGCCCCGCGTTGGGCTCCCTGCTCAGTGGGGAGCCTGCTCCTCTCTCTTTCTCTGCCACTCCCCCTGCTTGTGCAGGAGTGCGTGCTCTCTCTGACAAATAAATAAATAATCTTAAAAAAAAAAAAAAAAGAAGTAGCTTAAGGAGGTAAATCTAATCTTAAAAAAAAAAAAAGAAGTAGCTTAAGGAGGTAAATCGGGCTGCCTATAGGAGGCAGCTTGGGGGGTGGGGAGGTGGAACAGGGGTCTGCTGTTCTTCAGATAAAAGCTTCTCATCCTATTTGATGTTTTAACTCTGTGCACGAATTACTTTGGAAAATGAGAAATTAGTTTCAAAAATAAATAAACTGGGATTTCTGAAGTACGTATGTGCCAAGAGTCTGGCTTAGGCCCTTAAGATGGAAACAGGAAGCTGTTGGTAAAACTCAGGAGCCAAGCAGTTGCTGCTAAGTAAATCCCAACTCCTAAGGGATGGCCCTGACTTCCTGAAGGCTCATCTGCTTCCTCCTCTGTCCCCGTACTGCCGCAGACACCCTCCCCCAGGGACATAGACCAGGAGTGCAGCCCAAAGAAAAGAACTATTTGGCTCCAAGCTGCCCACCTTCCTGTCACTTTCCCACCCATTCAAAAGCAAACTCCTTCCCCCTGCATCCCCACCCACCCACTCGCCCACCACCACCCTTCCTGGTCTTCCTTCCTTTTTCCCCGTCCTCCCCCCTCCCACCCAGTGCAGGAAGAAATGCTGTTTGCTTCCACTGACCGATAGAAGCAGTTGTGAACCGTCTCACGGGTCCCGGATGCCCTTCCCCACCCTCTCCACGCCGGACCAGCTGCACGCAGAGCTCGTATTCTGTGCGAGGTTCCAAATAGCTGAGTGTAACAATCTCACTTGTCACTGCAAAGAGGGAAAGTCCAGGAAACTTAAGTTGGCATTCTTGTACATTGTTTAAAGTGGAATGCTGTTATTGTGATGTGAACTAGTGTTTGGTTTTTCAAAAATACAATGTCTAAGGGATACAGGCAATCCCCCCCTTCAGGGCCTCACCATTCCTAACACAAGGAAAATGAGGCTTTTTTAAGGAAGTTTCCAGGTTACTATGTACAAACTAATGCAAGTCTCTCTGAGCCACTTAATCACGTCTGCTCTAGGGCTTTTGTCTTTTCATTTGTAGAGTAGAACCACACAAATCTTCAACCATATGGAATAACAATTAGATTTAAGGGGGGGTGGGGAATCTCAATTAAAATAATGTAATTTAATTGCCACCGTTTTTAAATACATAGTGATTGCAATCAGGCTATCAACAGAAGAGATTCTTTGAGGGTTTGCTTACAAAGACCAGAGAGCACATTTGTAATAGTCATACCATTTACAAATGGAGGGCTCTGAAGCCATTGAAAATAGATCTCCTAAACAAATAGTATATGCATCTTTTCTCCTTAGCTATTTGCTTTAGCCAGGCTCTGTTCTCCGCAGGTATTGCAAAAGTACCGCCTTACCATATGATAAATTTGCAGCTGGTAAGAAAAAAAACTGGGCTGTGTTCAAGAGTTCTTAGAACATTTTGTGGGGCGCCTGGGTGGCTCAGTTGGTTAAGCGACTGCCTTCGGCTCAGGTCATGATCCTGGAGTCCCAGGATCGAGTCCCGCATCGGGCTCCCTGCTCGGCGGGGAGTCTGCTTCTCCCTCTGACCCTCCCCGCTCTCATGTGCTCTCTCTCTCATTCTCTCTCTCTCACATAAATAAAATCTTTAAAAAAAAAAAAAAAGAACATTTTGTGGATGTCCGCTTGCAGAAAGTGACGATGGATTATTACCACCGTATGAAAAAAAAGCTGCTTTTTAATAAAACCTAGCCTTTGATATTGTCAACAGCAACTTAGCCTATCAGCCTTCTGTCACTAGGATTCTGAATTTTGGCTGAGTCTACAATAGAATGTGAAGGGCTCGGTAACAGTGCCATGACTTAATTCCACATATCCAGGTCAGCTGGGTTAATACTAAACTAAAACCTCCTTTTGTTCTCCTTTTTGTAACTTCCTCAATTATCTACATAACAATGCATAGAGGGTCCTTTTTAGGAAATCACGGGCATAGTGAGACTAAAGAATTGGTAGGTAATTAACTCTGAAATGGAATCCTTGGCTACAGCCACTACTACCCTGGGGCAGAGGAATGAGAGTGGGAGAGAGGATTTCTCTGTTTCTATATGTGAGGAATTTTTTTTCTCCTGGTGCCACTTCTTTAGCTGGAGTCTTTCCTGTTCAAACCTTACCTTGAATATGCCGCCAAGCTTCATAATGATTAACAGGTTTGTATAGAAGCTTCTTGGATTTGATTGGTCCATCCCCAAAGTAAGGCTCAGAGCTGATGTTGATGACAGCAAAATTATGTCCAGTGTCGATCACGTTTGGGGCATTCAGGGGCTTTGGAAGAACTAAACAAAATTTTCAACAATCAGATTAGTCTCGAGTTTGATTATCGTACTTTGGTGAGGATAGAGGAGGGGTAACCTTACATTTCCAACAAAACCCTCTAGAGGCAGGTACATAGGGAAACACTGGTTAACAGCAGATGGAACAAAAGACAGGGAACGGAGTCTGACACCTGACAGACTGTGACAACTGAGTAAACCCTGTGATAGCTCTGTGGTTTCTCAGGGCCATAAGCTTCCCGTTGTTGCTCAAGCCCATGGCGCCCACGCACACAGACCCAGTTAGCCTGCAAATGACAAAGAATGACTCCTCTACTGGGGGTGCTAGAGTACTCCTCATCCATCTTGATCATGGAGTATTTGTAAGAGAAAAATTGGACTGTGCCTGTGCTTAGTAGCTGCCACAAAGCATGCGTAATGATATTCAGAGTTTTTAGAAGTTCCCGCCTATTCCCAGAACCTTTCATGACTATATCACCCACTCGTTATGACCACCTATAAACAGCAGAACTCCCCTACGTCTACCCAGGGCAGCTCAGATCCTGTATCTGAGTGTACCTGCACTCTGCCCATCCCCTTTCAGTGTGTACTTTGGCTTTGCAATAAAACTTCTTCTGCTATACTCTGACTCCTTGAATTCTTTCTCATGAGGAAGTCAAGGACGTGGCACTGGCTGGTGGTTGAGGTGTCAGGGCTCGAGAACTACCCATCTCCAGTATCACTCAGTTCTCTGTTCAGATTCAATGCAGTCGCCTGCACTGTGATCGCCTGGCTTTGTTCTTGCCCCTCTAACCCACTATCCACAAAGTACTTCTTAAAATACGATCACTCCTCTGCTCAAGACCTTACCATGGATTCCCATCATGTTTAGAATAAAATCTAAAATTCATAACATGACCTGTCAGGCCTTGCACGATTGAGCCCCTGCCTCCTCTTCCCCTCACCCAATAACCTCCAGTGCCACTGACCTTTCTTTTTATTTTATTGTGTATTTATTTTTTTTAATTTTAAATTCAATAAGCCAACATAGAGTACATCATTACTTTCGGATGTAGTGTTCAATGATTCATCAGTTGCAGTGCTCATCACATCACGTGCCTCCTTAATGCCCATCACCCAGCCCCTGAACTTTTAATTTCTCCAACAATGCAACAAGCTCCTTTCTGTTTCAGGTTCTTTGTAAATGTTGTTCTCCTGAAAGCAATGCACCAGACCTCCCACCATTCTCTGTTACCTCTTAACTGATCATTCAGCAATCAGCTCTGATGTGATTTCTTCACAGAGGCTATACCCCCCAGTTAGGCTTCAAAGAACTTAATCTTTTCCTCCATTGCAATTTTCAGAATTTATTAGTCTTAGAGATTTTGTGTGAACATTTAATATTGTTCTTCCTCTAGACCATGCATGTTCTTTCTATCTTTTCCTTTCTTTCCTTTCTTTCCTTGCTTTCTTCCTTCCTTTCTTTTTTTGGCTTAGAGCAACACAAATTTATTCTTACAGTTCCAGAGGTCAGAAGTCAGACATGGGTCTCACTGGGCTAAGATCAAGGTGTTAGTAGGGCTGTAAGGGAGCTCAAAGGGAGACTCTGTTTCCTTGTTCTTTCCAACATCTAGAAACCACCTGCATTCCTTGGCTTGTGGCCCCTTCCTCCATCTTTAAAGTCAACAACATCGTGTATCTTGAACCCTTCTTCCACTGTGATCGCTTTCTGATGATAGGTAGGTAAAATTCTCTGCTTTTAAGGACTCATCTGATTAGAGTGGGTCCACCCAGATAATCCAGAATAATCTCCCCATGTCAAAGACCATGTATTCTTAATAGGATAACATAACACCCCCATGTAGGTTAAAATTAATTCTTGCAGGATTGAAAAAGCCTCCGATATTACAATGGCCTTCCAAAGAGCCACAGTACATAAACAGATAAGCAGTACATTCATGATATTAACATTTTATGGTGAGGGGAGGAGAGTTTGGGAATAAATTTCTAAAGGGGTTCCTTGGTGAGGTGATAATGATCAAAATGTGGTAAAACACTGCAATGGACTCTAAATTCCATTAGGTAAAAGACCATGTAGGTTTACAGGTGCTGTATAAGTGTTGGTCAATTGAATTTCTAGTGAGTTCTATAGCTCCATCAGCCCATCCTTCTTAAAAATGCATACCTGTTTTTTTTTTCTCCCCAAGGATGTATGCTACATAACATAGAATCTTTCAGATTCTGCCAGTGTTTTTACTTTAGGGCAGTTCCTGAGAAGAGTGCACTTCTGTGAGTAAATTCATTTGTTAAGTCATGCTTCCCTTGTATGATCAAATAAGACCACCTGTTTGCTTAAACCAGCAAATACTTATTTTATTGTAGCTATTAATGCCAGGATCTTGTAAAAATGATACTTTTGTAAGCATGAAACAAACTGCTCCAAAAGCTTCCTCTTAGTAATTTATCATTTTATTTGTTGTCTTTTAGTAATTTGTATTGAGATATACATATTATAAAGTGCAAAAATCTTAAGTGCATTTAGCTTGAGGGACTTTACCTGTGCACAAACCCATGTAACCATTACCCAGATTGAGACAGGGAACGTTTCCAGCCCCCTGGAAAGCACCCTTGTGCCCCTTCTCTGTCAATGGGGAAATATTATCCTGGCTTTTGTCACTATCATTTAGTTTTGCCTGATCTCTAACTTTGTATAGATGGAATCATAAAGCATGTATTTTCGTGTGCTATTATGTCTACGATATCCATACTATTGCAGGAATTCTCTCTTATTGCTCTTTAATATTGACTGTATGATGTTACAGGCTGAACTGTGTTACCCCAAAATTCTTATGTGGAAGTCTTAATCCCCTGTACCTCAGAAGGTAACTCTATTTGGAGAGAGGGTCTTTAAGAAGGTAATGAAGTCAAAATGAGGTCATTAGGGTGGTTCCTAATCCAAGGCAACTATTGTCCTTATAAGAAGATTAAATTAGGACACACACACAATGGGAAAATCGTGTGAAAGTACGGGGAAAAGACAGCCATTTATGAGCCAAGGAGTGAGGCCTCAGGAGAAATCAACTCTGCTGACACTTTGATCACTTACCTAGCCTCCAGAACGTGAGAAAATAAATTTCTGTTGTTTAAGCCACCTCGTCTGTGGAAATTTGTATGGCAGCCCTAGCAACCCATTAGGTATGAATACACAATTTATGTATCCCTTATAATGTGGATGGATAATTGGGTTAATTTTAGTTTGGGGCTATTATGAATAAAACTGCTCTGAACATTGAAGACATCTTTTTGAACTTATACACTCATTTCTTTTGAGCTTATACTTAAGAGAATTGCCAGGTCATAGGTATGTGTATGCTTAACTTTAGCATATATTTTCAGTTTTCCAAAGGGGGGTTGTACCAACTTGTATTCTGGTAGTAAAGTCTTGCATCTTTTTTTTTTTTAATACTATGATTAAAGATATTGGTTAATTTACCTAATGGCGATTTTGATTTTATATCTATCAGTAAATATGACATGAAGAGGTATCAATTACTTAGTATTACAGATGCTTCTATGCGTTGATGTTGTGTGCTGTGTCTTCCACTAAAAAATAAAAATTAGAACCACTGACTCTTCTGAATCTTAGCAACATGGTTTATTTTTGACTTATTTATTTTCCATGGGCAGCAAACATTCCAAGAAGCTTAAAAATACGGTAATTTGTCTTGTCTGCATATCATTTCCTTCCTTTCAAGAACATGCAAGATATAAGAAATTGTTTTCATCATGTGAATGTTCTACTGAATAAAACAGATCAGGGTTTTTTCCAGTAATTCCAAAAAATACTAAAGATTCTGTGGCAGTTTATGTGGATGCTCAGGGTAGAGAATCCCAGTCTACAAGGCTGTATTTAGGCTAATGTTATTGGTCTCTTAAAAAAGATTATGTTCTGGACATTTGCCTTACTTCATTTATGGAAATCACCTCTCAGATAGCCCAAAGATTCCTCATCAAGTAACAAAATGTGTAAAATACAAGTCTGTATTGGTTATCTTGCTTCCTAAACTTTAACACAGGAGACTCAGAAAATGAAATGGTCTAGACAAATGGTGCAGTATTTGGAGCCAGGAGACCCAGGTTCAAAACTAAGATTTACTCCTTAACAGATGTGCTCCCTTATACAAGTTAACTAAACCCTCTGAACCTGTTTTCTGACTGGTAAAGTGGTGATAACAGTATCTGTTGCATACAGTTCTTATAATAATTAAATAAGAGGAAGTATGTGAGGTACTTAGCCCAGTGCCTTTCTACAAAATATGTCCAAGAGCTGTTAGCTGTTTTTGTCTAAATGGGCTCATAAGAAACTTCCAAATTTAACATTCCTTGTGGTATCTATGTGTACCAGCCAAGCTAACTCAGATTTACCTCCATGTTCCTTCTCCCCATCAAGCCACAAATGTATAGCCACCTACTTAGATTAATGTGCATTTTGAAATACTAATTCATAGCAGGAAGAATACTTACAATGCTGAATATGTGAAAAAAAAATTATTCATGTTCATTATATAGCATAGCCTGGGCTTCAAAATAAGTGAGTAATTCTCAAAGTATTTTCCAACTTATTTTGTACAATAATGAATAGGAAGTCACAACAATGATGAAGTCAAACTTTTCATGTACTAAAACACTACTAGACATGTTGTGCCAGACACAATTCCAGGTGTTTTGCATATTTAACAAATCTTCACAGTAACCCTGAGAGGTAGATGAACTAAACTTCATTGTCAAATAAGGAAAGGCTCAGAGAGATTAAACTCATTTGCTCAGGGCTATACACAAGGTTTCTAGCTATTAGGGACAAAAACCAAAGCCCAGGCTATATGACTCCAAAGGTCATCTACTTAATCCCTCCTTTCCATTTTCATGCATATATAAAAAAAAAAATTTAAGGTGTAGTATCCTAGAAAATATCCAAAAAGTCATTTTAGTGTTCAGATAACATTTCTATCTGGGAGCAGCACCCAATGATACATAAACACAGTGCATCGAGGATGCAAGCTCTTCCTCTACAAAATGGAGCTTACCTTTAACAGAAATGTTGAAAGGCTTTTCCACCATCCCAGCCACAGTGTTCACACTGCAGACCCAGACTCCTGAGTCAGGGGGGAGGATGCGGTGGATAGTGAATGTGGCCACTGACAGATGACTCGTAAGGTTGAAGTCTTTTGGCTGGAAGGGTCAAATACAAATAAAAGCTTCTAGGGAGGCATAAACACACGAAAGGTCCATAACACTGACCCCATCTCATTGTTTGATAAGAAGTTTTCTAGGAGAGATTAAGAAGCCAAATGCAACACTAGTATAATCACTGGCTTATTTCCAAAGCTATTGTAGTAGCCCTGAAAGTTTATATTGGATTAATGCCCTCTCAGATCCTGCTGTTGTGTTTGTGTGTTTGGGAGTGTGGGGTAAACACTTACAGGCTAGGAATCTAATTCCTTTAAACTGCTCTGGTAAACATTTGTCCCTTCCCTGTTTAGTACAGAGATGGCTGGGTGAGAGGACAAAATGGCTTCCCAAAATAATTGAGGAGCTATCGAGTGGAGTATCGTGGGAAAAATCAGGGCTCTGAAGACACATGGACCTCAATTCACATCCCTACTCTGCCACTCTTGACCAATCCCTTACTCAAATTCAGCCAGCCAATTTCCACTTCTATAGAAAGAGGACAGGGAATATTAAGCAGCATGAATACAGCACGGTTGACCCTCACTAGATGGTAGCTGTTACTTCCATTAACTCAGGAAAAGGCCAACAAGATTTTAAAAAGCTGTCAGTTGGCTTCACTACCTAATGAGTTGAGTGGAATCAGGAACATCTGATGTGTAGAAACCAGTAATGGCACATTCTACATATCCCGCTCCCAGGAGACCACTGGCATCTACCCTCTTGTCAGGTTGATTTTCAGTCATCTTTGAGAGGAAAAAAAAAAAAAAAGATAACCATTTCAAAATGCTTAGATAAGAAAATACATCAACTTCCTGAGGATCTCTGGTGACACAGAGAATTTTGGGGAACTATCTGTGCTGCATTTGAGACTGTTGGGAGAGAGAAGGGGAACATATTGAAAAGTTGCTTAGTCCTTTCCAGCAAAGAAGAACTGCTTGGACAACAACCTAATCAGTGCTGAGCACCAGCAACAAGGGCAGAGTGAAGAGGTCGGGGGCCCAAGGAATGTATTCAGATCTAGGGGATTCCATGGTTTATGGTTTCTGAATGGGAAGTGTGAGAGCAGATCTATATAGAATCAACCAAATTAGGCTGAACTCCCCTCTTTTATACTCTAATTTTTGTTCCAAAGAACACAAGAGAAGTAGACCAGTCATCAGAGTTCCATTTCTTGATAGCACGTGGTAGGTAACATGAGAATCTCCTGCTGATTCATGGTGCCACACCTTGCCACACCCTTTGGTGGTGGCCACAAGACCACCTCATTCTTCCCGATATGAGAAGTTAGAACATGGGGATATACGGTGAGGAGCAGAGCCTGCATAGACTGACGTATACCTCTCAACACACACAGTTGGAAAGTTCTGCAGGATGAGTGCGATCGGTGGCACTCAGCTTCCTCAATTCCACTGTGGTGGTCTCTTTCCAACCTTGCCCTGTGGTACTGGCCAGGCTGCAGTGACTCTGCTCTACCTCCCCAGGGACACGGCATTCGGTCCAAGATAACAACACTCTGGCTTCGGACGATGCAAGCCCCGGGGTTGGATCCAGCCTGTAGCAAGGGGATTACCCATTGAAAGCATCTAGTGGTGTCAGGAGCCAGATTAAGAATAACTCTTACATGGAGCACTGTCCCATCTGGCTTCACGAGAGTCATTTCTTCATTGGCAGGTAGTGGCCAGCCAGACGCTTTGCAGATGGGGTTAAATTTACCACTGTTTACTTCTATGTGATCCGGCAAATCCTCTATCTTTGGGATCATCCTTGGCGTGCCTGCATGAGAAAAACAGCTCTGTGAAATCTAATCTTTGACACAGCAGTGACAGTAATAAAAGCAGCTACCATTTGGCAAGTCACATCCCAGGTAAGAAACTTGCAAGTATTATATTGTTTTATCATCACATAATAAATTTGTGGGGGAACGCTACTGTGGTCCCCATTTTACAGATGAGGACACTGAGGCTCAAAGTCCAGAATCAAGCTCAGATCTGTATGAATCCAGAGTCCTCACTCTGCCTTAATGCTGTGCTCCCCTCAGTGGATCTGGGATGGACAGTCTTATATTAAAATGATCATCATGACCACATCTTCCCTGGCCTTACTTTTCAGCTCCTTTTTACGTTTTAAGAGAATGTTAACAAAAACAAAAGCAAAAACAAAAACTAGGTCCTCTTGGACTCCGCAAACAATCCCACAATATTGCTGACCAACATGATCCTCCATTTTGATATACAAGACACAGCGCATTGAATCTGCAAGTAGCAAGTGATGAAAAACATTCACACTTACATGCAAGAAGTGAAGTGGAATAGAACTACTCCCCCAAACTGCTTCTAGGCAACAGCCCAATCACAAGTGTTGCCGCCAATACCGAAAGACGTCTCTGATATCAACAAGGGTATCAGGACTCCTTGCCTAATACCTACATTGTAGAGAATGAATAATCCTGAAATATAACAATTTTATTCTGAATTGTAGGGTCTTAGAGAACCTCATCCCTTTGTAACTACATGTGAGACACAGTAGAAAACAGTCCAGCACTTAGTGAAGACTGGGGTTATTGGAAATGCCCCCCAAGAGCAGCAGGGACTTACAAGCTGTTGGACACTTGGGGGGGGGGGGGGCGGTGAGGGTAGGCGGGGCCACGGTAAACACAACATTCATATTTTATATTGATGTCCTATTTCCCGGGCCTAGAACACAATGAGTAAAGGGTATGGAGCAGGAAGGGAAGAGGTCTAAGAACTACAAGGGTAATTCCTTGACCTGTCTGTAGACTTGAAGGGACGGTGATTAGAATCTACCAGATTTTTCGGCTTAAGAAATTATTTGCGTAGGAACTTTAAAAAGGGCTTTGACACTTTGAAGGCAGTTAAGTCTTTCCTGCACTGTCGCCTTGCATTTCCTGCAGTCCCCCGGAGGTGAAGGTGGGTGCACAGGTGGAGATGGAGCAGAAGCGGGCGGGGGTGGGGGGGTGGGGGGGTGGTGCGGGGCTGCTCTCTGAAAGCCAGGGGCCTGGATCTAGGTCTGAGGTGCTCACCCCTTTTGCAACTTCAGGCTCAGAAAAGAAAAGCAGGCATGAAATTGAAAATTCAAATCCTTCAGTTTGCTAACTGCCTATTTTCAACCCAATCCTCCAGCAGCCCCAAGGCCTTTCCTTCCCTTCCTAGACCCTCCCAGGTTCCTGCCCTGCGGCCAAAACTCCGAACACTGGGGGAAGAAAGTGAATACGTAAAACTAAGCCAAAGCCTTTGAGAAAACAATTGTTGGTATTTTCCTCCCATATTTGTTCGATTTTAAAAATGAACAGAGAAAAAGCCGTAAAGGTCTTGGTCTTGCTGCTGAGTGTAGATTCCTTTCTGTAACATTTAGATTTGTAGGATTGGAAAAGTAATATATGTTCATTATTTTTACATTTTGAAAATATGTAAAAATGTGTTTCTTTTAATTTTAAAAAGTATATTCTAGGGCAGGAATGAGCAAACTTTTTATGTAAAGGACTAGACAGTAAATATTTTCAGCTTTGCAGGCTGAAAGTTCTCTGGTAACTAACTACTCAACCCTGATGTCATGTGCAAGCAGCCATAGATTATAAATTCTAAATAAATTAGTGTGGCTACGTGCCAATCAAATTAACAACAGACAGTAGGGAAATAAAAAGGATAAATGCTACAATACAGTTAAACCTCAAAAACTGTATGGTCAGGGAAAGAAGCCAGCCACAAAAGACATCATGTGTGATCCCATTCACAGTTTATGAAGTGTCAAGAATAAGTTAACCTATAGAGATAAAAAGTAAATTCATGGTTGCCAGGGGTGGGAGGAGAGGAGAATGGGAGTTATGACTAATAGGTACAAGCTTTTTTTTGGTATGGCAGAAACATTCTAAAATTAGATTGTGGTAATGGTTGCATGACACTGTAAATATACTAAAAATCATTCTATTGTACATTTAAAAGGAATAAACGTCATGGTATAAAAATGGTATCTCAATAAAGCTGTTAAAAAAAATAGCAGACTGGATTTGATCTGTGGGTCAGAGTTTGTGGACCCCTGGCTCTACAGTAATTTCTGAACTAGAATTACTTAAAATTTCGTTTTGAGGCTTCATCTTTTCTCTTTTTGCTTCTTTTTTTTTAATCTTTCTTTTCAAAAATATCCTTTGTCCATATCCCTCCAAAGTAGTTCTTCCCTGTTGTATGTATCCTGGGAAAAGATCGTTCCTGGGGAAGGGAGCAGATGAGGTAGGCAGAGCCCCCAGCGAGCCAGTGTCACTCTCTGTGCCACAAAGAGCACATGGTTTATTCCCAGTGGAAGGAGAAATGAAGGCCAGTAGGAGGGCCTGTAGTAAAGAATAAGAATGTTGTCCTTTAGGACTTGGGATATATTCTTCCCAACTTCTGGATGGAAACAGAAGGGGTTTGAGGAATTTGGGCTGCTGGGGCAAGAATTATAACCAGCAAAGCTCAGTTCAGACATGCTAAACGTGGCCCTAACTACAGTGTTACCTTGCTTTACCTTCATTCTCACACTGGAGCCCTTGGCGTTCTGGAGAGCAGAGACATCCTTGGAACCGATCACACAGCTCCCCATGGGTGCACCTGCAACTAAGCTTACAGTCTGGCCCGTAATAACCCGGCTGGCAAGCTGTGAACCAAGACACCAGAACCATTGTTAACAGAGACGAAGGGAGAAAACTAAGGCTGTGGGTGGCTAGGAGGTGAAGTTAGTACTGCCTCCATAAGGCCCACAGAAGAAAAGATCTTCCTCTATTTTCAAATCCCAAATCCTGTCTGGATCGGACCTCAGAGCTCTGCTATCTACAGCCCACTGAAAACAAAAAACAAAAAACAAATCTCTATGGCCTTCCAACTCAAAGTGTGGTCTCAAAACCAGCAGCGTGAGCACCATCTGGGAGTTTTGGGAAACGCAGGCTTCAGGAGCCAGTCCACCACCTATGGAATCAGAGTCTGTGTTTTAATAAGAACCCCAGATGATGTGCTTGAGAAGCACTCTCTATAAGGTCCAGAGTCTTAATTATGAAAGCATCGTTAACTTGGGATGAAAACATCTGTGATTCAAAACCCTGTAGCTCAGCCCTGGACAGCTGAGTCAACAGTCCAGGTACCTCCCACGCTATTATCTCCAGCAAGCTGGATCTCCTTGGTATACCTGCTAGAACGTTTTTTGTTCAAGGGTGTGATTGGCACATACCTTCATTGCATTGCAGACCCTGCCAACCTGTGGCACAGGAGCACCCATAGGGGTCTGGGAGACAGAACACATAGGACTTGCATCCCTCTGCTCCACTACACCTTTCTTTACAGGTTCTGCCAAATGTGTGCAGCTCACAAGCTTTGGGGGTGGGGGGAGAAAAAGATGATTCAGCGTCAAATATTCAACCCCTTGAAATGTATGCATCTTCTTTTACGGGTCTCCCCTAGACTAGTGAAGATGGAAAATAATCCAATCTCAGCTGTGGTATGGACAGCCTTACAGTGATTGGCAATAAAGAACCTCTAGGAAAGGGTACCTTTTTCCAGTTCACACCAAGGTCCCACAGGACCTAACACGGGCCATTTAGTTTCTGTTCCCAGTGGTGTACAGAGTTAAAATTCTACATCCAGCAATGATGGCTTTTTATTTTTTTAAATTTTATTTTATTATGTCATGCTAGTCACCATACAGTACATCATTAGTTTTTGACGTAGTGTTCCATGATTCATTGTTTGTGTATAACACCCAGTGCCCCATGCAGAACGTGCCCTCTTTAATACCCATCACCAGGCTAACCCCTCCCCCCCACCCCCCGCCCCTCCGAAACCCCCAGTTTGTTTCTCGGTGTCCATAGTCTCTCATGGTTTGTCTCCCCCTCCAATTTCCGCCCCCCCCCCCCCCGCTTCATCCACAACTTACTCATCAAGCACTCTTGACTTACCCTTCTCACAGGTCTTCCCCATGAACCCAGGTGGGCAAATGCATTCTCCTGTATCTTCGTGGCAGACACCATTGTTCTTACACTCAGTGCAGACACGGTTACATTCAGGTCCCCACTTCTGAGCTTCACATCCTTTTAAGGAAAACAAGGCTCTGGTGAGTAGAGCACACTCACTCCCCAAACCTTTACTGAGCACCTACAACATGGCAGTCATTTTAGCGGACACTAGTAAATGAAGAGAAACAAAATACAATCTCTTAAAAGCTAACAGCCTTCTGTGGGAAACAGACATGGAAACAGGTAATAAGGATAGAAACAAAGACAAGGAGGGGCACCTGGGTGGCTCAGTCAGTTAGGCATCTGCCTTCCACTTGGGTCATGTTTCCACGGTCCTGGGATCGAGCCCCGCATCGGACTCCCTGCTTGGCGGGGAGCCTGCTTTTCCCTCTCCACCTTGCTCGTGCTCTCTGTCGCTATCTCTGTCTCTCTCTCTCAAATAAATAAATAAAATCTTAAAAAAAAAAAAAAAAGACAAGGAGTACCTAATCCCGTCTTGGGGATAGAAGAGGGTATAAACGAAGGCTTTCCCGGAGGAGGTGGTATGTGAGAGAGGACTCTGCATGACCACATAATCAACAAAGAAGATAGGCTGCAGAGTGTGTTCCAAGCAAAGGGGAGGCAGGGAAGGAGAGCCTGGCATTTTTCCAGAGCTGCAGGTACAATCAGAGCTAGAACAATGGTTTTCCAAGTGTGATCCCTGACCAATAGCTTCTCCATTACCTGGGAATCTGCTAGAGATGCAAATCTCCAATCTCAAACTGCATCTGAATCGGAGGTGGCCTAGCAATCTATGCTTACCAAGTCCTCCAGATAATTGTGATGCATGCCAGAGTGTGAGAACCTCTGGTCTGCAGTCTGTAGAGACAAGATTCAGCTCAGAAGCTAGTAGCATCCACCTGTTTTCAGGTAAAAAACATACAGGAGGTGAAAGAATATAACTAAGACCTAAAGTACAAGAATGGTAAAAGGCTTCTAGATTCTTATTTCCTAGATACTCCTTTCTAACATTTTGTGATTTTAGATGGTTTTTTGGGTCCAAAAACACCTTCTGATATAAAGAAAAAACGCAAGGGGGTTGGCATGACCTTTTGTGGTCAGGGATTTAAATTTCACATCTGAAAGGAACTAATGTCTTTGTCCCTGAATGTTAGTCTCACGGTGGTAAGCTTGGACCTGTGCCTACAGCTGATGTAACTTTATAATTTCTTTGGCAAGAACCCCTGGTTATCAGTATTTTCTCTAAAATAATCAGGAAGACTGTCTACACAGACCCTTTCTTACAGACTTCCATTTAATAGATAAAGCTACAAAATGTCTAAAAGTTAATATTTACATGCCTTAATATATAAAGGGAAAAATACTTCTGCACAATTAGTGATTTCTTAAGAGCCAGACCACAGGTTATTTGCACGTGTTGAAAACTAATGATGGCAGCTCATGGAGAAGAAAATGGGCGTCCTGTTACATTAAACTGTCTCTAGCTCTCTACTTATCTATAGACCTTTCCCAGCTTCTCCCCTCAGCCTGGGAAAGACAAAAGAATAAAGCTTGAGGGGAAAACTGGAGTGACCTCCTGGGGATAGAGAAGCTAGGAAAAGAGTTTGTTGATAAGCAACAAGATGTGATCAGGCTTCTGCGATTTTCATCAAAAGCCCTGAGTTTTTCTATTTTAGGAAACCAAATATTCGTGAATACGGAGAGAAATCCTATAAACTCATTGGTTGTTTAAGAAACTTCTTATCCTTGTATTTTCATACCAACACAACGCTGGGCACAGAGTTATGTTCAATATATATTTGTTGAATGAACAAACGAATGAATATAATGCAAAGAAAAAGAATAACTGTTCATGAGTTAGAGATTCCAATCATTAGAAGAATGACAGAACAGCCCAAATACTTAGACCTGAGTTGTTTAATATCATGAACACTTGGTATAGCGAGGAAAAGCCAAGGCAGGTTTTTCTTTCTATAAATCAATTTCTTATAAAAACTAATGGTTGATAGTTACTCCCCACTTTGATAGTTGTAAGGGGGGGGCAGAGTGTTTATACTAGTTCTAACTAGTGAATGTTAGATGTTATTTATTTATTTATTTATTTGAGAGAGAGCACGAGGGGTTAGGGAAGAGCGGGGGTCGGGGGGGGGGAAGAATCTTAAGTGGGCTCCGTGCTGAGTGCAAAGCCCAACGAGGGGCTTGATCTGATGACCCTGAGATCATGACCTGAGCTGAAATCAGCAGTCAGGGGCTTAACTGACGGAGCCACCCAAGCGCCTCACAGGAGACTTAATGTTTAACTAAATATTAGACCAATCCAGAAGGCCCAACTCATCCCCATGTATCAGATACCTTTAAGGGAGACTGCCCAGTTCACTGTATGCCCCCTTTTAATGGGAAGGAAGCTGCTATTCAAGTGTGAAGTCCTAGAGAGCACTGTGGTATGCAGCTCCACACTTGACTATGGCTCACTGGTCTAGGCCAGGAGACATCTGACATATATTAGGCCAATCTGATTCTTTATCCTGGGAATTCAAATTTAGTAAGTAAAAGAAACATTGCTGAAGCACAGTTAGGGTAAGAGTAGCCTCCTACAGAGAAAGTCCATCCACCCCCATCCATGCTGAGCCCCAGATCTTCCCTGGGGCCTATCTTTTCTGTCAGCTGTTCCACCAGTTTTCTAGAGTCCTTAGTATACTTCCAACCAATCCCCGGTTTTTGCTTAAGTAGCCAGAGTCAGTTTCTGTTATTTGCAGCTAAAAATCCTAACAAACAAATCACTGCAGATTTTGGCCTCTCAGTCACTTACTCCGGACTATCAGTCTGGTGAAGGCCGAGGTGAAGAGGTTTCCTCCTATGTACCTGGCTGAGTACACTCCAGCATCCTGGGGCTGAGCGTGAGGCAGATGCACTTCTAAAATATCAGGTACTTCGTGCCGGGGCACTGAGTGGATGAAGGAACCTTATAAGGGAGAAGAGTGGAGAACAGTGGGTCACACGCAGACACTCCTGTTTCCCTATCTGGTCTCTCCACTTCATCAGCTCTCCCTGACTGGATACAGAAAATGTGCTCTAGCATATTGGATGTAGAAGAATGAAAAGGCTGAGCCATGCAATGCTCTCCCCCAAATTGAAAAAGTTATGGTGCTAGAGCAGATAGGCTAGTCTACACAATCTACCAGCAAAGGTATGAACATAGAGGTAAGGCTAAAGTGCTTATCTTCTGCAGGAAGAGATGAACAGGCAAAGGCATTCCTGCCACTAATCTATTAACCAGGAGATACCTAGAATCACTAGTCCAATATGGAAGTCCTAACCACCCACAGAACCCAGAAGAGGCCCCATCAATATTTCAGCTGGATGAGGTGACTGCCACCAGGTGGTGCCAAACCACAGGTGGAACTGGACAGATTTGCTCATTCTTTTTTTTTTTAGATTTTTTATTGTTATGTTAATCACCATATATTACATAATTTGTTTTGGTGTACTGTTCCATGATTCATTGTTTGTGCATAACACCCAGTGCTCCATGCAGAATGTGCCCTCTTTAATACCCATCACCAGGCTAACCCATCCCCCCACCCTCCTCCCCTCCAGAAACCTCAGTTTGTTTTTCAGAGTCCATCATCTCTCCTGGTTCGTCTCCCCCTCTGACTTACTCCCCTTCATTCTTCCTCTCCTGCTATCTTCTTCTTTTTCTTTTTTCTTAAAATATGTTGCGTTATTTGTTTCAGAAGTACAGATCTGTGATTCAACAGTCTTACACAATTCACAGCGCTCACTGTAGCACATATCTTCCCCAATGGGAACTGGACAGATTTGTAAGACACATTTGGACTCCCAGACCTACCACCAGCTGGCTTCCCAGGCTCCATCTGGTAATTTCCTTAACCTTGCAATCAAGCAACCCTCATTTCACATGGCTGAATTTGGGACCTCACTTATCACATCATGGGAGTTTATTGTACATTCACAATTTCATATTATATATTCATAAGTATAGAATGTACGTACATTCATATATGTATATAAATCTCTATTTCACTTGATTAAGCAACCGACCACATTGCCTAATAGAGCTTCTTTAATAAGATTCTACTGGTTTGCATTATAACAGCTTTGCTTCCAACATCTGCCCCCAAGACTATACCAGGATAATGACCCAATATGTTTCGTGCGATCTCATGTCTCACACCATGGTGCTGGCAGGAAACGAAACACATACTCACCATTTTTGTAAATCACTGCATCTTCTTCTTTAGTCAACACCTTTTTGAAAGATATGTTCACATTATCTCCCCTGTCCACAGTCATGGTTAAAGTAGCTGGTAGGAAGGAAGCTTTTAAAAGAGAGAAAGAAAACAAATAAGAAAATGAGGTCACACATTTTCTCCAGGAGCAACTGAACTTTGAACTTCAGAAGATGGGGGCTGGCACTTGCCAGAAGTCAGCTGATTTGTAACAGGAAAAATAATGGCAGCTAATGGGTTTTAAACTTCGTTAAGGTTTTGAAAAATGTGATGAAAGGAATAGTCATTCTCTCCGTAAAAAGGTAAATATATATATATATATATATATATATATACACACACACACACACACTATACATATACACATTTTTTCCATACAACTAGTTGGGGAGATAAGGACTTTATGTTGATTAATATCTGATATCAAACTAAGACCTGATATTAGCTATAAACTATAGTAACAATGAATCAAACACCCTTCTCCAATCCCTACCAAGTTTTCTCACAGTGGAAAATAATAGAAATGGTTAGATATTTGCCAAATGGCTCTTCCCTTTTGGGTCATGGTCCTTTTGGGTTGTATTGATCCAACTAATTCTAATTGCTTTGGAATGCTACAAGCATTTCTCGAATGGAATCAGCACAATGCTGGACTTTTTACCAATGGTGTAAATATTGGACTATTGGACAATAAGGCAAAGATGAGATCCAGTATCTTCCTCTGAATAATATATATAAATATACATTATATAATATAAATATATAATTAAATATATAGACATACACACATACTGACGTAAAAATCAAACTGGGCAGTACTGGGAAGACCCTAGGGAAGCTATTGTATATTTGGCTTTATAAAACCCTTTTGGAAACATCTTTCTTTGTGTCAGTCTTGGAACACAACATTGCCAGAGTCCTTTGGTTTGTTGGACAAGATGTATGAATAAAATCTTCTAGCATTCTTCCAGCCACAATTGAATTCCCTTAATTTACACCATAATCTACAGAGAGCCACAATTACAAGAATAAGGGAGGATTAACTTTAGGCTTTATTGAGGTAAGCCAATTTTTAAAAATTTCAGCCTTATTGAGATATAATTGACATACAGGTTAAGCCAATTTTTAAAATTTAAGGATCACCACTAAAAGAAGAGAATCAGAATATATGATTTTCCTAAACATGGAGGGCAGGAGAGACATAAGGAGAGAAAAAAGCCCAAATAAAAATCACAGCATACAGAAAAGATAGATTCTGCCAAATGTATGTCAAAAGCCAGAGAATCCTAGAACGAATTTTTAAAAAATACACACACACACACATATATATATACATATATATGTGCCCTTTTTCACGACCTACACATTAAACATAGTAACACATAAGACTGAGGGAGAGAAAAATGTATGCCAGACTCACTAACTGAAAGAAGCTTGTATTGTAATATTTATGTCAGAAAAAATAATTTATTCCAAAGCCAAAACAAAATTTTAGGGATAAAGATGGTCTTTACATGATGATATAAAAAATGGAAGATCTAGTAATCGTGAACTTATATATGCATCTAACAACAGCTTCAAAACCCACGAAACAGAAACTGACCCAATTAAAGGAAGAAACTGACAAATCCACAAGCATTGTGGAAACTTGCAGAAATTGATGCATCACGGACCAAAAATAACTAAGGACAAATAAAGAAAACCTGAGTAATGCAATAAAGATCTGTTGGCTATTCACGGATCCCTGTACCCAGTTATAAGAACATGTGTTCAAGAATATTGCCTCCTTTATTAAGCCACAAAGCACATCTCTATAAATAACATAGAATCAATATCCTGTAGAACAAGTTCTCTGACCAGAAGCACCTAAATTAGAAATCAGTAGCAAAGCACCCTGTGCCCTAAGGTTTGGATCCCTATGGCGTTTCAGCCTAAGAGCAAGCAAGCCTGCTGCAGACCACGGGGTGAATCAGCCTTCCTTCCTGGCTCCTCTGTGGCTCTCAGACTGGTGGCTTGAGAGAGGCTGATTAGGTACGTGCACACCATGGGCTTAGAGGGCTACCCTGGGGGCAGAAGATGCCTTGAACTACACTCAGAAGTACTCAGCTTTAGGTTCCTCTGCCTGTTCTCTGTGCCTGCACACCCAGGCATGGTGCCCTGCCAGGACAGCCCCATCAATGTGTTTGGTGACATGTGGCACATCTAGAGAGAAAATGGGATAGATCCAAGGGCAGTGTGAGCACTCAAAGAAGACAGTCCTGGGCTTGAAGCCACTCCCCACCACTTACTGGACCTCTCTGAATGAGTTACTTAACCTCTGAACATCTCAGCTTCTTCGTCTCCAATTTAGAAGTAAAAGTACTCACTTTGAAAGGTTGTTGGGAATATGAAATGATATATTCCAAGCCCCCAGGTACTTAGAAGAGGTCAGTATCCTTTCCAAATAACAACAAATGACAACACTGCTGAGCTGACATTTGTAATATGGAGAACCGCGGCAGCTTTCTCACAGTTCTAAGATGGATCAAGCATGCAGGGAAGGCACGCACGACCAGCAGGGAGACCTAATGGGGCTCCTGCTCGCAGTGACAAGGGGCTTCCTCCAGCAAAACTAACGCGTTCAGCTCCTGCTCTCTGTGGCATGATCCTGGGCTCCTGTGAGAATCTTTTTGACCATTTTATACGGTTGTTCCTTTCTCTGTGGTTTGTTTTGGTTTTCTGCCCCTTTGTGTGAAGATCTGACCATGGAACTTCTCACTCAGCTTTGTATCCTGAAAAGGAACTGACATTCCCCACTAGGCTTGACTCTGACTCCAGTGGGGCTTTTCTTTTTCCCCCACTCTGTGGCTCTTTATTTTTTCAGATTTGGTGGCTTTTAAGTTCCCTGTTTTCTTTCTTTCTTTTTTTTTCTTAAGATTTTATTTATTTATTTGTCAGAGAGAGAGAGAGAGAGAAAGCACAACCAGGGGGAGCAGCAGGGGGAGAGGGAGAAGCAGGGTCCCCGCTGAGCAAGGAGCCCGATATGGGACTCGATCCCAGGACCCTGGGATCATGACCTAGGCTGAAGGCAGACGTTTAATAGACTGAGCCACCCAGGCGTCCCATAAGCTCCCTTTTTTCTTAGGTGGAAACATGGTCACAGCAGAGTCCACTGCTATCCAGTCTGCCACCTCCTGTATTAGGGGCTCTAGGTTGACTGTTCTCTGCTGAGTATTAATAGAGGGGTCTACAACCTTCATGCTGTGCTTTGATGACAAAGGAGCCCCACTTGGACACAGTACACATAGATTAATGTCATGTGACTTGACTGGATGATGAAAACAATAAGCACCTTTCAATAGTGCCTACTATCAGGCACTACTTTTTCTAAGCACTTTATACAGATTTAATTTTCACAATGTCTCTATCAGATAGATCCTACAATTATCCTAATTTTACAAATGAGGAAATTAAGATACAGAGAGGTAAAGTAACTTGTCCAAAGTCACACAGCAAGTTCATGGGAGGGTCAGGATTTGTGCTAGGTTACTTGGCTTTGGAAGCCTTTCAGAGGTTATATAATGTTAGCACTCAAAAGGCTTTAAAGTCCTAGTACCTCGTTTATAAATGAGATTGCTAGGGCCTGAATCTGAAGGTGACTTGTTCAAGGTCATTTGGATGGGCTAATTCATCGACAGAACTTAACTAAGGACATGATTCATTTATTCTTTAAGGGCTGGTGAAGAGAAGAGATGGTAGTAACAGTTATGAACAAAGATATTTCTCATCGATGTAAAATAATTGAGTTCAATTTTGGGTGTCTCCTTTAATGACAAAGACTAAGCGTAATGATGTAGTTTTATGTCCGTTATTATTTTGTACAGTCTCACGAGTGTGCTATCCACTATCTACCCATGTGGCAGATGGAGTTAAGGGTGACTTAGTCCCTTACCCGAGGCCTCCTGACTGTGAATCCGTGTGAAAGCTGAGACACAAACTCAAGATGCCCACACTTGCTCAACAACACTAGCTCTCCAGACCCATCTCCCTCCAGGCCCCGTGCCTCAGCTCTCAACGGCAGCCATTCTGAACTATATTCAGTTCTGCAAATGGACCACGGGATCACTCCCACTCAAGTCACGAACTTCCTTCTCCTCTGCTCCTTCCTTTCCCATATGTCTCACCAAGTCCCACTCATCCTCAGTCTCCATGTAGATGTCCCTTTCTCCAGAAACCTTACACATCCCCTGGGATCCAGGATAAGCGCCCCAAGGCTGTTCTCCAAATGCCCTTGCATGTCCCCACGCCAGGCCCTGCACAGCACAGCGCCCCTGCTAGACTGAACCGCCAAGACACAAGTTCATGTCTGTTTTGAAAGGCAGCACAGGGTGTTGGTTAGGGCCTGGCTTCTGGGATCAGCCTGCGTGAACCTTTCCAGGTCCAACAATGGAAACCAGGTGTGTGAATGCACCTAAGTTGCAATAGGTATAAGCCTCATCTATTAAAACCAGTCCTAACAGCCCTCACCAGAGAGACATTTGGTAAAGACTAAATTATACAGTAACCTATATAAAATGGCTAGGGGAATGTCAGGCACGTAAGTATTCAGGAAATGTTGCCGTCACTGCAGCTCCCATGTGTGACACAAAAAGAGGCCTAAGAGTACTTGAGGAATGAAAGAATATATGGATGAGTCAGATCTCAAGTTTTCCTCTTTATGCTTTTAACACATTCCTTTGTGTTATTCATTTATTTTTAAAGATTTTTTATTTATTTATTTGAGAGAGAGAGAGAATGAGAGAGAGCACAAGAGGGAAGAGGGTCAGAGGGAGAAGCAGACTCCCTGCTCAGCAGGGAGCCCGATGTGGGACTCGATCCCGGGACTCCAGGATCATGACCTGAGCCGAAGGCAGTCGCCTAACCAACTGAGCCACCCAGGCGCCCTCCTTTGTGTTATTTAGATATAAATGGCTCCTCCCTAACAACTTCACAAACCCTCTTTGCAAGGTTTGATGTCCTTAAAGTAAAGCTCTTTCTCAAATGAAACTAGGAAGAAAATAACCTATGTTTCCTGATGGACACTCTGAGACAGCCGTTTAGATGTGAAAAGGTTTCAAACTTCATTTATACCTCCCTACCGCCAAATGAAATCACCAGTGAGGTTGGAACAAATTGCTTTTGATTTTTTTTTCTTTTTTTGCATGATGCCATTGATAAAAACAGTTTGGCCATTTGGAGTGTGCGAGCCAAGGTAAGCGTGCTTTGGCACATCTCAAATGGATTTTCCACTTCCTCCCCAGATGCACGAGTCAGCAGCAAGCAGGGATACATCACTGTTTATCTTATCCTGCTATGTCCCTGGGCAGGCACCTCTGATATCCATAGTGTTTTGCTAGGGAATTAATAGTGTCACGAAGACATCGTTGTGGAGGTTTTCCTGATTCACCATAAAGGATATCACTTTCCTCCCACTGTATTTCAGCTACCGGATAGTCAGCGAAAGAAACGGAATCAGTTCAACAGCCTGAGACGTTGTTATTAAAATGCAGGAGAGAAAGCACTACCTCTTGTTCTATTCTGTATAAATTTCCACAATTATGTTAACGGATGGTATTGCTTTTTTTCACAAATGAATAGAAAAATAGTCTTACTAAATGATTGCTTATTCCAAGGCACTATGATGATTATTGAAGACTTACTATGAGCCAGATATATTGGTGGTCTCATTTGATTCTCAAACGTCTGGGGTAAAATCCCTACCTCCGCTGTTTTTTTCAAATGAGAAAAATGATTTCTTTTTTTCTTAAGATTTTATTTATTTGTTTGGCAGAGAGAGACATAGCGAGAGAGGGAACACAAGCAGGGGGAGCGGGAGAGGGAGAAGCAGGTTCCCCGCTGAGCACGGAGCCCGATGCGGGACTCGATCCCAGGACCCTGGGATCATGACCTGAGCCGAAGGCAGACGCTTAACGACTGAGCCAGCCAGGTGCCCCAAGAAAAATGATTTCAATCAAGTAGTTTGCCCTGCATCCTATGATTCAGTTCAGAGCGAGGCTCAAACCCATGTCTCTACACTGTGCCTGGGTGGCTCTGCAGGCTTTCCATTGGAGATGCTCTACTTTATAAACCAAGCGCTCAGAATGGGGGAGGGTGGTTAACAGTAAGTGGGAGGGATGTGCCAAGCGTATGGTAATGGTCATCCACACAGGCTCTGCAGTCAGGTCACTTGGCATCAAATCCCCATTCCCACCATTTACGAACCGCTATTGTTACTCTGTAACTTACTCTGCAATATCTCATTTCACGCCAGCTTTTAGCAAAACATCTACTGTATCCATCAAATTTTCATGTAAATTCACTATGGGAACTGGTTTTGGTATATACCATCTTATTTAAAACTTAAGATGATTTTGAAGGCACTGTTATACTCATTTCACAGATGATGAAAAATGAGACCAACGGATGTTAAGGAACTTGCCCAGGGCCCCAGAGCTGGTAAATGGTGGAGACAGAATTAAAACTCAGGTGAACAGGAGTCTAAAAGCCATCTTCTCTCCACGCTTTCTCACTAGCAAGCCTGCCTTTACCTCATTTAACTGAATTTAAGCTCTCTGTTACCTGCGCTGGCCTAGACTTTCAGTTTGGAGCCGTTATTACTGTTGGTCCTCGACTCCCAAAATTCTAGTTTAATATACTCTACAGGTTCTTATTTCCACACTGTCAAGGACAGACCCAGGCCAGCCTGAAAAGGGCACAGTGGCACCTCACATTTCATGCCTATGAAGCCAATGGGGCACAAATCTCAGGTTATCCTCATTCAGAATGTGGAAACATCAGCAGAAAGGCATAACTCTTTATACGAGTCAAATCCTGAATGACATGTGTGAAAAATAATAGGGCTGACTTTTTAGCCATGATAGCTTTGGCACACCTCACATCCCTTTGTTCAAGCTCTCTTCCCTCACCGGAGAGCAGCATTCCTGGGAACGTCTGTTGTGCACTTTTCCCACTCACCCTAGTGTCATTTAAAGGTGACCAGTACAGTTTTGCTAAGAAAACCTTTTCCTTCATTTGTAATGAAGAGTGGTTTTATCACTTTTGACTTTAAAATGAGCTTGCTGCCTTCAAATCTTTTAATGACCAACATTAGCAAATTCAAAGAAATCTTTTCAGGTGGACCCCAGCGAGGGGCTGACTCTAATGTGGTCCACAGCCCAGAGGCACCTTATCACCTGGGACCTTGTGAGAAATGCACAATCTCAGAACTCTCCTCAAGGACCTACTGAATCAGAGTCTGCATTTTACCAAGACCCACGGGGGATCTATAAGCACATTTAACTTTGAGAAACACTGGTCTAAAAAAATGCAGACTCCTATCTAAAAAACTGTCAATCAGAGACATGTGTAGAGGTGTGTTATTTATGTGGATCAGTTTAGCAATGAAAAATCAAACCCTGACGAGTTCACAATGTCATTATCTCATGAAATGACACATTCTCAGGCCACAGTCCCTCTGGTTATGATGGCATGGATCTGGAAAGGACTCCTTCGCTATAGGGATGACCAGCCCAGAAAAAAGGGCTGATGTGTGAGTGGCCAGATCATTCCAGTCAGAACAAGGAGGGGTCATCTCTGCTGGAATTCTGTGCCTTCCTCCCAGTAAGCAGCATCAAGATACCAGGAATCTACCTGCCTGTCCAGGCCTGGGAGCCTGAGGGCAAAATAGAACCATTAAATAATATGCACAACATTGCCTTCTCCAACTGTCATCAGTTTGGTGGCCTCGCCTAAAGATCTAGCTTAGAGTCACTTATATTTTGGGAGAAAAGTTCCATCCCATCACTGCCTTGTGAGGCGGTAGCAAAGAATAATATGCCGCTTTGCAGAAGCCCCTCAACATCTCCCTTCAAAGTTCCAGTGCTCTGTGAGCTAAGTGTGGCCACTCAAGTTCTAAAATGAAACCGTGGTCTCTTTCCGAGAATGGTAGCCTGCAACAAGGGCCCCGATTCGTCATCCCTCCCTGTCTCTTTGCCATTTAATTGTGGGATGCCCATCCGCTTCAACTTTAGGCTCAGCTCTCTGACTTTCTTGGACAATAAAATGAGACAGGAGTGAGAGCGTGCAATCCTGAGGCCAGCTTTCAGGAAGCCTTGTGTGTTTCCACTTGGCCTCTTGCACTTCTGCCATCTCCGTGAGAATATGCCTAGGCTAGGCTGTGAAAGGAAAACAGACGCAGGGAACAGAGCCAGGCTGGCACAGCCGAGGCCGGCAGAGTACGCCTACGGTCGGCCAACATCCATGTGGGAGAAAGCCCAGTCCGGAATGGCAGGGCCCCCCAGTCAGCTCAGCTGACTTATACTCACAAACTATGAATGCTCACTGCTGTGTGCCCCTGTGGTTCGCGGATGCGTGGTACACAGGAGCCAATGGCGCACAAATCTCAGGTTATCTTCATTCAGAATGTGGAAACGTCAGCAGAAAGGCATAACTCTTTGGCCACAGATAACCGATACACTAAGTAACCACTTAAGTTATTGATAGGTGTTTCCCTTTTAAGTTTTTTATTTCTACCACCTTGTCCCCTGAAAACAGTAACTTCTGTTAAGAATACTCAGGGGCAAGCAAAACAAAGAATCAAATGAAAAATCAATGAGAAAGCTCAAAACAGCTAATATTTTGGCACGGACTCTTGTCTTCATCGCTGTGATTTCCATATTACATACATGTAACACATTCATATCTCCCTAAAGGCCACGGAGCTCTTAGTACAATATGTCATACATTTCATTTCATCTCATGAACTAGGCACAATGTCTAGCGAAGGGGCTGAATGTGAGTGAGGTGGACTGGTTGGGCTCTTCTCTCCTGAACACCATGTGTGTACTAGACACAAGCAGAAGACAAGGTCTCCAAGCTCCACACTCACACAGCCCAGGCCCAGTCTCCGACTGAGTGGCTGCCAACACAAGAGCTGTGTGTGAGTCTCAGCCAACCTCACGGCCCCGACTAAGGGGCATGTTACCTTGCTGCCGCATCTTCATGGTCCGGATCCTTATTGCTTCTCCTCGAACGCGCCCTTCACAGAAATATGCACCGTTGATTTTGCTAGCCTTTTCTCTCTTCCAAACGACTTTTTTAGCCCATTCTCTGGTCACATCTTGAGTAACTTCCAGGGGATCCTGGTGCTGGTTCATTAAGGCTTCAAAGTCCCTTCCTATAGTGATGGGCTCATGGGGGCGCCATCCAGAGGCGATGCAGGTGAGGGATGTTTCCGCGTCAGAAACGAGAGGTAGGGAATTGATCAGGATCAGGTCCATGGCACTGTCCACTGTTCCTAAAAAAGAAAGAAGATGTGTCGTCTATGAGGAAGGTTATTAACATGGCTCCACAGGATAAATGGGTGCTTACCAAGTCCTGGCTAAAAATAGTTTGGGAGCCGTCTTCCTAAAATGCTACTGTTCCATAGGACAAGATCCAAAACTCTTTACCATGGCATCACCTAGACCCTACTAACCCCTCCTGCCCCACTGCACACCGTAGCTGCTGTGGACTCTCAGTTATTTTCCATTCCCCAAAGCAAAGCTGTGCATTCTATCTCTATGCACTATAGTGTCTGTGACATTAGTTAGGTGTTCAGCAAATGCTTGTTGAGTTAAATTCACAATAGCATTATTGTCATTATTAATGAAAATAATTCTAATTATTAAAAATTAATGATAATGCGGTACTGCCACAGTAAAGTAGTCTCAAGAAATATATCAACTATATAGTCTCAAGAAATATATCAACTACTTTACTGCCACAGTAAAGTAGTCTCAAGAAATATATCAACTATATACACTGTATGCTAACTTTATACACTCTCATTGTTATCAAAGAATTCCACTAGAGAGGGACTGAAGTCCACATTTCCTTCTGAGCTTCATTTGCCTCATCTTAAAATGAGGCTAACAAGGGTGCCTGGGTGGCTCAGTTGTTAAGTGTCTGCCTTCAGCTCAGTTCATGATCCTGGGGTCCTGGGATCCAGCCCTGTGCCTTGTTCCCTGCTCAGCAGAAGAATCTGCTTCTCCCTCTCCCTCTCCTTCTCCTGCTCTCTCTCTCTCTCGCTCACTCTCTCTTTTAAATAAATCAATAAAATCTTTTAAAAAAACAAAGCCTCCTTTAAAAAAAATGAGGCTAACAAGACCCATCTTGCAGGATTCTTGTAAAGATTAAATGAGATAAAGTACCTAACTTCCTAAGCACTGTGTCAGCTATATATGGGGTCAACAATGACCATTATTTCGGTTCTCTTTATTCTGTTTCCTGAACACCTAGTCCCAAACCTCAACCCTCCCCAAATGTAAAAACGAAATTCTACCTGGCCTTTAAAAGTCATCCCATAAATGATGAAGCGCATTCTAGAAAAGAATATCCCTTCTTTTCACGTTCTCCCCCTCTCTTACCTCCCTCCCCTCTCTCCTGATTTCCAAAGTTTCTAAGATGAACAAATGAAATCTGTGCCTATTCTCTGCTCCTGTCAAGTGTGGAATACTAGGGATGGAGGATGTTCTCTGGCTCAGGTGATGGTTGATCCCCAAGTCTACATACAATGGACAGGTCAAGCACAATGGATGGCAAGTTCCATGAAGACAAGGATTGAAGCTCTTTTGCTCATACTGACATACAGAGGAATACCCTGCCTAGTCTCCACATATGAAGGACTTAATAAATATTTGTTGGATGGGTGGGTGGGTGGGTGATGGACAGATGGGCAAATTTTATTCCAGATCTGCTTGATTCAAGTTCACCATTCCCACTTCCAGAATAATGAGGTTAAAAGTGAAAGTGTTCTTCTGAATCTAAACTGACTTCCTTGCCCATATTTAAAAGGCTGTTTTGAGAATTACTGTGTTTAAAGAAAAAAAAGCAAATGTTATGGTTTTTATAAAATGCCACAGAAAGATGATCAATGGTTGCTAAGTATTTAGGATTGACTGGTATTCATTTACCAGATCTTTTTTGAGCCTCTGTTTATGTTAAGCATTATGCCTGCCATGAAGTCCTCATACAATTTTTTTAAATGGCAACTACCAGTGTTGGATGTATACAGTGATGTTTTGAGAATGACACTATTAGGAGTTACATTTTTATCTGATTAATTAAGAAGAATGCCAAAGTCAAGTCTTAATGTAAATGGGAATGTGAGCTATTTTTTTTTTCTTGTAATGTTAACTCAATACATGGGATTGAGGGAGAAAATCTTGCCTTCAATGGGTTTATCTGACCCTGAAGCATCTATCTGGCTCCAAGCCTCAATGGTAACTTCACGATCTCCAGAGAAGAGACAGGGGTTGGGATAAGAAAAATGTTGTAAGAGAGGGTAAGTGAGGAAAACTAGCAGTGGAACTAGGGCCTCCAAAAATAACACTGGAGCCCAGCTCGCCTCCATATGTGGGTCCAGCTGTGCCTCGGAGTGAACAGCACCTTGTCTCCCACATTCACTCATTCCAGGCATGTTCCCAGAGAGAGTCATCAGAGGAAGGAAACGCCGTAATTCTTTCAGCTCCGGGTCAATCCAGCCTCATTTCTAGGACCAGGTGAGTGACTTGCCAAAACCAAGGGATCTGCTCTGAACTCACTGAACTTGCTCTGGCACTGGCTCTGGTTTGTTTAATGACTTTAGGAAATAATAGAAAATGCAGCTGATTTGAAAAGACAGCCACACTTCATCTGTACATTGTTTCTAGGTATGGATCTGGTTTCTTTTTCCTTTTGTTCCTCCCAGTTCTCTCCCTTTATTCTCTGTGACAGAAAGGGAAATCGTGTACTTCCGAGGGTCCAGACTGGACTACGCTTTCCTCCCCTTATTCAGCAAGCCACTTACAGGAAGCCCTCTCCCACCAGTGAGTTGTCTGTCCTTTGTAATGCCATTTACAGTGAAGTATCAGAAGGATTTTATATGTGAGCTTTGGAGAGGAGAAGAAATACCTATCAGATCCTGGGATGGATCTTAAAAATCATCTACTTAGTTTTCCTGAAATGAGAGTATGTATTTGTACTTGTCCATATATGCCTAAAGAAATTCTGGAAGGTGAGACATGAAAGAGAATGAGAGTGACCCATTAGGGGAGAGCAGGGTAGCTGGGGGACATGATGAGGGAGGTTTTCCACCGTATACTTATATATGCTGGCTTTTGAACCATTTGAATAATACCTACACATAAAAATTAAATGTAAAAACTAAATGTTATCGCTCTTCCCTTAAAAAGATGCATTAGGAAGGGAATCAAGAACCAGAGGAATATATGCATCTCTCATCATTTGTCCTTACATCCAAATCTCTTTGGATTGCTTCCAAGTAATACATTTTTCTCTTTCTCTCTTCTTTGGACTAATAGGAAACATGATACAATTCCACAATGCTGGGGAAAAACACATGGGTTAAATACAAACAAACAAACCTTTGCCAACAGAGAGAAGAAGGGTAGCCACACTTGGCTTCTCAAAGAGTGTAAAGGAGCCTAACACAATAGGTACAGCTGTGGCCTGTGGCTTCTTGAAAGTGTTCAGCCACTGACACTGCGAAAGGTGTGACTGCAGGTGCATAGCAGGTGCCACAGAGGAATCTGCTACTGGGGACGTGTGCCTCAGAAAAATTGCCAAAGACAGACCCTATCTGGGCTCACACCGTATCAGCCCCTGTGCCCAACACCTTTTCCTACATTATAGCGCTGTCTTCCCCAAGTCCCGCTGGGGACAGGCGTGCAGTTGTTTCACCTCAAGCATGGTCTGAAGGGCTCTGGTCAAATCCAGTGCTTAGTTCTTGACATGCCCAGCATCATGGCTCCGTTTGCCAAATGAGTAAGTAAGACGCATATTGAATTTCATACATCTTTTATGCTTTGGGGATTGATATTATTTTTCTTTATCAAAGACCTTGCACACACTTTTCAGTATTTGCCTAAAATGTGTCTTATTTGTAAGGAAATGCTTTCCATCATGACATGGCATCTGCCAAGTTAACAAATGATTGTCCAACACAGTTGAAGCATAATATCCTAAAATGTTACTTTGCTCACTCTGTCATTTGTGGGCTATACAGCACATCATCTAATCTTTCACAGTAACTTTTGCTTATTAAATTGCATTGTGGTACACTCAAAATGTTTATTGTTTTTGCACTTAGATTTTCTTGTATTCAATGTTGCTCTGAATAATGACTCATTAACTAAGACAAAGAAATACTTTTCTCTAAAAATAGTCATAGATGTGGATGGAGCTAGAGTGTATTATGCTAAGTGAAATAAGTTACTCAGAGAAAGACAAATACCACATGATTTCACTCATATGTGGAATTTAAGAAACAAAACAGATGAACATAGAGGAAGGGGGGAAAAGAGGGAAGCAAACCATAAGAGACTCTTAATGCTAGAGAACAAACTGAGGGTTGATGGAGGGTGGTGGGTGGGGGATGGGCTAAATGGAGGATGGGCTAAATGGGTGATGGGGATTAAGGAGTGCACTTGTGATGAGCACTGGATGTTATATGTAAGTGATCAATCACTAAATTCTACTCCTGAAACCAATATTACCCTATATGTTAACTAACTAGAATTTAAATAAAAACTTGAAACAAACAAACAAAAATAGCCATAGAAAAATAGACACATAGATCAATGGAACAGAACAGAAAGGCCAGAAATAAACTCACAAGTATATGGTCAATTAATCTTCAACAAAGGAAGTATGAATATGCAATGGGAAAAAAACAATCTCTTCAACAAATGGTGTTGGAAAAACTAAACAGCTACATTCATGAATGAAACTGAACCACTTTCTTACACTGTACACAAAAAGAAATTCAAAATGCATTAAGGACCTAAATGTGAGACAAACCATAAAAATCCAAGAAGAGAGCATAGGCAGTAATTTTCTGATATTAGCGATAACAGCATCTTTTTAGATATGTCTCCTGAGGCAAGGGAAACAAAAGCAAAGATAAACTATTGGGACTGTATTAAAATAAAAAGCTCTGCACAACAAAGGAAATAACCAACAAACTAAAAGACAACCTACTGAATGGGAAAAGATATTTGCAAACGACATATCCAGTAAAGGGTTAGTATCCAAATATATATAAAGAACTTATACAACTCAATGCCAATAATAATAATAATCCAATTTAAAAATGGGCAGAAGACATGAACAGACCTTTCTCCTAAGAAGACATACAGACAGACAACAGACACATGGAAAGATGCGCAACATCACTCATCATCAGGGAAATGCAAATCAAAACCACAATGAGATACCAACTCATGCCTGTCAGAATGGCTACAAATCAAAAACTCAAGAAACAACAAGTGTTGGTAAGAATGTGGAGAAAAGGAACTCTTGCACACCTTTGGTAGGAATGCAAACTGGTGCAGCCACTGTGAAAAACAGTACAGAGGTTCCTCAAAAAATTTAAACAAGAACTACCCTATGATTCAGTAATTGCACTACTGGGTATTTATGCTAAGAATACAAAAACACGAAATCAAAGGGATATATGCTCCTGATGTTTATAACGGCATTATTTACAATAGCCCAATTATGGAAGCAGTGTATGTGTATGGAAGCATACACATACATAATAACATAGTACTCAGCCATAAGAAAGACTGAATTGCCATTCACAACATGGGTGGAGCTAGAGAGTATGAGACTAAGTGAAATGAGTCAGTCAGAGAAAGACAAATACCATATGATTGCACTCATATGTGGAATTTAAGAAACAAAACAAATGAATAGAGGGGGACAAAAGAGACAGACCAAAAAACTGTTTCCCAAAAAACTGTTTCTTCACTGTAGGAAACAAACAGAGGGTCACCAGAGGGGAGGCGGGTGGCAGGATGGGGGAAATAGGATAAAGGGGATTAAGAATACGCTTAAATTTTTTTTTAAGATTTATTTATTTATTTGAGAGAGTGAGAGCGCGCAGGAGCAGTGGGAGGGGTGGAGGGAGAGGAAAAGAGAGAATGTGAAGCAGACTCTTCGCTGAGGGCAGAGCTCAACATGGGGCTGAATCTCACCACGCTGAGATCATGACCTGAGCTGAGGTCAAGAGTCAGACGCTTAAAGGACTGAGCCACCCAGGTGCCCCAAGAATACACTTATCTCGATGAGCACAGAGTAATATATGGAATTGCTGAATCATTATATTGTACACCTGAAACTAATATAACACTGAATGTTAACTACACTGTAGTTAAATTTTTTTTAATAAAAATATTTTTAAAAATTTTTATAGAAAGGATTGTGGGCCTAAATCAACACCCATATAGTAGAACTTAATTGATTTAGAAATTAGAGATTGAGCCATTTTTCAAACTGTATTTCAAGGAGTTATTTCTCGTTTTCAAAAATGTTGTTCCAGAAGTTTCCAAGACTGTAGGGGTGAAATTATCACACATACGTGCTCTCAAGGAGCCACTCAACTTCTGTTTTTTTTATATTTATACTTCATGTAAGCTTTCATTTGGCAAAAAAATTATTTTGCTTAATAAAAACATATAAAACCTCAAAGATCATCACTTTTAACTACTTTTCTTTTTACAGATGAAAAAACTGAAAGGTTAAATGTGATTATCAATGAAAATACATTCCAATGCAACACAACATGCTTATTCTCATTAGCCTGCTGTCCCTCTCTTCCCACATTCAAGTTCGGGACTGCAGCAAATAGTGAAGTTGTGATTAACCCAGCTCCCCGGTCTTCAAAGCACTGGCAGGCTAAGTAGAAAAAGCAGGTTAAATTATTGCATACTGAGCCCATTTCTTTATGCTTCTTCTCTCCTTAGAATTGTAGTATTGGTAAAGTTTCATTGATATGTGTTTAGAGTAAGATGTCTTCAGAACAACTGTATGAATGATTTCTTGGAAATTTGATATTGACCACATTTAAAACCTTTCTTTCCAAGGTGTTCTTGGATGTCTCGCCTTTGTAACAGCAGTAGGTATCTTAAACTTCCAAATATTTAAAATGTCAATGAACACTATCTTAGCCAAAGCATTTCTGGAATGAGGGAATTGGCAAAAAGCCAAAGAAGCCAAGACAACCCCCAAACTATCCAGGATATTTGGCGGAATAGTTATTTTTTTTAATTTACTGCCCAGAAAAGGAAAATTATCTATAGTTTAAAAACCTCTCATGAAGTCATTTATATGTCCATCCATCTGCTAAACAAATTTCCTGAGTACCTCCCTTGTACCAGGGACTGTACTCCATCTTGGAGACACAACAATGAATAAAGCTGATGATCTCAACCCTCATGTAGCTTACAGGCAAATGGGAAAGACAGATGTGAGAAACTAATACATAAATAAATGTAACCCTGGAACCATGATAAATACTATGAGAAAGAATGACAAGTTACTATGGGATAGCATAATGGTGAACTTAATCAGACTTGGCTGGAGTGGGGGAAGGGTTTGTGGGTCAGGTAAAGCTCCCTCAGGAAGGGACATTTGGCCTGAAGGAGAAATGGACTTACTCAGGTAAAGCAAAAGGGATATGAAAAGACAGAACAGTTTTCCCCAAAAGGCTAACTATGAAGCTGGATTTTAAGAATGATTAAGTATTTAATAGGACTCACTTCTAGAATGTTCTTTCTTAAATCTATCCTAAAGTTGGCATTAGTTTCTTCTTATTGGATCCTAAGAACTACTAGAGCCATTTCTATGTGTCTAGGTTAAAGTATTTTTAGTATCTTCTCTCCTTTCTTGCCTCCTCTGAAGAAATCCAGTTCCCGGGCATGCTTCCAACACTTTAATCTCTTTTTGTTCTCCATGATCCTTTTATGTATGTAGTTAAGTCTCTGAGCAATAACGTTATCCTCAAGGTTCCTTCCAAGAAGGTATTGGGCCATTAACAAGAAGATACCAAAACGTACAAGACTAGAAATAACTAAAGGAAGTTGCTAACTTTTTTATTGTATAACTGGGAGTTTGGAGTTAGACAAGGACATCCTTGATGTGACTAGGCCTTGCCTCTCTAACAAACTGTTCTCACCAGGAGTTGTGCCAAGCCAGTTTGCCCAAAGGGCATGCCTGTTTCCCATCCCTGCCTCCCAGCCAAATAGGGTCCTTTTCTGTCTCCTGGAGGAAATGGCACCCTCTCCCCACCTTAGAACACCAGAAATTTTCCATCCAGGATAAGTAACACATGTTCTAGTTAGAATTAGCATAAGTCAGTTAGCAGGAAACTTTTTATTTCCAGGGAATAGGCAGGACGTCCACACTGTGAGACTTCACTGAGTATCAAGCACACATGTACGCTTACTTGCAAGCTCTGCTCCATATGGTGGGGGTGGAGGTAGCATGGTACCATCACATCAAGCCTTGTTTAAACTGAAGGGGACTTGAGAGACTGCCTGGTGTAAGCCTCACAATGTATAAAAGGTAAATTGAGGCCTATAGACAAGAGACTGATCAGTGATCACATGAAAGGCAATGGTAAAGCCAGTCCCCAAATGCTGATTTCTCTCCAGGGCCCTTGCTGTCACCAGGGGTAGGAGTGTAAATGGACAGATATTTAATGTGAGGGAATTTGGAATGTTTACAGATCTGGCAGGATGGTACCTGGAGAATCCTGGAGCTTGGTAGAAGCTGAGGCAAGGGAGGAAAGACCTTGAGGAGAGGCAGCCAAAAATCCGGAAAGGGTACAGGACAGAGAGATTGGGAACACCCAGAAATGAAGTCCGCCCACCTGGCAAATTTTCCCAAGCCTTGCAATGCTGCCTTACAATCTTTCCTGTCCACTTCATCCTGAGAGAAGACTGTTCCCTAATTGGACCACGTTCATTTGCACCAGGAAATGTATCAGGTGTGAGAGGAATCCACATTTGGTGCCAGGCCACCTATTCTTTCTGGGCTCTTCTCCTGATTCAATCACCTGCCAAGTTCCCCTCCACCCTTAGGCTGCCCAAAGGTGTGCATGTCTACTTCTACAACCTAGTATCTATATCCTCCTAGACAGAATTAAACAAAACTCTTTAACTCCTCTGTGCCCTGATCTCCAGTTCCTGATAGAGAAGCCAACTGGATTGGTTTGCTTGCACAAAAAAGAGAATAATCAAGAATAGCCTAAAGTGACCACACACTGAGAACAAACAAAAAGAAGAACAACAAACAAAAGAAATGAATCTGTAATGGAAAAAGTTTAGGATCATGATAGTTGCTATGAGGAGAGTGACAAAGGAAGAGGGGTAGCCTTGCCAGCAGGCCTCAGATTATACCCTCTAAGGACAAAAGCTAGCACTCTTTATCATACACTACTTAATGGGTACTGTGCTGGGTGCTTCACAAACACTGTACACCGGAATTCTTATAATAATAGTGAAGAAAGGTATTTATATTCTATTTTATAGGTCTACTGACACCAACTCTTTTTGGGTTCCTGGACCCAATTCCAATGTGGGAGCTCTCCAACATCCCACACCAAGCAATTCTTAGACACCAGCAAGGTGTCTGAGAATTCCACCCAATTCTGACATTACGTACCCAGAGATGGCATCAGATTCCACAGAGTAAGGGCTCACTCAGTCTTGTAAGACTGCCCACTGCCCACCCCCACCCTGTTTCAGACACCAGTCACAAGTCCAGGCTGTTATCTGTGCTTCTCTACTGGGCTACAGATTGGAGGTTCCCAAACCTTCTTCCTTGGACTTCAATGCCAGCTGCAAGGACAGGGTGTTCCTTGTACTTCTGACTGACCAGCTATAAAGCAGAGGTTCCCGGGACCTCCTCCTTAGGAGGTTTGTTAGAGTGGCTTCTTTTAATTTGCTAGAGGGGCTCAAAGAACTCAGAGAAACAGGTTTACCAGTTCATTAAATGATATTATAAAGGATACAAATCAAAAGCCAGATGAAGAGGTACTGAGGGCAAGGTATGGAGGGAGGTCTGGGAGCTTCCGTGCCCTCACCAGGAGTACCACTGTCCCTGAATCCCCGGCTCTGGGCTCACCAACCTGGAAGCTCTCTGAACCAGTCCTTTTGGGTTTTTATGGAGGCTTCACTCATTGACTCATAACTTAGTTATTGGCCATTGGCTGATTCAATCTCCAGCTCCTTCCCTTCCCCAAAACTTTAAGTTCCAACTCTCTAATGGAAAAACTTATATATATGTATGTACATATATATATATGTTATATATAAAACTTAAAGTGTTAATACATATAATATATAAATAAATTAGTGTTAATTCACAGATTTAGAAACACAAATAGCCAACTAGTAGGTTGAAGAAGAAATGGTTGCAATATTTTCTTGGAAATGCACTTAATAGGACATGCTTGCGATACCTACAGTAATTGTAAAGTTACATATAAGCTAACCCTAATTCATCACTTACTACATGTCAGGTGCTGCTTCAAGTGTATTACACATAATCATCATCATAGCAATCTTATGGAGTAGGCATTGCAACTCTCTGTTTTACAGAAAAGGAGACTAAGGCAAAGGGAGGTTAAGTACTTGGTCATGGTCACACAGGTAATTAGTGGTAGAACTGAGATTCAAACTTAAGCAGACTGGCTTCAAGACCCATTAACAATTAAACTAAACTCATATTACACCATTTCACATAAAAAATGTTTCACAATTCAGTAACAGGTTGGTCTTTTCAAGAAATAGTGTTGGAACAATTGGACATCCATATGCAAAAATAACTGAGCCCTGAACAAAAATCTCAAACCTTAAAAATTAACTGAAAATGAATCCTGTAAAATGTTAAAATATAAAAAGTTGGCGATATGGAAGAAAAATCTTCATGATGTTGTGGTTAGGCTGTGAGTTGTTAGCTATGACACCAAGTGGATCCATAAAGGAAAAAAATGAACAAATTAGATTTTATCAACATTTAAAACTTTGGTCTACAAACGACAGTGTGAAGAAGACAAACTACAGACTGGCAGAGGATATTTGCAAGTCACATATCTGACAAACCACTCATATCCAGAAGGTATTAAAAAACGCTCTCAAGGGCGCCTGGGTGGTTCAGTTGGTTAAGCAACTGCCTTCGGCTCAGGTCATGATCCTGGAGTCCCGGGATCGAGTCCCGCATCGGCCTCCCTGCTCGGCGGGGAGTCTGCTTTTCCCTCTGACCCTCCCCTTTCTCATGCTCTCTCTCTCTCTCATTCTCTCTCTCAAATAAATAAATAAATAAATAAATAAATAAATAAAAACGCTCTCAAAACTCAACAATAAGAAAACAATTCATTTTTTGTAATGGGCAAAAGACTTGAGACATTTCACCAAAGAAGGCTTATGGATGGCAAAAATGCATACAGAAAGATGTCCCATTTCATTAGCCATTAGGGAAATGCTCATTAAAACTACAATGAGATACTACTATGCATCTATTGGAACAGCTAAAAACAAAACTGTCAATCAAAAAACCCTGATAATACTAAGTGCTAGCTAGAATGCACAGCAACTGTACCTCTCATTTGTTGTTGGTCATAATGTAAAATGAATGGGAAATTGTGTGAAAATGCTTCAACATTTTTTTTATAAAGTCAAACTTATATTTATCATATCACCCAGCAAGGCTACTCCTGGTATTTACCCTAGAGAAATGAAAATTTTTGTTTATGCAATGAATGTTTATAGCAGCTCTATTTATTTATAATCACTCAAAACTGGAAATATCCAAATGACCTTCAGTAGATGAATGCATCAACATCCACACAATGGAATACTACTCAAAAACAGAAAGGAACAAACTGTTGGTACTTGCAACAACATGGTATCATGCCGAGTAAAATAAGGCAGCATCAGAAGGCTACATACTGTATGACATTCTGGAAAAGGAAAGCCTTTTAAGGATGAAGAGCTGATGAGTGGTTGCCTGGGATTAGGAGTGGGAGAGATTTGACTACAAAGGGTCAGTCCAATAAGACTTCTGGGGTGATGGAATGGTTCTGTATTCTGATCGTGGTGGCAGTCTCTAAAACATTAAAACTCATAGGGCTGTACACACACACAAAGTCAATTATGTTGTATATTAATTTTTTTAATTACTATAAAAATGTATCTTCCATAATTACTGGTAAAAATATGCAAAGACATGGCAAGGATATTCATCACAGCTTATGGCTACAAATTGGAAACACCACGAAATTCATGAAGAGGAGCATAGCTAAATAAATGATGGTTCTTACATACAATGGAATATTAGAAGCTTGCATGGATTTATGTCCCTGATACATTAAGAAAACAAGATGTAAAAAATAAAATAAAAAATAAAATAAAGACACAGAACAATTATACATGATCTCATCTTTGCCAAATATAGAGAAAAGCCTAGAAGCCATACACCGATTTAATAACAGTGGTACCTTTGGATAATGAAATTGTCAGGCTTAGAAATCAAGGTTGGGGTGAGGAAGATGGAAGACGTTCACTTATTGCTTCACATACTTAGTGTCATATTTCTTTCGTAGTTTTAAAATAAATATTTTTATTTACAGAAAAGTATACACAAATAATCTAATGGCAGTGTTCTAATTAATAACTGACATGTCTGTTTCCATCCTTAGACAGTGAGCTCCCTGAAGAAAAGAACCACTTTGTTCATCCTCAACTCTCCAGCACCAAGCACTATGTTTGACAGACTGCGTGTATTCTCAGTATGCTTAAGATGAATGGGAAGAATTCCACAGTAATTGAAAGTAATACTTCCTAAACATAGGTGACTTTTTTTGTGAATTACTAATTGCCGGCACCATCAACAGAATGGTAGAGTAGCTAAAAGCTTTGGTCTTGAAATTTTGTCTCATTTTACTCAACTGTAAAGTGGGAGAATGACATCTAAATCACTGACTTCTGTGTCAAGGACTAGTTGTGTCAGCCTGGCACAAAGCCAGTTTGATCACGTGAATCTCTATCCAATCATGGTGTGCGTTAGCCTTAGGGGAAGGTTGGGTTTTGTTTTTTTTTTTAAGTCATCTTGGAACTCAAGCACCCACAGAAGGAAGAACTGCTAAGGGCTTTGTGTCCTGCTGTGTGCCTACCCTCCCACACACTTCAAACCCGCAGGAGCAGGAAACAGGCTGATCCTGAGCTAATGAAGATTCCCTTTGTTTCCTTCAAAAGTACTTTGATTCTTGTCCCCTTTCTTACGGGACTGACCTTAACAGGAAACCAATTCTCAGCACATGCAAGTGATTCTAGGAAAGCAGTCTCACAACCAGCTTGCTGACATGGGGACAGCGTTGCCGGGGCGGGGGGGGGGGGGGGGGGGGGGGGGGGGGGGGCAACGTGAAGATAACATAAGCAGTCGCTCCATGAGCCTTTGCTTTGCCTCAGGGAAACCACTCACCTAACCCACCCCCCACTGTGTTTGTCCCTGGGCCGGAGCACCCACTCTGACATTTTCTTCATTGTCTTTAAAAGTGAGTCTGTGCACCGCCTCTTGAAAGTATAGCTCCTATACTTTGCTACTCTTTACTCTTAAACAGGACAGTAACTCTGCCTTCTAGAAGCATAGAACACTCTGGCTAACCAATGGGGTCATGATCCTAACTCATAGTAGAAGAGGGCTCGGGGCCCTCTGCCCTTGTATTGTTTAGTTTAGAAATTCCTTTATGACAATTCTGGAATCTGTTGTCTTCTGGGCCTTACATGAATTATTTCTGTGAAGGAAGTCACCGATTTCTGGAAGCAAAGCAGCGTATCTGGTCACATTCCCTCCCCTTCCTTAAAAAAAAAAATCCTTTGTACTTCCAAATTAGGGACACATTTGCCAGGTGGAATACCAACTAAACTTTGGCAGGTTTTTCCCTATCACACTGCAGGCCTGAATGTCTCAAGAGGTACTAGGCTGTGTGTCTCCCTAAGAGAGGGTTCCTGAGAAGCCCTGGGTGTCCGAGTTAGTGTAATCCCCGGGGGCCCTTGCCAAGCCCCACATTTATTCCAGTGACAATGACATCATTTCAAACATGTCGGCAGCTCTTCCTAAGGACTCATCTTTGGAATCTCTTTGCATGAGCCACACTCCTTGCCTGTAATGCCCCCTCCAGTGCTTTTATGTCCACGTTCAACTGGCTAACTCTTGCTTAGCCCACAAGGCTTGGCTAATGCTCTCGCATACCCTGGGAAGACTCCCAGGTGCCACAGGGCAGGTGCACAGATGTGGTACCTAATAGGTATGGCCGTGTGAGAGGCTGTGATCCTACAGATCCTCCAGCTGATGGGCAGTTAATCACTGTTAATGGTTTAGGAGAACAATTCCTTTATCTTCCCAATTAGACCATGTGGGATATACTTAGATTGTTCTGGCAGCAAGGAGACAGAGCCTGTCTGGGCAGTCACTTGAGGGAAAGCAGTCCAAAAGCAGGAAAGCCAGAGAAGCGATCTCATTAAATGTTCAAGTCAGATACTCTGGGCATAGATAGGCTGGGTCCATTTTTAAGTCAACTTTAGTGCACAAATGTGAAGTCATAGTGTGAGAGTCTCTCCTGCTAGGGCCAGGCTGTTCCTCAGTTCTATTTTGACAAGGTGTGCCCACCAGCCCCTCTCCTACCTCCTCCACCCAGCCAGCGCTGGTTCCATGGAGGCCCCCTGTGTTCGATTGGGTTCCGCTAGTAGGAAGCCCCAGAAGGAGACTGGAGGGTGGAAGGAGTATGTAGCTAGGGCGTCTGTTCTCCCAGCTCCCCTGGTGCTGAGCCATCCACAGAAGTCACGGCTCTGGTGGACTGTCCTATGTTGCCACTGCTCCATCTGGGTTCAATAATGGTTCCTTTCCCTTGTGCCTTCAGGTCTGTGCTCATTTCAAACCACTCTCATTTTTCAGTTGAGTCCTTTATGTAAACACAGTTTTGTGCTGATGCCTGATAACTAAAACAGATAAAACTGTGCTTCCTGTGCCTTGGCAGGAAAATCAGAGCCCAGCATTGTCCCTACTCCCCCAACCTTGAAGCAGTCCCTCAGGCACCTCCCTAGAGCCATTTGTTTAAGCAGCACCATTTGCAAATCAGTATTATCAAGTATTTGCCAGTTTGGTGTTTCAATAGCATTGTATCAATTACACAGGAACAATTACTAAAATTGCTAGTAATACAATAGCTACCACTTAGCAAGTACCTACTATCATTCAGAACTTTAAGTGCATTGTTTTACATAATTCTCTCAACAACTCAAATCTGTCATTTATATCTCCGTATACCACTGGTGACGAAAGTGATTTAGATGAGCCAAGCAACCCGTGATGACTACATGGGATCTTAAATGTAAAACATCCGCAACTCTTCCTTTTCCCTGATGGAAAGCTTGGCACAGGAGGTTCTCTGTGTGCATTGTTTCAGTAGCCATATATCTTAGTACCGGGTCATCTCACCAGAGGTACGGGAGTACTCTATGTGTAACACTGTGCATCTAAAATAGCAGATTTCCCTTGGATCTCATTTCCCATTCACCCTCCTTGCCAAAACTCAGCAAGTGGCTGTGGCCTTAGCCCCGAGATTACGGCCTGACCAGTGCTACAGAAGACCCCATTTCCGTGTTCACAGTGATCTCACCAACTCCCAAGGCTTCAGTTATCACTTGTTCCAAATCTGGGTCTCCATTTCTAACCTCTTCCCAGCTACAAACACAGGTTATGAAAATGCCTACAGGCCCCTCAATAGGCATCTCAAATGTACTAGACTATAATGAACTCGGCATCTTCTCTTGCCTTAACCTTCCCTCTCATACAGTCTCTTAAGCCTCCAGCTTTCCTAACACAGATGCCTGAAAACTCCGTGTTATTGTTGACAACTCTCTTTCCCTCACTGTTTAGAGCCAGTCATTGTATTCTGAGCATTCTAGCTCAGCTCTGTCTCTCACATTCAACTCCTTTTCATGCCTTCATTCTTTCTCACTTCAAATACTGCAGAATTATATACCATTTCTCTGACTTATTTTGCTTAGCATAATACACTCTAGCTCCATCCACAGCATTGCAAATGGCAAGATTTCATTCTTTTTGATGACTGAGTAACATTCCATTGTGTGTGTGTGTGTGTGTGTATCCCCTCTTCTTTATCCATTCATCTATCAATATACACTTGAGCTGAGGATCTCAGATTTAAAGTGTCATCTGACTAGTGCCTTTGGTGTAGCTTCTCTTAACTTTTCACTAAAGACAAGACAAAAAATGAATTGTAGCTACAGTATCAGCCTATTATCAGCATCTAATAACCACAAAGGTCAATAAAATTGGACTGAGAAATGTATTTGCTTTTATTATTGAAATATTTTTAGTGTCAAAAGTACCTCTTAAAATTAAAATGTGTAACTTAGATCTCAAATTCCTTATTAAGTAAGCAAAGATTGAGAAGGGAGAATGAAGGATGGGACAAAGTTTAAATGTGCTGTGTTCCTCATTGATATGTGGATATTCAAGATGTGGTTTCACTATTTACTATTATAAATAGGGAAGTATAGGTTAAAGAATGTTTTTGACAAACTCAAGAGTAACCACTAATAAAATTAAAAAACAGGATGTATATATCAAAAAATGACTAGAGAAGATAAATGTAAACAAAATACAAGTCAAATAAGCAAAGGACAGAAAAAAAACCCTAAAAGGAAACACCAGGGAAGTATAAAAAACAGAAACATAAAACAGGATGTCAGAAGTTAAGATTAAACATATTATGATTTAAAGATAAGTGTTTACAATCACCTATCGACAAATACTCTCAGAAAAAATTAAATCTTCCTAGATGATGCTTATAAGAGACTCACTTGAACTCACACAATCTTAAAAACAAAGAGATGGGCAAAGAATTTATCAAGAAATGACAAGAAAAAAGGATAAAAAATAAAGAAAAAAGAAACCAGAGATCATAATATTAGTTTCAGACAAAGGGGAATTCAAGATAGAAGGCATGAAATGGAAATGGAACTAAGTCTATATTATGTTGATGGAAAATGAAGTCCACAATGAAAGCATAGTGGTTATGAATTGTTGTGCTCTAAATCATATAGAAGCAAATATATAAAGAAAAAACAGGTAAAAGCAAAAAGAATATGAGTAAAGTACAGTAGTTTTGGGAGACAGCATCACATCTCTCTCAAATTTTGACTGATGCAGTAGACTAAAAATCAAACATACAATTATAAATTATTTAATTATTATAAATTATTTATGTATATTTATAAATTATTATAAATTATATATATATATACACACACACAAACATACACAAACACATATATATGTATCTTTCAGGTATATATAATTCTATATCTTAAAACAAGGAATTCAGCTTGTTTTTTTCCCCAATCATCCAAACAGTATTTACCAAAATTGAGTATACCCATCAGAGCAACACATTTAGTAAGATCAGTGTGTAAGGTAAAACTGTATATAGACAAAATTACTCTTGACCATCCTTTAACTCATCCATAAAAGATAATGTGGAAGTGTGTCATTAATCCACAAATGTAACATGTAGGTTTTCTTCCAGCACCTGAACAGATCACTGCAGCTTTGGCTGAGAACCAGATAAAGGAGCTGGCTGGTATTTAGGAACCAGGTGACACAAAAACCATGTACCTCCACAGAGAGGGCTCACAACCAGAGCATGGGAAGGAGTCGAACAAAGACCAAGCTCAGTGGAAGAGGGAGGGCACGTGAAATTATCTGCACTGTTTGTATGTTGTTTAGACCAAGCATATCTAGTTGCAATTTAAATTTGGTTCGGCTCAGAGATAATATTCAAAATATTTAACAACCAGGGCCAAGCAGATTAAAATGCACATTGATCTGAGTGCCAGAAAAGGTTCTGAAAGACTCTGATAGGCCAGATATTACCTTTCAGTCGCTGGATGGTTGGGAAGTCTAGAGGGACTAGGCAGCACAAAGTGGCAGGACGGGGCGCATTCAGGAGGAGCAAGCAGCATTTATCAGACGGCACAGAATTATTTCACTCTTGTAACAATCAGTACAGATGAACCAGTACAAAACAGTGGAATAGTAGCCCTGTTATAACTCATGCAGCGCGTGCGCGCGCGCACGCACACACACACACACACACACACTCGACTCAGTGAAGTCCAACAAAGACAAACCACCCATGCAATATTCCCCAAACACAACCTAATGATCCCATACACAGCATTATAAATCAAGTTTAACAATCAATGAACAAGAAAAGACAACCCAACTCTTAAAAATCATAAAGCAGTCTTGTAAATAATTATCAGAAAAGACCATAACTAAAAAGACAAGATTTCTAGAAAATAAAAGATAATCATCTTACTTTCAAAACCACACAATGAGTCCAAAACTGCTTTCAGAGACAAATGTATAGCTTTAAATACTTTGCTTACTAATGAATATAAATAAACCAAGAACTCTACTGAGGAAACGTGTAAAAGAGCTAATAAGACTTAAGAAAGGCAGGGAGAGGGGCTCCTGGGTGGCTCAGTTGGTTGAGTGTCCGACTCTTGATTTTAGCTCAGGTCATGATCTCAGGAACCTCAGGTCCATGATCTCAGGATCCAACCCCACGTTGGCTCCTTGCTGAGCATGTGCCTGCTTAAGATTCTCCTCTCCCTTTGCCCCTCCCCCTACTTGCACTCTCTCTCTCTCTCTCTCTCTCTAAATAGATAATAAAATTTTTAAAAAATTTAAGAAAGGCAGGGAGAAAGAAAAAATAAAGCTAAATACAGATATTAATAAACTTAAAAATAGAAAAATGAGAATTCCAAGAGCTGGTTTATGGTGTGGGTAGAACTCACAATAGCAAGTCTCTGAAATCTATTTAGAAACTAAAATTGTCAATAAAACACAAGGTAAAATAGCTTGTGAAAAGATGCTTTAAATCACAAGAAAATCCCACGTATAATTCTCAACTGATAGATTTGAAAAAAATATATTCAGTGATTTTATTAGGAAATATAAATTCCTAAAGTTAAACTCCAAAAATACAACGCCTGAATTAGCTCATCAAAAATTCACAGGGCTAACTGATTTTGCTGATGAGTTTATGTAATACAAAAACATGTTTTAAAAAATAGAAATCTACCAATTCTTTTAAGGTAGTATAATCCTGTTATCCAATCTCAAATAAATAGCTAACAAAAATTACTCCTCATCTCACTTATGAAAAAGCAAAAACCCCAAATCAGATATGAGCAAATCACTTCAGCACTTATTAAAGGATTCATTTTCTGTAAGTACTTCTATGGACTACAAGCAGGAAGAATGGTGTTGCTCATCACAGTTGTATTAATAGCCCAACATGAAACGTGTGGGACCTTTATGAAAGTTTCTATGAAATTTTACCAAAAGATAAAAAAGCTCTAAAGACACGGAGAAGTGTTCTGTGTTCTGAAGTGGAAAGGTAAGTCTTCCTAAATTAATTCATAAATTTAAGATAATCCCAATGGGTGGCACAAAAGGAAAGAGGAGAAAAAAAGAGAAGGTACAAGCAATACAATGGGCAGCAGAAGGACTTCAGGAAGTAGGTGTGGTTGCGTTGCCCATGTCTGGGATGGGGCAAACCCCACCTCTGTTTCAACTTGTCAGGTACGTTATACTCACAAATGCATTATCTGTCTGTGTGTCTCTTCGTTTATGATTGCATCTATCAGTACCTGTGTGTCTATGTGTTGAAAAATTGTCGCCTTTATTTTTTTTATCTTTTAAAAATATTTATTTTACTATTTTATTTTTTTTAAGATTTTATTTATTTTTTATTATGTTATGTTAATCCCCATACATTACATCATTAGTTTTTGATGTAGTGTTCCATGATTCATTGTTTGCATATAACACCCAGTGCTCCATGCAGAACGTGCCCTCTTTAATACCCACCACCAGGCTAACCCATCCTCCCACCCCCCTCCCCTCTAGAACCCTCAGTTTGTTTTTCAGAGTCCATCGTCTCTCATGGTTCGTCTCCCCCTCCGGTTTCCCCCCCCTTCATTCTTGCCTTTCTTATTTTTAATTGAGATAAAAGGCTGAGCGGCATGTCTAGCCTGACACCAAGTTGAACAGAGACTATAGCAGCAGGATGGAGCAAGGAAGGGAGGGGTGCATAAATTAAACTACAACTGAAGACAAACTTCGTGTAGGAGGGAACCATGAGAATGTAAGTGCCCTGGGAATTCACAGGGGAAACCTGGTAGGAGACATGTGAATTCCACAGGGAGGGATATAAAATTCAATCTTATCTGGAAAATGTTAACAGTGGCTATCTCTGGATGGTGGTACTGTACACACAATAAAAAGATAAACATTTTTAAATAAATTCATTGGAAGGAAAGCAAATGGCTGTGCTCTGCACGCCAAGCTTTGGATTTACAGTCATGCCTCTCACTGTGGTGTGTCTACTTCAGCCTCCAGGTGCCCTGCACAGGGCTAAGCCTATCTCAAAATAGATCCCACCACAGTGAACAGCCAGGGAGGTAAGCCTTGCTGAGAAGCAGAGCCATGCAGTATGTGGTCAGAAGCTAGGGAATCAAGCCAGCCTGTGTTTGAATCCCAGATCTGCCGTATATTACTCATGTAACACAGAACCATCCACAAGTGACTGAGCCTTCTGTGCCTCCGCTTGGTCATCTGTAAAATGGAGGGGATGATCCCAACCTCTTAGCATTTTGCTGAGGATGGCTAAATGTATAGACCTATATCATATGAAACAATTTTTTTAAAAGATTTTATTTATTTGTCAGAGAGAGAGCACAAGCAGGGGGAGCGGCAGGCAGAGGGAAAAACAGATTCCCCACTGAGCATGGGGCCCGATGCGGGACTCGATCCCAGGACCCTGGGATCATGACCTGAGCCAAAGGCAGATGCTTTAACCGACTGAGCCACCCAGGTATCCCCATATGAAACAATTTTTGTAAATTCTATGAATGATGTGTTAAGAGTGTGTGACAATAGTGCAATAGTCAATAAACAGCGATGATGGTGATGATGATGATGATGATGGGGACTCAGGATTCCCTAAAGCTGTGAGACCAATGAAGAGAAAATAGGGTCCACTCCCCTGTAAAATAGGCACAACTCCACCCTCCTGAGGAGCGATCCTGCCTGCAGAGCCAATCACAGGGAAAAGCTCAAGTTTATAGTAGCATTTTTATCTTACAGCCAGAGAAAACAGGGTCCAGAGAGTGAGCTGTCAAATACCATCCAGCACAATAACGGTGCACTAGGACAAAGATCCTTTTTAAAATTTATTTCACACCCTTTCGGTGTTTTTTTTCCATGTAGTAACAGCCCAGAGAAGCAGCACAAACAGAGGCAAGAAATGAGCCTCCCTCAGCCTATCAGCTTCTGAAAATTCAGTCCTTCTACAGCCTGGCTTTCTGGGCTGTTGCTCAAGCCTCCATTCTCTTAATGGGTTAGATCTTCAAATGGACTTAACTTCTAGTAGGGGCCATGAAGTTTTAATCTGTGGTTTCTTTAATGACGAAATCTGACTCTATCTAAGAATGACAAACATTTATAGTCTAAGGTCACCACTGGAAAACAAGACTTACCATCTGCTTTAGGAATGTAAGTTCAAAATCCCTGGATTCTGAATTTTAAAATATGACTCATCAGCCAGAGCCCTAGATTTCAAACAGAATTTCTCATACTCCTAAGGGTGGTTCCTAAAGGAGTTAAAAACTAGATCAAATTTTTAGTTCTTAGATTGTACGATGTAAAATGTATTCAAAGGAAGATAACAATTTGGCTCTATTTTGTGTGCTTGAAATTAAAACTTGACTGCTGAGGTCTGTGTGACTTATTTCCAAATTTTAATGTGTGAAAGGATCAACACTCAAACGTCAATTTAAAAGGGAATGCCTGTACATATTCAATAGATTTCCCAAGGACCTATTCAACTTCAGGGCTGTTGGCAGATCTCACAGAGTATATGAGATGATGTTAACTCCCAATTCAAGTATATGAAATATGATTATCAATACAGTAACAGTTCATCCACCCAAAACTCTGTTTTACAAACAAGCTTTCCCCGAACACTAACAAAAATCAGTGTTATCAAGTTCATGGCTTAAAATACATGCCCTTTACTCCTAGAAGAATCTCTCAAACCTTCAGTCAACACTTTATTAGCCTTTACAGACAGACGTGATGACCTGGTTTCTAGTTTCCAGTAAATGGAAGACACTGATCAGCTTTCATATTTCAGTTTCAAAACCTGTACTTCTAGCCAGTACTGGCTGAGCCAATAAGTCCTCATGTGGGATACATGTCTACTAAGCCCAGCTCAGGGCTATCTTTGCCCAAGCGTATCTTGTAACTTATATCAGCAGTTCGCCCACCCGCTTTTGTTTAAGCAAAGGCATCCTTTTACCAAGTGAAATATTATATAGAAGATGATGTTAACTACATAAAAGTATAGTTACCCTGATTGAAGTTGGTAAAGTAGGGCCCGAGACCAACAGGCATCGGCTCGCCTTGGCCATCTGTGCCAGCCACACAGGTGCTCCTGGCAACCCCAGAGCCCCATAAACCAAATATGAGAGCCACTAATGGGAGACCTGTAGAAAGATCAGACATGCTCTGGTAATTAGTTTGGATACAAATACTAAGGGGCAGCAGTAAGCTGAGGACACCGGCTTTTGGGTTTGGCCACATCACAGGGCCATTGTAATAACAAAGGCGGCAAAGGGGCAAGATTGCAGAGGGCACTGGGGGCTACCGTCCTCACCTTACTCCAACTCAGCTGACTGTGGCCCCTCCGGTTTACAAAGGAGATAGTGACATGGAAAGCAAAAGACACAGAGCCAGAAGGACACAGCATTTTGAAAGATGCCCTTTGACACCAGGTGTTCTTGACATTCTCAAGTCTTTTGTGACCCTAAAACAAGCCATGACCCTCTTCTTCATTAATAGCAATACCTCTTCTTTATGAACAAATAATGTGTATATGACATCCCAACTCCATTTCTGATATTTACCTTCATCCTTCACACTTCTCTGAATTCTCACTTCATCCCTCAGGGTTAAGCCTAAATGATGAGAGGCAGTCCAGGGGTAAGAGGAAAGTATTTGTTCCAGGGCTTGGTTGATTATAATACGGCAGCATCCAAAGACCTGGCTTAAGAGCTCCTGGGTGGCTCAATCCATTAAGCATTTGTCTTCGGCTCAGATCATGATCTCAGGGTCCTGGGATGGAGCCCTGCATCAGGCTCCCTGCTGAGGAGATTCTCCCTCTCCCCAATGGTCCTCTCTCTTCCTTTCTCAAATAAATAAATAAAAATCTTAAAAAAAGAAGAAGATGACGACCTGGCTTAGCTCTGTTCCTTCACTTTGTATGGCCCTTCTGGTTTATGGTCAATGATTCTGTGGTTGAGTCCCCTTTTTACCCTCTCTCAGTTCCCATCATAAAAGGGAGCCTGCAAAACTGGGTTTATGCTTTAAGACAATAATTAACAGATGTTTAAAACCAAATAATCAAATCTGTATTTCTCTGTCTGCCTCTCAGTCTGTCTCTTAACAATTCTCTCTTGATCTCTTTGTAAATATGTTATTTATATATTTATGTTATTTTATATTATTTATATATTAAAATGTATTTAATATATTTGTATATTAAAAGAGTATACAATTGTTTTATATATTAAAATGTTTTCCTGCATATCCAAATTTTTCAAAAGGAACATGAATTATTTTTGTCAACATTTTTTTGGTAAGATTTTATTTCTTTCTTTGACAGAGAGAGAGAGACAGCAAGAGCAGGAACACAGCAGGGGAGTGGGAGAGGGGGAAGCAGACTTCCCGCAGAGCAGGGAATACATTTTGATGTATATCCTTTATTTTTCCCCCAGAGAACATACAAAAAGGAACTGCAGAAACCAACATATACAGTTCTTTCCTAGGTTAAAACAGAACACTTTCATATCCTAAATTTTTACTTAATCTTACAACATTTTAAATTTTCTAACAATTTGCTTTACATTGCTAAGTTTCTATCTAAAGAGCTACAGTGTATGAAAACATACTCATCTCACCAACCCCCGCCATGTAGTCTTGAATATTCCCACTTGGTTTTTAATCTTTGCCAGTTTGATATAGAAAAATAGTATCTTATTTTGATTTTACTTTATTTTTTTAAGATTTTATTTGACACAGAGGGAGGGAGGGAGAGAGAGAAAGAGAACACAAGCAGGGGGAGCTGCAGGCAGAGGGAGCTGCAGGTAGAGGGAGAGGAAGAAGTAGACTCCCCGCTGAGCAAGGAGCCTGATGCGGGGCTCATTCCCAGGACCCAGGGATCATGACCTGAGCCGAAGGCAGATGCTTAACCGACTGAGCCACCCAGATTCCCTTTGATTTTACTTTAATTTAGAGAGTGAACTTTTTCACAAGCCTATTAGCCATTTATATTTCCTCCTCCGTGAATTATTTGTTCCTCTTTTTCTGTTGATGTTTTTGATTTTTTCTATTGATTTCAATGAGCTTCTTTTATGAAAATACTTTAGTCTCTTATATGCCATATTTGTTTCAAGTATTTTTGTCATTTTTTCTTTGCCTTTTAATTTTGCTTATTGTTAAATTAAGAGTTTAAATATTTATGTAGCTAAGTGTATTGATTTTTATTTTTGTGGCTTCTTCCACTGTTTTTAAACTTAAGAAGTCTTCCTCCATATGAAATGTCAGTAAATATCCACTTCCATCTTCTTTTGATGGCTTGATTTCTTACATTTACTCTTTAGCCCATTTGGAATTTATTTTGGTGTGTGGTAACAGATGGATTTTTTAAAAGTTCTTTTTTCTAAACAGAAAACTAATTTTCCCAGGACTGTTATTCCTTTCCCCACTGATTTGTATCCTTTACAGATAATAAAATTTTATACAAACTTATGTCTGGTTCTGGCTTTTTTAGTCTGTTAATCTGTGTCTCCAGACTCTCGTACTGTACTCCACTGTTACTATAAGTATTGTACTCTGCCTTAAGATCCAATAGAGTTATTCCCCAAAATTATTTTTTCCCCAGAATTTTCTCAGCTGCTCCTTCTGCTTATTCCTTGAGATAAAATTCACATTTTAAGTTTCAAAAATAGTATCATTGGAAATTTTGATGAGAATTATTAGGAAGAAATGTTCAGAACTTAATGTGTTGAGAATTACAAAACCTTGCTGTGAAAGGTGTAAGAAAATGACAATAAGTAAAATTACCTATCACTTTTGAGGAGGAAAACATTACAAAAATGTCTCCTTTCCCCAAATTATCAGTTTAGTGGAAATCTATTCATTTATTAAATATCTAATGTGGCTAGGGCCCGGACTAGGCTCTTGAAAAACTGTAGCGACTGGGGTGCCTGGGTGGCTCGGTTGTTAAGCGTCTGCCTTCTGCTCAGGTCAAGATTCCAGAGTGCTGGGATCGAGTCCCGCATCAGGCTCCCTGCTCTGTGGGACTCCCACTCCCCCTGCTTGTGTTCCCTCTCTTGCTGTGTCTCTCTGTCAAATAAATAAATAAAATCTTTAAAAAAAACCAAAACAAAACTGTAGCAACCATGGGTCATGTGTCCAAGATGAGAAAATATCAGGGGTAAGTGGCAGTAATAGGGAGTGGTAACTCATCTGGGACCTCGTACATCTTTATTGCTTATGCCAAAATATGCAGAAAATATTTTACGGAGTGAATATTTGGATACGTGGAGAATGAAGCATAGAGTAAAAATTCCCCAAAGCCATGCTGGAGTCACAATACAGGGCTCCTGCTAAGATTCCAGAGGAGAGGGGGCTGGATAACTAGCTGGCCTTTCATTTGCTGAGTGGTATGTGCAAGCGGGACTGAAAATGGAATGGCCTGGAACGGTACAGTGGAGGAAGGGAGGAGAAATCAGGAGACTGGGAGCTGGAGATGAACTTTGCCAGAGAAAGAGAGAGATGTCTACTTGTGAACTTAGTACGCTCTGCACACTGTACAATACAAAGCATCTTTCCCTTCCACCCACTGAAAAGTCTTACTAACACTATGGAGTCAGATTGTTTCATGTGTGTTTGGTGTCTCAGAGTGCTGGGTCTTGCCTCTAGATGAATGTGGGCGAAAAGAGGACTGCTGAAGGACATCCTGTCAAGTCAGACTGCATGGTACAGTGCTGGAGGCAGAAAGCCCTCCACCCTGGAGCCACAACCTGGTAGCCGTACTGTTATCCCACCGTGTTTCCATGTCTGCTCATCAGAAATGCCTTTCTGAAAGCCCCATTCCCATCAGTGGAGCGGACCGTCCCAGAAGGAACCCATTTCTCTCTCTCCTGTGCTTGTCCTCTACATCTATGGATACTTTATTACCACCTGAGTTTAGTCAATTGTATCAACAGTCTATCCTCCTTATTTGTTGATTCTGTACCTGTCAATGTGCCTACAGTTTATTTATAACTTCAAAATCAATCCCCGTGGTGGCTTCCCAGTCATGAGAACGCATGGCAGAGCAGGAAAATGCCGAGTCCTCAGATGCACATGTTGCCAACTGTAAATCAGTATCCTCCTTACGGTATATTTAGTGCTATTTTTTCACATTTTTTGTGGTTTTAATTGGTTATTTCACCATTTAAAATGACCCCTAGGGGATCCTGGGTGGCTCAAGCATCTGCCTTCAGCTCAGGTCATGATCCTGGGGTCCTGGGATAGTGTCCCATGTCAGGCTCCCTGCTCAGCCGGGAGCCTGCGTCTCCCTCTGCCCCTCCCCCTGCCTGTGCTCTCTCTCTCACAAATAAATAAAATCTCTTTTAAAAAATGACCCCAAACAAATCAAAAGCACATCATAATACAGTCAATGATATTAGAATAGTGATGTAATAGGATGGATGGCAGTTGTACTTGTGATGAACACAACATAATGTATCAGTATGTCACATCACTATGTCCTACACCTGAAACTAATGTAACATTGTGCGCCAATTGTACTCAAAAAAAAAAAAAATTTTTTTTTTTTTAAGATTTTACTTACTTGACAGAGAGAGACAGTGAGAGAGGAAACACAAGCAGGGCGAGTGGGAGAGGGAGAAGCAGGCCTCCCGCAGAGTGGGGAGCCAGCCCAACGTGGGGCTCGATCCCAGGACCCTGGGATCATGACCCGAGCCAAAGGCAGACACCCAATGACTGAGCCATCCAGGCGCCCCTCAAAAAAAATTTTTTAAGACAAACCCAAAAGATTGAAAAAATGAAATGGCCCCAAGTTTAGTGTCGAAGTGCTGTCCAGCGTTCCGAAGCATGAGAAAGCGGTGATGTGCCCCAGGAGAAAATCCGTGTGTTAGGGAAGCTCTGTTGAGGCAGTCCTTAGTGCTGTTGGCTATGACTTCCATGCTAATCAATCAGCCATATGCACTAAATGATTTGCCTTTAAATAGAAACACACACAAAACTAGGTGTATCCGTTGGTTGACAAAAATCTTGCGACTTGGGGCGCCTGGGTGGCTCAGTCGTTAAGCGTCTGCCTTCAGCTCAGGTCATGGTCCCAGGCTCCTGGGATGGAGCCCCGCATTAGACTCCCTGCTCCGTGGGAAGCCTGCTTCTCCCTCTCCCACCCCCCTGCTTGTGTTCCCTCTCACTGTGTCTCTCTGTCAAATAAATAAATAAAATCTTTTTTAAAAAAATGTTGCAACTTACCTGAATCTAACTCTTGCCTGAATCTAACTCACCATGAATAGTGAGAATCTACTGCAAGTCCATCTGCAAGTCACACCCCACCAGCAGCCTTCTTAGCAGTAGAGACTTCATTTTATTTATTTTTACATCTGCTGACCCAGAGTGGGGCACAGAGAAGGAGCTCAAGAAATGCTCATAGAATAGAATAGGCTGGGAAGGAATGAGATGTTGAAATGGGATGGAATGGAATAGAGTAACATTTACACAGGTTCTTAGCAAAAGGGTGCTCTTAGGAACATAGGAAAACATAAGAAATAATAATGATAGCTGATGTTTATTGAGTTTTTTTTTATGAACCTACACTTGCTAAGCATTTAATCTACTTATATCATGTAATCCTCACTACTCTTTAGAGAGGGTGTCATGGTCTCCATTCTGCAGAAAGGAGAAAAGACTTGTCCAAGGTCACACAGCTGTCCCATTGAGCAGGGCTCCAGCCCAGATCCATCTGCCCCATAGTCTGTGCTCATAACCACCTGGGTAGGGTGAAAATGTGGGCTTGGCAGGTGTGATAAGCCATGAGTTCCATCAGAAAATGATCTCTAGGAGAGGAAAAGAGGTTCTCTAACAGAAGTTCGGCTCTCCCCAGCCTTAATGGGAAGACAGTGATGCAATTAATGGTGATTTTTTTTTCTCCCTGGCTGGCAACAACACTGTTTTGTTTGTTTGTTTGATTCCAGAAGCATCTGGCAGAATGCATGTATTACTTATGTTGGAATCACACTTTGCTGATGGCTTATGTACTCTAGAGTCACTCAGTGGTCAGGGCTGTGTCCAGGCCTGCTGGAGATTACTGCAAGCCTCTAGATGCGGCTGAGCTTCTGCAGCTGTTGTGTGTTTCTGGCTCCAGTTCCACACCTCTTGGCAGACTATTTGTGTGAAAAGCACTGCTGACTCTGGGTGTGAGTTACACAGGGGAAGGGGGCAGGGAGGGCCGGGTGGCGCAAAGCAAGCCAACCCTGCCAGGGGCCTTACAGCTGGGTCCACTGAGCATTTAAAAGACAAAAGAATTTTTAAGTGGGGGCTCTAACTTAAACTGCATAGGTAGTTCGACTCTACAGTACATGCATTTAAGCTCTAATTTCTATTGCCTTCCACATTCTCTGTTTAAAGGAAGAAACTTAGCCTCTAATGAGCTGAGTGGGTTTGAGCAAAGTGCTGAGCCTCAGTGTTGGCATCTGTAAAATGGGAAAGTTGAATCAAATCAGTATTTCTTAAGGTACCAAATGTTAGCTCCATATGATACTCAAAAAATAAAAATAAGGGATTCTAGGATTCTCCTGGACTTGGTAGACCACTTGGTAGGACCACTGCGCCAATGTTTCTTCAAACATTCTATTCCCCATTTTCATGCTTTTTTCTCTGCCTGGAATTCTCTACTCCTCACTACCACTCCTGATTTTCCACAAAGCATAATCCTATTCATCCTTCTCAAATGTCACCTTCTTGAGGAGACCATCCCCCCCCCCATTTTCCATGCTCCCAATGTCGGCCTCCAATAAAGCAGAGCTTTTCACCCAGCAGACCACAGGGCAGTGGAGGTCATGTGCCTCTCTTAACCATCTTTCTAACTGCAATGCCTAGCAGATTCCCAGGACATGGAAAGGGCTCAGAAAAAGCTAGCTTGAACGAGTGGAAATAACTGACCTACCCATTCCTCCCCTGGTTGACGATGCCTACTGGCTTGTTGGCTGACTGCTGGGCCTATTTTGATGGATGCCCAGTATGCCCAAGGGGGTAAACTAGGTGTCTGTGATTTATTAACAAATGTCCATTTTCCAGGTTTACTGGGAAAAGATTAGAGTCCTAGATAGTCCTTTGAGACAGGTTGATCACCATAGACCCTTTCACTTTGTTCATCTCACTAGAATAGTATTAATTATACACCAAGTTACTTTTCTATTTTTACTTGGACACACCGAGTTCTAAAAAGGATTAGCTAACTCATTCAGTTAGAGCAGTGTCTCCCAAACTGTATAAGTTATGTATCATAGTCATGATTCTTGCTGACTGTACATGCTGCTTGTACAATTATTCTATTAACCATTCTCTTTAACTCATGTTTTCTTAGCTTCGTATTAAGAATATTCAAGAAATTATATGATTGCTATACATATACATGCATCTATTTATACTTACATATAAAAATAAATAGATAATTCTAAAATATGCTTCCAAGAACCGCATCAAATCATTTTTTCAGGCCAGCAGTAATATATACACTACACTTAGGGAAGCAATGGCTGGAACATTTAACCCAATGCAAAACCATTTATTTATTTTTATTTTTTTTAAAGATTTTATTTATTTATTCATGAGAGACAGAGTGGGGGGGGAGAGGGGGGGAGAGAGAGAGAGAGAGAGAGAGAGAGAGGGAAGCAGAGGGAGAAGCAGGCTCCCAAGGAGCAGGGAGCCCGATGTGGGACTCGATCCCAGGACCCTGGGATCATGACCTGAGCCGAAGGCAGACGCTTAACCATCTGAGCCACCCAGGCGCCCTGCAAAACCATTTATTAAAGTGTTTCTCTGCCAGCCAGTATACTATGTCTGGTGCTGAGAATATTGAAAGGCCAAACACAGCTCCCAGCCTTGTAGACAAAAGCAACAATGAAACTGTTAATCGTGATTTAATGTTCTAAGTACCATGACAGAGGCAGGCATAAGGGTGCCTGCATGTCTTATATAAGGCTCCTCAGGATGTCTGCAGGGTCCGGCGTCCATAGCAGTGGCCAGCATGATAACATAGTCTAGTACAGTTCTATTCCCCTAGTCCCTCACTGCTCCCTCAGGTCACTTCCCAAATAATCTACCTACACATGTGCCTTTGCCTCAGGCCACATTTCTGATGGACTCTCAGGCAAAGGCAGGCCCAAACCCATGCAAGAAGGTTAAAGAAGACTTCTTTGAAGACATGACACCGGAGATAAACCTTGAAGCATGAGTAAGTCAGATGAAGAAGGGAATGCGAAGAGGGCATTCTGGGCAAAAGAAAGAGCATACACAAAGGCACGGAGGCTTGAAAGTGTATCTTTAGAAACCACAAAGAGTCTGGTATGGCTGAAATACACCTCCAATATAGCATGAGGGACTGAGAATTCCAAGAGTCTGGTGAGGTAAGCAAAGACGGGCTCCTGAAAAGGCGTTGATTATAACCGACAGCTCCTATCACCCTGCCCTCTGATTCTCAAGAGGCAGCAATGAGTAGTAAAATAGGTGGACATTTAAAGCAACCCCGGAAGATGAGAAAGTGCTTTCTAGATGTGAGGGTCCTAGACACAAAGAGGAATTAAGAGTAAGAGCAGGAGTAATTGGAGCGAAGACAGTGGTGAAATGGGAGAAGAGCTACACACGCACACACTCACTCTTAATTTAGATGAGTCCAAAAATCCAATAATGATCTTAGTCAAAAATGAGGCCTGCCCTCACGCAGGGAGATGTGCTTTGAAAAGACTGGCATAAAGCAATGTAAGAATCTCTAGCTTCATTTATAAGCAAACATTTAAGAGCATCTGATTTTTTGGAGTGCTTATCATGTACCAACACTGTACTAAGTATCTTAAGTAATATTTCTTTTCAAATCTTTCCCAAAACCACATGAAGAAGTATTGTCATCAGCCTTATTTTCCAGGAACCAGCCTGAGGTGACCATGAAACAATTAGAAGACTGTACAGCGAAGAGTTTAAAAGACTCAGAATTTGGGGTCTGGTCATCTCAGTTTAACTCTTGTCTCTATCACTTTCTACTGAAACCATGGGGTCACTCAGGACTATTCACTTTCAAGACACAGAAACAAATTCAAAATAGTGGAAGAAAATGAAGGTGACTGTCTCCCATAACTGGAAGGTACAGGGGTGGGTCTCTGATCTAAAACCACCGGACTTGGGGCGCCTGGGTGGCTCAGTCGTTAAGCGTCTGCCTTCGGCTCCTGTCATGATCCTAGAGTCCTAGGATCGAGCCTTGCGTCGGGCTCCCTGCTTTGTGGGGGCCTGCTTCTCCCTTTCCCACTCTCCCTGCTTATGTACCCGCTTTCGCTATCTCTCTCTCTGTGTCAATAAATAAAATCTTTAAAAAAAATAAAAACAAAACCACTGGACTCACCACTCTAAAAATCACAGAGCTCCAGTCATGGTTCTGTTCTCTCTGTGCGAATGAACTCATCTCTCCTGCCCAAGACCAGCTTCTTTCAACTGTACAAGGAAGCTGGTAGCTCTGGGTGTTCAGCATCCTCACTGGAGAAAGAATCTCATGCTCACGAATTCCCAGAGAAAAAGTCTAACTGGCCCTATTGGGTCATGCATCCTCCATCTGAACCAACTGCTGTGGTGGTCAGATGAGTGGTACACTCTGCAATCAGTGATGGCAGTCCCATCCGGGTCACATGGAGGGAAATAATGACAGCTCTTGAAAAATAGGGATGCTACCCCAATGTTCATAGCAGCAATGTCCACCATAGCCAAACTGTGAAAGGAGCCGAGATGCCCTTCAACAGATGAATGGATAAAGAAGATGTGGTTCATATATACAATGGAATATTACTCAGCCATCAGAAAGGATGAATACCCACCATTTGCATCGACATGGACGGAACTGGAAGGAATTATGCTAAGTGAAATAAGTCAAGCAGAGAAAGACAATTATCATATGGCTTCACTCATATGTGGAACATAAGGAATAGCAATGAGGACCATAGGGGAAGGGAGGGAAATCTGCAGCGGGAGAGATCAGAGAAGGAGATGAATCATGAGAGTCTATGGACCCTGGGAAACAAACTGAGGGTTACAGAAGGGAGGGGGGTGGGGGGATGGTGTAATAGGGTGATGGATATTAAGGAAGGCACATGTTGTGATGAGCACTGGGTGTTATAAGCAATTAATGGATCATTGAACACTACATCAAAAACTAATGATGTACTATACAGTGGCTAACTGAAAAGGAAAAAAAAGAAAAAAAAAAGAAAAATAGGGATGCTAGGCAGTCCAAAATAATGGATGTCTATTAATTTTCAACCTTGGGCAAGTTGCTTTTCGAGCCTCAGTTTTACCATCTATTTAAAAAATAGTATTATCGGGCGCCTGCGTGGCTCAGTTGGTTAAGCGACTGCCTTTGGCTCAGGTCATGATCCTGGGGTCCTGGGATCGAGTCCCACGTCAGGCTCCCTGCTCAGCAGGGAGTCTGCTTCTCCCTCTGACCCTCTTCCCTCTCGTGCTCTCTCTCATTTTCTCTCTCTTAAATAAATAAAATCTTTAAAAAAAATAAAAAATAGTATTATCTATTGTGCAGGTTGTTGTGAGTTATTAAAAACCCTATTAAGTACTTGGCACACAGACATTCAATCTATGGTAGTAATTTTTGTTATCTGGTACTATTATTGTTTTGTGGTTGTTTTTGACAGAGGGATCGGAATTTGAAGCCCATCCCAGATTCCCAGATGTCTAAAGCAGTCCTCTCCCCAGGGCGGAGTCCCCTTTGGCTCCGCAGCCAGACGCCTTGCACAACCCAGGCCCTGTGTGCCAAGGTTAAGCTGGTTCACCATCTGACGGCCGCAGAGCCGTGAGTGCCTCCCCAGCCCCAGCAATGTCAATACTGCCTTCCTGACTCCGCCTATTGTATCTGGAGAAAAGTGGCCGAGCATTGTCTTCCAGCACTCCCCCCAGGAAGCATGATATCACCCTCTAACAAAAGCGGGAAAGCTGACAGATCTGCTGAGATGGGTGTGACCTCCACATATACCTCACTGGTCAAGCCCCGAGCAAGGGCAGTGGCCAGCAGAAAGCTAACAGCCGCCACCCACAATGTCTGTCATCTGGCTGCCGGACCGGCTCCCTTGTTACATCCATACCATGTCTAACAGGGAACCACCGGACAGAAGGAACGCACCCCCTCTAATCAGCGGATGTGTTGAAAAGAGTCAGGACTCTGTCCATCTGGCAGACCCATGTTCCCACACCTGCCCCTGTAGCCTTGGGAAAGAAACACGGAGAGAAGGATGGTCAGATTCTTGAAGGGACAAGAGGCGGTAGTGGAGGGATAGGATGCAGAGGAAAGCAGGCATGGCTCAAGCTAAAAAATATTCTGCACGTGTGCTAGGAGTTAAGGAATAGTCTGGCCAGACTGGTGGGCATTGGGTTATCAGTTCAAAATTCCAGAAATAAGGGAGGCATCTTTAGACATTCCCTTTCCTGAAGGCTGGGAGTCATGCCAACTGATGCTCCGACATCCCTTCCAGTTCTGGTCCATAATGTAATGAGTCCTGCTGGTGTTCTGTAAAACAACACACCTGTAATCTGGTGCCCCCATGTCAAGCGCAGAGGCTGTCGCTCTGCTGCCCCCATCCTACTCTCCTCCTCTGAAAACGCTCTTCTTCCTTAGCTACCACCACACCAATTCTCTAGAATTCCAGAAAAATCTGATTGGATTTGCTTCTTCTACCAATTCCCGTGACTGCTTCTTCATAGAACCCTTGGCTACTTCTTTTTTGTCCCTTCACTTAATTTTCATACACATCCATGGCCATGGCTTCACTTCCCATAAACCAAGGATGCTTATGTCTCAAGCCCTTGCCCAATCTCCTTCATCTAAGCTCAGACCCAGAGAGCCCTTTACATGGAACCTCAACATGAACATGTACAAAATAATGATTGGCACCATCTCAGCTCATCTCCAACCAGTTGCTTCTGCCACATTTCCCAGCACCATGAATGGCACCACCATTACCCAAACCAGAACCATGGAGCAATACTTAGTCACCCTGCTGTCACTCAATCTCCCATATGTAACCCATTACCAATACTTACAGTTTCACCTCCTGAACACTCTCAACCCCCCTGTCCATCCAGGCCTTCCTTCCTGGAGTTTTGAAAAGACACATTCATTATTAGTCTGTGCCTACACTCCCTGCCAGGTCAACCCATCTTCCATACTATTGTCACAGTGAATTTTCCAAGATATAAATCACCTATGATAGGACAAACACCATACTAAATTTCAACATGTACAGAATGAGGTACAAGTTACTTAAAATGGTCTACAAGGTCCTTCCCTTTCTGACCCCAACCTTAATTCTCCATATCCACCGTACATTCCAGCCTTATTTGACTTCCTCGAACTTGCCCTGTTATTCCACACTCCCTGCTCCCTCTAATGGGAAGTACTTTCTTCCCTTTTCCTTTTTATAGTCTTAGTTTTCAAATCATTTGGCTGTGAGCCATTTATAACTACAATTGGCAATAATTGGCAATATCCACATCTATTTAGGAATTCTTGCAAAGTGAGGAAAATCTAACCTACAGATTGTTGTCAAATATTATTCATTTTATTCATGCTATATTCAGTAACTAATGAAATTGACATTCTATGTTTTTAGACATTTAATTTAGATTTCAAAGTTTCATTTCTTACTATTGGAGCCACTAATAGTTTTTGTAGCTCTTGAAAAGCTTGATTTTGTATGTATCCCTATGGTATCATTTATCACAACATCATATAACTCATCGGCCTCTAGTCCTCTTTCCTACTATAGTGTGAATTTAGCAAGGGAGAAAAAAATGACTCGTCCTTTTTTGCATTCCTGGTATCCAGTACAGTACTTGGCTTAAAGTAAATCCTCAATATGTCTTCACTGACTAAAATGATAGTTGACTAAAGGAATGAATAAATGAATCAACAAAAAGCAGGCAATAACTCAAAAGTCTATTGAATAAAAAGCCTATATATCTTTTGGGTGATATTCAACAATAGTACAATATCTAATATTGGGTAAAGGCCAGGTTAGACCCATTTTCATGAACTATTTTTATGTTTTTATATAAATATGTATTTATATAAGTATTTTTATGTTTCACACCTAAGGGAATAAGGGAATTTTCCTTTGAACTTATTCACATATTTAACATAAGATTTGAGCAAATACCTCTTGCAGTTTATATGAAATTGCTTACTGTTGTCACATTATTTGTTATTTTTGTCATTATTATTATTATTATTATTATTTCAATGTGACTAAAATCCTTTCTACAACATTCCCTCTTTCTTTCAGGCCTGCTAGGGCATGTTAATAATTTCTTATTAGGCCATATTAAACTCTATCCAATAAAGATTATTGAACATCAAATGCATGAACTATCGAGAATAAAAAAGAAGTAGTATCTGTTGTCAAAAGTGTTAAAGGCTAATGCAGCTAAATCTATGTGCCCAAATCACAAAGACACAGCCTATATAGTAAGGGAACTCCGGATTAGGGGAAGATCATGAAGCAAAGTTGGCCTAGGCAGGTTGAGTTGAACTGTGTTTGCAGCGTAGGCATGGAGAGTGTCCTTTCCAAATGGATGGAAGAGCATGAACAAGAGCCAAGAGGAAAGAGTACATAGATTGTAGAGATGGGCCTGATTGAATGCAAAGAGCCTAGAGCAAGGATGAATGGGGAGGTGAGGGGAAGCACTGGATAATAGCCCACATGGAGAGATACAAACATAAAATTTATGGAATTAGATTATGTTGAGGTCTTTTAGAAGGAGAGTGCTTCTATGAGCAGTGACTCCCCTACCTGCTGGAAAATATTAGACCAGTCTTGAACTAGCACAGAGGTCCTCATAGAAACACTTCTTTTTTTTATTATTATACTAGCTTCATTTATTAAGGACGTTCTTACTGGCTAAGCTCTCTACTTGCCTCACATGATGCTCATAAGGACTTTGGGAAATGGGTCCTCTCATCCATAAAAGATGAGGAAAGAATGGCTTCGAGAAATCAAGTAACTTTCCCATGGTCATCTAATTTGAGCTTCACCCCAGGTCTGTGATTTCACAATCCATACTCTTTACTCTTTCTCCTGCATTCTTGATTAGCTCCACCTCAGTCCCCTCAAGCAGTGGCTTCAGAAAAGTCATCATAGCACATGTATACCTATGTTTTTTTTCTCTTAAGGCATGTTGATTGAGTTAAAATTCAGGAAACACACCCAGTGTGGTTTCACTGGGCAAAGATGTTGATGCTTTTTCTGAATTCTTCTCCACCTGAGTGATCAGGGAGGAGGCACAGACAGTAAAATGAAAGGGATATAAAAGGGAAGTGGAGTAACCATCACGCTCCACATTCTTCAGTGATCCTGCTAGATGATCACCCAATCTATGCCTCAACACTCTCCAGTGTGGGAGCTCACTCTTCATGGGGATGATGATCCAATATTTAGAAGGTTTCCATCAATCAAGCCAAACTACCTTCATCCCTGTATCCTAGATCTGGCAAAATACAATGTCCATCTATGGTGTTTTCTCTATGGAAACCCTTAAAAATTTCATCTCTTTTCTCCTGGCTAAATATTTTTCTTAAAGTACTTACCTTCCTGCTTGCCCACTGTGTTTGCTGTCAAATTTCTCACTGTCTTCAGTGTTTAATGGATATTCTCTGAGCAGTAAAGTGACTACCATTTCTAATGTGGACCTTATATTTCTACAAAAGTGAACTGTTGCAGCTTATATATTACATTTTAGTAAGCAGAGCACATGTTGACACCTATGAATTGTGTGTATCACCAAAATGTAGGTGTTATTCCTTAGAACTTTCAACAAATCAAGACTCTCTTACACTGAACATACATACATTTTTTGAAACCAAACTTATAACTTCACATTCATCTATTTTGAAATGCTATCTTTTGGGTTTGGTCCATTTATCCACCTTAGAGAAATCATCTGAAGCCAGATTCTGTGCTCTCACCAATAAGCCATCTACAGGGAATAAGCAGGTTATACAGTCACACACATATCTTTTTAGACAAATTTATAATGTCAGAAAAATTTGGAGCCCACCCAATGAATCTCCCAGAAGACATAGCACAGTCTTCTGAAATGGACTTGGATGAGTCCTTCCCTCCTCGAGGGATGTCTTAAAAGAACTAGAACTCTAGCAGGAAGCTCTCCCAGCATAGAGCTGAAAAGGAAATGCTGACATTTCTAACAAAGACAATGCTTAGTAGGGAGCATCTGTGGAGAAAGCAAAACTCCTCCCTGTGAGAATAATTCCCAGGTGTGTCTCTGGTCCCAGCTTCTGGACCTCCACCCTTGATTACTCACACCCGATACAGCCTTCCAAGACCAGCCCTAATGAGAAGGTTCCATCTGGGACCACTTTCCTGACCTTGGAACCGAATTTCCACTGTCTTTCCAGACAAGATATCCACTATTAGAGATAATGGTTGTTATTTAAAATGTCAAATGAAACAGGAAAGAGATATGAAAGCACACTACTAGAGACTTCCCACTGGGTCAGTGTTGATCATATAGGACATACTATGATAAAGCACAAAGAATAATTTGTTTTATTTTGTATTTCTGCATATACAATTCTTTAGATAGAACAGCCTGGTTTGGTGAGGGTGGGAGAGTAGGGAAAAGCTAGTATGTTTATTAGAACTTGTTTGTAATTTGGCCATTCCCCTCAATTGGGAGGGGAATGTACCAGAATCTAGGGAAGTCTTCTGAAAATTACATACGTTTTCCAACTCCTTATGGGTCAGTATCTGCCACCCAGAGCCACTTTTATTGAGGCAAATGTGACATATTGTTTCAGTCTTATACGTTCAGAGAAAAAAGGAATCAGAAAGAACCCACTGGAATAGAGAGAGAAACGCATAAGCCATAAGTCCCTTGCTCCATTACTGTAGTCTACCAGTGGAGTTTGGTGTAAAGAATGGGCTCCTATACTTGTAGACATGATCATGCTGGATTCTTGTTGCAATTCCCAAGTGTTGTGTATCCATGTCCATGAAGAGCTATACTGGGAAAGTAAGTTAGGATTCCAATACAACAGACCTACCCCAGAAACCAACCTTGCTAGTGTCACCCTTCCTTTCAATAGGAGCATGAAATCCCTCTCCTTGGGCCTCTCCCTGTTGAAGTCAGGGCTTTTTTTTCCAGGGAACTAAGGTCTAAACACAGAGCAACTATTTCAGCCACATAATTTTTTTTGCCTGATTTTATGTCTAAGCCTATCCTGCAAAGTGCCATGACATAGTCACTTTGAGGGAAAAAAAAACCTGAATTAAAACTGTGTGTGTTTGCATGTGTGCACACAGGTGATTTAATTTATAAAGTATCTCAGAGCAACTGTAGCCCCCTGGGCTTTGATGACTATAATCCCTGGTGTAGAATAGTTCCAGATTTCATGTTACTGATAAATATGTCACACAGAAAATAAAGCAAAGTAATTATGCAATCATGATAATTATTTGTTTTAAAAGTGCCTATTACTGGAGAAATCAACATTTCTATGTTAATATAAGTAATTTGTACAAAACATTGAAACCATTTCAGCAATTTATATTATACATTCTTAGTCTTAAAAATATTATTAAATCCTCAATATAATTGGGTGTTGAAAACAAACTGAAAAGCTATAGACAAATTACATGCAATTCTCTTATCTTGTTGGATTAATTTTTTGAATAATATAATATTTCAAACATACAGAAAAAGATGAAAATAATGTAACACATACTTATGTATGTTCGGGTCAATTTCTACTAACATTATAGACTGCACCATTGAATTCAGCACATTTTCCCAATTTGATTTCCACTATCAATTCTATTTTCGTTACAATAATTAGAATGTTTTCAAACTAAAAGGGAGAGCATGCTGGCAATTAGAGTTGTGATCTGCACTTCAGGTTTTAGTAACACTCTCAGCCAGTGTCCCACAGGGTGAGTGAACATAAGAGGAATGCCACTATCTGGAGAACCTGAGCAACAGACATACGAGATCTAAAAACATCCAAGCCCACCATTCCTTAGCTCTACAACAGCTTTCGATACTCTCCTGTGCCTACGGATCAGGGTAACTGCCCCAACTTTCAGCCCATTGGGCCAATAAAGACTATAAATTACTACATGACAAAAATTTTTAAAAAACTAACAAAAATTATATAGCCCTGACCGCAGCTCTAAGGAAAAAAGAAAAAAAACAAAAAGCCTAGCCTTTGACTGTTTCAATTAAAATAGGATGTGGATATGAAATCCTTATAGAAAAGCATTTTTGTTCTCATTTAAAAATGACAATCTGCACATTGCCATTAAGTGGGCCCCATAATTCTCTGCATGACTTTCATTTTTAAAAAAATTATGGAAAACTTTTTTTGAAGCAGGTAAAACGGGGTTTCTTATTTTTTTTAAATAAGGAAACAATCCCAAATGAAGAGCAGTAAAATAATGTATCATAGTAAGTGAATCTCTACAAAGTGACCTGATCAGTGCTCATAGAGTCTGGAAACACAGGTGACAATTATGCAGGAGTGAAACTCTAGAAAAATCAGTTCAGTGCCATAAAGACATTGCATTTTAATCCCCACATAGATTAAATGGAAAGTCATAGAGAAACGGTGCCTATATGCCACAGCTGCCCCTTGTTAACCCGCACTAACAGCTAGTGAGAGTCCAGAATCACCAACTCTGTTAAAAAAAAAAAAAACTAAATTAAAAAAACAAAGCCAAACCTTACCAGAAAGGAGCAAGCTGACTCCATAGAGAACTAAGCCGGCTAAAGAGTCCATGCTTCCCCAAATCTCTCCATCCAGTTTCCGCAGATGTGCATGAGGTCCCAAGGATCCTTTCAAACACACAGAGGTTTGTGACTTTCCATTCGCATGTTCTACTAGGTCTTGTTTACAAGTCAGAGGCAAGAAGGAACAGCATAGAAGCGGGCTGTAACAGTCTCATTTCTGTCTGAGCGCAGGGAGTTTTAAGTTCCTTTTTCCTGTTTCCTTTGTAGATTAGGATGGGAAAGGCTGTATCTTAAAGGCATTTGGTATCAGCAGGGCTGGGGCCACTGCAAGCCCTATCCATCTTGCAATTCATCAAAACACTTCTCTATTGCTGTTGCTTCTGCTGTTGTAGGGGTAGAGGAATTTTTGTTGGAAGTGTGGGTCCTGGTCAGCGTTTTCAGGAACAATAGGTATCCTCTCATAGGGGGGAAACAGAATAACAGACCTCCACCTATGGATGGTATGCGGTGATGACCAGCCCTTCTCGGCCTCCAACAGCAACACCACCCCCCCGCCCCCCCGGGTCCACCTGGGATCCCTGACAGAGGGGCTTTCGGGTATGGGGCGGGGAGGAGTTTTTGCTTTTGTTTTCTCATTTTAACCCACATGGTTTGAATCGGGAAAGGAAGGTTTCCATGATGAGAGAACACAACCCAAAGGCAATTAATTTGGGTAATTACCGGTGAGGTCAATGCACAATGCAGCCACGGAGACCAGAGTCCAAAATGGTCAGCCTGTTTTCTTTCACGCAGATGGTTTATTTGCTGGCCAAGAGCCCAAAATACCCATGCCACTGGCTATAGCTTTAATTTTTATTAACAATTCATCTGAAGGTGATCTCATGTCTTAAAGCACTTAGCCTAGGATTTTAGTGATGAAAGGAATTCCATGGTTATTGGCCAGTGGTGTTTCAGAAGCAAATTATATACAAAACTTTACAAAATAACCTGTGTCAAAAGGTAATATAAGTGATTCAACTGGGATAAAAATAGCATTCATAAGAGCAGAGATAGTACATAGGCCAAAAGGAAAATAGCCATTGGAGTAACCATACCTAAAATGAGATCAGAAAGCCTAAACTGATCCAGAAGATTATTTCTCCATAACACAAACTCTGACTTCAGAACAGAGTGTCAATGCTCTTGTTCATCACCCTGCCTTCGTGACTGAGGAAAGAGCTATCTGCTCCTCCTTTGCCTGCTCACCATAGGAAAAGGCAGATGCTTGCTAGCCTTGCCTCGTTTCTGCCCCAGGTTTTATCGCATCAGTGATGATCTTGAGAACCAATGGATGTTTCCAGTCTGCTCGGGTAGAAAAGCGCAGGCTGTTTTCAAGCAGATCTGGGTTCAAATACTCAGCCACATGTTTACTTAATCTGAGTCTCAGTTTCAACAGCTGTAAAACGGCAATAATATCTCCAACATGGGGAGCACCTGGGTGGCTCAGGTCATGATCCCAGGGTCCTGGGACCGAGCCCCGTCATCAGACTCCCTGCTCTGTGGGAAGCCTGCTTCTCCCTCTCCCATTCCCCCTGCTTGTGTTCCCTCTCTCGCTGTGTCTCTCTCTGTCAAATAAATAAATAAAATCTTAAAAAAATATCTCCAACCTGGGGATTTTTGAGAGGATTAAATGAGGCTGGCACAGTGCCTAATTCATAGAAGGCTTTCATTAAATGTTAATGTATTCATTTCCTTGAGTCTTTCCATTCAGTCTCTGATTTCCATCCCAAGCGATTCCTCCAGAAAGCCATTCTCTCATCTTATGAAACAGCTTTTAGTGTTGTAAAGAACCAGGCTGGGAGTTGGGGATTCTGGGCTCTAGTCCCAGCTCTGTTCTTCCTGTGAGGACTTGGACGAGTCATTTCCCACCTTCAGGCCTCAGTTTCCTCAACTGTAAAATGAAGGATTTATACTGGATGTGACTAATTTCCCTCCAGTTGTAACAGCTCATAGTCTAAATGACTAAACTGTCCCCTCACAGCATCTCCAAGTGGGTTTCTAGGTCCTCGCATCTGGGCAGTTGAGAGAAGACGCTAGCTTTGTCTCTTGGTCACTGTGGAACCGAGAGGGCACAAACATGCTCTATTTTAAGAACATGGCGGCTGAGGCTTTGTGAGGTCCACTGGCCCCAGGCCATACGCAGCAGCAATGGAAAGCCTTGGAAATAAACAAACTCCAGGACCCCTGCCTCCTCAAACACACCTTCCTCTGTTTGTGCTTGATGGCCACACAAGGAAGTCTTTGCTCACATGCCCTCCTGTTGGCTAGTTCTTATGGGCCAAAGATGCTACTACCTCGCTTCCTTTTCTGGGTTGCCTCCCTCTGTTATTCAGAAAAGCACATCAGTTTCATCTTTCCCCCATTATCCAGAAAGATCTACCCTTACTGAGAATTGTTAAGTCCTCTCTCTTTCCCTTACCCAGAATAGGTGACTCAGTTTGGTTTTTCACTCTGTAACCCAGAAATGCTGCTCCTCTCGGAAAAGGCAATGCTGCTCCATTATCCAAAAGAGCTATGTAGTTTGACCTCCTCTTCCATGTAGTCCTCTCCAATGCCATCCAAAGTATTGATCCCATTGAATAAATACTGCTAGATTTCCTGAGCCTATGATCACATCACTAGTCAAAAGGCTGAGCAACTTTTCTCTGGGATGTCCGAATCTTTAGCATGTAAATTCCCAGTGTAAAGTGAAGATTACTGGGACAAAAGTGGCCAAACATGCTCGGCTCTAACTTTCTGCCCTGTGGATATTAGAACATGAAGAACCAATCAAGGAACAATAATACAAGATTCACCAGGTGCTGTGGGGCCAACAGGTCAGCAGAGCTGACTGGCAACATCCCGGGAAGTTGCAAAACTGGATGGCATGCCAGAATTTCCAAGGGAAGGGAGAGGCCATTTCCACGTCTGGACAGGACTCTCCCCAGTACATAACGTATTAAGGAAATACCACATACTTGGACATGCCTCAACACTTCTCTAGAAAGCTGGCTGTGGCCATCATCTGGGCATCTCCATCCCCTGAAGAGCCTTGTTGGGGGCCAATTGGATTAGCTCTCCACCCTTAGCAGCTCAGTCCACCTGGAAAGGTTGAAATCATCTTCCCATCCTTGCCTGACTAACTCCTTGTTACCTTCTCCCGCTCAGAAATGTCTTCCCTGATTCCTCAATCCAGACTGGTCTCCCCTGTTCTTCTCTCACAACACTATGTCCTTTTGTTTGTGGTGCTGGTCACAACTGGTAATCATACATTTGTGTCCTTATCTTTTTAATGCCTCTTCCCCCCACCCCAAGTTGACTGTAATCTTCATAAGGCAGAAGATATCTAACTTATTCGCTGAATTCTCAGACCTGAGCACAGTGTTTGGCACATAGTAGGTCTTAAATAAAAGTACTTCATGAGCTAATAAACGAAAACACTTTCATTATTACTCATATACTCATATCTAGAAAAGGCTTTGGAGTTAGGCAAACCTAGTTCCGTGTTATAGCTATAATCGACTCACTGTATGACCTGGGCAATTCACATCTCTGAACCTCAGATTCCTCTTTAAAATGAGGGCAGGAGGTACCTGGGTGGCTCAGTCAGTTAAGCATCTGACTCTTGATCTCAGCTCAGGTCTTGATCTCAGGGTTGTGAGTTCAAGCCCCATGTTGGGCTCCATACTGGGTACAGAGCCTACATAAGAAAAAAAAGAAAAAAATAAAATGAGGGGGGAAAATGCCTATTTAGCAATATATACACAGAAACTGGCACAAGTAATATTTAGTAAAGACTCTACAGATTCTTTCCCATTCATGGCCACCACTACCTCCCCTGGGCTGTTATATAGAACTATTTGCAATGCAGAAATGAGGTCCCACAGAGTCTAAGTACTGTGCTCAGCTGTGGGTAGCAGAGGGAGTATTAGAATCTTGGTCTTCTGGCTTCCAATTTTGCAAGTTTAATACATGACTTTTTTTTTTTTTTGCATAGTTCATCTTTAGACTACAACATGCTAAAAAGTAGATAAAGAGAAATATAAAAAATATCATAAACACCAATAGGGTATACCCAGACCTTAAGAAAGTATGTGAAATGAAACTTTTGAGAGATAATGGAAAAAGCTTGATAACACTGAGGAATGTAGTCACTTCTTATTGTGCTTCCAAAATAGTAATTGCTAATATCAGGACCTGTGAGTACTCCACTGTCTTGCTCCAGGGAAATGAAAGGGAGCTTCCTCATGAGTCAAGCTTACTCAGTTTAATTTTATTTTTCCAGACATACTTATAGCAGAACAAAAAAGAAAACCAAACCAGCAACGAGCAAACAAAATAAGCAAACAAGGCATTTGGCTAATTTGTTCTTTTCTATTCTCTGGTTTTTGCACCTAATATACGAAAAAAAATCTATAGAAAACATTACAAATCTTTGAGACAGATTAACAAAATTATCAAGGGACAATAAAAAATGTGAAGAGGTGTGGAGAGTATACAATGTTACTCTGAACTGGTTTCACATGTCTAGAGGTCAGCATCACAGATATGTAGCAAAAACCATAGATGCATATCCTTTAGTTGAGAAAATCCACTTTTATGATATGTCCCAAGCAAAAATCAAAGATATGCCCCAAAATGTATGTATGAAGGCATTATAGAAGCATTATTGACAATAATCAAAAGGTGGAAACAATCTAAAGAGCCAATAAAAATGGATTATTTATATAAATCATGGTATACAATGAAATAGACAAATGTCAAAATGTGGTGGAAGCATACTGACAATGAAAGATGTAAAGATATGTATTGTATATTGTTGACTGAGATAAAAGTTTGAACAGTGAAATTTATACACCTACACACACACACACACACACACACACACACACACACACACACACACACAGAGGCTCCAATATATATGATAAATATATGCCAACCGTTAAATACTATTGTTTCTGGGTTGTTGGAAAACTGATAATATTTATTTTCTTCTTTATAACTTTCTATAATTTCAACATTTTAAAAAATAATGAGCACATATGTACAAATGAAGAAGACTGGGGGAAATCCTTGAGACAGTTGATTCAGGGCAATAGGATGTACCTTAAAACACACATTGGCAAATATGAAAGAGAATCCAAGTGAAGCTCAGCATCCAGGAGGCAAGTAAACAGATTTTGGTGTTGGCTTCCCACAGGGTAGCCTTGGCATCATCCTGCCTTTTGTAGGGTTGTGGTCACTGAACCTCCAGTGCCATCACGTCTGGCTTCTTAAGGACTTTCATGAACTTTTTTGTGAAGCCGTTGTACTTAACAGTGGCTAGCAGAAAAGGAAGGGTCATCAACAATTAAGTCCTGGCCCTCTGCCAGGACACCACAATTAAAGTGGCAACACCCACTCTGGTCTAGAGCAGAGCTGATGGCTACAGAAAATATGGAAAATACCTGACCCTCCACGAACCTTATTTACTCTAAATCTTTTTTTTTCTTTTAGCATCTAAAGGACAAGGACTATGCTTGATGCTGTAGGAAGAGACACAGATATAGAAGATGTAGTTTCTGCTTTTGAACCTCACAACATGACAACAATGCATCAAAACAGGAAAAGTTAAATAACAAAATCAGGCATTGTGTGGTTAAATACCAAAGGGTGGTACTGGCAGTAAAATTTTAGGAGTCTTTGCTTCATCCCCCCGAGGTTGCAGGGACTCTGTAGTTCATTCCAGGTGATCCTGTGTTATTTTCTCAATGGCTTAGGGAAAGAGTAACAAGGATCTCCTGCAACCACTATGAGACCAATATGCCACAGACAGGATAGACTGGGGGTATTTTTCATGACCCCCCCCAAAAAAAACCTACCAAAAAAGACAAAAATAATAAAAAGAAAAAGAAACTTCTATTCATCCTTTAAAATACAATTCATATGTCAATTCAACTGTAAAAACTTCTTTCAGTTGGTTGTTAATGGTATCTAATAAACCACCCCATGACTTGGTGGCTTAAAACAACAAATACTTACATAGCTCATGATTTTGTGGGTCGACAGGCAGTTCAGGCTCGCCTGGACAGTTCTGATCTCACCTGGCCTCCTTCATTTGTCTCTAGTCAGGGATGCAAGTTTTCTTGAAGCCGTTAAATTAATTAAACAAGGAGCCCATTAGACTGAGATGGCTCTAAAGCTGTATAGGCCTATGTAAGTAAACCAAAATCTAAGCCTGTAAACACCTCAAGGTTATGAAATCAAAACCCTCCCTAAGGACAACCAGTCATAGCCAACTAGGTCTTAAGCTACCTCAAATCAACAATTTTCTTACTTTGTTTCCTCCTTTTCTCTATAAAAGCCTCTCCCTCGGCAGCTCCCCTATACTCCTGTGCGTGGAAGTGTCCCTAACCATTTCTGATCTGGTGTTGCCTGATTCAAATCAATTTTTGCTCAAATAAACTCTTAACATTTTTAATATGGCTCAATGGATCTTTTCACAAGGTCTAGGCACATCATTACTCCTGCCACATTTTACTCGCCAAACCAGTCACCCAGCTAAGACTAGATCCAAAAGGTGGAAACATAGACTTCACCTTTTGGTATGAAGAGTTATAAAGTTATAATGCAAAGAACAAGAATTTTTCAAACGAAGACTTTTGGTCATTTTTTTAAAAAGGTTAAGATTGTTGGGTTCTGTGCCATGGCCCCTCTCCCGCGTGAAAATCTAGAGCCGCTCCTTCTTTGTCTGTGGCCTCTGACCCAGGAGCAGAGGGAAAGCTTCAAGACTCTCCAAAGCCAGCAGCAACACTTGCATCCAAGGGCTCCAGCAGGGGCCACACCAGCGGGAGGGGCCGGTAAACCAGCTCCGCAACTCCTGCTCCTACCTGGGCCACTTGGACCTTCTCAGCTCCTTCGCCGTTGTGGGGAATGAGAACAAAGCACCAGTCTGCTTCAACTTGATGGAGAAGGTGCTGCAGCCTGGAGAATGGCCAGCGCACAAGTGGCAGAACTGACACCTTCGTCTTGTCATTTGTGCAGAAGCATCTCCCACAGAGTTCCTCCTGTTTGCCATCATTCCCGCGTGTTCCTGCCCCAAGCAGACCAATTCTCCAGACCATGTTTCTCCTGCTTTCCTTGTACAGAAGGCTTATACCAGGGGCGTCCTGCCTGACCTGCCTTCCTGTGGGAGACCTTCAGGATCCTGAAGCAGTGAGATGGTGGAGAGATCCTAAAGCCAGCAAGAGAGGGGAGAATGCCCTGCAATGAGACGGGATTCGGAGGTTCGTTTTGGGCTAGTTGATTGTCGTTGCTTTGTCTGTAAAGTGCAGAAATTTTTCAGTCTCCAAAGAAAAAGTTACATTTGCTGAGATATTAATTTATATGCAGTAAGATTTACTCCCCTTTTAAAAAAATTGTATAAAAAACATAAAATTTAAATTTTAACCATTATTACATGTACATTTCAGTAGTGTTAACTGTGCTTACGTTGTCATTCAACAGATCTCTAGGATTTTTTTCATCTTGCAAAACTGAAATTCTATACTCACTGAAAAGCAATTCCCTGCCTACCCCTCTCCTCAGCTTCTGGCAGCCATACTTCTACTTTCTGTTTCTATGAGTTTAGCTACTTTAGATATCTCATATAAATAGAATCATAAATTATTTGCCTTTTTGTGACTGGCTTATTTCACTTATCATAATGTTCAAGGTTTGGGCGCCTGGGTGGCTCAGTTGGTTAAGCAACTGCCTTTGGCTCAGGTCATGATCCTGGAGTCCCAGGATCGAGTCCCACATCGGGCTCCCTGCTCAGCAGGGAGTCTGCTTCTCCTTCTGACCCTCCCCCATCTCATGCTCTCTCTCTCTATCTCATTCTCTCTCTCTCAAATAAATAAATAAATAAATCTTAAAAAAAAATAGTGTCCAAGGTTTGTCCATGTTGTGGCATATAACAGGATTTCATTCTTTTTAAAGGCTGAATAATATTTCACATTACATTTTCTACATACATTCATCAGTTTATGGGCATTTGGGTTGCTTCTACCTGTTGGCTATTGTGAATAATGCTGCAATGAACATGGGTATACAAATATCTCTTTGAGATCCTGCTTTCAACTCTTCTGGATTTACATACCCAGAAGTGGGATTACTGGATGATATGATATTTCTATTTTTTTAAAGATTTTCTTTATTTTTAAAGAGAGAGCACACATGAGCAGGGGGAGGGGTAGAGGGAGAGATAGAGAATCTCAAGCAGACTCACATGGAACCCCACGTGAGGCTCATCTCACCATTCTGAGATCATGACTTGAGCCGGAATCAAGTCAGTCACTTAACCAACTGAGGCACCCAGGGGCCCCAGTAGTTCTATTTTTAATATTTTGAGGAACCTCTATATTGTTTTCCATAGCAGCTGCAGCATCTTACAGTCCCACCAATAATGCACAAGGGTTTCAATTTATCCACATCCTTGTCAACACTTATTATCTTAGATGGTGGCCATCTTAATGGGTATGAAGTGAAAATTCATCCATTTTTAAGTGCATAGTCCTAGGAGTTTTGACAAATGCATGCCTTTGTATAATCACTACTCCAATCACCCCAATTTCCATCACCCCAAAGGTTCCCTTGGACTCCACTGCAGTAAGTCCCCTCATCTAACCAACAGCCCCAGGCAATCACAGACTTGTTTTGTCTCTATTATTTTGATGTTTCCAGAATGTCATATAAAGGAATCATATATAGTTTTTTGAATCTTGCTTCTTTCATTTGGCATAATTTATCTGATTCATTCATGCATTTGCATATATGAGGAGTTTGTTCCTTTTTGTTCCTGAATAGTATGCCATTGTATGGACATACCAGAGTTTATTTATCTATTCACTATTTGGAATGTCCCTATAACTTTATTCACCTATATAACTTAAGCTGTATATTATTTGCATACATGTATTTTTTATAAACATGTGTTTTTCATTTCTCAGGTAAATACTGGAGACTGGGATTAGTGGATTCTAAGGATTATATACTTAATTTTATAAGGAACTGCTGAATTTTTCTGTTGTGGTTATAACATTTTGCATTCCCATTACCAACATTTAAGAGTTCTAATTGCCCTATATGCCCTATATGCCTAAGTGCCCTAGCACTTGGTTATGTGAGGTTTTAAAAATTTTGTTTTCTAGCTATACACCAATAGGTGTATAGAGATAACTCATTGTGATTTTAATTAGAATTTCCTTAATAACTAACAATGTTGAACATCTTTTCATGTGTTTATTTGCTATTATCTTCTTTAGTAAAATGTTCAAATTGCCTGTTTTTTAATTCAGTTGTTGCTTTTCTTTTTGGGAGTCTTGGGAGTCTTTTTTAAAAGATTTACTTATTTATTTTAGAGGTGGGGGTGAAGGGGAGTACGGGGGGAAGGGGCAGAGGGAGAAGAAGAGAGAAACCCAAGCAGACTCCTTCCTGAGCCAGAGTCTGAATCAACAGGGGGCTGGATCTCAGGACCCTGAGATCAGACCTGAGGCCTGAGCCAAAACCAAGAGTCAGACACTTAACTGACTGTGCCACCCAGGTGCTCCAGGAGTCTTGGGAGTCTTATATACTCCTGTCAAATATGTGATTTGTAAATACCTTCTGCTAATCCGTGGCTTGTCTTTCTATTCTCTTAACATTGTGTTTTTCAGAGGTAAAACTTTTAATTTGGAAAAAATGCAATTTATCTTTTTAAGATATTTATTTATTTATTTATTTATTTGAGAGAGCACAAGCAAGGGGAGGGACAGAAGAAGAGGGAGAGAGACAAGCAGACTCCCTGCTGAGCAGTTTGCCTGATGCAGGGCTCGATCCCAAGACCCTGAGATCATGACCTGAGCCAGTCAAGATGCCTAGATGACTGAGCCACCCAGTCTCAGGTGCCCAGGTGCCCCACCTTTTTCTTTTATAAACATTGCTTCTGTATCTGTATTCTTGTATCTTCTTTTACAAATATTTCTTCTGTGCCAAACATAAGGTTACAAAGATTATTTTCTATGTTTTCTTCTAAAAGTCTTATAATTTTTTTATTTTGTTCACTAATCCATTTTAATTTTAATTTTTGTGTAAGATGTCAGGTAAAAGTTGAGGTCTATTTTCTTGCATGTGAATGCCCAACCATTCCAGCACCATTTGTTGAAAAAACCATCTTTTCTCCATTGAATTTGCTTTGCACTTTTGCCAAAAAGCAATTGGCCACAAATGAATTGATATATTTCTAGACTCTCCATTCTATGTTATTAATCTCTGTTCTATTCTTTTGTGAATACTATGCTGTCTTGGTTCCTAGAGCTTTATAGTAAATCTTGATATCAGGTAGTGTAAGTCCTCCAACTTTGTTCTTCTATTTCAAAATTGTTTTAGTTATTCTAGTTCCTTTGTATCCTTCTGCTTACTTTGGATTTAATTTGCTCTTTAAATTCTAGTTTTTTAAAGTAGAAATTTGTATCACTAAATTGAAACCTTTCTCTTTTGATATAATCCTGTTATGCTATAAGTTTCCCTCTAAGCACTGCTTTAGCTGTACCCTACAACTTTTATAAGTTGAATTTTCATTTTCATTTAGTTCAAAATATTTTCTAGTTTCCCTTATAATCCATGAGTTGTTTACTTCCCAAATATTTAGGGGATTTTACAGGTATCTTTCTTTAAATGATTTATAGTTTAATTCTGTTATGATCAGAGAACATGCTTTGTATGATTTCAGTTCTTTTAAATTCATTTAGGTTTGTTTTATGGCCCAGAATAAGGTGTATCCTGGTGAATTTTCCACATGTACTTGAAAAGAATATACATTCTGTCAGTGGCTGAGTGTTCCAAAAATTAGTTAGGTCCAGTTGGAGTATAGTGTTATTTAGGTCTTCTATATCCCTACTTGTTTCTTTTCTACCAGTTATATCAGTTTCTGAAGGCAGAGTATTAAGTTTTCCAACTATAATTATGGATTTGTATTTATCCTTTCAATTCTATCAATTTTTCTTCTTGTATTTTGAAGGTTATTTGTTAGGTTTATTCATATTTAGAATTATTATGTATCTTTGTAAATTGACTCATCTTTAAATAATATTAATTCTTCATTTCTGATATTTCCTGTTCTAAAGTCTACTTTGATATTGTGGTAATTTTTGAAATTTGTCATAGCGGGCTTATTCTCTCTTCTTTGTGGTTATTTATTCATTCCTCCACCCTAGAAAAGGTCATATAACTTAAGGGAATCTCCAGCAGGGTACTGAAAGCAGAGCTGTTTACCAGGTGAACCATGACAAGGACAGGAGGGAGGTAGGATAGGCATTTCAACAAATGGACCAGTAGTCTGAGCCAAAACACAGTGGTGTGAAATAATATACCATGTTAGGGGAAATGTGATTGGTTGAAGAAGCAGAAATAAGGGTGAGAAAGGGCTTGGCAAGAGACAAGGTGCTTTGATCAAACTGGGTTCAGATTTGGTATACACTACTGAGGTCTGTAACAATGGGAAATAAAAGGTTTTAAGTCAAGGGATGTCATGACCAAATATCCATTTTGGGAAGATCACTCTGGAAGCAATGGACATGTTAAATTTGTAGAGATTTCAGCTAGGAAAACTCAGATGAATATTGCAATGTGGCATTTAGAGATCGTTAAAGTCTGAGCTAAGGCTCTACTACATCAGAGGTGGAGAAAATGACAGGTGTTAAAGTGACAGAAATATTAACTTAATGACTGTTAGGGGTTGACATGGAGGGAGGAGACTAGGGGTAAGTCCAGGGTTGCTGTTTTGTATAACAATAGGTACATGGTAATACTCACTGTGAAAGGTCCATCAAGGCCGTTTGTGGGGAAATACCGAAAATTCAGCGTAAAATTCTAGTATCTATACTAGGCTTGGGTTGGATATTGGATAACCAAGTCTGGATAGATGCTTAGTTTGAAGTTCAAGAGAAGAATCTGCGCATTGCTGTGGGGATGAACAAGGTCACTCAGATGGCGTGCAAAGTGAGGGACCCCAGAGAAGCTACTACCATAAGGAGTAGAGGGCAAGGGGAGGAAGGAAGAGTGGGTAGAGCAGTGTGAGAGACAGGACTTGAGAAGCAGGAAGAGGGCTTTTTTAAATTACCCTAAGAGTATTTGTGACTCTGCATCATAACTCCCTGTGTCCTTTCTGGACTTCGAGTTCTTCAGAGTCAAGGGCAATGGTGTAGTCATCCTTGTAGCTCCATTGGCACAATGCTTCACTCACAGACACTCAGTGAAGTTTTGGTAAGTGAATACAGAAGGTCCCACATTTTAGAGAACAATTTGATCATTCAAAACAAAATCAGTGCAAATGTCCTTAGAGGGTTGGTGATAAAGTGGTTATCAAATTGCCTCTGATTCATTCCAGAAATACATCATAGAAACTAGTCTTTAAGGAGTTGGTCTGTAGAAGAGCAAGAAGTACAGAGCTCCAAAATCACTGATGGGGGTATCACAGGGACCCCACTCACTAGCTATTTTACCTTGGGCTAATTCAGTTCTGAAGCCTAGTTTCCTCATCTGCTAAATGAAGGAAGGGGGAGGAAGACATCTACTTTGAAAACATGTAATTTGTATAAAGCATCCAGCATAATGCCTGATAATTATGATAGGGATCAACATCATCATCATCATCATCATCAAATACAACCCATACATTTCACAGATAAAAAGTATCAACATCCACCTATGACAACCATAGCAAAAATTGAATCAGGTCTCCACTGGGGAATCTACAATGCTTTATGTTAGAAAAATGGTGTGCCCATCTTTCTCTCATAGTAGATAGAGTGTGGGCTCCCTGAGAGCAGGAATCTTGTCATATGTATTTCCAGCAGCTATTTCTATAAAGGTTATAGAGTTGAAACATGAAATACAAAACCTTTAAATACTATTTAGGAGACATTCCAGTTTGGAGAACTTTAGTATTTTGGAAAACCAAATAAAAGCAGTTTAACTAGTTCCTACATGAGCATGAGTTTGCTCAATTCAGTGCCATTAGCTCTGACGGATTAAATGTCCAGAAAAAGCTCTCTGAATAGAGGCTCTTTTTGGCACATAAGATTTTTTTTTTCTTGCACATAAGATTTATAGTTCCACATGTATGTGTCCATAGATGAAATTGAAGGTATCTTGGCCAGGCCAGTCAGGCATCTCACTATAAAATAACTCAACAGTAATTCTTTGACTTCTAAAACTGCCTGCAAAAATTCTAGAAACTCAGCCCCAAATTTCTCCCTTTTGATTTCTTGAAGGTAAAACAGTAGGGGGTCATGAGGTACTCTCTTACACCAGGCCACATGGAAGGCCCCTGCCCTTTGTGACTCATGGCTACTCATCAGCTCTGTATTGTGAACTCTTGGCTTGGCCTGCAGTGCCTACAGGAGCCATCCTGCAAACCTCTCCAACTTTATCAGGAGCTGCCTTCCCCTTGCCCTCTGCACTTAGGCACAATGGTCTCCTCACTATTCCTGGAACATTCTAAACACATAGCCCCATAAGACATTCCCCCCCTGACCCTTGGGGCCTTTGTAATAAGTTTTCCCATTATCTTGAAAACTCTTTCAGTTAGTTGCTTCAGTCAAGTGGGGAAGAGATAGAGAAAGCAAATTAACCTGGAAAGAATGTTAGATTGTATATCATCTCTTCAGCCATACCCAACCACTCAGATAGCAATCAATCCTTCTTATGAGATACTAAAACAAACAAAAAAACAATCGTAATGAGGAATTTAACAAAACAACTCAAAATAGAAACTAATTTTTTTTAAAGTAAGGTTTTGTTTTGTTTTTATTTTTCTCCTGCATTTGGCAAAATACTCTTTAAGGCAGGAACATGGAGTCTCTTTGTGCTACAAAATTTTTTAAAAAAAGATTTTATTTATTTATTTTTGTGAGAAAGAGAGAGAGAAAGAGAGCACAAGTGAATGAGCTGGGGGGGGGGGGTGGGCGAGCAAGGGTAGAAGCAGACTCCCTGATGAGCAAAGAGCCCAGTGTGGGACTTGATTCCAGGACCCTGGGATCATGACCTGAAGTGGAGGCTGATGCTTAACTGACTAAGCCACCCAGGCGCTACAAATTGTTTAAAATGGGAAAGCCCATATTTAAATTGACTTCAAAAACTGGCATTCCAGCATCACATATTAAGTTAATGTTAATTGATTATAATTATCTGTACTTTAACCTGGATTAAAGGTCAAAAAATCCATAAGCAGGAAGAATTTATTTAATCAATTACATGTGTTTGATTTAAAATGTAGATACATATTAGTAATACCTACAGACCCAAGCACAGTGTTTAAACACATAGATACACAGTTTATGCTATGGCAGATTTAACCAGTCTGGGCTGCTTATAAATTGAATAAGCAAAGGTCTTCCCCAGTACAATACAGTATATTGTTAAGAGAACAGGCCTCATCAAAGGCATCCAGATTGGCAGAGAAGAAGTCAAACTCTCACTCTTTGCAGATGATATGATACTGTATGTGGAAAACCCAAAAGACTCCACCCCCAAACTGCTAGAACTCATACAGGAATTCAGTAAAGTAGCAGGATATAAAATCAATGCACAGAAATCAGTGGCATTCCTATACACCAACAACAAGACAGAAGAGAGACAAATCAAGGAGTTGATCCCATTTACAACTGCACCCAAAACCATAAGATACCTAAGGAATAAATTCAACCAAAGAGGCAAAGGATCTGTACTCAGAAAACTATAAAATACTCATGAAAGAAATTGAAGAAGACACAAAGAAATGGAAAAACGTTCCATTGCTCATGGATTGGAAGAACAAACATTGTGAAGACGTCAATGCTACCTAGAACAATCTACACATTCAATGCAATCCCCATCAAAATACCATCCACTTTTTCCAAAGAAATGGAACAAATAATCCTAAAATTTGTATGGAACCAGAAGAGACCCCGAATAGCCAGAGGAATATTGAAAAAGAAAAGCAAAGCTGGCGGCATCACAATTCCGGACTTCCAGCTCTATTACAAAGCTGTCATCATCAAGACAGTATGGTACTGGCACAAAAACAGACACAGAGATCAATGGAACAGAATCGAGAGCCCAGAAATGGACCCTCAACTCTATGGTCAACTTATCTTTGACAAAGCAGGAAAGAATGTCCAATGGAAAAAAGACAGTCTCTTCAACAAATGGTGTTGGGAAAATTGGACAGCCACATGCAAAAGAATGAAACTGGACCATTTCCTTACACCACACACAAAAATAGACTCCAAATGGTTGAAAGACCTAAACATGAGACAGGAGTCCATCAAAATCCTAAAGGAGAACACAGGTAGCAACCTCTTCGACCTCAGCCACAGCAACTTCTTCCTAGAAACATCGCCAAAGGCAAGGGAAGCAAGGGCAAAAATGAACTATTGGGATTTCATCAAGATAAAAAGCTTTTGCACAGCAAAAGAAACAGTCCACAAAACCAAAAGACAACCGACAGAATGGGAGAAAATATTTGCAAATGACATATCAGATAAAGGGCTAGTATCCAAAATCTATAAAGAACTTATCAAACTCAACACCCAAAGAACAAATAATCCAATCAGGAAATGGGCAGAAGACATGAACAGACATTTTTCCAAAGAAGACATCCAAATGGCCAACAGACACATGAAAAAGTGCTCAACATCGCTCGGCATCAGGGAAATCCAAATCAAAACCTCAATGAGATACCACCTCACACCAGTCTGAATGGCTAAAATTAACAAGTCAGGAAACGACAGATGTTGGCGGGGATGCGGAGAAAGGGCAACCCTCCTACACTGTTGGTGGGAATGCAAGCTGGTGCAACCACTCTAGAAAACAGTATGGAGGTTCCTCAAACAGTTGAAAATAGAGTTACCATATGATCCAGCAATTGCACTACTAGGTATTTACCACAAAGATACAAATGTAGGGATCCAAAGGGGTACGTGCACCCCGATGTTTATAGCAGCAATGTCCACAATAGCCAAACTGTGGAAAGAGCCAAGATGTCCATCGACAGATGAATGGATAAAGAAGAGGTGGTATATATACACAATGGAATATTATGCAGCCATCAAAAGGAATGAAATCTTGCCATTTGCAACGACGTGGATGGAACTGGAGGGTGTTATGCTGAGTGAAATAAGTCAATCAGAGAAAGACATGTATCATATGACCTCACTGATACGAGGAATTCTTAATCTCAGGAAACAAACTGAGTGTTGCTGGAGTGGTGGGGGGTGGGAGGGATGGGGTGGCGGGGTGATAGACATTGGGTAGGTATGTGCTATGGTGAGCGTTGTGAATAGTGCAAGACTGTTGAATCACAGATCTGTACTTCTGAAACAAATAATGCAACATATGTTAAAAAAAAGAAAAAGAAGAAGATAGCAGGAGGGGAAGGATGAAGGGGAGTAAGTCGGAGGGGGAGATGAACCATGAAAGACGATGGACTCTGAAAAACAAACTGAGGGTTCTAGAGGGGAGGGGGGTGGGGGGATGGGTTAGCCTGGTGATGGGTATTAAAGAGGGCACATTCTGTGTGGAGCACTGGGTGTTATGCACAAACAATGACTCATGGAACACTACATCAAAAACTAATGATGTAATGTATGGTGATTAACATAACAATAAAAACATTTTAAAAAATTAAAAAAAAAACAGAACAGGGCTCAGAATCAGAAAAGCAAATGCCTAAGCCCACCATTTCCTAGCATGTTACAGTAGATATGAAAGCCACAGCTTCCTTCTCTATACTAGCAGTCTGAAAGTTCTTGCCTCACAAAGTTGTTAGAAAAATTATATGAGATAATATATGAACAATGCTTAGCACAGTGCCTGGGATACAGTACGTACAAAATATTACTATTAATATTGTTAAAAGTTTAAAAAGGAAGTTGATAACCACCATTTGTATGAAGTTTAATGTATCTCAGTGATTAAAAGATGAAAAAAATTAATATGAGTTATTATTTGTATTCATATAATTCATATATTTTTTAAATGATCACAAGAGAAAAGAGCCATGACAAATAATTCAAGTGTGTTTACTTGAATTATTCCCAAAAGTAATATTTTATTCTAATGTGGCTTATGCCTTGATTGCCTCTTTTAGAAAGAAGAAACATTTTGTTAAACTTTATTCTCCTTAAAATAAACAAAAAAACTCCAACATGCAAATAGAATTGAAAATAAACTTCCAGTTTAGAGATGGTGAATTAATCATATGCATGACTACCTTTCCTTCTCAAAACCATTAAAATAAAGCAAATGAATTATTTAAGGATATAAAGCAACCAGACAAAGAAAATAGGGAAGACAGAAACCACAAAACTCTAGAAGCTAGAAAACTGATGGGCCAGAGTTACCTGATATAGCAGGCACCAAAATGCTACTGGTAAATGATTGGTAGAGAAAGCAACATACACTATAGAACCTCTAAAAAATGATAAATTAGTGGCCACTTATACTTCTAGAAGTGGGGACAAAGGGAATTAAACTTAAGGTAGTTGAAAGTATGTTTTAAAATCATTTAGACAAAATGAGATACCACTTCATATACACTAGAGTGGTGTAATAAAAAAGTCAGATAATGACAAGTGTTGTCTGGGATGTGGAGAATTGGAGCACTCATACATTGTTGGTGGTAATATAAATGGTTGAGCTACTTTGAAAAACATACCAACAGTTCCTCAAAAGGTTAAAAAAAGAGTTACCAGCAATTCCCCTCCTAGCTATATACCCAGGAGAAATAAAAACATGTCCATTGAGAAACTTGTACACAATTGTTCATAGAAGCATTATTTATAAGAGCCAAAAAGTAGAAACAACCCAAAACCATTAACTGACAAGTGAATAAATAAAATATGGTATATCCACATGATGAGCTATTATTTGGCAAAAAAAAAAAAAAGAAGTGAATGATTTATATGAAATGTCCCAACTAGGCAAATCCATAGACACATAAAGCAGATTAGTGTTGTTTAGGGCTAGGGTTGGGGGCAGTGGAGGATGCGAGGAATGGTGGGCCAGGTGACTGCTAGGGACTCAGGGCTTCCTTGCGAGGTGATGAGAATGTTCTAAAATCAATGTGGTGTGAGTTGCACAACTCTGTGAATAGTTGAATTATGTACTTTAAAGAGTGAATTGTATGGTTTGTGGACTGTATCTCAATAAAACTATTCCAATAAAAATGCAACAGTTAGACCCTCAAGGCATATTCTTGTACTGCACACAGTGGAGCAACCATAGTTTTTCTACACATAAAAGACTGGAGCAGGGGGTGGGGAGTCCTTTTCTCTGAAGGAGGTATAAAAGAGAGGTTCTTTAGACCATACAGTTATAGGCAGTAGAAATAGGCTAAAGTTCTGAACTGAATTTAAACCTTGGGCTTTCTCCCCACTTTTGCTTGCAGAAAACTGGCAAAAGGATCAGCAGATCCATTAGTTTTGCTACAGAGAAGCTCATACTCAACGTACTGACCTCATGCTCAGAGCTTCCAGTTAGCTGCTTGGTCCCCTGTTCTTTTTTTTTTTTTTTTAAAGATTTTATTTATTTATTTGACAGAGAGAGACATAGCGAGAGCAGGAACACAAGCAGGGGGAGTGGGAGAGGGAGAAGCAGGCTTCCCGCGGAGCAGGGAGCCCGATGTGGGGCTCGATGTGGGGCTCGATCCCAGGATCCTGGGATCATGACCTGAGATGAAGGCAGCCGCTTAACGACTGAGCCACCCAGGCGCCCCATTGTTCCCCTGTTCTTAAACAAACAGCCAAGACAGCCAGGTATCTGAGGAAAGCCTGGTTTTACCAGAGGCCTACAAAAACAGCCAGAAGAAAAGCAACTTGGAGAAAACAGAGATTACTAAGGAAGAAGACATGTCAAAATTTTAAAAGGACAAGGGGCACCTGGGTGGCTCAGTCGTTGGGAGTCTGCCTTCGGCTCAGGTCATGATCCTGGGGTCATGGGATCGAGCCCCACATCGGGCTCCCTGCTCGGCCGGGAGCCTGCTTCTCCCTCTCTCTCTCCCCCTGCTTGTGTTCCCTCTCTTGCTGTCTCTCTCTTTCTCTCTGTCAAATAAATAAATAAAAATCTTAAAAAAATTTTTTTAAAGGACGAATATTAATTATAGAAATATAGAAGATATTGTATCATGAAGCAAGAATAGGATGCTATTTAAAAAATATCCAGATATATGCATACGATGGAATACTATTTGGTGATAAAAAACACTTAAATGCATATTTCTGAATTTTAAAAACCAGCATTAAGAGGCTAGATATTGTATGATTCCTATAACATTCTGGAAAAGGCAAACTATAGAGTCAAAAGATCAATGGTTTCCAGGAGTTTGGAGGTAGTATTGATTGGATGGAACACAGTGGATTTTTAGAAGCAGTGAAAGTATTCTGTATGATACTGTAATGGTAGACATATGACATTGTGCATTTGTCAGACGCATGGAACTTTACCGCACAAAGAGTGAACCTTAATGCATTCAAATTTTAAAAAATTATTTAGAAGGCCAAAGAGTGTAGTACAGAATGTAACAAAACAAGAGTCTATCTATATTACAAATGTATGAAACAACCCTCCAAGGGTGAGGAAAAAGAAGGAATCGCCCCCCCCTTTTTTTTTTTAATCCCAGTATTCTAAACACTTGATCATGGAATTCTGTTAATGTTAGCAGAGTTAGAAAATTACGCCTGGGTGGCTCAGTTGTTCGATCTACTGCCTTCCGCTCGGGTCATGATCCTGGAGTCCCGGGATCGAGTCCCGCATCGAGCTCCCTGCTCGGCGGGGAGTCTGCTTCTCCCTCTGACCCTACCCCCTCTCATGCTCTCTCTCTCTCATTCTCTCTCTCTCAAATAAATAAAAATCTTAAAAAAAAAAAGAAAATTTTTCAAGTGACATCTCCAAGTAGATACTGAAATACTCTAATAAAGATGACAGGTCTAGTTATAATGTTTCTTGTGACAAAGAAAGAAACCTGCTTTCTCAAAAGGGTATCATTTATTTTTGAGAATTAATTTTTTTTTAATTTCCAGAAAACACCTGTTTACAAAAGAAGGAGAAACAGACATTTATGCCATAACACAGGCCAGGCCCTTTCATTAATCTTATCTTATTTAATCTTCTACAACCTTGACAGATAAGAATTTTCATTTCCATTTTATAAACACTACATAAAGTCCCAGATCATAGAGTATGTGGTAAATTTTTGATGAGCATTTAAAGAAAATAAAAGAATAATTTAAGCAGGTCATGCATGTAAAACAGTATATTACATTTTGCTAAGGGTGGAAATGCATAATAAGCCTAAGTACTATTTAATTAGAAAGTTCAATTACTGTTCAACTTTTACTGAAATTTTCAGAAGGATGTTTCTGAAATGGATGCTTCAGTTAGAGAATATGAGTTGAGTTGGGCTTTGAAGCGTGGCTAGAATACAGGTAAACGGGGGGCGCCTGGGTGGCTCAGTCGTTAAGCGTCTGCCTTCGGCTCAGGTCATGATCCCAGGGTCCTGGGATCGAGTCCCACGTCGGGCTCCCTGCTCAGCGGGAAGCCTGCTTCTCTCTCTCCTACTCGCCCTGCTTGTGTTCCCTCTCTCACTGTGTCTCTCTCTGTCAAAAAAAAAAAAAAAAAAAAGTGTTAGAATACAGGTAAACGGGCGGCAGGAGCAGGACAGCTCAGACGGAGGCAGCTGGAGGCAGTCATTCAGGCCGGAAAGAACATGGTTGTGTAGTCAAGTGGACTGAAGTACTTCCTGGGAGCCTCCAACTGTAATATTTTTCACTGCAATGTATACAAATTCTGCGGTCTACATCCACTAATTTCATGGCTCTCTTATAGCTAATATTTAATTTTCTTTAGTATGATATGGAAATATGGAAACATCAGATAAATCATTAAGCCAAAGAATGTAAGAGCAAGGAGACTTTGATGCAGATGAGTTGTTAAAATTTTCCAGGACAGCATACATGGTAAGTGGCAGAGTTGGGGTATGAACAGACATGTCTGGTTTTCGAGTCTGTAAGCTTTCTACCTAATTAGTTTGATTCCTCATTTACAAACAAGGAACTTAAGTCTGGAAAAGTTATATTACATAGTATTTATTAAAGAGTAAATTCAGCAGGGTTTTCCTCTTGTTATTTCTCTAAAAATGCATATAGAATAACAGAATACAAAATATAAATAGAACATAGTTAAGAGGCTCAGTCATGTAGAAAAGAAATCCATAGCAGAAGAGAGGCTAGGGAGAAAGATGACTGTCTGGTTTGTGTTGAATTTGAGTTGCTGCTAGATAAGCTTTGGATTTTCAGGGCATTCTCCGAATTATGGGAAGAGCCACTTGGAGTTTCAGCAGATCTTGTACAAGTGTTTGTATTTATGTATGCTTATTCTAATTCCAAAAGTTTCTTTTTTTCCTCCAGTTATGCAACCAAGTTGTGAATCACCTCTTTGACAGGTAGGTATTAGGTGTGTGCATTTCTTTGGCTTGATAGTTTAAACTGCCCTCTAATCATTACTCTCTTTGAAGATTCAGACTTAAAAGAAGAGATACAGTACTTAGTCACTCCCACACTGGGAGATATGCCTGGTCTGTACCTTCACCCCCTTCTCTTCAGTTCTTGAAAGCCTGATAAACACCAGGCCTAGAGTTTGTCCAAACCTACAGCTGATGAAGAAAAACAATTCCAATGTTACTGTAAAAGAGTGTTATATATCCTGCTTCTTTTCCTAGGAATTGAGGAAGAATATCTCTTTTTGGAATATATTACCCACTTAATTTAGATTAAAGTTATATTTTTAAAAAATAATAAAATTGAGCATTTCATCTTTTAAAAAGATGACAAATTTCTGTTAAAAATATACATACATACATATATTTTCCAGAATGCTTTCATCTGAAGCACAATAATTGTGATGCAAGGAGCAAGAAAATGAAACATTAAGGAAACATTCTCATCACCTAAGTTTCTCGATATTTTCTTGTTTACTCAAACATATTTGTAGAAGGGTTTGATGTATTCTTGAAGTAATGTAAAATCTTATATCATCTTTGTTTCAAATGTCATCTTCATATTGTCTTTTTCACTTGGCCATGAATTAATCAAGCTCTTTTCCTGTTGGTCTGCCTGAGAAAGGTCTTAAAAGTGTTTTTTTTTTTTTTTTTTACCATTTTGAAGTTTCCTTCTAGCCAATTTTCATCTATCATATTTTTAAAGTAAATGTGCAAATTAAGTATGCCAACCTTTCTTATTATACATCTACCATGTACAAAACTCATATTTCCTAACAGAAATTACTAATGGAGAAACATTTAGAATGCATACTAGCCTCTATTAGTATTCTATTAATAGGAATGGCCTGATAACTTTGTTTTATGAAGATTTTTTTTCATTCCAATTTGTAAATCATGTATTTTATGCTGCTCCCTACAAAGATGCACTGTAAACTTAGTGAACTGAGCAATTAACTCTGCTAAGACTTCACTTGCACTTGCTGAAGGACTTGATAACATGTCTGTACTTTTCTTTCACAAGGCAGCCTTTGTTCTTGTAACTCTCTCCCCTTTCTCCACTCCTTACTACAGAAAATTGATGAAAAATGTTTAAGTGGTAAAAATCAGTATGCTGCACACCACAAAACATGTAGCCAAAATAAGAAGCCAATTGCCAGGATGCTCAGACATCCTGTTTTAGAACAGCACACTTATGGAGGGGAAAGTCACCTATTGATGAAAGTAAACTTGGAAAGATTTCTATTTCAGTATCCTTTTTTTTTTCTTTTTAAAGTCCCCTGCCTCCTGCCCCCATCTCCTACTCAACTCCACTTCCCAATTACAGTAATTAAAAAGGAGGACATATCCCAGTGGAATGCATCTTTGTTTTAAACTTCCTTACCAGAAGTGTATTGTTCTTTTTTTTTTTTAAAGGTTTCACATTTATTACTACATAACCGTTCCGTAGAAGTGGCATTTTTGGTAAAAGTGACATAAGATGTTTTTACATTTCTTGCTTCTAGTGGGAAAGATTTATCAATACCTATTAAAATGTAAAATGCACATTTCCTTCAACCTGCCATTCCTACTCCTGGGAATCTAGCCCCAAAAATAAACACGTCAGTAGATAAAGGCATATAAGGATGTTTAATGTAGTGCTCGCTTCGGCAGCACACATACTGAAAAAAGGATGTTTACTGTAGCATAATTTGTAGTGCCAAAAAATGAAAAAAAATGAATGCTCAATAACGGGAGAGATGCTAGATAATGTTATGTCTAAATTATGGATTATTGCGCTGCTATTGAAGTATGAATTCCTGTTATACGCAAACGAACTGAAGGTATTTCCTCTGGGTGTTACTGGGTGACACATTTGAGAATATGGTCCCACTTTTTAAGTTAATGAGCAAAATAACCCTGTATTTTCATATGTATATAAATATATTATGAATAGGTCTGCATAGAATTATATAAATCAAGAGAAAAAAAATGGATGGATACGTATTAGGCTGTTAACATGGGCTACCATGAAAATGGGGTACAAAAGGGGCTGAAGTGGGGAAAGAGAGGAGATGATATTTTAAAAAATAGTCATTACTAAAGATGTATGTGTTCATATTTATGTATTATCTAAAATTTTATACATATATTTATTAATAAAGAAATGAATATTTAATAAATAAAAGGCTTGGGCAATAATACTTGAAATCTGCACAAATCTGTAATAATTCATCAATGGAAACCAGAACTAAAGCTAGGAAGGAAATCACCTGAGGCAATTTGTTCTCATAATGAAAAAGTATTCCTTAGTACATTATAACCATATTGTAATCTTAAAATGCCATTAAAATTTAAAATCTCTCTATTTCCATTACAGATTATCTGGGAATGTATAATAACTTCCATTTGATGATATTAACTGCTACCATTTATTGAACACTTTGGTGGCAGGCACTGTGCAGATGCTTTACCTAATTAGTTAACTTCGTACATATGCTATGAGGGAGACACTATATTCCTTACTTTGTGGTTGCTAGAACTGAGAATTAGAGAAGGCAGATAGTCCAGGGTTACCCAGCCAGCAAGTGGCAGGCAGGATTAAAACTCATATTTGTCTGACTCCAGGAACCATTCTCTTAAGTATTCTATATTAGTTCCCCATTGTTCTGAAACCAGATTTCCTCTGTATTGTAACCCTTTCTTCTCTTGAAAAGGGCTTCTTTGATATGTAGTGTAGCTAGAAAGAAAAGACCATCAAGAAAAATTCTATGATGAGTGCTGCTTATCTAGTTTTGTTGACTATCCAACATTTTTTTTTTTGACCATCCAACACTAAGCATAAGTTTCTCAATACAGGATTTTATGGCAATGATAAAAATAATCACTAATTTATTTAAAAATATCTGTTGAGTACCTACCAGGTACCTACATACCAAGCATTATTCCAGGCATTATTGAGAATGAATGGGTCCACATTCTATTATATACCGATACATACTAAAAACAACACAGGATTATATAGTAAGGTCGTTTCATTTTTGTTAACAAAAACAAGTGCCTACTAACATTGCTCAAGGCACTGCTGGATACTATAGTAAAAAAGACCAAGTCTCTTCTGTTATGGAGCTCAATTTCTAGGCTAGAGGGTGGAGGCAACATTAATCGAACACTTAAGAACATACCAGGAAGAGTTAGAAATATAAGTGCAAAAAAGAGAAAGTAAATAGAGGGGGACAGGGCTAGATTGGGTGGTCAGAAGATCCCCAAGACCATGATCCCCAACATCATGAAAAACTGACTTGCAAAGTATTTAGCAGTGAGAAGTCACTGGAGATTTTAAGCTGGGGAGGATTATGATCTAATTTGCGTTTTTAAAATACCACTTTGATTAAAGTGAAAGATAAGGTATATATAAAACAAAAATTATTAGGATCCAAAACAGTAATAGGAAACAGATATAAACAGGTAATTCATAGAAGAAAAATTGATGTCCAATAGGTATAACAAAAGATACTTAACCTCACTAGTCATCATGGAAATTCCATTAACACAACAATTAAAAAAAATTCAAGTTTAAAAATACCAAGTTCAGGAGATCAGCACGACCACTTTGGGAAGAACTAATTGAAAATGTGCATACCTTATGATCTAGCAATTCTACATCCAGCTAATGAAAGTCATATACGTTCATACAAAGAGTCACATACTAGGATGTTCCCTGGGGCATTGTAATAGAGAAAATTACAGAGCAACGTAAATGTGAATCAGTAGGAAAACTGAAAAAAAGTCAATTGTAGTTTATTCATAGAGTAGAATAAAATACACAGCAATTAAAATGAACAAGATCTGTAAGAATCAATAGAGATAGCTTTCAATAAAGTAATGTCTATGGGAAAAAAAAGGTCCAGAATAATACTTTTATGTAAAAATTTTTTTTTAAAGATTTTATTTATTTATTTGAGAGAGAGAGAATGAGAGACAGAGAGCACGAGAGGGAAGAGGGTCAGAAGGAGAAGCAGACTCCGTGCTGAGCAGGGAGGCCGATGAGGGACTTGATCCTGGGACTCCAGGATCATGACCTGAGCTGAAGGCAGTCGCTTAACCAACTGAGCCACCCAGGCACCCACTTTTATGTAAAATTTTTAAGAATACAAAACAATTCTATATTTTTGTTTATAAACACTTACATGGAATAAAAACATAAAAACAGCCTGAAAGATAAACACCAAATTTAAGGGGGTGATTAGTTCTGGATTATGGAACTGACGAAAGGAACGAAAAAGACATCACCATTCTTGTGATATCTATTTCTATCATATTTTGAACACCATTCGTATCTGTAATGACAACATATTAACTTGTTAATTCTGAGTGGTGAGTATACTGATATTTGTGGTCAAATTCTTTGTATTTACTCAACTTATGATATCTTTCAATAAAATAAAAATATTACCATGGCTGCTCTTAAAGAATGGATTGTAGAGAGGCAAGAGATCAGTTAAGGTCTAAGAAAAAATGCAATGGTGGCTTGAACTAGGATTATAATAAAAGAAATGGGAAAAAATAGATTAATTGGGTGATGGTGAATCAAATATAAGGTGTAAGGGAAAGAGAAGAATGAAGGCTGTCTCTTCAATCTGTTTTTGCATGTAGACTTACTACCTGCTTGGCGTTTTATCTTATTGGGCAAAAACATGGATAGTATGAAACTCCCTGTGCAGTTCCACTAAATGTCACTTACAGTCAATTAACAATTACTGGTTAATGACATCAGGCATAAAGGTAGGAATACTGTATTTCCATATCTTGTTAGGAGGTACTCTACTCCCAAGTAACGCAAAAGCAGAACATTAACAGAACTTAGTTGGTGCCTACCACATTTCTAGTTAACCATGCTTCTTGATTTTGATTCCTTTGACTTCAATCTTGTCATTTGATTCAGACCTCCCAAGTTGCCCGTGGCAGTGACTAGATCTTCTTTATCTCTCTAGTTACCTGTCTCACAGTGGCAGTAGCAACACATGGCTTAGGGGAAGCCTTTGAATTTCACCCCCTAACCAACATCACTATTCCCCAAATAAATGGTGTGCTTTCTATTCAAACAGAGTTTTAATACAGGTCTCCTAACCACACTTGCAATGAAATCACCATCCCCAAAACACTCTTACATAAAGATTCTGGAGCCAACTTGACACTCAACAGTCCTGGGTTATTCTGGGATGTTGGCCAGAACATGGCATTAAGTCTAGAGGTGGATTATCGGGACAGAGGCTGTAATACTCATTTATGTCTTCTTTAGAAAGTGATTATCCCATAAAATTTGAGAAAACTGGTATGAAACACATGGGAGGCCAGGTCTTGAGGAACTCCTTGAGGCTTTACTTGAATGCCTGAGGAAAAACATCTTATAGTAGTCAAGGATTCATGAACCTGGCAGCTGGGTTTACAAAGAGACACTTGGTTTACTTTTTCAAAATCAGCCAGTATTTGCATTTACAAAGAAAAGTTATCATCATATGAAATAGCATAATTTGATTATTGTCTGTCTCCTGCATTAGAATGTAGGCTCCTTCTGGGCAGGAATTTTGTTGGTCTTCATCACTTTTTTATTCAATATATATTAGTTGAAGGAATTTGATAAATGGAAATTATCCATTTATTATTATTATCCATTATTATTACTTGCTGGTATGGTCGCCTTTATATGTACAGGTATGATTTGCTTTCACCATGATGGACTTCACACCATTAGTAGTTCCTGTTATTGGCAGTGAAATTATGATAAATAAATGCAAGGACAGAAACTATAGTTGATAAAAATTAATTGCAAAGGGTTGAGGCTTATGTTGTACATATTGCTGCTGTAATAAAATACACAAACTTGGTGACCTAAAGCAACACAAATTTATTATCTTTACAGTTTTGTAAATCACAAGTCTGAGAGATCTGAGGTTAAAGTCTTTCTAAAGGCTCTAGGGAAGATTGTTCCCTTTCTTTTCTCAGCTTTTAGAAGCTGCCTGCATTTCATGGCTCATAGCCCTTCTTCCATCTTCAAATTACATAATTCTAACTTTTGCTTCTATTCCTCACATTTTATCTCCGTGGCTTTGACCCTCTTGCTTCCTTTTTAAAGGGATGTTTGTGATTACATTGGGCACACCTAGCTAATCCAGAATAATGTTCCCATCTCAAGATCTTAATTTAATCACAATTATAATGTCTCTTTTGCCATATAAGGTACATATTCACAGGTTGTGGGATTTAGGTTGTGAACATCTTTGGGAGGCAATATTCTATGCACCACAGTTATTTAGAAATCTTATTGCATTGAAATTTTCACTCTTTGCTCATTCATTATTTGTTGCTTCAATGTGAAAAATCTGAGAAATTTAGAGGCACAAGGCAGAGTTTTACCCTGAATCAACAAAACTGGAAAGTTATTTCTACCTCAACCAAGAAGTCCTGATTATTTTTTCTAACAGATAGGAACAGGGGGAGCATTACTTTTCAATTCTTTCAAAAGATTATAGCAAGACTAACCTCACCTCAACCCCATTCCTCACCTTCCTGCTTTTCAGTTATATTCAAAAGTATGATGAGCTTCATAGTAGCAAACTTGGTAGGGCAGGCTCTTAGCCCAAGGATGTTGTCTTTATTCTAAACATTTTTTATAGCTTCTTTTTTGGAATTGTCTTTAGAGACAGTTTACCAGACACACAGGAAAACACAGCTCGTTATTTTAAGGTCACAAGGTACTTTGCCTACTCTGTCTTCTTCCCTTCCCCATTGTTTTAATCCACTTGCCTTCATCCCCACTCCTTCCTCTGCAGATACTAGTGCCAGAGATCTGTGAGGTAGAGAGGAAGGCCTGGGGAGAGGGAGTGTGGCTGAAAAGGGACAGGGAGAGTTTCATGCAGAGCTCGAGTAGCAGAATGCAATTTAAGTTTATTTGTGTGACCCAGCCTACTTTAAACATTGTTGCATAACAATATTTGATAATTCACTAAGTGTCAAAATTCAGGTTAAAATAAATCCCTGTTGAGAACTGTCTGTAGCTGCATCTAAACTTCTATTAGTTCCCAATGTGTTTTATTTTATTTTATTTTAGTATTATCTTTGTAAGTAGGGCCCACACCCAGCATGGGGCCCAATGTGGGGCTTGCACTCAGGACCCTGAAATCAAGACCCGAGCTGAGATCAAGAGGTGGATGCTCAACAGACTGAGCTCCCCAGGTGCCCCCCGATGTAGTATTATTTTAAATAAAAGGGTATACTTAGTCAAACAGACTTGTCAATATGCTATTTTTGACAAGGGATGTGGGGGCATAGGAGGAGAGACTAGAAAAACTCTCTCCTGTACTGATTTTCTTCTAAAGGAGGTCTCAGTTTAGAGGCTTTCTTAGAGCAGCTCTGTAATTCAAAGCTTTTCAGATCAGGCAATTAAAGTTTACTCTTTAGATACACAGATAAATGAAGAAAATATTATTGATAATGGCATCATATAAAATGATACAAAATATTATAGTAATATATATCACTAATTAATATATATCATATATAATATATATTACTAAGTATATTATATTAATAAATATATATTACTAATTAATATATATAATATAGGCTATACAATGTTTTTGAATATTGGAGTTATTAAATGTAAGCACAATTCACAAATCCTCTGATATTTTCGATTCCTGAAATTAAGAAGATCTGACCAGTCAGATTCTTTCAGCGGTCCCATTCAGAAGAAAGTATCTAAAATATCTCTAACCACCACATATATTTTTTTCTTCATTGGACCAATTAAGATTACTTTTCAAATTAAATAGGTCTATAAAAGTAACTTAAGACTAATCAAAAAGAATGCAGAAAGTCCTACTTTAGATTATAATCTCACATAGGAAAAGGTGTTTTTTTTCTTATGAAACAATTTTACTCTATTTAACAAAACTGCCATTTGGCTTCCTCCCATGGCTCATCCCCTTGCTATAATCAGAATAAAAAGTTCTAAATTCTAAATCTATGCTGTCCAATTGGTAGCCACTTTCAATATGTTGCTATTGAGAACTTGAAATGTGGCCAGTCCAAATTGAGCTATTAAGTGTAAAAACTCAAAGATTTAGAACAGAAAAAAAGCATAAAATATCTCAATAATTGTTTTGCTAATTACATGCTGACATGGTATTTTGAATATATTAAGTATATTAAAATGAATTTCACCTGTTTTTCCTTTTTTAAATGTGGGTACTAGAAAATTAAAAAATTTACATATCTGGGTCACATTCATACTTCATATTGTATTTCTATTGGACAGCACTGTTCTAAATCAGCAGGGCAGTATTTCCTTCTACAAGATTATCCCTGAATAGACATGTGTGAATGACTTATAGTATATATATGTATTAAAGTATCTTTAATTTAAAATATTTTTAAAGCATTATTTAATCCCTAGCTCTCTCTCAAGAAGTATACAGATAGGTCCCCCGTTTTCCAAATGCACCTCCACAGACATAAAATGACTGACATGATGTTAAAATGTACGAGCTGTACAGGGGCTCTAACTCTGTACCCAGACAATTACAGGGCCTTCTTCATACTTACTTTTCTTTGTATACATTCTTAGGGAAGAAACAGTCTGGCCATTGGAAGAAAAAAAAAATCCTGCTTAGAAATAACAAATCATTGACCCTCAAAAAGCAGCTAGGGAGCAAATGGGAGCTTAAATGATGGATTTCAACAGAGGCTGCCTCAACCACAGTAAAAGACAAGGGAAAACTGAATCAATTGCTGTAAATGTCAAAAGTATTATGAGAGAAAAGCTATCAAAATTCTCACCATCTCAATACTCCACAAAAAAGAACTCTTTTCTGAACTATATTTACAGGAGGGCAAGTTTTGTACTTTTTTTTTTTTTCCCTCCAACAAGTGTAATCAGCTCTCCCTGTATCTATCTATCCATCCATCCTCAGAGGAACAGAAACCTGGTCTATCTTTGAATAAACTTCAGAAAGGTCCCTTTGGATTATAGTAGTGATGCTAGGGAAGAAAAATAGAGTTTTAGACATTTCTGTTTCTGAGCAGAATCCAAGAGAATGTTCAAAGGGCTCTCGAGTAACTATATACAACTCCCACATCCTTTCCTTTTTAAAAAAATGAGTAATTTTGGGGCACCTGGGTGGCTCAGTCGTTAAGTGTCTGCCTTTGGCTCAGGTCATGATCCCAGGGTCCTGGGATTGAGCCCCTGCATCGGGCTCCCTGCTCAGCGGGGAGCCTGCTTCTCCCTCTCCCTCTGCCTGCCACTCCCCCTGCTTGTGCTCTTTCTCTGTCAAATAAATAAAATCTTTAAAAAAATTAGTAATTTTTATGAAAAGTCTCTTCCACATTAACTGAAGTCTAGATTTATGATTTATATGTAGTTTCCTTAACTCTTCTTAGTGTTATTTATTTTTAAAGATTTATTTATTTATTTATTTGGGAGAGCGCGCGCAAGCAAGCAAACACAAGTGAGGGGAGGGGCAGAGGCAGAGAGAGACAAGCCGACTCCTTGCAGAGCAGGGAGCCCAATGCAGGGCTCGATCCCATAACCCCAAGATGATGACCTGAGCTGAAGTCAGATGCTTAACCAACTGAGCCACCCAGGTGCCCTCTTGGTGTTCTTTTTTAAAGTGAGATGTAATTCACATATCATTATATTGTATGATTAATTTTTTTAAATATTCAGAGTTGTACAAACATCACTTCAGTTAATTTTAGAACATTTTCATCTCCCCCAAATAAATATTGCACCTTTATTATAACTCCCTCAACTCTTCCCATTTCTAGGCAACCACTAATCTACTTTCTGTCTCTATTAATTTGTCTATTCTGGATATTTCATAAAAATAGAATCATACAAAATTTTGTAGCCTTTTATGATTGGCTTCTTTCACTCAGCATGTTTTCAAGGCTCATCATTTTTCAGCATATATTAGTATTTCACTCCTTTTTATGGCTGAATAATGTTCCAGTGTGTGTGTGTGTGTGTGTGTGTGTGTGTGTGTGTACACATACATTTTATTTAGCCATTCATCATTTGGACATTTGGACTATTTCTACTTTTAGACTATTATGAATAATGCTGCTATGAACGTCCATGTTCAAGTTTTGGTTGAATGTTTCATCTCCCTGGTATATAATAACAAGTGGAATTTTTAAGTCATATGGTAATCTATGTTTAAATTTTAAGGAACTTCCAAACTGCTTTCCAAAGCATCTCCCATGCCATTTTAATTTGGTTTAGTCTATCCCACCCAAACTAATTCAATTCAATAAGCATTCACTGTGAACTTATATGTCAAGTGGTCTGCTTGGCAGAGAGGACACAGATGACTAAGACATCATCCCTGTCCACAGGGAGCCCACAGTGTGATGAAAAACCTCATAGTTTAGTAGAAATAAAGAATTCTTACTAACCTGCCTTAAAGAGGGAAGGAGAAAATACTTGTGGTCTAGCAGTACCAGATGAAGACAAAATGCTCAGGTAACCCTGGTACTTGATAATTACACCAACTAGCATTTGGGAAATGTTTAATAATGGGGTTTTTATTGTTTATATTTCTGCTACTGTAGCTTTTCATACCTTTAGATGAAACTTAAACTGAATTCATGTTAGCTGTTATTAAAAATTACCCACATCTAGTGACATTTTCTAAGTATATGGAAAATAAGCAGTCATGATCCAGTTGTCATTATATAGTTATCCCAACCACAAACTCACTATCACAGTATGAAATTAGCTTACCATAGGGATCTTTGAGACGATTCCAGTAGCCAAGGGGAAAAAATTTATTTAATTTGGCAAGCTAATATTCTCTAAACCTCTTGTAGAAGCAGAAAAGAAGAGATGCCTAGGCAAGACTGAACAGTGGACAAAAAGGTAGAGGAATTATGTGAAAGTGAGGTCATAAAATGCAAAGAAGAGAAAGTTTTAAGGAAGGAGTGGTTAATAATTTTAAAACCTACACAGAAATTTTACTAGAATACAACCCAAAGGAGTCCATTAATTTTGGTAATTAAGGTATCATTGGTTATGTTAACAAAGCAGTTCTAGTGCAATAGAGAGAGCAGTGTTTGGAAGAGACCGGGGTGTGAAGTAGATCAGTCTTTTACAGACAACAAATGTGAAAGTAATGGGAAGAAGATGATATGTTTCTATACTGAGAGGATAAAATCAATGGAGGAATGGCTAAAGCCACAGGAGAAAGGGGATGATAGAAGATTAAGAAAGATTCATTAAGTAATCTGCTGTGGATATGATAAGCACCAGGGGAGGAGTTAGCCTTGCACAGAGAGGGACCTTCTTTTAGAATGACTTAGAAACTATGCTCCTAGGACATTTGCTTCTGAGATGGAACACGTATGCTTCTGATAGGGAAGAATGGATACTGATGAAGATGTTTGTATGCAGGCAGTGGGGATGGGGAAAAGTTAAAGAAATATAGTAACTACTACCTTATTTACATGGCACTTTATACATTAAAGCAATTTCACACACCTTAATTGCATAGGAATCTTATAATAACCCTGCAAATAGGCTCAGGGAGACTGGAATGAGTTGCCCAAAGGCCTTCAGCTGGTGAGCTACATAGGAAGAACTTCTTCAAACTCAAATGTCCCATGCCCTTTCAGTTATTTCAGTAATTATGTACAAGCAGAGGAGTAAGGTGGTGAAGGAAAGAGCCATGGGAACTATGTGACTAGCTTGAGTATTATGAAGGAATGGATCTTTTCAAGTAGGTGAGGGAAATCTTTGCAGTAATTAGATTTACAAAGCTCTTTCAAGGAAGAAGGCTTAAAGAAATGTCTAATCATATTTGTGTCGTGGATGCTTTCATCACAATGAAAGAAATAGAAATAAAGTCAGATTATTATAAGACATGGCAAAGGGTCTAACCCATGTGGTAGCTGAAATCCCAGGGACTTTCCTTACTGGGGTGTTTAGTACTAAGTTTCCTCTCATCATCATTTGGAAATGTCCTTTTTGTTTATATTAAAATTTCTGAGGGTGTGATCATACAATGTCAAAGCATTACTTGGTATGGACAATCAAACCAATAAATTCTTTTAAAAATTCTTTTCATCAGATCATACCCTAATTCTTACTGAGAAGATAATTAAGCAAATATGGCATCAATACGTGCCATGCTTGTTGAGGTTATTGTTGAGGGAGGGGGATGGCAGTACACAGGAGGGTCTTAAAGTATTTTAAGAATCAAAAGTCTGACAAATCAGTGTTTGGTAAGGAAATCCAATCTACGCTTAATGAAAAGAGAACCTTTGAATGTTTATTTTGTGGGGGACTTTCTTTTTTGGCTGAGATGGGGCACCTTGGAGATAATGTAGTTGTGGGTGGTTTTGCAAGAAGAGCCTTACTTATCTCTTATTACCTGACACTACTTCCAATTAGCTGTCTCTTAAGGTCTCTTATGAATACCTCTTATGGTCCAACCAGATACCTCAAGTGTGCCCTTGGAAAACGAAACAAGGCAACCAGACTTTTACAGCTTTACCAGACTCGCTTTACTGACTTTGTTATTTCTGGCAGGAAAAGGAACTGAGCCAAGGAACATCTTCAAAGGTAGAGGCCGCCAGGAGGGTAGGGCCAATTGGTAGTAAACGTCCATTTGGCCTTCTGGTAACTACAAGCAAGGGACATTATAAAGGCAAGAGCTCTAGTACACTGCAGGGATGCAGGTTTCATCCATCCATCTACTGTTTAACACTTTTGTTATTTCCTCCCAAGGGATGCTTGCTTTTCTCTGTAGGCTACATGGGAAGTTAGAGAAGCTGGAAAAGCAATTTTCTTTTCCTCTCCTTCTTAACCATTTCCCCTAATCCTGAGACACAGGTCCCTGCTTTGTCCTTGGCAGGGGGATGGGGTGGGGCTGGTCAATCTCTAAGGCAGCCCTCCCCATCTCCAGTAAAGTTCACTTTAACAAGAAGCAAATTAAAGATAGAGGCTTTTTAAAAATGAACTATAGTTTCCTTTGATAAAAATCTAGGTTGAACTTATGGACTATATCAAATATTTTCACTTTCATGTCAGTCTGGGCTTCCTCTAATAGGGTAAATTTATCTGTTGAAAATGAAAACACAGAAAATGAGATAATATTTCAATTTGGTTAGAAATAGTTCTTTCTTGACCTTGTGCCAAATATAATTTTAACTGATTAAGTCTGCCTTTCATCCATGGTATCACCATGTTGTTATCAGGGTAAGAATACTGTTTTACAGAAAGATTTGGAAATAAAACAAAAGTTAATTTTGAAAATCTCATTTTAGTTTTTTTTTTTTAAGATTTTATTTATTTATCTGACAGAAACACACAGAGAGAGAGAGAGAGGGAACACAAGCAGGGGGAGAGGGAGAGGGAGAAGCAGGCCTCCCGTGGAGCAGGGAGCCCAATACGGGGCTCAATCCCAGGACCCCGGGATCATGACCTGAGCCGAAGGCAGACGCTTAACGACTGAGCCACCCAGGCGCCCCTCATTTTAGTTTTTGTATTTCCCTTGTGAGAGACTTACCTTGTGTGCCTAAGCCTCTTTTAGGTAGCAGACCATTGAATTCTTTTTTTTTTTTTAATATTTTATTTATTTATTTGACATAGAGAGAGAGAGAGAGACAGAGTGAGCACAAGCAGGGGGAGTGGCAGGCAGAGGCAGAGGGAGAAGCAGCCTCCCCACAGAGAAGGGGGAGCCCGATGCGGGACTCGATCCCGGGACTCCGGGATCATGACCTGAGCCGAAGGCAGTGGCTTAACCAACTGAGCCACCCAGGCGCCCTAGACCATTGAATTCTTAAGGACTCATGCTTCCTCCAAACTCTCTTGTACACTGAACTCTCTTATGGATATTATTGTCCCTTCTCTAACACAGCTTGTCCTTATGTGTAATTGCTGTGACAGAGGAAGACAGAGAAAATGATCACAGAACACCCCTGATTATTATCAGGCAGATTATTTCTACACAGATTCTTCCTATTCCACTTAGGGTTATACAGTCAGCTTTTCAGAGCAATAATTCATTATGATATATTATGAGAGAAGATATTGAGGCAGCAAAGTATAATCTACTAACTTTTAAAAATAAGCATCAAGCATTAAACCTTCATTATTACAAAGCTATAATGAATATTTTTAAAATTCTATTTATTTTTATTAATAGATTTATTTTTTAGTATGAAACATATCCTGCATATTAATTAAAACACAATAAAGTTTCTAATTATAATAATGGAGGCAATTAGGTTTATTTAAAAAAAAAAACTAAAACAAATGAGTTAGTGCATTGTCAACCTGAATAACACTTGCGTTGGTGAGAGGGCAGGGAAACAAGCACTCTTGCACACTGCTAATATCATGTTACCTTTCTGAAAGCCATTTGTGTCAAAAGCCTTGAATTCTGCATACTCTTTGACCCAATCTTATGATTAAGCCCTACTGTTTTATTTTACAGATGAAGAAACTAAAATTCAGAGACTAACTTCCCAAGGTCATATAACAAGTTAGTAAGGGAGTCATGATTGTCCAACTCAGTTACCTAATCCAAAACTTATGCTTAATTCCTACACCATAAACCGCATTGAATGAGGGATTCGTTTTTAGAAAATATCTGTATAATAGAATAATATGCATCAATTTAACATGCTGTACAAGAATATATAATATCATGGACAAATATATGCAAAATGATAAACAGCAAAAGTAAATTTAAGAATATGATCTTAATTAAAAATACGTAAGTACATAAATAAGAAATATGTTACAGATATATAGATGAACATCTAGAGAGACTAGGGACATGACAAATAATTTATTTTCTTCATTTTGTTACCTGTCTTTCCTAAATTTTCTACCTTTGCATTAAAAATTGTCTTTTTAGGCACACCTGGCTGGCTCAGTTGGTGGAAAATGTGAATCTTGATCTTGAGGTCATGAGTTTGAGCCCCATTTTGGGCACAGAACTTAATTTTAAAAATTGTCTATTTATCTTTTTTATTAAAGATGTTCAATATCAGTTCTCAAACTGTGAATCTGCAATTTAAAGGCATAAACTACTTTTATCTGGAAAGGTAAATGAAAATGAAAGATATATTACTATTAAAATAGATGACAATAATGCTCTAGTAGTCCATCTTGGTTTCTTCTTACTTTAAGTCTAAATGTTCTAATTTCCTGGCAGGGAGATAGCAAGAACCATGGGAGCTTCTACTAACTGGTCTTTTATCTCTAGTGTGAATGGCATTATTCCATCAGAATGTGGTCAAAATCAAGGACTCCCCAGTTAGTGAAAATGAGATTCAAGAACTCATGTTTATTTATTGATGAAGGATAAGGATGGGAAAAACAAAGACTTGCTAACTTTCCCATGTTGATTTTCATTAGTAAAATTACTCAGCATGTTTGTTCAGTCTGCAGCTTCTTTCCATATGACTTACAAGGTGTTGTTTTAACAGGAATGGAACTCACTGAGCAATGTGACTGACTGAGGAAGAGCCGGTTCATGCAGATAGTAGCCTCCAGCTCTATCCTAGCAAAGAAATATTCTTGTTGGATTTGTTGAAAAGCTCTGAGAGGAAGGAAGAGACATTAGTGAGAATTTCCCTCAGATAACACAGGTTTTAGTTTAAAGAAATCCTGCTCAATTATGTTCTGCAAATATCATATATGAGTAATTTAAAACAGAGGTTGGAAACCTTGCTTTTTTTTTTTAAGAAAATTTTTTTTTCTGCCAAGCTTCTCATTCTTATAATGCAAACACGTATGTTTATTAGATAAGTCATTCTTCCTCCTACTTTCTTTCTGGGTGAAGATTGGGTCAGATCTAGTTCAATAACTGCAGAGTTGTCTTACTACCATACTTCTTTTCCACAGGTTAGAAGTACTAACTGTATATAGAACTTTATTTGAACTTTTGTTACATTTCTAAATATTATATGTACATGATAGATAATTTTGAACCAAAGTTTTTAGACCAAAAAGTCCAAGGAAGATTAAAACAACCATAATCCCACCACTTGGGGGAAAAAAAAAAAACACCCAAACCCTTAAATACTATATACTCTTCTTGATCTTATTGTATATTAGCATATTAAGGGCTCTTGGCAGTCAAGAAGAAAGAAAACAATTTACCTTTGTTACAAACCATGTTTTCCAAACTTCGACCATGAATCCTTTGGTAGCATAACACCTATTAATAAACTGAAGAACTCAAGATTTGAGGAACACATTTTTAGAATGCCACTTTAATGAATGTATCACTGTCCAGGATCTTCAGCCATATTAGTAATCTGGAGTTAAACAAAATGCTCACCCGTCTACATAATCTCACACATACTAAAGTTGAAGAGTTTATGGTGATATTTACTTCAAGAAAGCAACATGTATGGGTAATTTATAATATGTAAATTATATCTCAATAAAGCCCCCCACTTTTTAAAGAAACCAATATGTTTGTGTTTCAGGAATACTGAGAAGTGGAGTTACTTGATGAACATGAAATCAGAGCAAAAGGAGGATAGTTTTACGAATTATTTTATGCTGGCCAAGATGACTTATTCCTGCCCACAAGAGAAGATACCTCTTTAGTTACTATAATATCTCCTAGATTTATACTATACAATTCTGCCTCTTCTAGTTTTTCTTTTCAAATGTTCTGGCAATACAAAATTAATCTACTTACAGTCAAAAAGAGTGAATGTATACTCCAGAGTGGCAATGAACAGGCAACAGCCATTGTCTAAAACGGACTACCATAAGTGCATTTCTTTTAAACTTCATGTTTTTCCTAGTATATACACACGAAGAAATATTTTTAAAATTCAAAGGTTAAAGTTTTCAATTCTGAATCTTTAGGGATAACTGATATACAAAGAATATTTGTTAACCTGCAACTTTATATTCCCTAAAATACATCAAATATACCCTATTGAGAAATAAAGTTCAAAGCTAAACATCTCCCTGTCATTCCTACTTTTTCTAGAAGCAAAACTTCACAAGGTTGACATAAGTACTAAATCAGAATCTCACTCAATGTATGCCTCTTAGCGTTGACATGTAAAAAAAAATGCTCTCATTTGCTGCCATAGATGGATTATACCAACTAAATGAATCTCAATGGCCACTTCTAGTTCATTTTTGGGTTGGTTGACACATTTTTATCACCCACACAAATACAAATACAAAAAGATGCTTTTCTGTATGCAAACTTTTTATTGAACTATTATACTATTTAAAATAGTATAACCTCTTCAAAAGGTCACAAAAATTACAGAACTGAAAATTTTTAGGTAAAACTCTTCAAGGGTAAGTTATTCTTTTTCAGTCAGCTTATACAAAGTTTAGCAGCAAGAGCATACTACTATAGAGACCTGCAGTTGGTTCAGACTCAGTTTCTGCTCATGCTATGTAGAGCGTCCACGATGCTTTTATTGTACTCTGCAATCTGCTTGGTTACATTCTTCATAATTGACTGGTAATCACTCTCTCGACTCTTGGTTGCTATGACTAATTACATGAGTTAAGGGGGAACAGTGATCAACAAAAATAGTAATCCACTTTGGCTTAGGAACTAAATCATTTTTTTAATTTTTCTTATTGAAAGTTCAAAATGGTCAGAAAAAGCACAATTAGAATATATTAAAAAATATATATTAACAGATGAAGATCAATTAAAACCTAAAAGGCTAAGCAAAACTTGTTTCAAAAAAGTTCACCTTACAGTATAAGAGCTTTTTTAAAAAAAGATTTATTTGAGAGAGAGGAGCAGAGGGAGAGGGACAAGCAGACTCTGCACTGAGTGCGGGGCTCCACATGGAGCTGAATCTCACGACCCTGAGCCAAAATCAAGAGTTAGATGACTAACCTGACTGAGCCACCCAGGTGCCCGTAAGAGCTTTTTTATAGTTAATATTATGGATCTCAGTCTAATTTTGGTCTGAGAACAACTGAATGTTCAGAAGAACCATGTTCTCTAGAGTACCACACTGAATTTCAGAAGTCTCTAGAATTCAATCTACTTCAAAATCCCCTACTTTGTGTTGCATAAACTAAACCGCTGGACTAAAGCACATTGAGAATCTTTTGCTTTTAAACTGAGTAGCACGACGGCTGGGAATAGAGCCCCAAGCCCCAATGCATTTGATGTGGAAGTAAGCCGGGAATCCGTGCTGCCCTGAGCTGAAGTTTGGCAGTTTCCTAGAGGAGAATCTAAACTACCAATGACTCAGGAGCTACTTCTCCAAGCTAGAGATGTCCTTAAACGGTCAAAGAAGGGAACAGAAAATAACTTTTTGGGAAATGTTTCTTATAATTTCACAACACATATCCTCAGCAGCTGCTTCCTCCTACATAATCACACAGAAAGATTAGCAAGAAGATGGGATTTAAGTACCACCCTGGTAGAAATTGAAGTTGAATTGGCTGAAACACAGATGAGCTTGAAAGTCAAATTTCTCAGGATACTACTTGGGCTTCCCTCCCTCTGCTGCCCAGATATCCAAGGTACAGTATTATAAGCAACAGCAATTATGAATATACATATATGCATGGTTTTATATAATTCTTTCAATAGCTCTATGAGAAGGAAATATTAACTATATTTGAGATGACAAAATTGGGGTTTAAACAAATTAAATAAATTGCCTGAAGTCCCTAACCTACAAGTAGTAAAGTCAACACTGAAAATTCTGTGCACTTAAGTCACTATGCCACACTATGACTTTGTACAGTCTGCTTTCTATTGTTACTTTGGTATACACACACATACCCTAATTATTGTAGACTGGAAACTGAGTCTTACTCATTTATTCGCCACATAGTTTAGCTTGGTGTTTTGTACATACTAGGTATTTGATAAGTTTGTGTTAAATTTCATTTCATTTCATTTCTTTAAAGAAATTCTTACGAAAAAAAATCACTCTGGGGTGCCTGGGTGGCTCAGTCAGTTGAGCATCTGACTCTTGGTTTGGGCTCAGGTTATGATCTCAGGGTTGTGAGATTGAGCCCTGCATCAGGCTCCCCGCTCAGCAGGGAGTCAGCTTGAGATTCTCTCTCTCCCTCTACCTCCCCACCCCCCCTCAAATAAGTGAATAAATCTTAAAAAAAAAAAATCACTGTCAAGTTCATTTGCTTTTTTTTAAAGGATACATTCTTTCATCACAAAATTATTTTGCTCATGGTGTTGCCACTTCCTCTCCAAATTTGTAAGCTAAAAAACACAAAATAAAAATGTTAAACAGTACCCATACTCAAAACAATTATACACGCTTTTAAGAGGATAAGAAAAAAAAAACATTCAATTTTAAATCTTATCAACTCCGTGCATTTTGGTGAGATAAAGTCATGGCAGACAAAAAGGAAAATTAGAAAGGATTAAACAACAGTAAATACATTAATAAATACAATGTTGAATTTGACAACAGGCTTTACTCTATATGTTTAATTGGAAAATATTTACAATATTTATTATGCCAATGAACATGCCAACTGAAAGACAATTTATGACTTTTCACTTTCCAAAAAGAACTTGAAAGAAAAGAATGGGACATGATGGGAATCTCTCCTTGAAATCTGGAAGTCTAATGCTACAAATGTGATATATATTCTAACACTGTCAAAGGTTCAACTATATAGGAGTAACTTCCTTATTTCCAGGGCTAAATTTCCTGTCTAATTCCAAAAGCTGTGATAAGAGCAGAGCTGCAGTGTGAAGATTGTAAGAGGGTTGGTAAAAAGCTGGCACTGTTACAATAATTTCTGCATCAACAGGAAGCTAATGTGGATATTATATTGATGGTTGCTTCCTCAGAAGACAATTTTACTGTTATAGAATTAAATTGTTTTTCTGATTTAATTAACCTTTTAACTCTGGGTTATAGTCTTTCTTTTTTAAGATGCCCATAGTATTTTTCCTAGGCAAAGGACTGTCTGAGAAATGAAACATTACAATAACATTCTGTGTAGACATTTCTAAGAGGTAATGGTCATTTTTAAGAATCTGATAACTAAAGCAGCATTAATACTTCTACTCTCATGTTAAAATTATTTTCAGGGTATATGTTCAGTGTTAATGTAGCATCCATCCCACTGTTTCCTCTAAAGAGATAAATCTAGGTATTAGGATAAATCCTAACTAATTAATTATGTAAACTGTATGTACTGTGAGTTAACACTATTAAATCAGATCTGGCTCCCCAGATAGGAACTCAAAGTTAAGATGGACTTAAGGAAGCAGTCAGCACTTTTTGGCAATAAATCTCTAATAACCTTTTGCAAAGTCAAGTACCAAACTTTTCCCCTTTGTTTCATACAAAGAGGTGGCCTTCTTAGAATGCAGACCTCTTAAGTGCTAAATGAATAATGCTATAAAAGCAACACTCTATCAGATAGTCAACTTCCTTATATATTATACATCTGTATTAGTGACTTGCCTTTAAACCTCCGAGAATATCTTGAAGCATGAAAGTTCCCCTACAACTTCCGTAAACAGTGTGTTGTATATATTCTTTATATATTTTGAATATGAACCCCTTATCAGATATTATGATTTGAAAACATTTTCTCCCATTCCATAGGCTGTTTGCATTTTGTTGATTGTTTCTTTTGCTGTGCAGAAGCCTTCTAGTTTGATGTGGGCATACTTATATATTTTTGTCTTTGTTGTTTGTGCTTTTGATGTCATAACCAAAAAACTGTTGCCAAGACTAATGTCAAGGAGCTTTATCCCTAATGTTTTCTTCTAGGAGTTTTATAGTTTGTTCCAATATAAATATATTAAATGATATCAAATAAATAATAGCCATTCATCAAAAAGTCTATGTCAAAAAGCGGTTTTCGAGAAAATAGTTGCAAAAGGAGACCAGATTTTATTTGATCAATGGGGATTTCCAAAAAGCAACAAATAATATAGAGAAGGATGGTAAATTGTGAGTTATGTTATGAATTCCTGTTATCAGTATAAGGGGTTAAGTATATGATTAGCACTTGATGTGGGAATAAATAAGTAGCCATTGACTGGCTCTAAGAAATTGTGTCTGTCAAGTGTTTTCCTCCTTATTCAGTGAAAAAGGAGAGCTGATATTCCATAAGCAGTATCAGTATTTTTTCCTAAGAATCATTTAAGACAATGGCCTCATAAACTTCTTAGATTTCTTCTCCAGTATCCATCCCCAATCTAAACAGCCTAGGATAATTTTGCCACTTAGAAATCTATATCTAGACCTGTTTATTTATGAAGTAGCGACAGAATAACTGATAAATCTGAATATGTAAAATAGTGACTTCTAAGCTTTTAGTAGTTGTGGCAAACTCTGATGAGATGTCACCCCTTACAAGATGAATATAAGGTATGTCTTTGTTTTTAAAATGGTAAATCCATAAAATGAAATAGTCATAAAAATATCAAAAAAGGAGCTTGAAAATATTTGTGAGAAAATGAATGTTTAAAGACTATATGCACAGAATTTCATTTTTTGTAAAAATAATATAATCAATATGGGTGTATAACTGCAAAGGAAAAAAGTTACAAGGATATTATACCAAAATGTTAACAATGATTGTCTATCAGGATCATGTTACCATTTAAAGAAAAGGAAGAATGCATTTAGCATTAATAAATCATAGTTGCAAACTGCTAATATATACTAATTAGATGAGATGATCAATCTTTATCTACTGATTTTGTACATGCCACACATGCTTCATTTAATCCTCCAACAAATACTTATTGAACACCTATTATGTGCCAACCACGGGCACAGTGTGGGGAGAAAGTGAATGAAACAGGTATCATCTCTACCCTCTCAGACAGGACACTCAATCTCTAAGACCTCCGACATTGTTCAGGTAATTCTATCAGGATAAATGATGTGAAAGGGGGGTATGTCTGTGAATCCTGTGTAAATAATCAGAAATGTAAATCAAGAAGTTCAAGGACAGAACTGCTTTTTACAGCATTAAACAGTTTTAAATTTTTTTTTTTTTAATGTTTTCTTTATTGATGAGAGTCAGAGAGAGAGAGAGAGAGTCAGAGGCAGAGAGAGAAGCAGGCTCCCCGCCGAGCAGGGAGCCCGATGCGGGACTCGATCCCAGGACCCTGGGATCATGACCTGAGCCGAAGGCAGACGCTTAACCATCTGAGCCACCCAGGCGCCCAGCATTAAACAGTTTTAAAACTAAAAATAACCTAAATGTCCAATAATATGAAACTGGTTCAGTAATTTATACTATATCCATTAAGTCAAATATTATATAGAATCATATTTTTAGGGGTGCCTGGGTGGCTCAGTCGTTAAGCATCTGCCTTCGGCTCAGGGCATGATCCCAGGGTCCTGGGATCGAGCCCCGCATTGGGCTCCCTGCTCTGCGGGAAGCCTGCTTCTCCCTCTCCCACTCCCTCTGCTTGTGTTCCCTCTCTCACTGTGTCTCTCTGTCAAATAAATAAATTAAATCTTAAAAAAAAAATCATATTTTTAAAAGCTATGACAAGGCAAACTACTTATTAGGTATAGTTAATAATGAAAAACAAGTTTCCAAATAATATGTACAATATGATACCATTTCTATAAATATAAATAAATGTATACATATATATAAAAAATGTGTGTACATATAACATATACATATAGACTAGAAGGACCCCCCACAAAAATGACAAGAATTAATTCTTCTGTGATATTAGTCATTAAGGTTTATTTTCTCTATTTGTGGTTTTTGTGAGTTAGCAAAGTTTCTCCATTAAAAATGTTTTAATTTTGGGGTGCCTGGGTGGCTCAGTCGTTAAGGGTCTGCCTTCAGCTCAGGTCATGATCCCAGGGTCCTGGGATCGAGCCCCACATCAGGCTCTCTGCTCAGCGGGAAGCCTGCTTCTCCCTCTCCCACTCCCCCTGCTTGTGTTCCTTCTCTCGCTGTTGTCTCTCTGTCAAATAAATCTTAAAAAAAAAAGTTTTAATTTTGAAATTTGTAAAAGCTATTATCAGCCGATAGGCTGTGCCCAGAACAGGGCCTAGCACAGAGTAGTCCTTCAATACCGGTTTATAGAAGGAGAGCAAAAGTAAATTCATTCTAAGTGGAGATTGTACAGTCTGGCTATCTTCAAAGCACAAAGTCTGGAAGGATAAATAAAGCAAGTTAAAAAAAATTATTTCGGGGTGAAAATATAGATTAAAAACATGGGACAGATAGTTTAAAAACAGAAATAAATTTCAGATTCTTTTTTTCTTTTTACCTGAGAATGTGTCTCATTTTCTTGCAATTGTGTTTTTAGTGTCTCAAATTCTACGTTTAGCTTCTCCGTTATTTTCTTAAAGGCATTTCTGCGGGTTGTTAATACTGTTCTCTCCTGATGTAACTTCTAGATAGATCCAAATAGAAGTAAATAACAGACTTTAGCAAATATCTAGTAAGCCAATATAAATCATTTTTAACTTAAATAACTTCAATGATATTCTGGTAAATTCTACCAAGATTATAATTACTCTAAAACCTGTTTGTAAAAATATCTTTTGAGATATAATAAGCTAAATTAGTATTAACTGTATTAATAACTCTACTAAGGCTGCTATATATGTGTTCCTATCCAACCAAATTTACTTTAAATTAATGTAAATAGCAATGAAAAACCACTGATGAGTAAATCTTAAGGAGGGAAATTTCATAATTAAACCTGCATTTAACAAAGTTCATATTTGTTGAAATGCTCTTGCTTTTTCTTGCTTTGCCTTTTGTTTAAAACTTACATCTCTCTAAATTCCTCCTATGTAGGGCGCCTGGGTGGCTCAGTTTGTTAAGCGACTGCCTTCGGCTCAGGTCATGATCCTGGAGTCCGGGGAGCGAGTCCCGCATTGGGCTCCCTGCTCAGCGGGGAGTCTGCTTCTCCCTCTGACCCTCTTCCCTCTCATCCTCTCTATCTCTCATTCTCTCTCTCTCAAATAAATAAATAAAATCTTTAAAAAAAATAAATTCCTCCTATATAAACATTTTAGCTTATATATCAAATAATCAACTGCAAATAATAAATTCTATGAACTACATATATATTAAATTTGATCAAGAAAAAACAATTTGAATAATTCTGTAAGACTGTTACCATTTACCTTTTTCTTTTCTTCACCTGATGATTTTAAAGCTGGCAAATCATTATATGTCTCCAGGTCAGTTGTCATTTGCTTAATTTTGCTTTTCAGAGAATGTTGTTCCTCAGTCATCTTACTTTCCAGAAGTTCCATTTTCTGTAGATCCAACTGTAGACGTTGACTATCTGAAACACAAGAAAATTCAAGACCATAGTTAGTCAAAACTTTATTCCTTTCACAGAGAAATGCAATGCAACCATTAAAAATCATGTTTTACAAGAATATCTGCAAAAGAAACATGTTTCACTGCAACCAGTGAGACAATACAAAGGTAAATTAAGAAAAAAAAATATTCATCCTCCAGGTAACCAACATAACCTGATGTATATCAGCCATATTTATCTCCATGCTCATACAAACATTTAAGAATGCACATAGGTGTAAATTTTCCTTACTTAATAACATATTATGAGATAAAGGCCCATTATTTTTAATAGGGGCATGAAAGCAAATTATGAAATGTTATGTGTGTGTGTGTGTATATATATATACACATTTGAACAAAATTTTACAACTACAAATACAGTCAATTCTCATTACTTTGGTAGTTTTATTCTATAAAGTCACTGTAAATATTGAGTTAACAAATACTGAACTATTGCTCCTAGAGGGGATATAGGGTTAGGTTCCTGAGAGCCTCTGGTCATAGTATCTTCATCAACCAACTAACACATAACCTCGTTTTATGTGTATTTCTGTTTAAACACACCTTATTTAATATATATTTTTCATTCATTAACACTGAACTCAAGGCCAACTTTATGCCTGAATGAAGCTAATCTGTAAGGCACAATGCAGCCTTCTTGGGCTTAGGAACACAAGCCAACACTTCAGCAGTATGCTTGGGAGCCATTTTATATAGCAAAATCATGAAAAAAAAGTACAAAAATATGGGGAAAAAATGGCACTAAATATGTCACATAAAGGATACTTGCTAATAGTGTGAGGACTAAAACAAGAAGATAGTGTTGCTTTATTTGACCTCTGCTGGGAATGCATGTCAGGCAATTCACATTTTTGACTCTGCACATGTCCACAAATGATGGTGAAAGTGCTAAAAGTACTGATTTTGGGGTTACAAATTAATTATGGTGAGTAGGCAAATTCACAAATACAGAATCCATGAATAATGAGGACTGACTGTATAGATGTGTACGTGAAGGAGGGAGTGTGTGGGTGTTTCTCATACTTTGTTTTTAAAGTATGAAGCATCTACTATGTGCTAGGTGCTAAGAATATAATAGAAATCAACAAAAACATTGTTTTTGCTCAAAGAGCCATATTCTAGAGGTAGAACCAGTAAATATGCATTTACAATAAATTGGATAACTACTATAAAAATAGTAATACAGGGAGCCATGAGAGCATGTGGTACTGGTCAAGAGCGTTCTCTAAAGACATACCTTTTAACTGAGTAAGGCCTTAAGGATTAGGAATCAACCAAAGCAGGAAGAAAGTAAATGTGTCCCAGAGAACACAATCAACATGTGCAAAGTCTAGAGGTAAGAAAGTAAGAAAGCATGGTACATATGCACAAATAAGAGAAGTTCAGTCTGACTAGAACCCAAAGTTCAAAGTGGGAAGAATTTCAATTCATGAAGGGCTTTTTAAATGAAAATAGAGGGAGTTGGAACTTTATCCTAAGGGCTATGAAAAGTAATCGATGGATTCTAAATCAGAATGTGGCATAATTAAATTTTAGAAAGTTCACTCCGGTTTCAATGTGGGCAATTAATTGGAAAAGCATTAATTGGTACAGGAAGACCAGTTAAATGTTGATTCAGTGATCTACATAAGAAATCTTAGACTAGTGTAGGGGATTTTTTTCCCACTAAGCAATATTAAGTGCTTTCTGTGTGCCAGGCAAACTTCCAGGCATAGGGGATACAGCAATGAACAAAGCATATGAGAATCCCTATCCTTACAGAACCTATATTCCAGTGGAAGACAACTACATACATGAAATCTAAAGCTATCTCACATGGAAATAAATGAGGAAAAAAATGAAGGAGAGATGTAGAGGGACTCGAGAGATACTAGAGAAACTGACTGGATACAGTGGTTGAGCAAGAGGAGCCAGTGGAGAGTCCCATTTCCAACTTGAGTAAAGGAGTGGATGGTAAGAAAGGCAGAGGGAGGTATCAACTTTTGTTTGTAGGAGGGACTGAGATGAAGGGTTCATGCCAACTTAGGATGTGCTGTTCGAGTTACCTCAGAAACACCCAAATAGTAAACATGCCCACATGCCCATATATAGATATATGGGTCTGAAGCCCTGAGAGAAATTTGAAGATAGAGATTTTGAAATCATCAACATGGAGACAGCACCTGAAGCTATGGGAATGGGTGAAGTCATCAAGAGAAAAGGATTCATGACAGAACCTGTAAGAATAACAAATTTTTAAAGAATAAACTTATATGAAAGATCCCATAAAGGAGAATAAGAAATGACCAAAGAAATGAAAGAAAAATCAGAAACGATAGTGAAAAGACATTTCAAGAATAAAAGAGTGGTTTGTAATGCAGAATACTACTTAGAGATTTAAAACAAACAAACAAACAAAAAGACTGCAAAATACAACTTATACTGTCCAGAAAAACCTTGATGTATTTCCTGAGAAAAGATTTCACAGAAAAGAAAATGGGACCAAGAGGGAGAGGAAGCCTTTTAAAAATTTGGATGTGAAACTTCTGAAAGGGAGGGATGATAGCTGGGCAGAGAATACTTGGAAGAGGCTTTTTCTTTTTTTTCCAAGATGAAATATAAAAAAAAAAAAGACTGGAGAATATATTGGCAAATGACATATCTGCTAAAGGGTCAGTATCCAAAATAAATAAGGAACTGATACAACTCAACACCAAAAACCCTCAAGGAATCCAACTAAAAATGGGCAGAAGACATGAACAGACATTTCTCCAAAGAAGGCATACAGGTGGTCAACAGACACATGACAAGATACTCAACATCACTCACCATCAGAGAAATGCAAAAACTACAATGAGATATCACCTCACACCTGTTAGAGGTGTGGCTAAAATAAAAAACATAAGAAACAAGTGTTGGTGAGGATGTAGAGAAAAAAGAACCTTGTGCACTGTGGGTGGGAATGCAAACTGGTGCAGCCACTGTAGAAAACAGCCTTAAGCATCCTCAAAAAGTTGAAAATAGAACTACCCTATAATTCAGTAATCACACTATTGGGTATTCACCCCCCAAAATACAAAAACATTAATTCAAAGAGATACATGCATCCCTGTTTATTGCAGCATTATTTACAATAGCCAAATTATGTAATCAGCCCAAGTGTCCATAGGTAGATGAATGGATAAAGAAGAGGTGTGTGTGTGTGTGTATATATATATATATATATAGAGAGAGAGAGAGAGAGAGAGAGGGAGAGAGAGAGAGAGGTGTGTATACACACACACACACACACACACACACACACACACACACAATGGAATACTATCCAGCTATAAAAAAGAATGAAATCTTGCCATTTGCAACAACATGTATGCAGCTAGAGAGCATACTGCTAAGCAAAATCAGTCAGAGAAAGACAAATACAGTATGATTTCACTCATATGTGAAATTTAAGAAAGGAAACAAATGAGCAAAGGGGAAAAAAGAAGAGAAAGAGACAAACCAAGAAACAGACTCTTAACTATAGAGAACAAACTGATGGTTACCAGAGGGGAGGTGGGTAGGGGGATGGGTTAAATAGATGATGGAGATTAAAGAGTTTACTTACTATGATGAGCACTGAGTAATGTATAGAATTGCTGAATCACTATATTGCACACCTGAAACTAATATAACACTGTATATTAACTATACTGGAATTAAAATAAAAAGCTTAATAAAAAGAAAAGAAAAAAGACTGTAAAGAGAAATACCAAAATTTAATAATCATAAACTCTTGATAGCGAGATTGTATTTAAAATTTTCTTATTTATCCTTTTCCGTATCTCCCAAATCCTCTATAATGAATACAAATAACAATAAGAAAACAGTATTTAAAAAATATTCTGTTCTGATAGAATTATACAATATCTACCTTATCTCAGAGACTTCTTAGTGTTGTGGTTCTGACTTTATTTTTTAATTTACTTTTAAATTTTTTAAAAAGATTTTATTTACTTGAGAGAGAGAGAAAGAACAAGAGCACAGAGGGAGAAGGAGAAGTAGACTCCCTGCTGATGAGCAGAGAGCCCAACGCAGGGCTCAATCCCAGGACCTGGGATCACAACCCAAGCCTAAGGCAGATGCTTAACCAATGGAGCCACCCAGGTGTCTCAAAAAAGTTCTTTTTTAAAGTGAAAGAAAAGTAATGGAGGGAACCAATATTATTGAGTACCTGAAATGTGCCTGGCTTTATGTTATCTCTTCTACTTTTCTTAACAGCCTTAGGAGGTAAATGTTATATGATGAAACTGAAATTTAGAAAGGTAATTTTTTTTAAAGATTTTATTTATTTGACAGAGAGAGAGGGAGAGAGGCAGGCAGAGGGAGAGGGAGAAGCAGGCTCCCCGCTGAGCAGAGAGCCTGACGTTCGATCCCAGGACCCTGGGATCATAACCTGAGCTGAAGGCAGACACTTAACTGACTGAGCCACCCAGGAGCCCCATCAGAAAGGTCATTTGCCCAAGGTCACACAGCCAGTCAGGCTTTGGTGCTGAGTGATATTCTTTTCTTTTCTTTTTGCTGAGTGATATTATCATGTTTATGAAAGGTTCATTTTTAAAACAGCAAATGTTAATGATTCAGAAAGATGCCTCAATGAGGAACAGTGAGCTATGAGAAAGGAACAGTAACACTTGCTCAATTTTGCTATTCAGACTTCCCCAGGCATCATTCTTTGTTTTGCTTTTCTTACAGCTATCCAAGTAAAATGTGATTAGAGCAAACTAAAAAATGGATACTAAAATGGAGCTGAAATACATATATGTATCATGCACATCCAGATGAAGATATCTGAATTCAAACCTGCCTAAGCTAGTTTCCCCTCTCCCATGTTCCCAGGGCTAGGTATGACAATAATCCTAACATCCCAAACAGTTACTTGTTTGTATACAGAGGCATGTAGTGATATACATTTTCATCCTTGAACACTTTGCTTTCACTTTACCTCTATTTTAAAGTAGGGATATGAATAGCCTCAGAAAAATATGGTGATATTTCAGAGTATTAAAAGCCAAATGTGAACATCTTTCTTTTATTACTTAGAGATTTAGGGGTGAAAGATTTTTATAATAAAAATAACAAAGTTTAATCTTATAGTGGGATGTATTATTCCCTGTATATATGCATTATTTTTCTCTGGCATTTTTCATTGTTTTTTCTTTATGTTGCATTTTTGCAGTTTAACTATGATGGGCTTAGGTAAGGGATTTTTAATATCAATCATGTTTGGGGTTCAATGAGCGTCTTAGATCTGTAAAACTTGGTTTTTCATCAAATTTGGGAAATTTTCAGCCATTATTGTTTCTTCAACTATCTTTTCTCCCCTATTCTCTGTGCTTCCACTCCTTCTGGGACTCCAATTATATGTATGTCAGACTGCCTGAAACTGTCCCACAGATCATTTAGGTTCTGCTCATTTTTATTCCTTCTCCAGATTATATTATTTTTATTGATCCTCAAGTTCACTGACTCTTCACCTGGTTCTTTTTTGTAATTTTTATTTTTCTGTGGGATTCTCCATCTGTTCATCTGTTATGATTTTATTTTCCTTTAAATCCTTAAATATGTTTCTAAACACTTAAAGTCTTCTGTTAATTTCAACATCTGGATTATCTTAGGTTTAATGTTTATTAACTGCTTTTCCCCTTGACTCAATTTTCCTATAAATTTTTATAGTATAATTGACACTTTAAATGACCTGTTGTAGAGATTCTGGATTATATTGTGCTCCTTTGAAAAGTGTTGACTTACATTAAATGAGCAATAAACTTTGCTGAACTAAAACCCTAAACTTTTCTCCTTTGGAGTAGGCAGTATGTAAAATCTCTATACTCAGCTCTTTCAACTTCTAACTGCTGCTTTTTTCTAGACCTTCTAAAGTTTACCCAAATGCTTACATAGTTCACTGGTCAGATTAGGATCTGAATAGAGTTTATGTGTGGATTTTGGCACTTTGTTGCCCTCTTACCATGACGTCTCCCTCTATGTGGGGAGGGCATTAAGTTGGCTTCTTCATATAAAATTTAGCAAAATTTACTTGGAATTGAGTTTTATTATCTATACAGATTCTCTAATGGGAAAATCAAATACAAAGCTGCTATTAAACCTTCTTCTTCTACCTATGAAACCAGAGAGATTATGGATTAAAATATAGGTGGAAGGTAACATTACAGTAAAAATATCATGTTCAAAATTGAATGACTCTCTATGTATAACAATTATCATAGAGCATAAGCTATCAAATAGTTTTTTTAAGGCTTCAAAAGAGAGTGATTTAAGAAAGGAAGTTTTTCCCAACCAAATTGAAATTGGTATAATTAAACTTGAGCATTTCCTTTTGTCCCTTGAAGAGTCTTAAAATCCAACCATATTGACATATATGTTACAAAAAAACATATGGCTATATGGCCTTAAATGTTGTTGAGTGTGTTTTGTTTTGTTGGATTCATATCTCAACTAGGGTCGAAAACAATTAAAATGAAAATCAAAGTGCTAAATCAAAGTTACTGAGGCTTATGGTGTTTCAATGCTCCAAAAAGAAAATGTATGTAGCTTGTATATTTTGACTGTTCAGTGAAATGTTACTGAACTCTAACTGAAGTTTAATTTGAAGATCTATTAGGGACATACATTTAGGAGCTATACAAACTGCTTTTCCTAGAGAAAGGGAGAAGATGGTTGGTATAGGGTAAAGTTTATCTTCCTTTAACAGCAAGTCCCCTTGAAAAGCTACAAACTTCTCCAGGGGAAGAGACAGGAAGAGGATGCAGACTAGTTCCTTCTGATATGCTATGAAGTCGCACGGTTTACTAAGCAGTGTGTACACAGTAGCAAAGTCTCAGAAGGAACCACTTTGACACGGGGAAATGTTTCTGAAATATTCTGCCATCAGTGCATTTGTTTATTCCCTGGAGTTTCCTTTCCAAAAATATAAATAAAAACTACTGCTGACAGATTCCTTGCCTCTTTACTCATGCAATACACCAGTGTTTTGCAATCTCTTTTTTCCCCATTATTGTCCACCCCAAGGAGTCTTCTGTAGACTATTTTTTTCCTAATCACCACCCTCCCATGAAACTTGTACAGTGACCCTTTTGGGGGGCCACTAACCATTATATTCAAGATTTTTTACTCTCCCTCCAAGAAATAATTTTGTCCCTTTGGGAATAATATTGGCTCATTAAGAAACAGAGTACATGAAGAAAATCAACCCTACATAACCCCAATTTTCCTGATTTTAATTTTTAATTTAATTTTTAATTATATAGAAATTAATTTAATTTTTAATTATATAGAATTATATAAAGTCTATATAAATTCTATATGATTTCCAATTATAAATGCAAGAGCCAAAGGGAGGCAATTCACAAAGTGGGAATGTAAAATTCATTATCTCTGAAAGGTGAACAAGAATAGTATAGACTTTTTTTTTTTAAAAGATTTTATTTATTTATTTGACAGAGAGAGAGACAGCGAGGGAAGGAACACAAGCAGGGGGAGTGGGAGAGGGAGAAGCAGCCTCTCCCTTGAGCAGGGAGCCCGATGCGGGGCTCGATCCAGGACCCTGGGACCATGACCTGAGCCGAAGGCAGACGCTTAACAACTGAGCCACCCAGGCACCCCGAATAGTATAGACTTCTTATGGCGACTTCTAGATACAAGAAAATTTTGATGGGGGATGGTGTTAAGAGAGGGAAAATAATTTATATGCTTGGTTTAAATTAATACTTAAAAATAACTGAGTAAATGAAATTAATCGTAGGGGCCAGAAAATTCAAACCTTAATAAGGAAAATATTCAGTAAAACCCTTATCCTAGTAATAAACTCAAATAAAATTAAAGCTCGTTCTCATTCTTTTCAACCCTACATCACTGGAGAAAATATAATGACTAGTTTTTAAAAGGAAATGTAAACACAAAGTATAAAAGTATGAAAGGATCAAAGTCCTGATAATTGAATTCATTTCCTGGTATTGATATTTACTTTTTAAAAAATGTGTTTCTCAACAGTCATTATACAAAGACAGCTTAAAGGAGGCAAAAACTTTAAACTGAAATTGACTTTAGATAAATGAAAACCTTAAAACTACCATCTAAAACACAAAACAGATATTTCCTAGATGGAATAATTAAAGATAAAATTCTTTGGCTTATAGAAAGAAGAAAATAAAGATGTAAAAATACTCATATCTGAAAAGATCTCGAAGAGATATTTGCACACCCATGTTCACTAGAGCATGAATTACAATAATCGAGAGGTAAAAACAACCTAAATGTCATCAATGAATGAATAAAAAGTGTAATACATACATTCTATAGAACATTATTCAGCCTTAAAAAAAAGGAAATCCTGTCACATGTTACAACACTGATGAACCTCGAGGACATTATGATAAGTAAAATATCCATTCACAAAAAGACAAATATTGCATGATTCCACTTATAAGAGGTACTTAGAGTAGTTAAACTCATAGAAACAAAGTAGAATGTGGTTAGCAGAGGATGGAGATGAGAGGGAAATGGACAGTTGTTCAATGGGTAGAAGTTTCAGTTTTGCAAGATGAAAAAGTTCTAGACATCTGTTGCTCAACATTGTACTTACAGTTAATGGTTAAGATGATATATTTTATGTTATGTGTTTTTTATTACAATTTAAAAAATTCTGATAGTCAAACCAATAGTAGGTATAAATCAAATTCAGAACATAACTTCTCTAGTTTCTTAGCATATAAATTCAGATATACAAATAAAACTATAGCAAACAAACTAAATAAATCTTGGCAGATAAAATATACTTTATAAAATAACTATTGTCCACCCATATCATCAATCTAAATTCAACTGTATATTAATAACATTCAGCATACTTTTATAAGTCTATAATCCTTATATAAAACTCCCAGGTAACTGCATTTTAGAATGCAGAATTCTTCAGATTTTAGAAAAGTAATATAGCACATATATAACTCCCACAGCAGGGCTTAAGGCAGCATCCTGTCATCAAGTACATAACTATTTCTGCAGCAAAAATTATGAACAGTCACATTAGGTAGGATAATTAAAGACTATAAATAGCCTCATATCAGTTCAGGTCAGGTCAGGTTTTGCTGCCAGGAGCTTTTTAGATTTGGGAATTCCAGATAAATAAATATTGTGGATCCATTATTCCAATTCAAGAATCCCAACATTTTTAAGTTAGCAAATATTAATTCCTTTTTTTTTTTTTAAAGATCTTATTTATTTATTTGACAGAGAGAGACACAGTGAGAGAGGGAACACAAGCAGGGGGAGTGGGAGAGGGAGAAGCAGGCTTCCCACCGAGCAGGTGGGAATGATGCGGGGCTCGATCCCAGGACTCTGGGATCATGACCTGAGCCGAAGGCAGATGCTTAACGACTGAGCCACCCAGGTGCCCCAGCAAATATTAATTCTTTATTCCTCATAATTTCACTAACTGCCAGTGTAATTCCAGGTAGGAAAAAAAAACATGGCTAATTCAAAATCACCACACACCAGCATAAAAAAACACCCATAGTTAGAAACCATCAATTCAAGAACCAAAGATTCTATACAAATTTTGACTTTATCCTAAACTCTCTTTTTTCTTTTGAGTGTAGCTGACATACTACTCTTTCAGCTCTATTTTGTGTATTTGTTTTTAATCTCTATCTGCACTGTCCAAATGACAGCCATTAGCCACATTCGGCTTTTTAACATTTGACTATGTCTAGTCCCAAGTTGAGATGGGCTGTAACTGCAAAATCTCACTGATCATTTTTGTACTGATTACATGTTTAAACAATAATCTTTTGGATAAACTGATTAAATAAAAATATATTATTAAAATTCACCTGTCTGTTTACTTTTATAACCTACCTACTAGGAAATTTAAAATTATATATGTGGCTGGCATCACATTTCTGCTGTAAAGTGTTGCTCTGGTATCATGTCGGTTATAATGGCTGAAACTAATTATAATTAAAATATTCCTTCCTCGAGGATTCCTCTCCTAACTACCCAAGACTGGGGTGGATATGAACCCAATGTAATTCTATTGCTCCTTATCCTTCTATCATAGTACTGTTTCATTATATTTTAGTTGATTTTTGTCATTATTCCACCAAGCTGAAAGTTTCTTGAGGAAAGAGACTGGATTTTTTTTTTTTTAATCTCTGTGTACCTACGTTATAGCACAGGCATAGAGCAAGCATTCAGTAAATGTTAAAAATGAATCAGAATGTCCCAATGAAATACTATTAAGTTGATGTGAAAAGTCACACAAAATTCTGAGGCTATAAATGACTAGAGCAATAAGCAATCATAAATTATATTCTCAGCCTTTCAAAAATATCAACTAAAATGCCATTAAATTTTTAAAGTTTCAATTTGTGACAGAAAAAAACAGGATATTAAAATCTATGTTTTCTCACCTGAAGTCAAATTCCTAGCTGTACTTTGTGATTTCTGCATTTCCGTAGATTTAAAATTGAGATCATCCTGCATCATCTTCAGCTCTTGATTGGTGATAGAAGAGATCTGTTTCATACGATTTATATTCTGTATTTGTAGAGAAATAAAAATGGAAAAAATTCGACTGATTTGGTTCTCCAAGAAAACTCTTGGAAAACACTGCTAAACAGCTAGATGTTCTGAATCGGTATTCTTTTTTGAAATACATCATTTATCATGTATGTTTTATGTATGTTTAGAAAAATATAGTGAGATTAAAAGTCAGGTTTTTGCAATAAGGAGAGACTAAACTAAAGCTAATGTAAAAGAAACAATTCTGAATTTTATCTCACTGTAGAAGAAATTCAAATACACTCTTTTAAGAACTGCTTGGAGTCTTAAGACACATAGAATATTTAAAAAAGACTGCACATTTTTCCTTCTATTCCACCACTCATTAGTAGCTGCTCAATAAACACTTTTTTATGAATCAAGATATTCCTGGATAACCTATACTCTTGTAGGTTCTTAAAAGAAAAGAATCCCTTCTATTCATAATACAAATGACTGTGTAAAAATGTATCAACATTTTCCATTAGAACATCTAGATTTTGAAGTTTCTGTGCAAACGTTACTTCTCCAAGTTCAGATACGTTAACGATGGAAGAATATCATAATAATTACTCTGAATTGGGCCCTTACTTACTGCTAAAAATTGACATTATACATATCTCATCCTTTTCCCCTATCATCCATAGCTGAATTTTGCTAGAAATACACAAATTAATAGCTTAAAGAAATAAAATAATAAGCAAGGGAATTTAAAGGAAACAGATTAAATGAACAGATGCAATAGTGAACCACTGCATTTTCTGAGCTGTATTTGGAAAGGTTATCATAGTAAAAATAATGAGGATGCTAAGACAGGTACATGGTACTCACTCTACTACAGTGCTCCAAAAGTGCAACAATGCTGGCTTCTATCTGTGCCTTCCTTTCCAGTTCCTGATTCTTAGTTTCATCAAAAGTCTCAATAAAAGCTGCAGATTCAAAATATAATGAGAAGCTACTGTTAATGTAGTTAACACTATATAAGTTCTGATCTATAGATCTTAACAGTACTTTCTAGAAATTCAAAGCAAATTTTAAATTATCACTATGTAATCTTTTATTAACCCAAGGGTAATTAAATTACTCAATAAGAATATTTCTACATACTTTCAAGCTTTTAAAGCTTAATAGTTATGATCTTAATACAAATAAACTAAAGGCTAAAAATTCAGGCTCAGAAGTAACAGCTGATATTAAGGAGAACATAAAAAGTCTGTTTTTACAGATCTCCTTGATATATCTATAATTATTCATACTTACAATTAGCCACTAATTTTAATATGGAAAATAGTTGCTAATTACCTATTTCATCTGAAAATGAGTATTTTCTTTAAAATGTTGCATTAATCTCAACTAAGTAAATTAAATAATTTATTCACATTATAAATATTCTAAGAAATCTTCCTTTCTCTTGTCTAATATAGAATCAGTACATAATTTACTTTTTTATATTCTTAAGGCATTTCTATGGCTCTTTCAAAAATAAAAACTTACAGTTAAAATAACTTTACTGTTAGCAAGAAACAGCGAATTAATTTTCAGATGATTTTTGGTCCTTGCTGAGTTTTTTTTTTTTAAAGATTTTATTTATTTATTTGACAGAGAGAGGGAGAGAGACAGCGAGAGAGGGAACACAAGCAGGGGCAGAGGTAGAGGGAGAAGCAGGCTTCCTGTGGAGCAGGGAACCCAATGCAGGGCTCGATCCCAGGATCCCGGGATCACGACCTGAGCCGAAGGCAGACACTTAACGATTGAGCCACCCAGGCGCCCCAAGTACTTGCTGAGATTTTAAAGAAATCTTGGGATATTGTTAAATCAGAGTTGGCAATTACTACTTTATGGCATGCTTCTATGAAGGTAACAATTGACATTGGACCAATAAAACTTTACATTCTAGCAAAAATGATTATTAAAAAGGGAAACCAGTAAAAAAAAAAAAAAAGAAACCAGTAACAGATAATAAAGATCAATTTTTAAAAATTTATGAATGTACAATGCAATTAAGTTTAAGTAAAGCTCTACTTACAAAGTTAAGGTTTTTAAAAAAGTAAATGAGAAGCTGCAACAGAAGGCTACTAAAGCTACAGTCTGTAACAGAACCAAGTAACAAGATCTGAGGTAAAGGCTGATAAATAATGAGAGAAAGTATTATGAAAAGCTAAAAAAAAGGCAAAAGATACTAAAGATGAATACAGTGAAGCAGGAAAAAAAGAACATTCAACATTCAATCAGTAAGTGGTCTCTATACAAACAATAAATGTAAGTACTAGCTTTAGAATCTATCCCTAGCACAAAACTACTCATACATACACAAACGTACAAAATCTTTTTTTAAAATTCTCTACCCATTCCTAAATCATGCTAGATATTTATTAACTCTTCAAGGCAAATACTTTGAATGTCCACACTTCTGCATTTATTATTAGTCACTGTATCTGCCCAAAATGAAATCTCTGATTTGGTAAGCATGAACAGATATCTGAGAATATTTTCATATCAGTAAGGTCACTTACTGTCCATATTTTCCTCTCGTTTTTTTAGTTCCTTGTACTTCTGATTCATTTCGCCTATAAGAGATACAAAATATAACATCAATTTCAAAAACTCCAGACACAGTGCTCTAAATGTAAAATATTTCTTAGGTTTTTCAGTATACCAATAGTTACTGAATATTCGATATTTTCAATTCAGTGAAATTCTTTTAATTAACATACAATCTTTTAAAACAACTATGTATGTCTGTTTGATAATTCAGAAAAAACAATCTCCTGACTGGAAAAGACTAAATGCTTTCCAATGGTTCTCTATTTCAGTCCCAACTTGGACCCACTCAACCTGCACATGAACAATACTGGTGGTGGGAAACATAAGCTCCCCAAAAAGTTCATTCCCATCTTTGAACAACTCACAACAGCCGGCAAAATAGCAAAGTAACCTCCCTCACAGACCTTAAAGTCTACAAAGACTGAACAAGCAATTAGAATTGCTACCATATGAAAAAGGGTGCTGTAAGAGCACAAAGACAACTTATCTAGTTAAGGAATTTCCAGGAAATTTCTCTAAGGAAGTAATAGTTAAGCTAAATTATAAAGAACAAATGAATAGGAGTTACCTGGTTGAAACAGAGAAGAGGTTCAAAGTCAAAGCATTGCAAGTAGAGAAACCCGAAAGTGAGGATGAGTATGGCAGCACAAAGAACTGAAAGAGTGGTATGGCTGAGGCAGAGAATGTGAAGTGAAAAAGTGGCACAAAGAGGAGGCAAATGATGAGAGACCTTATAAGACACATATTATAAAAGTTTGGACTTCCACCTAAGGACAATGGTAAAACTATTGAAGAATTTTAAGCAGGGGAATAAAATGATCAATTTGCATTTCTGAAAAATATTTCTGGTTGAATGAATAAAAGGCAAGTAATACTGGAGGCAATATAACCAGTTAGGAGGTTGTCACAGTAATCCAGGCAAAAGATGAAGGTTTCTTGGAGTAGAGCAGTGGCAATTAGGATGGAAACTAGATTTTTCAATCCAGTCACTTAAGAGCCAGAGTAAATAGATTTTGTATAACTCTTGGGTTTCTGGCTTGGGCAACTGAAGACATGCTAGTATTATTAACTAAAAAGAGAAGCAAGTTTAGGAACAAGTTGCTTACAACAGGTTTGGACATGTTGCATTTAATATATGTGGAAGACATGTTTAAAAGGGCAAAAATCCGGGGTGGCTGAGTGGCTCAGATGGTTAAGCGTCTGCCTTCGGCTCGGGTCATGATCCCTGGGATCGAGCTCCTCATCGGGCTCCCTGCTCAGTGTGGAGCCTGCTTCTCCCTCTGCCTCTCTCTCTCTCTCTCTCTCTCTCTGACTCTCATGAATATATAAATAAAACATTTTAAAAATAAAAAAAAAAATAAAAGGGCAAAAATCCAAGACCCTGACAAATGGATGAAGCTGGACACTTTAGCAGCATAAAGGGGCCATTAACAGAGGTAGATCATGATTATTTTATAACAAACGGATTTTCCGTGTAACAAAAACTGAGTTTTGGAAGGACACCACTATTCCCCTAGACTAGTGAGACCCTGTGTTCTCAGGGTCCCAGGTAGAGAAAGCAGAATAAATTTACACTTGCAACAACCTGTAATTTCTTTATCTAAGTCAGTCAATTTTTAGGATTCTGGAAAAACTAATTAAGATGATGCCCAGTAAGGATGGCGAGAATAACAGACTTGAGATTCCTAAGGTGGTTCCTGATAAGAAGCTGGCACATTTAGAACTTTAAGGGTTCAAAAAAAAAATCAGGGGAGCCAAAAGTTACAGTGCAGAGGTTAAAATGCAACGGTCAGCCTGTGTTCTGTATAAACTCCTACGCAGTGTTTTCAAGTACTGGCTAAAGTTAGGAAGTAGAGGAAGACTGTTGGGTTAGAGCCTCGAATTACATGGAGGCATGGACTTTGTTATTAATAACAAATTTGTATATGATTAAGTTTTTTCAAAAATAGATTATAGACAAATTAAAATTATGTCACCATTCACACTCACTTTATGGCAATAATTTTTGAGCGGGAAACAAAGACTTAGGGCTGGAATACCCTCCATAGGAGGGTAATATGCATGGAAATGTTATACAACGTATGTGAAGTAGCAGAAAAGCTAGTTTCTGCTGAACCTGCCACATCCTAGGTTTCTAAGAACGTCCTGGTTGTCTGAGAAGTCCCACTCTTCAGAGATTGGTTAGGCATTAAGGGATTAGGAGGAAGGTCTGCATCCTAGGCTTTATAAAAATTTAACTACCATCTTATCTTTCTTCTTACAAACTTAAAAGAATCTCCTATACGTGCTTTTTAAAATTCCTCATCTTGCTATCAGACCTCAAGATACTGTAATGAGGCTTCTCCTTCTGCCATCCCAATGAAATTTCTCTCAGTAAGACTGACTCCTTAATTATCAAATCCAAGGGGCAGTTCCCAGTTTTTATTTCACCCCACAATATCTGACACTATTGATACATTCTTCCTTCTTTTCAAATCTTTTCCTTATGTATTTTTGTTGTTGGGGTGGGAACTTCTTTGGTTTTTCTTACTCTCAGATCACTCCTTATGTCTTCTCTTCATGGCTTTCCCTTTCTTCTACATTTAAATTCTGGTTTCTGCTTTTAGTTGACTTCTAATACTACATTACACCCAGAAAAATCCACTCATTCTTGTGGTTTAAGAACTCTTAAATTTGACCTTTTCCCTAATTTTCTGATTATTTTATCCAACTGCTTACTAGATACATTCATATGGGTATCTTTCAGGACATTCTAACAGTATATTCATAATTAAACTCATCAGTCTTCCCTTACAAAGTATGCACCTCTCCGTATTCCCTATTATATTTGGAAGTCCTTGGTCACACACTTATCATCCAAGTCAGAAACCTGGGAGAATATTCTTTTCTTCTCTTCTCAAATCCATGTTCTTAATTGTCATCAGACTGAGCTAGAAGACATATCTGGTCAATGTCTCCAGCTACACAGCTGGCCAGCTGGATTAGATAGGACAGAGATCCCATATATCTTAGTAGATTCCCAAGCTTCATAAAACCTCTTCCTGTATCACTGTTGCTAAGAGGAAAAGAGATCAGGGAACTAGTGAACTCCTCCAGTTTGCGATTTCTCAGTTGGAGGATTCATATCTGAGTGGCCCATGAGAAGCAATGTACAGATGTGGACAGTCCTAAGATAAGGTAAAATACAGGAGTTATTACCAAATCTATTCTTAGATTTACTCTCATAGGAGAGGACAAGATCATATATTGGGGATGCTAATCAGTATGTCACACTGGAGGTGCAAAAGCAGGCAAGTAAAAGGGTCTAAAGTAGTAAGATTCAGGAGACCAAAGGAGAAGGAAGAGGGCACATTGATAAAATAAGGGTTATTTTAGAGCTGTCCTCAAATTCTTAACATTTGATCTAATTATAGTTCTACATAATTTATTTATTCCAAATTTACTGAATGCCTGCTATGTGCCAGATACTGTAGCAGGTGCTGGGGAAATCAAAATGAACAAGATAGTTACAACTCTATCCTAGAAGAGCTTACAAATTATTAGATGTACAAAACCAAAAGTTACAATGGAACATAAGTGCTCTAAATGAGGTATGTATGAAATCCAAAAATAAGCAGATAGGTGAAAGACTTCAGCAGGTTCTTATATAGAGAAAATATTGTACCAGCAAGGCACTCTAACAGGTAATGTAGGAATTACAGAGATGAAGAAGACCTTTGCCTTCAAGACATTTATACTCTACCAATACAAGTACCCCAAAATTATAAACTATAAATTCAGGCTTTTTTCCCTCATGTGGAGGAAAAAATAAATGGGTATGGACTATTACAAAAGACTTGGAAACCTGTAGAGAGGGTATCATTGTTTTCTGAGGCTCTCTGCCATAGAAAGCTAGTGGAGTAAGGGAGATATGCTTTTCTTGCACTACCAAGGGACTGAGTAGCACCACAGCCTCCTTTGTCCTCACTGCCAGTTCATCTGACTCTTTTCCACCATCCAATGTTCCCTTGATTCTAGGCTTACAGAGCTATCTTGACTTTTATATTCTGAGAAGTAGTTCTGACCCTGGAGAAGGTCTGAGTACCATTTCCCCCCCATCTTCTATCTTGATTAATATATAAAAAGCCGTATGCTAATGACTCTTCTGGCCTCAAGCTCCCCAAATTGGCAGGCCTACTGATTTTGGAGGTGAAAGAGCAGCAAAAAGAAAATAAAATTAGAGAAGGGGGCCAAGAATAAAACCCCAAAGGACTTCTGCATATCCAAATTCTTCCTATGTAGCACTTGGGGTCCTTCTGAGGCAAGCTAAGTCTCCCCAGTGCCTTTGAGTGTTCGATACTTTTGAATGTTCCTTATGTGACATGGTTTTAGTCTCTACCATTCTGCTCATTCTACTCTTAGTGAGTTCCAGTTTTTTTTTTTTTTTAATCCCTTTTAAAGTATAATGCCAAGGGGTGCCTCAGTCAGTTAAGCGTCCAACTCTTGATTTCAGCTCAGGTCATCTCAGGGCCATGAGACTGGGCTCTGTGCTGGGCGTAGAGCCTACTTAAGATTTTCTCCCTCTGTCCCCTACAAGAAAGGAGAGGAGAGGAGAGGGGAGGGGAGGGGAGGGGAGGAGAGGGAAAGGAAAGGAAAGAATAATGCCAAGAAATTTAGGATTCGAAACTATCACTTCCCACAGTCTACATATTCATCTTTCTGTTAATGCAACCTAGGATTTCAGCTGTTTTGGAGGCTATAACACATTAATTCATACTGAGTTATTGTTTAAATCTCCGCTAACATTTTCACATATTTTAGTAAGCCAGGACACTTTCTCTTCCCCTTTCCTACTTCGATTTTAATCACTTTGGGGTTCCTATTAAATTCTATCTTTTTATATTCAGTTTCTCTCTCCAACCTACTTTTCACCTGTCATTAGAGCAGTAAGTAGTAATCAAGTATATCAAACTGGTATGCTAAAATGAGTCCATATAAGTTTAATGTTTTAAGCTAACTTTTGGCTTCAGGCTTCATCCAACTTATCAACCATACATTCTCTGCAAAATGTTTTAAATTTTGGCAGGCAAGTTTCTTTACAGCTATGTAGACCAAGTCTGATAATACTATTTCTACACACTGGAGGCACTTTAAAAATATATAATAAAAATTCTCTAAATATGTAAAAGTTGAAATTATTGCTAAAAGCCTCACCATATAAAGAAAAGAAAAAGGATCATGAAGACATTTGTTTTAACAGAGTAATGTCAATAAAACTGGATGGTATAATAAGTAGTCCATGGAATATATTAAACACAATGTAACTTCTTAATTATTTCCTAAAGCAGTGGTTATAAACTTTAGCAGAATCAAAAGGAGGGGCTGCTGAAACACAAATTGCTAAACCCTATCCCTACATTTCAGACTCAGTAGCTCTGAGGTGGAGCCTGAGATTTTGTTACAGATGGTGCTCACGTACCTGATCTGGAAATAATAGCATCATTCTAATGAAAAATACAAAATGTAGTTTAACCAATCTTCAACTTGAACAATAAGAAATGATTCATTCTTCTTCATTGAATGTATATTGAATCTCTATAGAATGGCAATGTATAAATGCCATTTGACATCTCAGATACCAGAATATAAACCAGCTGGAAACTGAATCGATTATTTTATATATCCTGGGGAAAATACTTTCCAAAATATGTTTTGGGAATATCTCCAGGAAAGTTATTCAAGTTTCAGGTTATAAATTAATAGCATTAATAATAACAGCTAATAACACTATATGCACTATGATAATGGTTTGCTATTCTCAGTCTCACACATACACACACATACAAAACCCCATTCACCTAATCTGCACAGTGACCCTAAGTAGTAGGAAGGTACTGTTATCATCTCCATTTTAAAAATGAAAGAACTAGGGGCGCCTCAGTGGCTCAGTCAGTTGAGCAGCTGGCTGATTTTGGCTCAGGTCACGATCTCAGGGTCATGTGTTTGAACCCCAAGTCCAGCTCCATGCTGAGCATGGAGCCTACATGAGATTCTTTCTCTCCCTCTGCCCCTCCCCTAACTCACACATGTGCTCTCTCTAATAAATAAATAAATCTTTAAAAAAATAAAAATGAAGAAACTAAAAAAGTAATAGAAAATAAGAATGAAGACACTAAGGTATTAAAAAGTCAAACAGTATTCCAAGATCAGCCAGTAAAATAGCACAGCTCAGATTTGAATCTAGTTGTTCTGGTTGGAGAACCTGTGCTCTTAAATAAAACTATCCTGTCCTTATAAATTCCATATTACCTGACATACGCAAAGAATGAAAACTGCTCAACTAGGCCATGGAACCCTGAGTATGAAAAAGTATTCTAGAGACAAACCAAGGAAAAATGTTTTTGTATTTTTATTACTCTTCAAAGCAGCATATAAATTATGGAGTAAATTACAATGACTTTATACAAAGTTTAGGACAGTAATACAATGATCCTATAGCACTTCACATGTATTTCGGGTCATGATACATATTTATCACATTGTAGCAGTTAGATATCTAGACGTCTGATACACCATACCAACAATCACTATTTGGTTTTACAATCTAATCCATCCTTGGAAAGATACTGTACTCTAAAAATGAAGGAATAATTTGTAGTGAGTAACAATGCCCCAAAATTTTTCTTGAGAGGTAAGTGCTTAAAAATAAAAGATACTTTTTTAAAAATGTGACTGTACTTTTTCAACTGTGGTCAAGCCTGGTCCGTCTAAGTAGACAGCCAGAAAATTAGCCCCACCTTGTGGATCATAGTAGTACTACAAATGCAGGCCTTAAGGAACAGTGAACTGTTAAAAGTGTGTATTCTCTGACCTCTTACCTCTGAAACAAATAGTACATTATATGTTAGTTGAATTTAAATTAAAAAAAAAAACCAAAGTGTATATTCTTTTGACTGACAAAAACTAAGAAATTTATAAATAACATTGGCGAGGAAGCACTTTCACATACTGCTGTTGGTTGTATAAAATGGCACGACTTTTTCTGGAAGAAATTAGCAAAAATAATAAAAATTGTAAACATAAGTAACAGTCTACTCATAATTTCACTTCTAGAAATTTATCCTATAGAAATATGCAAGTTAAAAAACATGTATGGAACAAGGTTATTTACTGCAGCATTATTCTTGGTAGTGAAAAATTAGAAACCACCTAAATATCAATGTGGATACAGTGAATACTATTTAACCATAACAATAACAAAGATGATAATGGCAACTAACAGCTGTTGGGAGTAATAAATATGTGCCAGGCACCATTCTTGGTCTGGCTTTAAAACCCTGACACTGACCACTATTTCTAAAATGGAAGTATACACCCTCAAATGGAAAAATGTACATTAAATATAGTTAAATGAAAGACTCAACCTCAGAGGAATTATATATTATTCCATCTTAAAATACATATGCTTACATATGAACAGAAAAAGTCTAAAATGCTATAAACATCAAATTGTAAATAATTTAAAAGACTGGGATGACTCTAAAGACTGGGATGACTATGAGGAGAAAGGAGATGACTTTTCAGACACTTTTGTATTGCTTGAATTTTTCACATTGAGTACATACCACATTTTTATATTAAAGGCACACAATTTTAAAAAATAAATTAACTGGAGTCTTTAGTTTAAGGGAAAAATTTTTTTTAAAGATTTTATTTATTTATTGAGAGAGAGAGAGAGAACGCAGAGGGAGAAGCAGACTCCCTGCTGAGCAGGGAGCCCAATGTGGGGCTCAATCCCAGGACCCTGGGATCATGACCTGAGCCGAAGGCAGATGCTTAATCGACTGAGCCAACCAGGCGCCCTGGAAAAATTTTTTTAAAACAGGAAGGGATAACCTCCTACATACTAAGGTTAATTGCACAGTTAATGAAAGCATGAGAATGGTCATACACACACACACGCACCCACGCATACACACATCCCCCATAAAATGAAGCATATTCAGGTGATTAAAACTAGAAATTCTGGGGGCACCTGGGTGGCTCAGTCATTAAGTGTCTGCCGTCGGCTCAGGTCATGATCTCAGAGTCCTGGAATTGAGCCCTGCATCAGGCTCCCCGCTCAGCGGGAAGCCTGCTTCTCCCTCTCCCACTCCCCCTGCTTGTGTTCCCTTTCTCGCTGTCTCTCTTTCTCTGTCAAATAAATAAAAAAATAAAATCTTTTAAAAAAACTCTAGAAATTCTAAGTAAAGTTTATAAAACTTATAAAACTGGTAATTTCTTTTTTTTAAGATTTTATTTATTTATTTGAGAGAGAGAGAATGAGAGAGAGCACGAGAGGAAAGAGGGTCAGAGGGAGAAGCAGAATCCCTCCCGAGCAGGGAGCCCGATGCGGGACTCGATCCTAGGACTCCAGGATCATGACCTGAGCCGAAGGCAGTCGCTTAACCAACTGAGCCACCCAGGCGCCCTAAAACTGGTAATTTCTTGATAAAGATGGCAAATTGAATATGCACAGTTAATTCTAACCCTCTCCTAAACTCAACTAAAACTACAGTAAAAAGAATTTTTAAAGGTAAAACTCCCAGCAATAAGGAAAATTAAAAAAGAAAATAATAGAAATAAAATTTCAAAAGCTGTAAGCAGATAGACAAGTGGCAACTAACTAAGCAGACTAGAGAAAGCCTAAACCTAAGCCAACATTGGGTAAAGCTGAGAACCAACCCAATTTCAAAAGGTTTTGGAATTTTGCATAGAAGACTGATCACTTATTTTGTGCTCCCACTCCGTGAAAGGTTTTGTCATGTTTTAAAACAGTAACACTCTTCTTTTTAGAATTTAATGTAATATAGTGAGGACTAAAGTAAAGATCTGATTTAAGTGGACTAAGAAACATTACCTACTTTGAGGAAGCTTCAATATGAGATATATAAACTCTAAAGTATTAATTTCTGGTGAGAATAAAAAATTTCTAAGTCAACAGTTACAAAAACAAATTACTCGGCTACATGTCAGAAGTAAACCTTGAGGTAAAAGGATCCTTATTTGAAAGGATATCCTGTGTTAAATGAGAATACAGGCTACTATTATCTATTTTTTGTTTTTTTCCTTTACCCAGAACAATAGTGCTTTTTCCATTACTCTTTTTCATTCAGAAGCAATATTTTTTCAAGTTTTTATTTAAATTCCAGTTAGCATACATTGTAATATTAGTTTCAGGTATACAATCTGGTGATTCATCACTTACATACAACACCCAGTGCTCATCTGAACAAGTCAACTCCTTAATATCCATCACCCATTTAATACATCTCCCCATCCACCTTGCCTCCAGGAAACCTCTGTTTATTCTCTATAGTTAAGAGTCTGTTTTCTAGTTTGCGTCTCTCTTTTTTTCCCCTCTAGGTTCATCTGTTTTAGTTCTTAAATTCCACATATGAGTGAAATCATAGTGTTTCTCTTTTTCTGAGGGACTTATTTCACTTAGCATAATACTATCTAGTTTCATCCACGTCATTACAAATGGTAAGATTTCATTCATTTTTATGGCTGAGTAATATTCCATTGTGTATAAATATACCACATTTTCTTTATCCATTCATCAGCTGATGGACATTTGGGCTCTTTCCATAATTTGCCTATTGTTGATAATGCTGCTATAAACATTGGGGTTCAAGTGCCTCTCTGAATCAGTGTTTTGGTATCCTTTGGGTAAATATCTAGTAGTGCAAATGCTGGATCATAGGGTAGTTCTATTTTTAACTTTCTAAGGAACCTCCATACTGTTTTTCAGAGTGGCTGCACCAGTTTGCATTCCCACCAACAGTGCAAGTAGGTTCCCCTTTCTCTGCGTCTTTGCCAATCTGTTATTTCCTGTGTTGTTAATTTTAGCCATTCTGACAGGTGTGGGTGGTAGCTCATTGTAGTTTTGATATGTACTTCCCTGATGAGTGATGTTGAGCGTCTTTCCATGTGTCTGTTAGCCAGCTTTATATCTTCTTTGGAAAAATGTCTATTCATTTCTTAACTGGAATATTTGTTTTGGGGGGTATTGAGTTGATTAAGTTCTTTATAGATTTTGGATACTAATCCTTATCAGACACATCATTTGCAAATATCTTCTCCCATTCTGAAGGCTGCCTTTTATTTTGTTGATTATTTCCTTCGCTGTGCAGAAGCTTTTTTTCTTGATGGAAGTCCCAATAGTTCATTTTTGCATTTGTTTCCCTTGCCTCAGGAGACATATCTCGTAAGAAGTTACTACACAACAGCCAAACTGTGCAAAGAGCCAAGATGTCCATTGACAGATGAATGGATAAAAAAGATGGGGTACACACACACACACACACACACACACACACACACACACACACACACACAGTGGAATATTATGCAGCCATCAAAAGGAATGAAATCTTGTCATTTGCAATGACATGGATGGAACTGGAGGGTATTATGTGGAGCGAAATAAGTCAATCAGAGAAAGACATGTATCATATGACCTCACTGATATGAAGAATTCTTAATTTCAGGAAACAAACTGAGGGTTGCTGGAGTGGTGGGGGGTGGGAGGGATGGGGTGGCTGGGTGATAGACACTGGGGAGGGTATGTGCTATGGTGAGCGCTGTGAATTATGTAAGACTGTTGAATCACAGACCTGTACCTCTGAAACAAATAATATATTATGTTAAAAACAACAACAAAAAAGAAGATAGCAGGAGGGGAAAAATGAAGGGGGGGATGTGTCTGTTAGCCATTTGTATGTCTTCTTCAGTGTCTTTTCATATCTTCTGCCCATTTTTTGACTTGATTATTTGTTTTTTGGGTGTTGAGTTTGAGAAGTTCTTTAGAGATCTTGGATACCAGCCCTTTATCTGTAGTGTCATTTGCAAATATCTTCTCCCATTCTGTGGGTTGCCTCTTTGTTTTGTTGACTGTTTCCTTTGTTGTGCAGAAGCTCTTTATCTTGATGAAGTCCCAAAAGTTCATTTTTGCTTTTGTTTCACTAGCTTTTGGAGATGTATCATCATAGCCATCAGGGAAATTCAAATTAAAACCACACTGAGATACCACCTTACACCAGTTAGAATGGCAAAAATGGACAGGGAAAGAAACAAATGTTGGAGAGGTTGTGGAGAAAGGGGAACCCTCTTACACTGTTGGTAGGAATGCAAGTTGGTACAGCCACTTTGGAAAACAGTGTGGAGGTTCCTCAAAAATTTTAAAATAGAGCTACCCTATGACCCAGCAATTGCACTCCGGGGTATTTATCCCAAAGACACAGATGTAGTGAAAAGAAGGGCCATATGCACCCTAATGTTCATAGCAGCAATGTCCACAATAGCCAAACTGTGGAAAGAGCCGAGATGCCCTTCAACAGAGGAATGGATAAAGAAGATGTGGTCCATATATACAATGGAATATTACTCAGCCACCAGAAAGGATGAATACCCAACTTTTACATCAACATGAATGGGACTGGAAGAGATGATGCTAAGTGAAATAAGCCAAGCAGAGAAAGTCAATTACCATATGGTTTCACTTATTTGTGGATCATAAGGAATAGCAGGGAGGACATTAGGAGAAGGAAGGGAAAAATGGAGGGAGAGATGAACCATGAGTGACTATGGACTCTGAGAAACAAACAGGGTTTTAGAGGGAAGGGGGGAGTGGGGATTGGTTAGCCCAGTGATGGGTATTAAGGTGGCGACGTACTGCATGGAGCACTGGATGTTATACGAAAACAATGGATCATGGATCACCACATCAAAAACTAATGATGTATTGTATGGTGACTAACATAATTTTAAAAAAATGAAGGGGGTAAATCGGAGGGGGAGATGAACCATTAGAGACTATGGACTCTGAAAAACAAACTGAGGGTTCTAGAGGGGAGGGGGGTGGGGGGATGGGTTAGCCCGGTGATGCTTATTAAAGAGGGCATGTACTGCATGGAGCACTGGGTCTTATACGAAAACAATGAATCATGGAACACTACATCAAAAACTAATGATGTAATGTATGGTGATTAACATAATAATAATAATAATAAAAAAAAGAAGTTACTATAGCCAATGTCCAAGAGGTTACCGCCTGTGTTCTCTAGGATTTTGATAGTTTCCTGTCTCACACTTAGGTCTTTCATCCATTTTGAATTTATTTTTGTGTATGGTGTAAGAAAGCGGTCCAGTTTTCCCAACACCATTTGAAGAGACTGTCTTTTTCCCATTGAGTCTTTCCGGCTTTGTTGGATTAGTTGATCATATAGTTGTGGGTCCATTTCTGGGTTCTCTGTTCTGTTCCACTGATCTATGTGTCTGTTTTTCTGCCAGTACCACACTGTCTTGATCACTACAGCTTTGTAATATCACTTGAAGTCCAGAACTGTGATGCCTCAAGCTTTGCTTTTCTTTTTCAAGATTGCTTTGGCTATCTAGGGTCTTTTCTGGTTCCATATATATTTTAGGATTGTTTATTCTAACTGAAAAATGCTGGTGGTATTTTGATCGGGATTGCATTAAATGTGTAGATTGCTTTGGGTAGTATAGACACTTTAACAATATTTGTTCTTCCTATCCATGAGCATGGAATGTTTTTCCATTTCTTTGTGTCACCTTCAATTTCTTTCCTATGTGTGTTATAGTTTTCAGAGTACAGATTTCCTACCTCTTTGGTTAGGTTTATTCCTAGGTATCTTATGGTTTTTGGTGCAATTGTAAATGGGAGCGATTCCTTGATTCATCCTTTCTGCTGCTTCATTATTGGTGTATAGAAATGCAACAGATTTCTGTACACTGATATTGCATCTTGTGACTTTACTAAATTCGTTTTAGTTCAGGAAACTATCAAAATCCTAGAGGAGAACACAGGCAGTAACCTCTTGGACATTGGCCATAGTAACTTCTTTTATTATTATTATTATTATTATTATTATTATGTTACGTTAATCACCATACAATTCAGTTCTAGCAATTTTTTTTGGTGGAGTCTTTTGGGCTTTTTTGGTTGTTTTTTTAAGATTTTGTTTTTTTTTAAGTAATCTCTACATCCAACGTGGGGCTCAAACTCACAACCCCAAGATCAAAAGGCCTATGCTCTTCTGACTGAGCCAGCCAGGCGCCCCTTTTGGGTTTTCTATATAAAGTATCATGTCATCTTCCTTGCCGATTTGGATGCCTTTTATTTGTCTGATTGCTGAGGCTAGGACTTCCAGTACTATGTTAAATAACAACGGTGAGAGTGGATATCCCTGTCTTGTTCTGACTGTAGAGGAAAAGCTCTCAGTTTTTCCCCATTGAGGGTGATATTAGTTGTCGATCTTTCATATATATGGCTTTTAGGATGCTGAGGTATCTTCCCTCTATCTCTCCTTTGTTGAGAACTTTTATTAAGAATGGATGCTGTACTTTGTCAAATGCTGCTTCTGCGTCTATTGAGAGGATCATGTTTCTTTTCTTTTATTAATGTGGGGTATATCATGTTGATGGATTTGCAAATATTGAACCACCCTTGCAACCCAGGAATAAATTCCACTTGATCATGGTGAATGATTCTTTTAATGTACTGTGGGATTTGATTTGCTAGTATTTTGTTGAGAATTTTTGCATCCATGTTCATCAGGGATATTGGCCTGTAGTTCTGTTTTTTAGTGGAGTCTTTGGTTTTGAAATCAGGGTAATGCTGGCCTCATAGAATGAGTTTGGATTCCACTTCTGTTTTTTGGAATAGTTTGAAAAGAATAGGTTAAATTAACTCTTCTTTAAATGTTTGGTAGAATTCCCCTGGGAAGCCATCTGGTCCTGGGACTTTTGTTTTGTTCAGAGATTTTTTGATTACTGCTTCAGTTTCTTTGCTGATTATGGGTCTCTTCAAGTTCTCTATTTCTTCCTGTTTCAGGTTTGGTAGTTTATATGTTTCTAGGAATTTATCAATTTCTTCCAGATTGCCCAATTTGTTAGCATATAATTTTTCATAATGTTCTCTTTTGTTTGCATTTCTGTGGTGTTGGTTATTTCTCCTCTCTCATTTGTGATTTTATTTATTTGGGTCCTTTCTCTTTTCTTTTTGGTAAGAGTGACTAGGGGGTTATCAATTTTATTAATTCCTTCAAAGAACCAGCTCCTGGTTTCATTGATCTGTTCTACTGATTTTTTGTTTCTTTTTTAAAGATTTTATTTGAGAGAGGGAGCATAGAGGGAGAGTGAAAAGGAGAAGCAGACTCCCTGCTATGCAGGGAGCCCGACACAGTGCTTGATCCCAGGACACTGGGATCATGACTTGAGCCGAAGGCAGATGCTTAATTGACTGAGCCACCCAGGTGCCTCCTAGTTTTTTTGTTTCTGTATCATTTATTTCTACTCTAATCTTTATTATTTCCCTTCTTCTGCTGGCTTTAGGCAGAAGCAATATTTAAAAAGCAACAATTAAGCAAATATTTAATGGCTGGCATTTAGCTGAGAAAGGAGAAATCTGGATGGGTTCTGCCTTTTCTGAAAAGTAGTATGGCATTTGCCAATAATGTTCTGCTTTAGCAATGATGTAGTTTATACCCAAATTCTGACCACTTTAGTAACTTTCAATAGAACATTTCATAGAACATTGCTTCTAGTTAGCATAAATGATAGTAACAATTACTTACAGGACAGTATATGTATTTCAATCTAAATATGTTTAGAACCCATATAAAAAAATTACCTCATCCATCACCAAGGTAAAACTACTATCTGGGTGAAGTCTAGAAAATATTTAAGATGATAAAATTAAATCCCTTAGCAGTTTGAAAAGAGAAATACTATTTTATTATATTGAAATTTTTGCAAGGAGATTATTATTTTTTTCAGTCACTTAACAAAGAAAAAGTAAAGATTTTAGATCAAAGAAGCCTATCTAGAATTGGTCAAAAGTCCAAGGGTATTATGAGGATAACTCAGCAACTGCACAATGAAGATTTTCATAGAATAGCCAAATAACTGTTCACTGAATTTACTTAGTTAGCTTTGAGACACAGTTACCCAATGTAACTTTTGGCAAATTAAAACTTTAGAGACTTGCCAAAATGAATAAATATAATGCACTTAAGAAAGATACTGGACTACACAGAAGCAGAAAACACAACTGTACCTGGCCTAGTATATCCAAGGATGCCTTTGGATTTAAAATGAATTATGCAAAACTGAAAGGATGAAGCAACTACTAACAAAGTGAGACATATACAAACATCATTTATAGTTTATATGTTATCTTAACCAGAACCCCTACAAGGCAAAAGGTGGCCTTAGGTTGGATCATACAAAAGTACCATAAATAGCAGAAGGTAAGGTAGCATCTATAAAATTAGTAAAATGGGCCAGAGGGAATAAAGCCTGAGGCAGGAAAAAACATGAAAGTCAAAATATCTTGATTATCCTCCACATCTTAAGGAGTGGATTATCTACAATCTTGTGTCAAGGAACTGCTGAGAATGCAGATGTAGGTGAGAACCCACCACTTTACTAGAAATCATGAATCCAAGGTAGAAATCCTCTAGAAAATAATAAAACCGTTGTTAACCAATCCAACTATCTCTAAAAAGAATGCATATGTATATCCTAAGAACTAGAGGGTGCAAAGAATTGAAAGAGCCCAACTTCCATCTTTTGTTCATTCTACAAATCTTTCCCTGCTAAAGTATAGCACTGTTTCATTCATTCCACAAACATTTATTGAGTGTTTATTTTCCTAGACACTGTGTTGATGAGAGGTTACCAGAGTGAATAAGACACAGTCCAGAACCTTTGAGGATGTATAGCCTCAGAGGAAAGACAAACATCCTAGTAGATAGCGGTAATATAGTGTGGTCAATACAGTGATATATTTATGTGCAGTGTGCTCTGATAATGGAGGAGGTCACTCACTTAGCTCAGCCCAGAAATAGGTCAAGGAGAGAAGTTAGGGTTATTACGGTGGATTAAAGGATATCTGAAGTAGATTTTAAAAGATGAGAAATTACTAAGGTAAGTAACAGGGGAAAGAACATTTAAGACAAAGGAATAAATAGTAGGAGCATAGGATTGAGCATCAAACAGTTTGATTTATCGTAAAGGGGGTGAGGTGTGGAGTACCATGAGGAGATTATTATTAGAATGTAAGGATAGAGATGATGAGGAGTAGGAGAGGAGACTGACAATATACAGGTCAGATTGCAGCGGGACTATAATGCCATGCAAAGATTCTTAAACTTTATCTCATAGGTCATGGGGAGCCACTGTTAAGCAGGAGAATGACACAGAATCAATTTTACATTAAGTCACTCTAGCAACACTGTGGTGGATGAATCTGAGAGGGGGCAAGACTGGAGGTGGGACAACCAGTTGGAAGTGTACTGTGATAGGTCAGGCAAGAAATAATGAAGTCCTGAGCTAATACATAACCTTCTAACAAACCCCCTGTGCTGTTATACCCATAATTCAGGATGTTCACTGTATCAGAAGAACAAAAAATGAATGTGTTGACATATATATACATATATATGTATATATATATATGAACATACATATACACATATATATGTATATATATGAACATACATATACACATATATATGTATATATATATGAACATACATATATACATATATTTTTATACATAGTATTACATTATAGACTGTCTTTTTCCACATTAATCAAAAAGGACAAAGAAGGTTAGAAAACAAAAAGGAAAACAGAAGCTAAAATTCAAAACATTCTATTTATCTTAGAACTAGCAATTAATAATAAATTGTACCCTCAAAATGAGTTACTTTACTGGAAAAATAAATGGAATGTTTTTAGAAATTTAAATTTAGGATGAGGAAAATTATTCAGAAAGTTTCCTATAAAGTGTCTAAAATCAAGAACATTATCAGATTTCTCAGAATAATCTGTTAATAAAGAAAATCTAGAATACTAGGATCTATATAAATTAAAAGCAATAAAATAATTTAATAAAGAAAATAATATGACCTTAGTCTTAACAATTTATTTTGAGTTCCTCCTGCCATATATGCCATTTAATATTCATAAACCTTAGTGAGGAAGGACCATTATATTCATTTTGCAGATGAGAAAATAAAAGCTCAGATAAGTTTTATTTACCTAATAACTGGGACTTAAAGTTTGTCTGCCTTATATGACTAATATGCCTGAATATGTCTTACTTAAAGCCATTACTAGCCATATGTAAATAAAACTATGTAAGCATATCATAAGAATATTTTTATTTCACAAATGTAGCACTTCATATCAGAAAGCTAAGAATAGGCTTGGAAAGAGAATAAAACTTTGGGATCAAAGAGAACTTGGTCTAAATCTAGACTTTACCCTTTACTAGCTGTGGGAATTTTAGAAACTTCTCTGAGCTTCAACAAGTATAAAAGGGCTTATAAGACTTCAAAAAGTTCTTGCAAAGATCACATAGTGCCCAGTCCAGGTAAGTAATTAATCAATAGTAGCTAATGCTATTATTCATACATCAAGAAAAAATATAAATAAAACTAATACACTACATTTAAAACTGAAGTAAAAAATTTATTTAGGAATAGAACACTTCTTTTCCCTGCTATGAGTGTTTCTTTAGCCATAACAGGTATAGGCGTATATGCATACGGTTTACAATACCATATGTAACTTATAAGAATATATAGTCAATTCTTGCTAATACAAGAGCACATGAATACCGGTTTGCAGTTAATCTGTGATTAAAGTGCCATTAGGAACCCACCTTTCTCATCCTTATTAGAAAGAAGCTGCTAAGGAAACTATAATGCCCAATCTCTTCCCCCAACCACACATACACTGTAGCTCTCAAACAGCCACCAAAAGCATTTCCACTTATTCACACCCCATTTCCACTTGTTTACACCCAGAACACATTCAAGTGTTCTAGTCCCTTTGGCTCTTCAAATCTCACAGCTGGGTAAAGTTGGAAAAGGATCAGAATAATCAGTACTTGCTACCTCATTACTGGGACCCCTACAGAATTAATTCTTTCTGTTTGTGACATGATCCTCTCCGCTCAATTCTTACCCCAGTTGATTTATAGTTGACCATATTAAGGAGGTATAAATTAGAAATCTGTAACAACTTTCAACTGTTTTAGTTCATTAAAAAAAAATTGTTTTGCAAAACAAAATAAATTCTTGTCATTATATAATCATTTTAAGTTATTTCAAGTTTTTAGTCAGCTGAAATAATTTAACATTAATTATAATATTTACTATTATAGTACAGTTAAGCATTTTAGTAGTTAAAGTTAGGGATCTCATTAAGAATTAAATAATAAATCCCAGGTAAATAGTCCCTGAGGCCCAAGTTAATACGAAATCAATACTGCTATATATCTGTTATTATACATTATAAAAATTCCAGAAAAATTACCTTGGTGTTCTTCTAAATCCATGTCCAGTTGTCTAATTTCTTCATTAAACTGATTTATTTTTTCTTTTATATCTGTTAACCTGTTGAAAATATTATTTAATAAATTCAAGATAATTTAGATATTCAGTAGAAATATTTAATGATGTTAGGAAATCTTTTCTAAGTTGCAAAAATAGTATCTGTATATAATATGCCCTATTTTGAAGACAATACTATAAATTTAAAGAGAAAAGTCTTTTCCAGATCTTTCTTTAGGATTCATATTTAGAGTATAAGTATATCCTGAGAATGTTAGGTTGCCTGATTTCAAAAGCAGACCCTTCCCCAATGCTTCTTTTGAGCTTAACTTGTGATATTAAAGTGAAAAATCTTTAGCAACCTTCTTTTTTGTTGGTTTGTACAAACTGAACTAAGTTGGCAAATTAGTCTTAAAAATTAGAAAATAAGAGAAAATTTACCATTGACTGAAGATTATATAGGTTAAAATTTTAACAAACAGCATCTGTACTTGTTACAAAGCTATGGTAATTAAGATAGAGTGGTACTGGAATAAAGGAAGATATATACAGCAATGAAATAAAATTGAGAGTAAAGAAATGAGGTCCTGTAATTATATACAACCTATTTTGACAACGGTGTCAAAATAATTAAGTGGGTAAAGAATATTAGATAATATCTGTTGAAAGAATATTTCAAGAAATGTTGCTGGGACAATTGGATATGCAAAAACAAAAGAATAAAACTGAACTCCTACCTCATACCATATACAAAAGTTTACTTAAAATGGATCATAGATCTAAACATAAGGGCAAAACTATAAAATTCTAAGAATAAATCATAGGCATAAATCTTCCTGACTCTGGATTAGGAACTGGTTTCTTAGATAGGTCACCAAAACCATAAGCAACAAAAGAAAAAATGAACTAGACATTATCAAAATTTAAAACTTTTGTGCTTCAAAAGACACAACTAAGAAGATGAAAAGAACCCACAGAATGGGAGAGAAACTTTGCAAATAATTTATCTGATAAGAGACTTGTCTCTGGAACATATAAAGATTTCTTACAATAATAAAAAGATAAATAACCCAATTAAAAAATGGGCAAAGGAGGGGCACCTGGGTAGCTCAGTTGGTTAAGCTTGTGAGATTGAGCCCCGCATTGGCTCCTTGGTCAGCACGGAGGCTGCTTGAGATTCTTTCTCTCCCTCTCCCTCTGCCCCTGCCCCCACTCACGCAGGTACATGCTTGATTACTCTCTCTATCTAAAATAAATAAATAAATCCGGAAGGAGTTAAGATGGCAGAGGAGTAGGGGACTAAGTTCATCTGGTCCCTGGAATTCAGCTAGATAGTTATCAAATCATTCTGAACATCTGCGAAATCAATTGAAGATCTGAGAAAAGAAATGCTGCAATTCTACAAATAGAAAAGCGACCACTTTTTGAAAGGTAGGAGATGTGGAGATGTGAATCCAGGGCAATACACTGGAGGATACAGTGAGGGGAGGGAGCCTTGTTAAGGAGCCTACTGCAAAGTATTAAAGCAAAGGAGTGCAAAATTGGAACTTGTAGAGGTCTGCTATGGTGGGGGATGTCCCTGGCTTAAAGGTGCTTAGTTGATGAAGTGAGGCAGATTCCAGGTGCGAAAGCGAGGTCTCAGGAACCCTGGGGTCACAAAAAGAATGGGGGTGCCTGAGTGCAGGAGAGTTCCCAGGCATCAGAGTGGGGAAGCTGGCTGAAAAAAGTGAGTCTAGGTGCCAGCTTTATGCTCAGTGTTGCCAGACTGAGAACTGCTGCACAGTCACACAACTGCTTTCTGGGCAGCGATCCAGCAAAAGGCAGACGCACAGGTGACCCCGCTCCTGTTCCTAGGAGGAACAGTGTGGATCCGTGCCACAGGAATCCAAAAAGTCGGGAGACTCAAAACTGGGTTGCATGCCTGAGATAAAAACACTTGGTCACAAACTGGGTGAACACACAGTTTAGATGGAGACCAGGGAGACAAGAGTGATTGACTGCTTTTCTGTGAGGGCTCACTGAAGAGTGGGGGGCACAAACTTCAGCTCCAGGGCTAGAGATTGGGGCAACACCATTTTCATTCCTCCCCAACCCTTTGGTGCTGAAAGCCTTCAGGGAGCAAAGCAGAGTCACATAGGCAATCTGGAGCCACTCACACCGAGCCCAACTCCCTGGCAACAGCAGTGCAATTCCATCAGGGCAAGGACACCTGAGAATCAGCACAACGGGCCCCTACCCTCGAAGAATAGCAGGAATAACCAGCTAGCACAAAGTTTACTAATCACAGAGAATTTGCAAAACTTCAACTCTTGGGGAAAACAGTATATAGCATTCATGTTTTTTTTTAATTATTCTTTAGTTTTTCAGTTTTGTTTTTTTCCAGCTATTTTCTTATTTTTTCAATTCTTTTAAAAAAATTTTTATATATATTATATATTTTTTATTTTTGGTTTCCTTTCCTTTCATTGTATTTTATTTTATTTTTGTATATATATAAGTTTTTCTTTCTTTCCTATGTTGCAATCTAGTTTCTTTTAACAAACAGACCAAATACACCCAGGATCTTTTTGTTCTGTTTTACTTCTTGTTTGATTTTTTCTTATTTTGTTTTGTTTCTGTTTTCTTAGGGTTAGCTTTGTTTGCTTTTTTTCCTGGTGTTGTTGTTATTTTTGTCTTCTCTCTCTCTCTTTCTTCTATTCTTTTCTGGACATAATGATGAGACAGAGAAACTCACCCCAAAGGAAAGAACAGGAGGAAGTACTTACTGCCAGGGAATTAATCAATATGGATATAAGTAAGATGTCAGAACTAGAATTCAAAACAACGATTATAAAGATACTAGCTGGGCTCAAAAAAAGCACAGAAAACACCAGAGAATCCCTTACTGTAGAAACAGAAGAACTAAATTCTAATCAGGCCAAAATTAAAAATGCTATTACTGAGCTGCAGTAACAAATGGAGGCTCTTAACAGGTAGGATAAATGAGGCAGTCATACAGAAGAGAGTCAGTCATATAGAAGACAAAATGATAAGGAAGCTGAGAAAAAGAGAGAAAAACTACTACTGGATCACAAAGGGAGACTTCAAGAAATCAGTGATACCATAAAGCAAAATAATTTTCGAATAATACGGGTCCCAGAAGATGAAGAGACAGAGAGAGAGGCAGAAGGTTTATTTGGACAAATTATAGCTGAGAACTTCCCTAATCTGGGGAAGGAAATGGGCATTCTGGTCCAGGATGCACAGAGAACCCCCTCAAAATCAATAAGAATAGGTGAACACCTTGACATATAATAGTGAAACTTGCAAATTTCAAATATAAAGAGAAAATCCTGAAAGCAGCTCAGGACAAGAGATCCTTAACCTACAAGGGTAGAAATATAAGAATGATAGCAGACCTGTTCACAGAAACCTGGCAGACCAGAAAGGCATGGCATTGTATATTCAATGTGCTAAATGGGAAAAATATGCAGCCAAGAATACTTTATCCAGCAAGGCTGTCATTCAGAATAGAAGGAGAGATAAAGAGTTTCCAGGGCAAACAAAAACTAAAGGAATTTGTGAACACTAAACCAGCCCTGCAAGAAATATTAAAGGGGATCCTTTTAGCGAAGAGAGAGCCCCCAAAGAAACAAGGAACAAAAAGGAACATAGACAATCTACAGAAACAGTGACTTTACAGGTAATACAATGGCACTAAATTTATAACTTTCAATACTTACTCTAAATGTAAATGGACTAACAACTCCAATCAAAAGACAAAGGGTATCAGATTGGATAAAAAAATAAGACCCATCAATATGGTATCTATAAGAGACTCATTTTTGACCCAAAGACACCTCCAGACTTGGGTGGAAAACGATATATGTTAATGGACATCAAAAGAAAGCTGGGGTGGCAATCCTTATATCAGACAAACTAGATTTTAAAACAAAGACTGTAATAACAGATGAAGAAGGACACTATATCATAATAAAAGGGTCTATCCAACAACAAGATCTAACAATTGTAAATATCTATGCCCCTAAGTTGGGAACAGCCAATTATATAAATCATTTAATAACAAAATTAAAGAAACACATTGATAATAATGCAATAATAGTAGGGGACACCCCACACACTGCAATGGACAGATCATCTAAGCAGAAGATCAACAAGGAAACAGGGGCTTTGAATGACACACAGACATTCAGAACATTTCATCCTAAAAAAACAGAATACGCATTCTTCTCAAGTGCTCATGGGACATTCTCCAGAACAAATCACATACAGGGTCACAAATCAGGTCTCAAATGGTACCAAAAGTCATAGATTATACCATGCGTATTTTCAGACCACAGTGCTTTAAAATTTGAACTCAATCACAAGAGAAAATTTGGAAGGAACACAAACACATGGAGGTAAAAGAGCATCTTAATAACCAGGAAATTAAAGAAGAATTTTAAAAATACATGGAAATGGGGTGCCTGGGTGGCTAAGTTGGTTAAGCGTCTGCCTTCAGCTCAGGTCATGATCCCAGGGTCCTTGGACTGAGCCCCGTGTTGGGCTCCCTGCTCAGTGGGGAGCCTGCTTCTCCCTCTCCCTCTGCCTTTCCCCCTGCTTGTGTGCTCTCTTTGTGCAAATAAATAAAATCTTAAAAAAAAAATACATGGAAACACATGAAAAGAGAGAAGTATATAGCAATACAGGCCCTTCTCAAGAACGAAGAAAAGTCTCAAATACAAACCTAATCTTACACCTAAAGGGGCTGGAAAAAGAATAGCAAATAAAGCCTAAAGCCAGCAGGAGAAGAGAAATAATAAAGATCAGAGCAGAAATCAATGATATAGAAATAAAAAAAAAAAACAGTAGAACAGATCAATGAAACTAGGTGCTAGTTCTCTGAAAGAATTTATAAGATCTATAAACCCCTACCAGCCAGACTTATCAAAATGAAAAGAGAAAGGACCCAAATAAATAAAATCATAAATGAGAGAGATCACAACCAACAATGAAATACAAACAATTATAAGAACACATGATGAGCAACTTGTATGCCAACAAATTAGGCAATCTGGAAAAAATAGATGCATTCCTAGAAACATATAAACTACCAAAACTGAAACAGGAAGAAAAATAGAAAACCTGAACAGACCCATCACCAACAAAGAAATTGGAGCAGTAATCAAAAATCTCCCAACAAACAAGAGTCCAGGGCTGGATGGCCTCCCTGCAGAATTCTAACAAACATTTTAAGAAGAATTAATACTGGGGCGCCTGGGTGGCTCAGCTGGTTGAGCGACTGCCTTCGGCTCAGGTCATGATCCTGGGGTCCTAGGATCGAGTCCCGTATTGGGCTCCCCCTGCTCTGTGGGGGGCCTGCTTCTCCCTCTCCCTCTGCCTGCCACTCCCCCTTCTTGTGCTCTCTCTGTCAAATAAATAAATAAAATCTTAAAAAAAAAAGAATTAATACCTATTTTTCTGAAGCTGTTTCAAAAAATAGAAATGGAAGGAAAACTTCCAAACTCATTCTATGAGGCCAGAATTACATAGATCCCAAAACCAGACAAAGATCCCACCAGAAAGGAGAATTACAGACCAATATCCCTGATGAACATGGATGCAAAAACTCTCACCAAGATACTAGCTAATAGGATCCAACAGTACATTAAAAAGATTATTCACCACAACCAAGTGGGATTTATTCCTGGGCTGCAAGGGTGGTTCAACATCCGCAAATCAGTCCATGTGATACACCACATTAATAAAAGAAAGGACAAAAACCATATGATGCTCTCAAAAGTTGCAGGAAAAGCATTTGACAAAATACAGCATCCTTTCTTGGTAAAAGCTTTGTGCAGCATAGGGATAGAAGGAACATACCTCGATATCCTAAAAGCCACTTATGAAAAACCCACAACAAGGATCATTCTCAATGGGGAAAAACTGAGTACTTTTCCCCTAAGGTCAGGAACATGACAGGGATGTCCGCTCTCACCACTGCTGTTCATCATAGTACTGGAAGTCTTAGCCTCAGCAATCAGACAACAAAAAGAAATAAAAGGCATCCAAATCAGCAAAAAAGAAGTCAAACTTTCACTCTTTTCAAATGACATGATACTCTATGTAGAAAACCCAAAAGAGTCCACCCAAAAACTGCTAGAACTGATACAGGAATTAAGCAGTCTCAGGATATAAAATTAATGCACACACAACATCAAGCACGTTCAGGGTGGTAGAGCTATAGACATAGGGGAAGAGAGGAAAAAAGAAAACAAGACAAAACCAGAGAGGGAGACAAACCATAAGAGACTCTTAATCATAGGAAACAAACTGAGTGTTGCTGGAGGGGAGGGAGATGGAGGGAAAGGGTAACTGGGTGATGGACATTAAGGGAGGGCATGTGATGTAATGAGCACTGGGTATGAGACTGATGAATCACAGGCCTGTACCTCTGAAATCAATAATACATTAAATGTTAATTAACTGAATTTAAATTAAAAAATGTTAAAAAAAAATAGTTAACCAAGACTTAGGGGGAAAAAAAAATCAATGCACCGAAGTCAGTTGCATTTCTATACACTAACAATGAAGCAGGGGAAAGAGAAATCAAGGAATCAATCCCATTTACAATTGCACCAAAAACCATAAGATACCTCGGAATAAATCTGACCAAAGAGGTAAAGGATTTGTATGTACTCTGAAAACATGTTCACACAAAACTTATACGACAATGTTCATACCAGAATGATCCATCATAGGCAAAAATGGAAACAATCCAAATGCTATCAAATGATAACTGGATAAGTATGGCATAACCACACAATGGATTACTATTTGGCCAGAAAAAAAAAAAGGAAATTAAATACTAATGCATACTACAACACAGATGAACCTTGAAAACATTATGCTGAGTGAAAGAATCCAGCCACAAAGGACCACGATATTGTATGATTCCATGTATATAAAACATCCAGAATAGGCCAATCTATAGGGACATAAAGTAGAATGGTTACCTAGGGCTAGGAGTGATGGATGAGGGGGGTGAGGAAACGGATACTGGGTCTTACTGGGGAGATTAAACTGTTCTAAAAGTTACTGAGGTGATGGTCGCACAATTCTGAATACACTAAAAACCTCTGAATTGTACACTTTAAATATATGAATTGTATGGTATTATATCTTAATAAAGCTATTTTCTAAAAATAGGGGCATCTGGGTAGCTCAGGTGGTTAAGCTTCTAGCTCTTGATTTCAGCTCAGGCCATGATTTCAGGGTCATGAGATCAAGCTCCACATTGGGCTCTACACCGGATGTGGAGCCTGCTTAAGATTCTCTCTTTCCCTCTGCCCCTCCCCGTACTCAGCTCATGTTCTCTCTCTCTCAAAAATAATAATAATAATTATATTACGCAATGGCTCTTAACTAAACATTAAAAGAAATATTTAAAGTTGTAAATAAGATTGAAAGCTGTATCAATATTACCAGTGTGAACTATAGGAAAAGATAACTGTAACAATATGTACCTATTGCACATTTAGAATATAATTTAAAAGATGTGAAATGGATGTGATATGTCCTATTATAAAGTACTTACTGTCGCTCCATGCTGGCTATTTCCTGATTATCTTCTTTAACCTATAAAGGCATAAAAAGAAAACAGTACTTAAACAATTACTCATTGTTAGGGTACCTTAAACATAATTTCCTTCTAGGTATGCTGTACTAAAATGTCAAATGTAGTCTCTTTCCTAAAACGTATTTCTTAAAATTCAAACTTTGAAGTTAAAAAACACATCATTAAGTAACTATTCACAGATTTTTCCTTTTTCTTCAAAGGAAGGGTAATGACTGATACAGCTATACCTATCCACATGGCACCATGAGGTTAACATGTCTTCAGGCCTGGAACAGTTTACATAAATATCCAGGATTTTCAGGATATCTGAGACTGTCTCCCTTCACCCCCCCAACTCACACACACAAGGCAGGGGTTGCCAGATTTAGCAATTCTGAATTTCAGATAAACAAGGAATAACTTTTAGGGCATGTATATACCATGCCCTAATATACCATGCATACACACACACATTCTTACTCTAAACATTATTCACTGCTTTCTGAAATTAAAATTTAACTAGTTGTTCTGTATTTCATCTGACAGTCCTATCCCAAGATCACACTCTCCCTCCTCTGCCTCCGATGATCTCTTTCCAAGGAATTTCAGAGTCTAGATTTTCATAACTTTCTGGAATGATTCTAATACTTAAATAGCTCCCAAGTTGATCCTAAGATTCTTCCAAACCATTTGGGTTCAACCTAAGACCACAAAGGAGTCTCATTTGTAGGTTCCTGATGGGTGTTATTCCCAAATATATATGCATTTCTCCTAAGGGCCCTATAGTTAGGGTGTCTCATTATAAATAACAGGCTAATTATAACTTGGTGCTAAATTAAAGCTAGCCGTGGGTAGTAATAAAGCTACTGAACACATGTGACACAACTTGGTGAGATACTGTGATTTCATAGGACATTTTAATTCCATTCACTTCATGGAGACGCCGATAATAATAACCACAAAAATTCATGAGCCTTGGAGCCCCAAACAAATAATGGAACAGCTCTTCAATAAGATTATCTAATTGTTTACTGACCAACAAAGAGAGCCTTCAGTTTCCTTATATGGATCCAAAAGATGAAAAAATGGCCAAAATGTGCACAAAGACCATATAAAAGTAGGATTTAAATCAAGGGGCTCCTGGGTGGCTCAGATGGTTAAGCGTCTGCCTTCGGCTCAGGTCATGATCCCAGGGTCCTGGGATCGAGTCCCGCATCGGGCTCCCTGCTCCTTGGGAGCCTGCTTCTCCCTCTGCCTCTCTCTCGCTCTCTCTCTGTGTCTCTCATGAATAAATAAATAAAATCTTTAAAAAAAAAATAAATCAAGAAACAGTTTATATGAGAAATGACTTTCACCTAGATTTTCTTGGTCAAATAGTTCATCTCAATTTAGATGAAACTCACTTTTCACTGTTTTTTAAGTACTGGCTTTCTGTTCAACTCTTAAGCCTTAAATAAAATAAATCAATACATTTACCACATCTTGATATAGTAAAATAAGTATTTTTGTTTTTCTACCTGCTTAAGTAATCTCTCTCTTTCTTCCATTGGAGATCCCATGCTTTTGTCTTCAGCAATCATTTGGTCTCGATGGGACTCCAATTCATAAAGTTTTTCATGCAGCAATACAGCCTCCTGTTTTACCTGGGAGTGTGCTATTTCCTAAAAGGCACAAAAAGAAGAAACATTTAATTAGTATTTTATCAAAAACTATTCTCACATAGGTTTCAGTTTATAAGAATAAGGACAAATTTAAACCATCAGCATTTTTAAATAGAGATATCAAATACCTACAGTACTCAATGATGCTACAAAGCACATTTGTAAATTGGAAGAATAAAAATAAATCCCCTTTCCTTCATAAGCTATTTTCAGTCTAAGATTCATGAGAAGATGGCAGTTTATTTTATCTTCTAAATATAAGACCTGAACAAAGACATCTCTACCAATGGGAAGATAATAAAGAAAATGTCACAATGTATGTACAATTTTAACCACAATATTAAATTTAAAGTCTAAAGAACTGATCTCTAGACAGAATATATTTTCATATATATGTAGTCATATACATACTCTAATACAATGTTACATATGTTGAACTGTCACCCAAAAAGATGTGTTGAAGTCCTGGTAATCTCCAATACCTGTGAATATGACCTAACTTGGAAACGGAGTCTTTGCCAATTTTTAGTCATGTTAAGACGAGGTCATTAGGGTGGACCCTAATACCCTAATCCAGAATGACTGGTGTCCTAAGAGAAGTCATACAGAGACACAGAAGGGGAGCCATGTGATGACACAGGCAGAAACTGGGGTGATGCAGCTAAAATAACGGAATGAATGCCTAGGATTGATAGGCACCACCAGAAGCTAGGAAGTCAGGAAAGATTCTAACAAAGTCTCAGAGGAAACGGCTCTGCTGACACCTTGATTTTAGACTTCTAGGCTCTAGAACAGTGAGAAAATTTGTTGTTTTAAGCTACCCAGTGGGTGTTAACTTTATTACAGCAGCACTAGGAAATTAATACACTAGAGTAGAATAGTTATTGTATATTCACCACTATTCTACTGTTCACAAAGAGAAAATAAGGGCTGTGGCAACTTTATTAGATAATCAAAAGAGCTAGGCTTGTTGATAGTGATGTGGAGGAGGAGGGAGAAAATGGCATTTAAAGCTATTATTTATTAATTACTTGTTCTGTGTCAGACACTATATTCCATGTTCTTTATATACTATCTCTAAGCCTCAAAACAACTCTATCAGATAATATCATCATCTCTGTTTTACACATGAAGAGAATGAGGATCTGAGATCTAAATAATTTTCTAAGTTAACAAACATAAAAGTAAATGATGATATCTGAAACTAGATCCGTAGCATGAAAGAGACCAAATTTTTAAGAGGCAAGACCTCCTCTTTTTTGAAAGCCAAAGAGATGGTATCTTAAAAGGAAAAAGTGAATTAAAGGAAATGTATGAAAGTCTATTTAGTATTATTATGGGCACCTGGCTGACTCTTGGTCTTGGGGGTTGTGGGTCTGGGCCCCACGATGGGTGTAGAGATTACTTAAAAAATCTTAAAAAAAGGGGCGCCTGAGTGGCTCAGTCGTTAAGTGTCTGCCTTCGACTCAGGTCATGATCCTGGGGTCTTGGGATGGAGCCCCGCATCGGGTTCCCTGCTCAGTGGGGAGGCCTGCTTCTCTCTTTCCCACTCCCTCTGCTTGTGTTCCCTCTTTCGCTGTGTCTCTGTCAAAAAAAAAAAAAAAAAAATCTTAAAAAAAAAAGCACCATATATACAGCTCAAAGTAATGGATTAGATTGAGGTGAAAAAGTATGATAATGAAATACAGATAGGAGAAATGCAGATATTTTGGGGTATTCCTTTTCATAGTTATCTCCCCCTTCCTTTTGCTTAATCATCCTAAGACTTGTTCAAATTGCATCTCAATAAAACTGTTCCTCAATAAAACTCATGTTGATCTTTCTTTTTTTTTTTTTTTAAAGACTTTGTTTATTTGAGAGAGAGAGAGAGCGTGCGCGCAGGAGCCAGGGGAGGGGCAGAGGGAGAGGAAGAAGCAGACTCCCTGCTGAACAGGGAGCCCAAGAGTCTACAAAAGTCAGATGCTTAACTGACTGAGCCACCCTGTCACCCCACTACTTATATATTCTTGATCTGAGAATACTCTAAGTTTTTATAAAGTTTTATGTTATTGTAGGCATACACGAGCTGATATCAAAAAGTGGCATCGATACAAACACTAAATCCAAGGATATAGCTTACACCTCTTCCTGCAGAAACTAAATTTGCCAAGTGAAATAAGATTTGATATTCTCCACAAACCCTAAAACAGATAGTGAGGAATTCTGCAGGCCAGCTGTGTTAATACTAAATGTGGTCCTTACTCTTTGAAGTGTATTTCTATTACCAGAGATATCCAAAAAAAATAAAAATTATACTCACATGAAGACAATCAGCATAGAACACCATTTTAATAATTTTTTTTAAAGATTTTATTTATTTGACAGAGAGAGAGAGAGAGCATGAGCAGCGGGGAGGAGCAAGGGGAGAGGGAGAAGCAGTCTCCTTGCTCAGCAGGGAGCCCTACCTGGGACTCGATCCCAGAACCCTGGGATCATGACCTGAGCAGAAGGCAGAGGCTTAACCGACTAAGCCATAAGCAAACTACTTTTTCAACAGCAAATTTCCAAAAGAATTACAAAATACTCACACTTATTTCTTGCGCAAGAGAGGTAAAGGCAATCCTGTCAATCTGTAATTGTTACTAATCCTATCATCATGATAACTACCTGAATCCATAGGAAATCAGGAAAGGCAGGCAAGGTTTGGGGTATCAACAGTATACAGAAGTGTAAAAGGACACGAAAAAGGTAGTTCACAGAAAAAGAAATACATTAGCCAACAAATGCATAACTAAGTGAAAATGAAAGCAAGATAGAAATTTTTACCTATTAAACTAGTATAAATGGAAAAGGTGAATAATGCTTGCTATTAAATGAGTACACGGGAAAACAGGCACTCTCATACATTGAGTCTAGAAGTAGAAAATGGAACCACCTTTTTGGAAGGCAACTTGGCATCCTTACATTTCAGAAGTGTGTATTTAGCTTTTGACTCATTCCAAGAAACTTATCTGAAGACATATTCATTTAACTTTGTATAAAATGCATGTTTTCATTGCAGCATTGTTTATAATCCGAAAATACTAAAAGAAAACTATAAACAACCTATTCATCTACAAGGCTGTGTTATAGTCATGCAATGTAACACAATGCAGTAATTTAAAATAATGAAGGAGATCTCTCAGAGCTGATGTGAACAGACATTCAAGAGAATGCTAGGTGAAAACAAACAAAACCAAGCTGCAGACAGCATATTAAATGTGAATCCCACTTGAGGTTTTCCACAACAATAAAACCAAGATAGGATTATAAAATTGTTGTAAAGATTAAATGACAATGCTGGTGATCTACATAAAGAGCTCAAAAAAGCACAGAACAAGCACTCAAAAAATAGAAACAGTTCTGTGTGGAAAGAGGGAAAAGAAACAGGTATTTTCACTTTCATCTTCTTTAATTTTTTTTTTTACCATAAACATGTTTTTTTAAATTAAAACTGCTTTAAGTAAATAAATAACAAATAGCAAGCATTTACATCTTTAAAGTGATGAACTGATCTCTCTCCCTCTTCACTTCTTTTGAATTTCTTGTTTATGTCTTTAAATTACCATTAGATTTTGCATGCCTCAGCAAGGCAGGATGATTTTGCACACAGTAGGTACTCAGTAACTGAATCTAATTTCTTACCAAAGTAGGATATTTGTGGTGCTGAATGAGAAAAAAATTATACTCCTCGTAGTAAACTACTAAAATAAATACATACTTGAATGAGTTCCTTTTATTTAGCTGAATTATCTTTTGTAGCTGAGTAATATAAGAACCCTTATTTGATTTTATACTTACAGCTTCCAAGCTCTCTTTTTTCATGGTCAGTGAATCTAGTTGTTGCTGAAGTGTGTCTAACTCCTAAGAAAAAGGAAAAAAGTAAATATATATACAAGTTATATTTAGAATATTTGTTTCTTAGCATTTCAAACATGGATGTGACAAAGTAAACGTTATAAACATATCTGACTCTCATCTTGCTATTGACTAGAATTTATTAACATTATTTCTATCTTTGCCAATTTCTTTCATTATTCCTAAAAACATTACCATGATCTACTTTTAAAGAAATACTTTGAGCTTGTCAAAGGTAGCCAGACCTTTTCACAGTGAATCATCACTGTGTTTCGAAAATATTAAATATCAGAAGCCCTCAAATTAATGATGTTATTGTTTAAAGTTAACTTTTATTTTTTAAAACCATGTTTCCATATCTTTTGCCTAATTTCTTTTAGGGCCAAGACATATAGTAATTTACATGGCTCACTCCTAGGGACAAGACTTTTAAGCTGATTATTATTCAAAAACCACTGGGCAAGATTAACTATATTTTGATGGTATTTTGGCATTTCTATAATACTCTTTCTTCAGTGTTTCATTGTATCTTATAAATCCTGACTAAAATAGTTATGTTAAATTGTCAATAAAGTTATATCTGAGAAACCAGAGCTACATTCACTTTTGGCATTTTTGGGGACTAATTCTCTGCTTACTGTTTAGTTAAGGGTTATCTGGGTATGTAAGGGTACTAACTTGCAAATCTGAGTCACTACCATGCCTGAATGTTGGAAGAATTCTCAATAACCCCTCAGCAGGCTCCCAAATTGCTTAAACACTATGATCAGGAGGGAAGAGCTGTTCAAATCAAGGACAAAGTAAAAGATGTGCTGCTTATTAGGTAGGAAAAAAAGAAAGTAAATATCCCTATGGCTCTGGTATATGAGGTTTTTTATTATTTCTATTAACAGTTCATTAAAAAAACCCCAAGTGTTTTCATGTATCTGGATGACATGCAAAAGTGAAAGATGCATAGAAATGAACAAATAATACAGTAAGATTTAGTCATCATGCAGCATAAGAAAATGACGTTTTCTAGATTAGTGCTTCTCAAAATTTAAATGTCCGTCCATATGAAGTATCTGGGGACCTTGTTAAATTAAGATTCTGATCAGCAAGTCTAGTCAAGTTCTCAGGGATGTCAATGCTGTCCATCTTCAGACCATATAGTAGCAAGACTGCTATATGCTGGACGAAGTAGTGATTAGTATTACCTGCAACAATTTCTCATTTGTGGTTTTCATTTCTATGTACTTGACTTGTTTTTCAGGAGACATGTTTTTGATAATGCCATCTGCTGCTTGTTTTTCCTGTTCAACTTCTTCTTCTACACTTCTAATTTGTTTTTCCTTCCTGAAATCAAAAGTATCCAATATTCCTCTTACTACATTGAGGGGAATAACATCAATTAATTTTACTGAGGTCATAGTCCCAACTAAATAGGGTAAAGTTATTCAACATAGTTTGTAATCCTTATAGATATACAAAAAATTCTATTTGGAGAACAAACTGGTGGTTGCCAGAGGGAAAAGGGTGGGGCATGGGCAAAAATGGGTGAAGGGGAGTGGGAGGTACAGGTTTCTAGTTATGGAATGAGTAAGTCTCAGGGATGAAAAGTACAGCATAGGGCGCCTGGGTGGCTCAGTTGGTTGAGCGACTGCCTTCAGCTCAGGTCATGATCCTGGAGTCCCTGGATCGAGTCCTGCATGGGGCTCCCTGCTTGGCAGGGAGTCTGCTTCTCCCTCTGACCCTCCTCCATCTCATGTGCTTTCTCTCTCTCTCTCAAATAAATAAAATCTTTAAAAAAAAAGTACAGCATAGGTAATATAGTCAACAGTATTGTAATAGTGCTGTATGATAATGGTAACTTGTGGTGAACATTGCATAACATATGGAACTGTTGAATCACTACATTGTACACCTGAAACTTAAATTAACATTATGTGTCAACTATACTTCAGTTAAAAATTAAGACAATATGAAAATCCCTTACACTTCCCAAAAAAAAAAAAAAACTCCCCATCAGCACAGACTTATTTTACATCTTTCTCTTCTCAATCCCCAAATCCTTCTATTTCCTTACTACTCATTTTACTTTCTTATAAGAAAACACAAAGATTATCACAGAAAAATCCCTAAAGCCTTGCACATATGAGGATGTATTTACAACTCTGTCATACCCTCAAGACAAATAAGACAATTTTAGAATAGTGATTTTTCAAACATCTTTTAGCTACAGATTCTTTGACCAAATGAAATCTTGTATTGTAGTTCACCATGTAAATGATATAAAGTAACACAGCTCTGACTGATCTGAGAGTAGGGAGACCTACGGTTCAATTTGATAAAAAAAAAAAATCGTAACTTTAGATTAATAATATATTTTGCTTACCTACTACTTTAATTAAAATTGGTATTCCAAAACTTATCAACTATATTTTAGCGGTGCAAAATAAGTTAGTGTCTCCAAAAACGTAACACGAGTATCACAAGTATAACCATATAAAAGAAAGTCATTAATTATAAGCAATAACCATCTTTATCATATAATCATAAGAAATACCAGTGATGTGCCACTTATTACCTAAGCAAGGTCAATTATCAATAGGATAGAATTTTTCTCTAGAATTGTAAAAAAATTCTCTAGAATTTTGAAAAAAAAAAAACAAAAAGATGCTAGTTATCATGTAAATACTTCAAGACTAAAAAGACTAATTGAAGATAAATGTTTAGTCTAAATATCAAAATTTTTGAGTTTCAAAATAGTATTCTACTATTTAATCTTTCACATGTAGTTATCAACTAATAGTTTTCACAATCACTCTCTAAGCCCTACAGATTCACATATTCCCCACACATTTTTTTACACTGCCAGAATAAAACGATCTAAACTCAGAAATTTTCCTAAACAACATCTCATAATAACCCAATAAAAGATGAACAAAATCAAACAACCTGGAATTTCTATTTATTTTTGTCTATTGACAAGGAGTGATATCTTCTCTTTGAACTTTAATTACAATCGTATAACAAACGTGTTTGCTGCTGAATTTACATGGGTTTATGGGCTCACAGAACTGTCAAGCAGGAAAGGTCATCAATTTCAATCTTTTTGTTTCATAGATTAAGGATGCTGAGGCTCATGGGAGTTAATCTTTTGGAACTAACTCATTCTGAACTCCATGATTATTCACTATCAACAATGAATCTTAACCACGTTTTTGCCTAGGGTTATACAGTATTCCATTTTACAGAGGGGAAGCTGCAGCACAAGGAACGTAACTCATTTTTTGAGGGCCACAATATGGCCAGCGTTAGGTCTTTTGATGCTTTGAGCACTTGCTCCTATTATAACTTGGCAGTAAATCCACCAATGACAGTGTCATAAAAATGAGTAAACAAACCTGAAACAGGAATTCAAAACTCGGGGGCTATCTTTTCAACTTGAATCTTTCTAAACACGAAATACCTTTAAGACTAACTTTAAATCACTTTAACAATATATCTTCCCAAGTATGCATTTTTTAATATTATATACTTTAACTTGCAAAGTAAATTTGCTAATATTTACACTTTTCAAGAGTAATTAAGAAACACAAAGGTTAAGCAAAGCATTTAACTTGTTATGCTAAAAAAGTCAAAGATGACTAAGAAATTATTCTTCTAGTCAATCTTTTGCTAAGAAAGGCTGGCTTTTTTTTTTTTAAATCACGTGTTCGTTGGGTACAAAGGTTAAAGCATAGTGAAATGCAACATATGACATATTTTTTTTAATGGTCTAGAAGAAACAGTAGATTCCTTAGCACACAAGTCTCAGAGAAAAGAAAAAAGTAAAGGTAAGATCCCATATATTTATAGGTTTGATGGTTGCTGGTGAATTTAAAACAAACAAACCATATTTAGGTTTGTTAATCTACAAAAATCTTTCTTTAATACGGGATGAAAGAGCAGAAAATATAATTATATCTTCCTATGATCCACCTTAGAAATATAAACCTGAGATGTGGTCAAAAAGTCTTTTCCAAATACATTTATAATGTAATATAAAGTAATTAATTTTCTTTTGGGAAAAAAAAGGTTTCATCTAATCAAATTTATAAGATCTTTTTATTCTGAAATATGCTAATCACAGAGCATTCTGAAAGTGACATTAACTTAAAAACAAATTTCCAAGATGGAAAAAGACCAAAATTATAAGTAACTATGTTTGTAGAATGAAGAGATAGAAAGCATACATTCAATGGATTGAAGATGGAAGGTAGGGAGTGTCTGAAAAAGAGCTGAAGGCTCTCATCTCCCACAGTTTTAAGTCAACAGATTATATCAATAGACAATGTCTAAAAATAAAAAACCAAAAAATAGCTACATAAGCATATACTTAAACATGTACATACACCTAAATATATAGTCTTGACTTTCTTGCATACACATATATTAAAAATTTTAAATATACAACCACTTCACTTGTTTTAAAGTTCTTTTCAATCGATCCAGGAACTAACGAGACATTCGAAAAACACTTTCATTTGCCAGGGACTTTCCACTTTAAGATTAGAGTGCAGGGAGGGTGTGGGAACATGTATGTGTTTCACATTTCATATGTTTTAAGAAAAAATGGATTTAAAAGGAGAAAAGGAGAAATCAAAATATCCTCAATACTCTCTAAAGTTCTTCTCCTATTGAGATGAAAATATTCTCTTTTCTATCAGGCCTGCAATATGAAAACTACATGCGTCACAATCTTGTTTTGGCCCCTCTCTATGCTATTATCAGATGAAAGCCAGTCTTCTCAAACAGTAAGTTTTTACAATCAAGGTAGTGAAAATATTTTCAAAGGCATACTTTGTGTACATTTAGTAAAATATCCCAAGGCAATTAAAGCAAAAAAAAAAAATCTAAGCTATCAAAACTAATTGGTTAGCTGTATATACTCAAAATCTGTGATATGTGAGCTAGACTCTAATCTGACAGCAGTCTTCATTTTATTTAAACTAAGTTCTTTAACAGTTGGTTAAAGAAGTCTGTAAATTTTCACTATAAAATCTGAGATTAGTTTCAGGATATAAATACCACTCTTTTATGTTTTATTTATTTATTTTTTAAAGAAATCTCTGTGCCCAAAATGGGGCTCAAACTCAGGACCCTGAGGTCAAGAGTCATACATTCTATCGACCAAGCCAGCCAGGCGCCCCTAAACACCACTCTTTAAAATGTAGGGAAGGTTTTCTAAAAATCACATATTTATGAGGAAAATTATTGTTGTTGCATTACTATTATTATAGGGATATTTGAACTGCAAAAACAGTCAAAATAAGAACTATTTTTTTAGATCTATAGCCACATAAGGAAAGCAATTCATGTTGGCTGGCTCTTAAATTCAATCAATAAATGGTTCAATTTCTTTTGTTTTTTTATTTTATTTTTTAAAATATTTTATTTATTTATTTGAGAGAGAGAGAGAGAATGAGAGAGCACATGAGAGGGGGAGGGTCAGAGGGAGCAGCAGACTCCCTGCCGAGCAGGTAGCCCGCAGTGGGACTCGACCCATGGACTCCAGGATCATGACCCGAGTCGAAGGCAGTCGCTTAACGACTGAGCCACCCAGGCACCCCAATGGTTCAATTTCTGTTATAAAATATTTTCTGGGGCCACCTGGCTGGTTTAGTCAGTAGAGTATCTGATTCTTGATCTTGGGGTCATGAGTTCAAGCCCCACATTGGCTATAGAGATCACTTAAAAAAATAAATATTTTCTTTTAAAACACCAAACTTTGAGCTGTTAACCCTATATACAGTTATATATTGAGTATTATTTCTTAATTATTTAATAGCCTATGTGTAGTGCTGGTAGCTCTGATTTTTAAAAACAAATTTTAAAGTAATTTCCTCATTATAAATCATGTACAAATATGAGTTAAGAGAATTATTTGCCATGTATTTCCACATAGGTAATGAAATTATACCCACATTCTTTCTGTAATGAGTATGTAATAACAGAAGATACCTATATGATTAACTAGAATCTCTTAGCTCAGGTACATGTATCAGAATTTCCTTAATCTTCAGTATTTCATCCCAATGAAGAAATAAAAGTATTTGCTTTACTTTTTTCACAATATAACATTAAAATATTAGAGAGGTAATGTTTTGCTAAAACTATTTTCTTCCAGGGGTGCCTGGGTGGCTCAGTCGGTTAAGCATCCAACTCTTGATTTTAGCTCAAGTCATGATCACAGGATTGTGAGATCTCCCTCTCCCCCTCCCCCACCTAAAAACAAAACAAAACTATTTCCTGCCAATGTCTAATTACCTGAATATGAAAATGTGGGAAATTCTGTTAGTATTTTTCCTAATTAATGCATTTCTAATTTTTTTTTAGGAAGTCAAATGTAATTTCACCAAAAAGAATTATTCTTTGATTCCAGCAGATATCAATAAAAATGTTACTATACTTGATCTCAGTTACAACCAAATTACTTTGAATATTACAGACACCAGGGTTCTACAAACATATTTTTTACTCACTGAACTCTATTTGACTGAGAACAATGTCACTATGTTATATAATAATGGCTTTGGTAACCTCTCCAATCTAGAAATTTTAAATATCTGTAGAAACTCCATCCACGTAATTGAACAGGGTGCGTTCATGGGCTTAAATAAACTAAAACAGTTACATCTCTGTCAAAACAAAATATTTCAACTGAATCCTGATATATTTGTGCCTCTAAAAAACCTGATACTTCTGAATCTGCAAGGCAATTTCATAAGCTATTTTGATGTACCACAACTGTTTCATCTGGAATTAATAATTTTATATGGAAATCCATGGAACTGCTCTTGCAGTCTACTGAATTTGCAGAACTGGTTGAACACATCAAATGTGACACTAGGTAAGCTAACATTATTTAAATTAATCAAAACCAAAATGTGACTGATTTTTTCCTGTCCCACCCCAAGAAAGTCTCTCACTTCATGTTTTAAAGAAAAAGAAACTATTCCTGTTTAAGGGAAGCAGGAAGAAACACTGAAAAATAATTGTTGAATAGATATTCTTCCTCTGCCTTTTAGGGAAAAAAAAAGGAGAAGAAAAGAAATTTAAATGTTCTATATATGTGAGATGATACTGTCACTTCAAGTGTTAAGTTTGAAGTTTGAATACAAATACATAAGAGTAATTTTTTTTTCAGTATTTCCTTTTCTTAGGATATCTTGCCAGATAGTAGGTAAAAACAGGTGCGCTATTTTCTTAACTGAAAACCATGCTCTGCCCGAGATCAATTTTTATCACAATCTTAATCATAACATCTTTACTAACACAAACTAAACAATAAACAGATACTGCATTTAAACCATATATATTGTAAAATAACTTAATAAACAAGAAGGTGAATCTTTCCCTTCTTGTGTTGCTAGGCAAATACAAGAGTTTCTTATAATCTGTAATAATGACAGGTATACTAAAAAATTCTAGGTAAAAATAATTATAAAATGTTAGCTATAATAATTTATTAACAATAATAATCCTATTTCCATAATAAATCTTATTCTGATTTACCAGAAAATGAGAACATCACCACGTGCACCTACCCAGATATCCTGATGTACTACAGTATCAAAACAGTACCTTATAATGCTGAGTGCTATTCAAAATTTCCTCCACCTATAAATGAAGATCTTTATAACCATTTTCAGTCCATTAGCAACTCAACATTTAATAGCTCTTTGAACAACTTAAAAAACTCAGGTAATGTACTGGTTTTGAATATTAATATTGCTGAAGGCAGTATACTAAATAAACTGAAGTAGTTTTAATTTTTCTAAATTTTAAATTTCTAGAAACAATGTAAAAGAACAATTCCTCATCTCAACAAAAGATTTACAAAATACTAAGTTTCCAAACTAGGCTCTGCTAGTTACCATCCAAATGCCATTATGCAACTTATTTAACTTTTCTGAGTCTTGGTTTTGACCAATTAAGTCATAATTATTAACAAGTATAAATCAATAATGTTCTTTGGTGAATTGATAAACAATACCTGCAAAGACAAGTAGTTATTTTGGAAAAAAGGTATTTTTTCAGCACACTTTGAAATATCTTGTGGTTTTAGTAACTTTTGCTTAAAGAAAATTATAATGTTTATTTCTAATACCAATATTATGGAGTTATTAGGACATATGACTAATGATTATTTTATTTTTGTCAATTTAACAAAATCTCTCTCTCTTTCTCTCTCGGTATTCCAATTAAGAACATAAACTTGGAAAAAGCTGGGCTTTTCTTGTTGGTGTGGTAGTCACCGTACTGATGACTTCATTCCTCATTTTTGTTGCTATCAAATGCCCAATATGGTATAATTTTCTGCTTAGTTACAATCATCACCACCTGGAAGAGCATGAAGCAGAAGCCTATGAAGATGGTTTTACTGGAAATTCAAGTTCTCCTTCACAGGCCCCAGATACAAACTCTGAAGAAACTACAGTAATATTTGAACAACTACATTCATTTGTGATAGATGACGATGGGTTTATTGAAGACAAATATATAGATACACATGAATTACATGAAGAAAATGAATTCTCTTAAATGCTTGATTTTTTAAAAAAATGTTACTGGTTTACTCACAATTTAGACATAAATGGAGATTAGGCATGTAATATACCAAACTGTGGCTAGTAGACTTTCATATTAATTGCAAGACAAATGAATATCATAGAATCATGTTTTTCTCATTGGTACTGAGCAAGTAGGTCCAAATATAGTAATTGACATCCTCTGGTAGCTTACAGTGACATTACTAGCATTACTATTTTCAGCAGTATTCAGGAGACCATACATCCTAATAAGGAAAAGACCTAAAGTAAATTATTCATTAAAATGAACTGATTTTAATATTAGCCCAGATATTTGATGTAATACATATTAAATTATATTAAAGTTTTATTGAGTAGAATCAGTAAAAAAATAAAGGTTTTGGGGGCCACCTGGGTGGCTCAGTTAGCTGAATATCTGACTCTTTAGTTTTGGCTCAGGCTCAGGTCTTGATCTTGGGGGAGCCCGGGATCCAGGCCAATGTTGGGCTCCGTGCTCAGTGCAGTCTGCTTGTCCCTGTCCTCCCACTCTGGTTCTCCCCCTGCTTGTGCTCTCTGTCTCTCTCTCCCTCTCAAATAAATAAAATCTTTAGAAAAAAATTAAAAAAAAAATAAAGGTTTTGGATTTGTCAAAGTGAAAACGCTTAAACATACAACACACTAAGATTGATTTTATGCTCACAGAATGAATTCATGGAATTGGAAAGTATTTTTTTAAATGCTTCCTGAATTAGCACAATAAATTTCCTGAAAATTTAGTACTAACTTAAAGCACAGGTACAATGTCCAAGCACAATCCCTAATAAGTTACTACTGACTTAAAAAAAAAAAAAAAGGTTACTACTGCTTTCAGTTATAAAGGAAGATCATCACCATAATGCATGATCATCATAACTGAATAGTATGGTAGCTTCCAAAGTGGGTATCACAAGTCTCCACGAATCTTGTTTTCAAAAATCTGTATTTCTGGGCGCCTGGGTGGCTCAGTTGGTTGGGCGACTGCCTTCGGCTGGGGTCGTGATCCTGGAGTCCCGGGGTCGAGTCCCGTGTCGGGCTCCCTGCTCGGCGGGGAGTCTGCTTCTCCCTCTGACCCTCTTCCCTCTCGTGCTCTCTATCTCTCATTCTCTCTCAAATAAATAAATAAATAATAAAATCTTTAAAAAAAATAAAAAAAAAATAAAAATCTGTATTTCTGCCTCTCTTTGGGAGAGTTCTATTCAAATGAGTCTGTGCTGAAGCTGAGGAATCTTCAGTTGGTCCACAGACAGATGTTTGGGATCCTGCAGATATAGCAATGTTTCCCAAATTGTTTTCTAGAATATTAATTTCCAGGGAAATGATCAGAAGTATTTACAGGGGGAAAAACAGTACGTGGTCAAAGTACTAGAGAATTACTATAGGAAATACTGAGTTTAAACAAAGTGAAATAAGAGTCTTTACCATAGGACTTATTCAAGATTCTAATAAGCTGAAGTGCTCTCTGCTCCTCAAGAACCAAGTATTAAGAATTTTCCAAACTTACTGGACAACAAAACCCTTTCTTTGAGGTATGCCTACAGTGAGTTCATAGCACAATAATGATCCAAAAACAGTTTGAACAATGACCTTGAGACTATTACAGAAAGAGTCTGAAGTTAATTATTTACTAATTCCTTATAATCAATTGGCTGTAATCATAATTTTAACAATGCTAACAGTGGCGTTAAAAATTGTAATGAAATCCATTATTTTTACCCTGCAGAGGAGTGAAAATTAACTGTATTTATATCCTTTAGAGAAAAGAGTATCTCTAAAACACTATAATAAAATACATTTATGGATGAAATAATATGATGTTTTAAGATTTTCTTCATCATCATACAGGGGAGTAGTACCTACATGTCTATATGGAGGAGAAATGGATATGAGCTGATGGAACTGGGAGATGGAGCTGGGAGATGATATAATAACACTTATTTTTGTGTATGTTCAAATTTTTTTATAATAAGGTTTCTAAAATGCACATGTACTTGATAGTTTCTCAGAAAAAAGAGTCTAAGAATAATGTATATGTACGTTATATTCTGCAAAATGGTCATTTTAAAGGTCATATCAATAGTAAATTCAGTTCAAATGTCTACTGAGGGAAATAAAAACTGTTTAGGATGATATATACCCTGTGAAATAGAACTGACTCATTTATAATGCATATTTGCTTGTGTTTATAGAAACATGTTTTCAATAAAGGATATAAATATTTTACATGTAATATTTCTTACTAGACAATATCAATTTTACTTTATTGTTCTAAATCTTGATTATAAAAGTGAGATAATTATGGAAATGAAATGCTTTTTCTAAATAATTATTTTACCAAAATATCATTTCCTAATTTAAGAGGCAAATATTAATATTTGAAAAATGTAGTAAAGTGAAATATAATTATGAATGAGCAAAGACTACATCTAATTTCTTGAGCCTCTAATAACTGAATGCTGGCATATGAAATTGAATTAAAACCAAGTATAATGTTACAGTAATATGTTAAAGGCTCTACACTATAACTAACTTATTATGAATAGATGTTCCATAATAAACCAGATGGTTTAGTCATACCACACTAAATGGCCATACTAAAAGAGAAAAGAATGAAGTTTTTTGGACCTGCCTTCTCAAGGTATGCCATTACCAGCTCCCTTTGAATGTGTAGCCAAGGTAGATCCTTTGTGTTACTGAGATGTTGGCCATCTGATTAACGCACGAAATCTATTCACCTACTGCATATAAAAGTAAACTTCATGAAGATAACTTCTGTTCTTAATTCAAATTTCTGCTTAAAAGGGTCAGGAGAACCAAATACACTCAGCCTCAATTACAAACTACAGACATTAAGAAACTGCTGACATTTCAGGACAAACCACCAGATTTTAAGAACTTTTTCCTTAACTAAATGAACCAAATAGACATAAAAGTCTAAGACAGTCTTAAATTTATAATCTGTGAGTTATCATTCTGGATGAAATATATATAATACATACACATATAATATTTATAAATCTGACCTGAATATTATATAACTGCAGATGAAATAAATGAGGACCTTAATGTTCTAAACTCTGTTAGGTGTTCAATGGACTACAGTTCATTATTTACTTTTTAGGTACCTAGGGGAGTTATTTTATGTATGGTAAATGATAAGTATTTGTTAAATGGTTCAAAATCAGAACAGTAAAAAAGAAAGTTTTCAAGTAAGAGCTTGGTCACCATGAATATGTAATTTTCTTTGTAAATGGGAAGGACTTCCAGTATTTATAATTTTTAAGGCAGCACTTTACAGCAGTATCAAATGATAGATAAGGGAAAAAGAGATTCCTTTGTTTGTAATCAACAAAAAAATTGTATTTATCTTTCAAGTGTTTTACCATTACATGTTAACATCCTATTCTTCATCAAATATTTACGTTATATGCATAAGTAACAGAACAGTATATTTGGTGTTACAGAATTTAAGTAATTTTGATTAATTATTATCCTTGCTCTCAGAGATTAAGACTGATAAAATTCTGAGACAAAATATGTATGGGGTGGGTGTATACAAAATAGCTTATATTTTATGTTTGCATTGCCTTAGACAGTATTTAATTAAGGCCCCCAATCAGTGAAGATAATTCTGTTAACTACTGTTATTATCTGAATATTTATGTCCTTCAAAATTTGTGTTGCAATCCCAGCCCCCAAAGGTAATGGTATTAGTAGGTGCAATCTTTGGGAAGTGATTAGGTAGTGAGGGTGGAGCCCTCACGAATAGGATTAGTGCCCTTATAAAAAGAGATCCCACAGACCCCCTTCTACCATGGGAGTATACAGCAAGAAGATGCCTGGTATGAACAGGAAGAGGGACCTCACCAGAATGGGACCATGTTGGTGCCTTGAGCCTGGACTGCACAGCCTCTAGAACTGTGAGCAATAAATTCCTATTGTTTATAAGTTACCCAGTTTATGGTATATTGTTTTAGCAGCCCAAATGGACTAAGACAACTACATCACATCTACCTATTACCTTTGTAGGCCTTTGTCACTGCCACACTGCCACTTATTACCAAAGTCAAAATTATTTGCTATTGGGTCTTTAACCATGTTATATAAAAAGATGTATACACATATATGCATTACTATAACTATCAATTAGAAATTAATAATTGAATAATGAAATAATGTAAACAGCTCACTAATAATGTACATTTTATTAGACTGGGCCTTGAATCTCCTAATTCAAACTAGTTAAAAAGCCCAGGTTAAAATTATAAATGGCAGAGATGAAGATGTTCTTATCTATCTTAGATTTTAAACTACTTGAAATAGAAATTTTATTTATCTAATCTATGTAGTAATTTTATTTATCCAGGATTTGGGTACTTAATGATCAATGAAAATAACATGTATAAATAATAAAATTTGTATTGCAAATATTCAGCTTTTTAAAATAAAATGCAAGGGAAGGGGTGCCTAGGTGACTCAGTCAGTTGAGCATCCAGCTCTTGATCTCAGTTCAAGGTTTGATCTCATGGTCATGAGTTTTGGTCTGCACTGGGCTCCACACTGGATGTGGAGCCTACTTAAAAAAAAAAAAAAAAAAATGCAAGGAAAAACTGAGAAAATTTGTAAGGAAATAAATGACTTCAAAGTTAGACTACCTAATTCAGCTCCTTAGAAATGTTTGATTTCTAAATGGATTGTACTTACGCTTGTCTTTCAGTAAATATGATATCCATACTTTGTGTTTCTTGATCATTTTGAGCTTTAAGCTGAATGAAGAGTTAACAGAGAAGTTAGTGATAAAAAATTACCATTAAACTGAACTACTTCTTTAAAAGTTATTCTGGTCATGAACTAATTGAGAGATTATTATAATAATCCTAATGCCACATGCAAAGTTTTTAAAAAATATATAGTATTTATTTCACTTAACAAACTACAACCCCCAAAAAAGGAAGTCTTTTTCACAGGCACTGTAATCTCACACCAAAAATATTCACTATTCTTTAGTGATCTATCGAATAATCCAGTATAAACTCAATTTATGTAAATAGAATTTCTAAAATTTATTGGGTGGTCAATAGTTGATTAGTAATATGTTGATTTTAGACCAAACACAAGTTTTATCCTTAAAAAGAATTTTACCTGAGTACTCCTACTTTACTCTACCTGTGCATATTCAGCTTAGAATTTGGTTCTATCCCAAACAACTGACAGAACTCATAAAGAAGTTTCCACATTTTACATGTGGCATTAAAAGTATATTTTTAAATTGGAAATTCTCCTGTGTTCTAAAATTAAGACTAATTTCACCAAATTATGTTTTTAGAACCCCAATTTAGAAAAAAGTCATTTTATAAATTCTATGCTTTCACAGAATAGTCTGACTGTGTAAGTTATAAGCTATATCATAAGCTATATAAAAGTTGTATAAGTTATAAGTTATATAAACTATAGGCTCTATGTATGTTACTTTCTTCCAAATATTTGTAATCAAAACAAGTTAGCTACTAATATTTTGTTTTCTGCCAAGGAATCTAAGAACATTGAACACAGATTCTCATTTATCAATCAAAAGGTAGTATTATATCCAGCATCATATGGTAACTATTCAATTTTCTCTCTTACTTATAAAACTTTGTAAAGGTGGCATTGTATTTCCAGTGAGTACTCAGCTCCATTTGTGCAAATATTAAACCAAAAGTATTCTAAACTAATTTATATACAAGGAAATATAGATGAGACTCCCTAACTAATGCTGTGTGAGACCAGTTCAACCTAGCCTTGTAGAAAGACACTAAAGAATCCACTAGAGAGATCTGACCAAGAGGAAGAAATTTAAAAAGAGCAACTGAAAGGGCGCCTTGCTGGCTCAGTAGAGCATGCAACTCTTGATCTTGGGGTTGTGAGTTCAAGCCCCGGAAAAGCAACTGAGGGAACTCAACTGTAATAACAGTATTTAGGATCAGAATAATACCTATCTATAAGGTGTGTAAGGTTTTATCAAACTATTTCTAGATTATAAATGCTTTGTATTGGAGGATATGATCTATGTAAGTTTATTGCTCATGCTTATAAATTTTCTTACCATGTTGTAATCATTCATTACTTCTTCCATTTCAGTATTGGTATTAAGTTTATCTACCAACTAAAAACAAAGATAGAAAAAAAAATCACTCTATTAGTCTTTATAAATTTTCTCTATAATTCATAAATTGGTATTCAATCTTACAATGAGTAGTCATTTCAAGTATTAATATTTCCAAGTATTTTATCTTCTAAAATAAAAACAAATATTGAGCTAAGTATATACCATGCATTTGGTCAATCAATAAATCACATTTTTAGGGTGGCAAAGTGAGCAGTAATAAACCACTATCCCAAAGATCGTATATTGAAAAGCTTTGCCTGCTTTGAAAAGATGTCTGGCCTTAAAAGAAGTGTCTGAAGAAGACAAAAGTTTGGGGAACCTGTGTCTGTCTCTTTTCCCCAGCAGAGAGGGTATTAACAGATTTATAAATTTATACCAGTGAAAATGCAAAATTATTTTCTTGGTCTTTTAAAAATTAAAAACAGAACAAAACAAAAAAACCCAACAGGGTAAGGCACCATCAGAACACCAGTAAGCCTACTTCAAAACATTTGGCAATGAAGAAATAGCTAATGTATTGTGCCAAACATTACTCTGGGCCTGTTGAATGTATTACACTTCCCTTAATTTTAACAATTACTCCACAAAGTAGGTACTACCCACATTTTGCAGATAAAGAAATTTAACAAGTTGTGGAGCCAGAAATTGAACAGGAAGGCTACTAAAAACAAACTATTTGGATATAACTATTTCTAAAAGACTAAGCTTTATTAACGTACTATGTGTTAGTACATATATCATATTTCACTTCTGATACGAATAAGTGCTACTAACACCTAACATTTGAGATCTTACTATATGTTAGATATTGGCTAAATGTCTTCCCTCTATTAGGTGTTAGTTCATTATCCTACAAATAACATATTTTACACATTATTATTATCATACTAAGTAACTTACCTAATGAATCCCACTATAACTAAAAATGGCTTTTATCTAATGTAATTTCATATTTTATAAAAAAAGCTTTCTCATATTTAGAACAAAACATTTACTTAAAAAATTGCACTGAATACTAGGCTCTACAAAATGTTCGTTATGGATTATATAGTCCAACATATTTGAGAATTACAATATCCCATAAACAGCAAAATTTGTTTATGAGTACAATATAACAATATCAAGTAGGTAGAGCATAATTTACCTAGCCATTATGCTGGAATGTTTCTTATTTTATGTAACACTATTTTTTACTAGAAGTGAGATAAAAGTTATCCTCTTTAAGTCCAAACACCATTGCTGTCTAGAGGACCTACAGAGTTAGAAGAAAGAAAATTCTGAGACTAGAAATTTTCAGGGGGCTAAGATCACACCAAAGACTGGGGCAGTTATGAAGAAAGCCAAGGAGACTATTTCTTCAGAAAGTCCACACTGGGAAAAATCCTTGGTGGAACTATGTTTATTTTACATACTCTATTTTGGCAGAAGGCCAACCCCTATATTTTGAATGAAACATAAGGATGGAGGTAATCTGTGTACTAAGTAATTGAATTTTTTAAGATTTCATGATAACAGCTCTCCATAGAAAGGCAAAATGTTTTTTCCAAAGAAATAACATTCAGTACACAATAAATTTTACTTTTAAAATTAATATTTTAGTATTGGTAGGGAAAAAATAGGGTGTGTTGCAGTATTTGTAAGAAAATGTATTTTTTTAAGAAGACTAGAAGAATAGGGGTTAAGACGGTGAAGTAGTAGGAGGTCCCTATGCTTGCCTCATCCCTTGAACACAACTAGATAAATATCAAATCATTCTAAAATCGATCTGAGGACTGAGAGAATAAACTGCACAACTAGAGGGAGAGAAGAGACCACACTCTGGAAGGTAGGACGTGTGGAGACATGATTTGTGGGGGAAGATTCATGGGTACTGTGGAGGGGAGGGAGTCGTGATCACAGAAACAGGGGGACAGGGGAAAAGGGAGAGACTGAGAGAGAGAGAGAGAGAGAGAGAGGAGAGAGGGAACAGTGAACAGAGGATAACATAAGAAAAAGACTTCCCCAAAACCACTGACTGGGAAAATGACAGGGGCTGATAATGTTGAGTTTTTACAACCAGCAGAGCTCAAAGACTGGAGTTTCAGAAATTGTTGGTATGGAGCTTGGTTGGCACTGTGGTGCACCTGGGGAGGAGGGCAGAGGCCTGGAAGTGGAGAGTGCAATCTGAGGATCCCCTGGGCTGCACTAGAAGAGACGTCTCCCCCTTCTTGACTGCACTTGGGAGAGGTGACATTGCCTTTCTGGGGACAAAAGAGCTGGCAGGCACCAATTCCCTCCCCCGTACCTCAGCGTAGGCACAGAGACACCTGCTGAGGGTGGCTAACATGGACATCTGCTCTTTGCAGCACTTTACTCCAAACTCCAAACTCCTGCATTTTGGTACAACTGCCCTTCTGGGACAAACTTGCAACAGTCCCAGCACGGCAAAAGGAGCAGCACAGGTCCACCCCTCACACCAGGTCCCTAAAGGTCAGAGTTTTTAAAATTTGGGCGGCCTGCATTGGATAGAACATAGGAGTCCTGCACTGCCAGGAGGGAGGCAGCCCAGACAGACAGGGTGAAGGCTGGGATCTGAGGACCGCATGGAACACACAAAGGGAGATTGTTCACTCTTCTGTGAGGGCTTCCCGGACAGCAGCAGGGGTGAACTCCCCTCTCGATGGATGAGGGAGAGGGCTGGAGCCATTTTTGTCTCCCACCCATCAGCACAAATTGACTTCAGTGAGCAGCACAGAGCCAACATTGAAGGTCTGAGCACCTTACACCAAGCCCCGCCCCCCTGTACTCTGCAGGTTCTTCTTTACTAGGGCAAGTGTGCCTGAGAACCAGAGCATCAGGCTCCTCCCCCAGAAGACCAGCATACAGCAAGTCTGTTGACCAAAGAGAGCTGCAAAGCTTCAGTTCTAGTGGAAACAGTATCAGGCCTCTTTTAACAAGCAGACCAGAGCACACCTAGTTAAGACCTGCCACACTCTGGCCAAGGTTGAAACACTCCCCACTGCAGGCAAGAAGAAACTCTGCAGAGGACCGACCTAAGGGAAAGAGCAGCCAAAACACAGCAGCAGAGTGCACACAGCATATACCAGAAACACTTGTTTAAGCACTAAGCCCTGGACAGTATATGATCCCTTCTTAATAAAGCATTACTCTCAGGAGCAGGAAACCTAACAGGCTTTCCTAACACACAAAAGAAGATAGAGACCTAGCAAAATACTGAAATGGGAGGAATTCATCCCAAAAGAAAGAATAAGAAAAGGATATGGCTAGGGATCTAATTGAAACAGATGTAAGTATTAAACCTGATCCAGTATTTAAAGCAACAATCATAAGGATTGAGAAAAGCACAGAAGACACCAGGGAGTCCCTTAGACTTGAGAAAAGCATAGAAGACTTGAAAAAAGCATAAAGGCTTGAGAAAAGCATAGAAAACACCAGCGAGTCCCTTACCACAGATATAAAAGACCTAAAAACTAGTCACGCTAGAATAAAAGATGCTATAACTAAGCTACAAAACCAAATAGATATGATGACCACAAGGATGGAAGAAGCAGAGGAATGAAAAAGTGATAAAGAAGACAAAATTAGGGGTGCCTGGGTGACTTAGTCGGTTGAGCATCTGCCTTTAGCTTAGGTCATGATCCTAGGGTTCTGGGATCAAGCCCAACATCTGGTTCCCTGTTCAGCGGGGAGCCTCCTTCTCTCTCTCCCTCTGCCTGCCACTCCCCCCTGCTTGTGTTCTCTCACTCTCTGTCAAATAAATAAGTAAAATCTTAAAAAAAAAAAAAAAAAAGATAAAAGTATGGAAAATCAAGAAAAGAGGGAAAGAAAAATATTTGATCACAAACGTAGACTTGGGGAACTCAGCTATTCCATAAAGTGTAAAAACATTCATTTTTTTTAAGATTTTATTTATTAGAGAGAGGGAGAGAGGGCACACAAGTGTGAGCACAAGCAGGGGGGAGTGGCAGGCAGAGGGAGAAGCAGGCTCTCTTTGGAGCAAGGAGACTGATGTGGGACTCGATCCCAGGACCCTAGGATCAGGACCTGAGCTGAAGGTGGATGTTTAACCAACTGAGCCACCCAGGAGTCCCAATAACATTCTTATCATAGGAGTCCCAGAGAAGAAAAGAGGGAGAACAGGGCAGAAGGTTTATTTGAGCAAATTATAGCTGAAAACTTCCCTAATCTGGGGAAGGAAACAGACATCCAAACACAGGAGGCACAGAGAACTCCCCTCAAAATCAACAAAAGTAGGCCAACACCAAGATTATCACAGTAAAATATGCAAAATACAGAGATAAGGGAAAAATCCTAAAAGCAGCAAGGGAAAAGAAATCCCTAACTTTTAAGGGAAGACAAATAAGGTTACCAGCAGATCTCTCCACAGAAACTTGTCAGGTCAGAAGCGGATAGCATGATATATTCAACATGCTGAATGGGAAAAATATGCAGCCAAGAATACTTTATCCAGCAAGGTTGTCACTCAGAGTAGAAGGAAAGATAAAGAGTTCCCAGGACAAACAAAAACTAAAGGAGTTTGTGACCACTCCACCAGCCCCACAAGAAATATTAAAGGGGACTCTTTGAGTGGGGGAAAAAAGACCAAAAGCAACAAAGACTAGAAAGGAAGAGAGAAAATCTTCAGAAACAACAATTTAACAGGTAATAAAATGGCACTAAATTCATATCTATCAATAACCACTCTGAATGTAAATGGAATAAATGTTCCAATGAAGACACAGGGCATCAGAATGGAAAAAAACAAGACCCATCTATATGCTGCCTATAAGAGACTCATTTTAGACCTAAAGACCCCTGCAAATTCAAAGTGAAGGGCTGGAGAACGATTTACCATGCAAATAGATGTCAAAAAAGAGCCAGAGTAGCCATACTTATATCAGGCAACTAGATTTTAAACCAAAGACTATAAGAAGAGATGAAGAAGGGCACTATATCATAATTAAGGGGTCTATCTAACAAGAAGATCTAACTATTGTAAATATTTATGCTCCCAACTTGGGAACACCCAAATGTATAAAGCAATTAGTAACAAACATAAAAAAAACTCATTGATAATAACACAATAATAGTAGGGGACTTTAACACCCCACTCACAGCAATGGACAGATCATCCAAGCAGAAAAGCAACAGAGAAACGACGGCTTGAATGAACGAACACTGGACCAGATGGACTTAACAGATATACTCAGAACATTCCAACCTAAAGCAGCAGAATACACATTCCTTTCAAGTGCACATGAGACATTCTCCAGAACAGATCCCATACTGGGTCACAAATCAGGCCTCAACAAGTACAAAAAGACTGAGATCATACCATGCATATTATCTGACCACAATGCTATAAAACTGGAAGAAGTCAACTACAAGACCACAAGAAAAAATCTGGAAAGATCACAATACATGGAAGTTAAGGAACATCCTACTAAAGCATGAATGGGTTAACCAGGAAATTAAAGAAGAAATTAAAAAAAAAAAAATACATGGAAACAAATGAAAACAAGATGGTCCAAAACCTTAGAGATGCAGCAAAAGTGGTCATAAGAGGGAAGTATATAGCAATATAGGCCTACCACAAAAAGCAAGAAAAATCTCAAATATACAACCTAACTTCACATGTAAAGGAGTTAGAAAAAGAATGGCCAAGTGAAGCCTAAAGCCAGCAGAAGAAAGGAAATAATAAAGATTAGAGCAGAAATAAATGGTATAGAGGTGCCTGGGTGGCTCAGTTGGTTAAGCATCCAACTCTTGATTTCAGCTCAGGTCATGCATGATCTCAGGATCTTGAGACTGAGCCCTGAGTCAGGCTCCATGCTGGGTGTGGAATCTGCTTAGGATTCTCCCTCTCCCTTTCCCTCTGCCCCTCCCCTCCACTCGTGCTGTCTCTCCCTCTCTATCTCTCTAAAAAAGGAAAAGAAAGAAATGATAGAGAAACAAAAAGAGCAGTAGAACAGATCAATGAAGCCAGGAGCAGGTTCTTTGAAGGAATTAATAAAATTGATCACTTCCTAGCCAGACTTATCAAAAAGAAAAGAAAAAGGACCCAAATAAACAAAATCACAAATGAGAGAGGCTAGATCATAACCAACACCACAGAAATACAATTATAAGAGAGTATTATGAAAAATTATACGCCAACAAATTGGGCAATCTGGAAGAAATGGATAAATTCCTAACATATAAACTACCAAATCTGAAACAGGAATAGAAAACTTGAACAGACTCATAACCTGCAAAGAAATTGAAGCAGTAATCAAAACTCTCCCAACAAACAAAAGTCCAGGGCCAGATGGCTTCCAGGGGAATTCTACCAAACCTTTCTTTTTATTATAATTACTGGATATTATTATATCCACTTAGTTTTTTTTTTTTAAGATTTTATTATTTATTTGACAGACAGAGAGAGCAAGCATAAGCAGGGTGAGCTGCAGAGAGAGAGGGAGAAGCAGGCTCCCTGCTGAGAAGGGAGCCCCATGTGGGGCTCAATCCCAGGACCCCAGGACCATGACCTGAGCTGAAGGCAGATACTTTACCGACTGAGCCACCCAGGTGCCACTACCAAACATTTAGAGAGTTAATACCTATTCTTCTCAAACTATTCCAAAAAATAGAAATGGAATGAAAATTTCCAAACTCATTCTATGAGGCCAGCATTACCCTGATTTCAAAACCAAAGACTCCACTAAAAAACAGAACTACAGGTCAATATCCCTGATGAACATGGATGCAAAAAATCTCAACAAAATACCAGCAAATCAAATCCCACAGTACATTAAAAGAGTCATTCCCATGATCAAGTGGGATTTATACCTGGGTTGCAAGGGTGGTTCAATATTTGCAAATCAATCAACATGATACACCACATTAATAAAAGAAAAGAACCATATGATCCTCTCAGTAGACACAGAAGAAGCATTTGACAAAGTACAGCATCCATTCTTAATAAAAATTCTCAACAAAGGAGAGATAGAGGGAAGATACCTCAACATCCTAAAAGCCATATATGAAAGATTGACAACTAATATCACCCTCAATGGGGGAAACCTGAGAGCTTTTCCTCTACAGTCAGGAACAAGACGGGGATGTCCACTCTCACCATTGTTATTTAACATAATACTGGAAGTCCTAGCCTCAGCAGACAACTAAAAGAAATTAAAAGGCATCCGAATTGGCAAGGAAGAAGTCAAACTTTCACTATTTGCGGATGACATGATACCCTATGTAGAAAACCCGAAAGACTCCACCAAAAAAATCTGCTAGAACTGATACACAAATTCAGTAAAGTAGCAGGATAAAAAAATCAATGTTGCAACACATTTCTGTACAATAATGAAGAAGCAGAAAGGATAAATCAAGGAATCACTCCCATTTACAACTGCACCAAAATCCATAAGATACCTAGGTATAAACCTAACCAAAGAGCTAAAAGATCTGTACACCAAAAACTATAGAACCCTGATGAAAGATGACACAAAGAAATGGAAAAACATTCCATGCTCATGGATTGGAAGAACAGATATTGTTAAAACATCTATACTACCCAAAGCAAGCTACACATTTAATGCAATCCCTATCAAAATACCACCAGCATTTTTCACAGAGCTAGAATAAACAATCCTAAAATTTGTATGGAACCAGAAAAGACCCTGAATAGCCAAAGCAATCTTGAAAAAGAAAAACAGAACTGGAGGCATCGGGACTCTGAATTTCAAGCTATATTACAAAGCTGTAGTGATCAAGACAGTATGGTACTGGCACAAAAACAGACATACAGATCAGTGGAACAGAACAGAAAACCCAGAAATGGACCCACAACTATATGATCAACTAATCTTAACAAAGCAGGAAAGACTATCCAATGGAAAAAAAAATCTCTTCAACAAATAGTATTGGGAAAACTGGACAGCAATATGCAAAAGAATGAAACTGGACTGCTTTCTTACCCCAAACACAAAAATAAATTCAAAATGGATGAAAGATCTAAATGTGAGACAGGAAACCATCAAAATCTCAAGAGAACACAGGCAGCAACATCTTGGACATCAGCTATAAGCAACTTCTTACTAGACACATTTCCACAGGCAAAGGAAACAAAAGCAAAATGAACTATTGGGACTTCTGCACAGTGAAAGAAACAATCAACAAAACTAAAAGACAACCTTTGGAATGGGAGGAAGTATTTGCAAATGACTTATCTGACAAAGGGTTAGTATCCAAAAATCTATAAAGAACTTAGAATTCAGGGCGCCTGGGTGGCTCAATCGGTTAAGCGTCTGCCTTCGGCTCAGGTCATGATCCCAGGGTCCTGGGATTGAGCCCCACATCAGGCTCCCTCCTCAGTGGGGAGGACTGCTTCTCCCTCTCCCTCTGCCTCTGCCTGCCACTCCCCCTGCTTGTGGCTCGCACACTGTCTCTGTCAAATAAATAAAGTCTTAAAAAAAAAAAGAACTTATGAATTCAACACCCAAAAAAATAATCCAGTTAAGAAGAAAGCAGAAGATTTGAATAGACATTTTTCCAAAGAAGACAGATGGCTAACACATGAAAACATGCTCAACATTACCTACCATCAGGGAAATATGTATCAAAACTACAATGAGATACCACCCACACCTGTCAGAATGGCTAAAATTAACAACACAGGAAACAACAGATTGGCAAAGGTGCAGAGAAAGGGGAACTTCTTGCACTGTTGGTGGGAATGCAAACCGGTGCAGCTACTCTGGAAAATAGTATGGAGGTCCCGCAGACAGTTAAAAATAGAACTACCCTATGATCCAGCAATTACGCTACTAGATATTTACCCAAAGGATACAAAAGCACTGATTTGAAGGGGTCCATGAACCCCGATGTTTATAGTAGCATTATCAACAATAACCAAATTATGGAAAGAGCACAAATGTCCATCGACTGATGAATGGATATCAACTGATGAATGGATAAAGATGTGATACACACACACACACACACAATTACTCAGCCATAAAAAAGAATGAAATCTTGCCATTTGCAATGACATCTTTGGAGCTAGAATCAATAAAGTCAGTCAATAAAGACAAACACCATATGATTTCACTCGTGTGGAATTTAAGAAACAAAACAGATGAACATAGGGGAAAGAAAAAGAGAGAGAGGGAAGCAAACCATAAAAGAAACTCTTAATGATAGAGAACAAACAGAGGGTTGATGGAGGGAGGTGAGTAGGGATGGGCTAGATGGGTGATGGGTATCAAGGAAGGCATTTGTGATGAGCACTGGGTATTATATGTGAGTGATGAATCACTAAATTCTACCTCTGAAACTGACAGTACACTATATGTTAACTAACTAGAGTTTAAATAAAGAAAAAAAAAGAAGACTGGCAGAATTGGGCGATTGTGGGGCTCAGTCAGTTGGCGTCTGCCTTTGGCTCGAGTCATGATCCCAGGGTCCTGGGATCGAGTCCTACGTCAGGTGCCCTGCTCAGCAGGGAGCCTGCTTCTCCCTCTCCTCCCCACTCACGCTCTCTGTCACTATGTCTGTCTCTCTCAAATCAATACATAAAATCTTTAAAACAACAACAAAAAACTTGTTCTTTAAAAAAAAAAAAAGAAGACTGGAAGAATACATATCAATCTGTTAAGCCAAATTATTTCTGGGGAGGGAAATGAGGGAAAAAACAAAGTGATAGTTTAATCTGTACACTTTCCCTGTTTTCAATCTTTTAGCATAAGCTTGGTATTCATGTATTATTTGGTATTTAAAATAATATATTTTTAAAGTAGCAAAAAGCAATAAAAATATTCAAAAAAATCTCAGAAAAGAGCAAATACCATGTTGTAGTCTGCTAATTGTCCTTGAAACTCTTTGATTTCAACAGCTAAAGTCTCAGCTCTGCAAGCATAAAACAAATATTCATAAACACATAAATAAGAAGAGCATTACAAACATTATATATAACTATGAATTCAGTATTAAACTTCTGAAATATGTTACATTAAATGTTGTTTAGTAATAAAAAAGATCTTGTATAATTTTAACTCCAAAATTACTTACCTCTTTTCATATGACAAATATACTGAATTCTCTTGATTGTACATTTCTATCTCTTTCTGAAGTTTATTACTTTCTGTTGTAAGTTCACTTATTTTACTTCTAAATGAGAAGAAATTAGAAAGTTAGCAATACTTCTAATCCAGAAAAGAGTCTTTCTAGTCAAACAAAGCAAACTTCTCATGTGTTAACAATCTAAATGGTTTTGTGAAATTTCACTAAAGAAAGAAAAACAATTTATGTGACTTGTTTAACTAAGAATGAAGCATATCCCAACTTTGATAAGAAACTGAAAGAGATTCTCTAATCATTAAGATGAACTAGGACCACAATGTAAGTATGGTCAAACTAACAACCTTTAGACAGAAGTAGATGCTTAATTGTCACCCTCGCAGCTCCTGCTACCTTCTAGGACAGGGCTTCTCAAAAGCAGCACTATTGACATTTTAGGTCATTAAAGAATAAGTCTGACAGTGGGGAAGGGGCTATGCTGTGCACTGTAGGATGTTTAACAGTATACCTAGTCAAGGTGTCAGTAGCACAATCCCTCAACCCCAGCTGTGGCAACCAAATATCTGTCTAAAAATTGCCAAATGTTCTCTAGGGGTCAAAATCACTGCCAGTTGAGAACCACTGCTATAGCATCAAACAATTACATAAATAGCTAGAACTATTTTTTTATGCTGAAGCACAAATCCTGAAGAAACACGGAAATGCAGTGATGAAAAATAGTTCTATAACTTTTCCTTTTTTTAATTAAAAAGTGGCTGGATATCAAGAGATGCTATACAACTGATGGTCTCACTATTTTTTTTTTTTTGCTGATGTTAGTTTAGGTTAATGCTAACCTTAATGGACTGATGGGGAAAACCTACATTTCTCTTTATTGCCTTCTAGAAGTCTGAGAATCATAAAGGATCCTGATAATTGAGAATTGAAAGAATCCAGAAGAACTGAGAAAGAAAACAGAACTTTTAGGACATGATAGAAGATGGATTAAATGAAATGGAAGTAAAAGAGAAAGAAGATCTAGATGATGAGCCAAGAAGAAAACAAAGTAAAATGGGGAAATGGAGATAGTAGGATATCTGAGCAAGAAAAAGGTAGGTAGAGAATAAGAAAAAAGTTCTCAGTTTAGAGCTTAATACTTAGAGCCACATAATAAACTTTTTAAATTAATTAAAATTAGGTCACATTTGTAGCAAATGACCAAATATACATTTATGTAAAACCCTACACTAGTTAATATATCATAAATAAGTATACACATTTTCCCTTTCTTATTAGATGCAACTAGTGACATGTCAGTGGTATGAATAATATATTTCAGAGTAATTAGTCAAAGAAACATAAAAGATTATTCTTATCATTATATGAAAAATAGTGAACTTGACATAAATAGCTCATCTACATGCAAATATATACAATTTAAAATCTCAGCCTAACTGTATTATCACATATATTTTGTAACACAGCCAAATTAACTAGAAATTATATTAGAACACAAAATAATTCTTAGAAATCAAAAGATACCTAACTAGCTTAATAAGTACCAGAGTTAAAACTTCATGACCATACATAGGAAAAAACATACCGAAGAAGCCCAAGATAGTAAGATTTGTCTAAAATTTGCCTCTGGGGACCTAAAAAAAAAAAGTTTTTAATTATTACTGTTCAGTTTGGAAATGCCACCAAAATAGCCAAGCCAAAGCACAACCATAATTATACTCCACAATTCTGATAGTCTTTATTTATGCCCCAATAAATTTGATAATCAAGATGAATCGTTAAAATGGTAAAGAACACCGGGGCACCTGGCTGGTTCAGTCGGTAGAGCGTGTGACTCTTGATGTCAGGGTGAAATGAAAAGAGAATATCTTAGCATCATGTAATAATGGAAACTTGAATAAAGACCACAAAAATGGGACTAGAGGTAGGGCTGTTAAGACAGTAGACTCTACAGGTCAGGTTGACCGAATGCAAACTAAGAAAGTCTAGAACAGGGTTATCCAAGAGAACCTTCTGCAACAGTGGAAATACTCTATCTCACCACTGTCCAATAAAGTAGCTACTTGGGATTACTGAGCACTTGAAATGTGGCTGAGGCTACTGGAGAGCTGAATCTTTATTTTACATAATTTTAATTAATTTAAATTTAAATAGCTACATGTAGCTATTGATTATCATAATGGACAGTGCAGATTTAGGCTGTGAATTTCTCAATGCAAGAGATTATGATTTTTCATAATTTGTCTCAGAGACCTTTTTTTAGAAACATGATCTTATTTCAGTTATTTCAGTAGGAATAAGAAAATATTCCTCGGCTCAATGTCCCAAACCTTGAGAGATGAAGTGCTCTGCAAGGTGGAAGAAGTAAGGGTAGAGAGCACTGACTGTGAGGTGTATGCTCAGGAGAGAGAATGTGTTAGAATGGGAAATGGGGCACCAGAGCAGGTAAGAACAAGTCACAGCAGATAGCAGTGCATAGTAGTAATAATCAGAACTCTCCTGTAAGACTCTGAAGTATATTGGTAGAAACCATCCTAACTGATATTGGTTCTGTTCTATAGGAGAAATCAATATGGTAATAAATATTTGATAAATTATCTATAGTATTTTTTAATAATATAAAATGTACAGACATTTCTGTGAATACATTTTTAAAGACTAAACAATTATACAATTTTGACACTTTTTCACAATATTGATAATTATTAAGCAAGCATTTCTAAACAATTGTTTTTTAATATTCAGTGAGCTAAGTAGAAAGAAAGTAGAAGAAAACTTCTCCTCAAAGGCATGGTACACTATATTATACAAGGTAGTATAATATCTTATAATTAATTTTTTCCCAGAATATCTTCATCCCTGATAAGTCATTTGTCACAAATACAAAAAATAAAAAATTCATTATAAAGCAGTTCGCCATGCTTTGATTTGTATATATCACAAACCAATTTTTTGAATCATAACATGTAGTGTACTATTATGCCTTTTTAAACACAGAGGCACAAGGGAAGATGCAGTAAAAATCTATACATTAGCCTTATTTCCTTACTTAGGGAGTTACATATTATAATGAAGCATTAAATATTAGAAAAAGTAACACTTCTTGACTCATTTCTCATAAATACATAAATATCTTAACAGTGTGATTTTTGTATCAAAAAGTATTTCAGAATATTTCTATGTAGTACTAGAATCTAATTTTCATTCCTGAGCTTTTCTTCAAATTATTTCAATTTTCTTCAAGTTATAACAAATTCCATGTTCAGAAAAATGAAGATTAAAATAGCTCACAAATGCATTTACTCTCTAGTTCACAATGTATTTTCACATTCATTCTTTTATTTAACCCTAACCACAGTCTTGTGAACCAAGGAATACAAATTGAATAGCCTTTTTATAATTCTCATTTAGGAATAAAGTACTGTAATATTTTTTTTTAAGATTTTATTTCTTTATTTGAGAGAGAGACAAAGTATGCACAAGTAGGGGGAGGGGCAGAGGGAAAAGGAGAAACAGACTCCCTGCTGACCCCTGCTAGATCATAACCTGAACCAAAGGAAGATGCTCAACTTCCTGAGCCACCCAGGTGCCCCTGTAATACTTCTTATATAAAATATACTCATCTTCTTAAAACAGATACCTTTCATTCCAGTTTTCATTCCACTCAAGCCTTGTTGTGTTACAGGACGGTCAGCAACTTTGATTTGAGAAGATAGAACTCCTCCTGTCCCTATGGGACCGCCACGAGAGCCTGGTCTTGCTGTTCCAGGTGGCATCTAAATGAAAAACATGATTCCAGTTTTAGTAAATGAGAAAAATACTATACTGTTAAGACTGCATACAGAATATTTTCAAAATTAAAATTCTATTTAATTTGTAAAATATTCCTTAAATTTTTGAATTTCTGAAATCTGAAATATTAAATAAAATTCTTTAACATTTAAAATTCTGTGAACATTAAATAGCACATTTCTTTAAAATGTAAAATTCTAAAAAAAAAATTTTAATTCTATGTCAACTGTATTTCAAGAAAAATAAGGTTAAATGGGGTGCCTGGGTGGCTCAGTCGTTAAGCGTCTGCCTTCGGCTCAGGTCATGATCCCAGAGTCCTGGGATCGAGCCCCGCATCAGGCTCCCGGCTCGGTGGGAAGCCTGTTTCTCTCCCTCTCCCACTCTCCCCGCTTGTGTTCCCTCTCTCGCTGTGTCTCTCTATTTCAAATAAATAAATAAAATCTTTAAAAAAAAAAAAAGAAAAGAAAAAGAAGGTTAAATGAATAAATAAATAAAATTCTATGTGGAGACATTATTTAAAACATCTCTAAATTGGAAAAGAACTAAATATACACATATTTGTCCTTATTTAACTATAAGAAATGGTTGAATAAGTTGTAATATACAAAAAACCAGTTTATAAAACAGTATTCATAATTCCATTTCGTAAAACAAAAAGTCTGGAGAATTATATAAAAAACAGTAACAACTGTTATCCTCATATAAAATAATGATATTATAGTTCATTTTTATGTTATCCTTTTCACAATTTGGTGTTTTCAGCATCATTACAATAAGTATATATTACCTTCAAAATCATGAAAAAAGAAGACATTTTCATTTTTAAATTGAAATCATATATAATTCCATCACAAGATAGCCAAGTAAGTGTTAAAGATTACATCATTCAACAAGCATTCATACTATTACTCTATATGATTCTCTATGTCCGGTCTGCAAAATCCAATATAACATTATACACTCTGAGGAAAGAACAAAAGACTCCCTTCTTGGGGCATCTAGGTGGCTCAGTCAGTTAAGCGTCTGCCTTCAGGTCCTGGGATTGAGCCCCAGGTCGTCCAGCTCCCTGCTGCTCCCTCCCCCTCTGCCCTCCCCCCTTGTGCTTTCTCTCACTCTCTCTCTCTCTCTCTCTCTCAAATAAATAAAATCTTTGGGGGGAAAAAAAGACTCCCTTCTTGTCAGTTCATACAACATGGATAGGTTGGGAAGGATGAGACCACCCAAAACTGTTCCAAGTTATCCTTCTTCTGTTTATCTTCCATCCTTTCTTTCCCTTTTCCCCATTCTCTGCCAAAGAATAAAGTAGTAGATTAAATATGTAGTAGACATTTTAGATAGGGATTATATATAACCATTGTCGTTCATTTTGATTGTCTTTAATACTGTTAGCTGGTAGCCTCTAATCCTATCAGCTACCATAATTCTGAAGTGATTCTGAGAATTACTTGGTAATTACTGGTGGAGCCAGCAACAGTAAAACATTCCAAAGAATATGCTGGACACAGAAACACTGTTAACCACAAATTCAAATGAAATGAGTTCAGGGTTATCCTGAGTGATCTTTGGAAGAGAATGCTAAATCTCTTCCTAGGTAAACTTTACCAAATGAAAATACAGAGAAGTATAAATTAAAATTACACACATTTAAAAGAATGAATAGACTTATGTATTTATAGGAAAATATACTTACAATATATTATTGAAGGTAATGGATAAGATACACAACAATGTATATAGTATTATGGTCATTTTAGAAAGTATGAGAATATTAAAATCATACAATCTCATATGCATGGTGTTAGTGTTTGTAAAGGAACAGAAAAAAGTCTGGAAGGATACACATCACACTGTTGACAATAGTTATTCCTGGGGTAGGATGGAACTCTGATACCTTTCCTTTGTATGTTTCACAGCAAGCATCAATATTTTATTTTATTTTTTTAAAGATTTATTTATTTATTTGAAAGACAGAGAATGAGAGAAAGAGAGAGCACATGAGTGGGGGGAGGGTCAGAGGGAGAAGCAGACTCCCTGCCGAGCAGGGAGCCCGATGTGGGACTCGATCCCTGGACTCCAGGATCATGACCTGAGCCAAAGGCAGTCGCTTAACCACCCAGCCGCCCCAGCAAGCATCAATATTTTAAAAACTACAAACATTAAATGGGTAAAGCACATGGCATGGAGTAGGTGGCCAATAAGTATCCAAATTCTTTCAAAAATATTTCATTAGGAAGCATAAATTCTTACCAAAATAAAAATTCTTAATAGCTCAGTACCATATATGTGAAGACTTTAGAAAAATCATTTCAATATAAGTTGATGGTGTTGATAATATTACTTGAAACTCTAGAAAAATCTGTAAAGTTTAAGAAAACCTGACTTTACCAAAATTTTTCCCGCCAAAAATTACTGTTCTTATGAATTAAACACACGACCCACCATTATCTCTAGTTTGCAATTAGCCTACTGTATACGCTTGACATACAAGGAGTTGAAACCATCTGTTGCAAGCATCAGAAAAATTAATATGAATATTTTGGCATATTAATTTCTTTTTATGTATGTATAAATGTATATTTTTATGTTCAATTGGCACATTGCTTTTTACACTTAATACTGTATTATAAAGATATATAATTTCCTCACTCTTTGAAAATAATTTTAATGACTACTTAATAGCCTATTATAAGGATAGATATATCATAATTCATTTAAGATTAACCTGTTGTAAGGTAATTTAAGTTGCTCTCAAGTTTTCACCTTAATCATTATGTTCTTATGTTTGTCTAATTTTGTTTCTTGTCTATTCCATTTCATTTGATGCAGGCACCAATAAACTATACCACTTAAATTATTGTACCTTTAAAATAAATTTGAGTATCAATATTAGCAGGCATCTTCTCTCAATAATGTCTTTCAGACATCCTCCCACATTTATACTTCTAGGTATTTCCCCCCCAAAAATCATGTATAATAGTATGCTGACAGAATAAAGAAAGAACAAAGTAGAATTATTATAGACTGGCTTTCCAACTTCTACCAGGTCATACGCACAAGAATTCAATAGAATTGTTTAAAACTTACTCCAGTTGCCACTCGAATATTTCCTGAGGGGGGTCGTAGTCCAGAAGGAGGTCTTCCAGGCAACCCAATTCCACCTCGTGAAACAGGGCGAGCTGCTGAAGGTTTGTGATTACTGGCCATTGTTTGTTCACTTTAACCACTATTTGGAAACAAGAAACAGTTCAATTCTCCTTTGGTATCTTCTATAGCAAGACACTGGAAATCCACACAGCTTTCCTTCAGATATTTAATCCACAATAACTTTTCTTGCAAATTGCCATTCCAAGTACCACTACAAGGCTAAACCTGCTTCATTTTGTTCAAATTTGACATTGTTAGATTTAGAATGGAACCATGAAATCATTTATTATACTATGCCTTCCTCAGTTCCCTATTTTCTTACCAAAATGCCAGTCCCTCTGTCTTCAGCTCTTCCCATATTCTAGTAAAATTTCTCTTTTCTGACATATCCAGCACCTTTCTTTTCTCCCTACTTTTTCTCTGGGCTCTTGGTCTATGATTCATTCCCTTATAGTCTCAATCCTGTTATCAAATATTTCATTTTACTCTTTAACAGAATCCCAGCTTGCCCCCAAAACACTTTCAGTAGTAAAGGCTGTTTTAGCTTCTCAATCCACAAATCCAAAGCAAAGGGAGTGTACAACACTCCCCTTGCTCCCCAGTGTCACTTTCAAAATACTATTCTTCCAAATCTTAAAAAAAAAAAAAAAAAAAATGAACAAGACTCTCTTCCTTTGACGACCAGGGAATGCGTGCAACCTTACTGCCTTGGATCTTTCCTGGTTGCTTTTATCTAGGGACCACCTAACCTCTCCCCCCATCTTCACTAAAGTCTTTTGTACCTAGTTCAATCTATTTCAGTTCCACCAATGTCCTGGATGACTTCCACGGGGATACTGGATTCAATACCTAACATTCTAGGTCACAGTTCCCTGACTTAAATTTCAGTTACTATTTCAACTCCATTTCAGTCATCCATAGCTGTGGGTGGACCTGGAGCTTGTCATCACCTGGAATTGTTTCACCTCAGTATCAATTGAAATATTTCATTCTCTGACCTTAATCTCCACTCCTTATACCCGTCTCATCTTTATTCTCACTACATCTCCCTTCAAACCAGTTCCTTAATTCACTCATACTCTCCCAGTTTATCAGCCCGCTCCTATTCCCCTCAGAATATATTATTTAAATAAGTTTGGCTGATAATTTAGAATAGCATTTTTCAGATTATGGATCACGACCTATTAGTGGCTTGTGAAAACAATTTGGCAGGTTCTGATCAATATACTTTAAACATGAAATAAAAAATATAAGTGTTCACTGCACAAAGGAAGGGTATTGTTTCCTTAAATTTTGTTTCAGTTATGTTTACATAAATTTACACCTTAGTGAAAAAATATTGCTAAAAAATGCTAACCATCTTTTAAGCTTTCAGCAAGTCCTAATCACTATTCACAGATGACTAAACAAATACAAGAATTTGAGGTATCACCAGAATTACCAAAATGTGCCAGACATGAAGTGAGCAAATGCTGTTGGGAAAATGGCACTAGTAGACTTGCTTGATGCAAGTTTGCCACAGACCTTCAATTTGTAAAAAAAACAAAAACAAAAACAAAAAAGCACAAAAAACCTCAGTATCTGTGAAGCTCAAGAAAAATGAGGTATGACTATTGCCAATGTAAAATTTAAGTCTATTACTCTAGCTTTCCTGATAACCTCAAGAAAATGTACAATATACAAAATTTCCACCTGATGGTCACTGCCTTACGGTCTTGGAAAAAGCTTAGCATTAGACCAGTCCCAGAGGTAAAATAAAAAGGCTCACTAGTAACAAACATGCCACTAACCCTGGGTCATTCACGCAAATATTCAATCTCCACCGTTTTTCACACAGAGAAGCAGCCTGGCCTTTGGTTCCAGAAAAATGAGTGACACAAACTTTAGCTCTGACAGTTAACCCCTATATAACCCCCACTGGATGTGTTTCCTCATCTGTAGGACCCAAGTGTAGCAATGAGCTGTACCTTAAAGAGCCGTTGTGAAGATTACAGACACTACATATAAAATATCTGCCTCCTAATTATTGCTACCATTATCCTCCCTAAACCAGCCATTTTAACATATATGAAGAAGTGGAGAGCTGCTAATACGAGACAGAATCTGTTACTTTGAGTAAAATCTCTCAGCCCACAGTGATTTTTCTTTTTGAGGCTCTGGAATCCTTCTCTCTGGTCTCGCCTTGTCAGGTTTCCTCAGGAGACTGAGGAGGTCTCTCCACACGCTTTGCGGGACTGGAGTCGGACTTCCCTAGCCTGGCGGCAGGCTGAGGAGAACAGCTAAGAGGGGAGAAGTTCGGGTGTGTTTCCTTTGGAGCGGACCAGCTTCTCCAACGTGAGATAACCGGATCCCGAGGAACTGAGGAGGGGCTAAATGAGACCCAGGATTTCTCACCTCCTCCGTCGCGTTAAGAGGGAGGTCGCAGCGGTCAGGGAAGCTCCAGCTTCTTCACGAGGCCGCCACCCCGGCGGAACCCACCAGTCTATTTCGATAGCCGTTAGCTCACTCGCGACTCCTCGCTCAACCACGCGCAGCTTTCCGGGACCCTCAGACCGAACCACTAGCGGCCCCGCGTGACTGCGTATCCCGGCAACGGGGGCGGGGCGGGGAGAGAGCCCTCATCCTGATTGGCCAATCTTCGGCCTCCGCCCCTGGTAACTACAAGCGAGTTGAGAGTAAACTGCTCTCGCGAGATTGGAGGGCTAATTTTTGTGGCCGAAAACCTCCGTGCTTTTCGGGTAGAAATAGAAAACGGCGACTTGGCTGAGAAAGAACGTTTCATTGGAAAACTTTAGCGTTCTTTATGGTTACAGCAACCTGTCCGATTGTGTCCCCGAACTGAATTCACTCCTAGCGGGTTTTATTATATTCTATGTCACCTCATACGTGCTATCATTTTTAATAAAAACTGTTTTAAAGTTTTTTGTGGTAGGCAGCCTTGTACAGTCTTTGTACTTCTAATTAGAGGTAGTTTTCCTTCTGGTTAGGACTGCGCAGCGTATACATTAAGTATAGATGCGTTTCTGGTACCCTCTATTCCTCATTTGGTTGGAAGCTTCCTTTCAGAGTTCTTTTGATCCAAGTTTGTGAGAAAGGATGAATTATATGGACAGTTGTCTTAAAATAACTATTTTAGTGCTCACTTCGGCAGCACATATACTAAAATTGGAACGACACAGAGAAGATTAGCATGACCCCTGCGCAAGGATGACACGCAAATTCGTGAAGCATTCCATAGTTTTTACTATGGAATATTATGCAGCCATCAAGAAGAATGAGATCTTGCCATTTGCAACTACGTGGGCGGAACTGGAGGGTGTTATGCTGAGCGAAATAAGTCAATCAGAGCAAGACATGTATCAAGACCTCACTGATATGAGGAATTCTTAATCTCAGGAAACAAACTGAGGGTTGCTGCAGTGGTGGGGGGTGGGAGGGATGAGGTGGCTGGGTGATAGACATTGGGAAGGTTATGTGCTATGGTGAGCGCTGTGAATTGTGCAAGACTGTTGAATCACAGATCTGTACCTCTGCAACAAATAATACAATATATTTTTTTTTTAAAAAAAGAAGAAGATAGCAGGAGGGGAAGAATGAAGAGGGGGAAGTTGGAGGGGGAGCCGAACCATGAGAGAGGATGGACTCTGAAAAACAGAGGGTTCTAGAGGGGAGGGGCGTGGGAGGATGAGGTTAGCCTGGTGATGGGTATTACAGAGGGCATGCTCTGCATGGAGCACTGGGTGTTATGCACAAACAATGAATCATGGAACACTACATCAAAAACTAATGATGTAATAATGTCTGGTGATTAACATAACAATAAAAATTTTTAAAAGGTAAAATAACTATTTTAGTATCAGTGTTTTTAAAAAACACAGTGTAAGAACTACTTCATCTCAAATCCCACCTCTCTAGTAAAGTAGCCGTTTGTTTTCTTCCAGTCTTCCTATAGAGTTAATGTGATTGCAGCTATACTCATAACTTACATATATATTGGACTTTTAACGTTTTTTACATTATTTCCAACTTGCATACTTTATTTATATCCAGATTTATTTTCTAGTATGTCTGCCTTCAAGTAGTTTAAAATGAATCCAATAGAAAATGAAATAATGTCATGTGGCTAATTTCTCACATCAAGTTTGTAAAATATTTTTATGTAATTCTCCCATTTGAGCCCAACATATTTGTAGTGGTCATTTATTATTCTTTTGGTCACTGTAGTGAATGGTAGCAACATTTGCCACTCAAAAATATGCCACTTTCATATAAGGATTATTTTGAGCTAAATGCAATTGGAAAGGAGATACAAGAAAAGCTACCATTCCCCTATTTGCCTAAAAGCAGGACATAAATTTTCAAAGGTGTCCCTTCTTGCCTCTCCCTACCAGGAAGGACAAATTTAGTCATGGGAGACTTTAGACCCTTTGTCAGTCTAGACTAGATGGAGGAATCTACATAACGAACTTTACTAACTGGCCTTTATTTACCATTAGTCCCCATATATTTGCCTCTCCATAATTTGCTGCCTCTAAAGACTTAAGGTCCTTTTCTTTTCTTCTGTAAACACTGTTCCTTTGTTAAGATGTTATATAAGCCCAGACTCTAGCCGTCTCTTTGAGTACTCATCTCTGAGTTTCTCTTGTATATAGGACATATACATGCTAATAAATTTGTTTTTCTCTTGTTAATCTGTCTTTTGTTACAGCGCCCCACAGAAAGCCTAGAAGGGTAGAAATAAAAAAGATTATTTCCTTCCCTACAACCTCTGTCCAACTACTCCATATTCAGAATTGTCTGAGAGATGGGCGCCTGGGTGGCTCAGTAGGTTAAGCAGTCTGCCTTTGGCTCAGGTCATGATCCCAGGGTCCTGGGATGGAGTCTCTCGTCCCTCGTGGGGCTCCCTGCTCTGAGGGGAGCCTGCTACTCCCTCTCCTCCCCACTTGTGCTCTCTCTCTCTCTCAAATAAATAAAAAATAAAATAAAATAAAATAAAATAAAATAAAATAATTGTCTGAGAGAAACTACTGACACGGAGATTTCTCCCTGAGTGCCTTCAGACACAAGGGAGGGGGGACCCACCATTTGTCATCTGTATGCAGATGTCACAGTTGGGAGAAATATCCTAAATCTTAGAATTGCTTAACACATAATATATTTAAATTTTTTAGAGTACCAAGGACGCAACTTAGGGTTCACAGGATTTAAGGCAAACGATTGATTACAACTTGGTCCCTAGCTCTCTCGTTTTAACTAGAAAACAACGTTTAGCTTGTGAAAGTCTCCGGAGACTGCAGAGTAGGTTTGGGGAAATCGGGGCTAAGCTGCCCTGACACAACGACCGAAGCAAACTTTTTCAACAAGAGAGCGCGCAGCCCCTCGGATCGAGATTTAAAAATATCCGGATTCGGCGCCCCGGAGTCTCAGGTCCCCCTGGCGCATGGCATTGTGGGGTTTGTAGTCACAGGCCACATCTTGTACCACAATAAGCAGTTCAGCCAGGACTCGGAGTGGACTCGGGCTAGGAAAGAATCTGGACTGGGGCGATCGGGCGAAGCGGCCGGACGTTAGCCCTTCCTTGGCTGGCGGTCCGAGGCGCGGGAAGGAAGCGAGCTTCATCTCGGCGTGGGCCTCAGCAGCCGGGACGCACACGCTTTGCGTCATGGAGGGCTGAGACAGATGATGAATTCCGGTGTGCATGTCAGGGTTGCTGTGTCACTCGGCCCGTTCGGCGCTCCCCTTCCCCGTCGCCCTTCCGCACCGGCTCTCGGGCTCTTCCGGTCCTCAGCGGCCTCTCACCTGCAGGCCCCTCGCCCGCTGCGCCCCGACGCACCCCCGGCCTCCCCTGCGGACTGATCTCGCGCGGTGCCTGGGCCCCGGGCGCCGGACAGACGAGGGCCATGGCGAGCGGCGCCGCCAGGTACCGGCTGAGCTGCTCGCTCCCGGGCCACGAGCTGGACGTGCGGGGCCTGGTATGCAGCCTCTATCCGCCGGGGGCCTTTGTGTCCGTGTCCAGAGACCGCACTACCCGCCTCTGGGTCCCAGACAGGTGAGCTCTGCGAGTCCGGGGGCTCCCACCCCCCACCCCAGCCTGTGTTGCAAGCTTCCTACTGCTGATGGGAAGACAGGGACTCTTCCCTGCTGTTACCTTGCACTCTTCCCGGCCTTGACTCCAGTCCGCGCTCCCTCCCAGTTCTGAGAGCACTAGTACTCCGGGCGCACCGTGTACGAAACCCGTGAGATTTAGGTGGAAAGAGCGCCGCTTTCGAGAAACAGAGGTGTACATTCTTGTCCTAACTTGACCACTAACGGATGGGTGACCTTGGACGAATCTCTTATCTTTTGGGCGATGATTTTCCATGTTTCTTTTAGATGGAAAATTTACTGATGCTAGGTGCACCCCCCTAAATGAAACATTGTGAAACATCTGACATGTAATTGAAGTAAAGCCTCTTCTTTCCCGAGAATTTGCTCTGTAGTGTTCCCTCAAATTTAATTTTTGAGAACCTTAGTTCTCAAAAATTGCGTGGCAGAAAGTTGCATTGGCTCCTGTCCTCATTGTTCAAATGAGAGTTTCTTAGTCTGGGGTCTGTAGTGGGCCTAGATGGAGGAGATGAAACTTCTCACATGTTTTATGGATGTGTGGGGGTGTGCTGTTTTCTTGAGAGAAAGCCCATTGCCTTCCAAAAGATTGTCAGAGGGATTAACCAAAAAGAGAAATCAAGGAACAGAAGGTTAAGCTCCGGTCCAAATCATGTTCAAGGGGTCAGTTCTGATTTGTCTGGTTGTAACAGGAAATTTATTATCTGGGAGACAGATTTCAGTTCAGAAAGAGAAATCTTGAGGTGATTTACTTTGTTATGTAGTAAGTCTCCCATTAATAGAGGTTTAACTCAGAGTTTGGGTAACCATGCATAAATTCAGATGATAACTGTTGGTTAAGTGCCTCCTATTTGTTTACAATCCTGAAGAAGAATAAGACAACAGACAAGTTCCCTGTTTTTATGGAGCTTTCTTATAATCTGGGAGGGAAGGCGGATCAGAAAAAAAGTAAAATAATTGTTCCTTGGCATGTGTACTATGAAAAAAGCAAATACAGATACAAAATTGAGTGGAGGGATATTAAAGAAGGAAGCCCCTCCGAGGAGGGTTTCGGTTTTGTTTTGTTTTTTAAAGCTGACACCAAGATGGACCTGGTCATGGGAGCAAGGAATGAGGAGGGATGAATTCAAAGGGCCCTGTAGACAGTAGGAGGATCAAGCACAGAGACCCTGGATTAAAGTGGCAAGTCCCTTTGTGCAGGAGGGAATGAGCTGTGAGGTGAGGGCAGGAGACAGAGGTTGGCTGGAACCAGATGCTATGGTATGAGTGCCCTGAGAAAGAGTAAGCAGAAGCCTTCAGTGAGTTTCATGCAGGGAGCAGCATGATTTGATTGACCTCTTGAGAAGTTCTGCTAGGTGCTGGTGGAGATTGGATTGCAAAGGGATAAATGTGGAAATCTGTTTGGAGTCTTTGCTGTAGTGCAGCCAATACATGATGATAAACAGACTAGAAATATTGTAGAGCAACCTCCTGTATTGAATTGGATGAGATGATCTCTAAAGGTCTCTTTAACTCTAAGATTCTGTGATATTCCAAATCACTTAGTAACACTAATACATAACTTTTTGTGTATTTGAGTGTAATTACTGATTAAGCTTATATCCTTAAAATTGAGTTAAGCAGAAGCATATACCCAGTAGGGTATAAATATTGCGGTAAGGAGTATCTAAAGGATGCCTGCTGTCATAGTTGAGTTTTGTAGGACTCTGCTAGATTGACAAGCGCTTAAGTCACTGGAGCATTTGCATTTTTCAGGAACTTCAGGAATTTGAGGCTGAAATCATCTATTTGAAAAGTGGTGTGTTTTTTTTTTTAACTCATGTTTTTGATTTTGTTTTCAAAACCATTTGTGAATTTATTCAGCTAACGCTGATGGAGAGCCTCCATTGTGCCAGGCACAGGAGTAGATAGTGGGTGATTAGTGAGATAAGATTGTTTTATCTCTCATTTCCAACTACTTAGAGTAGGGCATCTCATAGTCACTGGGTGATGAGTCTCTTCTACATCCATATAAAAAGTGTCCTCAAGGCTGACATCCTGACAATTTCTATTTCATGGTATGTTAATAAAGTTAATGAAGTGCTATAAGTGTTTGTGGCCAAATAATAAATGAAAATTGTTTTCCCATGTACATTGTTGATAGAATTCTGGATCAGGGTAGTTAGTGTACAATTGGATTGGGAATGATGGGGGGATTTAATTTAGTTTTAGGGAAGCAAAATAATCCTATTCCAGGATGCACTAAACCAGATACTAAACCTGTCTTTTGCAAAAGCCCATTGAAAATCCAGAAACTCTCTGGGCCTTCAGAAGACGCTTCAGAATGGAGACATTATTTTTTGATTGTACATTGAACTGAACCAGTCAACATGCCATTGTTTCAGACTGCTTCAGACCTCTCTTATTATAAGCCCACTTCAAATTAAACTGGATTTCTCAAGTCTGTTGCCAACTATTGTGTTGCCTTTTGAAAACTACCCATATTTGGGTTGCCTGGATGTCTCAGATGGTTAAGCGTCTGCCTTCGGCTCAGGTCATGATAGCCCTGCATCAGGCTCCCTGCTTGGCGGGGAGCCCGCTTCTCCCTCTCCCTCTACTGTTCCCCCTGCTTGTGCTCTCTCGCTCTCTCTGTCAAATAAATAAAATCTTTAAAAAAAGAAAAGAAAACTACCCATATTTGAAAGATGCAACTTCAGATTTAAGGTTGTGTTTTAAATCTTCCCTGACCATACCAAGGTTGAAATGACTTCTTCCTCATGTAAACACTCAGCATTTTGGGTCCTAAGTCCAATGGTTCCATGGGGTTTGTTGAGAAATCAGAACCATTCTCTTACCAACCCCCAATTTCCTTTTCTTGGAGGCAAAATTTTTATCTCTTTTAACTGCTTATTTTTTGTATTTTACTTCCACGTCTATGCATAAAGTGCTTTATTGCTATTTTTATTTTTAAAATATTTTAGGCATTTTCTATTCCTACTACGGAGTATTAGAATTTAGCTCTCTTTCTTCACCCTTTCAACCCCCATCACATATGCATCTTTTCTATGCTCTGACCCTAATAGTTAACCTTAATTTAGACAAAATCAGTATTTTATGACTGCATAAAATCTATTTACACTGGAGCTGTGGAATAAACTATGATAATTTTTCCTCAACCATTTTATGATCTCCCTGTAGCTAGTAAGTCCCCTGCTTTGGGTTTTCATTTGCTTCATTTTCTATGTATTTATCACTAATTCAACTTCATATTCTTTGCTAGTTGTCTAAATCTCTTCTCAAGACCTTTAGACACCCTGGATATTTTATAGTTTCATCTTCCTGGCAATGAAAACTTTCTGACCTTGGTGCACAACAAATCCTGAAATCTCCCTTCGTTGTGCTCTCCACAGTTCCCTCTTTTGGGCTTCTTGTATTAGATTTCTCTTATCTGTGTCCTTTTACTTTCTTAGTTTTCTTTCTTGATGCTTTATTGGGGCATATTCTTCAGGAGCTTCCAGAAATACAGTGCACTAATGATAAATGTATTAAGACCTTGCAAGTCTGAAAATGATTTTATTCTGTCTTCCTACTTGAATAATAATTTAAATGTCTGTACTGTTCTAATTGCCAAATAATTTTCCTTCAGAATTAAGGAGCCATTTGCTCCATTGTATTCTAGCCTCTAATGTTACAGTTGAGTAGTCTGAAGCCAATCTGATTCTTGAGCTATTATTTTTTTTCTCTCTGGAAAGCAGTGTATATTCATGCATTGTTCAGGGCCATTAGTGGGCCCTTTAATGTCTGTAAGTTCTAGGACATTTTCTTAAATCAGTTCTTAGATTTCTTCCTCTTGATTTTCTCTGTCCTATTTTTCTGGAACTTTTAATTCAGATATTGAACTTGTTTCTGAATTCTCTCTCTCTCTCTCTCTCTCTCTACTGTATTCTTTCAGAAATTGCTTTGACTTTTTGTGAAATTATCTTCTTGTTCCATGGTTGCAATATCTTCTAGCTCTAAGAATGATAGTGATGATTTTTTTTTTTAAGTTATTCTTAGTGGTCTGTTTCCTTCAAATTGGTTTTTTCCCCATGTCTGTTTATTTTGATCACTATATTTCATGGTGGAGAGAGCTTTCCCAGATGTCTGGTAATCCTTATTTTGTGCTCATTGTTAAGAGTGGAGGACTAAAAAGCTCCTGGGAGGGTCAGCTCACAGTTGGGGCTCGCTGGCTGGGTTATCTGGCTGGACCATTTCACTGGACTGATCTCCTGCCTGGAGGATCATTGCCCTTGTGAATGTACACTTTCCTCATACCCCAAGGCTCAACTATGCCTTGTGTCCTCCTAGTCAAAGATTTTCAGCTTTTCTAAAGAGCAAAAGTTCAGACTTTTCCTCGGTGCAAGAGGGGCAGTTGTCTGGCTGGGGTATGTAGCTGCCTTCCCCCCCCCCTTAACACTGGTATTAAGTATTTTTTTCATCAGTTCAAGAAATATTTAATGCTTACCACATGTAACATTGTTTTAGGAACTTGGGGAGATATAAAGAAGACTAGATCTGGATTTTGCCTTTCAGAACTTCATAAATGACTAAAAAAGATGCACATAAACATCTATACTGGGAAGTGCTAAGAGTCACAAATAAGTAGTTTTAGTGGTTTATATAAAATAGATTTTTTAAACATGTCTTTTGGATTTCTTTAGGCCTGTTGATAAAATGCTTTCTAACATTTTAAAAAAATAAAGTGGATGAGTTAAAAATAGCTACTACCAAATAACTTCCTTTGAAGATTTTTTTCATATGATTCAGCTTCCAACTGATTCTGAAGATTTTCAATAGTTCCTGCTCTTTTTTGTCCCTGTTTCTAGATTGTGCTGCTAATATTCTTGAGCTTTTTGGGGATTCATTGGTAGATTGGTCCTCTACTTTGTCTAATGCCTGCTTAGAACTCAGTTTTCTCAGGTCTCCTATAGCCTTTATTATTTTTCAACCCAGCTTTCAGTATTCAAAGCTGTATTCCTGTTTCTTTTTCTTCTCATTCCCCCTGGTCTTGTGAGTTTATGCTTTTCTTTGAAATGTGTGTGTATTTGTGTTTATCTGGGAGTCTTTTATATGCAATTGTCTTGTCTCCTACTACACTGTAAACTTTTCATTTAGCTTGAGTCAGGGATATAATTCTTTATATCACTCCCAGCAGCTAACTTACTGCCTTCCACATAGTATATTGTAATCTGTTGTTTGACTTGTTAGGTAAGGCAATGATGCTGAGTGACTGATGAATAAAACAAATTGATAATCTCTCTTCCTCCCTCCCTCCCTCCCTCCCTTTTTTTTTTTTTAAAGATTTATTTATTTATTTATTAAAGAGGGAGAAAGACGGACAGCAGGGGGAGTGGCAGGCAGAGCAGGGAGAGGGAGAAGCAGGCTCCCTGCCAAGCAAGGAGCCTGATGCGGGACTTGATCCCAGGACCCTGGGATCATGACCTGAGCCAAAGGCAGACACTTAACTGACTGAGCCACCCAGGTGTCCCCCTTCCTTCCTTTCAAGTAGGCTTCATGCCCAGTGTGAACTTGAAGTCATGATCCTGAGATCAAGACCTAAGCTGAGATCTAGAGTAGGATGCTTAACCAACTGAGCCACCCAGGCGCCCCAGAAGTTGATAATCTTTCTAATCCTAAAATAGGTATTAATACCCTAGAGCAGTCATTTTTTATATCCCTGTATTCCCGTAGTTTGCATATTGAAAATGACTGATAGTCTAGCTACTTAGATATACATACTATACTAATGGGTACTAAGTTAATGTTTCATAGTGTGAAAATATCCGCAATGTGTTTAAGGCTTATTGATTGTAGAGTCCATTATCCTAATTGCATGAATGTTTCACTTCACTAGGGATTTCTGAGGGTAACAGTCATGGATGAATAGAAATAAAGATGGAATATGAGAAAAAGCCATTTATGATACTCGTTTCCCTCCCTTTCCTTCCTTATTCTTTCTGTTAATTAACATACTTTTCTCAATGAAAGAAAAAAAAACGAGTACTTTGACAATTCATCTCATGTCCTATGCTAAATCAGGGGACAAATGTATATCTTATTAATTACCATATCTTTCTAGTCCTAACAGGGGCTTTACAGAAATGCACTGTATGAGTGGCCACTCCAATTTTGTATCTTGTGTATGCATCATACCTTCAAGTGACATGTACCCTCATGGACTAATTGCCACTGGAGGAAATGACCACAATATTTGCATTTTCTCACTGGAAAGTCCAGCACCACTTTATATACTGAAAGGTCATAAGAATACTGGTGAGTATAATGCTTTGGTTTTTTTCTATATGAAGAAGTTTCATCCTGTTGAAAATAAAATTCGTATATGCATTCTGTGCTATTTATTACGTTTGTTTTACCTGTGGATATGGCTTGGTAGTGAAAACCTTTCTGGATCATCATTCTGTAAATTCTTTGTTACAGATTTATTGTTGTCATCAGTAAAGGTTGACATGCTTTTATATGTAAAAAATAAAGTTTTAAAAGGAAGAAGCTATATAATTTTAATATACTTTGTGGTTTTGCTTTTTCAACTATTTTGTGCGAGGAATTACTATGCTTAGGAAGGACTAAAAGTATATCTTCATCTTTTGGTTGTTATATCTATTTATGCAGCAAATCGAAGACTGAGAACAAATGTGTTTAGGGCCTTGGTATCAGAACTGAAGAGTATTTAATACTTTTGAATATTGTTTTCTGTGATTTGTTTATGTTTCTGATTGTCTGATGTTCCTGGATTTGTGTGTGGCTTAACAGCTCTTTGTTATAAAATGATATGCTTATTAATCAGTGCAGTCTGTGTACTTATGTGTAACAAATATGATCTGTAACCAAGTAGGATGGCCCATCAACACTTTAAACTTAATTCCCTTAAAAATTTTTTAAGATGTTTTGTGTGTGTGTATGTGAAATCTTTAATACAGAGTGATACAGACTTTTTAAACTTTATTAAGGAAGTCTTGGAATGTATGTAAGAGTAGAAACACATTATTTTATAATGAGTTATATATAAAAGAGAATAATGCTCTTTTCCACCCATGTATTTACATAGCGTTGTATGTATTGTCAACACATGGCCTATCTTGTTTTCATCTACCCCCTCTTCCACAACATTATTTTAAAGGAAATTTCCAATTTACTATTTCATTTGTAAATACTTCAATATGTAGCTCTAAAATAGGGTTTGGAAAACTTTTTCTGTAAAGGGCCAGATAGTAAATATTTTAGACTTTGCAGGCCATATAGTCACTTTTACAACTTTTCAACTCTGCCATTGTGTACAAAAGCATCCACTGACAATAAATAAATGAATGAGCATGTCTGTATTTCAATAAACCTCTATTTATGGACGCTGAAATTTGAATGTCATAATTTTCACATATCAGGAAATACCTTTCAATTTTTTTCTCTCAATCACTTAAAAATGTAAAAACCATTCCTAGTTTGTACACGGTACAAAAACAGGTGCCCCACAGGCATAGTTTGTTGATCCCTCCAAAAGATACAAATTATCGGGGCGCCTGGGTGGCTCAGTTGGTTAAGTGACTGCCTTCGGCTCGGGTCATGATCCTGGAGTCCCAGGATCAAGTCCCGCATCGGGCTCCCTGCTCGGCAGGGAGTCTGCTTCTCCCTCTGACCCTCTTCCCTCTCGTGCTCTCTATCTCTCATTCTCTCTCTCTCAAATAAATAAATAAAATCTTTAAAAAAAATACAAATTATCTTTTTTTTTAATAATCATTATGCCTAAAATGAAACCTAATTTCTTACTCTCAAGTATCCCCTGAAGGCTCAAATTACACTCAGTTGTCTCATAAAAGTTTTTTTTACAGTGTGTTTGAACTGTGACCCAACTAAGGTCCACATGTCTTTTAATCTATGGGTTTCTTTCCCTTTTTGGCCCCTCTGTATTTGAAACCAGCTTATTTATCCTGTAGGATTTCCTACAATCTGAACTTTGCTTATTTAAGCCTTATTGTTTCCTTTTACATGTTCCTCAATCCCCTGTGTGTCTTACAAGCTACTAGATCTAGAAGCTTAATCAGATTCAGATTCAAGTTCTTGGCAAATACACATTATAGGTAGTATTGTGCACTTTCTGATGTAGCACATTAAGAGGCACTTAATATCTCTGTGATGTTAAGATAAATTAGTAGGTTCAAGTGTTGTATCATTCATTCATTTTAAATTCCCATCAGTCTTTTATGTAATGGTTTTTAGCATGTATTGATGATCACACACAGATCTAATATTTCATTAAGATTTGCAAAATCATTTAATCCTACCATTATTTTTGCATTTAATAGCTGGCATTTTTTTAATATAGAATTTTCTCATATCAATTCTTTGGTTACTTGGGAGACTTATACAAGGAAGGCAGGATAAATGCTCTTTTACTGAGTTTCAGAATGAGTAGGTTTCCTAGCATCTTTTTTTTTTTTTCTTTTTCATTCTCAAATTGTCCCATATTTGGCCATTGGACACCTCTTTAAATTGGCCCCTGTGGGCTTTTGATAAGACCTTTAGCAGTCTTCCTTGCTTTTGGTACTACAGAATGTTTCAGGTTCACTTTATGCATTTCTGCTTCTAGACCTGAAATCAGCTGTTACTCCAAGAAGCTCTGTGGTTTTTGCTTTTGTTTTTTCAGTTCGCAGTAATAACTAGAAACCTCAGTTCGGGCTGGAATGGTGCTCAACAGGAGTTTTTTATACCTAATCTTGTTTTATAATTCTATAAAACATATGTAGTTCAAAGGAAAAACAACAAGGTATATTCAAAGAAGTCTAGATTTAGTCTGTATTGCCTTTTTGCACTATTCCTTTCCTTATATTTTTTAACTTTGTTAGCAGATGTGTATGTATATTTATATTGTCCCTTTATATGTAGAAGATAAACAGGTAACATACTATATGAAATTTTCTGCCCTTCCTCTTTTTGCTTGATAATATTACCACCTTGGATATCTCTTTATTATACTATATAGAAATCTTCTGCATTCGTTTTTACAGTGGCATTTTTATTCAGTTTAGCTAGCTGTACTATGGTGATTCTAGCTTATTCAACCAGTCCCGTATTGATGGACATCTGAGTTTTCAATCTTTTGCTAGTACAGTTAGTGCCATGATCAGTCTCTCTGTATATATGTCATTTCCTTCTTTTGGAAGTGTCACTTAGGTATAATATCCATGTAGTTTTATTAGGTATTGGGGAATCCCTTCGTTAGATGTTGTAACTTTTTTTGCATTTCCAACAACATCATATGAGTCCCTATTTCCCTCACTGATGGAGTATGTTGTCAGATTTTTAGATTGTTGCCAAAATGATAAGTGAAAGTGAAATTTGCATCTCTTTGTTCATGGAGGGGAGCATCTTCATATATGGAAGGGATTTTTACCCTTCTTTTTCCTGTGAACTATATTAAAAACTCTTGCCCATTTAATACAGGGTTACTGACCATATTTGAAGCCCTTAATTGGAGTTATTAAGCCTTTGATACAAACTACAAATTTTTTCCCAGTTTGTTATCTTTTTTACTTTGCACATTTTTTGTAATGCGAAAGTCAGTTTTTATGTAATCATGTTTGTCTTGATCTTTTAAGGTATTATAAGACCTCATAGAAATCTCTACAGTAAAAAATACTGCTTCAATTTTGTAGGGTATTTTTCCTGCCTGATTTATTTCTGCTTTATCATAAGGTAATATTTTGTTATTTTGTTAATTTGCTTGATGGTTTAGAAGCCAAATGTTATTTGCTTTTTTTTTTTTCCTTTTTTGACACCCCATAGCATGCTAGTGAGTATAGCTGAAGAAATTAATGATTGACATTCTTATGTCATTTTTTGGTCAGTTTTCTAGCCCAAATTTTATTTTCTACATAGTAAAGTAGTACTGACCTTTAGTTGATATTATATGTATAACACTTCCCAGTTACATTATAAGTTGTGATTCTAAGTAATATGTTGCATTATATGATATCTTAAGGCTTTTCTCCCCTACCTGTTCAAAGCTGAATGCTCCCTATACTTATTGAAAGAGATTTATCTTGTTATTCGTTCTTTCTGCCTGATCTTGAAAGAAATTTTAAGAAACTTTCTGAGCTCTCTAAAATAATGTTTCTCTTGAATTATATGTTTCAATGATCTCTGAGAGAATATAAAGAGCATTCCTGATTACAGCTATCAAGATTGGTGGCTAATTCTTCTTATGAAAGAACCTCCTGTTCCCACAGATTTAAAAACTGAAACTTATTTTGTAAATTCAGCTTGATTCACTATTATCCATTAGGAAATATATGGTATAAGTTTTTGGAAGTAAATTATTATTATCTGAGAAATAAGTTTATCCAAAAGAAAAAAGTTTTTAAAAATTAACCATTTCCTGATAACTACGGTTTTCTGTTTTTAGACTGGTTCATGAATAATGTATTAATATAAAATCAAATGGTTAAGTTTACTACTCTTCTGGACCTTTGAGTTTAAAGAACAACTGATGATGCATAAGCTTTTAAGTTGATTTTTTAAAAATTTTTAATTACTTGAAAAGCAACTTTTCACATAAATGGAAAAATTTACTTTGATTTCAATATTCAAATACAGTAATCATTTTTATGGGTACAGTAATTTGTTTTGGTCTTTGTCCCTATGACTAAGCATGGGTAATACTTTACAGATACACAGAAGATATTTTCTGTTCCAGTAACTATTTCCTGACTAATTTATTTTTCATTTTAAAGATTAAAATCATTTCATTTCTCTGAACTTTAGTTTCCTCATCTGTTAAATGGGAATGATAGCACTTAGTTCCTGGGGTTCTTGTGGAATGTAATGTACTTTTTATGGTGTCTGGCACACGTAAGGACTCTATGTCTTTTAGTATCACTAAGCAAAGGTTAGCCCAACACCAGCACCTGTTTACAACTTCGTATTTTACATACAAATCCTATTTTCCTTTTGTCCTACTTGCTTTTCTACTTGTTTTTAGTTTTATTATACTGTATATGTTTATGAAAGTCACTTAAAATTTTTCTGGAGCAGAGTAGGTAACAAAATTTGGGGAATGTCTATTTATATATAATCAATGCATATATAGTTCCTAAATTATATTCCTATGCAGGTAAAAAATTGTTTTTTCCTAAAGATAGTGACCGCTTTTTTTTCATTTCCATATTTTTCTGTGTAACTGTAACTGATATTTTACAAGGGTTGCAGGAAGTCTCCTAAATGCCTATAACATTTTTCAAATAGTCTAACACATAATGAGTCAGAATAGGCTAAGATATGGTATAGTAACAAACACTTCCCTGATCTGTGTCATCACACAAGAGTATTTCTCACTCATATATTCATCATGGATTAGGGAGGGGAATCTGCTCTTGGAGTTTCTCAGGGACCCAGGCTGGTGGGGGCTTTCTCTTTCTATGTGCTTCAGGAGTTTGGTGTAGCAGTGAAAGGGCAATGTGATTAATAATGCATTGACTCTTAAAAGCATATACCTGAAAGTGTCAGCCACCATTCATACTGTTAACTAATGTGTGCATCATTGGCTGTGCCTGACGTCATGCACATAAAGGGCAGGGCACCACAGTCTGTCTCTGGTTATCAGTTACTCAGTTTGCTCTCCCTTGCATAGGCAGAACATACTCACCTCTCTCTCAATGTCAGACAACAACCCTGGATTCCCCTTTGCCAATATATTTCCTAGAAAAAATTCTCATATTTTTGTCATTTTTAACTTAACTTTTGTAGCTTAAGAAAGCTGTGACATAGGGGCTAAATATATTTGTATATTACAAAATGGCTTTATTCTATCCTTACATTTGGTTGTTAATTTTGCTAGATGTAAAATCCTGTGTTAAAACCATTTAATCTTAGAATTTTGAAGGCATTGCTCAATTGGCCTTTAGTGTATGGTGTTAAATGAAAAATTTGATGCTGTTCTGATTTCCCGTCTTCTCTGTGAGATACACTTCTAGTCCCCTTGTAAGCTTTTAGGATCGTCTCTATTTCTGATGTTACAGATTTTCACAATGCATCTCTGTCTCAAAGTGCCTTTCATTTGGCACCTTTGTGAGGTCATTGAATCTAGACATTCATGTCCTTCACTTTTGAGAATCTTTCTTGTATTATTTCTTTGTCCTCTCTGCTCTGTCCCCTGTTATCTCTTTTTGGAATCCCTATCGTTGGATATTGAACATTCTGAAATTATTTTCTGACTTTTTAAACTTTTCTTTTTCATTTTTTGTCTTTGTCTTTTTAGTCTAATTCTCTGGAGAGACTTTTTTTTTTTCCTAGAGCCATTTAGTTTTGGTTTGGTTCTTCTACTTTTAGCTTTCATTTTTCTTGTTCTGTCACTAGTTTTTCTTATATAATATCTTACCTATTTGCAAATATTATAGTATTTGTTTTTTTGTTGTTTTTTATGTGTTCTTCCTTTTTTTTTTTTAAGATTGATTTATTTATTAGAGAGGGAGTGCAGGGGAGGAGGGAGTTGCAGGTGGAGAGAGTCTTAAGCAGACTCCACACTGAGTGTGGGGCTTGATCTCATGACCCCGATATCGTGATTTTGAGCCAAAACCAAGAGTCGGGTGCTTTGACTAACTGTGCCACCCAGGCGCCCACTTTTTTTTTTCTTCCTGAAGTTGGATTTGTCTCTTCTGGATTGCCCAGCCCTTTCCCCCTTATTTTTGTGTTTCTTTGTTTGGATTTTTCTCTTTTATGTTGAAGAGTTTGATTAAATGGTTGTTGATATTAAATTGGCTGCTCATATTTAAAAATAAGGTATAAAGAAGTAGACTGAAAACTTTTTAGCTTGTATAGATAGAGCTTGGTGATTGGTGGGCTTCATTAGAAGGCAAACTGGTGGTGGTCTGACCTTTAGGAGGGGATACCCTCTCATATGTCCTTATCTGAAGCTCTTTAGCATTATTCAGTCTTCCAGAGCAGAATTCTCCTGTCTCTTGCCTGGGTGGAGGGGAATATATGCCTGGTTGCTGGTACTGTGGAAGAAGGGGATGTAGATTTTCCATTTATTTCCCTTGTGTTTCATGGGGCTTCTTGTTCCAGACCTTTATTTTGCCCAGCTACCTGAATGTGCAAACTGTGCTTCAGTTCCTCCAGAGAATAAACCTCCAGTTTCCTGCAGTGGGGGAGGATGTGCTTTCCTGACACTGTAGGCTGAAAAGAGAGATATAGCATTTCAAGTCCTTTGCTTAGCCCCATTCTCCATCAAACCTAGTAGCTAGATATTGAGTCTCATGAGAGTTCCCTAGGGGGAGTCACTCGTTTCCAATCTCTCTCTGTGGGTGTTTAAATTATAATCTCCATTTTGCTAAATCTGTTGTGTTCTGTTTTCTTTGTCCTTGTAAATTAATACCACTGATAGATTTACTGTGAACAATCTGCCAAATTTTTTTGAAAGATTTATTTATCTGAGAGAGCGAGCAAGCGAGCAAGCAAGCGAATGACTGGGGGGAGGGGCAGAGGGAGAGAATCTTCAGCCGACTCCACACTGAGTGCAGAGCCTGACACAGGGCTTAATCCCAGGACCCTGAGATCATGACTTGAGCTGAAATAGAGTCGGATGCTCAACTGACTGAGCCACCCAGGCGCCCCAATAATCTGCCATTTTTAATCAGAACTCTGTCTTTTTTGTTTTTTTTTAGATAATTTTTCACGTTTAATTTTTAGCTTGTATAATTTTATATTAAGATAATAAGACATTTATTTTATTTTATTTTATTTAAAGATTTTATTTATTTATTTGAGAGAGAGGGCGAGAGGGAAGGTCAGAGGGAGAAGCAGACTCCCTGCTCAGCAGGGAGCCTGATGTGGGACTCGATCCCGGGACTCCAGGATCATGACCTGAGCCGAAGGCAGTCGCTTAACCAACTGAGCCACCCAGGCGCCCCTAAGATAATAAGACATTTAATTGCCTGTTTCCATTGCTGTTGAATAGTTGGGCTCCATTGTTTTGTGTTTTTTTTGTCATTTTAATTAAATATTTTTATAAACAGCATTTCAAAATCATTTGCATTACCTTTCTATGTAGTTTTTTTGTAACCAGAAGGCATTGTGCAACCCATTTGATCCTGCTCCCTCATTTTGCAGATGAGGAATCAGAGATTATCCCTTGGTCAGACAGTCCATAAATAGCACAGCTAGGACTTGCGTCCAGATATTCTGGCCCAGAGTCTGCTGTTGATCACTGCACTCTTCTTCATCTCCATTGAGTTAGCCTTAATTGACCACATTACTGTCAGTTCAAAAAGTGTTTTTAAAATTGCAGTGCTTTGGGGGCACCTGGGTGGCAGTGTCGGTTAAGCGTCTGACTCTTGGTTTAGGCTCAGGTCGTGGTTTCAGGGTCGTGAGATTGAGCCCTGTATTGGGCTCCATGCTCAGTGTGGAGTCTGCTTGAGATTCTCTCTGTCTCTCTCTCTCAAATAAATAAATAAATCTTTTAAAAAAATTAAAAAATAAAATTGCAATTTTCTAATAACTAGCAAGGTTGAACATTTTTCTATATGACATTGTATTAACTAATGCCTTTTTTCCTTTAGTTTGTAGTCTTTCATCTGGAAAATTTGGGACGTTACTTAGTGGCTCATGGGACACCACTGCTAAAGTCTGGCTGAATGACAAGTGCATGATGACCTTACAGGTACTGTAGTAGTTCTTTGTGAATGTTCTACATAGTAATTAAATGTAATGATTTCTGTGGCAACTCAAGTTAATTCCCATTTCACTCACAGGGTCATACAGCTGCAGTATGGGCAGTAAAGATCTTACCTGAGCAGGGCTTAATGTTAACTGGATCAGCAGACAAGACTATTAAACTGTGGAAAGCTGGGAGGTGTGAGAGGACATTTTCAGGTAAGATCAGAGTAGACAACATTTTAGTCTCATCACTTCATATTCACGCCAGTGGTGTTTTCTCAAAAGCTTAGAGGCTTGAAAATGGTATTTGAAAAACATCAATGTATTTGAACCATTTAATTTGGGTAAATGTAACTTTTCTGACAACTAATATTTAAAATCTTTTTAAAAGATAAAATGAAACCTCTCATAAAACAACTAGATGTGGACTAATCAGTGGCTACTTGATGAGCTTATAATATGGTATGCAATTTGTTTTTGGTTTAACAAGTTCACCGTGAAACTTTCAAGCATAAGCTTTATTGATGGTGGGTCACTACTGTTAATTTCATATATAGAGGAAAACATCATTAGTGCTTCTGTGAATATTGAAGTACGTTATTTAGTAATAACAAATTTCAGGCTTATGTTGGGATTTTAGGTGGGTAGTGTTTTGGAACCTCACCTATTAAATAACTCCTGCACTGAAGCATCTGCTGACTGATACTGGTATTGCTGATTTATTTGTGGAGCACTTAAATTTTTGGTGTGAATTTTTTTGAGTTGTTTTTCCTCTCTTTTATTTATTTTATCCTTCAAAGTTGATCACTAGTCTGGATAATACTTCAAGAAGTCCCTTTGTGCAGGTAAAGCTATCTATAGATGGACAAGTTATAACTAAGCATCACTGTGTTCCTGCTTCCATACATATATTTTATCAAATTGTTATTAATCTTCAGTAGCTAATCTAAAGCAGCAAATACTGAACATGGAAAATTTTTTTGATTCCTGATCTCCTTTATTAGGTCATCAGCTTCAGAAAATGTTCTGTCCTTAAAAAAAAAAAAAAAAAAAAAGTATGGGCACCTGGGTGGCTCAGTTGGTTAAGCCACTGCCTTCGGCTCTGGTCATGATTCTGGAGTCCCAGGATCGTGTCCTGCATCGGGCTCCCTGCTCAGCGGGGAGTCTGCTTCTCCCTCTCCTGCTCCCCCCTCTTGTGCTCTCTCTCTCATTCTCTCTCTCAAATAAATAAATAAAATCTTTAAAAAAAAAGTAATATCTTCTGTACTGCCCCAATTTATATTGAAAGAAATTGAGTCTTAGGAAGTTTTTAAAAGCATTTTAGGGGTACCTGGGTGGCTCAGTCATTAAGCGTCTGCCTTCAGCTCAGGTCATGATCCCCGGGTCCTGGGATCGAGCCCCACATCACGCTGCCTGCTCCGTAGGAAGCCTGCTTCTCCCTCTCCCACTCCCCTTGCTTGTGTTCCCTCTCTTGTTGTGTCTCTGTCAAGTAAATAAAATCTTTAAAAAATAAATAAATAAAAGCATTTTTAATTTTTTTATTAATGGAATACATGTATTTTTTTACATAAGAATAATGAAGTTTATGCCATAAAATCTTGCCTTATGAAAAAAATGGTGTTTAGTTTTTATTGTATCATTTTAATGCTTATATTTGTATATATTATGAAATGTTTCTGCTGATAAAGCAGTGATGTTTGGTTTTATATTTGTGTTTTGGTTGAATCAGGGGAGAAGTTATGATTTGTTGGATCAAAAGAAGTGGAATTGGGGCGCCTGGGTGGCTCAGTCATTAAGCGTCTGCCTTCGGCTCAGGTCATGATCCCAGGGTCCTGGGATCGAGCCCCGCATCGGGCTCCCTGCTCGGCGGGAAGCCTGCTTCTCCCTCTCCCACTCCCCCTGCTTGTGTTCCCCTCTCTCGCTGTGTCTCTCTCTGTCAAAAAAAAAAAAAAAAATCTTAAAAAAAAAAAGTGGGATTATAAGGCAGGAAACTTGAATTCTTGTTTTAGGTTTTCCATTAGTTGTGTGGTTTCAGATAAATTAATCTCTCTTAACCTATTCTTTCATACTTTAATAAAGTTTACTTTTTTGTAGTGGTTTTTATTTCAAATTCTTAAATAATTGAAATATTTTTTATAATTAATTTTTCTTAATTTTTATTAGTGCCTTATTAAATTCAATATTATGTTTTGAGAAATTTAGGGGCTGTTACTCTTTGTCATGTTTGAATGTCTTGTATGTTATGAATTACTCTTGTTACTGGGGATGAAAAGTTGAAAATGAATTGTCAGGTAAAAATGAAGAATTGTTGGGATCAGAATCTTATTTCTGAAAAGCTTTAGGAAATAATTTGGAGAAGATAAGATAAATATAAAATAACTTCTGAAGGCTGGTAATAAAAAATATTGCCAAACCTAAAATACAAATTTTGATTATCAGGCTTTTCTACAGAAAAAATATTGTCTACTTTGAAAATCAGTTATTACTACTCACTGATATGTTTTATAATGTTAGTTAAATGCATAGATCCATCAATGAAATCATCCATCTTATTGGTTTATATTATTCTTCTTTCATACAGGGCATGAAGACTGTGTAAGAGGTTTAGCAATTTTGAGTGAAACAGAATTTCTTTCCTGTGCAAATGATGCTAGTATTAGAAGGTGGCAAATCACTGGCGAGTGCCTTGAAGTATATTATGGACATACCAATTATATTTATAGCATATCTGTCTTTCCAAATTGTAAAGGTAAGATTAGCATATATTAAAAATTTTACATTTTATATCAAGCATTGTTCCATTCCATTCTTGTGTTGGGGGTAGAAGAGCTAATTATCAGTTTACTAACTGTGATTTGAATAATTTAGTAGTTTTATCTCATTAAGGATCTTCTCATAAAGGAGAAAATTGTGTGATCATCTTTATATTAATTCACATTTGATGGTTATGTCAAAAAGGTTTTGGGTATTTGAGGGAAAACTTTGTATAATTTATTAGTGCAAAGTGTATGGTATGTAAAGTGTGAAATATAGAAAATGAGATTTTTGAAGTTGTATATGGTGTGAGACAAATACATAAAATGTAAAACTAATTTTAAAATAGTTTGGGGTTAAAAAAAATCCTTATGCCTACCTGGGAGGGTAATATGTAATACATGTATTTAATTTTATTTATTCAAACTAATTTTTCCTATATTCATTAATTTTAGATTTTGTAACAACGGCAGAAGACCGATCTCTGAGAATCTGGAAACATGGGGAATGTGCTCAAACAATCCGACTTCCAGCTCAGTCTATATGGTGCTGCTGTGTTCTAGACAATGGTGACATTGTGGTTGGTGCGAGGTATTTATAGTCTAGTCAGTCAATAAATATCAAATGTCTAGGGGGCGCCTGGGTGGCTAAGTCATTAGGCGTCTGCCTTCAGCTCAGGTCATGATCTCAGGGTCATGGGATCGAGCCCCGCATCGGGCTCCCTACTCCATGGGAGGCCTGCCTCTCCCTCTGCTTCTCTCTCTCTCTCTCTCTCTCTTTCATGAATAAATAAAGAAAGTCTTAAAAATATATATATATATCAAATGTCTAGGCCTTTGGTAGCCTCTCTAGTGCACAGAGATAAGCCATAAGAGAACTTCAGGTGAATTGGGAGACCGTATGTATATTTCTGGACTGAAAAAACAGTACTAGGCATGACAACTTTTACATTAATGATACATGATATTTTACACTGGTATTGTACTGCAAGTTGTGCAGTCAAAACATTGAATGCAAAAGAAATTGAAGAAGGTAGAGATTAGTGTGGGAAAACTTTCTGAAGAAAAATTTGAATTGAATATTGAAAGAATGAGTAAGAAGGGAAATGATAATTTCTATCAAAACAAATGGTATATATAAAGGTGTAGTATGGGCACGAGAGTGATATATGTGGGAAATGAAGGAAAACGGTGGAGGACTCATGCTGGGGAGTAGTGGGGGGTGCTGATAAAGTGATAAGGCAGTAAAGCAGAGCATAACTATGGAAAGCTTTGAATGCCAGCATTTTTTAGATTCTGTGCTTGAGGTAAAGGTTCTGGCTTTTGAAGTAGTGACATAATTAAAGCATAACCTGCGAATTAATTACATACATAGGTTGGATTTAACTAGTGATGACAGTGGGCAGGAAAGCAATTTATTTTTTAAGTAATAAATGCTTATTGTTATTTTTTTGTCAAAGATTTATTCATTTGAAAGAGACAGAGCACGAGAAGGGGGAGAGGCAGAGGGAGAAGCAGACACCCCACTGAGCAGGGAACCCAACGTGGGGCTCAATCCCAAGACCCCAAGATCATGACCTGAGCCGAAGGCAGACGCTTAACCATCTGAGCCACCCAGGCATCCCAAGGAAAGCAATTTAGAAAGCAGTTACAGTAGTAGGGATGTGCCATTATGAAATATTATCCCCACAGTGCTAATAGATAAGAAGCCAAAATATGAGATGTTGCAGAGGAAGGATGATCAGAATGATAAAAGAAAAGCGTAAAGCTTCTCAGTTTTGATGATTGCATTAATAAAATTGGGGAAGTGGGAGAACTGGTGTGGTATAGAAGGTGAGGACCTCAGTTTTAGACTTCTGAGGTTCAAGTTGATACGCCACGGTCATGCCAGTGGATCTGGCTTGGAAGATGGAGAAAAAAAGAAAGCAGCAGCTATAAGGGATGGAGGGCCTAATAAAGGAGGTGATTTACTTTTTGGCTGGGTCAAGTGCAGATTTGTTGGTTTCGTTATTTTCCTCCCAAGCATTTTTAAAGTTGAAGAAAAATAAACGGAAAGGGTGAAGTTCCTGTTAGTGGAAGGTTAAGTAAGAAACCAAGTTCTCTGTAGAATTGGGCAGGATTAGTGCATTTGAAAGTGACTAACTTACCTCTCCTACCCAAAACTAGAGGTTGGGGTTGCCATCTAGTCCAAGGCAAGGATGGTTTTTTCTTGATTGGGATTACATCGCTAGTTAATCAGAGTAAAGACAGACTCCGTGTTTCCTGAATGGACAGATAATGAGCATTTGCTATTTTCTAAGCTTTATGTTGGGTGTTTGAAGCCTTTGTAGAGTAAACCAACCCACTGCCTTTCTTTATACTCCCATACCTATGTAATATTGATTTGAGGTGTATGTTATGTCTCTAGATTTTTATGATGATAAATACTTAACTTGGAATTCAAAATTGTGTCAAATATCTATTTCTCTGTCCTTTGCCAGTGACTTTTCCCTTAAATTATCCTTTTTCTATCCTAAACATGGCTTTAGAAAGTAGCAGAAGATAGTGTGTGAAGTCAGCATAGGGCTCTACGCAGCCATAAATACATAGTAATGTTTCTCATATTCACAAATACGGATTATTTTTGCTTTGGATCATTCAGATGTGATAATGTTCATGCACTATGGCAGTGACTTCAAATCAATTTGTTTTTTCGTTATAGTGATGGTATTATTAGAGTGTTTACAGAATCAGAGGATCGGACAGCAAGTGCTGAAGAAATCAAGGCTTTTGAAAAAGAACTCTCTCAGGCAACCATTGATTCCAAAACTGGTGATTTAGGAGACATTAATGCTGAGCAGCTTCCTGGGAGGGAACATCTGAATGAACCTGGTAAATATTTCAGTGTATGTAGTAGTAAAAAATGCTACCATGTTTGCCTTTTGGAATAATTAGAATGGTAAGAAAAAAGAGGTTGTTTTGCTAGTCATTAAGTGTTATTCTCATTGCCATATAGGGATTTTTTTTAGAATTTTTACTGTTATACTTAACCACTGTGAGAAACCATGTTCTTGCCTCTGTCTCACAGTTTTAAAGACTTTGAGCTAAACTCCTCATAAACAGGAATCTTGTTTTTGTTTTAAATAAATCTAATACTTAGCTCATATATAGGTACTAAAAAGTCACTCATTTAATACCTTTTGGTTGATTGGATTCTCTGAGAGAGGTTGTATAGACTAAAAATAAAAATGAGTTCAAATAAAGCAATGTCTGCCTAACGAGTTGGGGTTCATTTGAGTTTAAATGAGAGGACAGTGGTTATTTCGAATGAAATCTAGATATATGCCTGATCCATTATATCACTGGTTCTCAGAACTTCGTCCATGGACCCCTGGGAATTCTGAGACTCTTTCAGGATGTCCATAAAGTCAAACTAATTTTATAACACTAAGCTGTTAATTTGACTTGTCTACTGTGTTAACATTTGCACTTATGGCCCAAAAACAATGGTGGATTAAAAAAAATACCCCAAAACTGCTGGCTCCTCAGTATAGAAATCAAGGCGATGACACTAGACTGTTCTTGTAGTTGTTGTGCTCTTCACTGGCATGTAGGTGCAGTTAAAATAAAAAGCCATTTGCCCATAAGAATGTCCTTGATGAAGCATTAAAAAGTTATTTTACCACATCTCGACCCTTTAGTGCATGTCTTTGTTAATATTCTAGTTGACAAAATGTAAAGTACAGATAAAGTACTCCAAAGTACCATGGTGTTTCGAGGATAAGTACTTGTGCATTCCTTTGAGTTGCAGGCTGAACTTTTTCGTGGAATGCCGTATTTATTTCAAAGAACAACTAACTATGGTTATCCAAGCTTGGGTTTGGGGCAGAGTTTTTTTTTTTTAATGACTTTGAATTTTACTCTGCTATTCTACCTTTGATTCTTAAATGTTCTATTTTAAGGTACTAGAGAAGGACAGACTCGCCTAATCAGAGATGGGGAGAAAGTCGAAGCCTATCAGTGGAGTGTTAGTGAAGGGAGGTGGATAAAAATCGGTGATGTTGTTGGCTCATCTGGTGCTAATCAGCAAACATCTGGAAAAGTCTTATATGAAGGGAAAGTATGTCAGCTTCTACTTTCTAATTACCATTATCTTAAAGCATTAGACAAAGGTTTTCTTTTCCCTTTTCCCCATGCTAATAAAATTTTCTTTGGTATTTGACATTTAAAAATCCCTTTCTATGGAGAAGATTTCCTCTTTTCCCTGCCTTGAAATTGATTTGTAAAAAAGTTCTTTCCATGTAGGGGAGTTGCATTTAATAGATTGGCCACTGTTTGTCTTTGGGTACTTACCATGTGTAAACTGTTCCCAACCATTTTGGATTAGGAGCTTCTGTGCCACGTTTCACCTAATGCTTTGTGCCTCACTATATTTAACTTGACAAAATATGAGGGCCCCTACAGAGCAGTGCTTATAATGCCAGCATGTTTTGCTGAGTGGGCATGGTAACAGCTAATACTTTGGGCCTTGAGATCAACCAATTAGAAACCCTCCTTTGGCCTTAGAATTAATGTGTAGTTGTAATACATCCCCTGCCTCCACCCCTAGTGAAATTCTAATCTTGCAGCACATGTAGATGGTTGCTATCAATCATCATATGCCAAGTGGAAGATTTTAACATTGCATTTTGGAGAAAGTTTAAGTGTTAGAATAATTATTTTAAAAAGGACATATAACATCTGTGATAAATATGTCATTAATATGAACAGATAAGTTAGTAATCATTTGTCTCCTTTTTGTATTCCTATTGAAGGAATTTGATTATGTTTTCTCAATCGATGTCAATGAAGGTGGACCATCATATAAATTGCCATATAACATCAGTGATGATCCCTGGTTAACTGCATACAACTTCTTACAGAAGAATGATTTGAATCCCATGTTTTTGGATCAGGTGGCTAAATTTATTATTGATAACACAAAAGGCCAAATGTTAGGACTTGGGAATACCAGTTTTTCAGATCCTTTTACAGGTAAGTTAGGAAAGTCTTCAGTACTTTCATCAATGTTGGTTGATTTTTTTTTTGCTTTTGATGTGTTTAAACATCCATTATGATTAGCTGTTTAAATAAAAACCAAGATATAAGATCTGTAGCAGGTTTTTACTTTAAATTCGTATTTTTAAACCTCAAATTATATAGTAATTATTTATAGAAACAATTATATGTTCCTTTTCAAGATTTTATTTATCATTTATTTTAGAGAGACTGTGCACATGCGGCGGGGGGGGGTGGAAGGGGCAAAGAAAGAGGAAGACAAAGAATCTCAAGTAGACTCCATGCTGAGCCTGATGCGGGGCTCTGTCTCACATCCCATGAGAGCATGACCTGAGCTGAAATCAAGAGTTGGATGCTTAACCGACTAAACCACCCAGGCGCCCCTTTTCCCTTTCAAAAATACAGCCACACTGTAAACTAAATAAAATCACGAAAATTTAATTTAGTCATATGAAATGAAAAGAAACTCAGAAGTTCCTTTATATAGTTACTCCTTTTTAAAAATACATGTTTTAGTGAATTTTAGTGAACAGAAATTCTTTTCACATGAGGCTAAATTGGTTAGTTGGGCATCAAATCTAGGATTGAACTATGGGTAGTTTTAGTTTACATGTACTTTGTATTCCACATTTTTAAGTCATATATAGTGTTTATAACATAGTTTATAGTGTCTAAAATGTTCTAAATGGGGATTTGAGCGGAGGCAGGGTAGGGAAAAAAAAAATGTTATAAATGGTTTTAGGTTCTCAGACCAGTCCATAGATTATAATCCTAGTAGTATTAGTCTGAGTCCTTTTTCCTAGGAAATGGATTATAATACTAGTTGTACTAGCCTGAGTTTTGGGTCCTGGGAACTGAGGCCATGGTACAGGAGGAAATAAATGCTTCCTTTTTTCTCAGGTACAGGGCCAGCAATAAATAAAATTCTGAAATTAGCACTTTATTGTTAATATTTTCCTGTTGTCATTTCTCATGGCATTTTTCATGTGCTAGTGCTCTCCCTTGTTTTACAAGGATTCCATATCCCTTCCTGTCTGCCTCCCTCACAGATAGTTCATGCTCCTAACTAAATTATCTCTTCTTTCTCTATTTCAAAATTCCATTGCTCATTCACCTAATAAAGCTAATGTCACCTGCATGTTGACTTAAACAGAATTATCAAACTGACTCACTACTGAGTATAAATGATGTAACCCCTCCCAATAGTTGCACTTGACAGGGAAAAAAAATGGGTTTATTATCTGGGTATTCTGTTGGTAGAATTTCAGACTACAGCACAGAAGAGTGAACACACGATCATAGTATTGTGTCAGCTGTTTTGTGGAGCGGAAGACAGATGTTAGAGCAGCTGGCTCCATGTGGAAATCTTAGCTCTGTCTTTTTTTGCTCTTCTGAATCTCTAACTTTATAAGCATCCTTTTGTATATACTTTTTACATATGTCTTATCGTAGACACCTCTGATTATTTCCCTAGAGGTACTAACAAAACATATACTCACACACACCACACATTTGTAAAAGTATAATTGGAAATCTCTTTCCTTTGTGGCAGTCATTGCCTTTGAAAAATTCTCTTCTCCAGTAGGTTGTAAGCTTCAGTGGATACAAGCAATCTTGTTCTCTGCTGGATCCCCAGCACTGCACGCACTATTTGACACATGAGTTAATGAACTCAGGGGTTCTCTAAAAGATTAACATTTGATGCCTGTGGTTCTGATAGCAACAGCAGGAATTCTAGTGAATTTGTATAACAGCAGGAACTGATTACATGTCTATATTATTTAGGTCAGAGACCACCTGTAATTTCTCCTTTTATATTTGAATTTTTAGTTATTTTAATATTTAAAGGCAGTGGCTAACACCTAATAAAGTGATAAAGTTGAGAAAATGAAACTTAGAGAATCACTGAAATTTTAGTTTCTTAGTAGTCTTTCGTACTATAAGATGTGTTGACTAATTTCTGTTATACTGTCATGCGACAGCTTTGCTCTTTTTTTTTTTCTCCAAGCTTAGAGTCTCCTAATGTAAGCATTGTGCTATTTATGAAATTCAAAATTTTGGCATACTTCAGCTTTTCCTTTGTTTGCATGCATAGGTGGTGGTCGGTATGTTCCGGGGTCTTCATCAGGATCTTCCAATACACTGCCTGCAGCAGATCCTTTTACAGGTGGGATGCAGTTTTGATAAATATAGTTTTCTTCACTTAATGTGTAGCATTTTGCTTTACATTTTGGAGACGTCATCTAATAATTAATAATTCCCTTATCTATATTCCAATTTTGATGGATCTCCTTTTCTTTAACTTCTAATTTTTGCTTTTTCCTGGAGTATTTTGTAGTTTTTCTCATGACTTTTAAATAGCATATTATTAGAACTCATCGTTTTCTCCAGTGGTCCTTCCTGCAAGGAGAGCAAGAGTCATTAAGGGCATAGTTTTTAGAGTCAGATAGACCTTTGTTCAAAATCTGGCTCTACCACTTACTTGCTATGAGAAGTTGGCGAGTTGCTTAACCTGTCTGAGCCTATTTTCTTTATCTGTGAAATTAGATAATAGGGGAACCCACCAACCAACACACAGCATGAGTGCTCTTACTGGCGAGATACTCCTGATCACAAGCAAAGAAGGAGCCATGTGAGTCGCTGATATTGGATGAAGTGGTGCAGTCAAGAAGTCTGTTTAATCATATTTTGCCTTAGCGTGGAAGGACACAGTCCACCCAGGATTAGTCTTCTAATCTATGTTATTAATGGCCTTCGTGAAGCGCTGGAAGTGTTGGTGTATCTCTTCACAATGACTTTATTTACCAAGGTATGCATGCCTCAGCATCAACACTACTGGGAAAAAATTGCCAAGCTTGGACTTTAATGCAGCTGAAGAAGTCTGTTTTCAGAGTAGCTTTTGATGTATTTTACGATGTTATTGTTGGATCATCAACCAGAGTTCCTGGACAATATACCCAATTTGGGAAGAGATTTTGGCATTTATGGTATCCACTGGCCTTGCCAACATAGATTCCTGTCTAAACCATAGATTGGACCAACACACAACCTTCGGTCACTATCATGAAGTTGTGAATTGCTCTCAGTGAGCTTCTTCTCTCCTGTGAATGAATTGGTGGCCCAGATGCCCATAGCTGCACCCTGTGCGTTGGTAACCAGTATGCTACAATCACCATCTATCAAGATCAAGCTAAATGTTGTGATGGCACAATGGCTATTAAGGAAACCCTTGATGACATAATGCAATTTAATAAGGTAGTAAGGATCTGAAGAGTAGATAAGAGGTGATGGCTTATTCAGACATAGTAATGCCCTGAAACTTAGAACAGCGTAGTTCACAGATTTCATTAGCAGCTTTTTCTTGGAACAGAAAGAAGCTTCAAGCAATACCATCAAAATCAAGAGAACTCCTGGGGCCGTCTGTCTCACTGTTGCACAATGTCAGTAACTCCGAAGATTCGGTGATTATGGAGATATGCAAGATAGCATACTAAACATCCAAGAGAATTATGTAGTTACTAGGATAACTGAACCACACTATTATAAAAAATAGATAACAGCACCTACATATTGAGATGTTATGAAAATTAAATGGTATAGTACATGTGAAGTGTTTAGCAAAATGCCTGGACTATATTTAAGCCCTCAGTATATTTTGGTATATATTCCCCCAATTTTACCAGTAGCACTGAGGCAAAGAGTTTTTCTCATTCACCTTACAGCTTAAGGTCAATCTTAATTCTCTTTTCTTTTCCTTATTTATGTGCTTCTCAAACTTCTAATGTCAATTAGAATCATCTGGGATGCTTGTTTAACTCATATCATAAGGTCCTTCCCGCAGAGATAATTCTGATACACTAGGTTGGTGAGGAGGTAAAAATACTCATGCCCTGATCTCTCACCCATGGTTTCTGATTAAATGTTCTTTGTTGTTTGCTTTGCCGTTAGGTAATTTTAAAAGCTCCCTATAAGTTTCTAAAGTGAAGCCAATTTGGAGAACCACTAGGCTGTTATGGGTGGGCCTAGGAATCTGCATATTGAACAGGTGACTCTCACGTGGTTGGAGAACCACATTTAGAAAAGTGTAGGATCGTACTTTGCCTTATAATTAATTCCTTGGGCAAGTTATCCAGCCTTCTTCTAAGATAGTAATAATAATGGTATCTAATTGATACTTAAATGAGTATATAAGATGCTTAGCATGCAGGGCACCTGGGTGTTGCAGTCAGTTAAACAACTGGCTCTTGGTTTCAGCTCAGGTCATGATTTCAGGGTCATGAGATTGAGCCCCACCTTGGGCTCTGCCCCCAGCAGAGTCGGCTTGGGTTTCTCTCTTCCTCTCCCTTTGCCCCTCCCCATGCGCGCACGCGCGCGCTCTCTCTCTCTCTCTCTCTCTCTCTCTCTCTCTCTCTCCCTCTCCCTCTCTCCCCCCTTTCTCCTACAAATAATAAATAAATCTTTTTTAAAAAGATGCTTAGCATGCTACCTAGCATATTAGTAAAAACTCAACAAAGCCTCTTATTCTGTGTTCTTCGTTATTTTAATCTATTTACATCTGCAGTTTGGGGTTTTTTTTCTTCTATATAGTTTGCTTTTTCGGTATGTGTTACACCAGTTATACCAACGCCTAGATATTAAATTAAGAGGGGCTGGAAAAGTAGCTCATCTTTCTTCTTTCCACAAAGGCTGATCAGGTCTTTGAACATCTCCAGATCCTGCTGATTCTTTCTCTACACTGGTTTTTCATGTTCCTTTCTTTCCATTTTCAATGAGACATCCACAAGTAGGATCTCAAATATGAGACAGAGCTATTATCATTAGCATCCCTAAATCTTACCTAGTCTCTTTTTTGCTTATGTGTTAGCTAATCCTATTTCAGTAGAATAGTGTTCACATTTTTTTTTTGTTTTTAAGTTTTTAACATTTTCTTTTTAAGTAATCTCTGTACCCAGTGTGGGACTTGAACTTACAACCCTAAGATCAAGAATCTAATGCTCTACCAACTGTGCCAGCCAGGCACCCTGTGTTTACATTTCATTATGGAAATCTTTTAATTTCTTCTCTCCAATTCACTAATGCTTTTTCAATTTATTAGCATCTGTAATTATAATGTATAAGGCATCTAATGTTTATTTTGTAATTTGAGAATTACTTTTAAGACTAACATTTATCACCAACTATATGCCAGGTACTATTCTAAATTAATTTATAGCCCATTTATTATGTATATAAAGATGCCGTTCTGAAGTGTGACTCATAATGAAAATAAGTTATTCTTTGTAGAGAGGAGCATTTTGAACTTTAATTTGCAGTTACCTTTGCTTACTAGATGTGTTACTACATTTTAGGTGGTGGTCGTTATGTGCCAGGGTCTGCCAGTATGGGAACTATCATGGCTGGAGTTGATCCATTTACAGGTACACACTTTTCATTTCTTCTTCTTCTTCTTCTCCTCCTCCTCCTTTTTTTTTTTACATTTTTAAAATTCATTGAAAGTTTTATTTAATGAAAGATTGAGAAAACTGGTATCTTTTTCTTGCTAGAGAACTTTTCATATGGTAGATTAAGAGCAAACTTCTTGACCTGGCTTTTTTTTTTTATTTTTTAAAGATTTTATTTATTTATTTGACAGAGAGAGACACAGCAAGAGAGGGAACACAAGCAGGGGGAATGGGGGGGGGAGTAGGCCCCCCGCCGAGCAGGGAGCCCAATGTAGGGCTTGATCCCAGGACCCCGGGATCATGACCTGAGCTGAAGGTAGACGCTTAACGACTGAGCTACCCAGGCGCCCCTTGACCTGGCTTTTAGAATGTTCTCAGAATTGTGTCATACTGCATATGGGACTCATGTAGGAAACTTTAAAAAACCTCATCTCCAGAGAAGCTCACTGAGTCTATTACTGCTCTGGTTTGAGGCCTTGGCAAGTGTAGTTTTCATAATCTTCCAATGTGATTCTAATGTGTAGCCAGGATTGAAAACTGCTATTCTGTCATAGGTCTGGTTTTCTCACTACCCTTATAAAAACTGAGTTTTTTTGCATCTCTCCTTTGTTCATTCTTAATGTATTGAGAATGTTATTCAGGGACGCCTGGGTGGCTCAGTTGGTTAAGTGTCTGCCTTTGGCTCCTGTCATGATCCTGGGGTTCTGGGATTGAGTCCTGCATTGGGCTCCTTGCTCAGCGGGGACCCTACTTCTCTTTGTGCCTCTGCCACTCCCCCTGCTTACATTCTCTCTCTCTCTCTCTCTCTCTGTCAAAATAAAAATCTTAAAAAAGAGAGAATGTTATTTACTATGCTACATGTTGTTCTGTTTAAGAGGATCCAGAAAATAAATTGCTTTTCTGATTTAGGCCTATGCTATCTGGCCTTCTGACCAATTAATTTTTCTTTTTTATTCTTAGTATCTTGCCTAGAGTCTGACACATCTTACTTGTTCATCATCGTTGACTATAGGCAGACATGCTTCCCTCTGTATTGACTATTAATAAGATGCAGAACTAAATTTGTAGTTCACCTTTTGCCATATGTTTTCCCCTACTTGTTATTTTCTTCAAGAGACTAATATATGTGGAACATATATGTTCTTGACCATAATAAAATATATACTTACGAACCAGCACTCTACTTAAGAACTAACTTGGTATGTGATGATTTTTGTAAGCTGTTTTTTCATTGCAAAAGTAACATTGGTGGTGTTGAAATATAACATAATGATTAAGATTGAGGACTCTGGAGTGAGAATGCTTAGATTCAAATCTCTGTTCCACTACTTTTTACGTGTTTTGCCTTGAGCGAGTTATTCTGTTTCTGTGCCTCTACTTTTCTCATTTGTAAAGTTGAAGTAATGTCTACCTCATGGAGTTGTTAAGAGCTTAAAATTAAAATGTGTATGAAGCACTTTATACAGAATAAATGCTTAGTAATTGTTAGCTGTACCTGTTGTATTAGAAAAGAGTCTAAAGTTAACCATGCTTCCTGTCATTTTTCAGAAGTTATAGTTTTTAACAGTTTGGTGTATATACTGGGCCTTATATACCTTAGTCAAACTTATTGTCATCTCTTACTTAGACAAATGAAGTAATAGCCTCCAAATTGGTTTCTCCATGGTCCCTACTGCAGCCAGCAATCATTTTATGGTCGAGCTTTGTTTATACTCCTCCCTTGATTAAAATCCATTAATGGTTTCCCATTGAAAATTTTTTTTGGCTTGTATCACCTTCCTCTCTGCCTTTTTTTCCTGCCCAGCCATACTGGCCTGTGTCAGTTTCTTGAGCGTCCCATGTTATTTTCTACCTCAGGAGTTTGGTAGATGCTGTTCTATTTTAGAATACTTGAGCCCTTTGCTTTGTTATTTAGATCACAAATTATTGTTTGGCTTTTTCCTCCGTTTTCTTTTTTTATTTAATTTTGTAATATAGTATTTATTAAATGAAATTTCCTAGATGCTCACATATGCCCTTTGCTGGATCACTTACTCTATGATAAGCTCACATTGCACCCTATACTTTTCCTTCTTATTTTACTTAATTGTTTGGACAGTATTTGATTTGCATTCTCCTTACCACAACTAGACTCTGATGACCAGGACTTTAGGCAATGTCTTTTAGCTCATCTTTGATCATATCAATAAATATTTATGCTTTATAAGCAATTAAAATTAATTTTGTGTATTTATCTCATAACTTAATCTTTACCTACCTTATTCCTGTTTCTGATATATTCAGAAAATCAAAATGTTTTATACGTATTTTTGCAAAATACCTTAATTTTTGCATTGGAACAAAAATAAATTAAGATTTGGAATGCAGGTAAAATACAAATTAGGTTTCAATTATACTTTAATTGACTTTAGTCACTATGTATGGTGCTAAATTTTCATCCTGTACCAGTTGTTTGTGAGACACTGCATTTTGGTTACTATAATAGGGACTTAGGAAATAAAAATGTATAAAAGACTAGGACCTTTTGCCTTCAGGAACCTACATCTTGGGATTTATTGAAATGATGGAGATTATATGGTCTTAGTCTTTCTCTGACTTACTTCACTTAGCATAATACGTTCTCTTGCTCCATCCACATCATTGCAAATGGCAAGATTTCACTCTTTTTTATGGCTGACTAATATTCCAGTGTGTGTGTGTGTGTGTGTGTTTGTTTGTATACACACCACATGTTCCTTATGATTTCACTCGTAATGTGGAATTTAAGAAACAAATGAGCAAATGGGAAAAAGAGAGTCAAACCAAGAAACAGTCTTAACCATAGAAAACAAACTGATGGTTACCAGAGGCGAGGTGGGTGGGGGGATGGGTTAAACAGGTGACGGGGATTAAGGAATGTATTGTGATGAGCATCAGGTGATGTATGGAAGTGATGAATCACTGTATTGTACACCTGAAACTAATATTACACTTTGTTAACTGGAATTTGAATAAAAACTTATAAAAATAAATTAAATGATGGAGAAAATGACAATGCCTACTGTATCATTTGGAATAAGCAGTAAAAGACACGAGAAGAAAGAGACAATATGCCTTAAGATGGGAATGGAAGGTTTCATAATTGTTATGTACTCTCTGATCTTTTAAAACTTTGTAATTTAGGTTGAATCTTAGAAGTAGGAGAGATGTAGAGAATATGAAATGGAAAGGCTTTTGTTTTTCATTTAAGCTCCCAGTCCAAAAACTAAAATTTATTATATCAACAAATATAAACCATATATAAAATCTTATGATTTTCTTTTTTCTGAGGTTGTTTTATTGCATGCACTGAGTAGTTACATATCTCAATAATTGTTAAAACAAAGTCATACAATTAAAAGAATCTCAGTTTTGTCTACTCCTTATGACTTTCATCATCTTCTGTTCTGTAAATAGGGAATAGTGCCTACCGATCAGCTGCATCTAAGACAGTGAATATTTATTTCCCTAAAAAAGAGGCTGTTACTTTTGACCAGGCAAACCCTACACAAATATTAGGTAAGTGCATTTTAATTATATAGTTTTTTCACATATCCATAGACTCTTTGCAGTGCACTCAAGACTGTTTCTCCTCCTCACATGAGCTAGGAACTGGGTGCTTACATGATAGAGACTTCTGTTGTGGGATTACACAACTGCGTCGACTACAAATACACAGTCTGATAATGGACCCTTAATACTTTCAAGAAGCCTTATACAAATATAAGGTAAATGCTTTATGATGATTTTAATGAAAAAAAAACTAAAAGGGAAAAATAGAAATCCCATTCCCTAAGATCTTAATGTTTTTGGGAAAAAAAATAATGAAAACGAATGAGTAAAGCATTTAAACAATAAAAATTTTCTCTTAAAAAAAATTAGTGGCCCTTAGAAATAATAATAAAAGGCTGTTCAGATTGTCCATTAAGAATGAAACTGCTCAGTTGACTTTCAATGCTTTTTCTGTTAACTTTTTTCCTCTCAAAACAAAATGATAGTTGTATTTTGGACTGAGAATACTAGCTCTTTGCCACTACTACTTCATGAGAATTGAGATAAGGTAACATATACACCTCAGTATAATCCGAGGGGGAGGGGTTGGTCAGAATTAACCTTTGTACCATATTTATAAAAATCATTGGTAAGGGGTGCCTGGGTGGCTCAGTCAGTTAACCTTCCGACTCTTGGTTTTGGCTTAGGCCATGATCTCAGGGTTATGAGACAGCCTCATGTCGGGCTCCACACTCAGCAGGGAGTCTGCTTGAGATTCTTTCTCTCCCCCAACCCCCCGTCTCTTACTCTGTCTCTAAAATAAATAAATCTTTTAAAAAAATTGTTTCATGAAGTGTGAATATGGTAACAAAAGGCAGTATTTCCATTAAATATGTTTTTAAAGTAATGTGATGTCAAATGTGCATATGGAAATAAGTCAATAAATTAAATATTATAAATAGACATTTAACTCTTCAGTTAATTCATTAACAGTCATAGAAGTTGACATAAGTTGGCTAAAAGTTGTTATAATTTTTTCTTTGAGAAAATAGAGGATTGACCTATACTTGGGTATAATGACATGATATTGCTTTGAAAACCAAAATGATTACAAGTATGATCTACTTTAAAACTTACTTGAAGCAGAAAGTTTCATAAGATCTTAGAAAATAACAGGTAAAATAAAAATCATCACAGTAGCCTTTCTTTTTCTCTACTGTGCTCAACTATAAACATTCACAGGCCTTATCCTTAATTTATGGTCTTTGATAATTGCCATGAAAAGTCTTAACTTCCCCATGGGGTATGGTGGAATACTCTTATTGAAAATTTTGACATTTGGCTAATTACAGTTAGAAAATTTTGAAAGTTTGGGTTTGGGTTCTAGGTAAACTGAAGGAACTTAATGGAACTGCACCTGAAGAGAAAAAGTTAACTGAGGATGACTTGATACTTCTTGAAAAGATACTGTCTCTCATATGTAATAGTTCTTCAGAAAAACCCACAGCCCAGCAACTTCAGATTTTGTGGAAAGCTATTAACTGGCCTGAAGGTATGGAAACAGTCTTTAAAATGTAATTAGAAAGCAGTAAGCGTATCTTTTCATTTCTGTCAGTATTACTGGTGTTTCTAGATTGAGTAAAAGTTATCCTGGGTAATTGTAATTCATAGTCTTGATTTGGCCACATGCCTCATGAGAATCTGAAGAGAATGTAACGATCCCCACACATGTACCATTTCGTATGCCATTTTATAGCATTTGTGGATCCCCTGCAAACCACCCAAGAACGTTTTGTGACCTATTAACCCCAGGCTACAACCATTTGCTATAATTATTTTTTTAACTCACTTAATTCCTTTTAAATTCCAAAAGTGTCCTCTTCCTTATTACTTTTTCATGCTATTGATTAGAGAAGAAAAATCATTTGTCCTGCTTAATATCCCATATTGTGAATTTGGCGTATGACTTAATGTGTTCCACTATGTAGTTCCTGCTAAACATAATTAGATTCTGGTTCAATAGATTTTTTTTTAGATGAATATCCTTTATAAATAATGCTGCATACTACCTTTATATCACAGGGCACATAATTTCTGGATTCTTTACTTTTAGTGATGCTAAGATTATAGAGTGGATTCATTCAGATGGTATCTGCCCATTCCTTTGAATGTAAAGCCCTCCACCAACCTGTAAGCATCCTATTAGCATTTGTCAACTGGAATTCTATTAAAAAAGCTTTCCCTCTTGGGGCGCCTGGGTGGCCCAATCAGTTAAGCTCCTGACTCTTGATTTTGGCTCAGGTCATGATCTCAGGGTTGTGAGATCTAGTCCCAAACTGGCCTCTGCACTAGGCGTAGAGCATGCTTAAGATTTTCTCCTCCCTTCCCCTACCCGACTCCCAGTCACACACATGTGCGTGCTCTCTCTTAAAAAAAAAAAAAAAAGGAATACTTTTAAAAAAAAAGCTTTTCCTCTTCAACTCTCTGGTCTTATAGGAACTCTCTGGTCTTACAGGATTTTTAAAAGCAAGGTCCCCATCCCATTCATTCCACTAGGATTTATTGAATACTCAATATGTATCAAGCTAGATAATAACCCACTTAAATTATCTTTAAAGTGTATATGATCTTGTAGCGATAAATTCAGTCTCTATAAATATGAAAAATTAACAAAACTTTTAGAAATATACATATTTTGTAAAGCAGGCACATGGTTTTTAACATTTTCTGAAATGGTCGTGTGTTAATGAAATAAGATTCTTAAAACTGAGTAATAGTCATAGGAATTTTCTGGGTTTTTATAAACATTAATGAATTTTTCTTTTTAATAGATATTGTCTTTCCTGCACTTGACATTCTTCGGTTATCAATTAAACATCCCAGTGTGAATGAGAACTTCTGCAATGAAAAGGAAGGGGCTCAGTTCAGCAGTCATCTTATCAGTCTTCTGAACCCTAAAGGAAAGCCAGCAAACCAGCTGCTTGCTCTGAGGACTTTTTGCAATTGTTTTGTTGGCCAGGCAGGACAAAAGCTCATGATGTCCCAGAGGGAATCACTAATGTCTCATGCAATAGAACTGAAATTAGGGAGCAATAAGAACATTCACATTGCTCTGGCTACACTGACCCTGAACTATTCTGTTTGTTTTCATAAAGACCATAACATTGAAGGGAAAGCTCAATGCTTGTCAGTAATTAGCACAGTCTTGGAAGTTGTACAAGACCTAGAAGCTACTTTTAGACTCCTTGTGGCTCTTGGGACACTTATCAGTGATGATTTAAATGCTGTACAGTTAGCCAAGTCTTTAGGTGTTGATTCTCAAATAAAAAAGTATGCCTCAGTATCAGAACCAGCTAAAGTAAGTGAATGCTGTAGACTTATCCTAAATTTACTGTAACAATGGGGACGGGGCTGAGATTTTAAATTGATTACTGTTTTTTCTCAACGTTTTACATGTCTGATTACAGATGGTTAAAAAAAAAAAGGCTGTGGATTTAAGTAAAATTCCAGATCTTGTAAAGTGGGGGGTAAGAGGAGATAAAGAAGAAATAAAATTTTTGCACTGATGAACTGTGAGATTTTCCTGTGTGATGTGGGTAAGTTTTCAGGAGTTTAGAAACAAATTAAGAATGAGCCAAAATCAACAACAACACAGTTGCTACAGTGGCATAATGTTCATACCTTTGCCACATAAGATAAGAACATTTATTTGTATAATCTGCTTCTACTACTTATATACCCTAAACTGTTACTTGTCAGTGGTTGTCTTTTATTTAACTTCTGCTCTACTCATTTTCATTGCTGATTCTTTCAACAGCACTGATACATTTCAAGGTCTTATTTTAGCATAAGTACTTTAGAATTTTCAAAAATTAAGTTTGTTATAAATTATTCCATATATCGGGTGCCTGGGTGGCTCGGATGGTTAAGCGTCTGCCTTCGGCTCAGGTCATGATCCCAGGGTCCTGGGATCGAGTCCCGCATCGGGCTCCCTGCTCCTTGGGAGCCTGCTTCTCCCTCTGCTTCTCTTTCTCTCTCTCTCCTCCTCTGTCTCTCATGAATAAATAAATAAAAATCTAAAAAAAAAAAAATTATTCCATATATCGAAAAGATGTAAAATAATTTCTTCATTTAAGTTACTTGTAAATAGAAATTATGTTTGATGGCTTATTTTTAATTGATGGAAAAGCAACTTACTAAGCTGCATTAGGTTGTGTATCAGTTCAGACAGATGAGACCCCAAATTAACTCCAGGCTTATGATCCATTTTCTTTTGCCCCTCTCTATTTGAGGTAACTTCATTATTTTTGGTCATTTCCATTGTCTCAAAGGGAATTTGGAATGTGGTGAATTTTATCAAGCAACTGCAAGCAATAACAATGTTATTGGCAAGTCCAGAGCCTATCATGTAAAAGTATTTTTGAGCTTCTAACATGATCCAGGCACTATGCTAACCACTTTGATATTTAATTTCCAAAACCCCTTAGATGAAGGATGATGGTGTCTCTATTTTCAGAAGTAAATATAATGGGAGGAATCATGATAGGAGAAACAAAGAAAAGTGCATACCATACTATACTTTCTAGACAGAGGAATCACAAATTTGTCTCTGAACATCCTAGCAATTAACACAAAGGAGGAACCAGCACTTTAATTACATAATTTAATGTGTTTACAAGAACTTGAGCTTCTTAAGAGAAGCAGAACTATTCCTATTTTTAAAAGTGGGAAAGATCTTTTCACAAAGAGCACTTTGCCTAAGATAGTGAGCAGCATTCTCAACATTTATGGTATACAGAACCATCAATTTACTGGCTTAATGACAAATTGCAAAGAACAGTTCTTCCCCAATAAGGGAGGAAGGATTTTTGATCATCTGGATTGATTCAAGGAAAAATTTGGAATATCAAAAAAGAATCGGTAAAATATAAATATGGGGAATGTGTATTTTGCTGAGTATGAAATTGCAACTTTCTGATGTGTACTCAGACTTTAAAAATTCTGTTGGCTGGCTCCATTAGGAACCTTTGCTTTACTCTTTGTTGAATTGGGATTTAGATGGTTAAGTCAAAGTTTTAAATGGCAAAGTTAAGAGTTTAACCCAGGTCAGCCTGGTTCCATTACAATACACTGCTTTCTTGTTAACATGTCCAGTCTAGCATGCAGTTTTAAGTACAAACAATTTATCTACAATATTTTGAAATACGAGGTAGAATCTTTGAATGATGGGAGGACATTAAGAACGTGAGTTCACTCTTCAAAATGTAAGGGGTGGCAAATTGTAAACACTGTTTGCTTCATATAGTGTACAAGTCTTTACAACAACTTTTATAATATCAGTATTTCATGTTTATTGAAGAAAAAATACAAAATACAATTTATCTAAAGAAAAAAAATCCCACTTGAAAAATAAGTGTTATATGATGGTTTTGTGATATTTTAAAGTCTTTCAGTTAAACTTTTTTCCATGTTCCCTTAATATTTTTTTGTTTATATAAAAACATACATTCATTGAATAAAACACACACATCAAATAAAAATTGCCTGTAATCCCACTACCCAGAGAGAACCATTCTTAACATCTTGTGGCATATTGGTAGGTGTGTAAATGTGTTGTTTTTGTCTTAAAAGACTGTGATACACATTGTTAAATAACCTGATTTTTAAGCTTGCCATTATATTAGTATGCATACCTCCACCTTAATAAATATAGTACATTATATGGATCTATCCATTTCCTATTATCTGATACTGTTTTCAATTTTCAGCTATCATCAGTGCTCAAACATCCTAAGTGTCTTACTAGTTCCTTAGGCTACATTTTATACATGGAATTGGTGGGCCAAATTAATGCACATTCTTTAGACTTGATACATGCTGTCAACTCACTTCCAATGGTAAAAGTCTTGGAGTTAATGTCCATATTGCATTTGAAACACAGTTGCTTGCAAAAGACATGTTATCATTGCCTTGATTTCAGAACTATTAGCTTCCATCTGGCATCACATTTTTTAAATGAGCATGCTTCTGTTGCGATCCCCCCACTCCCCTGCTCTAATCCTGCTACCCCTAGCCCCTGGGACTTGCAGTTTATGACTAGATAGCAATTCACTGATATTTTTACTTACCTCATGTTCCTTGTAAATCATGGAAGAAGCATAGCTAAAAACAGATTCTTCACAAATTCTAGGGATGAGACTGGGACATAGCTTCCTTAGCAGTTATCACTGTGTATCTATGGTTATTGTGTTAAGACATAAAATGTATAGATGATCATTTGTGATGTATCATACTTCCTAAAGGTCTTGAGATTTAAATTACTTGAGATTAGGAAGTGCTATTCAATTTTTTTAAAAAGTAATTTAAAACAATTTATAATCTAATTTCTAGTATATTTTTCTATAGAAAATTATACACAGGGAGTTAGTTTATTTGGGCTGCTACAACAAAAATAACATAGATTGGGTGGCTTAAAAACATTTATTTCTTACCATCTGGAGGCCAGGAAATCCAAGATGAAGGTGCTGGCATATTTGTTTGATGAGGGTTCTTACATGGCAGAAGGAGGAAGCTCTCTGGGGTTTCCCCATTTCTGAGGATTCCACCCTTCTGACTGGATTATCTCCCAAAGGCCCCATCACATTGGGGATTACATTTCAACATACTGAATTTTGGGGGTGAGACATTCAGTCTATAGTACAGTGTAGTTGTGATTATAAATACAATTTTGAAGATTTTTTTCACTTAACATCATTCCATGTGGTTTTCTTCAGTTTTTTTTTAATGAAAATGTTCATACATACAGAAAAGTTCAGAGAGTACAGTGAACACTCATGGACTTGCCAACTAAGTTCTACAGTTGTTAACATTTTGCCATATTGGCTTTATCTCTACTCTTGAAATTACAGATATCATACTTATCAACTAAATACTTCAATATGTATCTTAAGAATAAGGACATTTTAAAGACTATTCTTATTTATAACTATCAATGTATTTAAGAGAATCAGTAATTTCATAATATCTAATATCTAGTGCATACTCAAATTTCCTTATTGTCTCAATACCTTTTAACACTTTTTTTTAAGGATCTAATATAAATAATCAAGGTTTATGTATTTATTTGGTTATATATCTCTTTGGTCTCAATCTAGAATGGTTCCTCCATTTTTATTTTCAGTATCATTGACTTTGAAGTGTCTAGGCATTCCAGAATGCAAGGTACCCCAATTTCATATTTGTAAAACATTTCTGTAACTCTTCTGTATTAATTATCTATTGCTGCTTAATAAATTACCCCAAAAGTAAAGTGGCTTAGAACAACACACATGTACTATCTGAAATTTTCTGTGAGTGAGGAATCCTGGCCCAGCTCAGCTGGATCCTCTGTTTCTTTGTTTCACATGCTATCAAGGGTATCAGCCAAGGCTGAGGGCTCGCTCATCTGAGGGCTTGACTGGGGAAGGATGCATTTTCGAGCTCACTTATGTGGTTAGTGTTCAGTTCTTTTCCAGTTGTTGGATTGAGGACTTAAAATCCTAGTTGGCTTTTTGGCCAGAAGCTGCCCTCAGTTTTTTGTTTCTTTGTTTGTTTTGTTTTGTTTTAAGAATATTTTCCAGGGGTGCCTGGATAGCTCAGTCTGCCTTTGGCTCAGGTCATGATCTCAGGGTCCTGAGATCGTGCCCTGCATTGGGCTCCTTGCTCAGCAGGGAGCCTGTTTCTCCCTCTGCTTCTGCCCCTCCCCCCATTCATGCTTGTGCTCTCTCTGAAATACATAAAATCTTTTTTAAAAAAATTAAAAAATGTTTTCCCTCCTTTATTTTCTTGTTTTTATTATTTTTTAGTTGGGGGGGAGGGGAAGAGGGAGAGAGAAAATCTTAAGCAGGCTCCACACCCAGTGTGGAGCCCTACATGAGGCTTGATTTCAAGACCCTGGGACCATGACCTGAGCCTAAAGCAAGAGTCAGACACTTAACCAACTGAGCACCTAGGCTCCCCTGCCCTCAGTTTTTTGTTTTATGGGCTTCTCCATCATGGCAAATGGTTTCATCAAAGCCAGCAAAGGAGAGGGTCTGCTAGCAGAACTAAGGTCAGAATTTTTATAATCTAACCACAAACATGCCACCCACTCAACATCAAGGTATTCTGTTGACTGGAAGCAAGTTACTCAAGGAGAGTGGATTACACAGGCTGTGAATATCAGGAAAAGATCACAGGGAGCCTTCTTAGAATCTACCTGCCATACCTATTTCCTATAAACTAAAAGCTAAATCCAAAGACTTGGTTAGATTAAGATTAAAATATCGTAGCAAGAATACTTCATAGTTGTGTGTACTTTTTTTTTTTTACTAGATTGCATCATATCTGTGCTTCCTTAAAGTTTATGTTCCCCTTACCATAACTAAAGGAGGTTAGGAAGACAAAATGGTGTAATTGGCCTACTGACCATCTTCACAGAGATGGGTGAATATTTTTTAAAAGTTTTTTCATTCTTCTATATTTTATTTTTCTAACTGATTATCAGGTTTTACTTGTTTAATGGTTGCAATTAGAGTGCTTGTTTTCTGGAGGTACTAAGGCAGGATCCTGACTTTGAGGGCAACAAGTAAACCACTTTGGTGCCTCTCGTGGAGGAAAAGTCTTTAGAATACAGTGAGTAATGAAAGCTTTAAAGAGGAGAACGCCAACTAATGGCCTTCTGTAAAGTAGGTAGGCTGATACTGGTCCTAGGCCTAATATGAGGTTCTGGGACTTAAAACTTGATCTTGGAATTCCTGGACACATTGTAATAAATCAGAAAAGTAAAATGTCCAAATGGCAATGATACTTTCATCAGATGTAAAGGCATATGATATAGCAATACTTACACAGGGTTTGCAACTGAATTTAAAGCAAACCAGTTAAGTAACATTGCCAAAAAAAGACAAATTTAAGTAAATTAGATAGCATACATTAAGCAATTACTTTATACTAGTTTCAGGCTTATCCTCGTTATCCCTGTGGGGTAAGTACTGTTACTAATTTTACAAGTGAAGAAACTGAAAGAGGTCAAGTAATAAGGCACTAGTAACAAAACAATGGAGAATAGTATTTAATAAATGATGTTGGCAAAGCTGGATATCAAGATGAAGAAAAATATCAATTTGTGGTAGCCACTTCACTTTATCATAATAGCAACTATGGTGGCTGGTCATGGCACGTACGCTTGATACATAGAGCAGACATTTGCCTGAAACAAGCTCTCAAACACATTTCTGTCATTTTTGTGTCTTCAAAGGAACAAATAAATTCAAGAATTGCTTATTTCTATGTCATTTAAAATTTTCAATAGCAAAAGCAACGAGTGAAAGTACTAGCTTTGAGGTTAAAAAGGCATACATTTCAATGACATTTCCACCACTTGCTATTAAGTCAAGATGCTTGGTCTCAGCCCCAGTTTAATCAAAGGTACATTAGGACTTTATAAAATAGAATAAAATATGTGAAATGTCTACTACATAATGAGTACTTACCAAGCATTGCTTTCACAGATAACACAAGGCTACCATCTTCTTTAACAATAAAAGTGACTGCAGAAGATTATTTTATTGCTACTGGGAAAAAAAATGCCCACAGATGGGGGTATCCTGATGATATTTTGCAAAATTGGTAATTGTTTGGAACTCTGAACAAAACATCCTTACACTTCATTTAGACTTTCTATAATGCCACAGAACCCCACTATGAAATATAAAGATGTTTCTGCTGGATTTTAAGAATTATATCTGCCCATACTACTGCCCATGACATTGAATAGTGACTCAGGCAATATGAAGCTAGTTATGAAGACCCTTCTCATGGCTAGCAGAGAAATACAGAAAGGGAAAAGTGCATATCAGTTAACTATAGCCACCATAATACTGTTCAACAACTAACAACAATAGCGTTAATTTACCTAAGAAGTTACAAGCTTAGGTGTCGCTGATCCTGACTGGGCTCATTCATGTCTGTAGGATGGAGGAGGACTCTGCTCTAGGCTAGGCTTGACTGGATAGTTTAGCTGGGCAGCTGAGCTCTACTTGTCTCTCATCTCTCTGCTGGGACCAGTGTGCTAACCTGAGTATATCATTTTCATGGTAATGGTGGAAGCACAAGAGTGAACCATCACAATTATAAGGTTTTTTGTTTGTTTATTTTTGTTGTGTTTTGTTTTTTAGGTAGGTTCCAAGCCCAAAGTGGGGCTTGAACTCATAACCCTGAGATCAAGAGTTGTATGTGCTACTGACTGAGGCAGCCAGGTGCCCTGTTTTGGTTTTTTTTTTAACACCGTGCTTCCTACACATCTGCTAACATCCCATTGGCCAAATTAAGTCATCTGGTCAACTCCAAAGGCAGGGACTTATGTGTCTTGCCTTAAGTGGAAGGACACTGCCAAATTACATGGCAAAGAGCATGAATACAGGGAGAGGTGAAGAAATGAGGAACTTAATGCAATTTACCAGAGTGGTGATTTGGAAAGAAGCTCTGTATGAATCCTGAACTTCTCAGTTCAGAATTTAACATTCCATCTCTAGCACATGCCAGGCACAGTATTAGGTGGTGACACTAAACTCACAGCCTCTGTTCATGAGAACTAACAGTATATTGGAGAAGATACCAAACAAACACCTGCAGTCAAGAGTTCTGGATGCCCTGTAGGGAAGACAATGTTTTACAAAGGAAGAAGCATTTCATTTTAACGGGATTAAGAAAGGAAGTGATTTGGAAAGGTTTTAAATACGGAGTGATACTTAAAAAGAATTTTAGAGTTAACAAGATGAGTGGAGGTGGGGTTGTTGGATAGGCCCGGAGGGCATATTTCTAGGAAAGATATGGGGCTACAGAGAAAAATGCTGTTCAGATCATGCAAGGTCTTACATGTTGCATTCATCAGGAATCCAGGTTGCAAGTGATAGAAACCAATTCAGATCAGCTTAATGAAAAAGGAGACAATTGTTGGCTCATTGATATGAAAATGACAGTATTAGGACTTTCTGTGTCTTGTTTCAGTAAGTGTCTCTTGTTGAGCACAGGACAGAGAACGTGACTAGAGATAATTTCCTTACAGTTCATTTAAGTGGAAGACTGAATTTCTCACCTAGTGTCTCTTTATAAATTCCAAATACTGATTGGCCCTAGCGTTAGTACATACATATCCCAGGCTGATGATTGTGATGAATGCTCAGTGAGTTGCTGAAGAGCATTTATAAAAAGGGCATATAAACTCCAATCTCTGGGGGCACCTGGGTGGCTCAGTCATTAAGCGTCTGCCTTCAGCTCAGGTCATGATCCCAGGGTCCTGGGAGAGAGCCCCGCATCGGGCTCCCTGCTCCACGGAAAGCCTGCTTCTCCCTCTCCCACTCGCCCTGCTTGTGTTCCCTCTCTCACCGTCTCTGTCAAATAAATAAATAAAATCTTAAAAACAAACAAACAAACAAACCTTCAGTCTCTGTCCACCCTCCCATGTATTTGTTCCAGGACAGAAAAGTGGTCCTGCATTTGTTTGCTGCGCTTGAAGTCTGTAATAATGTTCAATGCTGAGTCTCTTCATCTCTATAATATTATAGTGAACATATGAAACTGTCAACATTCAATCAGTTTTGACCTCCAAAAACGGCAATTTCATATGGTTCAACCTAAATAGACAATGGCATCTCTCTGGCTTTAAGCCAACCAACCTTGTGATGTGTCTATGACCTGTTCAACCATGAGTCAAAGTCCTTTCCCTGTTCTCTGCATGGCAGAGCTCCACGTAGAATTATCTAGTTTCTGTTAGAAAGCTGTTTGTAACGATCGCTCCAAATCCCGTGTGATTGTCAGTGTCACAGCGGCAGCTGAGTCCCTGTAGCTAAGTCTCTCTGCCATGTGATGAAGGAGCACTGAACTATGCCCAGCAAAGCTCCTAATGACCTCCTTTAATAAAGGAATTTCTGGCCATTAATTCACTAGGTACTTTTACTCTCATAATTTAGTGAGTTCATATAATCCTGGATAACTGTGGTTCTCCAACTGAAATTGTGTTTCATTCACTCATTTATGCAAGGAATTTTTATTAAGAACCAACTATGTGAGAAATTTTTTATTAAGGGCACTTCGGTAGTGGGAATAGAGAAGTGATTAACACAAAGTCATTGCTTTCATGGAGCTTACATTCAAGTGAAAGGAGACAGACAAACAAATGCATGTGTAGTGGTATTAAGAGCACTGAAGAAAAATAAAGCAGAGTAAGAAGAATGCAGAATGCCAGAGGATGGAAGCACTTCCTATTGTGTGGTTTTTTTGGTTTGCTTCTCCTTACCAGAATATAAGCTAATGAAGGCGTGGATTTTGTCTATTCTGTACTCTATCACCAGTGGTCAAACAATGCCTTTGTATTCTAGAACAAGAATATGGAAGAGTGGACAAAGACTGGGATTCATCTGCCAAACAGATAAATTCTTAAACCATCTAGTTGGCAGCGTCCTGGCTTCTTGCTCCAGCCAAAGAAATATGGCAACTATTTGTCAGTTTGCTGTAGAATGAGGTAGAAACCGAGAAGCTTCGCAACTGATTTTATAAGGGAAAAATTTGCAGCCAGTAATTAATATGCAACTATCCAGGCTAATACATACCATCATAGGTTTGTATCAGTCATCTCAAAATATGTGGTATTTTGCCATAACAAAATACCACATACTGGGTGGATTAAACTACAGAAATGTATTTTCTCACAGTTCTAGAGGCTGAGTCCAAGATCAAGGTGCTGTCAGGGTTGATCTCTGATGACATCTCTCTTTCTGGTTTGTAGACAGCTGGTTCCCTTCTCACAATAAGCTTTCCTCTGTGTGCTCACAGAGGAGTGGGGTGGGGGTGGAGGGGAGAAGGGAAAGGGTAGGAGACCAGGGACAGGGGAAGAGAGATCTTTAGTATCTCTTCTTCTTATAAGGACACCAGTTTTATCTGATTAGGGCCCCAACCCTCATGACTTCATTTAACTTTAATTATGTCCTTAAAGGCCCTATCTCCAAGTACAGATAGATTTGGAGTTAGGACTTTAACATATAAATTTTGCGGGGACACAATTCACTCTGTAACAAGGTTACAAATGTTACATGTTATTAATTTTATGTGCTTATTCTATGAACATAATACTTTAAATCCTTTCAGGTAAGATACTTAATGAGGCCAATATAGAACTTCCAAGAGCACAGTATGCTCAGTCTCAGCATTTACCTTAGAAGGCAAAACTAAGGGTGGAGCCAGGGGGTAGAGACAGCTGTTTTCACAGGGCTGTAATTACTCCTGCATCTGTTTTGTTTTATGCACTTATTAAAAGTTGCTGAATGGCTGAGACAGGAAATGTGGTCAAAGGGAAGTTTTTTTTTTTAAATTGCTTTCTGTCCCTCAAGTGGTAATTTTAGGATTATTATCACTCAGCTAGTGTTGCCCCAGGCCCTATCTTTTTTCTTCTGTGGCTAAAGCCCCTGCTGAGACCACCCTTGCCACATGATGGCAATTTTTTTAAAATATGTATTCTTGATCCTGATTTTAAAACCTGGCTTGTGTTTCCAAAATCCTACACAGCAGCCCACAAAATCTAGCACTGATAAACCCAAAACACATACTCAATTTTCAAAAACTCACTTAAGTCCTTTATTTGTCCCTCATGCACTCTATGCAGGAAATACATAATCTCCAGAAACACTCCCTAAATTCTCTTCAGTTTTCTTCCATTTGTTGCCCTCATGCACTGCTGCTTTTCTTTTGCATTTCTTGCCTCAAATTCTTTCTAAAAGTGGCCTGGGACTTCCTTACCAATCCTGTGCACTACTAACTCTTCTTGAAGCCTTCTTATCTTCTTCTCCTTTGAAAACCAAGAACTAGCCTGAAAAGGCAATTTTTGAGGAAGGAAGGGAGAGAGAAAAAATAGAAACACTGATATGCCAGTATTTTATCCCTGCTCCCTTCTCCCATCTCACCAACATAAATAATTTATGTTCATTAATCAGGTCAACACACTGATTTTAGCAGATAAATGGTTAAACTTATTAGCACTTGATGATGAGGAAATAGTGTTCCAACTAATGGTATTCAAAGTAAATCAAAGGATATATATGCACCCCAATGTTTACTGCAGCATTATCTACAATAGCCAAGAAGCAACCCAAATGTCCACTGATAGATGAATGGATAAAGAAGATGTGGTAAATATATATAATATGTATATAAAATATAAATGTAATGGAATATTATTCAGCCATAAAAAAGAATGAAATCTTGTCATTTGTAGCAAAATGAATGGATCGAGAGGGTATAATGCTAAGTGAAATAAGGCAGAGAAAGACAAAAACCATATGATTTCACTCATGTGGAATGTAAAACAAAGCAAATGAGCAAAAAAAGAACAGAGACAAAGAAAGACTTTTAGATAAAGAGAACAAACTTGTGGTTGCCAGATGGGAGATGGGTGGTGGTATAGGTGAAATAAATAAAGGGAATTAATAGTACACTTATCTCAATGAGCACTGGGAAATGTACAGAATTGTTAAATCATTATATAATACAGCTGAAATTAATATAACACTGTACACTAATTATACTTGGATCAAAATAAAAAATGCAAGTTAAAACTCTATTATCATATATTAGAAAAAATTTTAAGGTTTCTGTGTATGGATGACATTTTAAATTAGCTTGATCTTTCTCAAAGGAATCTGATTAAATAGGACAAGAAAAATAAGGTGTTGCGCACCTGGGTGGCTCAGTCATTAATGGTCTGCCCTCTGCTCAGGTCATGATCCCAGGGTCCTGGTATGGAGACCCACATGCATCCCGCTTCCTGCTCAGCAGGGGAGCCTGCTTCTCCCTCTCCTTCTGCCCCTGCTTGTGTGCTCTCTCGCTCACTCTCTCAAATAAATAAAATCTTAAAAAAAAAAAGAAGGTGCTGATCAATTTGTTTTGGGGGGACAAAATACCATAAGGAAAATAATGTAATTTTTTTTCTTAAGCTGTTCATAGCTGCTTACATTGTAAAATGTAAGACTGGCAACAACCTAAATGCCAGCATTTAAGAGAAATACGGTGAAATACTAGACCCAAACAAATGCCTTTAGAAGTGAAAAGGAAACATGCCTAAAAATTAGTGTTAATGGGGGAAAAACAAGGAAGCACAAAACCCTATTCCTGTATAACTCCCTAAAATACACTTCAAAAAATGTGCCCTGGTGATGATGTTAATGAGATTTTCCCCAAGTTCTGTTACATTTTAGTGTCATAAACAAACATTGGAAGACAAAAAACTACACCCATAGCTTACTGTGTATGTGTACAGGACAAAATCTGAAAAGAAGTATCAATAAGCCAAAGTGCTGCTGTAAACCTCCACCTTCTGTCCTTTGCAGAAAAGCACAGAAACCTTAACGTTCAAGACAACCTGCTAGCCCTCCAATTCAAGGCAACCTCCACCTTTCGCAAGGAAGCACGGTTGGTGCCAGTCACGCCCTCCAGGAACGCCTCCCGGCCTCTGCGACGAGGCCGGAAGTGACGCACAAGTTGCGACGCCAGCACTCGCCGTCAGCACTCGCCGTCCCTAGCCGCCGCCGCAGCGGGGTTTAGGTAGCTTCAGAGACGGCCGGCTTTTGCCGAATGGTTGCAGCAGGGGGATCATGACGGGGAAGAAGTCTTCCCGGGAGAAGCGGCGCAAACGAAGCGGTCAGGAAGCGGCCGCGGCACTCACGGCGCCGGACTTGGTGCCCGCCCTAGCCAGTAGCGGCAGTGGAAGCACCAGTGGCTGCGGGAGTACCAGCGGCTGCGGGAGCGTCACCTGCTGTGGGAACACCAGCTTCAGTGGAAGTGTCACCGGCGGTGGGAGTGGAGGCAGCTGCTGGGGAGGGAGCAGCGTGGAGCGCAGCGAGCGCCGGAAGCGGAGGAGCACTGACTCATCCTCCAGCGTCTCCGGGTCCCTGCAGCAGGTGCGTGCGCGCCCTTCTCGCTGCTCTCGGAGCCGCAGTGTTCTCCGACGAAGACGGGCGGGGAGCGGACTGTGGCGACGGATGGGGCTCTTATGGTAGCTCACTTAGCGCTACGATCCCAAGGTTCCACTCCTCCTTGAGGTTCATGTTACTAAATACCGGTGAACCGCACACTCCCATGCCTTTAACTTAAAGTTTCCGGATATGCTGACCATCTACCTCTTTGCTTTTGGCCCCTTTCCACTCCAGTAGCAGTCTACCTGAAAAGTAAGGGTCAGGAACTAGTCTTCAGCGCCCTTGAGAGCCACGGTTTACTTATTTCTTCATCTTCACGTTTTAGTAGTTTATGATTAATTCCCCCTTACAGGATGAGAAAATTGAAGCTCAGAGAGATTAATGAAGTTTACCCACAGTCACAGTTTGTTAGTAAGACCTAAATTTGAATCCAGTATCTGATTATAAAAGCCATGTTTTTTTACACTCCCATCGATCTACCAAGATACCGCCGTTAAAAAAAAAAAGCCGTTTGCTTGTATTATAAAACGAAAGCATGAATACATAATAGTTATACAACACAGAAATAAAGGAGAAAGCATGAGAATCTGTTTAAACCTCCCCTTTATTTGCTACGCAGCCTCTTCATTAATTCTTGTCAAGTATATGTATTTAAGTTCTTACACATAAGCTTTATTGTGATATTACCTTCCATTGAATTAGATAATGTCTTATATTTTAGTGACTGCGGGATATTCCATTTTATTTTTATTGATGAATATTTAGATTTTTAGTTTTCTTGCTGTTACAGAGAATGTGAAAATGAACCCTTGTACGTATATATTGCCCAACAAATACTTTAGGATAGAATCTTAGAAGTGAAATTGCTGGGTCAAAGTTTATGCATTTAAAAAGGTTTGGTAGGTACCACCAAATGCTTTCCAAAAACTATTTTACTGATTTATAGTCTAAACATTAGAAAAAAATACCCATTTCTGCAAATACTCACTATATCCATTTTTGAAAAGTTTGTCAGCGGGTGAAATCAATTTTTCATTTGTTTTGATTTATATACTCCTGATTAATAAATTGAACATTTTAATATTTTTATTTACCATTTGATTCCTTCTTATGTAAATTGCATAAATATATTCTCTGGCCATTTTCTTTTTGGTTGTTTTGAGCTTTTTACTGATAAGTTCTGAATCTGTCTATATAAAGTCTGGGTTCTAATCCTCTGTGTAAGATACATTGCAAATGTTACTGTAACTTTGCCCGTGGTGTACTGAAGTTTTTTTTTCTTTGTGGTCAGGACTAATAATATTATTCTTTGCCTTCTGGATTTTGTGTTTAGAAAGATCTTTCCCTACTCCCAACAAATTCTTTGTTTTTTTCTAATATTTTTAAACATTACATCTAGCCACCGTATTAATTACTAGTTTAAAATTGACTCAGAAAAATTTGTGCTAACAGGGGATTTTGTCTCTTTTTTTTTCAGCACTAATATTTCTTGTTTAAACATTACATTTAGCCACAGTATTAATTACTAGTTTAAAATTGACTCAGAAAAATTTGTGCTAACAGGGGATTTTGTCTCTTTTTTTTTCAGCACTAATATTTCTTGTTTTTTGTACTTTTACATTAACTAAGACTTTTAGTGTAGTGTTGAACAGAAGCAATGATAGTAGGCATTTTTTTCTCGTTTGTTTTTTTAATGGGAACACTTCTAATGTTCCATCCAAAAGTATATTTGCCAAAGGTTGTGAAAGATACTTTTGATCAAGTTAAGGACATTTTATTCAATTCCTAGTTCACTGAGGGTTGTAGAGTTTTATCAGATGCTTTTATGGCATTCTTTGAGATGATTACATAATTTTCTCCCTCAATCGGATAATGTAATTTTTAATAAATTGGTAAATTAACTCATGTTAAACTGTCTTGCAGTCTTGGGATAGATCCTGTTTGGTTTGTTGGTTTGGTTATTGTACTCAGCTGGAATTCAGTATTCTTTTGTGTCTATGTTCCTAAGTTAAATCAGCTTATGGTTTTTATTTTTGTAGTTATCCTGTCTGGTTTTGGTATCAAGATTATGCTTGCCTTATAGATTGATTTGGAAAGATTTGCATTTTTGGGATGTGTTCCAGAATAGTCTCTATCTTTTTCTTGAAGAACTTTCTTTCTTATTAGAACTGGACTGTTGGACTGTATAGCTCTGTGGGTCTTAAAATTTTTTTAAATTAATAATATTAGTATTTCCATGCAGAACTAAACCCTAGTTCTAATTTATAAAGGAAAGAAGTCATTATATATTAGGCATGTGGATAACATCTCAGAATTCTGAGAGTGCCATTACATCTGGTGTGTACTATGTTCTCTATTATTGTTGTTTTTGGTAACAGCTTTACAGAGATGTAATTCATATACCATACAATTCACCTATTTCAAGTATACAGTTCACTGGTTTTGAGCATATTAATGGAGTTGTGCAGTCATGACTATAGTCAGTTTTATTTTCATTACCCCCAAAAGAAATCTGATGTGTACCTTCCAGCTATCATCCCTAATACCTCCACCACATTCCATCCCTAGGCAGTCACTACTTCCTGTCTCTATAGTTTATAGATTTCCCTGTTCGGGACATTTTATATGAATGGAATAATATTTCATTGTATGGCTATACCACAATTGGTTTTTCCATTTATCACTTGATGGACCACTTTTAAAACAGTTTTATTAGAAAATATAATAAATTTACCTGAACTATATAGTCAGGGAAGATTTTCTTAAATGACTTTTGAATTGATATCTGAATTTGTTAATTTTAGGAGTATAACATTGAGGGGGGGAATGGGGAGGAAAGGCTGTCTTAGGCAGAGTGGTACGAACAAAAGCCCTGTCTGAATGTGAGGTGAAGGGAGAAGAGGTTATATTTGAGTAATTCTGAGGTTGTTGTGTTTGTAGCACTGAAACAATGAATAATGTGGACTTATTTATTTCTATTTCTTTATTTTTTTTTATTGCTTTAGTTTTAATGTTTACATTCGTTGTTTCATTTTTCCAACTTTCTTTTGGTTTCCTTGTTATTTTTTAAATTCCTTTAAAATGTGCACTGAGTTCCTGGACTAGTCATTAACTTATTATTTCTCATATTTAAACCTTCCGTTCAAACTCAGCTCGCACTTAGTGCGAAGTCGTTGAAAGGTTATAAATAAAGAGGATGAGTATAGGGGCGCCAGGGTGGCTCAGTCGTTAAGTGTCTGCCTTTGGCTCAGGTCATGATCCCGGGGTCCTGGGATTGAGCCCCTGCATTGGGCTCGTTATTCAGCAGGGATCTGCTTCTCCCTCTCCCACTCCCCCTGCTTGTGCTCTTTCTCTCTCTCGCTGTATCTCTCTCTGTCAAATAAATAAATAAAATCTTAAAAAAAAAAAGAGGATGAGTATGTGTGTATTTTTGGAGAGACCTCAGATTAGATACAAGACATCCAGTTAAGTAGCTGTTGAGATAATCTAGGCAAAAGATGATGGTACCTTGTACCAGGATTATGGCAAGTAGATTTGGAGAGACTGGATAGATTTTGGAGTTAGGAGGTAAAATTGACAGAAATGTCTTAAATGACTTGGCTACTTTGAATATGCTTAAATTACATAGCAGTTTTAAAAATGAGTGTAGCTCCTGGTAAGCAGTAATACTTCATAATTGCGGTCTTCAGCATTTTTGCTGCCATCCCATTTCTTTTTATGAATTTAAGAAGAATAACAATGCATACATAAAATTTTGGGTTGAGTGGCACACTAGAGGAATATCCTAATTGTTCAGAAGTCTAAAATTGTAGATCACTCAATACTGAGTATATTTTCTTTTTTTTTTTTAATATTGAGTATATTTTCACTTATGTGTCCTGAGAGAATCTCTTCACTTAATATCAATTGATCAAGTTAATTGTAGTACAGACAGTAAGATCAAAGAATATTTAACAATTAAATATATTTTTTACTGGCTTTAGGTAAATAATCTATGCAAAGAAAGAATTTGGAAGTGTTTAATGAAGAAGTAGTTATTAAATGTAAATGTATGATATCATATGCATACTTCTTTATTTAATGGTTTTTTGTCTCTTTTAATTTTAGGATACCAAATACCTTTTGCCGACTTTGGAAAAAGAATTATTCTTGGCAGAGCACAGTGACCTTGAAGAAGGTGGACTGGACCTGACTGTGTCATTAAAACCAGTTAGTTTCTATATATCAGACAAAAAAGAAATGCTTCAGCAGTGTTTCTGTATCATAGGCGAGAAAAAGTTACAGAAGATGCTTCCTGATGTGTTAAAGGTACTTCATTACATATATTATTGGATTATACATATATATAGAAATACAAACACTTTTTTTATATAGTAATCATTTTGCTTCATGTAAATTATAATTGGATGTTTTCAACTCAAGCTACTTCAAAAAGATTAAAAAATGGGATCTTGGAGAAGTATAAATGGCCTTGTATATTTAGAAGTTTGCCAAGAAAAAATGGAGCAGTATGCTGTGTTTAGGTAAGGAATTTCTTAACCTTTTGGAAATAATTCTATTAAATGCAGGCAATTTTAGTAAAAACTTAGCGGTATAATGACTCTTTCTGGTGTCTTAAATAATATTCTGCTATGTAACAGTATACAGTATTGGTTGGTAAAAGCTTACATTTCTTTAAATTCACAAATATTTTCATATATTTGTTTATGGTATTCTAATTTTACAGTTATGGAAATAGGGCGTGGAAGATCTAAGATGTATAGAGCCAGCACTTGAGTATGTAAATCTTTAGAGGAATTACCTAACAAATAGGCTGCTATTAAGAATATCTGGGCACCTGACTTACTCTTTAGTTTGTTCTTTCATAATAAACATGACTTTATTCTCATCAAATGTCTATAAATTATAACATTTACATGTTATTGACCATTTTACAGATTTCATCTCATGGAAAGATTTATATGGCTTTTAATTTGTTTTAATGTAAGAGTTTGCTAACCAGACATTTTTTATGATTACTATTTTCTAGTTTATATTGGCACTATATTACATAAATGTATTTTTTTAATGTCATTTTCTTTAGAACTGTTCAATAGAAGAAATTAAAAAACTGTGCCAGGAACAGTTAGAGCTACTATCTGAAAAAAAAATCTTGAAGATTCTCGAGGGTAAGAATACATATTTCTGCACTCTGGTAACTTACTAGTTAACATATAAGTAGCATAAATCCTAAGTTATTCTTTTTTTTTACTTGATTATTTAATTTCATTACTGGGTAATCATTGAGTAATTTTTCTATTTGTACTTTGAAATATAGCTTACATAGCAGAAGAGCATTTCAAGAATAGACTTTTTGACGTGTATTTCGTTTTCTCAAATCAAATATAATCAAAGATAAGAGCATAAGTTTGTATACAATAATAAAATGAAATAAATTTTACCCAAAATGCTGTAAAGAAGTATTAATTATTGAGATGGCTTTCCTTAAAATAATTTTTTATTTTCTGCTTTACACCCCTATTGCTTGTAACTGCCTGTTGCTATACTACTTTTGCTGTAATAAGACCTGGCTGTAGAGTTGGAAGAATTTTTGCAATTTGCCTACATTTATCTCTGCCTAAAGTGTGACTATTCTTTGTGACACTATTACCTGTAGAATTTTAGATTTTCTTTTTTTTTAATTTATTCATTTGAGGAGAGAGAGAGAGAGAGAGAGAAAGCATGAGCAGGGGGAGAGGGAGAAGCAGACTCTCCGCTGAGCTGGGAGCCTGATGTGGTGCTTGATCCCAGGACCCGGAGATGATGACCTGAGCTGAAGGCAGACGCTTAACCATTTGAGCCACCCAGGTGCCCCAGAATTTTAGATTTTCAGGCTTTTTTTTTTCTTTTGGAACTGCACAAGGATTTTTAACATTAGCATTACAAGAGAAGAAGCAAAAAAAAAGGAGACTTTCAATTTCCAGAGATAATATCTCTTTGAAATGTAAAATGATTTAATGTGCACGCTTGGCTGGTTTACTTGGTAGAGCATGCGACTTTTGATCTCAGGGTTGTGAGTTTGAGCCCCATGTTGGGTGTAGAGATTACTTAAAAATAAAATCTTTAAAAAAAATTAAAATGGTTTAATGGAATTTGTAACTTTGCTAATAGATGTATACATCTGGGTGTAGCCTATAAGTATATATATATATATACACATACACACACACACAGACACGTTGTGTGTGTGTGTGTATTTATAAAATAGTTAACGGGAAGGCAGTGAGAAATACCTAATAAGGCATTGAAAGGAACTCATTTTAAATATAAGCAATTAACAATTTCATCTTTCAACAACTATAAAGTTCTCAAATCTGCATCACTTCTATAGATGGCACTTTGCGTAATGATTAAATTGTTCTGACATTTTATAAGCCTGCTTTCAATAGTTTATTTTATTTATAAGGTGACAATGGTATGGACTCTGATATGGAAGAGGAGGCAGATGATGGCACTAAGATGGGATCTGATTTAGTCAGTCAGTAAGTTAAAAACTTTCATTTCCATTTCAAAATTTCTTTGTTGTTCCTTCCATGATTTCTTACCTTAAGAATGTGTTTATTTTTCTGCATTGTATTTATATAAAATAATTCAACAGTGTAGAATTGATTTGTTTACTTGTAATGATTGGTCCTTTTGGTATATATGAGAATACAGTTAATTGCTTTCAGGATTAAGGTGATTTTCTTAAACTACTACTCATACATTTTTGACAACAGTGATGCCAGCCTGAAGCAGAATCACATCTCTCATTTGGAATTTGAATTTATTGCTAGTGATACTCATTATTTATTAAGTACTTAGTCTACCAGGTATTACGTTAATTGGTTTAAAACACTTAAAATTCTTCTGGTATCTATTAATGTCAGGTTGATAATTGTCTCATTTCACAGATGAGATAGTAAGGTGGTTCATTTTATATAGGTACATAAAATTTGACTCTTGTGATGATAAAAACTGCCCAGAGTTTTGGGATGCTAATACAAACCTTTTTATTTTGGAAAATTTCAAATTTATCTAAAAATTGAAAGAATCATAGAATGAAATCAGCAACATTAACATTTTGCTATTTTTGCTTTCTCTCTTTGTATTTATCATTTTTCTTCCAGAGCTATTTGTTTTAGCTTTCTAGGGCTGCCATAGCAAAATACCATAGACTGGTTGACTTAAAGAACAGAAAATCAGTTTCTCAGTTCTGAAGGCTGGAAGTTCAAGATCAAGGTACTGGCAAGGTTGGTTTCCTCTGAGGCCTCTCTTCTTGGCTTGCAGATGGCCACCTTGTTGCTGCCTCTTTTTTTTTTTTTTTTTTTTAAGATTTATTTAGAAGTGGGGGGAGGGAAGGGCAGAACTGGAGAATCCTCAAGCAGACTCCTTGCTGAGCACGGAGCCTGACATGGGGGATGTGGAGCTTGATCCAAGGACCCTGAGATCATGCATAACCTGAGCTGAAATCAAGAGTTGGACACTTAACCTACACTGAGCCACCCAGGTGCCCCTTGTTGCTTGCTTCCTTTTGATTTGGTTGCCCTTATGTGTGTGCGCCCCCTGGTGTCTCTCTCTGTGTTCTAATCTCTTTTGATAAGGATACCAGACACCAGAGTCTACCATAATGGCCTCATTTTAACTTAATTAGCTCTTTAAAGGTCCTATGTCCAGAATAGTCATATTTTGAGGTACTGGGGTTAGGGCTTCAGCCTATGAACTTTTTAGGGAGGAGACATAGTTCAGCCCATAAATCATTTAAAAATGCAGATGTCATAACATTTCATGCCTAAACAATTCAGTATGCATTTCCTAAAAATGAGTCTACTACATAACCACAATACATCACTTTTAAGAAAATAAACAGTAATTCAATAATGTCCTCTAATATATTGGCCATATAAAGTTTCCCCAATTACTAAAAAAACTATTTAGAGTGTATTTTAATTAATAAACTGATTCTGATCCGGGATTCAGAGTTCATGTGTTTGATTGTTAGCATCACAGAGCTGAGTTTGAAGGGAAGGTTTAAATATGAGAAATAATAAGTTTAATGTCCAGGAACTCAGTGCACATTTTAAAGGAATTTAAAAAATAACAAGGAAACCAAAAGAAAGTTGGAAAAATGAAACAACGAATGTAAACATTAAAACTAAAGAAATAAAAAAAACTACAGAAATAGAAATAAATAAGTCCACAACGTGTCTTTGTAAAGTTCAGATCATAGAGAAACTCCTTTTGGATCTGATTAAGGAGATGGAAAACAATTATAATTGAGATTAGGAAGAAGGGAGATATAATCACATAATCATAGACTGGTATGAATCCACATGCAGCGTTGTATAAACAGTCTTGACGCTAGCAAATGGATGTTTTTTTTCGAAATACAAATAAACCAAATCAACTTTCTGCAAAAGTAGAAAACTTGGAGATTAAACATAGAAGAAATTGGAAAGGTGAATAGAGATCTATTGAAGAAAACACCAAGACAAGGTGGATTCACAGCTGAATTATTACTTAACGTGAGTCAATGCATGTAATGTGTTTACATCTAATAAAATGTTCATTAATACCATCTGTTGTTATTTTCAAACACTACACCTGTGTTATTTAAATTATTCCAGGCCCTAGGAAAAGATGAAAAGGTCTTCAATTTACTTTATGACTTCTGCGTAGCTTTAATACCCCAAATCTCATAAATAGAAAAAAGCATATGGGGGGTTATAGGCGTTCTCACTGGTGAATATAGATGTAAAAATTATAAGTACATATTAGCATGTAGAATCCAGCAGTGTATCACGTGAGTAGTTACGCCACTGACCAAGTAGAATTTATTCCAGGAATTTACAGGAAATTTAATTAGACACTCTATTAGCATAATTCATATCAGCAAATTAAAGAAGAAAAATTATATGGTCAGATAAGTAGGTACTAAGAAGGCCTTTGATAACATTCAGCAGTCATTTCTAATATAAGCTATAGGTAAAAATGGTACCGGAGAAAACTACTCAGATATGATGAGAGCATTTGACCAAACTTACTACCCACTTAGTGAATTAAAATGAGGGACTAGACAGAAGCATTATGGCCATTAATTTTAAACATTTTCTTAGAGGTTCTAGCAAATGTAGTTAGACCAAAAGAAAGATGGGTGATGGAGAGGAATTAATTTTTATATGATCAACTTTGGAAAAGAAATAAAAATATTTCTCTTTTCCGTTTATAAGATTATAAACCTAGAACAGCTGAGAGATTCTAGGTTTTTTAAAAAAGACTGGAATTTGATAAGATGGAACAATATATAAGCATAAGGAAATCAACAACTGTTCTCTCATAGCAGAAACATCTAAAAGGGAATGTATTAGGGTTTTCCAGAGAGATAGAAGCAGTAGGATATGTATAGATATATAAAAGAGATTTATTATAGGAATTGGCTCATGTGCTTATGGATGCCAAGAAGTCCCATGATCTGCTGATCTGTTGTCTGTAAGCTGGAGAGCCAGGAAAGCCAGTGGCAAAGCACGGACTTAGTCTGAAGGCCAGGGAATGTGGTGTAAGTCCCAGTCTAACTCCAAAAGCCCAGAAACCAGGAGTGCCCCTGGTCCAGTGCAGATGGATTTCTGAACTCAAGCAGACAGAGTTAATTGGCCCTTCTGCCTTTTTTTTTTTTTTAAGATTTTTTTACTTGAGAGAGCACAGGGAGTAGCCAGAGGGGGAGGGACAAGCAGGCTCTGCACTGAGCGCAGCGCCTGATGTGGGGCTGGATCCCAGGACCCTGAGATCAGGATCTGAGCCAAAACTAAGAATTGGTCCCTTAACTGACTGAGCCACCCGGGTGCCCTGCCCTTCTACCTTTTTTATTTCAGTCAAGGGATTAGATGTTGCCCACCAGGGCTATATGCTTTACTCAGTTCACCAATTTAAATGCTAATCTCTTCAGGAAACATTCTCACAGACACACAGAATTAATGTTTTACTCGCATTCTTCAGCCCAGTGACCAGGACCTAAAAAAAAAATTCTATTAATACTAGTTGTAAAAACTATGATATACTTTCAAATACATTTAACAGGGAACTTCTGAAGAAAACCGTAACCTTTTACTAAAAGACAAGAAAATCATGATCTGAAAAAAAATAGTGTACTTTAATTGTGTAATCTATTGTGGTGGTTGGTGCAGTTCTTAAATAAGACTAAAAACCCAGAAACCATAAAAGAAAGAAATTTTGGGTATTAACTTGTGTTAAATAAAGTCAGTAACCAAACAAAAAATCTGGAAGAAATACTTGCAAGCAAAGTATAACAATCCTAATATTAGTGAAGGTTGAATTCAGGGCAAAAAGATTTATGCAAGACAATTAAAAGCAATTTATAATTGAAATCCACAAAGATGATCTAATGGGAATATATGCCTTACATGTGCCATATATCTATGTATTTCCTTTATATAGCCTTTATAAGGCAAAAACTACGGGAATCATGAAACAAGAAGTGCATGAGTAGTAGGAACTTGATTTTATCTCATCTATCTCATGATAAATAACTGAATGAAAAATAAGTGAAGGTATTGAAGACCTAAATGAATTGATTGGTATAGACCATATTCTGTATTCTGAAAACAGAACTCACCTCCAGTGGAATATCCACAAAAATTGATAATAAGTTTGGTCATAAAAATGTCAATAAAGTTCTCAAAGAACTATTGTCCTGATTTTAGAGCAGTAAAGTAAAATGAACAAAAACGCTGTGGAACCTCACTATCTACATATTCTAAAGCTCAACGCTTTTAGGTTGAAGAGGAATTATAAACCGTCTAAAAACTAACAATAAATAAAAAATTAACCAGCTCTATGGGATACAGCTAACGTAGTACTCAGAGGAAAATTTTATCCTTAAATATATATTACTGATCGGCAAATAATTAAAATAAGTGAACTGAATATTCAAGAAGTTAGGAAAAAAAAGAACAAGAAAATAAACTTAAAAGCAAATACATACAATTAATGGCATACTTAAAGGTGAAAACCTGCGTGGTTTCTTTCTAAGATAGGACCAAGCAGAAATATCTTCTCCCATCACTCCTATTTAGCAATGTACTAGAAGTCCCAACAGGTTTAACAAAGCATGAAAAAGAAATACAAGTCACAAAGATTTGAAAGAAAAAGTGAAACTCCCTGTTTGGTGAAGACTTAATGTGTTAATAATCTGTTGGGGCTGCCATAACAAAATACCACAGACTAGATAGTTTATAGACAACAGAAATTTATTTAACTACCAAAAATAACAAAGCAGAAGCATTAGTTATAAGGAATTTTTGACAGTGTGGTACTTTAAAGCTTGAAATTAATGAGCGTTAACTTAGAACAAATTTTATAAGAATGAGATTTAGGAACTATAAAGATAAAACATCCATAGTTTCTAAATACCTTCATTTCCAAAAGGGTGAGGGATGGGATTGTCACTTCAGTTCACCTTAGATAAGCAAATGAACAAATGTATATTATGTTACAGATAGTCTAAAAACCTCAGCATCTATGATTTTGCAGTGTTTTAAAACTGCTGGGTATAGTTACAAGATTTGCAAATGTTACAGATGATGACAATTGCTTAACAAGGACAACAATTTTAAGTAAATAAGTCAGTATAGAGGCCTGGAATTAGAGTGCTGTCTCCATTTAAAAATGGGCTGGAAAAGAAGCTTTATAGCTTAAAAGAGCACTAAAAATGAGAACAGATGTTAGCTCGGCCTTTAATGTAAGATGATTATGCTCTAAAGAATATGTTTGTAATGATATTTAAATCTTGAATGATGCAATAAAATAATCAGGATTGGGGTTTTATATATAAAGAATGAAAATACAAATACGTTAGGGAGATCTTAGCAGTATTTTAGAATTGCTCTAATATATTTTCATGAGTTTTAAATTAATGTGCTTTTAGTGAGCGATATTGAGGGAGAATTTGATGGAAATGAAACTGTTTCCCTATAGATAATAAGCATTGTTGACATAATATCACAGTTCTAGAAGATAAAGAAATTTAAAAATCCAGATTCTCAAAATAAGGTATACTGCAGAGTAGTTTCTATATGAGGATTATGGAAATACTGTTCCTGGACATTGCTACTTTCTTAACAGATAATAGGCATGTTCTAAAGTAGCTTTTATTGGATTCCAGTTTTGGGGCACCTAGGTGGCTCAGTCATTAGGAGTCTGCCTTAGGCTCAGGTCATGATCCCAGGGTGCTGGGATCGAGCCCCTCATCAGGTTCCCTGCTCCGCATCGGGCTCCCTGCTCGGCAGGAAGCCCCCTTCTCCCTCTCCCACTGCCCCTGCTTGTGTTCCCTCTCTCGCCGTGTCTCTCTCTGTCAAATAAATAAATAAATAATCTTTAAAAAAAAATAAAGTAGCTATTATTGGATTCCTGTTTTAGATGATTAACTTTTTAAAAAAAAAAAAATGAGATTCCTAAATAGACTTTTAGAGACTTTAGGTAACAGATATAAATTGAACCATTTATATTCACTAGAATATTTAATTAGTGAATAAAACAGGAAATTGTTTTGCAAAGTGAATAATTCTTTGGCAGGAATTATTTTTAAATTTCCACTTAATCATTTGTTTTATGAATTTCAAATGTGAATATTTTTGTTCAAAATGGAGCACATGAGTATTAAATATAAGTGGTTGAAAAGAGAAGTTGGTGTCATCTACTAATAGTTACTATTTACAATGTACTGGTTACTAGTTACAGTGTACTAGACTTTAGTACATTGTAATAATTATATATTTTAAGTAGTCTACAAAGCTATTCCACCCTTCAAAATAGGAGTAGCTTCCTTTTTACTGCTGTTTATAGTAGGGTTAGGCGCTTTAGTGAGATGGAATGAAAAGAAGAGCATATTGCTTAGATGTAGGTGAGTAAATGACTACTTTGCATTAAGATGTTTATTCTTGCAAATACTGAACTATTCCTCTGGCTTGATCAGTTGTCTTACTAAGAGCAACAGCTAGAACTGTACTGTATGACCATTCTTCTGTTGCTGAACCTTGGCAGTGAGAGTGATGCTGTGTTAATTTAATAAAAAGCCAGAGATTAGCAGCTGCGTTAGTTCTCTTAATTTTTAAATTGAATCTGTTGTGATTTTTCTGTCAGTTTACTGCCTTATCCTGTTGCTCAAAGCCTGGGTTAGATGATAGCAGGTATTTTTCCTTTTTTCTGCTATTTTCTTATCACTCTTTTTAAATAGTTAAGTTTTTCTTAATCATATACATGATTCTCGTTTTATTAATTGCCCTTTCTAGTTCATTTGAAAAATAAATTCACGGGGCTCCTGGGTGGCTCAGTCAGTTGAGTGTTGGACTCTTGATTTTGGCTCAGGTCATGATCTCGGGGTCATGGTATTGAGCCCCATTTCAGGCTCTGCACTCAACCCTGCGTCTGCTTATCTCTCTCCCTCCCCCCGTTTTCACTCTCTCTCTCAAATAAATAAATAAATAAATAAATAAAATCTTAAAAAAAAAATTCACTGATGTTTACAGTGTGCTAAACCGGTTGTTTAAGACTGTTCTCTCGGGTGCCTAGGTGGCTCATTCGTTAAGCGTCTGCCTTCAGCTCAGGTTATGATCCCAGGGTCCTGGGATTGAGCCCCACATCAGGCTCCCTGCTCTGCGGGAAGCCTGCTTCTCCCTCTCCCACTCCCCCTGCTTGTGTTCCCTCTCTCGCTGTGTCTTTCTGTCACATAAATAAATAAAATATTAAAAAAAAAAAAAAGACTGTTCTCTAATACACATGTGAACTTGTCCCACCATTTCAAGTGTTTGCTAAGAGTCATTTATGGTGTTTCCAGTTCAATTTTTGTAGTTGCATAATTTAGTGAAATATATAAACAGATGAAATATCAGTATGAAAAGAGTAGTTGATTTAAGTGAAAAACTCAGAGTGGAGTTATTAAAAAGTTGTCATTGAGCTGTGGGATAACAATAAAAGTTTGGGGAACATCGTTAAGAGGTAGTTTTTTTTTGCACTCAGATGTTTGTTTTTTAAATAAGCCAAAAGTAGAAATGGTTTATGTGAGTAGGATGAAATGGAACTGTTTTCCATGGATTCCTAATAAAGGTAAGTCTGTGGTATCAGATCCAAAGATTGGGGAAGGAAGGTAACACTTCTGTTTTATGTTAACTTAAAATGCTTAAATTATATAACTTTTAAAGGTGTTTTCCTATGGTAATAAGAACTTTTTTCAGGTAAACGACATTACTTGTCTAAATTAGGTAAAAGGAATTTCTTTTTTTTTTACTTTTATTATGAAAAATGACAAGGATGTAGAAAAAATAATAGTGTAACGACACTCCCATATACATGTTGGCTAGATCTAATGATTATAGCAATTTTCATTTTTCCATTTTTGTTTCATCTTTTTTCTTAAAGTATTATAAAGTGAATTATAGATATCTTAATTCTGAATATTTGAATTTCCAGAAAATAAGGACATTTTCCCACATAACCATGTGTCTGGTGTCTTTTATTTAAGAGCTTATTTATTTGAATGGTAAATGCATGCACATAGTACAAAAATTTTTAAAGTATATAGTAAAAATAAATCCTTTTCCTATTCCTCATTCTCCCTTCCTATAGGCAACCACAGTAAGCCAGTTTCTTGTATATCCTCCCAGAGATATTCCGTAGTTTACAAATTTATGTGTATGTGTATTTTTTTCTTTTCACACATCATGGCAGCATACTGTGCAAACTATTCCATACCTTTTCCATTTAATTTTTTCCATATAATAGTATGTCTTTTCTTGGGTTTTATTCTACCTAGTACATATAAAGCTTCCGATATATACCTGTATGCTGTTGGATATACCTCAACATTAAGTCTGTTGATGGGCATTTAAGTTGTTTACTCTTTCGTTACCACAAATGATATGAATATTTCTGTATATAATCTTGTTCCTCTGTGATTATGTGTAGCATAAATACCTACAAGTTAATTGTTGAGTCAGATATTTACTCATATGAAATTTTAAAAGATTTTTCCATAATTGACTTACAGAGTTTAAACTGATTTGTACCTCTAAATATGGAGTACATGTGTTCATACACTTTACTTAATATAGTGTTATCTAACATTTTGATCTTTGTTCACCCAATAGATAATAATATCTCATTGGAATTTTAATTTGTAGTCTCTTACTATGAGTGAAATTAACCACCTTTATATATATTTTGGAGTTAGTGGAGTTTTCTGTGAACTCTGGCATTTATTTACCCTTTGTGTATATAGTTGGAGGACTTTGGTCTTTTTTTTTAAGATTTTATTTATTTTTTTGACAGAGAGAGAGGGAGAGAGAAAAGAAGAGGGGAGGGGCAGAGGGAGAGGGAGAAGCAGGCTCCCTGCCGAGCAGGGAGCCCCACATGTGACTCAATCCCAGGACCCTGGGCTCATGACCTGAGCCGGAGGCAGACACTTAAGCGACTGAGCCACCCAGGCACCCCAACTTTGGTCTTTTTAATCCATTGTTGGTGATACAGTTTGCAATTATTTTTTGCTTGTTGCTCTTTTTTTATACTTTAAGTACTTTTACCTTTTTTTGAATGCGTAAATATTTCACGTTTATGTAATCTAATTTGGCAGTCTTGTTTTCTGGGTTTTATATTTAGAAAAGGCCTGCTCTATTCTGAAGTTATTAAGTATTCGTTATATTTTTTTTTAGTACTTTATGGATTTTTTAGATGTTTAAATCTTTGATTCGTTGGAAATTTAGTTTGGTCTCAGTTTTAAGGTGTAGGGCTCTAAGATCCCCTTTTAATTTTCATTTTGCCATGTTCTTCTTTACAACTATGAAGAATTCACTTAGCATATGATTTTTACAATTCTTGATTAGACTGCTGTTATTCAGTAAATTTCTTCTGTATGTTTATTTCCTTTTATTCCCCTCCTTGTTTTCTGTTACAAACTTGTGGGAATCTGTACTTCTGCTGTTTTTTGTTTTTGTTTTTTTTTTAAAGATTTTATTTATTTATTTGACAGAGAGAGCGAGAGAGTGAGCGCACAAGCAGGGGGAGCGGGAGAGGGAGAAGCAGGCTCCCCACTGAGCAGGGAACCCAATGTGGGGCTCGATCCCAGGACTCTGGGATCATGATCTGAGCCGAAGGCAGACGCTTAAGCGACTGAGCCCCCCAGGCCCCCCTCATTAACTGTTTTTTGAAAGTTAATAGCCAAATACATGGGCATGGTTTAAAAAACACAAATAGTACACTTTCTGCCATCTTTCCATGCTTCCATAATGGTGCTCATTATGGCATATGCTCTCAAGAGCATTAACAATGTCAAAACAAACAAACAAAAAACCAAAAAAGCCCCATAATGCCAGAAAGAGAGGCAAACGCCAAGTTCTTACTAGGCCATGCTCCAAAGTCATTGTTCAGTTTCTAACTGTGATGATGAAGCGTGGTTATATTGGTGAATTTGAAATAATTGATGATTACAAAGCTGGGAAAATTGTAATGAACCTCATGGGCAAGTTAACCAAGTTTGGAGCGGTCAGCCCCAGATTTGATATACAACTCAGAGATCTAGAAAAATGGCGGAATAATCTCCCATCCCACCAACTTGATTTTGAAAACCAACTGAAAACCTTAGCTGGCATCATGGACCATGAAGAAGCAAGACAAAGACACAGGGGGAAGATCCTAGGATTCTTTTTCTAGGGATGTAATACGTATGTGCAAATAATATGCCTCAGTGAGGAAAAAAATTCAAACAGTACTATTTGTACAAAATAGTACAAAAAGGTATACAGTTCGAAATATTTCCTTCCTCCCTTTTCATTCCCATTCCTCTCGGGCCCTTTCTTGAGGATTATGGGTCTTTCATTGTTGCTTATGTCTGTCTTTTCATTGAAATTTTCAACATTTAAAATATTTCTGGATGTTTTAATAGCTTATCTTAGTTTACCCAATTAGAAAGAAGAATTTTCCTCTGGGGCCGTGAGGTCAAATTCTGAATGAAAACTGACTTTATGCTTTGAGATATATATGGCCTTATGAATATGTATATAGCTATGGCTACATGTTGTTTTTGTTTTTGTTTTTTTTTTTTTTTTTGGTGGCAGCAAAGCAAAGTTTATTGAGTGATAGTACAAAGCTCTTGAAGAGGGAGGGGAGAAAGGTTTGCCTGGCTACATGTATCTTTTAGGTATTACTACTTGGAGAAGTATCTCTGTAGGTAATAGAAAGTCCAAATAAATGTGAAGAGTGAAGGTTCTAGAATTAAACTGCCTGCATTTCAAATTTAAATTTAATGCCTGCCAGCATAACTCCACAGCTTGCTGTCTCTCTGATGTTTGGCAAGTTACTTAAACCCTCCTGGGCCTCAGTTTCCTCATCTGGAGAATAGGGGTAATGCCAGTACCTATCCTATAAGATTGTGGTGATGATTAAGTGAGAAAAAGATCATGAAGTGCTTAGAATAGTACCTGTAATATGGTAAGCATCGAAAAAAACATTACTGTATTTGCTTTGGGGTTTTTACTCTGAATCTGTAATAATAACTATTCCTAAAATTCCACTTTAGGCTAATGAGTACTGGGGATTTTCCCCACATTTTTTTTATGAAAGCCTGAAGAAAGTGAAATAATTCATTGTATTTTTTAACATTCTTTACTGTTGTTGCTTTTTAAAAAACAATTCATTGTTTACAAGGGTCTAATTTTTTCATTTGTTACAAAAAAGTTTAGGAGAAAACTATTATGTATACGTTTTCAAGCATAAAAGGATTTTTATCACAAATGAGATCAATTTGTTATGTTGACATTACTCTTTATAAACTCAGTTCCTTTAAACATATATGAATTATAAAGAGCTGACCGTACTTTTAGGCTGGTAAAGGGTAATAATAAATTGGGTATTTGTACCCCATTTATGTTCTCATGTCCTTTATAAATTGTTGTTAGGCTATAATACTTAGTGTAGACTATTCTACATAATAGGGTAAGTTTATCAGAAATGAAAGGATGGGTTTTTCAGAAAACCTTCACAGAAAGTATTACTAATCATTGCCAAGATTGTGACCTAATGCTTAGACTCCACAAAGTGTAGCATGTTTGCACATCCTATATGTTTGTACCTTTAAATGTACCCACAAAGTGATCTCATGCTAATTCCTTGAAAATGCAGGAATATAGGGATAAAACAAAGAGAAAAACCCCTTTGATTTCCTTTAGTCATTTTATATAGAATAGAACCACCTATTTAAGGAATTGCCTGTTCATAAAAACAGAGTTGCAGGGGGGCAGTTTATACAATAAACACGAGTTCTTAGAGAATCATGGATCAAAGAAAAATGAGTGTGGTACCTGTGATTCTTTGCATTATATTATTTGGGGAGAGGAAATGGAGATAAGAGTTACATTTTGCTGTCTTTTGCAGAAGGAAGTTGCTGAGGGAAACAGTGGAGATGTGGATTTATTTGCTCTTGGAAAAGCCTTTTGAAAAAAATTAAGGTTGTTTTGCCTCATTTCTTAGTGTTTGAAGGTTACATTTTACTACCATATGATTTAATTTTTTTGAGTCTGTTCTAAGACTTTTGTGGTGTTTCAATTAAAAAAAATTAAGCTATCATTTAAATATAGTACAGTTCACCTTTTTTGCTTTATAGTTCTATAAATTTGGACAAATGGATTTTTTTTATCTACTGCCACAATCACAATATAGAATAGTTCCATCACACTAAAAATTCCCCCCATGGCTCTTTGTAGTACACTCCTCCCATCCCCAGTCTCTGACAACCACTGATCTGATTTCTGTCCTTATACCTTTTCTTTTTCTAGAGTGTCATACAGATGGAATAATACAGTATATAGCCTTTTGAGTCTGCTTCTTTCACTTAGGATAATGCATTTGAGATTCATTCGTATTGTGTATGTCAATAATTCTTCCTTTTTATTACTAAGGAGTTAGTATTCCATTGTGTGGGCATACTGTAGTTTATTTATCCACTCCCCACTTGAGGTAATCTTGTAAGCAAAATAATGACCCTTCAAACGTGTTTACACTCTGATTTTCAGAACCCGAGAGTATGTTACTTTATTTGACAAAAGGGACTTCGAAGATTTGTTTAAAGTTAAGGATTTTGAGGTGGGAAGATTATCCTGGATTACCCAGGTTATCCCACTTTAATTCCATGAGTTCCTAAAAGTTGAAGAGGAAGACAGAAGAGGTCAGAGAGATCTTACATGAGACTTGACTAGAATCTGGGAATGATCCTCAGCTTATAGCCAGCAAGGAGTCAGGGACTTTGGTCCAACAACCTCAGTGAACAGAATTCTGCCAGCGGCCCAAATGAACTTGAAATGAATTCTCCCCTAGAGCCTCCAGAAAGCAATGCAGCCTGGGGACACTTTGATTTGGTCCGGTGAGACCCATACCAGACCCATACCAGACCTACAGAACTGTAATATGATACATTTATGTTGTTTTAAGCTATTAAGTTTGTGGTAATTTGTTATGGCAGCAATAGAAAATTAATAAAGGGACATTTCAGTTGTTTACAATTTATGGTGATTTCACATAATGCCACTATGAATGTTCTCATACAAGTTTTCGATAGGAACACGAGTTTTCATTGTCTTTGGTCAAGTACCATTGCTAACAGGTATGTCTGCATCCTTGCTGATAACTGTATATGAGAGTTCCATTTGTCTGTTGTTTTGACTTTAGCCAGTTTAATAAATGTGTAGTGGTATGGCATTGTGGTGGTTCCAAATTTGCATTTCCTTAATAACAAATGACGTTGACCATGTCTGTTATTTTGTTTATTTGCATCTGTACATCTTCCTTGGTCAAGTGACTTAATTTTTGAACCAGTTTTTTAAATTGGGTTCTTTGTTTTTTTTATTACTGTGATTTGAGAGTTCTTAATATACCCTGAATACAAGTCTTTATCAGTTATGTGGCTTGCAAATATTTTGTCCCAGTCTCACTAGTCTTTTATTCTCTCAACATTTCCTTGGAAGAGCAGATGTTTTTTCTTTGGGGGAAATCCAGTTGATCAATTATTTTTATTTATAGACCATGCTTTTGGTGAAATCTTTGGTTATTAATAAGATCACAAAGGAATTTTTCCTGCATCATCTTCTAGAGGTTTTATAGGTTTACATTTTTTAGGTCTTACCATTTTGAGTTAGTTTGTGTATATGGTGCAAGATATGTGTTGGAAATTATATCCGTATGGATACCAGCTGTACCAGCACCATTTGTTCAGTTCCAGTGAATTGTCTTTGCACTTTTGTTGAAACTCAGTTGATCATGTATATGTGAGTTTATTTCTGGATTCTCTTCTGTTCCATCCATCTCTAAGTTTATCCTTTCTCCAACATCATAGTGTCTTGATTACTGTAGCTTTATAGTAATCTGATAATGTGCATCCTTTTTCAAAGTTGTTTTGGCTACTCTAGTTTCTTTGTTTCTTATTTTTAATAATAGAAAACTCATAGAGTGATAGGCTGGCTTCTTTTAGCCCCTGTTTTTATTCCCTGGAGAGTGAGGAGAATCAAAAGTCCTACCTTTTGTTACTTTTGCCAAAATGGCAAGATGCTGGCATCCTCTTTATCCTTCCATTGAGGTATCTTCTCTGTATTTTTTATTTGTACAAGAAATTGACTTTTTTTCTCTTTAGAATTGTATTTTAAACTTTTAGTAATTCACATGTGTAATTGTTCTTAAGTTCCACAGATCTCCCCAGTGTATTACTCTGAATTAAACAACAAATTCATTGAGTTCTGGAAAACAAACACAAAAACATCCATTGAGTGTTAGAAGTTCTTTGTACATTTTGGATGCTGACCCTTTATCAGACATGTTATTTGCAAATATCTTCTCCCATTTCGTAGGCTGTCTTTTAGTTTTGTTGTTTCCTTTGCTGTGCAGAAGCTTTTTTATTTTGATGTAGTCCCGATAGTTTATTTTTTTATTTTGTTGTAAGAAAGGATCAAGACTGGAATTGTGTTTGGGTTAAAAGAAAGGTCAGACTGATACTGGCTTGAAGACTTAAATCCCAGAGATGGGTATACGGCTGTCTTATAATTCAAAGCCAAGATTGTAAATTAAGCTGCTTTAAGGAGGAGTACTGTGGATGGGAGAAGGAAATTAGAAAAATAAAAACAGGCTTTTATTTCCTCCTTAATGAAAGAAATACGAAAGTCATTGCAAGATTCTTAACCCAGACCGGATTTAGTAGTGTGTTCTTCCCTCCCTCCCCACTTTTCTCTCTTGCCTCCTCTCTCTCTCTCTCTCTCTCTCCAGTTGTTATAAAATTCTTTTTTATAAAAGATTTATTAGAGGGTGTGCACACGAGCAGGGGAGGGGGCAAAGGGGGAGAAAGAGAGAGAGAGAGAGAGCAAGCATCTCAATCCAACTCCCCGCTGAGTGCGGAGCCTGAAGCAGGGCTGGACTCACAACCCCGAGATCATGACCTGAGCTGAAATCAAGAGTCAGAGGCTTAACCCAGTGAGCCACCCAGGCGACCCTACAGTTGTTATAAAATTCTTAAAGTATTTGATATAAGTATTTAAATGTCATTTAAATATAAATTAGAATTACTTTAGTTTTCCTAACTCTGACAACTAATATGTCTTATCTGGGAGTAGACATTTTATTTTTATGAAACTAGAAATAAAAAGACATCATATGTACTCATAGTTTTCGTATACCTTAAGACTTTTCCTTTTTTTTTTTTTTTTTTAAGATTTTAGTTATTTATTCATGAGAGACAGAGGAGGAGAGAGAGAGAGAGAAGCAGAGGGAGAAGCAGGCTCCCAAGGAGCAGGGAACCCGATGCGGGACTCGATCCCAGGACCCTGGGATCATGACCCGAGCCGAAGGCAGACGCTTAACCATCTGAGCCACCCAGGCGCCCAAGACTTTTCCTTTTTTGTGTATATTTTCTCTTTCATGCTCTTTGGTGAAAATCTTTAAATTGTATTAAAAAGCTCTGTATGTATATGATAATTTTAGTTGCAAAGCCTACATCTTGGAAAAATTAGCTCGCATAGATTTTAAAATTCCAAGCTATTTTCTGGAATATTTTTTTGACTTCACGTACTACTGATGGAAAAGCATCTAGCATTTCATTTTTCAGCCACAAGGTGGTGTACTTGTACTGCATCTACTGTCTGAAATTATGTTTGGTGACTTTCTTCAACAGCATGTTCCAACCTAACTTAAGATAAAACAGAACGTTACAAAAGTTCACTTTGGGCACTAAAAGAAATTCTTTATGGCAGCAGGTAATCTTTATAGGGATGTCCAGTTTTATTTGAAGGGAAACCAAGGGGCTTTCACAGAGAAAATAAAATAATGCCTACAGTAATGCATTTTATTACATTATTATTAAAAATTTTTACTTGGCAATAACTTCACAGTTATTAAAATGTTATAAGAATAAGAGCAGTACAAGAAACATCCATATACCTTATACCTAGATTTACCTACTGTTAACATTTTATCCCATTTGCACACCCTCTCTTTACCTCTCTTTACCTCTCTTTATATAGATGTGTGTCCATTTTAAAACATTTGAGGCTATAAGTTACATACATCATGACACTTGACTCCTAGATAGTATGTTGTGCTTTCTTTTTTTAAAGATAGTGATGCTCTTTTTATATAGCCACAATACAGTGTCAACTTCAATAAACTTAACATTGGTATGATACTTTTATCCAATCTACCATCGGTATTTCAGTTTGTCATTTGACTAAGTAATGTCCTTTATAACATTTTTTCCCTTCCAGTTCAGCAGTGTCATCTCAAGTATAATATTTAATTGTCATGGCTCTTTAGCCTCCTTTAACCTGGAATATTTTCACAACCTCTTCTTGGTCTTTTATAACATTGACATTTAACTCCCCACCCCCTTTTAATAGAACATTACTTTTTTCCATTTGGGTTGAACTGATGATTTCTTCATGATATAGGTCATACATTCTCAGCTATAATATTGCACAGGTGATGTTGTATCCTTAGGGTAGTACATATGCTCATGCCCCCCCCCCCCCCCACCGCTTTTAAAGTTTAAGTAATCTCTCCACCCAACATGGGGCTCGAACTCATGACCCTGAGATCAAGAGTCGCACACTCTTTCGACTGAGCCAGCCAGGCACCCCACCCATGGCCCTTTTAATGGTGAAGTTACATTATGTTTTTGTTCAAGTCATTTAGATATATGTGCTTAGAAGAAGAATTAGGTGCCCATTCAAGGTCATGTAAGAGCAAACAAACATTTACCCTAAAGGAAGATACTTAGAAATAGATTAATGCTCCCAGTAGGTAAAATCTGATTTGACTGTAAGGCTTGAGGTAGCACATTTTAACTTTTATTCCTTGCAAAGCTCTTAATATACTATATTGGCATTTTATCTGTCCCTGGATTGCCAAAGAATATTTGTTGATATCTTCCTTGGGATCTGCCAGTCATTCTGGTGAAAGACTAAAATCTAAGTCAGTGATATTAGAAAGGAGAATAAAACATATCTCAATTTTAGTTTTTTATATGTCCTAACTAATACCAGATCCAAATAATTTTGTAGTCTCTATTTGAGTTTGTGCTTGCATTAGTCAAATTTTAATACAAAATAAACACATGAGTGCCAAATATGTTGATGGAAAGAATGTTGTAAACTCAAAGAAATGATAACAAGTCTTTATCCTTTGGTTATTTGAAGGATTTGTTATTAAGTGGATAGAAATAATTTTGTGAGTTGGAAAATTCCCGAAATATTTCTCATATGTTAGTTTTAGGGTGTGTATAGAAATTCTCCAGGAGGTATACTTACTTATAAAGAAGGTAGTCATTTTGAATATTTGCAGCTAATTAATTTCTTTTGCTGAAAAGTATTTGTAACATTAATATTTAGATGGTATAATGCCCTCTAAGAAACAACATTAGTTTGCGACTCTGTTGGAGAACATGGTGAATCAAAACTTTTTTATGATCTCATACTTTAATCCATTTACTTTGATTACATATGTATATTACATATAAAATATGTATTTCACACATACTGTAGACATCAAAGCATTTGAGGTATGAAATTAGATGAATATAAAATAATTTGAATGCCAAAGTGCCCATTAAATTTAACAGTTGAACTTGAAAAGTTATTGGATTCCTCTGTAAGTTATGATTTCTCCTACCAGCTATCCTGCAGGATATTGGAAAGGAGAAAAAGTTACCTCCATATTCCTTCCATTTTTGCTCCTTGATTTTTACAAAGGTATATACTGCTTAAATTGGTAGTGGTTTATAGCTACTGTTTTTGACACTTGTATACATGTTTCTGAGTTTCCAAAGTGTACTAAGTGGTGTCCTCGGGGCTCAGAATTCAGTGTGTCTTCCCAAGTATGTGACTTAATTCTGGGAACCTGAGCAGTATTATTTGATCAAATATAGTTTTAAAAATTGTTTTATTTATTTTTATTCCTCAGACAAGACATCTGTGTAGATTCTACTTCAACTGTGAGAGAGAACAAGCAACCTGAAGGTTTAGAATTAAAACAAGGTATGAATCAAGTAGTTAATTTTTATATATCATTACCTGAAGATTATAAACATTTTACCAATCATAAATTTTCAGTGTTCCGGTTGCCCCCATTTTACAGATAAGGGAACAGAATAATTTATTTGGTCCAAGATTACAAGAGTAAAGAACATATTCTTTATTTCATGAGTGTCACCAGAAAGCAGTCATCTTGAATAGTGTTAATTTCGTAATCTCTACTGTATGTCATCAGCTGCAGATACCGGAGATACATTAACAGGATAGCTTTGGGTTATATGTGAAAAAACAAACAAACAAAAGCTTTATGGGGTGACTTTGTTTGTCTTTTCTGAAGAGATACTTTGTTATTACTCTCTTCCTTATTTATTTTCTATAAATCAGTAGTTTTTGACATTACCAGCCAGCAGAACTGAAGTGACAATTTGTAATTTATTCAGGCCAAGTAGATCAATGGGGTTGATCTTTCACATGTCTTTTTTTTTTTTTTCTTGTTGGGAAAATTGAAAGTAAAATAAATTTTTATTAGTTACTCAAAGACCACCTCACATTTTTCCTCTCTCCTGATAAAAGTACTTCAGAGCAGTGAGAATCTGTGGTAGCCAAAATGATTGTTTTATTTATTATGTAAGCAACTAATCTTTGATTGGCTTAGAATAGTTTCTTTAAAACTTGAGTCATAAGAACTTACTTGGTACAGAGAAGTAGGTCATCAGTTTATATAGGCAGAATTTCTTTTTTTACTTGTGGTCTGTGTTATTAATGCTTGACAAAGTGAAAAAAAATTGGATAACTAATTTTGTGATTCATTCAATGTATGTGGAGAAAGAACAAAATCAAGATTTTCTGTAATTCCAATTTATGTACTCTGGGGTTTTATAAATATTTCTGATGGTTTCAAGAATTCCATTGTTTTTCAGAAGTCCTATTGTGTTGGCCTCTTAAATAGACAAAAAAAAAAATTACGTCTTTATATTCTCACTACTTCTGAGCACCCACCAAAGACATAAAGTCAGAGTCATAGTTTCATTTACGTTTATTTGTCATATATAAATAAATGCTAAGCACACATTATTTTCATTTAACTCTTGTACCCCATGGGTAATTGGGCAACTCTGCTATTCTTTCTGTCTTTGTTTCTATTCTTGGCATCTAATGAGCAGGCATTGTGGAGGGTATGCTGTTAGATCATCTATATAGAGAAGAATGTCATGTAATTGACATGGTTGATTCCTAGGGAAAAAGGAACAGAAACCTCATTGTACAAATTAGCCAGTGCTGCCTTCTAAGGGAGGAGGTTTTTCTGCTCTCATGTTCAGGTACTTGGAGCTCTTTAGAACTTGCTTCCCAGTGTCAAAAACCTATTTTGCTGTGATTTTATATAGTAACTTCAGTCATTTAAAAACCAGCCATGGAGGCAAAGTGGGAGAGAAAAAGAACTCAGAGTAGCCAGATACCACAAAGCCCAAGTCTTTTATGCTCAGGAGCCTATATAGACCACTCTGAGGTTCTCATGTAGGCATCAGAAGCATCCAAGAACACACTGTCATCAGTAAGGGACAGCAAAGAGAGGTGAGTAAACATAACGTCACAGCACAGCAGTACCATCATGCAGTACAGTTCATGTGCATGTTGTGACTAAATCTGTAGGAAATGGTTAAATTAAGTTGCACTTTTTTTTTTTAGAAAAGAGGGAAATAATAGGTAATATCTTCCAGAAAAATGTCTATAAAAATAGTTAAAATATAAAATGTTTTCAGTTGCATAGTGGAATGAATATAAGTTTTCTAAAATATTCAATTATGTAGAACATCTTCTAGGTAAATATTGGTATAGCTAAAATCTGAACCAGATAGTAAGTAACTTGGTTGGAGTTCCCCAAGAAGCTGAGGTACACCAGGAAATAGAAATCCTAGTAGTCTCAATAAAGATTGGTGCCTTTTTTTCTGAATGAACTAATGTTGTCTATTTTTAATATGCAAAACTTGCAGAATTGATTTAATATTATCTCTAACTTTTCTTGCATAGCTAGCTGTTCTTGCTCGCAGTGAGCTCAATAAAAACAGAATAGAATGCTCTTCGTGAATGTATTGTCGTTTTGTTTAATGGCTTGACCATTTAAGAAAATTAATGGAAGCTTATTTAGAATTAAAGTAACCCTTTGTTCAGCAGACCAAAATATAAAGCAACATTGAATTTTCTCTTTGCTCTTCCTGAATAAAGTAAGTCTTATTATATGACCTATTCATAGTGTATGATACTGACACGTTATTTAAATTACACTTTCAATTTTTTCAGCTTCTCAAATACTCAAATATTGAGAAATATTAATGGTGAATTAGTTAATTGAAATTTATATTTTTTTGTCTCGTTCTCATGTCATCCGTCTTATTGATAGGAAATATCATTTATGAAACAAGCTGTGCTGAAGATGAGTATCAGATTGTGGGCTAACTTCTACCATACTTTAATGATGGACTAATAGCTGAACATCTTCCTTCACTGTGCAAACATTATTTAAATGTAAATAAAATCTGGTTGATTGGTAGTATAGTAAAATAGGAACTCTTCTGTTGGAATTAGTTTCCTAACTCATTTTTAGCAAGAGGGCAGCTGTATAAGAAACATTAGTTATAGTTTTGCTCTTTATCTTCAGCACAGCTATGTTTGTGTACATGAGCACATATACGTGTACAAGCCTGAGATCTTTGATTAATTTCCTGGAGGATCTCAGGGCTTGTATTATTGAAAAGGTTTAGCTAAGTTTTTAAAACAATAATAATTATTCTATTTTAAGATTTCTTTATTTGAGAGAGAGTGTGAGAGCGTGTGAGCAGCAGGGGAGTGGGGAGAGGGGCAAAAGGAGAGGAGGAAAGAATCTCAGGCAGACTGCTGAGCACAGAGCCTGCTGCGGGGCTGGATCCCCCAACCCTGAGATCACAACCCAGCTGAAATCAAGAGTCTGTCGCTCAACCAACTGAGCCACCCAGGTGCTCCTAAAATAATAATTATTTATGTAAATTTTCTAAATTGGTCATTTGTGCTATAGTTTAAAATAATGAAAACTGCTGTTTGTTAGAGGTATTTAATTGGTAAAATTTTTTTTAAATGTCAACTCTGCTAATATTAATGAATTCTCTTTATATATCTATAAATAAATTTGCTTCAGATGTTCAGTAATATTTAAGTAATGGTCTATACTTAAATTATTGCTTTAAGGTTTACAACCAGGGCTATGTTTAATTTTGCAAATTATTCTCCTTTGTAACTTAAGAATTTAGTTCTTAGTTTTGCATTTCTTCTTGGACGTGGTCATGAGAAATTTTTTTAACTATACATGAGAAATAGCTAAGTCAAATTTGGATACTTAGGTTGAAGAGGACGTGAGGTTTTTAGCACTCACTTTAAAATATTTGAAGAGCTGTCAAGTGGAAGAGTGATTAGGCTTGTTCTGTATTACCTCTGAGAATAAAAATAGGGCCAGTAGATAGAGTTATCATTAGATAGATTTTGGTTCAATTTATTTATCTCAAATAATCAGAAGTATCAGAAAATGAGTGGGCTGCTTTCCTTTTGCTGAAGGATGTTTGAACACAGATTACATAAACCACCACTTGGTGGCTCTGTTGTAGAGCAGATTGAAGCAGTGTTTGTTTGGATCTTTGGCCTTGATCTTGAAGTTGATTTTCTGTCAGATTTTGTAAAGACCAGTGCCTAGTGCAGTGTCTGTACTTTATCTTTCTCTATATTTTTAATTCTATTGGAAAATTATCTTCCTTTCTATTAGAGAAAGACATGCATGCAAACATGCATAAAATACACACCAAATTTTGCTGTGGTTAGGCTCAAATTCTGCCACTGTTGTGTTTTTTAAAAAATAATGTAGTTGCCTCATGTAATTATATCTTGACCTTCCAGTTCACAAATTAGTGTAGGATGGACAGCTTTAAGAATTCTCTTGTTAACAAGAGCTTCAAAAAGTTGAAAGGTAGACTTTTATAGGGGAAAGATGTTTATCAGTGGTTAAATTGTATGATGGAAGTTTAGATATTTTCTGTGGGCTTTTTTTTTTTTTTAGCCTTTTAGACTAGTGGTCACCAAAGTGTAATTATACACACTTCCAGAGAATGCAAGAAAAAGAATACCAATACTTCTGAAGTAAATAAATATACATAAACTTATGTATTTGTCTCTCCATTTAAAAATTTCTGATTCCATATATCATTGTATAGTACATACTAACTTATAATACTACATACTATTTTATAAGTAAATAAAATACATACTGGAGCAGGTACTTAAAAACGTTTTCAATGATATGTTTATATAAGTAATGAATAGACTATCATAAAGAATCGATGATAGTCACACTTATTCTAAAAATTAAATGTGAAAGAAGAGATTTTTGCCAATATTTAGCAAAGATAATAAATATAAAACTATATGAGACCTTTTGAGTCCTTAAGGTGAGGGATAAATGGAAAACCTCAACTGATTTGTGCTCTTATTGCTCTTATTGTTACTGTTGTTCTAAGGTAGTACTGTACCAGGAGAAGCAGAGGTAAGTAGAGGGACTAGAATGAAAAAGAATGAGGAAATTAATTGGCAGTTAAAAAGGAGTTGAGTTTTGCTGAAAAGCACTTCCTAACCATAGCTGATAACATACTTATACTTATAAATACTTATAACATAGCTTATAACATACAAGTTATAAGAAGTTAAAAAGATAATGAGAAAAATGCCCTCAGAGACTTCTGTTTGCTTTGTGAAGGAAGAGAGAATGAATATCATCAATTAATTAAGTAGCATTTGGAGGAGTTTTATATGTATATATTGCTGTAGAAACCTCTAGATTGGCAAGTGAACTCTGTGTTGCCTCTTCCTTTTTTTTTTTTTTTTAAGATTTTATTTATTTGAGAGAGAGAATGAGAGATAGAAAGCATGAGAGGGAAGAGGGTCAGAGGGAGAAGCAGACTCCCTGCTGAGCAGGGAGCCTGATGCGGGACTTGATCCCGGGACTCCAGGATCATGACCTGAGCTGAAGGCAGTCGCTTAACCAACTGAGCCACCCAGGTGCCCGCCTCTTCCTTTCAAGACTTGAAATCGCAGGCGCGAGCATGAGAGAGCTGTAGGGAAACTGATAAAAGTGTTTCAGGTCGTTTGGAGTTAGAGACAGAGAAGCAGATGTACAACTGATTTGTTCTCAAAGTTTGAGTCTAATTTCTTTTTTACTAGCCCTTGATTATCTCCTTGACTGGCTCTAACAAATAAGTATTCATAGAATGCAGCTTCTTAACATGAGTTAACTTCTTTAAAGGATTTTTAGAAACTCATTCTGGAGAAATGACGTCCCATTCAGCAATTGGTGAAGTAAAAAGAGATTTATGGTGTAACCATCAGTGCAACTTAAGAATTTACATTTCTCTTCTCATTCCTTTTGAGCTTTTTCACAAGTTATTACCAGCGGTGACACCAAACAGGATCCTCCCACCTTTTCATCTGTCTCTTTCTGTATGTAGTAGTTGAAAAAAGGGTGAAAATTACATTTTATGTGACAGATTAGCCCATACTGTTTCTTTTTTCCTTTTGAAGACCCCTCTGTTACATTTAATTGTGCAACTTTTCTGGATTAAAAAAAAAATAAACTGGCAAGGTTTTCGGATGCATAATGCTTTGTGTGTGTTTTACCAAGAATGACATTATGAAGAATTTGATTTAGTATATGAGGAAAATATTGGTTTCCATGTTTCTTTAAATTATACCTGTTCTATCTTGTGATGTATTTCATAGGATCCTAGACATAGTCTGCTTTGGAGGTTATGTAGTCCAGACCTTCAACGGATGTTTGGATCCCCTTTGGATTCACTGTGCTTTTCAGTAATTATGTTCTTCTCCAATTGATTAGCAAAAGTATCTCCTTATATAGAAGTACTCCTACCAAAGGAAAGATAGTAAACATTAGGCTTGAAATCAGATTTTGTTAACCAGTTTCTGAACTTTTTGCACATCCTATACCACAGTCTTTTAATTAGAAGTTTTGGTTACAACACCATACGTAGTATGTAGTCTTTTCAAATTGATTTCTTTCACTTAGCAGTATGCATTTGAGGTTCTTCCATGTCTTTTTGTGGCTTGATAGCTCATTTCTTTTTATTGCTGAATAATCTTCCATTGTATAGATTTACTGCAGTTTGCTTATCCATTCATCTATTAAAGGACATCTTAGTTGCTTCCAGATTTTGGCAATCATGAATAAAGCTGCTGTCATCATTTGTATGCAGGTTTTTCTATGGGTACAAGCTTTCAACTCTGGGTAAACACCAAGTTCAGTTTTTTAAGAAACTGCCAAACTGTCCTTCAGAATGCTGTATCATTTTACATCCTCCCATCAGTGAATGAGAAGTTCTGTTGTTTCATATCCTTGCTAGCATTTGGTGCTGTCAGTGACTTGGATTTTGACTATTCTCATGGATGTGTAAGTGGTATCATACTCTTTTACTTTGCAATACCCTAATGACATATGATGTTGAGCATCTTTTCAGGTGCTTCTTTGCCATGCATATATCTTCTTTGGTGACTGTTCTCTTCAGATCTTTTGCCTGTTTTTTATTTGGGTTGTTTTCTAATTTTTGAATTTTAAGAGTTCTTTATATATTTTGGATACCAGTCCTTTAACCAGGTGTGTTTTGTGAATATTTTCCCCCAGTCTGTGTCTTGTCTTTTCCTTCTCTTAATGATTTTTCATAATACATACTTTTTAGCTCCATGTCTCATATATTTTGTTTATTCAGGTGGGCTTAAGGGACCTACGAGAGGAAGATAAATTCAGTCTGAACCAACATTTTCATCCACGATGCTTCAGTGGTCATCTGATTCTTTTAAGATCTGGGAGGCACTATAGAATATTTAAATGCATAGATTTTTGAAATATACTTGGGTTTGGATTTTGGTTCTGCCACTTCAGTTGTGTGAACTATAGGGCAAATTGATTAAACTCTGTTCCTCAGTTTCATCATTTGTAAAATGGGGATAATAAATATGAATGCTTCTTCCAATATGTTGGCATAAGGATTAAATGAGTTAACACATGTAAAGTGCTTTAGAGAAGTGAACAGTACATAGTATATGCACAGTAAATATCAGCCCTTGTTATAATTATTTCTGCCATGATTATTGTTGTCATTAGAATTTTCTGCTTCATCCCCTCAATATCCTACTTGCTGTCTCTAATTGGTAATAGGGTCTCTATATTGAGTCATAGGCTGCTATTATGTAACTTCTGCTCATTTGTCCTTGTGTGTCCTTTGGATTATGAAAAATGAATTTAATACTTTTTCTAAATGATGTTTGTTCAGATTTTGAAGCTGATCCCTTCTTCCAACAAATGAATTGTAGTTTTGTGCTAGGCACCAGAAAGTTAAATAAAATATGGCCTGGCTTGGAAAGAACTTCTCTAGTAAAGGAAAATAGATGTGTAAATTAATTTTTCCTACCTACCTGTGTCTGACCTTAAATTATATAGTCCCTGTCTCTTCTCTTAAAATGGGTGAACTCTTCGTGTTACTGAGACCAGCCCCTCTATTTGTATAGTGGACACTTCTCTTTTGGTACCTGTAGGTGTTTTTTTCTCTGTTCCTGATTATTGCCCCCCTCACTGGTGAACTGTTGCCAGCAGCGGTTTCACTGGTATTGCTGAGTCCTCATCTTAACCCGTCAGCCATGTGTGACACCACTCATTATTCCTCCTTCTCTGACACTTTCTTCTCAGTCTCCTTTGTGTCATGCTGTCCTCTACCTGATTTCTAAAGGGTAAGTGCCCCACCCATCACCTTCTCTTTGGACTTTTTGTCTTCTTTTAAAATTTTTTTTATTTTTAAAAGATTTTTGTTTATTTGAGAGAGTAAGCAGAGGGACAAGGAGACTTCCTGCTGAGTGCGGAGCTGCTGAGTGTGGAACCTGACACGGGGCTCCATCCCAGGACCCTGAGATCATGACCAGAGCCAAAGGCAGATACTTAACCGACTGAGCCACCCAGGTGCCCCTGGACTTTTTTCTACATCTTATGTAATTCTAAGACTGGCAACTACAAATTTATTTCTCCAATTCAGACTGCTTTCTAAACCTTTATATCTAGCTTACTTATTAGATGTTCAGTAAGCATCTTAAAGCTAATATGTTCCAGAGTAAATTCTAGATTGTTCCCTGACACACACCCCCACCCCCCCACGCCCCTGCCCAAAGCAACAAAGAAAAAAACAATACTACTCCCCCTTCAAACCTTGCTTCTCCTACAGCCTTCTCCATCTCAATGAATAGCAGTTACGTTCTTCTGAGTGTCTAGGCCGAGAATCTGGGAATCACTCTTGACTGCTTTCTTTCATCTCTGTCAACAAATCTGTCAGCTCTGCTTTCACAGTATTCAGAATCCAACCACTTCTCACCTCTTCTTAGCCATATTATTTTGGTATTGATTCTTACAACATGCTGATCCCTCTGTTTCTACCTCTGCTCCCCTGTTGTCTCTTCCATAGAGCCGTCTGAATGACTGTAAAAACTAAAACGAAAAATGGTCATGTCACTATGCTCATCAAAGCCTTCCCATAGATTCCCATCTCAAAACAGAATCTGAAGTCCTTCCTTCCTGTGGCCAGTACAAGCCATATGTGTTACGTCCTGTCACTCTCTCCCTTGTGCATTCTCTTCCTTCCTCCTCACTTCCTTTGGCACTACAAGCACTGTTGTCAGATTTTGCTTTTGCTGTTCCCTCTGCTTGTATGCTCCTCCCCAGATAACCATGAGTCTTCTGCATATCATTTAGATCGTGATCAAATGTTACCTTCTCTGTCTAAACTAATGAGAACTACTTTTTTTCAGAGCTCATTAACCTCTTAAAACCCAGAATTTTACTGAGCACTGATGTCAGATTAGAAGATACCTTTTTTGAACATAGAACTATGATGCTCTGTCATGTGTCTAGTTCACAGCATATCTCAAAATATAAATGTGAATCTATCATTTGCGACTCCAGGTTTTAGTGCCTGTCATGGAGTTTGTCCAAATCTGAGAATTAAACTCATTCACATCAGTGACGTACTCTTATTTAAGTCAACTATTTCTTCTTTAAGATCAACCATCTCCAAATCAACGAGGCCTTCCCTAACCTACTTGTGCTCACCTCACCTCTTCTCTCTTACTAAATATCACCTAGTTCCTACTACTGTTGCCTGTTTAATTACTTATCTGATCCATTGTAAAGACTGGCAAGAGGTCCCTGTTGTGCTTTTTCTCCTAGAATGGTGATGTCTTCAGAGGCAATAATTTTGGATACTACCCTTTTATATGTTCTCACGTGTGTGTTTTATGCTGTTAGGCTCACATACTTCTGTACTGAGTTTAGCTCTAGCACCTCTCTTTCAATTCTGTACCTTACACTTGGAGTTTCTTCTTCTGTCAACATCATCTAATATATTCTAAGACCTACTTCATACCACATGCCTATGAAGATCTCCTTGACTTTTTCCTGTTGCCTTTTACATTGTGAAATTCTGGCATACTTTATATTTGCACAGTTTAGTACTTTATCATGTCCATATTTTAAGCAAACATAAGTACCATAAAGGCAAAATTTGTGCCTTAATCATGCTGCAAATATTTAGTTTACCCTACCTATAGCATTTTGTAAGGCCCATCTCTTCTGTGGCCTTTATAGCACTATTGTGGCATAGGTAATAGATACTGAGTGAATATTTATTGATTTTTGGATAATTTCTGAATTTGTCATTCACAGAAGTTAACGTTTACGAGTGGACACTAGTTATCCAGAAGGTCAGTGTGTGGTTGGTAGAATGCTAGACAGTTCTTCTGTATTAAATTGTTTGCATTTTTTTCTTTATGTCAGTAAGTGTCATGATTAATTTTTTAATATGGTGGTTAACATGATACACTTAAATTTAAATCAGTAGTTTCAAACACTGCATGATAGAATAACCAAGTTCTACCAGTTTTGCTGAGAGGAAGATTAAAGTCCTCTACAAAAATTATTTTTATATATTAAAAAAACAGTTGTTTCTTTTTCAGAAAATAAAGTTTTGGTTTCTTGAAAAGGCTAGAACTCACTAAAACTGTTACAAGTTGACTTTTTACAGTGAGAATACTGTAGAATTGTGTTCCTTATCACTTAAAATTTAGTGAAATCAAAGTTTTTTGTTGTCTCAGAAAAGAAATCCATGGAGGCATAGCATTGCTGTCCAGTGAAGTATGGACTTTGTTACTAATGAGATTCTAGCAGGTTGATAACACTAGAAGCCTTGGAGAGTTGAGATTCTAGAGTGAGGGACCTAGAGGGAAGGATGGTGAAATGTGCTGTTCTAAATGGCATAACCACTGAACGTGATTAACTTAAAATTAAATGGGAAAAAACTGAAAGAGAAAACAAAGCAAAATAGTTTACCCTTTTGATAACCAGCTATAGGGTTGCCTAATAGGAATATTGGATTTTGATTTTCTTGTGTTCTCCTCCAGGATATATATTTTTACATAATTTCAAAAATGTTATTTTAGGTTTCTGAATAGCAATCAACTCTTTAAAAAAAACCTTTTTATCTTGGAAATTTTCAAACAAAAATAAGAAAAAAATAGCATTAACTCCTGTGTACTCCTTTCCATCTTCAGTTATCCCCCTATGACTAATTTTTCATCCCTATTACTACCCACTTCATATTGCTAGATTGTTTTAAAGCAAATTCTAAACATTTTCAGTTCATCTGTAAATATTTAAATATGTTTGTATCTCAAAAATTAGAGATCTCTTTTTAAGCATGATCATAATGCCTTAAAAAGTTAACATTGCTTAATATCAGATATTCAGAAAGTGTTCAGATTTAACCTACTACTTATTGGTTAGTATTGTGATATTAAGTTTGATGGATTGGTACAAGAATTGTCACCCTACCACCTGATGGTTTTAGTAGCTATTAATTATTGTTGAGATCCAATATTTCATTAAGGGTTACAGAATAGTAATCCTTAGATACCCAGTGTTCAAATTTCTCTGGTTGTCTATATATATATATATATTTTTTTTTTTTTTTTTTTTTTTTTTTTGAGAGAGAGAGAGAGAGGGATGGGTGGGGGGCAGGGGGACAGGGAGAGGATCCCAGCATGTAGCCTGACATGGGTCTCGATTGATCTCAGGACCCTGAGATCATAACCTGAGCTGATAATCAAGAGTCGGATGCTTAACTAACGGAGCCACCCAGGCACCCCTGTCTTAGAATATTTTTAAAACTCTATTTGTATGAATGGAGATCCAGATAAGTTCCCTATATTACAGTTGGTTGACACTAAGTTTCTTTTTCATCTGCATGCTTGGCCTTCTCATCCCACCCTCCTTTACCTCCCTCTCTTTGCAGTTTATTTCTTAAAGAAACCGGGTTGTCAGAGTTTCTCAGTTTGAATTTTGCTGATTGCATCCCACTGTTTTATTTAGTATTATTTTTCTGTAAATTGGTAGTTAGGTATAGAGGCTTACTCAGATTCATGTTCAAGTTTTTGACATTATTTTAGAAGCAATGTTGTGTCCTTGAGGCACGTAATATACCATTACTTCTCTTTTTTGTGATCACGTTCATAGCCATTGTGATATCTTGTCCACAGTGGCTGATAGGAATGCTCTTGATTTCTTGAGGCTAGCTGTTGTTAGTGATCTAGTTTTTTTCCTCTGGGAATTCTTAGTAACTTTTTTTTTACCCCTGAGTTCTGATTTTTTACAGGATATGTCTCAGGTATGATAACACTGCAGTTGGCAAGCCTCTTCAGTGTGAAGACCGTCACCTCAGATCGCTTTTTTCCTCATATTTCTTTATTTTCCCTCTCCACTGTCTCTTTTTTTGTTTTGTGACTTACTCTATCACTTTATTCAATTCTCTGCTCAAATGTTACCTTATCAAATCACATTGATCAGTCTCTGTGAAAGCATCCTGCTACTGTCCTCTTATTCTAGTTTTATTTTTCTTTATAACACCTGATATGTATTTATAGAGTCTCCTATGACTTAAATAAATGCAGGGACTTTTTTTTAATTCACTGCTGTTTCCTTAATGTTTAAAACACTGTCTTCTACATAGTAGGTGCTCAGTAATATTTGCTGAATTAATTATATTATGTTGTTGGACTCATGGGTCATTCATCTTGATCTCTTAACTTTTATAGCATATATTTTTTTAAAGATTTTATATATTTATTTGAGAGAGAGAGTGAGCAAGAGAGAGAACACAAGCAGGGGGAGTGGCAGAGGCAGAGGGAGAAAGAAGCAGGCTTCCTGCTCCGCGGAGCAGGGAGCCTGATGTGGGGCTCGATCCCAGGGCCCTGGGATCATGACCTGAGCCGAAGGCAGACATTTAATCGACTGAGCCACCCAGGAACCCCTTTTATAGCATATTTTAAATTTATTTTTATTTCTTCTCTACATTTAGTGTTTCTTTTCTTTCACTATCTTCCAGCAACCACTGAATGTTTGCTTTTGATAACTGTATGTTTAAATTCTAACATTTCTTGTTCTCTGGTCTTCTTTCACTATATCATGTACTTAATGGCTGCAGGGTCCACTTCAGTCTAAGGATACTAAGTAGACTCCTCCACCCTTCCTTCTCCCCCATTAGATTATCTTCTGACCCCTAAATTTTCTTTATTCTTCCTTTGTTCATCTTGGTTCTTTATTTATTGTAGCTGGGTCTTTCTGGAAGCTGGTTTGGGTTTCATCAGTAGCTGTTTAGATATATTTCTCTAGGAGAGCTCTTTCATTTAAGTGGATGAGGTGGGCCTCCCAGTAGAGTGCTTGGACCTGTGGCACGGAGAGGAAGGGTTCAGTTGGCCCAACTATTTGAATGGATTTAATTTAGTTATCTTGCTGTGTGTTTCACAGCCAACTCTTCCTTGCTTCCAAGACTTTCGAAGAAAGAATTCTGTTTATTTGTGGTGTCTTTTGGCTATGGTTTTGCTTTGCTTTTATTTTTCTATCAATTTCATCCTTGCTTACATTTTGTAAGACTCTGGCAAAATGTCTTTTTAGATGATACCGTTTTTTGTCATCTAGTATTATGGTTTCATTTCTTTTTTAACTTTTTACAAGGTTATATTCTTGGAAATGGTTGAAGAAATATACATATGTTCATAGAGCAAAATTGGAACACTCATTTTCTTCTCTTCCCCTACAACTTTAACTTTCCTCTCTGTAAGTAACCACTATTAATAATTTACTTAGGTTATTTTTAACATAAATATGATTATCACTTGTTAGCTTACTTTGTTGACTTAATCATGTCTTGATCATTTTTCCATCTTATGAATTTATTAAATTTTTTACAGATGTATAAAATTCCTCTTTTTACTAATGATTTAAAAGTAATATTGTTTTAATTTGCATTTCTTGATTAGAAAATAAATTGAACATATTTTTTAAAGATTTTATTTATGTCAGAGAGAGAGAGAGAGAGAGCACAAGCAGGGGGAGTGGCAGGCAGAGGGAGAAGCAGGCTCCCCATTGAGTAGGGAGCCTGATGTGGGGCTTGATCCCAGGACCCTGAGATCATGACCTGAGCTGAAGGCAGATGCTTAACCAACTGAGCCACCCATGTGTCCCTAGTTGAGCATTTTTTAATGTATTTTTTGATGATTTGTATTTCATATTTTATGAAATGCTTGACTTATTTCTACCTTTGCCCATGTTTTTAGTTATTTCTTAATGATACCTAGACATTGTATGTATTCTTATATTTGCCATGAAAAAATGTATTTTATTAATAGTTGCTTGTAGAGTACCTCTGTCTTATTTATGTTTCTTTTTTTTTCCTCAGAGGTCTTACTATTTGTTTAGCTAAATTTGTTGATTTTTTTTTTCCTTTATGGATTCTCCATTTTATGTTTTACTTAGGTAGGACTGATGTTAGTTTTATCCTCAGTTACTTTACAGTTTTTATGTGCTATTATTGTATTTTTAAGTATCTGTCTTCTGTCACTTCAGTGGGTTCTTGGTAGGGAAGGGAATTAGATATGTGTGCTCAATTTGCCATCTTCAGCAGGAATTGAGATAGATATTTAATTATTCCATGTTCCAGGATTTGTCTTCTGGCTTAATTTAATAATTCAATATCAAGAAGTTTCACAAGAATGTAGTCACTCATAACATTAGATACACTTCCATTTTATGCATTAAAACTATTCTAAGGTGAATTATTAGCAAGTAGAATGTAGGCTCTATTGAGGCTTAAATATACTAGCATAACTTAAAAATCTTTTTAAAATTTTATCCCTCAAAATCTTTGTAATTAAAAAAAATCTTTGTGATTAATAATTCTTGTACGTTTGTATACTTCCAGTTGGGTGTTTTTTTTTAAGATTTTATTTATTTGAGAGAGAGAGAATGAGAGATAGCACGAGAGGGAAGAGGGTCAGAGGGAGAAGCAGACTCCCTGCTGAGCAGGGAGCCCAATGTGGGACTCGATCCCGGGACTCCAGGATCATGACCTGAGCCGAAGGGAGTCGCTTAACCAACTGAGCCACCCAGGCACCCCCAGTTGGGTATTTAAAACTTTTATTTTAACAAAAAGCAAACACACATGCATGCATGCAGAATGGGGGTGTGAAGGACAGAACATGACAACACTGATATTTTAAGGATTTTGAGTGAGGCATTTTGGGGTAAAGTTACTTTTTCAGAAAAAATGTACAAGTGTCACCCCTTTCACCTTGAGGATCATAATCGATGAGAAAAAACTATAATTTCCTAATACTAAGGATGAGGTAATTATCTTTGGAAGTGTAGTCAGATATTGTTCACAAATGATGCTTTAAAAAACAAGTCAGTAGGGTGATGAAAATTAAGGAATAGTGAAAAGACTTGAAGTTTGATCCTTGATCTTCAAATAATTTGTCATGTTATATTGTATGAGTCACTTGACTTGTTTTCACATTTGTGAAATGAAGTGCTTATGCTAAGTTATTTCAGATACAAATTGTACAAAGCTTTGGCATCAATGGTGCAGGTATAATGGGCAGATGGAATCTATGAATACATTCACCAATACTGTGTTATGGAGGACTCAGTCACTTAGACTTTGGATAATTTTTTTTCTTTAAGTTTTTATTTTTAAGCTCTACATCCAACATGGGGCTTGAACTTACAACTCTGAGATCAAGAGCTATGTGCTCAACCGACTGAGCCAGCCAAGCACCCCAACCTTCAATAATTTTACATGTAAAACAATGCCAAATTTATGGAGCACCATTTCTTCACTCATAGGATATGTATAGGTGTTTAAAATAAAGAAATAAAGTGAAGCCCACCTTCTGCCCACTAAAAAGTTGGAAACAGACCCATAGAATATATAGATGGAAAAAAATTCTTGTCAAGATTTACCTCCTTTGAAACATGGAGAGTGTGTATAAACACTTTGATTCTGAATCTTTGGTGCTGGTAACTTTATAAAATAAGGATTTTATTATTACAAGCTCAGGGCAGAAGAGCTCTTTAGCTGTGTGGTTGCTTCTTAAGCTTATAGGCTTAAAAAATTAGGTGAGAATATATGTAGCTCATTGGTTCTTAGCCATTTGAAGTGTTTGGAAAAACACACAAAAATAATATGAACATAAGGTACATTCCATTAAAAAATATTTGTACACATTCATATATATTCCTGTAGTCTTTCAGTAAGAAATATAGGCTAATGGTATATGACAGTGATAATTAGCTAGAAGATTTGCCACGTATGTCTTAAGGATCTACTAGTGTAGATTCTCCACTTATTTAATAAAAATATCTCTAAGATTTTCTATTTATTTACTCACATATAAATTCAAAGCAAATTAATTTCATAAAAGTACAGCTACTTCAAAAATTGTGATTTAGCATATAAGGGATTCCAGAGTTGTATCATTACATACTGAATCCTGGACCCAGGATAATAAGTGAGCTTCCATTATATTGCCTGGATGTTGTAAATTACTTATTTTTTCTAGAAAATCTGGTATCAAAAAGGTCAGGGGTGCCTGGCTGACTCTGTCGGTAGAGTATGACTTTTGATCTCAGGGTTATAAGTTTGAACCCCATGTTGGGTATAGAGATTGCTTAAAGTAAAATCTTAAATAAAAAAAGGTTGTTGAGTGAAAAAAATTTAAGTAAAATGTGATTTACTGACATGTTACTTATCTTTCATTGGCTACTGCTATCAAAAAGAAATTCTTTTGGATTACTATTCAAGTGATGAGTGTATCAAGTGAAAGATAAGTGGTAAACATATCTTGGGAGAAGAAAAATAAAGTATTGCATTTTATAAACTTTTATATAGACTTAACTTACTGTAATACTAGACCTTGTACTTTAGAGATATCCTAGGACAATTTGCCTTAACTTTTACAGGAGAGAAATTCTGGGAAGGTAAGGGATTTGCCCAAAATCACATACTTAATAGCACAGTAAGGTTTAGAACTCAGGTATCCCAACTTTCAGACCCCTTCTTTCCCCACACATCATTATATGCTTCTGCTCTTAATTCGTGATCAGGCAATGACTTCTAGTTTGAAAAACAAATCACCGTTTTTCAGAAATTTATGTTTTAAAATCTTTTAAACAGACTGCAGATTTACACTCAGAATCAGTGAGTACAGATTTAGAATTTTACATTAAAGATGGCTAAGCATGAAAATGAACTTTCTGAGACTATGAACAACTTAGCCCTTCATTTCTTAATTTGTTTTTGTCTCAAATTGCAATACTTATGTTAAGCATTATTTCTTTACACAAAAGGCTATATTCTTTTTTTCTTTTTTTTAAGCTGTTTGGAGATATGCATTGCTTTGGGGGAGATATGTAAAATATTCTTTGGCATCAAATAATTAAAATTGCAACCTTGTTTTTTTTTTACAAGTTCTATTTGTAGGCACAAATATAATTTATTGATTCGTTTTTCCACATTAATTTTGGAATAGGGAGTAGTTTTTTAATTATTAGGATGTAGGAGGGTCAGTCAGGCTCAGTAAATTGTTACTATAAAACCAGTGGAGTAGAATTGTTTATGGCCTCCCCTATACATTGTATTATCCGAATTTTCCATCTGTCAGTAAGTTTTTTCTTATATAAGACTAGCAAAGCTAACAGTTGGGGGTTCATGACTTTAAAAAGAAATTAGGAATTCAAAAGATAAATGAATTGGAGGTCTAAGTGAGTACCCAAAGTTTAAATGACATCTGGACTTAATGTCCAAAGCCAAGGTAGTTGGGGCTATAATCTGTCTATATTGAAGGTTTTAGCATCAGTTACAGAAGTTTTATAACAAATGCATTTTTAAAAATTATAGTGTACTAACTTTATTAATTAAAATCCTCTTGATGAAAACTTGGCCTTAGGCATTCTCCTTTAATTTATTGATTTAGAACAAAGTGTTTGGAAAAGCATATGAAAAGATTTAGGATAATTGCAATGCACATGGTGTCCAGCTTGCCAAGGATATTTTTCCTTTTTTGTAGTTTATAAAGAAAGCAAAGTATTTTAAATTCCTCCTACGATGGAATTTTACTTTTTCATTAATAAGCAATATTTTACTCAGGGTTTCCAACATCAGCTTTCATTTTGTAATGTAGAAGCTTCCCTGTGATATAAAGTGTTGGGACAATTTAATTAGGAAAAGAGATCATGGAACTCCATGTGATGGTATAAATTTTCCAATGCTTCCATGTTCTAAATTGGAATGAAAATACATTAAAATTTACATTAAATTATATCTGTTTTCAAAGTTGAGGAGTCAGGGGAAAAGGGGTTGGGATAGAGGTTGTGGAATGTGTTTGGGGCTCCATGGTGGGAGGTGGGGTCAAAGAAGCCTTTTAATCATAAATAGAAAGGAAATTTTGACGAGGGCATTTAGGTTACATGGTTCTTTCCCCTTTTTTGTTTGTTACAGGCAAAGGGGAAGATAGTGATGTACTCAGTATAAATGCAGATGCTTATGACAGCGACATAGAAGGCCCATGCAACGAAGAAGCTGCTGCTCCTGAGGTCCCTGAAAATACAGTCCAAAGTGAAGCTGGTCAGATAGATGACCTGGAGAAAGACATTGAGAAAAGTGTGAATGAGATTCTGGGACTGGCAGAGTCTAGCCCAAAGGAACCCAAAGCAGCCACCCTGACCGTTCCTCCACCAGAAGATGTTCAGCCTTCCGCACAGCAGCTGGAGCTGCTAGAACTTGAGATGAGGGCGAGAGCTATTAAAGCCCTAATGAAGGCTGGTGATATAAAAAAACCAGCCTAATTATTTGACTTGAATCTGAGTTCTAGGTATGTTTGAGCGAAGCCACATCATATAATTTTGTATATGAAGTTTATTTTGAGTCTTATGTGGTATTTCTCATGTAATCCTTATTAGATAAACTCATCTTAGGCCTAAAATACCTGTGGTTTTTTTTTTTACTGTTGTTACTTTTATATATGTGTTATTGCTTTATGAATTTATGGCAGATATCATTGGATAACCTGGATACTTTGTTAGATGAGCATTTAGCTATGTCTGCAAATTAATATCTGAAAAGCCATTAGCAAAGAGTCACTGTATTTTTTCCTTCATTTTTAAATGTTTTGGCATCAAACCTAAAAGCTTAAGAAAGATTGACCAAGCATGTTGCTCTTAAGGTTACCTATATTTTGTGGTAGAATATTAAATTACTGCTTTTAGATTTGTTAACAATTTAAGAAATTTAGTCATGCTTATATGCGCTTTTAAAATAAGTCTGTCTTGGAGACACCTTCTGTGGGTGTGAATTTACTGGTAAAAACAGAGTAACATTTTTTGTTGTAAGGCTTAGAGGTCTGAAATGGCTGAGAAAAATGTTTTTTATAAAAGAAAAAAGGGACTTAATTTAAGGCCATTTTTAAAAATGTAGAAGTAATTGCCCAACTTTAATTCCAGCAGACAAGCCATTCTAACAGGTATTTGATATTATTGGACACTTTGTTCAAGTTTTTTTCTTCAGTAAAAAGGGAACATATTTGCATTTACATTCCAAGGTATTAGGAAAAGAATATTTTATTGTACAGGCTTTTATCTCATGTTTTTGCTTGAAGATCTGATGTGCTATAATTCCATGAATTAAAAATAATAAAGACTATCATCCTGGATCTGAAGACTTTTGATACATTTCCAAAAGCAAAATTAATTTCAGGAAGCTTTGATAAGTCAATGTTATAATTAATCTAATTTTGTATAGTTTTTGCAAATAAATTAACATCCTGCACAATAATGGATGCTTTTTGCCCCATTACTAATTGTAGTTGTTTGATACTGAAATAAATTTAGGTATAGACTCTTAAAATAAATTAATTTTTTTCTAAAATATAACTCTGAAACCACTGTTTTTATACTTGCTAACAAATATATTTTATTTGTAAACCGTGCTCTACTAATGTATGAAGATTTTCCTCATACATAAAACTTGTTGGGATTGTGTTATATTAGCTGGCTTAATTATATGTAAATTTTAGAGAGTTTCTTGTGGAAATAGTGTTTATGAAACGTAAGAGTTGCAAAGTTACAAATTTATTTTTTTGTTGTTTCTGAATATGCCTTTAAATAATCCTGTCATATTTTTTCCCCCCTGGGATCTTTCTAATGTAGCACAGGCCTGTGTCATCTGGGGTACTTCTCTTAGGCTGGTAAATGCGGGTATGATTCGAATAGTGAGTTCTGCTTCAAGATGGAAAAGCATTGATTATGGCAAAATAATTTTTTATTTCAACTGAAAGTTAAAATAATAACAAAGTAGTACGGAACAAACTATTGCTGCTTACTAATTATAAAATGCAGTAGATGACATTTGTGTGATTAAACATACAGCAGTAGATAAGGGTCTGAGTGCTTTGTAGCTGCCTAGTTACCACCTTCATGAAGCATTGTGTGTCTGCTCTGTTCATTGTGCAGAATGGTCTAGAGGACATTTGACTAGAGTGGTATGTGTGAGGTAGAATGAGCTTAACAAATTAGAAGCCACTTAGTTTCCTACCTTGGAAAATCAGCTCTTCTTTTTTTTAAGTGTTGAAAGACACAAGAGCTTTTTGAAAAATGAATGACTTTGGAGAATAGGAGTATGTTTGTTTTAGGAAAGCCTAAGTAAATGGGAGAATACCATATATTGATCTAATGCTGCCATTTAAATCGTCAGCTCACAGGTATTTATTAAATACCTCTGAGGTGTTTAGTCTTGTTCAGAATCTCAAACTCAGGGATGTTACAGTATAGATTTTAGCACAGAATAGACTGAGTAATAGTAAAGATACAGGTGCTACTGCTTTTTATGCTCCTCCCTTTTGCCAAGGTAGAGAATTTTTTTTTTATACTTTAAATTTTTATTGTTATGTTAGTCACCATACATTACATCATTAGTTTTTTTAAAATAATTTTTTATTGTTATGTTAATCACCATACATTACATCATTAGTTTTTGATGTAGTGTTCCATGATTCATTGTGCATAACACCCAGTGCTCCACGCAGAACGTGCCCTCCTCAGTACCCACCACCAGGCTAACCCATCCCCCACCCCCCTCCCCTCTAGAACCCTCAGTTTGTTTTTCAGAGTGGTAAGGAGAATTTTTATGTAATGTGTAATTAGTAAATTAGAAGATCAAAAAAGGTTTTGACAGCCTTATTTTTTATTCAAATTGAAGTAATCCTGGTATTTGATGAGGAACTTGAATGATAGGTGGTAACTGATAATAACAGGTCCTCTGCGTTTGGCCTTGGGCCACTTTTTGATGATCCTGCTGATTCACCCACTCAGATATATCTTAAAAACCTATTACACCAAGTAGCCAGTGTAACATACTAATTATGAAAAATCTACTGAACCCCCAAATCCTTTAATGAACGCCATCAACTCCTTCTAACTATCAGGCAGGTGTTTTTTCCTTATAAATCTTGTTGCCAAAATCTACTTTCAGCAAATACTAGATTCTAGGGCATGATTAACTATCTGAGTAAAAGTATTCTGAATCATTTGGACAGTAATACAAATTGCAAGAAAGTAAACATTTTCAATGTCATTTTCAAGGTAGATAATGAACCCATGATTTGGGCCAAATAAAGTTGGCAGCCTAAAAATTTCAAAAATTCTCAGTTCTAGTCCATCATGAAAAGTAGGAAAAGAGTTTAGTTACAGGTATTTTTCCTTTATTGTACCTGTTTAATCCTTAAGTAAAACACCAATATGCTTTAACTTAAAACTTAGTTTTTTTATATTTTTCTTTCTTTTTTTGTGGTGGGGTGGCAGGTTATTTGCTTGTTTTAATGTTAGTCTTTTCCCTATCAAATGCTTTTCTTGAACATTTCCAGTCAATGAAATAAGGCATAATGGCATATGTAGCCTGCCTATGTGATGGCCTTGTTGGATTTGCAATTGCCTCTCTACGCTTTCTTTCAAGTAGATTCCCTTTTTAAAACAAAAAAATGCTAATGAATATTATCAATAGGAATGCAGATATATTTGATAATCATTTTTAAAATGCATTGTGATGAAATGAAAAGCCTGTGAGTTAAGAGCAGAAGGTTCGATTCTGCACAAACCAGCTGTGTTACCCTGGAAAGTAACTAAAATGAAATAAATTGTTAGCCAATATATCAGATTTGTTTCTGCTATAATACTGTGTGATTTCAGTACAGAATACTGTACAATTTTGTAAGCTTATTTCTTACTTCCCTTACCCTTTTCCCTGATTCAAAAATGAAGCAGCCTGTTTATTTTTTTTAGAGATTTTATTTATTTGAGAGAGCGCACGCACAAGCGTTGGGGGAGGGGCAAAGGGAGAGTGAGACAGACTCCCCACTGAGAAGGGAGCCTGAGATCCCAAGACCCTGGGATCATGACCTGAGCCTAAGGCAGCCTGTTAACCAACTGAGCCACCCAAGTGCTCCTGAAGCAGTCTGTTTAATCCTTTTTTGTACTGCAGTGTTGCTGGCTATGAACAATCCAGTTTTTGGTTTTTTACTTTTTTCCTTTTGCCTGTTAGAGTCTTTATTGTCAGGATCTTTTGATAAGTACACTGTCTAGAATTATTCACATTGGCCCATAAATGTAAGTTATCCTTAATTTACTGTTTTATTTAATTTCAAGATAATAAGTATATAATTTTAAGTTAGTAAAGGGTTTTTTCCCCAAGGCTTAAAATGAAAAATAACTCTCCTTCCCTATTCTTTTTATACCAGCTTTTGCTACTAAGAGATAACCACTTTCAAATCTTTTAGTGATTTTTCTATTTATCTCTGTATTTCTAAGTAACATGATTATTATGCTCTTTCTTGATAGTTCAGTTTTAGGTTTTATTGATCTGTTTTGGAATATGAAGATGGAGATCTATTTTTTCTACCTCTTCCCTAAACACATACCTTCCTCCTCCATCCTCTCAAAATGGTGCAGTTACATCACACTTTTGGATAACATTCAATATTAACACTATTTTGACTACGTAAATGCTATTCACAACTGGGTTGTGTGGTATCTATCTGTAATTACATTTTCTTTTTGGATCCAGTTATGTTTTAAGTTTTGGGGAATTAATAATGTAATTACCTTATTATTTCATTAGCTCAGTATTCTATGTAGCACACATTAACTTATACCCTAACTGTTCTCCAGGATTAAAAATCTCTTCTCAATAGGTTCAAATACATTATATAAGATAACTTTTTTTTTTTTTTTTTTCTCTAAAGACATTCCTCCTGAACTCTGTTCTATGATAATCTGGACTGATTATTCTTCACCCCTTTCATGTTGGATATCCCAATTTCCTGAATCTTCTGTCTTCATCTTTTAGTTTATTCCCTCATTTTGGTGGTGTACCTTTTCTAGCAGCTTCCTGTGAAAGAATGCAGGAACAGTAAATTGTTTTGATTCATTGGTGTGACTCCACATGGCTCGGTTCTATCTATACACTGCATTGAAAGATTATGTGAATGTTGATGTCTAGGCTGAAATCATTGTTCCGAATTTTATAGGATTACTCCCATGCCTTCCAACTTCCACTGAAGCTATTGAGAAGTCATTTGTCATTTTGATTCTTGATATTTAAGTGTGTCTTCTGTTTGTTTCTCTTCAGAAGCTATTAGAATCTTTATTCCCAATATTCTGAAATTTCTTGATGATGTGTCAGAGAATGGATCTTTTTCATCCATTGAGTTAATCACCGGTGAACTTTTTTAATGGGAAAATTTAATGTCATTCAGGTCTGGGAAATTTTTAAATATTACTTTAGGTAAGTTCCTTCCCTCTTTTTTTTTTTCTAAAATCTATTTTTGGAGCTCCTTTTATTAAGATACCAGTACCTAGCCTGGTTATTACATTTTTTTATCTCGTATTTTCTGTTTTTCATCTTTTTCTTCTACTTTCTTGTATATTTTCTCACTATTCTCTTCCAGTTCTTCTACTGATTTTTAAAATAATTATATTTTTAATATCTCAAAGATCTTTTTATTTTTTATTCTCTGAATATTCCCGTTTATTTTTTATTTATTTATTTTTTTGAATATTCCCTCTTAAAAGTAGCATTATGCTCTTGTGTCTGTAGGGCAGTGGCTGGCTGCACCCTGGTGTCCAAGTGACCTTGCTCATATCCTGGTAGGCCATGCAGGCAGAGCTTGAACCTCCGGCCAGCCTACATCTTGGTGCAACAACCTGCAGTCCTCCTAGGAACATGGCCAGACAGGTAGTCTTGTGAAGAGTCTCACAAGAACTTTAATTTACTTTTTCTTTTTTGAGGGAGGTTCCCTGTCTTGCAGAAAGATGTCTTGAATCAGTTTTCCCATCTGCCACCCTGGTTTCTTTGAAACCATGTGGTCCCTTTTACTTTGGTGTCTCCCTGCACAAGGGCCATGAGGACTTGGCACCTTTGACTACTGTTTTCTCACTGTTTATGTAAGTAATAACCTGCCTGAATCTAAGAAGAGCTCATTGTTTTTTTTTAACTGACTAAATTTGCCAACCCCTGGGTTGGCCTTTGGTGGATGTAACATTTTACCTCCCTGAAGATGTGAATTAATTTTAGTGGTTGTTTTCAAGTTTTCTTCTGCTTTTTGTCTTCTGTTTTCTTCAAGTTAATGTTTTTCTTGTTTTGTTGTTTAATGTTTTCTCAGATTTCCTTAAATCTTTGGTAATATTTGGCTGTTTTCATGTGTAAGAGTAAGACTAAAAAGCTGATTGGGAATTCTGTTTATGAATGAGGCACTTTAATGGGTGCAGTTCACTTTTCTTTTGGGTTGGCTAAGGATATCCACAGTGCCCTCTCAAGACTTTTTACCTAATCCCCCAATTTCGATAGGCTAACCCTGCTGTTAACCACTTGGTATGCCCAAGTTTATCATTTCATGCTTCAGCTTTGCTCAGGTCTTCTGTGAAGCTGGTGAATGAATGGTTGACTTTTGTGAGGAGACCGGCTTTCTTTCTTTTTTTTTTTCTTTAAGATCTACTTATTTTAGAGACAGAGAAGCCGTGTGAGTGGGGGGAGGGGCAGAGGGAGAATCTTCAAGCAGACTCCCCGCTGAGTGCAGACCCTGATGCAGGGCTCAGTCCCTTGACCCATGAGACCATGACCTGAATGGAAACAAAGAGTCGGACGCCAAACCGACTGAGCCACCTGGATGTCCTGAGGAAACCAACTTTCATGTTTAATCTGCTGTTTTCTGTCTTTGTTACTGAGCTTTACTTGGGTTTGTGTTTAGAATCAAGTGGCTTCTTAGTTTCATTTGTCTGTGGGCCCATAGGTTGCAACCTTCACCAGCTAAATCCATCCCACTCATGTATTTGTATTCCAGTTTCCCAAATTTTCTTGACCCATCTCTCTCTTCTCTGCCACTGTCTGAATAGATTACTGCTTTTAATCTCTTTACTTGTCAGTTTAGTGGACTTTCATAAAGGCACAATGACAAATGTGTTTAGTATGCTTTGTTTAAGCAGATATTACTTGTTTTTTTAATGTTTTTACTTTTGTTGACTGTAAATATTTTTTTTCTAAATTCCATGTTTAGATTAATGTAGAATCTTAATTTTATTATAGATTAATTCCACTTATAGATTATAAGTGGAAAGGTGTAAGAAAGATAATATACAAGGATGACAGCTGATTAGTTTCAGTGATAACCTGAGGCTGGCAAGGACACTGTTGCTTAAAGGTGACCATATTTCCTTCTTTCTTTCACTCCAGTAATTTTTACTAGAGTGTGTGTTGGTGTTATTCAGTATTCATGTTCTCAGACATGCAATGTACTCTTCCATTATGTAATTTCACATCCTTTTCTTTTTTTTTTCTTTTATTTTTTTAAAAAGATTTGAGAGAGTGGGGAGGGAGGGGCAGAAGGACGGAGAGAATCTTGAGCAGACTCCCTGCTGAGCGTGGAGCCTGATGCAGGGCTTTATCTAACAACCCTGAGATCATGACCTGAGCTGAAAGGATGCTTAGCAGACTGAACTACCTAGATGCCCCCTTTTTCTTTTTAATTTCAAGAACATTTACTTGAATTATTGTTTTGTTTGTTCTTTTGCCTTGCTTTGGTTTTCTTCTGGATTTTCTACTATTTGCATTGGGTCTTCTTGTCTATCATCAATATATGTCACTTTTTTGTGAATTATCATCTTCATTCTGAGTTAAGATTTTTTCCCTTTTCACCTATTTAAGGCATTATCTTTTGTGTTTATTCACACCTGTGCTCCTTCTAGTTTAGTTTTCATGTCCAAAATGTTTTTTTTTTTTTAATTTCTAATTCTTCCCTGAATTCTGTCACCTCATATCTACTTCTGATTCATGGTTGTTCTTTTATGGCTTTTAACAGTTTTTAAATGACTGACATTTTAAATGCAAGTAATAGTTTTGATGTGTTCTGTGTGTCTTTCTGGTGAACTTTTATTGTGTATAGGGATCTTATTCTGCCCCTTATTTATTCTCTTTTAATTTATAACAGTATTGCATAGGATTTGACCTTGATGTTTTTATTTCCCATTTTTTACATGAAGCTCATTTTTTGGAACTTTATTTAGAAGGAACCTGGTTCAGATTAGCTTTTCTACTGTCATGGCCCTTTGACTGTTTCTTGTTCCCTAATATTCAAATTATGGTGGCTTTCTTTTTGAGATTTCCTGGCTCTGTTCCCCTCCTCCATTTTTACCTGGACTTCTCTTTCCATCCTCTTGTTTTTCTCTAGCTTGCTCAATTTGATTCCATAACCAGTTGATTCATTCTTCTTGGTGTGGAACTCTGTCCTAGAAGGGAGCCCTGGCTGATCAGTTTTAAGAGTTCTTAGGGGTGAGACTTTCCGAGCTTCTTTAGACCTTCTTATACCTTGCATTCACCTGATATTTTTACCTTCCAGTTTCAGTTCCTGTCTCAAGTTGATTTGCCATCATTTCTACTTATTTTTAGTTTCTCCTGTCAGGTTTATTAGATTCCCAAATGGTTTCCCTTCTCTTTCTCCCACAGAAGTGTTGACACTATGGTTTTATGAGTTGTTAGTGGTTGTTCTAACCTGCTTATATTTTGGTGTTGTGAGGATACCTACACTTTTGTTTTATGGTTTTTGGTTTTCTTTCTGTTGGTCAGCCTGGTATTATGTAGGGACTTGAAGAGATTAAGGAACTCTGTATTTCATATTGAGGAGAACTAATTTATATGTAAAATAGCTTACTGAATTATTTACAAAGTATTCTTAAAATTATTTGGTGAATTTTGATGAGTCTTTTTTTTAAATATAAAGTGATATGAGAGTTTTTATTTAAATTCCAGTTAACATATAGTGTTATATTAATTTCAGGTGTACAATATAGTAAATAAAAACTTTAAAAAAATGAATTAGGTTTGACAAGTCTAAGTTTTTTTTTTTCCTTTCTTAAGTTTTTAAAGTTATTCTAAAAACAAAGCCTGTTTATCTTATTGGGTAGAAGCAGTTGTTAGCCTAAGGAGAAACAAGTTAATATTGCTCCCTAATAGCAAAGGAATTTGGCTTTATTAGATATATTTTCAAAACTGGTAGTTATTGCCAGTTGAAAGATTTTTTTAATCTGTTAAGATTAAAAATCATTTATATAAAAATAAAAAGATGACATGATAGAGTTAAAGGACCAATATTTCAATGTTTTAAAATTTGGGAAATAGAAGAATTGAATTCACTGTGTCACTTTTTAAAAGATAAATTGTTTCTTCCTTTGAACAATTTATATTTATTCATTACTCTTCTGTTTTAATACATTTTCTCTGCCTGGAACATATTTTCTCAAAGTCCAAAAGAGAACTGCATGTTTTGACAACTGATTTTTTCGCCCTCCAAATATATTTGATGTAAGATTTTTAATAAGATTCTACCTTCAAGTGTGATATTTTAAAATCACCAGATTAATGAAAATTTGGTATTATTGCCTATCATGTTTATCAGTCTATGATAACAGGGACACAAACAAACAAAAAGCACTCTGCCCAAGATGAGATTCAGAAAGGATGAGTACCCACTCATACAAAGTTTTTCTGTCTGTCCCTTAGTGAAAACGAAAGCTTGATGTAGTTGAGAGTTATAAAACAATTTTGGTATTGAACACCTATGCGATAAATAGCTTATTTATTGTGGGAATTTTTTTTTTTTAGTAGTAAATATGGAAGAGGAGAGTATAATATCAAGAACACTAAGATACCAAATTAAAATCTGATTATGCAACCCTTTGGCTTACTTATGAGTATTTCAGCCTTCATGTTTATTTCTAGGGCAAATCTGCAGTGTGAAAAAGAGAAAAAAGTATGTTACATTTGTTTATCTTATTTACAGCCAAACTTGAAATACCACTTTTTTTTTTTTTCTGGTCAAGTTTCATGTTTTATAGGTCTTTCTTGCCATTAACATTAAAATCTGTAAAGGGAATAGTTTTGCATTCTGAAGCCTACAAAAAGGTTTTTGCTGCACACTAGTTAATCAGACTGCTGCTGTAGTCACAGGAGAAGGAACTGAGATGATCACTATATATACAGCACGGTTATGAGACTGTGGAGGACAAGTAATTATCCCTGGTTTTTTATTTTGTTTTATTTTTTAAGTATATTCCTACTATCAGCTATTCTCTGTCTCTCTCTCTTTTTTTTTAAGATTTATTTATTTGAGAGACAGAGAGCAGGGGAGGGGCAAAGGGAGCCGGAGAGAGAGAGAATCTCAAGCAGACTCCCTGCTGAGCACCAGAGTTCATTGTGGAGCTCGATCTCATGACCCTGAGATCATGACCTAAGCCGAAATCAAGAGTTGGTTGTTCAACCAGTTGAGCCACACAGGCACCCTAGTATTTTCTTTTTAAATATACCCTAAGATATCTTTTTTCCACCTAATCTGTAGATTCATTAGTCAGAACCTAATGTGAATTTTAGCTTACGGCAAAAATCAGTCTTAGATAACTTAGTGTTTTCCATGCTGAGTAAGTGAAATCAGTTCCACTTGTAGAACATGTTTGTATCAACATAAGACAGCTATAAGAACTTGGTTTTCACATTTCTCTTCCTATATTAATTAATGTTAATTGATTTAAAAGAAAGTCTGCCAGCCTTTAGTGAAAGATAGGCATTTCATTGATATTTTTTTTAATACCCAAAATGAGCCTTTATTAGGTGCATTAATTTGGAATTCAGGAACCTTTGAATTGTAGCTCTTCCTCAAAGTATTTAAACATCATGAGTTTTCAATCTCAAGCACATTTTATTATGAAATTTATGAAATGTGCCTTTAATAGCTAGATGGTCATAGAAAATAGAGTTTTGGTTGGTAGAAAAATGGAGCTGACAAGCTTATGGAGAAGAGGTGGAGGGGTATAGTTTACCCACATTAGCTTTGTTGATATGCCTGCCTTGAACCAGCCCTACCTGACCAACCTTCTTATTAAATCTTTTTTCGTCCTTTTTTCCTCCTTTGCTCTTGCACCTCACTGTTAACTCTTTCCTTTGCTCTTCTGCCATTTTCCTATCCTGTACTTTCTTCCTTAATCAGGATTTGAGGCAAAAGCTTTTTTTATTCTTTGTTGTCTTCTCAACCTATATACTTTAAAAAAAATAATACATGTCAAAAAACTTTGCTTAATAACCTGTTTTCCATTTTTAAAGTAGATAATTGAGAATTGTGTAATCATAGAAAACCAGAGAAACAGAATTTCCAATTGGATGGGATATTAAAGATCTAGTTTGAAATACCAAGAAGTTGAGGGATACCTGGGTGGCTCAGTTGGTTAAGAGCCCAGCTCTTGGTTTCGGCTCAGGTCATGATCTCAGGGTCCTGGGATTGAGCCCCATGTGGGGCTCCACACTCAGTGGGGAGTCGGCTTAAGGAGTCTCTCTCCCTCTCCCCAACCCCTCCCCCCCAACTCATGTGCACACATGCACTCTGTCTCTAAAATAAATATATTTTTTTAAATACCAAGGAATTGAATGTTTGTTATATATGATTGTCAAAAAAAATTTTCTTTTTAAGTGTTTTTCTCTTACAAAAGAATATTAAAATTTTTGGTCATGCCACTTCCTCCCTTTCCCACAATAATTTCAATGCATATGTCACTAAAATATTAATTCTCTTCCTCCCACCTTTCTCTCACAACTTCAGTTTAAATAATCAAAAGTACCTAAACACTTGGGGTGCCTGGCTGGCTCAGCTGGCAGAACATGCGACTCTTGATCTTGGGGTTGTAAGTTCGAGCCCCACATTGGGTGTAGCGATTACTTAAAAATACAATCTTTTTTTTAAAAAAGTACATGAACAGGAGATTTTGAACAGACTTTTTTTTTAATTTTGTTTCCTAATTTCTTATTTCTCATTTTCAGGTTTATTGCATTTGTAGATTTATTGCAAATAACTTACATAAAAGGAAAGTATAGAGAGGAACTCTACTATCTAGATGTAATCTATAATGTTCTGGTCTCCCTTCAGATCGCATAAATCTTTCTAGATGTAATCTGTTAGCCATTTTGCTTTGTTCTCCAAAATTTAAAATCATGTATTGATCAAATTAGCAGTAAACACACACATACACACACTACATGAGATACTCTGGGTTGGCAAGAGTATAAGGAGTTAAAAGGCACACAATCTGGAGGAAAAGGATTTGTACAAATATGAAAGCCATAGGTTTGATATCCTTCAGATATCAAGATCCAAGACGTATAATCAAGAAATCACAAAGTGTCGGTATCCTAGAATTGTGTATTAACTACGGTTGCTGATTTATCAGGCTCAGAGAAGGCAGAGGTGAGTGCTGGGAGGTGTGTGGAGGGAGCATATACAACAGTGGGGAGGGCGGCACCCAGGGAAAGAAGAGCTGAGGGAGTGTGGTCTTTGGAGACCATTTAGTGCAGGGGCAGATGGTATCCCACTCCGTTTTTGTGTAAGTATTGCATTACAATACGATAATTGATGTTTCTAATGAATCTCAGTCTGTAAGAGCTTCTTGTGCAATTGTGTGGGAATAAGGTTTGTTGTAAAAACGTATAAAAAATGTTTTAGTGTAGGAACACTAGATAGGCAACTTCTTTTCTTGATTTACTGGTTAAATGAGGTGTCATCCTCAGGCAACTATTTGAAAACACCCTATAATATCCACATACATTTGCTTTGAGTCCTGTCTGCAGTCAGAATTTTTAAGATTGCTGGAAAATATATAATTTCTGTTCACTGAAACAATAGAATAAAGAAAATGTACTTGTGTACTTTGTGGTGGATGGCCAGTTAATGTCATTTGAAGCATAAGATATGTTTATCACTGAAAGCTGAAATTAGTCCCAGAACTAGTGGGCTGTGTTTGACACTTTAAAGATATAAACTCAATGAGGAACATAATTAGGGATAACGGGCTTTTATGCCTGACAGGGGTAGGCGGCACATTTACTTAACATACATTGCCTAATGTTACTCTCTTGACAGATTCTCCAAATATCATTTTTCCCCCCCATGGCAACATGTGCTCCTTTATCTGGTGCTTAATATGAACAAGATTTTTTTTTTTTATGGTTGATTGCAGTTAAATGATGAGACTCCTACAGTACGGTCAAAGTGACATATACTTTGTATGTAACAAGTATAGTATTATAACTTATCTGAAACAGTTCAGTTACACCACAGTAAAAAAAAAAAAATTGAACTTTTTATTAGCTGGAAGTTCACTGTCTCGGGCTTCCTCACAATTCAGTGCAGTATTGTGATGAACACTTTCTCTGGTGCCTTGTTTTAAATTTTTGTGTTTGTAATATCCTGAAAGGAGAGCTTCCAAATTATATTTTCATATCTACCCTATAAACTTTTAAATTTAACTAGCCAAAGAAATGAATAATCTTTGTTGCAGAATGTTTAATAAATGAAGCCTAAGTAAAATAATAGAAATACAATAAACTTAAAATGTCCTTTTAATGTTTTAAATCTGTGTCTTTTCTTTTTTGTTTTAAAAGATGGGGGTGGGGAAGAAAAGAGAACTTCAGGTTTTATATTTAATTGAACTAACAGCATGTGCTGACAAGTAATAAATAACAGCTGTTCAAAGTGACTAAATAAATTGGTTTCCACAAGCAATGATTCATCTCTGTCTTTCATTGCCATCAGGCTAAGAGACAGCTTCTTTTTGTCAGCTTATAGGAAAAATATTTGATAGTATAACAATCCTATTGCTATTTCTACAATAGAAGCTCATGGTTTTCTATAGTAGTTGCATTTTAAAGTATTTAAAGACAATAATTAAGTTTACATTTTGTAAACTTAATTATTTTGTAGTTCATTTACTTAAAACTTTGTGAAACTGTAATTGCCGAGTCTTTGTGGTGTTTTACAATATTCTGATAGGTTTGTTTCCCTCTTAATTTTTTCTTTGACTCATGAATTATTTAGAAATGTGTTACTTAGGGCACCTGGGTGGCTCAGTTGTTAAGTGTCTGCCTTCAGCTCAGGTCATGATCCCAGGGTCCTGGGGTAAAGCCCCGCATTGGGCTCCCTGCTCCGCGGGAAGCCTGCTTCTCCCTCTCCTACTCCCCCTGCTTGTGTTCCCTCTCTCGCTGTGCCTCTCTCTGTCAAATAAATAAATAAAATCTTTAAAAAAAAAAAAGAAATGTGTTACTTAGTTTGCTAATATCAGAGAATTTTCTAAAGATCTTTCTATTATTGATTTTTAACTTAATTCTGTTGTGTTCTAAGGACATATTTTGTGTGACTTGAATCCTTTGATACTTATTGAGATTTGTATTATGGCCTAATATATGGTCTATGTTGGTAAATATTCCTTGCACAGTTAAGATGCCTATTCTGCTTGTCCAAGACTGTTGAATCACAGATCTGTACTTCTGAAACAAATAATGCAATATATGTTAAGAAAAAAAAAAAGAAGAAGAAGAAGATAGCAGGAGGGGAAGAATGAAGGGGGGGAAATTGGAGGGGGAGATGAACCATGAGAGATGATGGACTCTGAAAAACAAACTGAGGGTTCTAGAGGGGAGGGGGGTGGGGGGATGGGTTAGCCTGGTGATGGGTATTAAAGAGGGCACATTCTGCGTGGAGCACTGGGTGTTATGCACAAACAATGAATCATGGAACACTACATTAAAAACTAATGATGTATGGTGATTAACATAACAATAAAAAATTTAAAAAAATGCATATTCTGCTTATTGTATGGTCGGGTGTTATGTAAATGTCAGTTAGGTCAAGTTGGTTAATAGTGTTGTTCAAACCTTCTATAATCTTTTTTCCCCAAGTTTTTATTTAAATTCTGATTAGTTAACCCAATAGTAAACCTTCTATATTCTTACTGATTTTTCATCTGTATCTTCTTTACTTACTGAGAGAGGTCACATTCGTTTTGTAGTGCTGCATAACAAATTACCACCATTTGGGCTTAAGGCAGCATGCATTTATTAGCTCACAGTTTTCGTGAGTCAGGAATCTGGGGGTAGCTTAGCTGGATTCTTTGCTCAGGGTCTCAGGAGACAGTCATCAAAGTGTTGGCTGCAGGTGTGGCATCATCTGAGGCTTGGGGACCTGTTCCAAACTCATGTGGTCGTTGGCAAAATTCACTTCCTTGCAGCTGTAGAGCTCGTGGTAGCCTGTTTTTTTAAGTCCAATAGGGTTGAGGTCTCTGACTTCCATCTCTAGTCTCTAGACTCTGATTAGGTCAGACCCACCCAGGATACTCTCTGCTCTAATAAACTCAAAGTTAATTGATAAATGATCTTAATTACATCTCTAAAATCTCATCACTATTGCTGTATAACATAATCATGGGAGTGAAATTCCACTTTATTTACAAGTCTCTGCCAGGGATTATACAGGGCATGTGTAGCAGGGGGTGAGAACCTTGGGGATTCACTTAGAATTCTGTCCACTGCAGAGAGATATTAAAATCCTCAACAGTATTGTGGATTAGTCTATTTCTCCCTGTAATTCTAAAATTTTTGCTTTAAATATTTTGAAGCTGTTATTAGGTAGATAAATGTTTAGGATTATTATATCTTCTTTAAAAATTCATCTCTTTATCATTATGAAATAACATTATTGTCCCTGGTAATGCTCTTTGCTCTGAAATCTGTTTTTTCTGGTAGTAGTATAACCACTTCTGCTTTCTTTGGATTAGTGTTAGTATAGTGTATCTTTTCCAACCTTGGAGGCAGCATATGGTTGGGTCTTCTTCCAGTATTGTAGTCTCTACTTTTTATTTTGGCCATTTACATTTTTAAAAATTTGTTTACAGTTTATTTTTTAAGCATAATATTTGTACATAGCATATCATTTGCAACACTCACCTTTTTTTTTAAAAGATTATTTATTTGAGAGAGAGAGAGAATAAGAGATAGAGAGCATGAGAGGGAAGAGGGTCAGAGGGAGAAGCAGACTCCCTGCTGAGCAGGGAGCCTGATGTGGGACTCGATCCTGGGACTCCAGGATCATGACCTGAGCCGAAGGCAGTTGCTTAACCAACTGAGCCACCCAGGCACCCACACTCTCTCACCTTTGAGGTATCTTCCACAATATTTCTGTCACTTTTTTTGACAGCTTTGTTGACATAGAGCACTTGAGTGGGGGGCCGGAGGGGCAGAGAGTGAGGGAGAGAGAACCTCAAGCAGGCTCCACGCTCAGTGCAGAGCCCAATGCAGGGCTCAATCCCACAACCCTGAGCTCATGACCTGAGCTAAAATCAAGAGTTGGTTGCTCAACCACCCAGGCACCCCAAAGCTCACTCTTTTAAAGTGTACAGTTTGGAGGTTTTTAGAATTATACATCCATTAACACTATCTTACTTCCAGAACATTTTCATCACTTCAAAAAAGAAATGTAAAACTCAATAGCAGTACTCCCCATGCCCACCTTTCCTCGGCCTCTGACAACCATTAATATACTTTCTGTCTAGGGATTCACCTATTCTAGACATTTCATATAAATGGAATCATACAATACGTAACTTTTTGTATCTGGCTTCTTTGTTTTCAGGGTTCACCCATGTTGTAGCATAGGTCAGTGCTTGATTTCTTTTTACAGACAAATCATTTTCTTTTGTATGGATACATCACATTTTGTTCATCTGTTCTTCAGGTGGTTGACTATTGGGTTGTTTCTGTTTGGGGCTATTGTGAATAATGCTGCTATGAACATTTATGCACAAGTTTTTATGTGGACATATGTTTTCGTTTCTCTTGGATATATGCCTAGGAGTGGGATTACTAGGTCATATGGAAACTTTATGTTTAAGTTTTTGAAGAACTTGCAACCTTTTTCCCAAATGACTGCACCATTTGGCATTCCTACCAGCAATCTACAAGGATTGCAGTTTCCTTGCCAACACTTGGTATCGTTTGCCTTTTCTCTTTTACTATTTTGAAGATGTTGCTTCACTGTGTTCTTATTTGCTCATTTTCCACTGAGATATCTCCTGTCATCATTGTTCCTCTGTACATTCTTTCTCTGCTTTTAGGGTTTTCTTCGTTACTAGTTTTGAACTACTGTGTGGCTTAATGTAGTTTTTCTTCATTTTGTGTGTGTGTGTTTGTGTGTGTGTGTATGGGGCTCATGGTATTAGATTCGTGAGTTTCTAATTTTTATCAAATTTAGAAAATTGTAAGCCATCGGGCGCCAGGGTGGCTCAGTTGGTTAAGCGACTGCCTTCGGCTCAGGTCATGATCCTGGAGTCCCGGGATTGAGTCCCACATCAGGCTCCCCGCTCAGCAGGGAGTCTGCTTCTCCCTCTGGCCCTCTCTCCTCTCATGCTCTCTCTCTCTCTCAAATAAATAAATAAAATATTTAAAAAAAAAAAGAAAATTGTAAGCCATCATTTGTTCAAATATTTTTTTGTTACTCTTTTCTTCCTTTGAGGATTCGAGTTACACACAATGGCATACTTCAGGTTTTTACCCTAGCTCATCAAGCTTCTATTCACCTTTTTCTAATTCTCTTTTTCAAGTTCACTGTTTTTTTATTCTCCAGTATCTAACCTGTTAATCCCACCTAATACATTCTCATATTATACATCATAATTTTCAACTTAAGAAGTTTGATTTGCATCTTTTTTATGTCTTCCATGTCTTTGCTTAACATTTTGAACATATAGAAAATGGTTATAGTATCTTTTTAAAGTCCTCGTCTACTCATTCTGTGTCAGTTCTGGGTAAGTCTCACTTGATGAGTTTTTTTTTCCCCTAATGGTGGGTTTGTATTTTCCAGCTTCCTTATAGGCGTGGCAATTTTCTATTGAATGCCAGACACATTGTGAATTCTAATTTGTTGGGGCTGGATTTTTTGTTTGTATAAATAGTCTTGAGCCCTTTTTTTACTGAGACACAGTTAAGTTACTTGCAACCAGTTTGACCCTTTCCATTTTGGCTTTTAAAATTTGTTGGATCCCAATGGAACAAGCTCATTCTAGGGCTGATCAGTCCCCACAACTGATAAAACATCGTTGGTGTGCTTAATGAAAACCTGAAAATCGTGAGGTTTTCCATTCTAGTTGTTGTGAATAGGCACTACTCCTAGCCTTGTGTGGGTGCTAGGCACTGTCACCTCCTGTCCTGTCAGTGATTCTTTCCTGGCCCTGGTAGTTGGTTCACACACCTGCCTTGTTCACTCCTCGGCTGAAGACTCAAGGGGCGCTCAGCAGCCCCCCAGAGTTCTCTCCCTCTGTTGCTTTCTCATCTCTGGTTTACAGTATACATCAGAGTTTGTTCTCAGTGCAGACTTTTCTTCGGCTGGTTTATTCTGACTTCTGTTGTTTACGGTGTTTCTCTAATCTTATAATAAATTTGGGTCAAAACATACTCTGTTCAGGAGATCCTAAGCCCATCTCTCCACCCCCGCTGACTCCTCTTTTCCTCTCTTCCCTGCCTACAGAGGGAAGAACTCTCTATTTCTCTTATATGATGTAGTGTCTGATTCTGGAGGCATCCTCATCTCTGTTTTGAAGAAGTAGAGAAGGGAAATGTTAATTTGTTTATCCACATTCTGTTGTTCTGTGAGAGGATACTGCTTGTGCGAGACCTTGGTTAGTGGAACTGGCAACTGCTAGTCGTTCGTGTCACTCTTGTTTCGCTCAACAGTGTCAGCTGTGATTTCCATTGTCATCTTTCCCTCGTAACTGCTTCCTCAAAAGGCGGTAATGGATGCTGCTAGTAAATTTGAAAAAAAATCTCTTTAAGATCTTCTTTATTTATAGTGAAATACTGTATTTTTATCTGCTTTTCTTAATATTGTGGGTAATGAATTTTAAAAAGAGTTGAAATGATGGTAACTTTAGGCCCTTATTAAAGTGGCAAAGAAGAATTATTGTGGAATAAGTGTACAATTCTATGAATCATTGCTTTCTGGTTGTAAATACTGTTTATTTGTATGATGTTTAAATAATACAAAGGCAGATGGTTAATAACTCCTATATGAAGACATAAAAGTAAAATAAGTTTGTTTAAAAAATTTTTTTATCAAATGGCATGTGGGCAATTAATCTGTTGCTATCTTTCGTTGGGAACAAATGTAGAATGGTATAAAATATTTAGAAATTTCTCAGTTGTGGAACGTAGTTTCCTGTTTTGCTTCTCATTGATACCTCTTTGTTCTTGCTGGAAATGCTGAAGTATTAGAATACCTGTTTTCTGTAGAGGGTGGTCCTCCCTTTGCTCCAGGAATAGGTTTTGTGGCAAATCATTGAGTCAGCAATTACTTGGACTCTAACTGAAAGAGATAAAGTTCCTAAAAATTTATTATATATGTGTCTTGCCACTGAGTGAGCAAGAAAAATACATACCCATCAGTGCTGACTGGCTGGTAATTTCTGAAACACGATGCCACAGCTCCTCATAAATAACAGAGTAACAGAATCACAAAGAATTTGGCAGAGATCAATCTCTAGATGGATGAGTTGGTCTATAAGCAAATAGCTACTCAACTTCTTTTGACTTTTAAGAATGTTCTATGCACTTTCTGATCCAGACCCTTGAATTTCACCGAGTTCCTAGAGATCAAGTAGTTTTTATAGAAACCAACAAAGACTAACAAGTCAGCAACTGTGTATTGGTGTATGGAGGTACATTTTTATTTCAGTGGGAGACCCCCATATACTGCTTTTAGGAACTCTACTCCTTAACTTGATATTATGGACATCTGCCGTGACTGGTCAGTGAGTTGATTTGACCCCGATGTCATGGGATGAGAAAGTAGACATTTCATCAATGATCAGCAAAAACCTGCAAATAAAATATTTGTGCTGCCTAGTTGTTTTATTTTTGGCGTATTTGTAAGACTGAGTTATGTGCTATTTTTGCCATTTTGTCAAATGTCAACTAACTTTTTTTTAGAGACTATTTATTTGAGAGAAAGAAAGAGATAGCATGTGACCATGAGCAGGGTGGAAGGGGGAGGGTCAGAAGGAGAGAGAAGCAGACTCCCCGCTGAGCAGGGAGCCCGCTCCCCACAGGGCTCCATCCCAGGACCCTGAGATCATGACCTAAGTTGAAGGCAGACGCTTAATCAACTGAGCCACCTAGGTGCCCCTCAAATGTCAATTAACTTTTATAGAAACACAACCTTGGTAGCCAAAAACATTTCCAGCCCTTGCTACGTTTCTCTAGTATCTGTGCCTAGGGACTGTAAACTTGTAGCTCTCTGATAGGTATGTTGCTTAGTAACCCCTGCTTTCCTGTTTTGAACCTGCCAAGGTTCCCGACTCTATAAATGAACAAGGAGATAATCGAAAAGCAAGTGAATATGATTTGAACGTTCGAGTGAGATATGAACCCAAGCTGTCCTTTATCCATCTGCAGACAAGGAAAGAAGTGGCAGGAAATGTCTGGAAATGTCCCCTGAGGTGCTGTCAGCTATCATCTTAGGTGTTTTGGTAGGTGTGGGCAGGCAGGGTGCTTAGAAGTCTGAAAACCATTTAAAAAAATATGTCACATTTTAAATAGTCTTTCTACAGCGTTTGCTTCATTGTACTGCTTCTTATAGAACAAACTGAGGTATTTTTAAAAGGGTTTTTATTCCAGTAGGTCACTTTGCAGGGACAAAACTGTTGTTTGGGGAGTGTTAACTAATTTGGGGATGGATGACCTTAGAAATAAGCCCGGTGCCTTCCAGGCAACCCACTGCCTCTTTCACAGTGCCCTTTCTGCTGAAGGGACTTGTGCTATCTCAACTGGCCCCAAAGAGGGAAGAACTCTCAGGTACACAAAGGTGGTAGGGACTTTGTGTGTTGCTCATATAAGCAGTGACATTTTAAGAGACCAAGGGAAATGGCAATGCTAGCAGTAAAGGTTACCTACTGTGTGTGAAGCAATTATACATACATTGTCTTCCCTCACGAAAGCAACCTTATGAGAAGTGATCGTTATCCCCATTGCCCACAGTCACACAGGAAAACAGCAGAGCGAGTTTCATCTGCGATGCCAAAGCCAGCCTCTTGCCTTTGGGTTCTGATTTTCTATTATGAATGGCTGATAACTGGAATTTTGGACATCCCAAGAGGATATAATTTTAGGGTAGGAACTCTTCAGCTTCCTGGAAGTATGGAGTGACAGAGTTCATTCTGGAACCAGAGACTCTTTCACACACTATACAAATGTTTTCCTGGCTCTGAGACCATGGATGAATTCCAATGTATAATACAGCTATGAGCCAGTGATAGAAAATAAACAAACTAAATACCTTGATAGTGATAGGAGGTCTTATCTGATCATTGGAAAAACACCCTGGAAAGCATGGCACCCATGGGCCATTGATGATTTTGCCCATTTGTACCTGAATGCCCTTAGTGCCTCTCTGTGAATATCAAGGGAACAGCATCTCCTTGCTTGAGTAGCTGCAAGGAGGGGTAAGAGCATCTTTAATCATTGATAGAGGCAGTGTTTTCTAGCTGTTCTCATCCAATAGCATAGAGGTCACTTACCATACACTGTCCATGAGAGAGTTCCAAGTGGGTATTCTTGCTTAATTGGGAAATAAAGCGAGGGCAGGGAATTGATGGCTGTATGTAGGTCTCTTTTTGGTCACTTGTCAGTTTTTATGAGGGATAGCATGTTTCTCACATGTCAACTCCAAATAATGGTAAGGCCTGCTCTGAGCACTATGTTAAAATGGATTTTGAGACCCAAACCTGTATTCTGCCAAAGGTGCAAGAAGAGGTAGTGAGTCATGAGTTTGCCACCTCTTGTTAGGTCATTAAAATACATTCCAGAAAGACCTTCAGATACCAGGTTGTTTTCTCAAAACACTGATCCTGAGAATTGAGAAATCAAATACTAATAACCAAATACTAATTTTGCTCTGACTGCTTGGGTTCTAATCCTGGCTGTGCCACGTTTGTAACATTTGGCATCAAATTCCTCTGTGCCTCAGTTCCCTCAGCTGTAAAATGGGGTTGATAATAGTATTTCCTCAATGAGTTGTTAGTTTAAATAAGCTAATACATGTAAAGTTCTTAGAGCAGTGCTTGGCACATTATAAATGTCCAATGAACATTAATTATGATTAATAAAAAGAGAGTTTTGAGTGTGTATTATGTATAGGCACATTCTGGGTTTATGCAACCCCTTTGGCCTAACCCTCTGCCCAACTTAGGATAGTGTTTATTGAAAGTGCTTCTTGATTTTCACTTGGTATCACTCTTTCTGCTAAAGACCGAGTTAGAACTCTCTCAAAACCAACCAGTCCTGTTTTGGTCTAATATGAAAACGTATAACTGGAAGAGTTGTAGAGCTTATGGAATCTACTTCCTTGTTTTCTCCAGCTGGGGAATCTGAAGCTCAGGAAGGTTGAAGACACATCCATTTTTGTTACTTAAGCATTTCTCCTATTTGCTAATGAAAAAATCAGATAGGCTGTGATGAGCATATTAAGACTTAATGTTTTTTTAATGTGTCATAGTAAATAATTATGTGCACAGCAATGCCTCCATAGAAGGAGGTATCTAGAATAAAAGGAAAATTGGGCACTAGAAAGGAATCAGGTATGGGAAGATTTGATCTTTTAGGCTGCAAATAGAGTGTGTATGGCCAAGAGATGTGGGCCTCTTCTGAAAAGGATATGCAACAGGATGTCTCAGGACCCCACCACATAGAGGGGAGTACTGAGGTCTAGAACACTCAGGGTGTTCCACATCCGCATTGTCAAATCACATAAGGAAGGACAGGGATTGTTTATGCTGAACACCTGATTCCTAATCCCAACTGCTCCTAACAAAAGACTCTGACTATAACGTGCAATAATAGGAAACATGGAAATCTTAATAAAAACATGTGTGTGTGTGTGTGTGTGTGTGTGTGTGTGTGTGTGTGTGTGTGTGTGTGTGTGTGTGTGTGTGTGTGTGTGTGTGTGTGAAGCTATATTGTCTGTAAGGAGCATCCCCTCCAAACCTAAAGGCAGCATGAGAGAACTAAAGCCCAAACAGCCACTTCAGCAGTCCGGGATGGCAATCTCAACTGTTGACCTTGACCAAAAATTCTTTAGGCAGCTAGGCAGGTGACAGTGTGCCTACGAAGTGTTTTAACAGTCAAATACTGAAGACTTATTTTTTTTGTAAGAGGAAAAAGCAGTATTCGGTTTGGGACATTCACTTGGAGAACTCTAAGAGTAGAGCAATCTAAATGGGATAGCATGAACAGTACATGGTATATAGAAGAAGCAGAATAAAAGATATTTCCCTCGTTGTCTTTCTGGAATATCTGTTTGAAGTAGTTGAAAGAAATGAACAGGATCATGGATTGTCAAACCTGGGTTTGCTCTGAAATCACATGAGGACCTTTTTGAAAACTACTGAACTTCTGAATCAGAATCTCTGAAGTGTAGCTAAGGAACCTGTATTTTGGGCGCCTGGGTGGCTCAGTTGGGTAAGCGTCTGCCTTCGGCTCAGGTCATGATCCCAGGGTCCTGGGACTGAGCCCCACATCAGGCTCCCTGCTCAGTGGGGAGTCTGCTTCTCCCTCTCCCTCTGCTGCTCCCCCTGCTTGTTCTCTCTCTCTCTCTTTCTCTCTGAAGTAAATAAAATATTAAAAAAAAAAAGAAACCTGTATTTTTGAGGAAACTCTCAGGCAACTCTGATGCCCAACTAAGTTTTAGATCAGTGAACTACATGAACTCTCGTTCTTTTGTCTTGCTAGTTTCATTGCTCACCACTGTTTATTTATCTCTTCCCCAATTGATGGACACTGGGCCTGTTCCTAGTTGGGCTATATGAATAAAGTGGCTATGAATATCACAAGTCTTGTGGATGTGTTTTCTTTTATATTGCATAAATACTTGTGTGTGGGACTGCTGGCCATTGGGTAGAAGAAACCTCCAGACCTTGGCCCAGTATGGTTGTGTCATTTTACCCTGCCATCAACCACGTTGTACCGGGTCTGTCACCTTGTCCTTGATTGGTGGAGTCAGTCTCTTTATAGTCATTCTGGAGGGTTGGGGGGATGGGTATAGTAGTGGCATCTCCTTGTGGTTTTAATTTGCATTTCCTTGATGACAAATGATATTGGGTATTTTTTCTTGTGCTTGTTGGCCATTCTCGTGTATATACTTTTTGACTCTTTAAATCTTTTGCCCATTTTTAATTGGTGTGTTTGTCTTTCTGTTGTTAAATTGTCACAGTTCTTTGTAGATCCTGGATAACAGTCCTTTGTCAGATACAGGTTTCACCGATGCTTCCTTCAAGTCTATAGCTTGCCTGTTTATTTTCCTAATGGTGTCTTTTGATGAGAAGCAGTTTTTAATTTTTTGATGAAGTCTATTTTTATGGTTATTGCTTTCTATGACCTAAGAAATCTTGGCTATCTTTAAGTCATAAACACATTCTCTTATACATTCTCTTTAGAAAGCCTTAGAGTTTTACCGTTTATATGTGAGATATTTATTTTGCCTTTTTACAAGTTTTCAAGACTAGATCTTCTAAAAAAAATAATGCCCAGTTAATGTTACTTTTATACATAAACAAATAAATGAAGCTGAATCATGTTAGGAGAAACCTATCACAGTGGCTTTCCTGAAAAAATATGTGCAAATGTGGAATAATTGAAAAGATCAGACCATCTTCCACATTCACATTTTTTTAAATAAGATTTTATTTTTAAGTAATCTCTACACCCAGCATGGGTCTTGAACCCACAACCCCAAGATCAAGAGTCCCGTGGTCTACTGACAGAGCCAGCCAGGCAGGTGCCCCTTCATGTTTTGTTTTCAAACACATAATTTAAGAAGAAGAATGGATTCTTTGATTCTAGAGGAGGCTTGAATTAAAGAGGTGTTCTCAACATATATTTGTTGAGTAAAAGAAAATTGACTGCTGTATGCATTTGTACCTAATGGTGAATGGTGGGGAGAGAGGAGTAGTCCTACACCCCCTGTATGGAATCCGAGAAGAACGGGAGAGCAGAAACCCTATCCTCTTTGATTACACGGGAGACAGAACCTTATTCTGCGGGTTCCCATTTGTCTCTATACTTGTTTTCTTCTGCCCCACACGTTCAGATCTGAGTCAGAAGACGACTCTGGCCATACTGCCTCAGGCAGAGAATCACTTGTGTTCTTTTGCAGGGCCTGGCTCCCAGATGTTCCATCGCAAGAGGAATCTGACACACTCCTCAGTGCATGGGCCATCTGATATTCCATGCAACATGGGGCAGTGGCTCATTTCAACTCTCACATAACATTTGCTCCAGAAATGGATTTTCTGAAACTTTCCACTTAAATAACTGTGGATTCACTTTCAGGGAGGCCAACACACTGGAAACTAAGCAGAGCATTTAACTCCAGACTGTTGGGCAGGCGCGCATTGTCACGGTTCTGCCTTAATTCACTGCATCTTACTTACTTTGAAATTTGCAGCCAGATTCTACACTATTCACCTTTTAATGTCTGGAAATAACGTAAAGTATTTGGCCATTTGTTCACCTTGTTTAAGCTGTACATCTGTGGAGGGTAAGAATATATTTGCCAAAGCATAGTATACTTTTCTAAAAGATTAGACTGGTTCTCCTAACTTAGATAAGCCATAGAACGTTAGTGATCGTGTTTTTATGCAATCCTATGAGCGATAACATTACACATAATCATGCCTCCCCCCAAAGTTTTTTTTTTTATGAACTTAGAAAAGTTTCTAATATAAAGGTTATATTGTCAACAAATGCTAGTTTGAAAGCCAAATAGGATTTTGAAGATTACCTTTCTTTAACAATGCCTTAAATTTTTATCTCCTTATCCATTCCTCATTGCTTTCTTTCTCAAGACATTATGGTTTTATTGTGTCTCCACTAGGTACCTTGCATGTGATTTACACAGTGAATGGCCCTGCTTTTGGAGCAAGTTAATGATATAATATCCCCATTTATATTCAGAGCAGTCAACACTTTCCAGCTCTCAGAATAATAAAAGCACCTGCATTTAATATACATGGAAGAATGGGAAGGCAAATAGCAGATAAGGCACAATCAGGTAAGTGTAATCAGATAAAATATCACAATATTATAGTAGATCAGCATCTGGTAATGACTTGAATTTTGAAAGACTGACAAACAGCATGGCCTAAAGCAGCCAGGCATACCTCATTCAGAGCAACTCTTCCCAGAACTGATTGCTCCTCTCATGTGTTTTCTGGCAGATTAAGCAGGTTGGGTTTCTTATTTTAACTCTTCTGGAACTGCTTTGTGCCACTGGAAAAACACTGGCAATCTTCCTTTTGAGCCCAGATCAGAAACAAAAACAAATGACATATCCAAACGTAAAGCCTTGCATCCCCCCGGCAGTTATCTCAAATTGATCCAAACCAATTTTATTAAAAATAAAAATAAAGCCTGCAGTGATAGGCAGAGAGCTTTCATTTCCATCTCTGTATTTGCCTGCATGGCGTTGATATTTTATTCTAACTTTTTTCTCAAGGCAGGGGAAAGCAGTTTATTAGAGACTGATTTGTCTCTGAGAACTTCCTCACTTTGGGCCATGCAGATGGCAGACCTAGCTATGTATCTCAGCTTGTGTGAGCCCTCATGTAACACAACCATATGGAGTCAAATAGAAAGCTTCAGATTTGCAAGTCAGAACTGAACAAACCTGGCTTGTGGAGTGGGATTTAGCAGTTTTCCTCTCCTTTTAAGTTATTCCCTGTGGGAGGCCAGCAATCTCTTCAGTGAACTCCCTTGAGCTTACCAGATACCACTGAGGAAATGCGGGGTGCAAGGTACAAGGCACGGGGAGGGCCCAGGTGCAGGGGACAGTCGGGCAAACACAGCCTGGCCCACACTCTGCCCTGACGTTCACCTCTTCTGTGTCAGGGCTCCAGCTCCTTCACAGAGGGATCACCAGTGCCTTCTCTCTTACCTGCTGCAACTGGAGTAGGATATCATTTGTAGAAAATGGAACTGATCGCTCCGTCTTCTGAGAAGAGCTGTATTCACTCTCTTGTTCCCCAATTCTGAGGCTTTTGTTTGCTTTTCTAGAGTGGCAGCCCCGGGCACTGGTCAAAAGGTGTGTGTTTAAATGAAAATGTCAGAAGTGTGAGCATGGAGGAGAGGAAATAACTGTCCATTGCATTTAGAGCAACTCTATTTTTATGGAAATGACTCTTCCCAAAATATCTCTGTCTCCTCAGCTGGTTTAGTCAGCTCAGACTGTGGTAACAAAATACCGAAGACTGCGTGACTTAAAGAACAGAAACTTATTTTCTCACCGTTCTGGAGGCTGGAAGTCCAAGACCAGGGGGCCAGCGTGGTCGGCTTCTGGTGAGACTTCTCTACCTGGTTTGCCAGCTTTGTGGATGCTGGCCATCTCAGTGTGTGCTCACATGACCTCTTCTTTGGAGAGAGAGGAAGCAAGCTTTCTGGTGTGTCTTCCGATAAAACATGATTCCCATGAGCCCAACTCCCATGACCTCATTTAAACGTGTACACCCCCCAAAGGCCCCGTCTCCAAACACCATCACATTGTGGGTTAGGGCTTCACCATATGAACTGGCAGGTGGGGGTACACAATTCAGTCCATGGCATCACGCAGTAGTATTACTGTGGCAATGTTCATAAGGCTGAGACAAAGAGAGCCACTGTCTGGCCAAAAAGGTTGACACGAAGAGTATCAGTACTTCAGTCCATGATGGAGCAAATGTCTGTTCTCATCCCTGTATTTCACACACGCCCATACCCTGTCACACCCAGGTTGGACTTGAAGAGAGAGAGATCACAGGAGAAAGTGCTGGGTCAGGGATTAAGTAGAAAAGTAACAACTTTCAGTATGTTCATGGTGTCAACATTCTCTTGGCTTTTCTACTGTACTTTCCACCTTTACGGTTAACAGGGACTAATCACCGATTTCAGAATGATGAATTGGCCCACAGGGGAGCTTCATTCACCAAGAAGTTTTCAGTTATATTCTAAATACCAAAGAGAGAACTAATTTTCAGAAGATTTCTAATGACTGGAGTGAAAGTAAGGAGTTTGTGGGGAATCATGGGTTCATTACAGCCCTCTTTTTTCAGAGCATCCCATTTTATGTAATGTTTTCTTTTACAGAATTATTCATTATTGAATGCTTTTGGGAGGTGGACTGAGATTTCCATTTTACAGTAGAAAAACTGTAAGCTTCTTCAAGGTCATTAGAAGAGATCTGAATTATCAATTGAAGCATGAACTACACATTACAGAAAATTGAAAACACCTCCCCCAGAGGTTGGTTTGTTTGTTGGGGGGTTGTTTTTTTGTTTTTGTTTTTTGTTTTGTTTTGCATTTTAGTTGTCGCCTAAGAGGAACAAGCAAAGCAGCCTATTGTTCTTTTAACTTGTCATCTTGTGAGTGTGGGCCATGAAAAGCCATGCTAGTCATGTTAAAAAGAGATGTATCACTATCTGATCTGTGATAGAGATAGCCTTAGATAAAGCACAACTGGGGCTATGTCAGCCTCTAAATTGAAAACATTTCTGTTTCTGCCTGAAGACTCATTTAAATACTTATTAGAAGTATTTAATAAATAGTAACAGTGATCATGCAACCAGCCAAATTATTTTCTGGTTCCATCTGCATTCCTCACCCTTTCATCAGTCCTCTTCCTGGAGGGTGGAGATACTATGGTAAGTAATTATGTAGTAACACAGTTATCTGAAGGAGGGTGTGTGCATTGATTCATCTTGAGTGTTGAGATATGGATTGTGCTGTATGTAATGGGGTAGGATGCATAAGCTTCCCTAACTTAAGACTGGGGTTTATACATTTTGCCACGATCATCCCATTTTGGGGGCAGGTAACGTGCTGATCTCTTAGAAATGATAGTGGGAATAGATCGAGGAGAATAAAAAGACATGTGTGTGTGTGATGGCGTTGACCGTAAAGTGGGATAAGAATCGTTACCTGAAGGGGCGCCTGGGTGGCTCAGTCGGTTAAGCGTCTGCCTTGGCTCAGGTCATGATCTCCAGGTCCTGGGATCAAGCCCCACATCGAGCCTCGCATTGGGCTCCCTGCTCAGTGGGGAGCCTGCTTCTCCCCCTCCCTCTACCTCTCCCCCTGCTTGTGCTCTATCTCTCTCTCTCTCAAATAAATAAATATAATCTTTTAAAAAAAGAAAAAAGAATCATTACCTGAAGGCAGGATTTGTGATTACTTCTTAAGGACTGCATGATTTGTTCTTTTCCTCTGAACATAACTTGTGTTGAAGGTTTTGGGTGACAAGAAAAAGATACTTCTTGGGGCGCCTGGGTGGCTCAGTCGTTAAGCGCCTGCCTTTGGCTCAGGTCATGATCTCAGGGTCCTGGGATTGAGCCCCACGTCGGGCTCCCTACTCTGTGGGAAGCCTGCTTCTCCCTCTGCCTCTCCCCCTACGTGTGCTCTCTCTGTATCTCTGTGTCTCAAATGATTAAATAAAAAATATTAATAAAAAGAAAAAAGAAAAAGATACTTCTTAGTTACCTTTGCAATTATATTTGAGTCCTATGCTCTAAGGGAAGTACCTGAGTCTGCTTTTGTTAAGTGCACGCCCCAAATCTAAATCTCAAGCTTCAAGAATGAGAAAATATTAGATCTTCATGCATGTTAGTTGTTAAAAAGTCATTTAACTTTTTGCTTCAGCTTTCTCATTTCAAAAGCAGGAACATATTATTTTCTGCCAGATTTAATAATCTACTCATTTCTTAGCTGAATTCTCTAGGTATTTGTCAGAAGATTTTGTCATTACGTGATGAGGCACAACAATTGTTTAATAAATTGTTGCTATAAAGACATTATAAAAATACATATATGAATACCTCTAAGAAACAAGCATGCGTAGTTGGAGATGACAAATTGTTAAATATCAGAAATGATTAGTGGAGAAAAACCATTTGAAAAAAGAGTAACTTAGCTGAGTAATGAGTGCTATGATTAACATATTCTGCAAATCTATCAATACTAGGGCTCAGCATGTCCTTGTTACTCTCTAAAATTAATAATGACAGGTACCAAGACCCTATTAATATTTTAATAGTCTAATAGGCACAGACAAGCATGCAGCAGAGAAGAATGTAAATCAGTGGTCAGGGGTGCAGGGCCACCTCGAAGAGAGTCTGCCCAGTGAGAGAGTGAGGTCCTCCTACGGCTTTCTTCTTCCTGGTTTCATTCTCATATTCGCACCCAGTTTCAGAAAATGTACTAATTTTGCACAGAGGGATGTGCCAACACAAGGCAAAAACCCACAGAGTGGTTAGCATTCTTTATGCCCACAGTGTATTTTAAGAAATACTAATGTTCGTGTCAGTGTGTATCCTTCAATGCTCTGTCATCTGAAACTAGTAGGAACTCTTACAAAGAATATATATTCTGGGAGTTTGAAGAAATAGGTTTGTCTCTGATTCTGACACTGGCAGTCTCCTTGCTCAAATCATCTCCAAGTTCATCCTCAGTAGAAATGATATAATGTGTACAGACTACTCTGAGATACTTGGAAGAATAAATCTGAGTGAAAGAAGGAAAGGCAACCATTAAATAACACGTAAAGGACTTGCGGTGGTGCTTCGCACAAAGGAGGACCACAAGGAATGTTGGCTTCCCGCTCTTTTTGCTTCTGAGGGGCCCCTTTCTACAGTGACCTTTGCTTGACCTTCTTGTGTGGCTCACAACATATTTTGCAGCACTCATGAAAGTTTCCTCAGAGTCAACTTTGAATTTGAAGATGTAACGATAGTTCCCTCTTGTAATAATATGTCCCTATCATTTGACACCCATAGAGGTTGTTCTGTAGAGAAGGAGGGGCTGCTTCTCGAAGGCTGTCAATCAGCACCTCCTCACGGGATGGTTTTTTTGTTTTTTTTTAAAGATTTTATTTATTTATTTGACAGAGAGAGACACAGCGAGAGAGGGAACACAAGCAGGGGGAGTGGGAGAAGGAGAAGCAGGCTTCCCGCGGAGCAGGGAGCCCGATGCAGGGCTCAATCCTGGGACCCTGGGATCATGACCTGAGCCAAAGGCAGATGCCCAACGACTAAGCCACCCAGGCGCCCTCATGGGATGGTTTTGAAGGATCATTTGTTAGAGGCTATACAGGACCAGAGAGACTACATCATGGAGACGAGTATTTTTCAGTTGAATTTTCTTTTTTTTTTTAATTAAAGATTTTATTTGTCAGAGAGAGAGAGAGAGAGAGACCATGCGCACAAGCAGGGGGAGCGGCAAGCAGAGGGAGAAGCAGGCTCCCCGCTGAGCAGGGAGCCCCACATGGGGCTCGATCCCAGAACCCTGGGATCATGACCTGAGCCGAAGGCAGATGCTTAACCAACTAGGCCACCCAGGCGTCCCGAAATTTCTAATCTAAATACCACAACTGATTTCTACAGTGAGAAAGTAAAAGCCAGAAGAAAAGAGGCATGATTCCAAAAATAAAAGGAAAGAAAAAGCAGTGTTTTGCCAGGAATGGGTATGCTCGCCCCAGGACTAACACCCTCAAATGTAGGTTTGGTCACAGCTGCCAGAATCTGTCCAAGACCAGTATTAGTTCTGTTCCCGGAGTTTCCTTATACTTCATGTGACAATGATTCCCTTTTTTTTTTTTGCAATGGTTCACTTTTAATCACCTGATTAGAGTTAGAGCTCAGAGACAAGACATACATTTCTTCTCTCTCTCTTTTTTAAAAAGATTTTATTTATTTATTTGACAGAGAGAGACACAGCGAGAGAGGGAACACAAGCAGGGCGAGTGGGAGAGGGAGAAGCAGGCTTCTTGCTGAGCAGGGAGCCCGATGTGGGGCTCGATCCCAGGATCCTGGGATCATGACCTAGGCCGGAGGCAGACGCTTAACGACTGAGCCACCCAGGCGCCACCCCCCTCTCTCTTTTTAAAAAATATTTCCTTACAACTTAAAAGAGGTCAGTTTTTACTTTGGTCTCAACTCTGCTGCCGGGTTGTCTGACGGATTTTTCTCTGCGCAAGCCCGACCCAACTCCCACTCCTCCATTTGCTTGCCATGTTTTCTGGGGATTCCCGTGATTTCAGCCCTCATCACCTTTCCCTGAGCTCTCGCGCCGGGCACGTCCTGGAACCGGCTGCCTTCTTGTCCCTGCCAGCTCTTCTGTCTCAGGGTCTCCTCCAGCATCACCTGTTAGGGAGGTTTTCTTTTCCCCCTCTCTCTTTCTGTCTGGTGACCTAGCACATTGAGAGTTACAGAGTGTACTTGCAGGATGAAGGGTATTTGTAGGCATGCTTGTCTTCTTCACTGGGTTGGCGGCTTCTTGACCACGGGGGTCTGCGCCATTCATTTTTATAGATGCTGCCAGAACATTTACTGAATGTTCAGTACATTCTCTTTTGTCACATGCAACAAAATAATCCGGTTAGCAGGGAGCATTTGATGTGAAAGAGATTCGTGAAATGAATAAGAGCTTATATTTTATTGTTTGCTCTAAGACAGGGAGAGCAACATATATTTAAGAAATATGGTTACCCATATTTCTTATGGGTAACCCAACATGGGTGGCTCAGTCGGTTAAGCATCTGCCTTTGGCTCAGGTCATGATCTCAGGGTCCTAGGATCGAGTCCGGTGTAGAGCTCCCTGCTCAGCGGGGAGTCTGCTTCTCCCTCTGCCTGCCGCTCCCCCTGCTTGTACTCTCTCTCACTCTCTCTCTGTATGCCAAATAAATAAAATCTTTAAAAAAAAAAGTATGGGTAAAAATAATTGATATGGTGATTATGGGGCAAACCATCTTGGAGGATGGCATAACGAAGCATAACAAGTTCATTGGCAGAGTTCTAGGCAGAATTTTGCCACAGAACCTGGCCCTAGTCCCTGGAGCTTCCCCTTTCTGGGTTTAATTTTCTCATCTTGTAGAACAGAGAGAGAGGACAAAATAGTCTTACATGACTTTCAGGTCCTTCAAGCTCTGAAACCCTATCACCCATCATAACAATGGCTGTCAGGGAAGGTCCGTCACTGCCAGGAAGCCTCATCTCTAGCCCCATATAAAGGCACCCAAACATTTCTTGTACCTTATTCAGATTTGGGGTCCTCTAGTTTCTTTTTCTTAGTTTCCTCTAGTCAAGCTCTTCTTCCCTTTCCTTTAGAACTGTAATTTTGCCCTGGAGCTGCAGGATAGGTTGAACATAGTATTACATGGCTCTCCCATTCTTCTATAGGGTGACCTTATTCCCCTCCCCACTGCCCACCTCTGCCTCATTGCACCAGACGAGGCTTAGCACCTCTCCAACTAGCCCTTATCTGCAGCTGGCCCAGGTAAGATTTTAGGGCCTCATGGCAAAATGCCCTGTCTTCATTTTTTGTGCAAAAGCCGTATTACCATGAACATCTGCAGCCCCTTCACCATCAGCATACCTCCTTTTTTTCTCCTTTCCAGAACCTTCCCCCTTTAATACGATAGTAGTAAATAGTTCTGCTTACAGAAGGTTTAATGCATGCCAGGTGATTGTGATAGATATTTACTTATGCCGCTGATCCTTGCAGTGTCCTGGGTAGATATTTTATATTAATTTTAGAGATGAGGAAACCGATTCTCAGGTTGTGTAAATAACTCCTCAGATTGTCCGACTCCAAAGCTCATGCTGTTCCTGCTGCACTGTGTTGCATTTCAGCACATGGAGGCCCAGGGCAATTTTTGTTGTTTTGTTCATGTCAGCTTTTTACTTTGAGAAACAGTGTTGTCTCACCAAAAAGAAAAACATTCCACCGCACTTTATAACACATCAACTTGCTTTTTTATTTTTCCTTATATACTCTTCTGCTCAGTTTATCTTTACACATATTTTAAAGAGTTAAGATCATAATATGGATATAATCTTTATTCTAAAAATAATTCCATAAGCACTTTCTTTGTTGCTCTCTTCTGTATTGTCGTCTTAATGGCTGCATAATTTTTGTCAGATGGATTTTCATAGTTTTAAAAGTTTTTTTCCTGCTGCCGAACTTTGAGGTTATTTCCGTTTTGCGCTGAGATAAATTATGTTATAATAATGATATCTATGTGCTTTTTAAGATTAATGGTAATACAGTGGCTTCTCAACCTTTTTTATTGTGAAATTGTGACATAGTCACAGGAGACTAGAAGGAACCTGCATCTATCTGTCACTCCACTTCAACAAAAATCAACATTTTGCTCATGTTGTCTCAGCGACTCCCCCACTTTTTTCTTGAGAACGTTAAAGAAAATTTCCAAGTATCTTGTCATTGCATTAGGATAGACTTGTAACTGATAAGGACTTTACCCAGTGTCCTTTAATAGTCTATGTTTAAATTTCCCTGATTATCACCAGAGTGACTTTTCACATTTGCTTTGTGCAAGTTAGGATCCAAATACAGTCTACACATTGCAGTTGGTTGTTAACGTCATTAAAGTTTCGTTCATTCTAAACAGTGCGCGTGCGTGCACACACACACGTGCGCGTTTCTTAATGCCATCAATTTGTTGACGAAACCATGTCAATTTCTGTAAAATGTCCAACAGTTCTAAGATTGGTGGTTTCTTCAAGGTAGCCTCAACTACTATGTTTACCTACTGTATTTGTTTTAGGTGATAGATGTGAGAGCTTAAGAAGATTGTGGTTCAGTTTCCTAAGAAAGAATACTTTGTAAGCGCGGTCCTTTTCACTTTGAGGTCAAACTTAGCATACTTCTTAGAATATTCTACCAGATCATAAGCTTCTTTTCTTTCTTGTTCTGCCAAAAAGCCTCATGGGTTGGCAGTTTATTCATATACAAGCCCATTCATGTCAGGCGCATGTAACTGGATTGCTGCCAATCCCAGCCTCTTCTGCCTCATGTACTGGACCCAGCGTTAACATTAACCGATGTCCTTATAGCCCTTTCAACCTTAGTAGAAATCTAGGAATTGCCTGAAATACTTTTGGAAGCAGTTAGTGGCCCAAGAGAAACCTGGATTTGAACGAGAAATAATTGTGAGTTGAAGAAGGATGCCTCAAGTGCAGACAGTTTAAGTTCAAGTTGATCAGGCATGACTATCATATTGATGCCTTCACATGTCAGAGAAGGGCTGAGACCTACCTCTATTTTTAGGCCTCTATACTCTTTGAGCTTAGGGTAGTTTGAAGTTCTTCTTTCTTGAGTGTGAATGTGAAAAGCCATTGTCATAAACCACTAAGTTCTAATGAGTCTGCTTCCATCATACTGAATCCCTGGGCACCATGCGGGAGCCCTGGCTAAAGCAGGGCAGTAGGACACTTTCCTTTCTCCCTAGAACACATTCCTCCTTGTATTTTAGATAAAGTGTTTGGGGGCCTCTTCAGGGCCACACGTAATGCCCCAAATCCAATCAAACAGAACAAAGAGATGTCCAAGACATGAGATTCCCAGAATTGTCCAGGAATTGGGAGAGGCAGAGTGAGTCTCCTGTCTTTCTGGTCCCAGGAAATTGTAAGGCATGTGTGGTTTTCCCTTTAGGTCATTAGGCAAAGTGAGATCTTCCACATCCTAGTTGCCTGACTATTCATTCCAACCTACTACCTCTTCACACTCTGTAGGTAAAGCCTTAACGTTCCCGTGCAAGAACACGTAACATCCCACGGCAGCCCTCTCTACCATCCCTGCAACTAGAAATGCAGGATCAAGGTGCTATTACATTTTCAAACGTATGCCAAGGGCAGTTATGTTACTGTGTTAATGGGAACATGGGTGGAAACAGCTCAAGACAATAGCTTCAGTGAGAAGAGAGCTGTGAAGTGCTTTATTTAAGGGGGTGGCTTCTCTTTGGGGACTAAATTCAAGGATCTGAATGTTTTTCTTTTATCTTTTTGAACAGGCTAGGGAATGGAGACTTTGAATCTTGACTTTGAGCTGTAGGAATACAGAGACTTTCCTCATTCTTTTAGCTTCTGGTTGCTCATTTGTTTTATTCATTACCATTGTATGGCATAGGCTCCCTCACTGGAAGGTCAGTCACAGAAATTGAGGATCTGAAAATGGGGGGCGGGGGAGACTCAACATTAGATCATCTAATCCTATATGCCATTGTTTAAAATTATTTTTGGCAACTTGGTCTTTTCCCAGTTTAAGTGTTAACCATTTTTTCCTATTTACTTTTCTTAAGAAGTGGTTTTGCTGTGTTTTAGGTATTACTGAGAATCCTCGTTACTCTTCCGCTTTTTGCTAGTTGTCCCCACATATGCCTCTTTGGGCATAGTAAACAATTCTTTCTCTTTTTCAATTCACCTTTAAAATACATACAGCTTTAAAAATGGGCACTCACGTAACCTGCAGTCTGTTTGTAGCATCTGTTATTTGACTATATGATTCTTATTACTGTTTGATAGTTCTGTAATGTGTGTGCAAATAGTAGGGTGAGTACAGTGAGTAATGTGTGTGCAGTGGAGTATTGGTGAACTGCCATCAACGAGAGGAGAAAACAGTGTCCTACCTCTTTTGGTTTTGAACAAATCGTGTAAGGAATAGAAGTAAAATTGAAAGGAGGATGTTCCTTTAATCTTGAGTTTACACAGATAACTAATATAAGGATCCCTTTAAATGTTAATGTTCGGTATTTCTCCGGGGTAACAAGACCTAGGCTAGAAAGGGTGGTGTTTTCTTAAACTAGCCCGTAATTTGTCAGTTAAGCACACTTGGCAGTTATAAGGCTCTGTACTCAATGGAAGGCGACAGTGTTGTGGCGGGTGGTCAATCATAGTGGACTTCACAGCTAAAACAGGACCTAAGAGATCACACTGTTTAATACTCTTACCTTGTACATGATAAAACTGAAGCTCCTGAGTTTTTCTAGATCACGTGGCTATTAGTTGCTGAGCCTAGGTAAGTTTTTCCCCCCAATCCTTATGCTTTGTAAAGTCTAGCCAGTACTAAGTAGGAATGTCCTTAGGAACTGCTAGCTTTCTTTTGCATTTTTTAAAACTTCCTATCATGGATTATTTCTCATTTTACAGTAAGTGTTAATTTTATATTCAATGTTGTTGTCACTTAATAGGGTTATTTGGCAAATACTAAAAAATCAACAGGCCCACTAAGATGATGCCAGACTAGGTCTTTTTGCTGGCCATTTTGAAATTGTAAAAACAGTGACTAGCTCCATTATGTTGTTTTGCCTGAGTTTTCATCAGCATCAAATATATATATTTTCACTAATGCAAGGACAAAAATCATTCAAGTAGTAAGTGAAGAATGTTGGTGATTATTTCCAAGGTCAATGACAAAAATTTGCCCCTCATACTCCCTGATGGAAAATATAAGTAAGTTGGCACCAAAAATGGATAATCAGTTTCTGCCTTGAGATCTGGTGTGGATGTAACTCTTTGCTAGAAAAGGAAAGTATCCCTTTCATTCCTCTCCTGTATGCTTATCCAGATTTTGTCTTTTCTTTTCATTGCTTTCCATTTATTTAATTCTTTCATTTGTTGTTGTTGTTAAAAACCCCTTTATTGAGGGATGATTGACATTCAAAAACTGTACATATTTAATGTATGCAACTTGAGGAGTTTGGGGATAAGTATACACCTGTGAAACCATCACCACATTCTATGCCATATACCTGTCTATCACCTTGAAAAGTTTTCTGCTGCCCTCTTTACTTACTTTTTCTCATTTATTTAATTCTTACCTTCTGGCACTTTACTTCTGAAAAGAACCTTTCTGTAATCCATGAATACCTTCCGCTCTTTGTTTTATAATGTTAACTTGGTGTATTCTTATCATTCTCTGTGAATATATCCAGTTGGTAATCTGGGAAATTGGAATGTACTCCCCAGGAGTGTTCAGTCTATATTCATTTCCTTCTATTGCATAAGCAGTTCTGGCTTTTAAGCAAACAAAGGAGTAAATTTCTGTGTATATGGATGCAACTAAAATAAAAAAGCTTGACTATCAGACATGAATCAAATGTGCTATACAGACTAATCCATTATCCAAGTATATCTGGGACTGCATGAATTAATCTTAATCATGTTTATTCTTTTAAAAAACATCAACAGTTAAAAATTGCATATCTCATTATTAAAAATGGTTTTAGAGCTGAGATGTAATCTCCTAAATTAAGGAATAAAAATAAGAACAGGATGATCCAGCTAACCATTTTTCTTCTTAAAACTTGAAATAAATGGAGATCAAGAATGTTAGACATCTTTAAATAAATCAGAGGTCTTATGACATTTCTAATATTTTATTAACAAAGTTTTGATTTATCTATTTAAAATAACTAGCAAAGTATTCTCTAAGTGCTGAGACATAAATTACAAACATGAAACCTTGATTTATTGTAATGGTGGATATATGTGGGACATGGCAAGTTATCACGGATTTTACAATATTCCCCCAGCTGAGGGATGGAATCATAGAAAAGTACTGGAATAAAGTGCTGCTTTAGGCTCCGTTTGTTGTTATATAAATGATGGCTGTCTTCTAAGAAATGATATAATCCTGATGATGTGAACTTGCACTTCTATTCCAGGCACCTCCAGATTTTAGCGAAATCTGCTCAACATTTCCAAGTCCCTGTGATGGATCAGAGGCATTCAGATCTCTGCAAAGACATCAGAGAAGGAAAAACAATAAAGTGTCTGCATTGGTAAATATGGGGTCTCTCCAATCTCTAACAGAATGTTAACATCTTCATATTTCTCAAAGTACCTTCATCTCCCCTACCTCCTAGACCCTCAGTAACACCCACTGCCCAGAATTTCCAATTCTCTGTCAATCCAAAGTAGGCCCTCTCTAATGTTTACCTGGGCCTCTGAGCATTACCAGGGAGAAACTGCCCGGTTCGGCAGATTGGCACCAGGTTACACGTTCGTTTGCCCACCTCAAGAACTGTTGTTGGCCTCGTGCACCATCTCCTGTTCTTTGCCTGGCTGACTTCTCCTCGGCCTTTAGGTCTCAGCCTAGACTTAAAGCTTCAGAGAAACCCTCCCTGATATCCCTATCTGATTAGATTTCCCCCTGGCCCCATGTCCTATTCATTTCTCTCATGATGCTTTGCACTTGATAATTCTTTACTTAATCTCTGCCTGACTTATTGTTTGTCTCCACAACTAATTTCTTGTGCATGGGGACAGCATCTGTGTTATCAATGACTATAATATAGCTCTTCCTGGCACACAGTAGGCACTCAGGGAGAATTTTTGTAAGATTGGGTTTGGAGAAAAAACATTCTCTAGAGACAAAAAAAGTTTAAAAAGCATCGCTTTCAGTGAATATGGCCATAGCATAAGAGATATCCTTACAGATGTCAGGCTGCATATACCTGTCAAATGGATGTCTTGTGTGTGCTGAAATAGTTAAACAGACTCTTGAGTTCTGAATTTGGAACATGTGGCAGTTGCTAAGCCTTTGTAATAGTGGTTCTCAACCTCCTTCTGTCTGCAGCTGCGCACAGGCTGATGCTCTGCTGCCGTGTCCCACGTGAACACAGCCAGCATTGCTCATGGTCCCACAGCCCTGGCTCTTCCTGCTCTTCTTTCTCCCCCACTCAAGAGAACATTTGCGGATGCAAGGGAGTGAGTGAGTGTGAATGTAAGGCCAGTAGAAGGATTACCTTGAATCTGTTCTCATTTACATTCAAAAGCAAAAGATAAACCAGTTATAAGTTTGGGGTTTAAAAAAAATAGTAATGAGTAGGGCGCCTGGGTGGCTCAGTCGTTCAGCGTCTGCCTTCGGCTCAGGTCATGATCCCGGGGTGCTGGGATCGAGCCCCGCATCGGGCTCCCTGCTCCGGGGGAAGCCTGCTTCTCCCTCTCCCACTCCCCCTGCTTGTGTTCCTTCTCTCGCTGTGTCTCTCTATCAAATAAATAAATAAGATCTTAAAAAAAAATAGTAATGAGTTACTTGCTGCATATCTCACAACCCAGGGCTTGATCCCAGGACCCTGAGATCATGACCTGAGCAGAAGGCAGATGCATAACCAAATGAGCCACCCAGGCGTCCCTGAATTGGTGTTTTAGAAATTTATCCCAAACTCCTGGGGAGAATTTTGTTGCTCATGTAACTTTTGGGGAAGAAGAGAATGTATGAGTTGAGAGTGCCAAGTAGCAAGCCCTGTAGGAGAGGAACTCATGGAAATAATAATTGCATTAAAGGGCGCACTGTGACTTGTAAGGTATTGTCTCTGATGCCCTCCCTCAATGACTAATGTAAAAGACTTATTATTTAAGTTGAACCATATGAATGCAGATATGAGATATCTTTAGCTAAAAATGCCATTTCATATGATTCGAACTAATTAGTTTATTAATATTTTCTCTTGTTCATCAAAAATGCACTTGGAACTGAGCTATCAGCACTTGCCAAAATGAGAAAAAGCAGCATTCACAGTGGATTTTTTGGTGTCCCTTTTAGTGTCTTTTCTCAGGACAAGTCAACTAATCAATGAACCTGTTGATCCTGGTTGCACATCCGTAGCCCAGCGCTGGTCTAAGTGCTGTCTGGGGGATCCAGAGGAGCCGGGATAGCACTGGCCATAAAAGTTACAATCTAGATGGAAGAACAAGATACATCTGGAAAATAAAACATTTTATACATACTAAATTATGTGCTCCTAACAAATAAAGAAGAATGGCTTGTCTGTCACTGTTGTTCCTCTTGTCTTGCCATATATATATATTTAAAAGCTTTTTATTTTGGAAAAATAATTTTATTAATAAAAGAATTGCAATGATAGTACAGAGATATACTCAGCTTTCCATAGTGTTAACATCTTTCATAACTATGGTACAATTATCAAAGTAAGATATTGCCACTGGCACATTAGTATTCACTAAGGTACAGACTTCACTGAGATTTCACAAGTTTTTCCATTAATATGCTTTTTCTGTTCCAGGATCCTATCTGCTGACAATACCACATTACATTTAGCATATATGTATTTTAATAAGGATACTATATAAAAGTAAGAAGAAAGGCATTTTATCCATACTCAGATATCACTGCTGTTAATATTTTGGTATATTTCTTCATGACACACACACATAAACACACACCACACATGTCAGGATCAAACTGAATACCTGTCTTTGTACTCTATTTTTATAATTTAACAAATTGTAAATATTACCGTATGTTATTAGTGTTTGAAATATGTTTAACGTGTGTATAATTTTTACAATATGGATATGATAACAAAAGCTATGTTCATACTACCAGGTTATTGAATGCTTGCATCCATTTTCCCTCTCCCAGATGTCACCGTGATGATTTCCAGTGCACATGAGCTCTGGGCAGCTTTCATATTTCTGCAGGTTGATGACAAGGAAGAATATATAAGGTGCAGATCTATGAATTTTCCCCTTTTATTATTTTTTTTTATTGAGACATCTTTTATTGTATTTTTAAATTCAAGAGCAACACATTTAAACTATACTGAAATCTCTCAAATTGAAAATGAAAATCTTCTACTCTGGTAGGCTTACTTCCCTGAGGAAAAGAAAGTATCATGAGGTCTCTGGCTTTAGCTTGAACCTGTGCTCCTGAAATTATGAGGGGTGTTTCCAGTAATGGTATAAAAAAAGCTCAGCTTCAAACCTGAGCTTTTTCTAAAACGTGTGCAAAGTTCCCATGGGTTCTTAGGAAGAATATCCTAACCCCGTTACCTTTTGTTTTTGTGGGCAGGGGTGCCATTCCTTGGACATTTCCTGTAGTTGTGGATGACCATTTTTATTTTCAGGATTTGGCTGTTCATTTGTTACTGAGGAGTCAGTTTCATGACTAGGTAACAGAGAGCAACACTGGGGAAAAAAGGATCCCCTGATTATTCCTGCCTTTTAGAGTAGATCATTTATCTGTTTCGAAGACACTGAGGCCCACAGGGGCAAGGCCCGCCCAGAGCTGCCATGACTTGACACTGTTGTTGGCCATGAGAGGATCAGGGAAGCATCTTGGGTCCCTGGCTCCAAAAGTCACTAGCCAGTGGCTGGACACAGGGGCACACTGTTGATGTTGGGGCTGACCACAACCAGGGAACAGAGCTGGGTAATGAATGTGGCAGAGCGTGGCCCCTGAAATTAGACAGGCCTGGGCTCAAAATGGTTGGATCCAGTGCCTATTAAGGATTCTTTGACTTTAAGCAAGTAACTGAGTCCCTCTGAACCTGAGCTTCTCAACTGTAAAATGAGATTGTTATACAGGCTGTTATATAATTTGAAGATGTGAAAATGGTTGGTACCGTGCACCTGGCATGTAGTGTGCCATCAAATAAAAGTTCGTGAAATGAAGGGATGGACGAATGACTCACAGAGCCAGTTCAACACCCTATTTTTATAAAATAGCAGTGTGGCCATTTGTGATTGAAAGTATAAGAAATACCAATGCCACGAGTTAAATGTCAATTTCATTTCTTCCCCAGGGTTACAGAAAACAGAAACCAACTCCAGCTAGCTAGCATGAAAGGGATTTATTGATGGGACACTCGAGTTCTGAAATCTAAGAATTAAAATAACCAGTCTTTGGATGGGCCAGATCCAGGCAACTCCAGGGACCTCAGAAAAAGAAAAATCATGGACCTCTTGTCTAGAACACTGACATCCATATTTCTCATTTTTAGTGACCTGCAGTGTCAGATGGACCAGCTCTGGCCAGAAAGGTAGGGTTGTGTGGTATACACATGGTTGCTGGAGGCCCCTCTTCTGTATCAGGGGCAACAAGGGTAGGGGAATATTGGGAGCTAAGACATTTTTAAGGCTTTAATGAGGTGTAATTGTCATATAGTAAACTACGCGTATTTAGAAGGTACAAATTGATACATTTTGATATATACATAAAATTATATACAATTATATTTATGTTATATACATATATTTATCTGGAAAACCGTAACTGTGATGAAAATAATGAATATATCCATCATCCCGGAAAGTTTCTTTTTTTTTTAAGATTTTATTTATTATTTATTTGTGAGAGAGACAGACAGAGATGGTGAGAGGGAGCATGAGCAGGGAGGAGAGGGAGAAGGAGGCTCCCTGCCGAGCAGGGAGCCCAACGTGGGGCTCGATCCCAGAACCAACTGAGCCACCCAGGTGCTCCATCCTGGAAAGTTTTTTTGTGCTCCTTTGTATTTCCTCCCTCCTACTTCTTCATGCCCTTCCATCTGTTCTCAGGCAATCACTGATCTGCCTCTTTCACTATAGATGAATTTGCATTTTCTAGAATTGTGTATAAATGGGATTGTATAATATATACTATTTCTTGTCTGGCTTTTTTCACTTGGCATCATTATTTTGAGATTCATTCATGTTGGAGCATGTATCAGTACTTCACTCCTGGACGTGTAATATTCCATGGTATGGATATACCACAGTTTGTTTATCCTTTCACTTCTTCATGGACTTTTAGGTTGCTTCTGGTTCGGAGCTATTACCAATAAACCTGCTATGAAAATTCATGCACAAGTCTTTGCTTAGATGTATGTTTTCATTTTGCTTGGGTAAAAACCTAGGACTTGAATGGCTGGGTCATATTATGGGTATGTATTTAATTTTTTTCAGAACTGGCCAAGCAGTTTTCCAAAGTGGTTGTAACGTTTTACATTCCCACCAGTGATGTATCAGAGTTCCAGTTGTCCCATACCTCACCTCTACCTGGGATGTATCCAGAATTTATTTTTAGAAAATTTTCAAAACTTAATACTAAGAAGACCAACAACCTGATTTTTTTAAAAAGATTTTATTTATTTATTTGAGAGAGAGAGAATGAGAGATAGAGAGCACGATAGGGAAGAGGGTCAGAGGGAGAAGCAGACTCCCTGCTGAGCAGGGAGCCTGATGTGGGACTCGATCCCAGGACTCCAGGATCATGACCTGAACCGAAGGCAGTTGCTTAACCAACTGAGCCACCCAGGCGCCCCAACAACCTGATTTTTAAAAATGAGTAAAAGATTTCAATAGATAATTTTCCAAAGAAGACGTAGTGGCAAATAAGCACATCAAAAGATACTCAACATCAGTAGTCATTAGAGAAATGAAAATTAAAAGTGCAATGGCATGCTTATTCAAATAGCTAACATTAAAAGGAAGCTAATAGTTTTACATTATTATGATGCCCATTTTATAGATGAGAGAACTGAGGCTCCCAAGGTTGAACAGCTATGAAGTGGTAGAAGTTGAATTTGAACCTGGGTCTGCTAACCCCTGCTTAATCTTTTTTTTTTTTTAAGATTTTTATTTATTTATTTGAGACAGAGAGAGCATGAGCAGGAGGAGGGGCAGAAGGCGAGGGACAAGCAGACTCCCTGCTGAGCAGGAAGCCCCATGCAGGGCTCAATCCCACAACCTGAAGATCATGCCCTGAGCCAAAGTCAGAGGCTGAATGGACTGAACCACCCAGGCGCTCCACCCCTGCTTAATCTTGATGTTATGCCAGCAATAGTCCTTTGAAGTAGGCTTCACAAGCAAGATTGAAAACAGGGAAGCTCATTTACTACTCAGAATACATCCCTTTCCTCTCCTGAAGAGACAAGCTATCACCATTCACAGGGGACATTATGCAACCTCAAGTTTTGGTCTGTTTTGCCTAAAGAATAAATTTTGTTTTTCCAACATTCAGCTTTGTCTGAGAGAAGTATTCAAAGTATAGAATGCCCACCAAAGCTTCATTGGTCCAACAAAGACAGAGGTCTATTTAACCATAATCATTACAAATATGAGGGTTTTTTTTTTGTTTGTTTGTTTTTGGCTCAGACTGATCTTCGTTTGCATCACAGATCTACTGTTTCTTAACGATGTGATCTTGGACAAATTACAACACTTAGAGTTTGATATCTTTGTCCGTAGACTGGGCGTGATACTGACCGTACCGTGTTTTAAGGGTTAGAGGAGCCGATGTATATATAGAGTTTACCACAATGTCCTACACTTAATAGAGTCCCAAAACAGTTACCACATGACGAATAATAATATATAACCACCCCCATAATAGGTGTGTTAAGCTTCTCACTCATTATTAAACCTAAACAAAACAGGAACTTATCCCTAGCTGATGTCTTGCTATTCTCTGGGGACTTGCTCCTTCCTTTAGGAAATGCTAACCCACCAACAGACGATGGTATTTAATTCTATAGGAATGACTAAGCCAGCTTAGGGGCACCTGGGTAGCTCAGTTGGTTTAGCAACTGCTTCAGGTCAGGTCATGATCCTGGAGTCCCGGGATCAAGTCCCACATCGGGCTCCCTGCTCGGAGCCTCCCTGCAGGGAGTCTCCTCCCTCTGACCCTCCTTCCTCTCATGCTCTCTGTCTCTCATTCTCTCTCTCAAATAAATAAAATCTTAAAAAAAAAAAATTAAAAAAAAGGTGAAACGTGTATCCTTTAGTCATAAATTTATCCTTTAGGTAGAAATATTCTCTGAAGGGAGTATCTGTGGTTGCTATTGAACTCCACCAACTGAGTACCCGCATGGCGTCTATAGAGTTCAATGATCAGATATGTGGGAATCACATGGTGTAAAGAAATCAGAGTCCATGTAATCAAGAGCTCTGCAGAACCCCATTCCCCACGCTGAGGTGCCTGAGGGCCTACTGCAGTGTCACGTGGCTTTCACACCTTATCGGGCCCTTGCACTCCGCAGACTTCCTTCTCCCTTTCCCTGCTCTCCCGCCCCAGCTCTCCTTCCAGGCCCCTGGAAGTGCGGCTTCAGCCACCGAGGATCGGTTTTCCTCCATCCTCTTATTTTGTTTCTGAAATACAACCAGTGTTTTCAGCCGGTGCTCGGGGACTATCATGAGCTTCCTCTAAGCACTTGGATGTAAGATTATGAGGAGAGACAAGCTAGCTTCTCTGCTGGATGTCTCCAGCAACTTCCTCGCAGGTAGTCCAGTAATGAGTCGGCCCCGCAGAGAGAGTCAGAGGTTCTACTGCTTGGCACCGATGCTCATGATGCAAACTTCGCAGAAGACGGCCACTGAGGATGGAATGTTGTTCATGCTGGCGAAGCTGGGCTTTGTGTTCAGGGCACCTGGGCCGGGGGATCTCTGTCACCTCCCAGCTATAACTGAACGATGAGGTGGCAGAGCACTGGGGGTGGGTGTGGGTGTGGGGTGTTTCTCCTAGAACAGAACTTAAATTGTCTCTAGCTGTGCCAGTTGAAGCAGGTCACACTTAGCTGAAATCTCAGGATGGCCAGAGACTAGGGGACTGCCTCCAACCTGGTCCTTGAGCCCAAAGGTTGACATTTTCATCATTATGTGTCATTGTAGTGTTTGACCCTCTTTTGCAACAGAGAAATACTACTTGTTTTTTTCATAATTTGACTTAAAAACAAGCACATAATGCTTTAGAGTGGAGATACCTAAATTCAACCCCAAGGCCTGCAAGAGATGCTCATAACTCATCTGATGGATCCATTTATTCCTTTTTTTTTAAAATTGTGGTAAAATACGCATAACAAAATTTACATCTTTCCCATTTTTAAGTGTATGGTTCAGTGGTATTCAGGACATTCATACTGTTGTGAAACAATCACCACATCCATCTCCAGAATTATTTTGTTCCTCTTGCGAAACCGAGACTCTATACCCACTAAAGAATAACTCCCTATTCCCTCTCCTCAGCCCCTGGCAACCACCATTCTGCTTTCTGTGTCTATAAATTTGACTACTCTAGATACCTCGTGTCTGTGGAATCATACAGTATTTGCTTCTTTGTTCCACTCATTCTTTGATAGAATCATAAGTTAGTCAGAAGATGTTCTAGAATCCTTAGTAAGGAAATCCATGTGGAGGGCTGCCTGGCTGGCTCAGTCAGTGGAACATGTGACCTCTTAATCTCAGGGTCATGAGTCTGAGTCCCCCACTGGGTGTAGAGATTACTTAAAAAAAAAAAATCTTTAATTTAAAAAAAGAAAAGGGAAATCCATGTAGAACATTGGGTGAATCCTACTATTTATCTTGATACCATTAAGCATTTGTGTATCTGTTTTTCTTCATTCTGATTCCATGTCACAAATCAAACCTTTGATTATGGTATGGCTTCTTACAGTAGGTACAATTAATTGCCCACCAAGCATCCATCCCATCCCATATATCCTGATTAGCATTGTATTGTAGTTTGTGTGGTATTACCATCCTTTAACTCCAGAGATCAACCACAAACCAATTCTCATAAACCCATACTCTTTGTCATGTGATCAACTCAGGGATGGACATTGACCTAGGCCTAAACCAATCCTCTGGCTACAGTGATATTCACGGACAGGTATTTACCTAAGTTGGCCCAATCAAAATGAAGTCTAGGACCTTTGTTTGATAGCTGGAGAGAGAAGCCATCCTTCTTTTACTGAAGTTGAATTTTTAAAAATGTGCATACATCTTATTGCTGCAAGCAGCCATTTTGTAGTCATGAGAAGTAATCCTAGGAGGGTGCCAGTATGATGAAAAATAGAGCAAACAGATGGAAAGGAATTTAATCCTTGGTGATTAAACTGCTGGATCAAGCCTTACCTGGAATACTCCTTACCACAGTCCTTTTGAGTTCTTGGGTCAATAAATTCTCTTTATTGTTTAACCAAATTTTTTTTTCTTTTTTGGGGGGGCAGGGAGAGTGCTCGAGCGGGGAGCAGAAAGGGGCAGAGAGAGGGAGAGAGAGAATCCTAAGCAGGCTCCACACCCCACGCAGAGCCCAATGCAGGGCTCAGTCTCACGACCCTGAGATCATGACCTGAGCTGAAACCAGTCGGATGCTCAACCAACTCAACCACCCCGGCACCCCGCTATTACTCGTTTTTAGGTATATTTTAGTAGATTATTCATAAAGATCTCTGTACAGAGTCAGAAAGCAATGACTGAATGGACCTTATACATTCCCTTTGATATTAATTTCTCATTGTGAAAAAATAAATTGGCATTTCAGTTTGATATATTATTTTCTTTAGCTTGTTTCAGGTAAGATGTGGATTCATTCTCAGGATCCTGACAAATTTTAATTTCTGGCTTTGTCCTGTGACAAAGCCGCAGATTTGTCCTTACCATCAAGGTAAGGAATATCATACTAAGGAGGTGTCAAGAAGACCTTAGTGACCATGCATGGTCTGCCTCAAAGGCTCTCCTCGAACTTGAGCTTGCATTTCATCTCTTTGAACTTCTGTAGCCATTGGAAATTCTTCTGAATACCAGGGATTGCTCTAAATTAGCAGCCAGGGCTAGCTGCACTGTTGGCTACCTGGTCTCTGACACTTTGCCTCCCAATCCTGGGAGCCTGTCACCTTAGGTCCTGTGGCATTCTCTGCTTAGCGAAGGGTAGCCAAGTCTTCTTTCTACGAAGGTGTGGGCCCTTTGCATGTGGCCATGATGGATGTGATAACATCTAGCACAGTGCCTAGTATATAGTGCATTGACTCTGAATCTGAGGGGCCCCTTTACTTCTGTCATTGGCAACCCTGATAAGGTTGGAAGATACCAGGTTCAGTGAAGGTTCAAACTTTTTCCCCATATTGTTAGACACTCTTCTCAGTTATCTACAGGTACTAGATGAGAATATTTTTATGGGAAATTGTGTCTTCTCAGTGTTTCCCTCCTTCCTCCTTCCCTTAAAGAGATCTGTGCATCATTTCTTCTTTTGCTGGCCCTGGGTAAAAATACATTACACACAGAATAGTAACAACACATTAACAGTAGGGTTGTTACCACGTGTTGTGCTCATGAAGCATTTCTTTCTAAAGGGATTCAAGATACCAAAAAAAAAAAAAATGCTAATAAAGACTGCAATTATACCAAAAACCTGAGTGTTTATTGCTTTTAATTTTACTCTAGAAGTTGAGGACTCCTCAAGGGAAAGTTGTGAATGAAATTCTGTTCAGCCTTCCTTTAGAAATGTCCATGGACATCTACTCCATCAGCTGTGGCTAAATGCAGAGCTATTCACCCTTTCAGTATCAAGACAAGATGCCCTTCGAATTTCAGTCCATAAACATTTAAATGCAGTCACTCTAAACCTAGTGTGGCCCTGACTTGAATTTTCTCATTTCCAGAGACGGGACCATTTTTTTAAAAGAGCATGCTGAGTGAACTGGTTGAATGCAGTGCCATGAAGGTCTGTAATAAATTATAGGTGGATTTATGGGTTCTGCTCAGGGCCAAGGTAGGTTGGCTGGGTTGAAATGAAATGGGACATATTCATTCAGAAGGTCCAGTGGGTCCTCAGTATTAAGGAAAGGAGATTCATGAACAGATGCTATGTTTTTCACCTCATATGCTTCCTAATCTACATGGACAATTGTCTCTAGGATTGAATAATCCCATCACATGAATGGGACACATTGTCTAGTTGGTTACTTAGGACAATTTCTTCAGAGTAACCCAACTTCGTGAGCAAACTCTCAAAACCAACCCCATGGTTAAAACAGGAAAGCATCAAAGCAATCCAAGATGGATGGGCCTCGTTTGTATTCTTATCACCTCTAAGAACAGATACGTCACAACCTCTCTTGTGACTGGTGTTTCCCAGCATGGATTACATTTTCTACCTCCCATGCTCTCATTAGGAGGAAGAGATGACCATAGATGACGGGTGAGAGCTTCTGCTGAGCTCGGCCACTTGTAGGGATGTTGTTGACTTTGTCAGTCCATTGTGACTTTCCATACACATTTATAAGTGAAACCTCTTGTGAACTGTGCTCCCGAGAAAAGTGTGAAGATGAGAAGGAGTGAGGATCTAAATTCGACAGCAGTGTTTCCCTAAACCTGGGCCAGAGTGTTGGCAGAAGCTGTGATGTTTGGAAATTATTGCTGAAATAACTGGGATTCTTGAAGGAGGGTTCAGGAATCCTGAAGATTATGGATGTTGAATATGTATATTGAAAGGGAGAGAGCTGTCCTATCTCCTGCTAAAAGCAGTTACATGGGCCTAATTCCTGCCTGAGCACTAATGATGTGCATCGGGCCTCCCCTTTCCCTGACACGAGTTTCTCTTCAGCTCTCTCTTTGGGATGGTTGATAATTAACATGGGGGTTTGCTATCTGCCTTCATTGAACTTGTGTGGTCATTTTATGCTGCTCAGGCCAGCGATCCAGCTAGTGACATCATCGGGCTAATGACTAATGTTCCTGAAGCAAAACAAGGACAATTCTATCTAAAAGAAAATTTTCTTCCCTTCTTTTCCTCTTCCAGAAGATCATTGGGATGGCTAGAATTTATATGTTGTGCGTGCACTAGAAGAGCTTCTGGTAGATAGTGCAAAGGACAAGGAAAAAAATAAAGAAGAGAAGATAATGAGCAAACTCCTCTTTGTTGGCAAAAATATTTGCTGTTTTTCTGCCTCTGAAGTTTTCTGTAACATTTCCTAGAATGTTGACCTAGAAGCTCGACTGCTTTCTGGTGGGTTTCTTTGAAGGTCCTACTCTGTGGAGAAAGGCCAACAAAAGAGCAGTTCCTGATGCAGGGGACGGAACCATCTCTCTTTGCTCTAGAATCAAGTTGTAACACAAGTCTGGACGTTTGTCAGGGGGTGTCTTAACACTGGAAGCATGGGCAAATAAGAAAGAAATGGAATTAGTGATCGAAGCGCATTGATATTGTTGGGATCTTGAGACACATTGCCAGTTTGCACCCAAGAGAGGTTATACCAGTTTATCCACACACTAGCTGTGTCAGAGCACGCTCACCACCAGTATTGTCACCTTTCACATCTTTACAAATGTGACAGACTGAAAAAGACATTGAGTCAGACTCAAAAGACAACTTACTGTATGGTTCTATTTCCATGACATCCCAGAGAAGGAAAAACTATCAGGGAAAAAAGTTGGATTGGGGTTTGGGTGTGAGAAGGATTGACAGGAGAGATCTGAGGGAATTTCTTAGGGGTGATGGAAATGTTCTATATCTTGATTCTGGTGGTGCTTTCACGACTATATATTTGTCAAAACTCACTGAACTATACACTTGAAAAGGGTGAATTTTACTGTACATAAATTATACTTCAATAAACCTGACTTTTAAAAAATGACATTGTGGTTTTAAGTCACAGTTCTTTTGCTTTGCAGTGAAATTGAACAGCTTTATATTTATTTGCAATTTGTATTCCTTCTTTGGAGCATTGTCTTTTCATCCCATTGCAGAATTGTCTACAGACTCTGAGCCTTTTTTCTATTAATCGGGGTGATCTTTTAATATTGTCTGTCAAACTTGTTAAAAATAATTTTTTTAATTTCTTTTTTCACTTTATTTGTGACAATTTTACGTCTTTATTTGATCTAGCCAAATTTATTGACTTTTACTCTAATGGTTGCTTTACTTTTTTGAAGAACTTCCCGATAGGAACCTTTGGAACGGGGGCGGAGCAAGATGGCGGAGGAGTAGGAGACCTAGATTTCGTCTGGTCTCAGGAATTCAGCTGAATAGGGATCAAACCATTCTGAACACCTACTAACTCAACAGGAGATCAAAGAGGAGAGTAGCAACAACTCTCTGAACAAAGAAGCGACCACTTACTGGAAGGTAGGACGTGCGGAGAAGTGAATCCGAGGCAATATTCGGGAGGATAGACGGCGGGGGAGGGGCCTCCGCCGGCCGCTTCTGGCAAGTGCTAGAGCCGCGGAGCACAAAATCGGACCTTTTAGAAGTCGGCTCCGCTGAGGGACGTCGCTCCAGTGGCTAAGCGGGGGTGGAACCCTCGCGGGACAGTGGGGTCTCAGGACCCTTGGGGTCACAGAAAGACCGGGGGAGCCTGAGTGCGGCAGAGCTCCCAGGTATCGGAGCGGGGAAGCCGGCTGCAGAGACGGAGCTGAGGCGCGGGCTCTCAGCTTGGGGTTGCCATAAACTGTGATCCGCGGCCCAGTCGGGCCACTGCTCCTGCAGCAGGGACCCAGCAGGCGGCAGATCCGGGGAGACTCCCCTTCCTTCCCGGGGAGGAGCGGCGCGGGAACGCACCGCAGGGATCTGCTGGGTTTGGAGACTCCACACGGGTTCGGGTGCCAGAGATACAAACGCTCGGTCACAGGCCGGGTGAGCACGGAGTGCGGCCGGAGACCAGGGACAAGGGAGTGACTGCTTTTCTCTGGGGGCGCACTGAGGAGCGGGGCCCCGAGTTCTCAGCTCCTCCGGGTGGAGATTGGGAGGCCACCATTTTTGCCCTGGTCCTCCAAGGCTGTACCGAGAGCTTGCAGGGAACAAAAGCTCCTGAGATCAAACCCGAGCAGCTTGCTTAGCCCGGACCGACAAGGGCGGGGCAATTCAGCCTCCAGCAAAGACATGTGGGAACCACAGCAACAGGCCCCTCCCCCAGAAGATCAGCACGAACAGCCAGCAAGCCAAGACCAAGTTTACCGATCAAGGAGAACGGGAGAACTCCAGCGCTAGGGGAATACTGCACATAGTATTCATGGCTTTTTTTTACCATGATTAATTAGTTCATCAAAGTTAATTTTTGTTAACTGTTTTTTTTCTTTTTCTTTTCCCTTTTTCAACCAACATCTTATCAATCTCTTTTTAAAAAAAAAAAACATTTTTTATTTTTCATTTTTAGAGTCATATTTTATCCCTTCATAGTAGTTACCCTTATTTTTGGCATATATATATAAGTTGTTCTCTCTTTAAAATTTTGAGATACAGTTTCTTCTAACAGATAAAAATATACCCTAAATCACTAGTATATGGTTCTGTTCTAGTCTCCTGCCTGATCATATTCTCTCCCTTTTTTCTTTTTTTTTTTTAAATCTTCTTTCTTTTTTCAAACAACTTCTTATCTTATCAAGTCCTTTTATAAAATCTTTTATAATTTTCATCTTTACAGTCATCTTCTATCCCTTCATTGTATCAACCCTTATTTTGTACATATGTATCTTTCTTCCTTTAAAATTTTAGGAGGCACTTTTTTCTAACAGACCAAAAGACACCCAAAATCTAGTGTGTGGCACTGATCTATGCACTAGCCTGATCATATTTGATCACATTCTGCTTTTTTTGTATTGTTCTGTTTTTGTTTTTATCTTTTTTTTTTCTCTTTCTTTTTTCTTTCTTTCCCTTTCTTTTCCCCTGGTTTCAGGTCTTTTCTGATTTGTATACAGTATATTTGCTGGGGATGTTGTAAACCTGTTAGCATTTTGTTCTCTCATTCATCTATTCTCCTCTGGACAAAATGACAAGACGAAAAAAATCACCTCAGCAAAAAGAACAAGAGGTAGTACCGTCAGCCAGGGACCTACTCAATATGGACATTAGTATGATGTCGGACCTAGAGTTCAGAATCATGACTTTAAAGATACTAGCTGGGCTTGAAAAAAGCGTGGAAGTTATTAGAGAAACCCTTTCTGGAGAAATAAAAGAACTAAAATCTAACCAAGTCGAAATCAAAAAGGCTATTGATGAGGTGCAATCAAAAATGGGGGCACTAACTGCTAGGATAAATGAGGCAGAAGAGAGAATCAGTGATATAGAAGACCAAATGATGGAAAGTAAAGAGGCTGAAAAAAGAGGGAGAAACAACTACAAGATCACGAGGGCAGAATTCGAGAGATAAGTGATTCGATAAGACGAAACAACATTAGAATAATTGGGATCCCAGAAGAAGAAGAAAGAGAGAGAGGGGCAGAAGGTATATTGGAGCAAATAATAGCAGAGAACTTCCCTAATGTGAGGAAGGAAACAGGCATCAAAATCCAGGAGGCACAGAGAACCCCTCTCAAAATCAATAAAAATAGGTCAACACCCCAACATCTAATAGTAAAACTTATGAGTCTCAGAGACAAAGAGAAAATCCTGAAAGCAGCTCGGGAGAAGAGATATGTAACCTACAATGGTAAAAATATTAGATTGGCAACAGACCTATCCACAGAGACCTGGCAGGCCAGAAAGGACTGGCAAGATATCTTCAGAGCACTAAACGAGAAAAATATGCAGCCAAGAATACTATATCCAGCTAGGCTGTCATTGAAAATAGAAGGAGAGATAAAAAGCTTCCAGAACAAACAAAAACTAAAGGAATTTGCAAACACGAAACCAGCCCTCCAAGAAATATTGAAAGGGGTCCTCTAAGCAAAGAGAGAGCCTAAAAGCAGCAAAGATCAGAAAGGAACACAGACAACATACAGTAACAGTCACCTTACAGGCAATACAATGGCACTAAATTCGTACCTTTCAATAGTTACCCTGAACGTAAATGGGCTCAATGCCCCAATCAAAAGACACAGGCTATCAGATTGGATTAAAAAACAAGACCCATCCATATGCTGTCTGCAAGAGACTCATTTTAGACCCAAAGACACCCCCAGATTGAAAGTGCGGGGGTGGAAAATGATTGACCATGCTAATGGACACCAAAAGAAAGCTGGGGTGGCAATCCTTATATCAGACAAACTAGATTTTAAAACAAAGACTGTAATAAAAGATGAGGAAGGACACTATATCTTACTTAAAGGGTCTATCCAACAAGAAGATCTAACAATTGTAAATATCTATGCCCCAAACATGGGAGCAGCCAGTTATATAAGGCAATTAATAACAAAAGCAAGGAAACACATTGACAACAATACAATAATAGTGGGGGACTTTAACACCCCCCTGACTGAAATGGACAGATCATCTAAGCAAAAGATCAACAAGGAAATAAAGACTTTAAATGACACACTGGCCCAAATGGACTTCACAGACATATTCAGAACATTCCATCCCAAAGCAACGGAATACACATTCTTCTCTAGTGCCCATGGAACATTCTCCAGAATTGATCACATCCTAGGTCACAAATCAGGTCTCAACCGGTACCAAAAGATTGGGATCATTCCCTGCATACTTTCAGACCACAATGCTTTGAAACTAGAACTCAATCACAAGAGGAAAGTCGGAAAGAACTCAAATACATGGAGGCTAAAGAGCATCCTACTAAAGAATGAATGGGTCAACAAGGAAATTAAAGAAGAATTAAAAAAATTCATGGAAACCAATGAAAATGAAAACACAACTGTCCAAAATCTTTGGGATACAGCAAAGGCAGTCCTGAGAGGAAAGTATATAGCAATACAAGCCTTTCTCAAGAAACAAGAAAGGTCTCAAATACACAATCTAACCCTACACCTAAAGGAGCTGGAGAAAGAACAGCAAATAAAGCCTAAACCCAGCAGGAGAAGAGAAATAATAAAGATCAGAGCAGAAATCAATGAACTAGAAACCAAAAGAACAGTAGAACAGATCAACAAAACTAGGAGCTGGTTCTTTGAAAGAATTAACAAGATTGATAAACCCCTGGCCAGACTGATTAAAAAGAAAAGAGAAATGACCCAAATCAACAAAATCATGAATGAAAGAGGAGAGATCACAACCAACACCAAAGAAATACAAACAATTATAAGAACATATTCTGAGCAACTCTATGCCAGCAAATTAGATAACCTGGAAGAAATGGGTGCATTCCTAGAGATGTATCAACTACCAAAACTGAACCAGGAAGAAATAGAAAACCTGAACAGACCTATAACCACTAAGGAAATTGAAGCAGTCATCAAAAATCTCCCACGAAACAAAAGCCCAGGGCCAGATGGCTTCCCAGGGGAATTCTATCAGACATTTAAAGAGGAATTAATACCTATTCTCCTGAAACTGTTCCAAAAAATAGAAATGGAAGGAAAACTTCCGAACTCATTTTATGAGGCCAGCATTACCTTGATCCCAAAACCAGACAAAGACCCCATCAAAAAGGAGAATTACAGACCAATATCCTTGATGAACATGGATGCAAAAATTCTCACCAAAATACTAGCCAATAGGATCCAACAGTACATTAAAAGGATTATTCACCACGACCAAGTGGGATTTATCTCTGGGCTGCAAGGCTGGTTCAACATCCGCAAATCAATCAACGTGATACAATACATTAACAAAAGAAAGAACAAGAATCATATGATCCTCTCAATAGATGCAGAAAAAGCATTTGACAAAGTACAGCATCCTTTCTTGATCAAAACTCTTCAGAGTATAGGGATAGAGGGTACATACCTCAATATCATAAAAGCCATCTACGAAAAACCTACAGCGAATATCATTCTCAATGGGGAAAAGCTGAGAGCTTTTCCCCTAAGGTCAGGAACGCGGCAGGGATGTCCACTATCACCACTGCTATTCAACATAGTATTAGAAGTCCTAGCCACAGCAATCAGACAACAAAAAGAAATCAAAGGCATCCAAATCGGCAAAGAGGAAGTCAAACTCTCACTCTTTGCAGATGATATGATACTTTATGTGGAAAACCCAAAAGACTCCACCCCAAAACTGCTAGAACTCATACAGGAATTCAGTCAAGTAGCAGGCTATAAAATCAATGCACAGAAATCAGTGGCATTCCTATACACCAACAACAAGACAGAAGAGAGACAAATCAAGGAGTCGATCCCATTCACAATTGCACCCAAAACCATAAGATACCTAGGAATAAATCTAACCAAAGAGGCAAAGGATCTGTACTCAGAAAACTATAAAATACTCATGAAAGAAATTGAAGAAGACACAAAGAAATGGAAAAACGTTCCATGCTCATGGATTGGGAGAACCAACATTGTGAAGATGTCAATGCTACCTAGAGCAATCTACACATTCAATGCAATCCCCATCAAAATACCATCCACTTTTTTCAAAGAAATGGAACAAATAATCCTAAAATTTGTATGGAACCAGAAGAGACCTCGAATAGCCAGAGGAATATTGAAAAAGAAAAGCAAAGCTGGCAGCATCACAATTCCGGACTTCCAGCTCTATTACAAAGCTGTCATCATCAAGACAGTATGGTACTGGCACAAAAACAGACACATAGACCAATGGAACAGAATAGAGAGCCCAGAAATGGACCCTCAACTCTATGGTCAACCTATCTTTGACAAAGCAGGAAAGAATGTCCAATGGAAAAAAGACAGTCTCTTCCACAAATGGTGTTGGGAAAATTGGACAGCCACATGCAGAAGAATGAAACTGGACCATTTCCTTACACCACACACAAAAATAGACTCCAAATGGTTGAAAGACCTAAACGTGAGACAGGAGTCCATCCAAATCCTAAAGGAGAACACAGGTAGCAACCTCTTCAACCTCAGCTGCAGCAACTTCTTCCTAGAAACATCACCAAAGGCACAGGAAGCCAGGGCAAAAATGAACTATTGGGATTTCATCAAGATAAAAAGCTTTTGCACAGCAAAAGAAACAGTCCACAAAACCAAAAGACAACCGACAGAATGGGAGAAAATATTTGCAAATGACCTATCAGATAAAGGGCTAGTATCCAAAATCTATAAGAACTTATCAAACTCAACACCCAAGAACAAATAATCCAATCAAGAAATGGGCAGAAGACATGAACAGACATTTTTCCAAAGAAGACATCCAAATGGCCAACAGGCACATGAAAAAGTGCTCAACATCGCTCGGCATCAGGGAAATCCAAATCAAAACCTCAATGAGATACCACCTCACACCCGTCAGAATGGCTAAAATTAACAAGTCAGGGAACGACAGATGTTGGCGGGGATGTGGAGAAAGGGGAACCCTCCTACACTGTTGGTGGGAATGCAAGCTGGTGCAACCACTCTGGAAAACAGTATGGAGGTTCCTCAAACAGTTGAAATTAGAGCTACCATTCAATCCAGCAATTGCACTACTGGGTATTTACCACAAAGATACAAATGTAGGGACCGGAAGGGGTACGTGCACCCCAATGTTTATAGCAGCAATGTCCACAATAGCCAAACTGTGGAAAGAGCCAAGATGTCCATCGACAGATGAATGGATAAAGAAGAGGTGGTATATATACACAATGGAATATTATGCAGCCATCAAAAGGAATGAGATCTTGCCATTTGCAACGACGTGGATGGAACTGGAGGGTGTTATGCTGAGTGAAATAAGTCAATCAGAGAAAGACATGTATCATATGACCTCACTGATATGAGGAATTCTTAATCTCAGGAACAAACTGAGGGTTGCTGGAGTGGTCGGGGGTGGGAGGGATGGAGTGGCTGCGTGATGGACATTGGGGAGGGTATGTGCTACGGTGAGCGCTGTGAATTGTGTAAGACTGTTGAATCACAGATCTGTACTTCTGAAACAAATAACGCAACATATTTTAAGAAAAAAGATAAAGAAGAAGATAGCAGGAGAGGAAGAATGAAGGGGAGTAAGTCAGAGGGGGAGACGAACCAGGAGAGATGATGGACTCTGAAAAACAAACTGAGGTTTCTGGAGGGGAGGAGGGTGGGGGGATGGGTAGAAAAAAAGAAACTAATGATGTAATATATGGTGATTAACATAACAATAAAAAATTTAAAGAAAAAAAAGGAACCTTTGGAACACGGAAATGTCTCAGTACATGCTACTTTAGTTTCTCTTGGGAATTCACCAGGTAGGCTGTGGGTAGACTTTTCAAATTAAAAGGAGTAAACAACCCCTCTGTGCATCAGCGTAGTTGTTGACCTCCCTAAAAGACGCTCACTGGGCTCGTGGCTCATCCTCTCTTCCTGCTCCTCGGGGCTCCACTGGGCTGAGAGCCGAGCCACACCCTGGCCTCACCGACTCAGTCTCCCCCCCGCCCCCCAGCGGCAGTGGCAACAGCGGTTTAGACCTAGGGCCCCGGAAAGTGATTTATACCAATGGAAATCGACAAAAGCCTCAATCAATTGAAAACCTCATTTTAACATTTCCCGCTGCTCTCTAGTTTTTGGAAGTTCTGTTTTGTCCTGATGTGCTCCATAATGAGATTTGGGGAAAAAACTATGACCTCACCTGTACATTCCAGTAATTAATTATTTATTTAGTTATTTATTTTAAATATTTTATTTATTTATTTTAGAGAGAGAGAAAGAGAGAGCGAGTGAGCAGGGGGAGGAGCAGAGCGAGAGGGAGAGAGAGTCTCCAGCAGACTACGCGCCGAGTGCAGAGCTGGACACTGGGCTCGATCCCAAGACCCTGAGATCAGGGCCTGAGCCGAAACCCAAAGTCGCATGGTGAACCGGCTGTGTCACCCAGGTGCCCCTCAGTAATTATTTACTGAATGCTGACCATGTGCCTGGAGCGTGGCCGGGTGCTAGACGTACAGTGGTGGGTGAGATAGACTAAGTTTTTTTCCTCATAGCACTTACAGGCTGGTTATGCCAATAGTCAATAAGTATCAAATTGTGGGCGCCTGGGTGGCTCAGTTTGTTAAGCAATTGCCTTCGGCTCAGGTCATGATCCTGGAGTCCTGGGATCGAGTCCCGCATCGGGCTCCCTGCTCAGCGGGGAGTCTGCTTCTCCCTCTGACCCTCCCCTCCTCTCATGTGCCTTCTCTCTCTCTCATTCTCTCTCTCAAATAAATAAATAAAATCTTTAAAAAAATAAGTATCAAATTGTGACATAAGATAATTGGCAATTATGATAAATGCTGTGACAGGAACAAAGAGGATGTTGTCCCCCTGTCGAAGTGGGGGTGCAGAGAGTGGTAGGGTTCTCCCTTTTCTCACTCCAATCTGGAAAGTTTTATTTGGCCCCAAGCTTCCTATAAATTTTCACTTCTAGGAAGACTTCAACAGAAGAAAAATGTTTGCAAAACCAGTGCCCTGTGGAATTGTAAACAAATGTGAGAAGCTGAGTGAGCTTGGCCAAGGCCCTGTGTCTTCATCATGTATTAACTGTCCTGGGGGTTGCTGTGAGAATTAGCAAAACTAGGTGTCAAAGAGGCAGGAGGGATGCTGGCTAATGACTCTGGAGGCAGACAACTGGGGTTCAAATCCTGGCTCCTCCATGTAATAGCTACTGTTGTCTCGGCGAAGTTCTTTATCCTCCCTGTGCCTCAGTTTTCTAGTGTAGTGAACAGAGTTGTAATAGTGTCTACCTCTCAGGGTTGATCTGGGAATTAAGTGAGTGAGAAAATATGTGGCTTTTGCTGTAGTGCTTGGTTGTGTGGAAAGTGTTCGGTCAAAGTTAGCTTCTGCCATCGCCACCATATCATCACTGGGTTCGGGTCCTAACATAAGAATGAATAAATCTCTCATGTACTATAACCATGTAGTTAGATTGTTCTGGAACAGCCAAGCCCTGGGACTGTGAGCAATAGATACATGGAATAAAGAGAAACGTGGGCAGCACATTTCTGTGGCTGCTGACTCTGTGTGAAAGGGGTCAGGGATCTCATCTCAGTTCCAACCCCGTATCCCTTTCCCTGCTTTATTGGGGAAATGACCTTGAAGGAGGACCAACTGCGCTCTGAGTAGATAGAACAGCTTTGGCTACGGCCCAGCTCCACCACCCAGGGCACAGAGGAGAGCTCTCTGCTGTCTCTTGAATGATTTAGCTTTATTGGCTATTGTCTCTCTCTCCAAACTGCCTTCAGGATGAATGTCGTGGCCAGAACCCATAGAGGACACCAGCTTCCCAAGGAGTTCACGGGATGCGAATATTCTCTCCGTTTATGAAATAGCCTTCAAATTGACCATTAGTGGAGGCTGTATTTTGCATCTTGTGAAGAGGAAATTACAGTGCATTAGAAGTTCTGCACTGTGGCTTAGGCAGTGCATTAGAGGTGGGATATAGGCTGGGGTGCTTTCCTACTGGGCATAATACCCAATTTATTTTCATTTACATTACTTTCTCTACATCACTGACTGCACGAGGCATGAAACTGTTAAATGCAAGCAATTCCCAATTGCTTGGCACAAATAGAAATGCTTAATGAATAATAATAAAAAAGGAGCCTATGGATGAAACCAATATGCAAAAATTGTGAGAGCGTGTTAATCAGTTTTTCTCATTGCATAGAGCTCAATGAGCCTTCTTTTTCTTTCTCCCTCCCTCTCTCCCCCTTCTTCTCTCTTGCCCTCCCTGCCTCCTCTTTCTTCCTGTTTAAGTTCTTTTTTTTTTAAGATTTTATTTATTTATTTGAGAGAGAGAGAGAGAGAGAGGGAGAGCCCAAGCAGGGGGAAGGGGCAGAGGGAGAAGCAGGCACCCCGCTGAGTAGGGAACCCAGTGCGGGGCTCGATCCCAGGACCCCGGGATCATGACCTGAGCTGAAGGCAGACGCTTAACTGAGCCACCCAGGCGCCCCTTTCTAAGTTCTTTTTGAAAAGACAAAGCAAATATATTTAAGTGGAACAAAATAGAGTAGTATAGTATTATTAACACAACAGATAAAATGTATGAATGTGAAAGGTTTTTTTATCTGGAGAATTTCAAGAAAAGAAGGAAGGAAGGAAGGAGGGAAGGAAGGAGGGAGGGAAGGAAGGAAGGAGGGAAGGAAGGAGGGAAGGAAGGAGGGAGGGAAGGAAGGAAGGAAGGAGGAAAGGAAGGAGGGAAGGAGGGAGGGAAGGAAGGAGGGAGGGAAGGAAGGAGGGGAGGAAGGAAGGAAGGAGGGAAGGAGGGAGGGAAGGAAGGAGGGAGGAAGGAAGGAGGGAAGGAAGGAAGGAAGGAGGGAAGGAAGGAGGAAGGGAAGGAAGGAGGGAAGGAAGGAAGGAAGGAGGGAAGGAAGGAGGGAGGGAAGGAAGGAGGGAAGGAAGGGAGGAAGGAGGGAAGGAGGGAGGGAAAGAAGGAGGGAAGGAAGGAAGGAAGGAGGGAAGGAAGGAGGGAGGGAAGGAAGGAGGGAAGGAAGGGAGGAAGGAGGGAAGGAGGGAGGGAAGGAAGGAGGGAGGGAAGGAAGGAGGGAAGGAAGGGAGGAAGGAGGGAAGGAGGGAGGGAAGGAAGGAGGGAAGGAGGGAGGGAAGGAAGGAGGGAAGGAGGGAGGGAAGGAAGGAAGGAGGGAAGGAAGGAGGGAGGGAAGGAAGGAGGGAGGGAAGGAAGGAGGGAAGGAAGGGAGGAAGGAGGGAAGGAGGGAGGGAAGGAAGGAAGGAGGGAAGGAAGGAGGGAGGGAAGGAAGGAGGGAGGGAAGGAAGGAAGGAAGGAGGAAAGGAAGGAGGGAAGGAGGGAAGGAAGGAAGGAAGGAGGGAAGGAAGGAGGGAAGGAAGGAAGGAGGGAGGGAAGGAAGGAGGGAAGGAAGGAAGGAAGGAGGGAAGGAAGGGAGGAAGGAGGGAAGGAGGGAGGGAAGGAAGGAGGGAAGGAGGGAAGGAAGGGAGGCCCCTGGGCCGCTCAGTCGGTTAAGCATCTGATTCTTGTTTCCACCTCAGGTCATGATCGAAGCGCTGTGAGATCAGGCTTTGTGCTCAGCAGGGAGTATGCTTCTGATTCTCTTTCTCTCTCTCCCTCTGGCCCTCTCCACCCTCGCTAAAAGAAAAAGAAAAGACTCTCTTCCCTTCAGCTCTATGAATGGGGGCAGTTTGGCTGCTGGTATGAAAGGGGATTTTCATTTATGCATCTCATCTTAGTGACAATTACATCTAACTAATGTTTTCCCAGCCTCATTGGCTTGTTAGGAGAGTCGGCTTAGAGAAAAGGAAGACTGGCTCATGCAGGGGAGGTTCATCAGCACCATATTCCAAAGCTTCTGGTTCCCTTAAGCAGGAGTGGATTTTTAAAGCCTCCATCAAAATGGATGGATCTTCCCCACCCCCACCCCATAGCTTTACTCCCACATTGTAACTTCACAGCATATGCTGGGGTAGAAGAGGGGTGTTGTTAACGAGATCTCTGTTGGAATCCAGACTCTCATGAGCAGTATGACTGAGCAAAATGACTTTAACCTCTCTGGTCCTCAGGTTCCTTCTTTACAAAATGAGCAACAGATATCTGTCTTTCGTGGTTATTTCCCACATTCTGATAACAGATGCTCAAGTATATACAAATATACATAGAAAAGAGACTGGAAGGAAAAAGAACAGAATTAGTGGCTGTTTATTTTTCCTTTTTGTTCTGCATTTTCAACTTTCTATATAGGAAAGCATTCTCTTTCAGTAGGAAAATTATAGTTTACAAAAGCACATCTTTTCTTGTTTGAGCAAACGTGGATTGTAATAATACCTATTGATTTTCCTTTTCCTTTTTCTTTTTTCCATATAATCTGCCCCTCTCTTTCTCTTTTGAAAGGAAAGCAGATGTGGGCTGTATTAGTTTCTAATTGCTGCTGTAACAAGTAACAAGTTTAGTGGCTTAAAACCACACAAATATATTCTCTTACAGTTCTGGAGATGAGAAATCTTGCAATGAGTCTTAAAGAGCTCAACTCAAGGTGTGGGAAGAGCTGGTTCTTTGGAGAATGTGAAGGGAGAATCCATTTCTTTGTGGTTTTTTTTTTTTTTTTCAGCTTTTTGGGGGCTGCCTGTATTCCTTGCCTTGTGGCTCCTTCTCCATCTTCAAAGCCCATGATTCCTGTCTGCTTTCGGCATTTTGTTCACCATAGAAGGAGACATGCCTGGATAATCTGCCATTATCTCCCAATCTCCAGATCCTTATTCATACCTGCAAAGTCCTTTTTGTCATCTAAGGTAACATATGGACATCTTTAAGTGGGAGGCTGTCATTCAGCCTAACACACAGGGTTTATTAAAAGGTGAAGAATTAAATAAAAACTGAGCAAGAAAAAAAAACAACAAAGTTTCTGGTAATGTGAAATAACAAACCAAGTACTTTATGCAGAATATTTGTTCAATTCTTACAGAATTTAACTGTACTGGACCAAGTGCCCTGGCAGGAAATACAAGGCATTTGGGTCTGGCATGAATACAGAAGCTGATGTATTCTATTATAAAAAACAAAATCATGGGGCATCTGGGTGGCTCAGTCAGTTAAGCGTCTAGTTCTTGATTTCAGCTCAGGTCATGATCTCAGGGCTGTGGGATTGAGCCCCACATCCGGCTCCACGCTCAGTGGGAAGTCTGCTCAAGATTCTCTCTCTCCTCTCCCTCTGCCCCTGCTCCCTACTTGTGCTCTCTCTCTCCCTCTCTCTCTAAAATAAAAAACAAATCTTAAACAACAACAACAACAACAAAATCATGACACACAACAGTGAAAAATTATCAAGCCCCTCTCCCAATATCTTTAAGGGGCCAGAAATTCAGTCTAAGATGATTATTATTCTTTCTTTGAAATGTCAATTCTTACTGTTGAAAGTCATCAGAAGCAGTCATCAGTCACCCATGTCAGGGATTATTCTTTGATTCAAAAGCAGCCTATTTTCTCCAGCTTGGTACGAAGATGTGCCAGGAATGATTTTTTTTAAAAAGCAAAAAAGTTCAAATTATTATTTGTTGTTGCAAAAATGCCACAGGTTATTAAACTAACATCAGGAATGGGTATAATCAGATCTCATCTATTATTAATGAGGTTCTGCCTTAATGTGATCATTATAGGTATGTGCCTCATACCTAGAAGCTACCATCTAACATAATAACAACCTGAAATAATGAGTTGGCAGCATGATATTTTTCTTTTGTGAAGGGTTATACCCTATAGGGTTGCCTTTTCCTTTCCTTAGAACAACAACAATAATAATAAACTGTAACATTTTAGACAGAGACGGGTGTAAGTTTTACTTGTAATATAACGGTTACTGCTTAACATCTTTACAGTTAAGGTTGGTTACACAGCCAACACAAAAATGTTTTGGAAACCATATTATTACTACTTATAATGATGATCTAAGAGCCAGAAAAACTCATATAACTTTTATAACATCTACTGTGTGGGTGCCTGGGTGTCGAGACCCTCCCCCCCAACACACACATACAAAAGAGTTCCGAGATATGACTATACTTATAGGTCAATTTACTAATAACTTTAAAAATATTTTTTTTCCTCATAGACAAGACTTTTAACTGCAATCCCTTCCTTTCTCTAAGGCACAGGCTCAGAAAAGACATAAATTAAGCCTTTGTGAATGGAAGCAGAGCCAGGCCACATCCTGAATGGCTTAGCCTTCTTTGGAGCGGGTTATTACAAATAGTTGTGCTGAGGCTTGCTCACAAAATCCTATTTAATCCTTAACGCAGTTGAATTCTATGGGGTGCAGTCAGCTAGAGACCAGATTAGGCAAACTTAAGTGTCAGGAATGAGAGTGAATGCAGAAATAAGGGGATGAGACCCAAGAATCTGAGCACCTAACAACGAAATCTGTTGAGACGCACTCAAGGTTGGCCACTTATAACGCTCATCTCTCCAGTGGTTATTGCACAATTCTACTGCTCTCTCCTGTCACTGCTAGGGCTCTGCTTCCTCACAATCTACTTGCTTCCAGCTCTGCACTATGGCTTTTGCTCTTCCGGCCTGGGTTCGGAGCAGCCTCCGGGATCTCTCCAGATTATTCCTCAGACTTGAGCTCTCTGTAGCGTGAGCGCTATTGCCCAGGTGTGGCAATCTGGAAGCTCTCTTCTCTTCCGGCTGCGTTAGCACCAGGCTTTCCTGCTTCTTTCCCACTGCGCTCTGCTGGATCCTGTGCCTCCACCCACCCTAGAAACATTGTCATTCCCCAGGCTCCCATTCTTGTCTAGCTTCCGTCTCTGCTAATGAGATCTGACTTGAATTTTCACCCACTCGCCACATGGCTCTGCTCCAGTGTTCCCCCAGTCTCACAAACCAGGTAAGTCCAGTTTTGCTCATTAGCTACTCTTCTCTCTCCATCCTGTCCTCACCTACTCTGTTCTTACTGACCCTCTTGGTTAAAGGCCTCACCTTCCCCTGACTCCTCAGTCTGGAAACACGTTTTTCTTCCTTTGCTAAGTTCCCTAAATCCTAAATTCTGCACTTTCTTGTTTGACGAGGAAACACGTCTCCCCTCATTCCCAGTTCCTGCAGTCATGGCCTGGATGATTATAGTAACCACTTAACTGATTTCTGTACCCCCAAACCAGCCTTCATTCTGCTGCTAGGACTGACTTCCACTGGTGGACTCATGATACTTTGAGTAGTACTACTCTGTGTAGCAGCTGCTCAGTAAATGCTACTTCATTATTTCCTTGGCTTCGGTGACTTTATCTGGTAAACTGGAAGGTTTAGACTACATAGTTTTAAAATCTAGCTTTCATCTGATATTGTGTATGCCTCTAAGAAATAAAAGATGAGGTTTTCATCTGACTTCTGCCTAAACATCTTATCATGATGAATCTGGGCCCGTGCCTAAAGAATGATCCCAACATTTGAGAGCCGTTTTTCACTCTGAACCTCTTTCTCTCTGCTCATGGATTTAGCCAATGCCAGAATATCTCAAGCTCTAAAATAAGTGATAACTTAGAATACACAATGTACTCTGCTGAGAAATAGGACATTGGGCTATTTTCTATAGTTATAGAAAATAGTTTGAAATACGTTCTTCGTATCTATAAAATAAGGAGGTTGAATTAGTGAGCTCTCATGCTGTTTCCAAAAAGTCAGTGTCTCTTTGGAACCTCATTTATATGCTGAATTGGGGTTTTTTAAATGACCTATCTTGCGGCACCTGGGTGGTTTAGGCAGTTGAGCATCGGAATCTTGATCTCAGCTCAGGTCTAGATCTCAGAGTTGAGAGTTCAAGCCCTATGTTGGGCTCCATGCTGGGTGTGGAGCCTAGTGAAACAAAATAGTAAAAAAACTAAAATGACTTATCTCATAGAATCACCACTTTTGTGTGTGTAATCTTTAGGTTTTCCTTGGGGTGACCATGATGACACAGCTCTCCTTCCTCCAACTGTAAGGTGTGTAGTGATTCAAGGCCCCACATGCTGGCCTTGGAACTCCATCCCTGCATTTTCGTGAGGCCATGCCCTCCCCAACCCCACCCCACCTGCTCCCAGCCAGTGACTGGGCAGAGATGGCTAGGAAACAAAGCGCACCCATCACTGGGATGTGCTTGGCTCTGCTCATGAGCAACTGGCTCAAGAGCTCCCCCTCCGGAGAGCTGAACTTTGCTTAGAACTGCACTGCATTCCCCAATACTTCTATCCATTCCTCCTTTCTTCCTTTTCCTCTCTCACTGAGGGTAAGACCTGTAGAACCAGTCTCACCCAGCTTTTCTTCATTTTTTCTCTTAAGCGTGACCCATGTCTTGAATATTGCTTCTTGATGAGCTGCATTGATTTGCAACCTATATTTGGTACCATAAGAAATTCACCTCTCTCCGTGGAAGAAAATAGAAAATTGGGTCTGGGTTTAATATCACCTGTACAACTACAACCAGTCCCTCAGACTGTTGTCTCCATAGCAAAAGTAACCATTCACCTTTTTCTTAAAAAAGTTTTTCTCCCCTAAGCTACAAAAAACACATAGCATTTGCAGAAAATACACATATGTAAAAGGAAGAAAATAAAATTATCCATAATTCTTCCATCCCCCAAATAACCATTGCTTTCAGGTCTTTTCTGCCATATGCAAGTAATTCTTCTATAACAACAACAAATACAAGTTGATACAAATAATGGTTTAGTGGAGGAGTTGGCACACTTTTTCTGTGAAGGGCCAGATTAATGTTTCCACTTTTATTGGCCCTACAGACTCTGTTGCAGCCTTTCGACTCTGGCCAGATTGGATGAAAGTAGCCATAGACAAAATGTAAACGAGAATGTGGCTGTGTTGCAATAAAACTTCATTTAAAAGTCAGGTGGGGGGCTGAAGTTGGCCTTGGGGCCACAGTTTGCTGAGCCATGATTTTGTAAAAGAAAAGATCTTGTAGGAAGATGGTATCTGTGGCTCAATGAGGATTTTCAGACCTTAAAATGACCCATGGGAGCCTGTAGAAATCAGCCTGCGACTTTGTGGAAGGGGCAGCTGCAGCAGAGGGCCCTAACGGGGTCTTGATGAGAGTGTGCTGCCACAGGCATGGCTAGCTTACCTCTCTCTGGGGGGTCCCAGGCCACAGGACGCAGGCCTGACGATGTGTGAGAGGCCTATTGTGTGGAACTTTCCCGGAAGGACTAGCTGTGACTTCAAGGGGGAAGAAGTATTAAGCTAACAACTACACTGGGGTCTTCTGCTGTTGTCAGGCATGAGTTAAGTAGGTTTCCAACGTTTTCCTAACATGCTTTTCCTGTTTAATTTTGTGACTGCATAAACTTTCATAGCAAATAAGGAGTCAGGGCTGCAGCCCAAATGTTATGGACTCTTTATGTATCTGGAGAGCCTGTGGAGTGCGACTCCGCATCCTAATGGCACGCTTAACCAGGCGCTGGCTGGGCCGGCAAGCTTGTTTTGGCTGGAAGAGTGATTCTGCAGGAAGTGAGGGGAACCCGCCAGAGAGCTCCTTGGCCTCACTGTCTCTGTCCCCTCTCCACAGTAGTGCTTTCCCCAAGACTTGACAGGTGTTCCTCTTGGGTCAGAGTGAATTTGTCCCTCTGCTAGATTTCTGATTCTGTCCGTCTTGATTTGAGTGTTGAAGGATAAATTCCTACCTAGGAGTCCTGTTTTCAACATCCACACTTGACACTCCTATTTGTCCACAGAAATCAACGTTGACTACCTATTTTCCAGTCCGTCTGCTGGGATGGCTCGGTGCCCAATTCTTGGCAGGGCAGCCCTGCTCCAAAGGGCTAGGGTTTCAGTGCACTGTGTTTGGAGGGATGGCTGTGAGGGCTGGGGAAGGGGGGGGGCCTGGAAGGAGAAGAGCGGCAGGAAGTTGCTTTTGCTGGCATTGCCTCCAGTCTCAGGCTCCTGGCCCCTTACATCAGCAGACCTTGGTTTAGGGGTCAAGCCCTTTAGAAAACAGCAGGAATTGCATGTCTGCATGAGGAATGGTGAATGTTGGAATCTGGCTTCCATGCTCTCCCCAACCACAAATACCTAGAGGAGTCATCACCCAAAATAAAACATAGGGAAGTGGAAAAAGCAGATGACAGCAGAGGGTCATCCTGAAAAATGTGTGCGGGTGTGGGTGTGCGTGCGTGTCCATACATGCACACTGTTAGTGTTTCTGCAGGTAGGTGGTAGGATTATAGGTGATTTTTATTTCTCATTTCTTTTTTATTATCTGCTTTTACATTTTTCTATGATAGATATATATGGATGACAACAAAAAAGCAAAGCAAAACAACAATAGCTTCAGAATATTAGGTATAAGAAAAAGACTTCACTAAAAGACCTGACTCCTCACTGATAAAGAATTTCCAAGCCTTCTGTAAAATGTCAGTCAACTAATGCCGGTGAAGTTCAGGTTGGAACTTTAGGACACAAGACAAAAAACCTGAAAACAGAGGAGTTGGTGCAGTGGCTGGAGCAAGGGAGCATGTAATGTGGATTCTGGAAAAGCTGGGGTGGGTGGTGTTGAAGCAGAGCCAGACTTTTGGTGGAGACTCACAGTATCTGTTACTTTCTCTGAGGAGCCTTCAACTGTCCCCCACCACACCTATCCCAGCTTTCTCTGGAAGAGTTGATTGCTCCCCACAGAATTTAACTCCACAGAAACCTTTTGCAGGCTGCCAGTGGGAGTGGGTTTTCCAGTTAGGTGGGATTCACTGATAAATTCCTGTCCCTTTCTCTAGAGGTACATGGGTTCTCTGATGGAAGGAATCATTCCCCCAGTGCTTAGAAGAGAACCTGGTTCATGATGGATGCTCAAAATAAATCTTTCTCCTCCCGCAGCCAGAAAAGCTTTTTGTTGTTGTTGTTTTACTGCTTTAGTTTATTTGTTTTTCTTTGCAGTAAAGTATATATAACATAAAATTTATCATCTTTCTTTTTTTTTTAAGATTTTATTTATTTATTTGACAGAGAGAGACCAGCGAGAGAGGGAACACAAGCAGGGGGAGTGGGAGAGGGAGAAGCAGGCTTCCCGCAGAGCAGGGAGCCCGACGACGCGGGGCTCAATCCCAGGACCCTGGGATCATGACCTGAGCCGAAGGCAGACGCTTAACGACTCAGCCACCCAGGCGCCCCGTATCATCTTTCTTTTTTTAAAAGGTTTATTTATTTAAGCAATCTCTACACCCAACATGGGGCATGAACTCACAACCCAGGGATCAAGAGCTGCATGCTCGGGTGCCTGGGTGGCTCAGTTGGTTAAGCGACTGCCTTCGGCTCAGGTCATGATCCTGGAGTCCTAGGATCGAGTCCCACATCAGGCTCCCTGCTCAGCAGGGAGTCTGCTTCTCCCTCCGACCCTCTTCCCTCTCATGTTCTCTATCTCTCATTCTCTCTCTCTCAAATAAATAAATAAAATCTTAAAAAAAAAAGAGCTGCACGCTCTACCTACTGAGCCAGTGAGGCGCCTCTAAAATTTACCATCTTAATCATTTTTTAAGCGTATAGTTTTGTGTTGTTAAGTACATTCATGTTGTTGTGTGACCATCACCACTATGGATCTCCAGAACTCACTCATCTTTGTCAACTGAAACTTCATACCCATTAAAGAATAATTTTCCATTCCTCCTGCCACTCAGCCTCTGGCAACTACCATTCTATTTTCTGTGTCTGTGAGTCTGAATATTCTAGATGATTCATATAATGGAAACTATACAATATTTGTCTTTTCGTGACTGGTTTACTTCCCTATTTTAACGTCCTCAGTGTTCATTCATGTTTTAGTATGTGTCAGAATTTCCTTCCATTTTAAGGCTGAATAATACTCCATTGTAGTATATAGTCCATTTTGTTTATCCCTTTGTCTTGTCAATGGACACTTGAGTTGCTTCCACCTTTTGGCTACATGAATAATGCTGCTATTATGAATATGGATGCACAAGTCTCTGTTCAAGTGACGACTTTCACTTTTGGGGAGTATTCACCTAAAAGTGGAATTGCGCAGAAAACTACTTTTTAAAGTCTAGCTGTGGCCACCCATGAGGTAGAAGGAAGATGTGAGAGGGTTAGAGCCCAGATGTAGTTGGAGAACTGCCTACTGAATCAGAAACTTTCTGGGAGCCAGGCTAGCAGTCTGTATTTTTTTTGTTTGTTTGTTTTTTTATTCCTTTGTAATGAAATATTTTTCCAGTCTATGGATTCTTGTGCTGAATATAAGTGCATGTGCACGTATACATGCACACACACCCTTGTGCATGTAACAAATAATCATGACAAAGTGAAAACAACTATGGAATCTAGATAAGTTGTATACAGGTTTCATTTTACAATTCTTGTGACTTTCCTATACTTTTAAACACTTTCATGATAAAAAAATTCAATTCAATAATTTTCCAAGATGTTTATAGGTGAAGGTTTTTCTTTGAACCAAATAAATGCATTGTTCTGTATACTAAGGTGCATTTTAACTCAGAAAAGTTTCTACAAACATTGCTTTGACAATTGTTCCAGTTTCCCTATCTTGTTTCCTACTGTATAATGACAATCATGTGTCTTCCCTGTCTATCATATTCTCTCTCACTTTTTACAGTTTTCTTTTTTTCTTTAAATTTTTTGTTATGTTAATCACCAGACATTACATCATTAGTTTTTGATGTAGTGTTCCATGATTCATTGTTTGTATATAACACCCAGTGCTCCACGCAGAACGTGCCCTCTTTAATACCCATCACCAGGCTAACCCATCCCCCCACCCCCCTCCCCTCTAGAACCCTCAGTTTGTTTTTCAGAGTCCATCATCTCTCACGGTTCATCTCCCCCTCCGATTTCCCCCTCTTCATTCTTCCCCTCAGCAGTCTGTATTTTTTGTAAGTACACTGGGTAATTCTGGTGACAAGCTGGGCTTGGGAATCATAGAATGCCCTCTCTGTGATTTTCAAGGTCTTTTCCCACTTCGCAATTGGCTAAAACTCAGTTACCCCTGCTACCCATGGGCATCTGTGAAGTCCTTGGACATTTCCCTGACAGATGGAAAACAGAATTTTATGAGGGGCTCACTATCTAATTCTCACAAAAGGAGTCAGAATGGTAAATGGAATTATACCTACTAATGGGTTGGTTTTGTCCATGAGGGGAAACAGAAGTCCCCAAATTACACCTTAGGTACTTTGTTACATCACTATCTTTGTTGTTGATGTGTTCAGTATACCATGCAGATCTAGACTAAGACCAGCTACCACTGATTATACAAAGAATATTCTTGGTATTCTTTTAGAAATATTGCATTCAATTTCCCCCAAATCTTGCAAGGCAGGTATTTCATTTTAGAAATGAGGACACTAAGGCATCAAGAGCTTATGCAACTTGTCTTCAGTCACATGGTAATACGCCTGTTTGTACGTATGCAATGACATATCAGAAATTTAGGGTTTAGGGGCACCTGGGTGGCTCAGTTGGTTAAATGGCCACCTTCAGCTCAGGTCATGATCTCAGGGTCCTGGGATCGAGCCCCGTATCGGACTCCTTACTCAGTGGAGAGTCTGCTTCTCCCTCTCCCTCTGCTGCTCTCTCGCTCTCACTCTTTCTCTCTCAAATAAATGAATAAAATCTTAAAAAAAAAAAAAAGAAAGAAATTTAGGGTTTAAAGGAAATCCAATCCGGTGCCCTCATTTTCCATAGAGGCTGAGGGGTGAGGTGTCCAGCAGAGGACTGGTGGTGGGCAACACTGGGACCACAATTCATATATCCTCATTGACTTTCTAATGTGTCTGTAGAGACTCACTCCCGTGAAAAATGTTTTGAAGATTTTATTTATTTATTTGAGAGAGAGAGTGCGAGCATGCACAAGCTGGGGGCAGAGGAGGAGGGAGAGAGAATCTCAAGCAGGCTTTGCGCTTGAGTGCAGAGCCCAACACAGGGCTCGATCCCAGGACCCTGAGATCACGTCCCAAGCCAAAATCAAGAGTTGGATGCTCAACGGATTGAGCCACCCAGGTGCCCCCACCCAGGTGCCCCCCCTCAAATTTCTTTTTCTTTTTTTTTTTATGTTTCTTCCCAGTTAGGCTGTGAGTTTCTTAGAGGAATGACCTCATCTTATACCTCAGCATCCCATTGTGACAAGGAAGGGGCTAGGTAGGTAACAGGGGTGACTGCGGGGGGAGTGGCAGTGCAGATGAGCGGAAGACGCATCTGGCCTGCAGAATGACCCCCGCCCCCCAAAACGGTGTAATTTATATCTAGGAATGCTGTTCCTATTTACTATCTCTGTAGTGGGAAGGTACATGGGATTTAGAGCCCCAAAGACTTGGATTTGAATCTCATTTCACTGTTGACTGCTGAAGAGGCTTAGAACATGCCACCCCAAAATATCCCACTTGTGTGTAAGGATTATTTTGAGTTGAAGGTAATTGATAATCATCAGGTGCAGGAAGGTTCTCTGCCCTCTCTGCAAGTTGTCTAAAAGCAGGGCGTAGATTTCCCTTTGTGAGAGTGTCCACCTTCTACCAGGAAGAGGAGAGCACTCCTATTAACAGAAATGGAGAGTCAGCACTGAGACAAGCTTGCGTAAACAGACCTTACTAAAATAACCTTTGTCTTCCTTTAGTTCCTCCATACATTTCCTGGTCACTTCCCCACAACTTATTATCTCTTGAAGACCCTTTCCTTTGTCACCATGGTATATAAGCCCAGAGGCTGCCTGGTTCTTTGAGTTTCACTGTGTGAACTCCTGGGCATGTACATATTAATAAAAATTGTGTGCCTGTTCTCCTGTTAGTCTATCTTTTGTTTAATTCATAGGCCCTCACACAGTGAACCTAAGAGGATGGAGGGAAAGTTTTTTCTCCCTGATACTTTGAGATCTTGAACAAATTATTAAACTCTCAGCCTTGATTTCTGCATCTGTAAAATGGAGAGGTTAATATCTACTTGAAAGGTTTATTAGAAATAGAAGTAAAAGCACACTGCACAGAGCCTGATACATATTGGACACAGTAAATATTCGATCTTTCCCCACCTCCCTCCTAGGAGAAAGCTCATCAGTCTCAAGGAGAAGGCTGGTTCATAATCACAGGGGTATGCATTGCTAGTGCAACTGAAGCAATTGGAAGGTGAAGTAAAGGTCAAGTTTTTGACCCAGAAAATGTGTCTGTTTGTAGCAAATCAACAGAGGAGCCCATGTTCAAGAACAGTATTCACATAACCAAAAGGTGGAAGCATCTCAAGTGTCCATCGACAGGTGAATAGATAAAACAAAATGGAGGCCATGCCTACAATGGAATATTTTTCAGCCATAAAAAGGAAGGACATTCTGACACATGCTACAACATGGATGAACCTGGGGGACTTTATGCTAAGTGAAGTAAACCAGTCACAAAGGACAAATACTGTGCAATTCTACTCATATGGGGTAACTAGACAGTCAAATCCACAGTGACAGAAAGTAGAATGATTTGCCAGAGGCTAGGGGCAGGGAGAATAAAGAGTTGTTGCTTAATGAATACAGACTTTCTGTTTTGCAAGGTGAAGAAATTCTGGAGACTGGTTGCATTGCACAACAATGAATAGGCTTAACACCACTGAACTATACACTTAAAAATGGCTTGCATGGTAAATTTTATATGTATGTTATCACAATTAAAAATTAAAAAGGGAAGAGTTCAGGAACAATAAATTTTATTTTATTCCAGCAGCACATAAAACCACATCTTTTCTTTCTGAGTCCAACCTGAGAAGTCATTTCTGTGGCAGCAGAATTCCATCCGTGATGCAACAGGTGAGAAATAGCTTCATAATTTTCAGATTAGCAGACTTTCTCTGCTAATGTCTCACTAATTACCATGTAGACTTAGCATTGAACCATAATTATTATCAGTTAATTAGACCTTAAAATGTATCTTTGATAACACCTCTGGCATTTAATTATGTAACTGGTAACTTATGAATGTTATTAAGAGGATATATGACTACAGTAAAGTGTGATTAGATCTCTTTTTTGTTTCTTGATATCATATTGATTCTGATAATAGTGTTGTAGTTTTTACAGCTTATATGGAAATGGTCATATTAAATTGATAGTCTATAAAGCAAATGCACATTTTAGCAAATATTTAAAAAGCATATTAAAAAGAAAGAGTTTGTGGGAAAAGGAAAAGTGGATATTTTTCTTGATGTCGTTCATCAAGTTCACAGTAAATACACAGCCTGTTTTCAAGGCCACTTTTTGCCTACAAACAAATAATATGCAAGAATTTATGTAATAAAAACTTAGTTCTTACTGTTGGAAAACAGAAAAAAAACAAACTACCAAACTGTTGCCAATATTGTGAGAGTAACAAACATGTTTCCCCAATAGTTGTAGGCACATCAACTCACTTTTCAAATGTCCTATTGCCATTTAGGAAAATATGCAATGAATCTTTTTGTAAAATGAAGAATCCTTTTTTAAAATAATGTGGTTCATTTCCTCTCTTTATGGGAAAATTAAAGTCAGTTTGTCTAGTTAGATTGGCCGATAGATGCTAAGCCCCTTGAGGGCAATGTTCTGTCCCTTTTACATCTTAATATCATTTACAGTTCTTAATAAGGTGGTTCATACAGAGTAGTCTTTTTTTTTTCCAGCTTTATTGAGGTATAATTGACAAAATCATTAGATATTTGAAGTGCACATTATGGGGCGCCTGGGTGGCTTAGTTGTTAAGTGTCTGCCTTCAGCTCAGGTCATGATCCCAGGGTCCTAGGATCGAGCCCCACATCGGGCTCCCTGCTCAGCAGGGAAGCCTGCTTCTCCCTCTCCCACTCTGCCTGCTTGTGTTCCCTGTCTCGCTGTGTCTCTCTCTCTCTGTCAAATAAATAAAAATAAAAATAAATCTTTAAAGTGCACATCATGATGACTTGAGATATATATACCTTGTGAAGGGAGTCCTCTCATCTAATTAATTAACACATCCATTACCTCACATATTTATCTTTTTTTTGTTTGTGTGTGAGAACATTCAAATTTTACTCTCTTAGCAAATTTCAATTACACAATACAATGTTATGAACTATCATCATCACGCTATCCATTAGATCTTCAGAGATGTTACTCATCTTATAGCTGAAAGTTTGTGCCTTTTCACCAACCTCTTCCTATTTCCCTACCCCCAGCCCTTGGCAACCACTTTTCTAGTCTCTGTTTCTGTAAGTTTGACTTTACATATGAGTTTGATTCAATGTATAAATGATACTATGCAGTATTTGTCTTTGTCTTATTTCACTTAGCATAATATTCTCAAGGTCCATTCATGTTGTCACAAATAGCAGGATATCCTTTCTCATGGCTGAATAATATCCCATTGTATATATATATCTTGCATCTACTTTTTCCATTCATCTGTTGACAGACACTTCGGTCGTTTCCATATCTTGACTATTGTGAATAATGCTGCAATGAACATGACAGTGAAGATATCTCAATATTCTGTTTTCATTTCCTTTGGATATATACCCAGAAGTGGGATTGCTGGATTGTATGGTATGAATATTCATTGCCTGTTGAGTAAGAGAGCTTGAGGAAATTAAAAAAACTCTGCTTTATGTGCTTTCTCTCCAAAATGAGGATGATGAAACATGTCTTGGAAAGCAAGTAAAGATTCTGATGTGGAAAGAACACTCAGTGCCTGGTGAACTGACAGATACGTAGTCACAGAGGAGATTATGGGATATATAATAAATCGAAGACAAATAGATGGATTGATTTATATAGTTTTAACTCCGTGTCCTGATTTGTGATAAAAATGTAGTAAAGTAGCTGGAATTTTCGGTAGTACTTGAAATGTAACATAGAGTAAAAGTTATTATCAGAGGTAAATTTTATCTGAGTGACCAATTTGTATGGACAGACAGACATCTAATTGCCAAATATTTGCTCTTCTTATCACTCTGTGATATGCCCTCCACTTCTTTGAAGCCCCGGGACTTTAGCCCCTTCCTTAGCTCAGGAAGGCATATATACCTCCTTTGATCTTTCTGTCTTTGAACCTCTCATGTATGTGGGGTGCCCATACATACAAAATTAAATTTGTTTTTCCTCTGTTAGTCTGTCTCATGTTAATTTGATTATTAAACCAGCCAAACAATCATGAAGGGTAGAGGAAAAATTTTTCCTTCCCAACATCTCCAAACCAAACATTCATGTGCGTAATCTAGATAGGAAATGCATAGTTACAATATAGAGACCCCCTGAGCATACTAATGTGTAACAGAATGACTTTACCTTTTAATAGCAAGTAATCCATTTCTGAGAAACCATCTCAGGCAATTGGTACAATTGAACTTTGTCTTTAACCTTTTACTATGATTTATGTGATTAGGCCACTGGAGGAAGTGGTTTTCAACAGCATGATTAAAGCACTTTGAAGAAATAATTTCTATCTTCAAGCATCTTGTGTACATTTTTGTTTTCAAGTGTTTGTCCTTTCTCATTAAGAAGGAGAGGCAGGAAATGGAGAAATATTGACTTTCAAGCATTGTTTGGATGGAACAGAAAGATCACAGAATAGCAGAGTCAAAGCCAGGATACTGGTCTTTAGCAGACCTCTGCATGCTGTTTTCTTGCCTGATGCGTCCTGGAACTTGGGGTATAACTAATTCAGCCTTCTGCAGATTTGAGAATTTCACCCATCTACCAGGGAGGATGATGATAATGATGATGATTCTTGTTGTTGTTGTTCTTCTTCTTTTAAATTTAGGAGACCCACCAACTTTTAAGTTTACTAAGCAAGGACATATTAAAATACAAACAAACATAATTACCATCTACTAAGAACAAATTTCATAAAAGAGACATTTTAATACCAAAAAAAAAAGAAGGAGATAATTTTATAATAATGGACTATTTTATCCAAGAAAATACAGTTGTTGTATTAGTCTCATTTGCCAGGAGGTGAAATTGTGTCATGGACTAGGTTTAGAGTTCCCTGTTCAGATGACTTGCTCAAATCCAGTTCAGACTAATTTTAGGCCAAAAATATTAGACTCCGTTTCCGTATGTGCCACTGGGCCTGAAATTATGTCCAGAGGTCCTCAAATAGTGTTCAAAATCAATACAATTTATAGGCAATATGGACTGTTCCACATTTGGGGGAGGAAGGAGGAGTGTTATAAGACTGTAGCTGAAAGTGGTATGAGATTTGCAAACCTCAGAGTCATCATTCTGAACTCTTCCTGTCCTTTGCTATTTTCTTTTGAGAAATAGAATCTTGTGCCACTGCCCCAAAGTACTTTAGATCTCAAAAAAAGAAAAAAAGGATATGTTCTTTATGGAGAGAGTAGGTTGTGGGTGACCTATCTGAGTTCTCCGGCTCACTGAACAGTGATTAACATTTAAAATGAATGCAAACTGGACTCCTAATTAAAGTCCAATAATGTAAGACTTTGAACCTATTCACTGCCTTTGGAAATAATCACAGATGCTGGCCCCTTATCATGAAAAAGTCATTACGGTAAATGACCAACTCCCCCACCTTCTCCTTTCCATCAAGTGCAAAAGTGATTCTCCATTGCAGGCATTTGCAAATGGTGCATGTTGCAGAGTCAAATGTCTCCTGGTAGCTGTAATTGTTATGCAAATTATCTTGGTATTAGGAAGAATAAAATGTATAGAGCTCCTGTCATATGTGAATTTGCAAGCATGTACCAAATTCGAGGAGGGTGGACACTCATGTTGATCTGAGGGGTTGTCAAGAACTCTTGATGGCAATTTGGACATGGCAGTGATGAAGGATGAGGGATCTTCCTCCCATTCTTTATTCTTCCTCCCTTGCTTTGCTGACTTTTGTGGGAGGGTGGATATGAGACACAGAGAAGGAATTGAAAAAATGTGATGAGATCCAAAATAGGTCAGAGGACAGAAATATTCGGGACCCAAATGTTAGTTGCAGATTGAAGAACTAAACTCAATTTGTTTGTCACAGATAGTGAATCCAGGTAAGAATCAAACTCAGCCACAGAAGAGAAAAAAGGGAAAAGTGAAAACCAACATTTATTGTACACTTGCTAGGTGCCAGAGATTCCACTGGGCATGTGAGCCATTTTTTCATTTGACCTGGAAGGTAGCCTGATGAACTAGATCGTATTATTTTACAGGTGAGGAATCTGGGGTTCAGAAAGTTGGTGTACATGACGAGTAAGGTTCTAATGACTCAAAGCTAAACCTCAACTCTAAATCGATCTGATGTGAAAATTCGTGGCCTTCCCTGTGTCCAAAACTGCCTCTCAGAATTACTCAGAAATGCACCTTCAGCAGTGAACTTCCAGGAAATGTGATTTTAGAGCTGTCTCATTTTTGCACACTCTTATTCACCTGGACTTCAACACCACAGAGACAGTGTGGCTGTTTGTGGCTGTTTGTGGCAGAAGCAGTTGTGGGTATGACCAGTGTGTGTGGTCCTGGGACAGCATTGGTGGAATGCCTAACTACAAAAGGGGGCCCTGGGGAGGTCTTCGGTGTGCTTCATCAAGCCTTCTTACCAGACTGTGTGGTGGATGTGGGGTGGGTAATTTAATGATTACTTGCTCTAAGCAAATATTGATATGTAGTCAGCAAATGAAATCACTTTCACCTTTAGGAAATCATTTATTTGATGGAGATGTTTGGAGAATGTGTTGTTTCTTTGAAGATTGATGAACAGAAGAAGTGATGATGAGCTGTGAGAGAATACATTTTTCCCTCTATTCTTGTCTTTTTCTTTGGCATGGCAGGCTTTCCCAAATATTTGTGAGGCTCAGGGCCGAGTATAAGTAGGGGCCTAGATACCATATGTCTAAATATCTAAAGTTTTAAGTCTAGCTAGCAAACTATTAAATATGTTCTATCATCCTATTTTACAAATATGTCTTTATAATGACATGGAAGACCGGGTTTGCATTTAGACTTCTTGGACTCCGTGGAGCTCCACTGTAGAATGCGTGAGTACAAGGATGGCAGGCCTAGTTCTTGGAGAGCAGTCCCCCCTCTTCCCTCCTTCACATACTCCTGCACTTCAAGAGCCTTCAGAGGCACACATGAGTACATCCCAGGCTATCTGTGCAAGCTCTTCCATGAACTCCATGAATAATTACCCTCTCTGTATTCACCTCTTAGGCCTAGGGCTGTGCATCCTGGTGGTGCAGTAAGAAGGAAGGTATTGGTTTTTGGCGGGCAGGTCTTCTTGGCCATGTAGACTTCTGACCTCATGGGAAGGGGTGTGGCTGGAGAAGGACCACAGAGTGGTGTCTTTTAAACCTGGGACCCAGGGCAGGCCCCTCTTGCTGGGTCTAAGAGTGGCCTTATTGTTCATGGTATGTCATAGAGAGGGGCAGCCTGCAAATGGGAGACAGGAGTTGCAATTTGTTACAGGGAAGATATTCTTCAACATTAAAATAGATTTTCATGTATTTTTACTGTACCAGTTCTTCAGTGTTGAAATCATTTCCATTAAGCAGGTTTTTTTTTTTTTAAACAAAACTAACTAGATAGTATTACACTAATATGACTGTAGAGTTCTTTGCGCTCCCAAGAAGTGGAAAGGTCACCAACTAGCTTTTCCAGACCTTATAACTTGCTTGTAGAAGAGTCTGTCAGGGAGAAAAAATTGTTGATGTGTGTACGCAACAACTCTAATCTTGAAGTTATTGAAAGAAAATGAGCCCAGAATCCATAAAGGCCATTTTCAGAGAGTCACTTTTCTGAATCCAGTTGCATTCTAATTAATATCACGGAGCGTCAGCAAACTAAGTAAGGAGCAATTATTAGCTATCAGATTCTGGGTTTGGGAGAGAAATGATGGTATATTGTGCATAATTTTTGCATCATTAAAAATTAAATCCCATAAACGTAATGACTCAAACATCAGGCCCTGACAGTATCTGCAGATGATAAACTATGGTACGTAAAAAAACAATTTACTAGGTAATGGTGCAATATTTTCTGTATTTAGACAGAAATACTCCCCTCCCCACCAAAAAAGAGGCAAATGATATTTTAAATCAAATTATTTCTGAGCAGAAGTTAGCAAAAGAGTAAGGATAGTTACCTAATGGTATTTTCTTTTACATACAAGTCCATGGATGTATAGGATAGGCTGTTGTATAGAATACATTCATAGTTATTCTCTTTTATAGAAGGTAATTTAATGAAAAGAACATAGATTTCATTGTCAGATAGACCCATGCTTGAATCTCGGGTTCACAACCTTACTAACTGTGAACCTGAGTACGTTTCTTAGTCTCAGACATCTTCAGTTTCAACACCTGCCAAAATGAGACACTCACCTTACCTTATGAGGTTTTTGTACCAATTAAATGAGATAACATAGTTATAGCACTTCATGCTGGGTCCAGTACACAGTAGACATTAAATAAATGTTAATTAATTTCTTCCTTCTTTTTTCTATGTTGCTGAGCTCCTTCTCTGAGGAGAGGACCTTAAAATAAGAATCTGTTGCTACAGCAGAAAGTCAAGCTCACAGGATGAATCACAACCAGGAAAAAACTGCATATTGAAATCTCCCAGGAGCTCCTGAAGACCCACCTATTGGAAATCTGAGCTTGAAGCCAGCGACTGATGCATGCACGGTCAACCTCTATGAAGGCCGCTAAGATTTCTGGAAGGTGGAAGAATGATGGGCATTTGTTTCTCTTGGTTTGCTTTTCCCACAGGACTTTCATAGTTCCCTCAGTGATGATTTGAAGGCTTTAAGGAAATAAAAGTAGCTTATGTCTGAGAGCACCTAGAGTGTTAGGGCATGTGCTAATGAGAACAAGACCATGGACTTGATCTTGAGTCAGTCCCAGAGCCATAGCCTGCCATTCTAATCTCGGGTTGGTCATCTCACAAATGTGCACTCTGGGTCCAAGCTGGGACTAGAAGAGAGACTGTGGGTAGTGACTGTTAACTGGTGATAAGATGACATCCATTCTTGGAGTCCCCATGTGTGACTTCTGTGACCCAAGGAACTGATGTGTCCTCTACATTCCTCAGGGTTTCTTACTGTAAACCGGATTAACCATCTTTGTCTTACTCAAATTCTTCCTGGAAATTCTTTACTCAAAGCAAACTACCTGCACAGTGCAGTGTCATGAATAATTTTGCACCTGGTCCCACGCCTGTTGTATGGTAGTGTGGGGGGATGTCTTGGTGTAATGGAAATTACAGAAACACCTGTGTTCCCATTCCCATTCTGTCACTTATTAGCTATGAGGACTTTGGTTACTTAACTTCTCTGGAACTCAATTTCCTCATCTGCAAAGTAGGGATGATAACACCAATTTTATAGTTATTTTGCAGATTAAATGAAATAATACATAAATATTATTTCCTTTCTCATTCCTTTTAGCTCCAAGCCAAAGGTCAAATAATATAATGGAGTGTGGTGTGGTTTAGTCACGAGGTAATTAATGAGGTATTGTAACGGGCATACAGAATTTCTCTGTAGCTTCCCAGAAGCTTTGTATATTTGAGGGATTTTCTACATTGTTTGTGGTCTGTTGAAAGTTCCTCTTTTCTTTTCAAGCAATCTATATACATCCATTCCTTATTTATTTTATTTAAAGATTTTATTTATTTGAGAGAGAGAGAGAGCACAGAGGGAGAGGGAGACAGGGAAGCATGCAGGGCTCCCAACACGGGGCTTGATCCCAGGATCCTGGGATCATGACCTGAGCTGAAGGCAGATGCTTAACCGACTGAGCCACCCAGGCACCCCTCTGTGTTTTTTTAAAAAATCTTTATTCTTTTGATTCATTAAGGGAAATGTGTTCAGTCCATCACCTTGAAACTGGAAGTCCCAGGCTTATAAATGTGTTTAACATCTTAGTTTTCTTCCTTTCACTCAGGTTGACTCAGTTAAGAAGCCTGGGCATAGTGGCAGTGGTACAGGCAGTGTGGTGCTGAGGAGTCATGGATATATTCACGCTTTTATGTAGGTATTATGAGGTGGAAAGAAATATGGAAAAATTATATATCAAAGTGGAATGAAGAGAGATTAGAAATAATAAAACAGTTCCCTCCAGATATTCAAGATTTGAAAGAAGCCTTAGCGACTGCCAAAGAAGTGACAAGGTAAAAGTGAAGAGAAAACATATTGGCTTGACCTTCAGGGAATCTAAACTTCTCAGTTCTGCCATTCCTGCTTTGTGAATTTGCCAACTTGTATCAGCCCTCTCTGCCTTGGTTCCATTTTCTTTTCTTTCTTTACTTTTTTTTTTTTTTAAGATTTATTTATTTATTTTAGAGAGAGAGAGAGAGCGAGCAGGAATGGCAGGGGCAGAGGGAGAGAGAATCTCAAGCAGACTCTGCGATGAGCATGGAGCAGACTAGGGGCGTGATCTCACAACCCTGAGATTATGACCTGAGCTGAAACCAAGATTTGGATGCCTAACCAACTGTGCCACCCAGGCACCCGCCTTGATTCCATTTTCTTAGAATGGTGGTGAAGGAAGGGCATTACACAAATGGTTTCCATTGTCTCATTTGAGCCTTGAAACAATTAAGGTCAACAACTAATTCATCAAGTGTGTGGGGAATTCATTGCTGAAGATTTAAAAATAGAGTTTTGTGGAAAAACCAGATAATAAATCCATGATATGAGGATTCTATTTTAAGATGAGGGATTGAGGGTGAAACACTAGGAACCAAAGATGCCATAACATTTTAGTAGGAATATTAATACAGAAATATTAAACTGTGAAACTTTAGATTCAGTGTGACTTAACTAATCGTAGGAAAAGAGATCTGTCACATTGAACAATTTGATATATGTATATTTAAAGATTTTATTTATTTATTTTAGAAAGAGAGCGACTGCTCACAGACCTGTGTGCTGTTGGGAGGTGGGGGTTGGGAAGGGCAGAGGGAGAAGAAAGAGAGAATCTCAAGCAGACTCCACGTTGAGAGTGGAGTCTAATGTGGGACTCAATCCCAGGACCCTGAGATCATGACTTGAGCTGAAATCAAGAGTCAGACACTCAATTGACTGAACCACCCAGGCGTCCCTAAAAAATAGTCTAATGGAAAGTGTGTCCATTTCAACAGTGTCTGCTTGTCTTACAACCTACAATAAGGTAGATATAAGTAAATAAGTAGATTTTTTTAAAAAATGAGTGCAACTCACTAAATATTTTGTATATCTACACACAAGCACATGGCTACAGAAGCTATAATTGGATATCAACAACCTAATATGGCTTGTCCATGCAGAGATTGTGCCTAAGTGTCTTATCAAACAATAGGTTATACAAAAAAAAATTGAGTGTTTTTTGAGTGAAAGAAGATTAGACATAAGGACACACTACCTTAGATCTTTAAATATCTCATATCCCTTTGCGTCTTTGAAGTTTTGTTTTTGTATTATAATATTAATGGAGAGAGTAGAACAGAGTGGGGACTGTGACCAGAGTTTATTCTTCCTTGCTCCGAGTGAGAAAATAGCAGCTTTCAAAAGGTAAAAGCCAAGGCATTTGGAAAGGGTAGAACATAAAACATTGATGATTAGGATAAATGGAGATTTCATTAGTTTTTTTCACTCAGTGGATATTTATCAAGAGCCTATTATGAACCTTAGTCTAAAAGCTTCACAAAAGAAAGGCGATGGGCAAAGAGGAATTTCATATTTACAAAAGACATGTATGACCTGATGTGCAGTTATTTTATCAATCTATGAAATTTCTAGGGAGCAATGGGGTAAGTGTGGGGACTGAGGGTGAAGCGAGGCTGTGTGGCAGGGAAGGATAAGGGAAAGAAGGACAGCTCCAGAAACCATATGCGGAGAGAACAAGAGGTGCTGGAGTGTCTTAAAGAAAAATGTCACGAGCATTGGCAAAATAACTGGAAGACAGGCTGACAGAAGACAGTGGGAAAGAATATGGTTAACATAAAAACGTATTGACAGGGGGCGCCCGGGTGGCTCAGTCAGTTAAGCGTCTGCCTTCCGCTCAGGTCATGATCCTGGGGTCCTGCCCCGTGGTGGGGCTCCCTGCTCAGTGGAGTCGGCTTCTCCCTCTCCCTCTGCCTGCCGCTCTGCCTACTTGTGCTCTCTATCTCTCTGTTAAATAAATAAAAAAACCTTAAAAAAAAAAAGGGATGAGATCTAGGTTAAAAGAAAACAAACAAACCATATTGACAGGATCGAAGGAGTTATTGTGATGATTGCACCTGGAAGTAAGGCATCGTGGAGGAGCTAACAGGAGTGATTTTAGAAGTACAATTGCACAATAGAAGTTGTCAAGAAGGATAAAGAACGAATTTATTCTCAGTAAAGAAAGGGCATAACTTTTATCTGTTGTAAATGGGAGACCTTGAAACTATAGAAGGTGAAGGGGAAGGGAATCGGCTTTTTTGCCCCTTATTATGTATGTCACTTGACATGAATTATCTCATGAATCCTAACAACTCTAGGATATTATACCCATTTTGAATAACGAGTATGTAAAACTCAGGGAGAGTTTAAGTCATTTGCCAAGGTCACACAGCTCCTAAGTGGTCTCTCTGATTTGAAAAGAAGCAAGGCGTGCCCAGGAGGGTGCTGCCAAGGAGACAGAAAGCACACCCATTAATTTTCAGAATTCAATATTTAAAATTGTATAAAAGGTATTAAAGAATTGAAAATACAAAAAGTGAACATTAAGGTATTACAGAAATAACAGCTGCAGGAAACAGTGACCAGCCACCAGGCTGGGGGAACAAAGCAAAGGGGATGGAATTATCAAACCTAGAGGTTTGGAGGAAGTCCCGCCCCCGGTGCTGGAACCTGATCTTTGGGGAGGTGTCCTGCCGCCTGGGGCTGGTGTGTCTGACAGTGTCAGATGAGGCTGTTTCCGCCTGTGTTGGAGAAACTGCACTCTGGGGTGGGCTGCTGCTACTGGAAGCGGCGGGGTGAAGCGGCACTGCTGGGGTGTCGCTCACAAGAACTGGCCGCAGGCGGGATGACAAGTCTTTTCCTCCTCCTGAGCTCCGGTCTCCCTTCGCGCCCCCTGCTGGCGGAGCCGCCCGGCCGTGGCGAAGGAGAAACGAGGCTCAGAGCTCCAGCCCCAAAGTCACAAGGCCCAGGGTACAAAGATGGGTCTGAAGCAGGAGACAGAGCTCTTTGACTGGAACAAAGAAGAGGAGTTCAGGAACACAGTTTCAATATTTCACCCCCTGTAACAATTCCGAAGAGTTTTATGACCGATTTTAATATTGGTTTTGTTGAAAGGGGCGTGAATTGCCACGTTTCGCTAATTTCTGCAAATTAATGTAAAATCTAAACTACAGAGTAGGTTTGGAAGAACTATAGCTTTAGAATTTTCAGTATATACAGAACTGCTTTAATTGGGTCTTAAACAATAAAAATGCATATTAATTGCCCTGTGCAGTGAGGTAGGAAAAGACAATTAATTGTTTAGCTATTAAAGATTCTCTTTTATTAGGACAGAAGGACAATTAGCTTTAAAAGCATTGCTCAGAACATGTGCTTTCTTTTTTCCCCCAATGTTTCTATTTTCCAAAAGAGAAAAGAACAAACCGAACCCTTTTCCTTGAGAACTACGCTTGTGAAAAAGCAAATGCTCAACAGGAATTAGGAAAGAGAAAACATCCCCCGAAGCCCCATGGGGATGACAATTCTTGGTTAACTGTAAAAAATGGGGAACGTAATTGAGACAGATGACCAAATTTAGGAAAAATAAACCTCACCATTAAAATCTAATTAAATATTTGCATTTCAGCATTAAGTTTCTTCTCAAAAGTTTTGTGAGCAGCAGGGTGACAGTGAAGATTATTGACTATAATTTGCTGAAGTTTTTTAAACTAAATTAGTTTTGTGCAATGTATGGAAGGTTTACTCAGCTGCGCTTATCCAGTGGCTGCTTTATTATTCTTTTAAAGTGAATCATTTATAACTGTTTTCAGAGATCTTTTATCAGCCACTTATCTCCTTCAACTGGACTTGTGATGCCAAGGGATAAAATGAATTGCTGGCTAATATTGTGAGAATTAATCAGACCACAACAGCGGGAGAGTAATGACTTACTTACACTTAGATATTTGCATTTGGCAGTAAAATCACAACAAAAATATAAGGATGTTTAGTCTTTGGTTTCAACTTGAACACTGGAACATGTCGACAATACAAAAAAACTAAATATGAGAACCGTGTGTTTTAATTTTAGGTGATTAACTCATCTGCGGCATTTATTCTGGGAAGCAAGCTCTTATTTGATGCAAGTACCTTTCATTCATTCTGCATTCATTTTGCAGTACCTTTGAATCAAACTGGTCTAGTTTCCTTGGATTTTTTTTTTCCTCTTAGAGGCCTTTGGACTGATGAAGTGAGTCTTGTCCCCCATCTCGCATCCTCCAAAGTCAGCTGGTGTTGTTCAGTTCTCTTTGTTTCCTCTCTGTCTTTCCCACTTCAACTGGCAGCCCCTAGGTTCACAATAACTTAGAAGAAAGCAGTGACCAAACCAAGACCAAGCGGCGGAAATATTCCTGTTGCTGCTTTGTTGAAGTGATTTCATACACTGCTTGCTCTGTGAGATCTTCAAATAAGAGGATTAGGTTCTTGCTTGTTGTATAAGCAGTGAAGGTGTACAAATGAGAAGTTTCCTGATTTGAGTCCCTTGAATCAAATGCTTCGGAGAGCATTTCCTATGATCAGAAGCCACTGTCTTCCATTTCGGTGCTTGGAGTCAGTGTGTTAATGGCATCCATTACTGGTTAGTTGTGGTAATTCATTGAAATGCTGGTGTCCTCCTCAGGAACTATATGGTTTTTGCCCTTTGCTGGGTACATATGCTATATATATGTGTGTGTGTGTCCCTGTGAGTGTTCCTGTTCATACAAACTGACATGCATATTTTTTACCTTTTCAGAGGGGGCTGGCATGCTGTAAAGCACATGGACGCACAGAGACCTAAGTTTAAATCCCATTTCCACTCTGTAAAGACTATTTCCTGGTCTTCATACTTCAACCTCTTGGAACTTTATTTTCTCATGACTAAAATGAGGAAAATAATATCTACCTTGCAGAGCTCTTGTGAGGATGAGAGTTTGTAAATGCAAATAGTGGACACTTGCTCAACAGATGACATTGCTGAGCCTTTCTATAGTTAGGAGAGAATCAAGCATCTTTGGATTCCCTGTGAATAACTGTGGGCAGGGGAGGGGGTGAAGAAGGAAATATTTGTGATGGTGTAATTTTAAGAGGACATTGTTCTTCTTCTTCTTATTATTATTATTACTACTGTTGTTGAAAATAGCTTATTTTTAAAAATAAAAATCAATCATCCTTAATATAAAAAATTCCAACACTACAAAAAACATGAAGAAATCAACTCAAATAATACTATCCAGAAATGGCTGACTAACATCTTGATAAACATCATTCTGGGAATCTCTCTTTAGGATAAATCATAAGATGCCAACATGTTTGGTGACCTATTTTATTCTACTCAACTATATGTTCACAGATATCTTTCCCCATCAATAAACTTAAATCTACATAGTATTTCCTTTTACCTTTCATTGTGATGGAAAATTTCAAATATATACAAAGCATTCAGAATATTGTATAACTCCCATGTAGTATTATCTTAATTTTGTCTCATCTATACCTCTCTCCAACCCCCTTCCTCCCCCATCATGGATCATTTGTAAACAAATCCCAACATTGTATCTGTATTTGTTTTCTAGAGTCACCATAACAAATGACCACAAACTGAGTGGCTTAAAATAACAGAAATTTATTTTCTCACATTCAGGAGACCAGAAGTCTGAAATCAAGGTGTTGACAGCACTAATTTCTTCTGGAGGCTTTGAGGGAGAATGTGTTCCATGCCTCTCTCCTTACTTCCTGTGGTAGCTGGTAATGCTTGGCATTCTTTATTTTATAGCTACAATAACCCCAATCTCTGTCTCTATTACCACATGGCTTTCTTCCCTGTGTGTGTCTCTTAGTATCTTCTTTTCTTATAAGGACACAAGTCATTGGACTTAGAGCCCACCCCAAAACTCAGGATGACTTCATCTTGAGACCCTTAACTACATCTGCAAATATCCTATTTCCAAATAAGGTTACATTCTGAGGTTTGAGGTAGATAAGAATTTTTGGAGGGTACTGTTCCATCTACCATAGTATCCCTTTGTTAACTATCTCAGAACTAATGTTCTATTGTCTGAATATTCCAATTTTTAAATTTGTTCTGTACTACTGACAGAATAGTTTTTCATGAAGCATACATCTTTTCACTCCTGTGGGAGATGGCTGGGTCAAAAGGATTCACATTTTCCATTTTTATATACGAGTTACCAAATTATCTCCTGGGAGAAGTATACTGATTTACAAACCCAAGATGGTGCCTGAGTATGCACTCACTAACCCTGAATTTTGACCATTTCTTCAATCTTTGCCAATATGGTAGGTGGAAAATATTTTTTATTTGCCTTTAAAAATTTTTTTTTTAAGTGAGTTGGGGTGATTTTTTTTAAAAGAAAGAATATGCAACAGTGGTGGAAATAAGAGGGAAGAACAGCTAGGAATGCTTGAATGCTGGGGCTCAAAAGTGATTCAGAGCAAATCATTTTCATGAGCACCACTTGTATTGAGAAGTTCAGGGGAAAAGCTCTAAAGAAATGCTATTAATCTTCTATATGTAGGGTATATACATTACACTGTGGGATGCTTATAGTAGAAAATGAATGCCCTGCAGATCAAGGAAATAACCTCTTTAAGTTTCTGTGGACAATTGTAACAAAATGTTCAATCTAGAGGAATTATTGCCCATTGGAGGTCACTTCTTTAACCAAGGGGCAATACTTTTTCCAATTACATATTTCACAGCCAGGTTGTATATTAGGCTTTTGTTCATTTTGAAAAAAAAAAAGAAGAAGAAAAAGACCATTCTAGTTGGTCTCCTGTCCCATTTACCATCAGTCAGACCTATCAGGTTAGCTAACAGAGTTATAGGGCATGGCCAGTTTTCCGGCTAACGGTCAAAGGGCCTTGGGGACAAGAATCATCAGAAAGAATAGTTTAAGATTTTTAACAAAGTCATTCTTTGTCCCATATTTTACCTTCCTTCCCATTAATAACTGGAATTTTAAAAATAACATTTTTGTTTTTTAATCACCAAAGTAATTAATGGTGTGCTCATTTATAATATCTAAAGATAAGGCACTGCATATAGTAGAAAGTGAAAGCCCCTGATATCACCCCTAAAACAGAATAATTTCAAATACATTTTCTAGGTTTTTCTATGTGTATACAAAGGTTATTTTTACTATTTTTTTTCTTCAAAATTGGGCTCCTATTGCCCTGTGATTTGCTTTTTTCACTTATTCATACATCTGGCACATTTTTATCATGGAAATATACATAGATCAATTTCATTCTAACAGCTGCAGTATACACCACTGGAGGGATGTATCATAATTTATTTAGCCATTTCCCTATTGATTTGGGTTGTTGCTGATTTTTCACTCCTGCAAACAGTATTTCACACTGTTCATCTAGAACTGCACATTTGTGTGGGTATTCTTATAGGATAAACTCTTGGAAGAACAATTGCTGGATCAAAGGGTAATGCACACATTACATGTTTATAGATACTGTCAGTTTGCCCCTCACCCTCCCCCAAGAACCTTTTTTCAGGTTTTACTCCCACTAGTAATGTATATATCTTATATCTTCACTTCTGTTTGCTTGGTTGTTTTGTAAATCAGAAAATTTCTTTGATTACATGAGACCAAAAGGTCACCAAAGACTTCAACTTTCCATTTCTGGGAGACACATTACATCTGTGTCATTCTTTTTTGCTCCAGAGTCAAAATGGTCTAGGAGATGCCTTTCAACGCAGATTACCCAGGAGATCGATCTGACCTCTTGGAGGATATGGGGACATTACTGTTGCAGGCACTGACTGGTGTTAGATCTGAAGTGAATTAGCAGTAGCTTAAAAACAATTCTTAATTTTGTACTTTCATGCTCCTGGAAGCCACTTGCAGTACACTAACTTCACTTAATAAGCTGTGTAGTAATGGCGACAGCAAATATTTATTGAATGTCTGCTATGTGCCAGGCATTTTGCATATTTTATCTAATTTTGTCCTCCTGTGTCAGTATTATCCTGTCAGCTTTACAGACGGTGAATCTAAAACTCAGATGAAGAGACTTTCTCACAAAACCTCTAGGTAGAAAATCCAGGTTTTACATCCATTGCCTATCCCGAGATTCATGACCCAGGATTCTCTCTCTACAGCAGCACCTTTAGTGCAGGCTTTGATTAACTCATTCATAATACTATGGTTATCTGATGGGGACTTTGAACACATCACCAGCTTTTTGATCACCACGAACCATTGGCTCCTTCCTTCCTTCCCTCACTCATTCATCAGAGGATTTCAGAGTCAAGTGAGGGTAACAAACGTGTAACCTAAATGTTTAGAGTAGTGAGATAACTAACTTACAAGGAGGAATGTACTCAGGATGTCCCAGAAGCCCAGAGAGGAAGCATCTATTTCTGCTTCTGGTGGTCAGGGAAGACTTTGCCAATTAGATCTGCAAATCTGAATAAAGACAAACCCTTCATCTCTCACAAATATCCCTTGATGTCACTATCAAAAGCTGGGCCGGATTGCACCAGGAGTTTGACTTTTCAGGGGAAAAGAGCAGGGACTTAGTGTCTCACACAGAAAAATTTTAACTTTTTTATCTGATACTTATCTCTATAGTTGTTTGAAAATTTAAGTAATTTGAAGAGAATGAAACCACTGGTAAGTTTGCTGTGTGTCTTTCTCCCCCAACACACACACATATATGCATACACATGCATATTTCTATTATAATTGTCTTCTATAATTTGCTTCTTTCATCTCAAAATAAAGAGGTTATATACCAATATATACCTTACCTTGAACTTAATTTATTAATAAAAGATGTATTTATTTATTTTTAAGGAGAAAGAGAGAGTATACATGCGTACAGGAGTAGGGGGAGGGGCAGAAGGAAAGAATCTCAGACTCCCTGCTGAGTATGGAGCCCGAGATCATGACCTGAGCTGAATTCAAGAGCTGGATGCTTAACCTACTGAGCCACCTGGGCACCCTACCTTGGAACCTTCTAAACAGGTATATACCATCTCCGTATGTGGATTTATCAAAATTAGTTTTTCAGTCTCAATGGACACTTTGGTGGTTGCCAATTTTTTGTATAATAACCAACATTGCAATAGATCTCTTTGTGTGTACTGCTTTGGAATCTTGTTCAATTATTCCCATAGGTTAAATTTCTAGAAAAGGAGTAGCCGAATCAAACAAGGGGATACATATTGCTAGAGTGTCCTAAGAAGGATTATTTCAACTGCTGTCATTTATGAGAACTCCGGAAAAGACTTTGGAATCAGAAAGAACCAAGGGCATATCCTGAAGCAGCCACTTTCTATCTCAAGTTACTTATACCTGAATTTTAGCTTCCTCATCTCTGAAATCTATTAGCAACACTTAACCTCACTTAAATTAAGTGAGATCATCTTTGTATCCTTTAAAGAATCTAGTAGAGTGCTTGGCACAAAACAATCACTTAATTTGTCATAGCTACTGGATCTATAGAAAGCTACAGCTCTAGGAGAGCAACAAGAATAATTTTTCACCCTCCTAATAATGACGCTATTTCAGGCTTCTGGTGTGATGAACTATCTAATGCTCTTTTCTGCGAGAAGAGCTTAGAAATTGCCTTCCCACAAGGGCTAAGACCTGTCCATACATGCCTTTGTATTATATATCCCCAAACATTTCCATCCTTCCATCTTATTCATCAGATTTAATGTGTCCAGGACACCACCCTGTGTGCCTTAATGACCAGGTTTAAGAAGGCCTTTTTTTTTCTTTTCTTTCTTTTTTTTTTTTTTTTTACAATGTAAGGCCTTTAACGGTATTGGTGATCTGTAAGCTGGAGCTGTTTCATGAAGTCCTTGATCACTTGCAGTGAGATAAATTGGCCCTGCATAGTAACACATTAAAAACAGGGACATCTGCACAGCTTCCCCCTAGTGCTTTATAACTGGTCTCTTCCTTTTAAATCCACATCTGTTATATAGCTCCCAAGTAAATGGCACGCATTTTGCTTAAAGACAGGACAGACTGTAAAGACTAAATTTTATTTTTTCTGACCATTAGTGCCTGCCATCAAACAGATTGTGAAAACGCACACATTTTTGAGCTGTAAGCAGGCATTTTGTATGCATCCCCACAAGGGAAACAATTCATTCTCCTTAAAAATATGTGTAGATGTATAAATTTATTTGTTAATATACATATTTGCTTCTTTATTTGAAAATATTTTGAGTTTTGCAGTGGAGAATTCTGAATTTATACATTGTTATATGATTTTAAGACTTTTTTTTAAACTACTTTTCCCCGAAGAATGGCAGAATCTTGATAATTGTTGACGCTGGGTGATGGGTACATGTGGGATCATTTTACCACTCTCTCTGCCTTGTGCATGCTTAAAATTTTGCTTAATAAAAATTAGATTAAAAAGATTACATTTTTCTGAGCCAAAATATAGCCTGCTTCACTGTGCTCTGCCCATCGCAAAACATATAAAATTCCACTTTAGACTGAGAAAAGATCCTTAGAGCTTAGTGTAAAATCAAATGACTGAGAACAACCAGTGTTCTGTTGACCTTTGATTAGAGTCAAGTGTTTTTGTGGTATTTCAGTCTGACCGTGCTATGGAGAGTCAGGACAATTTACTTTGAATTGTAAATGTCCAACGTAAGAATTTTTTAATCCCATTCTGTGCTCTCATCTTTTGATTATTTGAGATTTCAATCTAAGTCCCATTTACCCTCTTTTTTTCCCCCTTTCTTTTAAGGGCTATTTAACTTTTCAAGTGCTACAAGCCAGGCTCAGAACATGAGAATTAGCATTAAAAAATCTGGTGTTGAATCTCAGCTCTGTGTAACCTTGAGAAAGAAACTTAATTTCTCTGAAAATCCATTTTTTTCCATATAAGAAATTGGTATAAAAATAATCCTTACGGGACCGCTGTGAAGATTAAAAAAGAGAGTCCATAAAAACACGCTTTACAAACTACAAAGCCTCTACAGCTGGAGGATATTGTGATTGTATCCTCCAAGGGCTCTAGCATCTCAGAGAATAAGGAACGTTTGTGCACCCAGAGTACAAAATATGCACAGGATAGGATAATATCCTTTCCCTTTCTGGAACAGTGCTGAGGCAAAGGGTTTGATAACCTTACTCACACCAAGTAGTGGTTTTCAAATGTTAACGTGCCCCTGGGAGGTTGTTAAGATTCAGACTCCCAGACCAATCTCTGGGATACTGATTCGGAAGGTCTGGGGTGGGGGTAAGAATGTACCTTTTTTATAAGCATCCCTGGTGATTCTGATGTAGATGGCCCAAAGATTACAATTTGGCGAACATGACTTCAAAGGTATAACAAGTGGATATTTCCAGTTTAAAAGAAGACTGTGGGAGAAGTATTTAAGCCAAAGGAGTAAGTCCCCAGGAATGAAACGCCAGACAGCACTGTAGGAGAGTTTTTTTTTAAAGGGAAGTTTTTTTTTAAAGATTTTATTTATTTATTTGAGAGAGACAGAGAGCGAGCACACGAGAGGGGGGAGGGTCAGAGGGAAAAAGCAGACTCGCCGCTGAGCGGGGAGCCAGACGCGGGACTCGATCCAGGGACTCCAGGATCATGACCTGAGCCGAAGGCAGTCGCTCAACCAACTGAGCCACCCAGGGGCCTTGTAGGGAAGTTTTGAGCGGCACCTTCCCAGGGTCATTCAAACTATGCCCCACAAGAAGGGAGGAGGCGGGGCTGAAAGTTCCATCTCTCCAATCACCGTGCTGGTTCCCCGGGCAACTTTTCCCCCCCCCCCCCCCCCCCCGCCTTCGGGGTTTTCCGACAGTCACCTCATTAACATAAACTCAGCTGAGGTTGAAAGGGGCTTGTTATGAATAACAAAAAACGCTCCCTTTCACCTATATTCCTCTTAACCTTCAGGAAATTGCTGGTTTGCAAACTGGCCTGGTAATGGGAGCTCCTGGCTTGGGGTGGGAGCGGGGAGGGAAGCAAGGAGAGAACGAGGAAAAAGGTGACCACTCCAGGTAGGTGGAGGGAGGGAGATGTTTTAAAAAGCAAGGGAATTTACGGCGCGTCTTGGGCTGCACGGGACGAGGATGTCCCCGCACCTGCTTGCCAGAGGCTTCCAAGTTTACATAGAGGCCTTAGCTGGGTTGGGCCACAGGTAGTGTCCAGATGATCTCAAAAACGCAGTGATCTCTCAGGGCTGTGTCCTTGAAAGTGGCCCAGCTGCGGGAACGGTGGGGGGAACGCACATTCCAGGGCGGGGGTGCGGAGCCCCCGACAGCCTGGGGCTCCCCGGTGGGTCAACGCGCGGTCATGGCCTCCCGCTGACCTCCTCCAACAGAAAATCTAAGGGTTTTAGTAACTGTGCCAGGAATGGGAGGAAGACCCAACATTTCTTACTCTACATTAAAACATCACAGGCTGCTTTCTGTTAAAGCCTCTGTGGATGATTTTGCTTCTCTGTGGATCTATCCTTAAAAGAATGTTGTTCCAGAGCCTTTATTCGTATTTTTTTTGAATTATTTTGAATGTGATTATTCTTGTGTCAGGAAACCATAGCTTTTACGTTAGTTAATTGACTTTAGAGGGGTTTGTTGCATTGTTAAATGTGATTTTTATTTAGACTTAGGGCTCAAATATTTCCTGTGGGGAACAAATCTTTGGTTTTATAATGTAAGTCAAGGAAAAAATAGGTTTTGATTAAAAGAAAATTGCTTTATGGTCAATTTTTTTTTTTTTACAAGAATTGGGACAATTGCATTAGATGAGGTTGCCCGGTATACCTGAATACCTACTCTCCAAATGTTATTTATTCTTTACAATATAGCTATTTTTCAGTGTTCTCTTTATCCTCTTAGGTTTACCTTCTCCATTCAGATTGTTAAGAGTTTGATTCCCTAATTATGCAATATTCAAGTCAAATAGTATGAAGAATGTAAAAGCATTTGGAAACTATAGTACTGTAAAAATGTAAGAGAATATTAATATTATGGAGACTTCCGCTTCTGTACCTTCTATGTCATACCTAGGTTCTCAAGAGGTTTGGGAATACCTTTTTTTTTTTTTTTAAGATTTATTTATTTTAGAGAGAGAGTGCATGAATGAGCGGTGGGGAGGGGTGTGCAGAGGGAGAGGGAGAGAGTCTCAAGCAGATTCCCCACTGAGTGCAGAGCCCAATGGGGGGCTCAATCCCATGACTCTGAGATCGTGACCTGAGCTGAAATCAAAAGTTGGGTGCTTAACTGATTAAGCCACCCAGATGCTCTGAGGTTTGGGAATATCTTAAGGATATTCTAATTATATACTATTCTCTGCCTAGAAAGAACCCTACCCAGAATTTCTGCCTCCTATCCTTGTAGCTTGCATTGAGTAAATTAGGATATAATGTTTCCGTTTATCTGTCTTCTATAAGTTCAGGGCTAGGGGGTGGAGCTGAAAGTGGAGAGAAAGATATATCTGGGAAATAATACCTTGCCTGACTATTTTCCTTAATGCTAATTTGAAGCAGACTACTGAGCTGTTTTATCTATATACTAGATTTTGGTGATGATCTCTTCTCAAGGTGGTTATAAGAGCAGCATAAGGATCATATCTCCTTCTCTTCATTGCTGTTTTAATCAGGTTGCTAGCCGGAGGTAGAATTCAACCTAGATGGCTTAAATGGAGGAACCCCAATGGAGTGGTTACTTTCAGGTTTAGAAGAGTTGAGGCACCCAGGTACTGGCAACAATGGGAAATTGTTGCCAATGAAAGCACCTAAAGGACAAGGGAAGAAACAGTGTTGTGTTTAGTCAAGTAACCACTAGAGCCAGGAGGAGAAGCTGCCTGGCTTTAACTGTGATAGGGGAAGGACACAGAAACGGAGACTGAAGCTGTTAAGGAGTAGGAAGAGAGAGCTCAGCTTCCCTTTCCACTGTCTCCCATTGGCTGTACCCAACTAGGACCCAGTTGGCTAGAAAGCCCAGCTGATGCGATCAGCAAGTTTCCATTTCCGGAGACACAGAACAAAAAGTAGGGAATAGACTGGGAATAGGGAAAGTTAATGAAGGATAGCAGTATAATTGTTCTTTAGATTGACCAAAAATTTTTCTCCCCATTTTCTTAAATCAGATAATATCTTTTTATAATGCAACACATTGAGTTGTTATTGATTCTTTAAGTTAAGAGTATTTTTGGCTGTAACGCATGAGTGTGGTGACTGACCTGAGAAGTACTAGTCAAATCAAACCTTTCCATATGGACAAGCTTGAGTTGGGGAATTCCAAATGACATGAAAACATTTTATATGTGAGCTTGTGTTCTTTGTCATCAGAAAAAAATTATTTGGATAACGTATTAAATGAATTAAACTTTCTGCTTTTATTAAAAAAATATTACCAAATGTGTAAACTAGTTTTGTTCTAGACTTGAGCCATATACTCTTGCTGAACCTCAGTCTCAGGGATATATTGTAGAATGATGGTGAGGGATGGGTGAATTTCAAAAAATGGTAGCTGTATTTTAAAAAAAGTCCACAGTATCAAAAGACACTAGTAAAGTGGCTAGATAAATAAAAATAAAAATGTCCTGCTTATTTGCACATTATTCTCTACCTTAAATTGTGAGCGGTTCTGCAGAAATTAAATTTGGGCTTACCATAGGAATATAAGTTTAACTGCTTAATGATTAGATTGCAATATTCCCACTTGTCCCGGTTAGACAGTTTGGCTTGAAGGAGGGGGAAATCACAAGAGTGTGTAGCATATTATACAACTAGAAGTCTGCAAAGAACTATGGTGGTGACAGTGACGGTGGTGGTGGACGTATGCAGAGATGCACTGCTGGAGCGGAGGGGATGGTGGACACCGTGTGCTGGTCGGTGTGTGAGGGCTGGTAATGATGGTGAGGGAAATGTGGATGGAGATGGATATAGGGATGGTGGTGGTGGCGTTGGCAACATTAGTGGTCCAACCGCTCATATTGGTGGTAGAGCTGGTGTTGGTTGTGGGGATTGAGGTAGTAGTGGTTGTAGGGGTAGAGATGGTGAGGTGGGAGTAGAACTGGCATTGGAAGTGAGGATGTTGGGGGGTGGGGTGGGGAAAGTGATGGTGATGATATCGATGACTCCAAAAGTGGTGGTGGGGCTTTGTGAAGTGATGTGATGCCCCATGACCTTTACAATTTTTTATGTGCCTTTGGTTGGAAACAAATAATGAAGTGCAGTAAATTTACTTGCAGAGAGATTTGTCAAACTAAGCACTCACTTTGCAGATGCTCTTCAAGCTTTTCCTTAATTACAGATATTAGCATCATGCTGTGCCAAAAAGCACCACTCCTGTCAATTTCAACATAGTACACAAGTTCTTCTAATAAATATTATTCAACCCCAATTATTGGAAACTTTTAGAGTAAACCTGGCTTCCCCTATTCGATACAGTGCACTTGAAAGTTGATTTTTATCTTGAAAGTGATGCTATTTAGTCAGGGATTATCTTTTATCTCTGTTTGTGAAACAGCTGGAAGTGTAGCTACTGAGATTTGATATTTGTCTTCCTGCACTTGACTGCCAAGCAAAATCATTTCATTTGTAATCAACAGAATGTACCTTCATGAATTAGCATAAACATATACCATTGAAAAACTGAATCTACAAGCTTGACCTTCTAGTAGATATAGTGTATGATCTTTTTTTTTTGGATAGACAGAATTTTCTTTCCCTCTCTGACTCTATATTTGAAATTAGCCCAGTACTCTCAGAGTAATATTTTCCTTTTTCATTGTTTAAAGTAAGCCTCCATCCCTCTCCCTGGCAACAGGTGACTTTTATTCTTCCAGTGATGAGACACATTTGATTCTAGAGATCAGCAAGAACTCTGCTCAACAAATTTGTGCTACTTAAACAATTAAAATATGTTTTTCTATTTGATATATAGTTAAGAATATCAGATAGAGGGGTGCCTGGGTGGCTCAGTTGGTTAATCAACTGCCTTCAGCTCACGATCCCAGGGTCCTGGGATCGAGCCCCGCATTGTGCTCCCTGCTCAGTGGAGAGCCTGCTTCTCCCTCTCCTCCCCACTTGTGCTCTTTCTCTCTCAAATAAGTAAGTAAAATCTTAAAAAAAAAAAAAAGAAAAAAGAATATCGGAGAGAACACATTTAATTACTATGGCTTATATTTCTTGGATATTTGATATGCAGCTGGCACTTTTCATGAATTATCTCATTGTATGTTCTAAAACTCTCCCATCTTATAGATAAGAAGAATGAGGCTTATGGAATCACACTAGCACAGGGCTTAGCCAGGATTTGGTCCCAGCTGCCTGATGGAAACCACACCCTTAACCATTGTGGAACACTTCTTGTCTGGTTTCTGACAATGTAGAATTTAGTTCCATCTTCCCTTTTTCCTGGAAAAAGTAGATTTATTCTTTTACAAACTTCTGGATTTATTGGAGAAGAGGAAAGACTGCCCTCCAGGAGACATGGAAACCATATGTAAATTACCAATTTTACTCTTGACTTGGAAGATATTTATATGAAGAGATTAGACTGGGAGTTAGACATCCTTGTTCTGCAATCTGATCCACATGATCATGACTAAGTCTCTTAATGTGGAGACTGAGCCTTTTGGAGGCAGAGGCTTGTTTTGCTCATCTGCCAAGGAGAGAAGAATCTGCCATATCCATCTTCGATATAACTTTCTGTAAAGACCAATCACTCTAAGTAATTCTTTACTGGACCACTGCAGTGACGTTAATCAGTCTTCCTTCCTTTGATCTCCACCTTGCAAAGCCATTCTCTACACTTTTGCCATGATACTTTTTCTAAAGTGAAACATTAACCTTGGCTCATCTGCTCAAAAACCTTTATCTATTACCTGTGGGGTAAAGTAAAAGTGCTTATCATGATACTCAAGGTCCTTCTCCATCTGGTCTCAACCTAGCCTTCCAATCATACCTTTCACTATTCCCCTAAAGTAGCCTATGTGCCAATTAAACTGGATTATTTCTTGTTCCATTATTCCATGCTTTTATGCCTTTGCTCATACCTTGAATTGCTTGTCAATTACTTCCTTAAAATATTTATTGAGTATTGCTGTGGACTGACTTGTGTTCTCCCTCTGCCCCCAAACTCGTGTTGGAGCCTTAACCCCAAATTTGACTGTCTTGGGAGATAGGGTCTTTGAAGAGGTAATTAAATCAGGTAATAAAGGTGGGGCCCTAATCTCATAGGGTTGTTGCCCTTATAAGACCCAGCAAGAAGTGAGGCCACAGCAAGATTGCCATCTATAAGCCAGAAAGAGAACCCTCACCAGAACCTGACCCTGCTGGGACCCTGATCTTGGATTTCCATCTTCCAGAATTGTGAGAAAATAATTTTCTTGTTAAGTCACCCAATTGTGGTATTTTGTTATGGCAGCCTCAGCAGGCTAAGCCAGGGACCTCCTGTTAGGGATGTGGGTCTGAAGGGAGCAAAATCCCTTCATTTTTGATTCTGTGATCTGGTGAGTTTTGCTGACTGGTGAGTTTTTCCTCATTCTGTGTCACCTGATCTTGGTTAATCTCTTGATCAGGGGAATTTCCAGTATGTCTCAGAGCAAGGCTCATTTATGACCAATATATTGAGAATTATGGGAAGTTTCCCTGAAAGAAAGATGTACAGATGTATATGCCCTCTCCTTGTGGAAGGTATCTGTTTGAGCAGATAAATACAAAATGAAAAAGACCACATTTTCTGTTAGCTAGTGGTAAGATGGATAGCTGACGTGATATCCAAATGATTGGTGTGGTCTGCTATTTCAGCAAGAATATAAGCGAGGGGAACTGTTGAAAGAGGGTAAAGAAGGGATGATACGTTATCTAATTATTTTAGAAAAAAATGGGGTAAATAAAATAACTATACTTGAAATGTCATTTTAGACAAGTCTTTTTTTATTTTAAAGAGAATTCTGTATTTTTCTGCCTCACCCTCGCTTTCTACTACCATTTTATCTGACAGAGCATCGGTCCTCCTTCTCTGGAATCATGGTGGGAAATTAATCTAAATTCTTAATTGCAGTGTGTTAGTGTTAAGATGGGCAAATTGCCTCCAATGTGGTTGTTATTAAGAATGCAGTTATAGCTTTATACAATAAAACTTCATTAGTGACATCTTCATCCTTGGGAGATTAGCTGAATTATATCTTACACCTCGGTGAATACATTTTATCCAGGTCATGGAAAATTATGAGACTGATTTGCACTTCTAGTACATTCCTGCCTCTGCTTCCAAGATTTTTACAAACAAATATGTAGTAGTAGGAGAATAGAAACATAGGAGAACCCAGGAAGGTTTGACAGAGATGGTGGCACTCATGCTAAATTTTAAATATTGATCTGGATTTCTCTAAACATGTTAACAGAGTCCCATGAGAGTCCAAGGGACAGGGTGTTCTCACTCTTTGACCTGGCAATTAGATCTTGGTGTTATGTGAAATAAAGTACATATTTAGTAATGACTTAGAATGGTATTGAGCATTTTATAATTATTTTAAATAATTACTATTTATTGCACACTACTGTGTCCTAGGAACTTTTCTATTTTTTATAGCAACTTTTCCCAGTTGTAGGTATACTTATTTTACAGTTGGGAAACTGAGGATTGGAGAAGGAGAACTTTTCTCTAAAGAGAGAGGTTGCCGAAGGTCCTAGAGCTAGTAGTTGGCAGGGATGCGGTTTAAAACCCAGCCCGATGTCTTTTCATTCTATCCCATGGCTCCCCTGCCTGGAATCCTATTGTTACTCAGTCATTTTTTTAATATGAGTGGATTTTCATGTTGCTTTACAGCAGGAATTCAAGCAGCCAAACCCTCTAATGGACTCTTTATCTTTGCAAATTAGGGCAATCTTCTTTACACAAGAGCCACTCATGGGTTTGATTAGCATGGTCCAGGCTCGAGGGTACTAATCATCTCTTGGCATAATGACAATAGAGTTTGGAGGAGTGAAAAGCAGATGACCAAACTCGGGAGCATGGGGGCTGCTCTGACTTAGACTGCCAGCACGGTTGGGGGGCCGTCTGTGTAGCTAATTCCCTGGCCTTCCCTCAGTAATAGCGTTATCTTGTGCTTTTTCCCTTTCAAAGTGCACCGAAACCATACTCGGCAATGGCAGGGCAGCTTTGTAATGATCTGGTTGGCTGCTTCTTGATATGCTTATCTATATTGGGCCCTGGATCCCAACCTACTCATCCCATTCTACCCCAGGTAGAAACTCTGTAAGGAGTCCTTGCCCAGAATTCCAGGAATTCTGTATCAGTGCAACCCGACAACTGGTCCCTCCCTTGTTTTGTGTGAAAGATTGTTTCATGGTCATAATTCCTCCCACCCTGGTATGTATTCCACTTTGCCATTTGACTTTTTTTTTTTTTTAGATTTTATTTATTTAGAAATTAGAAAGAGAGAGAGAGAGAGAGCACAAGCAGCGGGAGTGGGAGAGGAAGAAGCAGGCTTCCCGCGGAGCAGGGAGCCCGATGCGGGGCTCGATCCCAGGACCCTGGGATCATGACCTGAGCCAAAGGCAGTCACTTAATCAACTGAGCCACCCAGGTGCCCTACTATTTAGGCTTTCTTTTTAAAAATTTTTTATGATGTTAATCACCATACATTACATCATTAGTTCTTGATGTAGTGTTCCATGATTCATTGTTTGTGCATAACACCCAGTGCTCCACGCAGAACGTGCCCTCTTTAATACCCATCACCAGGCTAACCCATCCCCCCACCCCCCCTCCCCTCTAGAACCCTCAGTTTGTTTCTCAGAGTCCATCATCTCTCATGGTTCGTCTCCCCCTCCGATTTCCCTCCCTTCATTCTTCCCCTCCTGCCATCATCATCTTCTTCTTCTTTTTCTTCTTTTTTTAACATGTAGTGTATTATTTGCTTCAGAGGTACAGGTCTGTGATTCAACAGTCTTGCACAATTCACAGTGCTCACCATAGCACGTACCCTCCCCACTGTCTATCACCCAGCCACCCCATCCCTCCCACCCCCCACCACTCCAGGAACCCTCAGTTTGTTTCCTGAGATTAAGAATTCCTCATATCAGTGAGGTCATATGATACATGTCTTTCCCTGATTGACTTATTTCGTTCAGCATAACACCCTCCAGTTCCATCCACGTCGTTGCAAATGGCAAGATCTCATTCCTTTTGATGGCTGCATAATATTCCATTGTGTATCTATACCACCTCTTCTTTCTCCATTCATCTGTCAATGGACATCTTGCCATTTGACTTTGCTGCTTCTCTCATCCAGAGTTGGAGTCCGTTTCTCCATACCCTTGAATCTGGGCTGGCCTTGTTACCTGCTCTGGCCAGTAGAATGTAGTGGGAGTGATAGTGTGTGATACCAGTCTAGGTCACAAGAGTCCTGGTAGCTTCCATCTTTCATCTTCATGGACCACTGCCCTGAGACGACCATATATGGAAGCCTGCAGAAAGACGAGCCATTAGAGGAGACCAAGACCCCCCTCCCACAGCAATACCAACTTCCACATGGGTGTGAGGTCCTCCTAGACCTTCTAGTCCAGCTGGCTCTGCCGCTGAATGATGGCCCTAGGCAACAGTCATCAGATGAACTGCCCACCAGCCCACATAGTCATAAAAAACACTAAGTCATTATTCGCTAAGTTTTGGGTGGTTTGTTAAAAAGCAAAGGCTAACTGATACAATATGTTCTCTGGTTCCAGTAATTCTGGAACTAAGTTTTCGCAGATGAAAATGAATCATTTGCAGTGAGTCATCTTCAAGGATGTTTCCATTGCTAGTATGCTAGGCATTACAAAGAATAGAGTGAGGAAAAGTGTGGAAGTGAGAACACAGAAGCTGTTTGTGGGATATAAGACTATGTTAAGAAAAATCACTTTGCTGGAGCAGTCTTCAGAAATAGGATCTAGCTCTAGAAAGGTAAGTTAGAACAAGATTGAGGAAGGACTTGCAGGCCAAGGTGGTGAGTGTTCATTTTAGCTGTTCACCTATGAAAAGACTGTAATGAAGAGTGGGAATGAGAAAATGAGCGTTCATGGACATTGGTAAAAGAGCCTGGCATGGCTGATAAGATCTGAGGGAGGAGAATGGATGTCCATGGAGGCACAGAATTTTCTTGGTGTCTTGTGGGTTAGGACAGAGCTCAAACTGCACACTGGTGAACTCCGGGGTAGCTGAATTTGTGGAGGCCAAAAAGTTCCTGCCAAATCCCCTAAAGTGAATTTTGGCCAAAAAATCAGTAAGACCAGCTGTTTCATCCCATGACTATGCTAAGCACCAGATAGACACCATCTGTGTATAATGAGGTAGCACTCTGGTAAGGATTTTAAACTGCGTTATTATTCCACATGTTGTCTGGATTGGGTTGTGATTATGATTTTTCACTTTTTAGTAGAGCCATGGGAAATAAATGCTTATAAATATAATAATTCGGGGCACCTGGGTGGCTTAGTCAGTTAAGCGTCCGACTCTTGACTTCAGCTCGGGTCATGCTCTCAGGATTGTGAAATTGAGCCCCATGTCGGGCTCTGCGGTGGGCGTGGAGCCCACTTGGGATTTTCTCTCTCTCCCTCTGCCCCTCCCCCCACACCCCTGCTCACATGCCTGTGCTCTTACTCTCTCTTAAAAAAAAAAAATATATATATATATATATATATATATATATGTAATAGTTCACAAGTGAAGGCTCAAGCTACAGGGGAAAGTAAGAGTCAGTTATGAGAGAAACTGGCATTAAGTGTTAAGAGTACTGCAATGTGGACTATCTTATAAAAGGAAAGCCTTAGAGGGTGAAAGACTAGATACTGAGGCTTACTGAGAAGGAACTTTACTTATATTTTCCCAGATCCCACTTCACATTTGCTTGTGCCTTCCTTTGGAAGAAGAGTTGCTGATCTTATTGTTCAGATTTCATGTACAGATGAGGCCAGTGGACCTCTTTAGATCGAGCACATAGGATCAAAAGCACATAGGGGTGACTCTCTTCTGCTTTCTCCTATGTGGCATCTGGGCAAGAGGGCTAAGCCACCCCCTGCTGGCAGAAGCCCAAGACACCCAATATTCACTTCTTTTCTCCCACCTGTGTGTACCGGGGGCCACTGAACTCATTGTTTTTTTCCCCCCCAGATGGAAGGCTGGAGGTGGGAGATTAAACTTTGAGGATTTCTTCTAGGCCTCTGTACCCAAGCCAAGGGGTTCCTACTGAGTTTATCAAAGAGTTGTATTTTGGGGGTTGGGGCCCAAGCCCAATGAATAAGGAGTATGACATTGCATTTTCTTTATCCATGGTGCTTGAGCACACATAACCTCAACACCTAAGAGAAAGGTGGGTAAGAGTTGGATATTCTTGGTTCCTTGATTAAATGTTATCTAATGATACCCAAATCTCCTTCTTACTTCTAATAGACATTGGCAGCAATGAAGTTGGGCTTCCACAATTCCTGAATGAATCTAAGGGTAAGATTTCTTAAGGGTAAAAAATCTTAGGGAGGAAGTTTTAACCCAGGAATTGAATAATCCTACCACCACTGATCTTTTAAGAAGGTCACCTATAATGCTCCCATCCACTGGGAACAGCTTGGAGTCACTTTTGGCTGGAACAGAAAAGGACCAAACCACAAACAGTAATTTACACAAAGACTGGTGACTAATTTACTTTCCATTATGTCATTTGGGTTGCTTTCTATTCTAAGTAATAGAGAACCTAAACTCAAATGACTTAAACAATAAGCCATTTATTATCTGATAAAAAAAAGTTTAAAATTGGGCATGTCCAGAGTTGGCTAGTTCAGTGGCTCAATGACATCATCAAAGACCCAGATCTTTCTTTTTTCTACTCGGTTGCTCCCAGTGTGTTAACTTATATTGTCAAGCTTGTCTGCTAATATATGCCAGTTTTCTACAACCAATTCAAACACAGAACAGTATCCAAAGGCCATAGGAGAAAGAGTCCTTCTTCATAGACCTTTTAAAGAGTAAGGAAAACTTTTCCAGCAACCCCCTTTCAGACTTTCCGTCCTGACTCATGTCCAGGATTGTGTTGAATTCCCTCTTCTCAACCATTAACTGGTAAGAGGAGAACTGACACAATTAGCTAAGATTAATTGAGCCATTCTCTGAGCCTTGGGAGTGGCCCCCTCTCCAGAAGCACCCAGCTGCCTGAGAGCCAACCTCAACTGAGGGTCTGTAAAGCAAGGGAGAAGGGGAGGAATGACCAAGGGTTCTGCTACAAATGATGACCAGTCTCACAGTTAAATCTGGCACAACCCTAGCATAATTGTGAAGCAAGTCTGCGTTCTTTCTCTAATCTGGAGTGATTCTGCTTGGTTTCCTATGGCCACCGTAACAAATCACTACAAACCTAGCAGCTTAAAACAACATAAATTTAATATCTTATGGTTCTGGAAGTGAGAAATCCGAAATGAGTCTCACTGGCTAGCATCAAGGTGTCCACTGCACTGCATTCCTTCTGGAGGCTCTAGAGAAGAACCAATTTCCTTCTTTTCTCCAGCTTCTAGAGGCTGCACTCCTTGGCTTGTGGCCATCTTCAAAGCCAGTAACATCAGACAGCATTCTTCTCATGCTGCTCTCTCTCTGGTTCTCTTTTTTTCTGCTTCCCTCTTCTGGTAGTGACCCTTGTGATTACACTGGGCCCAATTGGATGATCCAGGATCATCTCCCATCTCAAGGTCATCTGATTGGCAAACTCAGTTTCACCTGCAACTTTAGTTGACCTTGGCCATGAAACCTAACATAGTCTCAGGTCTGAAGAGTAGGTATGTAGACATCTTGGGGGGCAGCATTATTCTGACTACCACAGATACCATTTTTACCTCTCAGATGCTAAGGGCTCCTACTGCAGTGTCTATGGGAATGAACACAAGCTTTGGATTCAAAATTCAGCTGCTCCACTTACACATAATATATACACTGAATGACTATGCATACTTTGACAAGTTACAGAACTTCTTTAAGATCGTTTCCTCATATATAAAATGAAATTCGTATTATTTATCTCTAAGGGTAGTTGTAAGAATTTAGTAAGGCCATGTATAGGGAAATGCCTAACAGGGTCTAGCTAAGAATATATCTTCAGTAAGATGACATCATCACCATTCTTTTCATCTCTGAAAGCCTATGAATATTGTAACCATTGCTTCTGTTACTAAAGATATGGATTCTAATGCCAGCCTTCCCAGCCATGTAATCATTGGTTGGCCATTAATTTTTTTTTTTTTTTGCGATTAAGTTTCTCATCTGTAAAATGGGAATAATAAAACCCTCTTCATAGAAGATGAAAAGATGAAATGACACAGCATGTGTTTATTGCCTAGAGCAGTTCCTGATGTATAGCAAGTCATCGGTTGACTTCAGTTCCCTTCCTTTCCTCAAAGCCTGTTCACATGAAAGCTCTACAACTCATTCATACCAAGGAATTAGTTCTCAAACTCTAGTGTACTGCAGAATCATTTAGAAAGTTTGTTTGAAAAACCACTTCTTGGGTCTTCCTCCAGGCTGACTGAGTCAGGCTTTTGGAATGGGGAGGGGTCTGGATAGTATGAATGAAGACACAAATAACTGACCAGACTTTAATGTAGTGTGTTTCACAGAAATACTTAAATTTTCACATTGAACAAAGCATCATGTTAAAGGTTTAACTAGGACATTTCAGGCATCATCCAGAAAGTAGATGAGGTATTTTGAGGAAGATAGTAGACCTTGACAATGTTTCTTTTTTTAAAAAAAGATTTTATTAATCTGAGAGAGAGTGAGAGAGAACACAAGTAAGGGGGAGGGGCAGAGAGAGAGGGAGAAGCAGACTCCCCACTGGGCAGGGAGCCTGATGCGAGCGAGGCTCGATCCCAGGATCCTGGGATCATGGCCTGAGCCGAAGGCAGACCCTCAACCGACTGAGCCACCCAGATGCCCCTAGATCTTGCCAATGTTTCTGAATTGGAACATATGTCAGGCCAATAAGAGCTTAGATAAGGAGAAAGAAGACCAATGATTAAATTGAGTTACTTAGAGTTCCTGTGTCCTTATCAATTTTCTTTATCAACTTTGTCCTCGTCGATGGGGAAAGTGGGAAGTTGGTGGTAAAATATCTAGCATTAGAGTACCTCGATTTCACATAGATGACCCTCGTTGATGCTTCTTTTTTATGTGATAAAAGTATTTAATATTATCTCATCATGTTCTTCACTCTGAGCAAACTATGGATGACTACTCTGATGGTGCTTTATGTGTCTTCCCATTAGGAATGTTCTCATACAAATGAAGAGAATGAAAGAATGTAGAAAGAAGCTGAATGTTTCCTTCCGTTCTTCTGCCTGCTCATCCCTTGCTGGCAGGTAGGCTCCATTTGTATTCCACACTGATTTCCACCCAAATAATAACTTCACTTTCAGTATGTAAATATACAGCGCTAAGACTTTTTTTTTTTTTTTTTGTCATCAGGACTATTAAATGCAAAGGAGCAAATTGCCACATCCCAGAGAATATCCAATAGGCATTTTCTCAGGGAATTTTTTTTTTTTAAAACTACAGTGGTTGCTAAAAAGGAGAAATTTAATCTACCCCTGCTATTGGTTATGTGTTTTATTTTGTTTTCCTGGAGGAAATGGGAGGGAAAAGTGTGATCAGGGAAAGGGACACGAAAGCCGGACTGACTGACTCACAAGTTTGTAGAATCAGAAGGGATTCTTACTATTCAGTTATGCCTGGCTGAAGACAGTGCATTTTCTTCTATGATGTATATGTCACTTTTCATTAATTCTGAGAGGCCTGTTCCTTTAGAAACCAGGGTAAACAGAGTAGTGTATTGGATTAGATCTCTACCGTGAATAAATTTATTTTCTAGCAAGTGTAAAAAATGAGCAAGGCCAAAACCCCCCAGAGCAGAAAATGTCACAGTGATTGCTAATACATTACTGCACAGAGAAAGGCCTAATAAAACCCCTATTAGGATGTCATACCTGCTTACGACTGAATTCTCCAGAAAGTTTGTTTGATATGTCTAAGCCAATTATCAAAGTCTTAGTGATAAGAAGCAGCTTGCTGGGCCTGAATGTGTCAGAATAGAATGACTAAATTGTGGGAATTCATGGGCCTCTGCTTTGAATAATTAACTTGGCTCTTTGTAGAATACATACACTTTGGAAACTAATTTTCTCTTTGCACAAAGCATTTTGCCCTTGTGCTGCCTTTGAAAAGTAAACTGTTTAGCTGTCAGGTTATTCCCTTTTTCATTATATTTGGCTTGAGCTTCCTTCCCTGCCTTTCTCCTTGCTCTTTGTCTTGGCGGCATCATTCTGACTAGACCCATGTAGCCTTCAACCGGAAATATGACACGCGGTGATGACATTTCCTCTGAATGGAAATTAAGCCTTTGCTTTGCAATAATATTATAATGCCTTGTCTGTTTTTGTGTTTTGCTATGACTAAAACGCCCACTTTATTTTTAAAGGATTTGAAGTTTTGGGTGTTCCCCCCCGCCCCGGGAGAGAAGCAGAAGTGTTGGTTACACAAATAATTCTGTAGATAAAAACCAGAACTGATCTAAATTTATTTGGAATGACAGAGTCAGTGATTTGGACCAGCCTGGGTAGCCAGTTTGTGCCAACAACCAGGCAAATCAAAGGGTCTTTTCTCCCTCATAGGATTCTCCCCCCAAAATGGACCAAGGAGATACCTTGTTTTGGCAATGGGTAGACACCTGTTTCTCAATCTTTAGGTCTTGATACGTCAATGTGTGTGTTGCTGTGTGGCTAGACAGGCCTCTTGTGTTCTCACTCTAGCGCCAGGGTATATCCCAGAGCAGGTTTCATCAGTTAGGCACTGACACCATCCCCTTGCCTGGCTCCTTTGGAACTTATCCATCTGCAGCTGAGAGAGAAGAATCACTAGAAAGCATGGAGAGAGACCATCAGGGCAATGGGTGCTTTGCTTGTTTCATGATCTAGGACTTGACATTTCTTTTCTCGGCACCTTTGTGAGGTAACTGCAGTTAATATCTTGTGGCTATACACCTGGCAAAATGGTCATGAAGATTAATAAGAATTTAAAATTCACTGGAAGAAATACAGTGTTGTATGTAGTCTTTTTTTTTTTTTTAAGATTGTTATTTATTTATTTGACAGAGAGAGACAGTGAGAGAAGGAACACAAGCAGGGGGAATGGGAAAGGGAGAAGCAGGCTCCCCGCTGAGCAGGGAGCCCGACGCAGGGCTCGGTCCCAGGACCCTGGGACCGGGACCTGAGCCCAAGGCAGACGCTTAACAACTGAGCCACCCAGGCGCCCCGTGTTGTATGTAGTTTTGAGTTATATTTATGGATGACTTATTCCTATGTAATAGAATAAGTTCTTTCCCACTCTGATTCAAAGAAACCTGCTTAAGATTACTGGCTTTCTCTCGGAAGAATTGAATTCCACGGCCTGTGTCCTGCATTCTGGTTCGTACAGAGAGCTTCTAAAACAGTCTTGGAGGAAGAATTAAACCTTCCCTTAAAATCAATTGCAAAACCAAAGGTTCTGGATGTGGCTGCTTTTCTTTCACGTTCACACAAATCATCAAGAAGGTCTATGGAAATGGCTTAGCGCAGTGGAGTTTGCAGTGAGGTAAATTGCTGAGGTAACCTCTGGGGAGACTGATTTTCAGTATTCATAACGTTTGCCTAAATGGAATGAACAGTATGCAAGTGTATGTAGAAAAAGCATGCCAGTGTCTGTTATTTTCCCTTCTAGGTTGATTCTGAAATGTCCTGTCTAGACTTTGAAGGTTTCTTGGAGTAACAGTCCCTACTCCAGCTTTCTTCCTTTGGTCTTCACTCTTTGCTGAGACAGTGGATACTTTCAAAAATCTCCCTTAGGAAAGAAGGCAAAGAACAGAAGCCTCTGGATTCTTAACCACTAATAACTGTGTTGATGGTACAGTCCTCTAGGGTGCTTCTCAAGGGGAGTAAAAATAAAAGCAAATGCTTCAAAGTAAAATTAGTCCTTCTTATTTAAAAATAAACTTGTAGGGGGAGGTTGGTGATGGTCATAATAAGCAAATAAATGATGATAAGATGTCAGAACTCCAAAAAACAAATGAGGATCATTGCTCTGAGGTCTTACTTTTTTTTTTTGCTGAGAAATGTGTTTATTCTGATGCAGTTGTACAACTAATCTAGGACAAATTACCAAATAAATTTTACATTCTTTACATTCAGGACTGGGGTTTTTCAATGACTTCAAATTTAGGATCTTCAAATTTGAAGTCTGGGAACGTATTCCTGGCTGCTTTACCATATATTTGCTTAAGCTTACAAAGCTCCCTCTCTAGGTCTTGCTGGTGCTCTCGGCCAGTATCAACGGGTCCTCCAGATGCCTGTCGCTTAGTTCTGTATTCTCTAATCTTGTCCACGAAGAGTTTCTGTACAGGATCAAGTTCCTTATTAAAAGCCACTGCGGTAACACCAATGTTCCTCCTCAAATGAACTGAGACTGCAGACTGAATGAGAGAGGAGAACCTGAAGAGCCTCTGAAGAATCATGGTGATTTTGTTATGGACAGGAAACGTCTCGGAGGCGGTCTTGAGGACTTACTTTCTAAAGAAAGCATCCTGCATCTGCACAAGTGTCTCTTTCACATATGCTAATCAGCTCCACCGATAATTTTAGCTCTTGGTGTGTTTTCTTCCTGCCATTGTTTGATGTTATTTGCTAGACTTCATATGCACATCCGGGGAGGAACACATTTGCTTATCCTCAAGTCTGGGGGGCGGGGCTATGCTGGGAATATGTAACAGTCCTTTGCGCTAGATGTTCCCTTTCATGAAGAAGAATTTGGTGAACGCTTTTGAATAATAACGGTTTTGGGTGAATGGAAGAAATCAGGGAGTACAGTGTGGATTTATATCTCCATTCATCTTAAAGCATTTAAATATTTCTGGACATAATGACCTACCAATTCTTTCCTCTCTTCCCAAAATAGATCATATTAACATGAAATATTTGAAGTGTGGCATGATAGTGGATTCCTGAAGCATTTATTCTTATGCTCTCTTTGCTCCTGGAAATAGAGAACCACTTCTCTCCAACCATGGCCTATAACAAGGCTTCTTAGGTCATGCCTAAAGCAGGTCTCAGAGGCTGATAAAGACCTTGCATTGAAAACGGACATACCTCACCCAAATTCTTTGAGAATCTTACTTTCAGGTGGCATTCAGGCACACAAATCCACATGCAGAGCCCTGCCCCTTGTGCAACATGGATCAGGTGGTTCTTCTCTCTGTCTAGGTCTTGCCTCCCTTGGAGAGCTAAGTCCACCTCCTGGGTTTCTCATCCTTTGCTTGGTTGCCCCTTTGAGACTCTCAACATCATATTTAAGTCCTCTTTCTGACCGGTTATCCTTATCGTTCTCAGCTCTTTCCATCTTTCTGACTTGGTCCCTACTTACTTTATTATTTCGTACCCTCCCCCAAGTTTTCTACCCCGCCTCTTCTTCTGCCCCCAAGCTCCCGACCTTAAATTCCACTGGCCGCATCCAGCCAGAAGGCAAGGGTGCCCGTTGATGCAGTCCATTCAGCTTAGCCTCCTATGTCACGAAGCAGGCTGCAAAAGCGTGAATAGTGAACCTGGAGAGGCCAACAGAAGATATCTAGCCTATGGGGCAAATTGCCTGGCATGCAGGAACTATTATTCTTCAGACCTTCTGTCCATTCTTGCTTTCATGTACAAAATTCTAAGGACATTTATTTTCTCTTTCTTTTCTTATTATTTATTTTTTTTTTTTTTAGTTACCACTTCTCCAAAGACCAGAGTGCTCAGGGTATATAATACATGTTGATTATTATCTTAAGACATTCAGATATCTAGACCTTGACTCTGCTCGAAAAAGGAAAGTTTTCTGCTTCCTCATCTATACTCAGTGACTTTCTTTGCTGAGGGTCAGTGTTATAGCATCTTTCTAAAGTAGCTGTCTTAGTGAAAAATCACTTTAGAGTAGGTTGCTGTGACCATATAAGACCCTCCTAGGATGTGGTAAAGTAGAATTTACTTGGAGGAAGACAGCATTCTCAGTGATCCCAAGAGAGGAGGGTTATCGCTTCTGTGATGTGTACCTCTTCTGCCTGAGAAACGCTGACTGGAATTCTTTCGATTCTTTTAGTTAAGACTTTTCACATATATCTTTACATAAATAGGCTTGTCATATTTGACTCCAAACTTCTAGAGAAGTCCCACTCTTTTTACTTCAGTTTATTTTAAAATCTAATTAAGACAACTTCTGTCTTAATGTACATTATTTTGCTTGAGTTTTAGTCTGAAAATTGTTTATGAAAGTATCATTGAGTCAGAATTTTCCAGTGTAGTGGTTTGCTTAATTAAGTTCACTAAAAGTTTATTTATTTTTGTTTGTTTTCTTGCAAGGCAAATATTAAGACAACTGGGGAATAGGGAAAGCTAAAGTCATGTTTGTTTTCACGGCACTGCATCCTAAATTAACCTAATCTCATTTCAATGACTTGGTTTTTCAACAGTTGTGTGTGCTTGGGCTGACTGGTGAGCTCGTTGTCTCCTGAACAAATTGGTCTTAGGGAAAGTTGGTCTTGGATTTTGAATTAAATTGTGATATATAAAAAGGAGAATTTCAGATTTAAGGTTAGGTGATATGCCACAAACGAGTCAAGTTAGGAAATGTGTATTCTCTGAAAAAAAGGGAAGGAAAAACAGAAAATTTTTATGTATAGTATTTGCAGTTTAACTTCCATGTGTTTAGTGTATTACCTCTCGTTTGTCCTATTAAATTGGTTTGCTTTCTTATAGTTTCTTTCTACTTTGGAGATATCATTTTTTTTTTTGTGAAATCCTAACCAAGTTATGTGTTTTTAAAAAATTCCATATTTATTGGTTAGATATTGCTCTACAAAAGATGGCCTGAGGAATGAATGCTTTTTTTTTTTTTGTTCTTGTTGTTTACTGGTTTTTTAAAAGATTTTATTTATTCGAGAGACAGAGAGAGAGCACGATCAGTGGGGAGGGGGAGAAGCAGGCTCCCTGCTGGGCAGGGAGCCTGATGCAGGGATTGATCCTAGGACCCTGGGATCATGACCTGAGCTGAAGGCAGATGCTTAACCGACTGAGCCACCCAGGAGCCCCTTTGTTTACAGTAGTTAATAATAGGTTATGGGAGGAAAAAAAAAAGCCCCCAAATTGTCACAACAAAGGAGATGGGAGGGAATGAAGAAAAAGAGATGGACTTTTTTTTCTTTTCAAATTTTATTTTATTTTTAAAATTTAAATTCAATTAATTAACATATATTATTGGTTTCTGAGGTAGAGGTCAGTGACTCATCAGTCTTATATAATACCCATTGCTCACTAATGCCCATCACCCAGTTACCCCACCCCCCACCTTCCTCCCCTCCAGCAGCTCTCTGTTTGTTTCCTGTGCTTAAGAGTCTCTTATGGTTTGTCTCCCTCTCTGATTTCATCTTGTTTTATTTTCTCCTCTCTTCCCCTATGATCTTCTGTTTTGTTTCTTAAATTCCACATATCAATGGAATCATATGATAATTGTCTTTCTCTGATTGACTTATTCGATTTGTGTAATACCCTCTAGTTCCATCCGCGTCATTGCAAATGGCAAGATTTCTTTTTTTTTTTCCTTTGATGGTCGAGTAGTATTCCAGGAACAAATGTTTTTAATGACACTCCTAAAATATTAGACTAGAACTCTGTTAGAACATAAGGATTGGGAAATTTGCTTGGAGTTTGTGATAAATGTTATCCACAGCACATATAATTCATATAACTCTATTTTGGAAGAAAAAATTTGGCTCATGGTCTAACTGAATACACGTTATGATGGATGGCATTGGTTTGGGTTGTTTTAAAATGGCAAGACTGAACACTGAGCTTGTGATGATGGGGACATTTTAAGTGATGTGGCAGGAGAATTCTCTGAGCTCTTTAGCAGAATAGTTAGGGCTTTCTTAGTCTGAGAAAACTCTGCCAAGTATCACCTTATGGACTTGGCTAATTCCTAGGAAGCTCTGCATCAAAGGTTCTACCTTTACTGTAGAATCTTCTAGCATGAGCTTTGGGTATTTAACCTTACAGATTCATCTTATTCCCCCCCCCCCCATTTTCTACATTTATTTATTAAACTTAATATTAAGAGAGGATTTGTGTGAGTGGAGAGTCTTGCCTAGGAGTATGATCATGCAAAGCTTCTGGGTTCTATTTTCTGCCAGTGCTTCATAGAAAATCAGACTTAGAGTCTAATCCTTCACAGGACAGACAAATGATGTGACATCAGAACAAAGCTAATAAGTTCACAGTGTGGATTTTGTACTCTGTTTAAATGAAATCCAGATCTTCTGCACTTATTAAAAATGAAGCTCTCTTCCCCTTTGGAATCAAATACAGTCATAGGTACTCTCTTCTTGGGCTCTAAGGAAGTATGGCAAATTATCAGCCCATTTGCTTCTTAAAGCATTTTTGAGTGCATGTTTAAAAAAACCAAATAGGATATCATCATTGCATAATTAAAAATTGGATGGCGAAGGTTTTTTAAAAATCATTTCCCACTAAAGATATGTATATATCCATGTATCCTCGATCTTTAATATTGAACATTATCTGCTTTGTGACAATTAGATGATCACAGTAGTGACCTGTAGGAAGTCAGGTTTACCTCTTAAAGACAGACTAAGGATCAAAAAACAGAAGAATATAATGAACAAATAAGAGCTTTTTTAGGTATAGTTCTATCTGATACAGTGATAAAAAAAATCACAAAATGAAACAAAAAATCGCATCCTCTTGAGGGACACTGTTTCAAACAAGTAGGAGCAGGAGGCTGAATCACCACTTCTTTCATCTTTAAATAAGTTCTCCATCTAGAAGCTTTTGTAAAGCTAGAATGCTGTTTGTTTATTTAAAGAAACTCATTATGTATGGGCTCTACATGTATCCTTTAGCAAATCTGAGATAATCTTGCTTAGAGCCTTACCGAATGTAGTTTCCTTTTTAAATCTGCAAACAGACCTGGTGGATCTGGTTTCCTATTTCTTCCTCCCAGGCATCTATTGTCAGTCCAGATTATTTTGCCACTTTCCTCTACTCCAGATGGTTGCCAAAGCACTGAATTTCAATCAGGTGGCATTGCTCAGCTATCCTGCCAGTGTTTAGGAGGGTCAGGCTCTCAGTTTTCCTTGTGCCCTATGGCCAAGGTGCTTACCTGGTATGAGTCATGTTGGTTCACTCACTGGAGCCGATGGACCAGAAATCCCCTTGTGCTCAGTGCTCAGTTATGACCCATTACCATGAACGATGACCAGGATGGCCAGTGTTTCTTCAGCTGATGGCCCATAGTTCTGTTACCTTTGTAGTTTTTTGACAAGCAGCAGGTGCTCAGCAAATCTTCGTTGTGCATATAAATGAATGACATTGAAGCCCTCACAAAGTGTGACTAATTCTTTACAGTCTTTAATAATATTGCAATTTTGCACCTATTTGTATGATTGACTGTTGTCAACTTTAGCTACACTTTGGAATCATGTGGAGACCTTTACAAAATATTCATGCATGGGCCTCACCTTGGGAGATTTTGATTTAATTGGTCTGGGGTTGGCTGCCTGTGCACTGGGAATTGTCAGAACTCCCTTTACCTTTAGGAAGGTAAAGAACTCCCGTGATAGGCTGTATACTCCATTACGTGGAGGACCACATCTTTTTCTGCTCACTGTAATATTCCAGCTCCTCATTTGGTGCCTAGCATCTAAAGGTGCTCCATAAATGATTGTTGACTGAATGAATAAAAATTTGAAAACATGGCTTCTTCTAACTCTTGAGGACAGAACAATCAAAAGGGATTAAAGGAATAGAGCTTTTTCTGAAAATGGTTCTAGTGTGTTACCTGTGATCAAACTCAGATGGCCATGGCATGGCATTAAAGGACCCCATCCCCAAAACATCCAGTGATCATCTCAGGGACCACATGTTTCCCAATCTCTGGGAGTTTTATAGCCTGCTACTCAGTGCTGGCCTAATTCAGGTTGGATGGTCTGATGGTTGAGTGGATAAAACTCTTGGAAAAAGAAATTTTGAAACTTAACAGCTCTTTCTTTAAACTTCTAATCAAAAGGAAAATGTTAAAGCTTGGAGATTTTGTATGAAAAGCTGCTTGACTGTTAATTAGGTGAACATTAGGAGAAAAAAAAAAGAAGAAAAAAGAAAGTGGTATCCTCAGTAAATGAGGAGAAAAACGCTTGCACAGTAGTAGATCAGCAGGTAATTGAAAGATGAGAAAAAATGTGCAGGGGGAAATTCAAGACTAGGGTTATGTGATTGACCAAGAAATGCAAATTGTTTTTTTTTTTTTAAAGAAAAACCTGAGTTCTTATTTTTTACAATATCTTTTGGAAATAATTAAATTTAGGTGAAATGTCGTGCATTTGGAAAAGGATACAGCTTGAGTGGGGAGATTCAGAGCTGAAATGTGGATTCTGATCCTCCAGCACTTACCTGTTTTGCTGGGTGACCTTGAAGTTCTTTCCTTCCCCTTGGTGGCTCCTGCCTATTCTCCATGACTCCTGAAATGTTAAGTCAGCACCATGCTTCAGTCTTGCAGCTGTCTCTGATGAAGAAAGGGCAACAGTGTGGAAAGCCCTGGGAGGAGAGGCCGCTATCAGGGGTCACCTGCTGCCAGGGGTTACCTGCCACACCGACATGAAAAGATTGTCAACGCAAAACAACGCTTATGCTTTCTATAGCTTATGAGACGGAGGCTGTCACTCCTCGGCCAGCCCCCCACCCCGGCTCTTCCACCTTCCTCTTCTCTGTTAAAGATGGGAGAGGAAGACTTCCCCAGGCGGCGTTTCCACAGTGTTTGACACTGCAGTAGTCTCATAAATGAAATGAAAATGAAAACCCGTCATGCAGTCATCCGTAGGATCAGCAGCGTTGAAATTGTTCAACCTACAAGCTAGAGAACATCATGTGTCTTCTTAAATGTCTCCATGGAGAGAATCTTCTTTTTTTTTTTTTTTTTTTTTTGTGGGGGCGGTGAGAGGGGTTACTTTGGATCTTTTTTTAAATAATGTCATTCTGATCATGTGACATTTTTGCTTGAAACTCTTCAGTGGTTCCCCTTCGCCTATGGAAAAAGTCCTAAAGTGTTAGCAGGGGTGATATTGAACATTTTAAAGATTTTTTTTTTTTTTTTAATTTGGAAGAGAGAGAGAGAGAGAGAGAGAGAGAGGGAATGAGTGGGGAAGTGGGGGGAGGAGCAGAGGGAGAGGGAGAAGCAAACTCCCTGCTGAGCAAGGAGCCCGATGCGGGGCTCGATCCCAGGACCCTGAGATCATGACCTGAGCCAAAGGCAGACCCTTAACAGACTGAGCTACCCAGGTGCCTCAATATTGAACATTTTAAACCTGATATGGCATCAAAATGCACCCACATTGTAGAACTGGAGAGGAGAGTGTGGGGTCCTGGTCCCAGACATTATGCTTTCGTTGCTGGCTTGTCAGGAGGTCTAAAAATCCCACTGTAGGGACAGTGTGTCTGGAGTGGAGGATGGCAATCGGGGGGCCCATTCCAATTGATATGGAAGCATTTTGATTTTGTAACGAGACACTGTAACAAGCTGGTTGTAGACTCAGCTTATTAGCTGACATGAAAGCGTCTCCACTGTCTGTCCCTAGCCTGTCTCTGGCTTATCTGCTGCTTTTCTTCTCTGATGCCCCATTCTCTTGTTTTGGTGTTGTAATTGTAGTTTCCTGAATATGCTCCATGATTTCCCATTTTTGTGTCTTTGCACATGCTGTTTCCTCTGCCTGGAATGTTCTTCCTCTCCTTAAATTTCTGAAAAATCTCTTAATCTTCCTTCGAGGCTCTGCTCATTTGCCCCTGTTTCTTCCACCCCAAACCAGCATTTTTACTACTTCCCCCTTTTCTGTGTGTCCTGCCTCTATGACTGTAGCCTTCACACTGAAATGGCAGTTATTTATCTGCACGTCTCACTCTCCATGAGCCTATGAATTCCTTTCAGGGCACAAATTAGACGTGTTTTTCACGTTCGTGTCCCGGGATGAAGTAGGTACTTGATAAATATTTGTTCGGTGAACCAGGGAATGAATTATTTTGTGTGAATGGGGAGCCAGGGCTCAGCGTTCCCTTGCTAGGATATTTAAACAGTTGGGATCTCTCCCTACCCCTGCTTATTTTTCTCCTCAGTATTATCTCATGTAGGTTCAATAACACAACATCTTTTAATCTTCCTCCAAAGGACTTTTTTCCTCTCTCTAGTCTCCTTTGCTCTGCCTTTTTGGCCTTCCTGTATTTTCTCTCCATTACGTACAAAGTGTAAGGGCCAGGACCCAACACAGAAGACATCGAAGGTGTAAGCTGATGAGTGGAACGTTGGAAGGCTGGTCTTGGGAGTCCTTGCAAGTCACTCACACTCCTCCCAGGGTTTCCATGATCCTTTTCCTTTCTTTGCAAATGATGGTACTTCATTGCTGACTCAATTTGTCCATTCTGACTCCTGCCAGGATTATTTGGGACTTGGTCCTTGGTTGTCTCTTCCCATCTTGTACTTATCCATGTCCAGTTTGTCTCCAAATGCTTCTGCCTGATCTGGCCTTTTTAAATTATTATTATTTTTTTAATTTTCTGCTTTTAGAAGGTGTGTGTCCTGCTTGTCAAGCTTGCTTTGGCTTTTATTTAAGTCTTTCCTAGTATCTGCAGTCCTATCTCATTTGGTCACATATTTGGATTTGAGGAGCTTATTCTAATAAAAGTTGTCTGTTGGCTGGATTGATTAGAATAGGGATTGTATCTTTGGCAGTCTCCGCATACATATTGAGTAGGATGTTCATAGTTATGTCCACAGAGTGTGCTAAAACCGATGAAATGATGCCCTCCGACCATTTTATCAGTAAGGTAAGGGGGCAAAAAAAAAAAAAAAGATGGTGGCAAGGAGGGTGGACAGAAGTTGGAAGAGCGTAAGAGTAGGTACTCAAGCCAGGTTGCCTGGGTTTGAATGATCTCTGCCACTTCTTAGCTGTGTGACCCTAGGTTGATCATGTCACTTTGCTGAGCCTAAGCTTGTTCATCTGTTTCACGGTGATAACAGTATCTGCCTCATGGGAATTTTGTAAAAATCAAATGTGTTAATGCTTGCTCATAAAGCACTCAGCACTATTTCTGGCATGTAACAAATGGTCAATGAAAGTTAACTATTATTGGTTAGTGCCTTTAAAAGATGAATTTACTATTGATTTCCCAATAGGCATCTTTGTTTGAATGTGGTGTCTCTTTCTTCCCCCTTCCCTAACTCTATCTTTAGCCAGAAATCTTTTTTTAAAAGACTCTTTTATTTTTTCATGCAAGAGAGAAAGAGAGAGAATGAGTCGTGGGGCGGGGGTGGGGAGAGGCAGAGGGAGATGGAGAAGCAGACTCCCCTCTGAGCTGGGAGCCCGATGTGGTGCTCCATCCCAGGACCCGGAGATCATGACCTGAACTGAAGGCAGACGCTTAACTCTCTGAGCCACCCAGGCGCCTCTAGCTAGAAATCTTAAGAGTTAATACATGCATCTTTTAAATGAAGGTGATGGCCTAGATAGGTCCTTTCCCAAATGATGCTCCATAGCAAAGATGTAGGAATTCTGCAAAGGCCCCTCCAGAGGGGCTGGGAAGGCACAAGTCCTGGGGAGGCGGCATCGGTGGGCATAGCCACACAGCCCTCCCTCCCGTCTAGGAGAGCAAGCTCCCATTTATCTCTTTTACACAGTGCACTTTCACCCAAGTGTTTGTTGAAACAAAGAGAGCTTGAAGCTAGAGGAAGCTAGAAAACTCCCTTCCAGCTTGACAATCAGTGATTTTGAATGTAGAACATGATGATAATTTGATTTTTACCATTATTTTGTGAACGCCGAATTAATGATTTGGGGGACTCTCACTACACATTGCCTTATCCAGTGATGCAATAATTTAATAAAATATGTCCTAATCCCATTTAGTCAGCTTCCCTCTGTTGTTCGTAGTCTGCTTTGAAAGGACTGTCAAATTGAATTTCCTGTCCTCCGTGTTTGCCAAAGTTTATTATTTCAATTTACGGCAGCAGAAATGTTATAACCTGGTCTTTTATGTACTCTGTTGTGTTAGCTCTGATACTTTGCCAATCTTCACAAGAGAGTGATTATGGAAAGATGGGCCCTTCTTTGCTTTCAGAAAAAGCAACGGGCAGGCCTTTCTGAAGTCTAGAGGGGTGATGTGCTGGAGGCAGAACTGGGACTGGGGTATTTAATCTACTTTTTTTTATCCATACATACCTTTAAGCCCCTCCAACAAAACACTATTTAAATATTTTTGCAAAGCCACAAATAGGCTAATACCAAGTAAAGCATGGGTTGTATCTGAGGAAAGATGCTTTGAAGAGAGAGGGATAAGATGAAGCTCTAAATGCATTTAATGTATTAGCCATAAAGTGTGCAGAGCTGGGTTTGTAATGCTATGAGAACATTCAGGGAAAGATTCAGAATGAGATCTCAGAAATCCCACGCGGAGCCTCCTGTTAATACCTACAATCTGTTCCGTAGCTATTCTGGTAGATTACCTGCTGTCCTTAAGCAGGATCAGGCTCTGCCTGTCCTGTGTATAGTGTACTACGGATCCCTAGTGCTTAAGGTCACCAGCGTGATCACGAGGAAATAAATGGGAGAATCATTCCTTAACAACACTGAAAAATGATAATGGCAATATAGGTTTGTTGTAAAAAGCTCTAGTCGTGCAGAACTTCATAGCAAAATTCCTGGCTTTCTCTTTTTTTTATTCCCTAAGTCCCATTCCTCAAGGTAACCACTAGGAATCGTTGAAAGTAGACCCATCCAGAGTTTTTTCTTTGTATAGACACACACACACACACACACACACACACACACACACACTCTCTCTCTCTCTCTCTCTCTCTCATAGGTATATACAAATATAGAAATAAATATACACACATATATAGTTTAAAAATATAAGTGGGGTTTTCTTTTTACTTAATTTTATATTTTCAATATCTTTTCATGTTAGTATGTATAGATTTATTCCCCTTTAAGAATGAGAATCACACTTCAAGGGGACTTTTCAACTCCTTCTGACTTCTAACTAAAACCTAGACAACTAGCAGCGATGGGGTGGGGGAAGCATCTGCCCCACCAGCAGTCAGAGCCCTCAGCCTCTGACCCACCTGACCTTGGACATGGTTCTGTTTTATTTTTTTTTATTTTTTATTTTTTTTAAAGATTTTATTTATTTATTTGAGAGAGAGAGAATGAGAGATAGAGAGCATGAGAGGGAAGAGGGTCAGAGGGAGAAGCGGACTCCCTGCTGAGCAGGGAGCCCGATGTGGGACTCGGTCCCGGGACTCCAGGATCATGACCTGAGCCGAAGGCAGTCGCTTAACCAACTGAGCCACCCAGGCATCCCCATGGTTCTGTTTTAAAGACGGCCTCAGCCCCCCGTTGTGAAAGAAAATGACCCTTTGATCAGGTTGGTTTGCTGTCCAGCCAATTGCACCAACTTCTCTTCGGGAAACGAGGGAGAGCCGTGTGCTAGGGTTTCCCATCTGTCAGGGGCTGGTGAGGTGGAGGGGTCCTCGCTGAGCTGGGTTAAGTGAGCCATCAGTACAGCAGGCCTGACTGATTTGTTGATACACTGGACTAGCGGGGAAAGTTTTTAAACTAATTCACCTAAGATAAGGGAATGGCTTCTCCTCAAAGGCAAAGCAAGGAAAGACCCTCCACTTCTCAGTAAGCCTGTCCAAATTGTCTGCCAAGCACTCGAGGATGAAATTGAGTCTAACACTACAGCATGTATTACTAAGAGTAGACTAGCCAGCAAATATTTAAGGGTCTAAGCTCAGCTTCTCCATCATTTACCTGCATTTTGTTTGGATGACAAGAAGTGGCAGAGTGCAGTGCAAAGTGAGATTAGGTGCTTGAAATGCGCTGCAGAGATTAAATGAGTATTTCTTGAGGCACCCTTTATTATGGGGAGATGGTAGAGGACAGATTTCCTGAAGGGTTTTCCACTCGGCTGCAAGATTAAGCGTTCAGGGAACTATATAATTGGTAATATACTTTTTTATATTCCCGTGTAAATAATTTCTTTATTGAAACTTCACAATGTATAATATTTAAACACTTGTCAAGCAATAACTCACTGGTGGCAGAAAATTATAAAAGTCGAACAGCGGGATTAAGGGTGTTAAGGCTGGAGCTGATTGATCTCTATAGTTTTCTTGACGAGGAATCTTACCGCAGAGGTATAATTTGTGAAATAGAACCACACAGTCTCAGTAATTTGAACAGTTATGTGGGAAACTCTGAATCTATCTCAAATTGGTCTGCTTTTTTTTTTTTTTAAACAGGGTACAAAGTATGTTTTTAATTCTCTGTGCATGCATGCACGTATAAAGCATGGCCAGATTTTTTTCTTTTCTTTCTTTTTTTTTTAGTGGAAGTCAAATTCAAAAGGGAAATATAAGGCTCTACCCTAATCTGTGAGATCTGTCATGGATTTAAGTATATTGCCCACATATCAAGACAATGCCAAAGTCATTTGTGTAAATAATAACAGAAAGGAGCACTACCAATTCATCGTGCATGGGGATATAGTGTGTTGAAGGAATTTACTAGGAAATCAGTATTTGTCATCACGTTTGTCATGGTTTATAAATCCCAGCCTAATTTACAAGGGTTTAAGGCCTTTCACCCAAATATAAAAACTGACCCATTAAAGTTAACGGGCCTTCTTTATCTGGACTCATCTTTTAAATTTACCCTGCGATTAAATGTAATGAAAGGAAGATGGGGACATTTAAAGTGCCAGGAGACTGCTTGGGTAAGGGATGGGGACTCAGAGAGGTCAGAGACCAGGGAGAACTGGAATTGCAGGTGACAGCAATAAAAACGCCACAGGAGGCTGACACTTCAACAGTATGCTACTCATAAATTTGATGGAATATTGATGGGCAAGTATTTCAAAAGGATGGAGATCAGTATAGGTGCTGAGGGATTTGAGTAGACTGGAGAAAACCCTGAAGTTATGATATATCACTGGGAAATAGTTACCTGGTTTATACCTATACTTGGGGGAGAAAAGAAAATATCATTATTGATTTAAAAATTTGGTTAAACCCAAGCCTGAGATCCTGTCTCCAGCCTTACCATCAGACTCTGTTGACTTGAGATTGTCATTGAAAAAACCACATTGCCAGAGAGATGAATGACTCAGAGGTAGGCCATTGGTCAACTGGTGCAGAGAGCCATTTGGCTTACCAGACACTTCCAGAATTTGGACCATGCAGATGAAGGATCATGTAGTTTACTTATCTGAGTAGAAGAGCAGATATTCAGATCTCTATAATGAATATTTTTTGGGTGAGACATAAGGAAAACTCCCCCCGCCACCCCCCCAAAGACTGTAAACTTCATGAAGGCAGTAGACCATGTGTCTTACCAAGTAGCTTATCTAGCCCTGGGAACACTGACAAACACAGGCTTAACATTCCCCTCAGCCTGACTAAAATTTAGGTAAGTTTCTTTCTGATTATAGCCCCCTGATTTCCCTTTTCTTAGAGCATTTACTTTAGAAAAGTTTCAAGTGTAAGTTCTTTCTTTGTCCTTTTGAGATCTAAATCTTCTGCAATCCAGGAATGTCTTTCTCGACCTGGGAGCTATCCCTTGGAAATGTAATCATCAAGAAAGATAGGGCTCCTGTCTCCCAGTGTCTGTGGGAGGGTAGGAGCCTAACACTGATGATCAACAATTAGCAAACACAGGTGGCCTAATCAATTGACACACCAAAAACCGCCAGCACTTTTTCATTAGGTCACCCCAGCTTCAAAAATCCTCCCACCCTTTCAGAGGAATTCAGTTCAATCTCTCTCTTATTGCAGTAGTTTTAAATAAGGTCTCCCTTCCCTATTTAATTGATCGGGTGTAATTTTTCTTTCATAGCACTCAACCAACATTTGTTGAATTGGATTTGAAGAACTTCCACTTTCTATTCACATGGATAGCATCAGTTTAGAAAAAATAAAAGTCTTTGTAAAGAATACCAATGTTGGAGGAAAAGTTAGGAAACAAAGCAAAGTATTTGATAGATGGCTCAAGGTATCCATACTAGAAAGACAATCAAAAATAGTTTGAAGAATGGGATAATATTCTCTTAATAAAACTTTCTATAGCTAAGTGGTCTTATTTGGAATAATTTAAAGTGAGTTACATCATGTTGAAGTGTCTAATAAATTGCAAATGCTCAGGAATGTTTATTAAGTGGCAAGGAGTAAAGTCTTTGCTGAGTGGTGCTTATTTCCTATATAGTTGTCCCAGTGAAACCATTCCTATGGACTAGAGTTTTGGGACTGATCTATGTCCTCCATTTTATTGATCAAGAAACTGAGAACCAAAAAGGGTGTGATGGCTATTTGGTGGAAGAGCAGGAACTGGAAACCAGGTTGCCTTATATCCAATCTTTTGAGTTTTTAAAACAAATTGAAGCATAGTTGACATTATATTAGCTTCAGGTGTACAACGTAGTGATTCAACAATTCTATACATTACAAAATGTTCACCCAGATAAGTGTAGTTGTCATCTGTCACCATACAAATCGTCACGATATTATCGATTATATTCCCTATGCTGTATTTTTCATCCCCAAGACTTATTTATAAATGGAAGCTTATACCTCTTAAAACCCTTTACCTACTTTGCCTAACTGGCCCCACCCCAGCAACCACCATTTTGTCCTCCATATTTATTAGTCTGTTTCTGTCTGGCTTGCTTGTTTTGTTATTTAGATTCCACATATATTTGAAATCATATTTGTCTTTGACTTATTTCACTTATTTCGCCTCTAGGTCCATCCATGCTATTGCAAATGGCAAAATTTCATTCCTTCTTATGACAAAGCAGTATTCCATTGCATGCATGCATATATATCTACATATACATACCACATCTTCTCTATCCATTCATCTACGGATGGACATCACTCAGGTTGTTTCCATACCTTGGCTATTATAAATAATGTTATAATGAATGTAGGGGTGCATATATATTTTCAAATCAGTGTTTTTTATTTTGGGGGGTAAATACTCAGAAATGGAATTACTGGATCATATGGTATTTCTATTTGTGATTTTTTTGCAGAACCTCCATATTTTTTCCATAGTAGCTGCACCACCAATAGTCATGATGGTTCCTTTTTCTCCACATCCTTGCCAACACTTCTCTTCTTGATGCTAGCCATTCCTACTGGTGTGAGGTGATGTCTCACTGTGATTAGTCTTGTGTTCTTTTTACTCTCTTCTAGAAATTTGAGGTCTAATCTGGTGTGATATTTTAATTGGAGGGAGAAATTTAACTGACAAGACTTATGCAAAAGACAGGTAACAGAAGTGTTTAGGTGGAGAAATATAACCCGAAAAAAGAGAAGACTCTTACTCATCCATTGTTCCTTTTGGTAAATTGTAGCTACATAGTCTTGCAGTTAACAGCTCTTTGCCATGAAAATCTGATTTGATCCCCCAAACAAGCTCACCAAGGCAAGAAATGGCTTGATAAAATGATTTACCAAAGGTCACCTGACTAGTAAATGGTAGTGTAGAAACTAGAATGAGATTTTTAGTTCATCTAGTTTTTAAAAAGTCTACTTTGTGCCCATTAGGGGTAAGCATTATGCTGGATCTTGGAGAGAGTATGAACACAGCGTGGAAGAGACAACAAACAAAAATATGTTTATGACAACTGTGATGGGTGCAAGTGCCTGAAAAGTGCAGTTTGCAATGAGAATTTATAAGAGGGTCATAACCTTGTCTAGAGATGGGGTCTGGATGAGGAAAGGTTGGCTCAAAGGAATGGTATTTACATTACCAGACCAGTATCCTGAGGATCCTCATTTAACCAGGGTTCAACAGGAGTGGCTTCTATACTCTGGTCGGGAAGCTGGTCCCAGCACTAGATGGAAAAATGAGAAATATAATGAATGGTAGGATTTTTTTTATCAAGCTAAATGTATTTAAAACAAAGGTCTGGGGCACCTGGGTGGCTCAGTTGGTTGGGCGACTGCCTTCGGCTCAGGTCATGATCCTGGAGTCCCGGGATCGAGTCCCACATCGGGCTCCCTACTCAGTGGGGAGTCTGCTTCTCCCTCTGACCCTCCCCCCTCTCATGCTCTCTCTCTCTCTCATTCTCTCTCTCAAATAAATAAATCAACTCTTTAAAAAAAAATTAAAACAAAACAAACAAACAAAAAAACCCCCAAAGGTCTGTCTTATTTCCTGAGGTTGTCTTTCCTTATTTGTGATTTTAAAACACCCATTCTTTTATACAGTGATTCTTATGGTAAATAAATATTTGTTTGAGTAAATTACTTGGGGCTATAAAAATTTTCAAATCCTACATCATCACTCCCATTTTATCTAAAATATTTTTAGTCAGTGACATCCTAAAGACTGGGAACAAGTGATCTATATCCTGCTATAGCCTAACTCCCACCCCACACTTCCCTTTTATTTTATGAGTGGAGGGAAGATCTTCGCTTTGACTAACGTAATAAGTCAAAGGAATAAGATAGTACCTTTGTACTTATGTGGGAGATGGGATTAAAAGTAATGAGACACACCAACTCAGAAGCATAATGTTATTTCAGGAAATGAGAATAAACAGAATTTAAACATGTTACTTGGTACAGTTGCTGGGAATTTTCCTAGCAAGCTATCACGTCAACCTTTATATAGATGAGGGAGAGAGACAGGGCAGAAGGAGAGCCAATTGAAACTGAAGGCTGCTCTGACAAAGAGAAGGCTAAGGCTGGCTGGGGCCAGAAGAGGGAGAGCTTTCTTGATCCCTGTTGCTCTTTCTGCAGAGAATTTCTTTCTCAGTCTCTCCTCTTGGCCTTACTTGTATCTATCAACAGATTCTGTTTATGCCTTAGCTTCGGTGAAGGCTGTCGTGCTGGCAGAATGCCCTCCCGCCCTCATTGGAATGTGTCGCGGTGCAGAGGGTAAAAGCAATCGATGGCCCTTCCTGGCCCCACCCCTCCTCCTGCCCTTATAAATACTTTTATTTGCATTCTGTCCCTGTGGTCGTGCCTTAGCCCTTTGCATTCGCCCTTTCTAGTTGAAAGTCATTAATCTGCAAATGCAACTAATTAGCCCTTCACTGTTCCAGGAGCAGAAAACACTGCTCATTCATCGTCCTAGTTTATTGGATGCCAGAAAATGTACACTTAAGGATCAATGGATCTTTCCAATAAAAAGGGTGCTCTGTATAATTACGCAGTCGGCCCTGGTAAGCTATAAAAAACGAGAATTGCACAGAGCACCTAAAACCTGCCTCAGAATGGTGTACTTACTTAAACCATGGTCTTACATTTTTTATTTTCTCAAGTAAGTTGTGCCCATTTTATGAGGGGAGCCATCTCAATCCATCTTCTTGAAGAGTGAAGCACAGAAAATTAGGTGAAATTGGGTGCATTTCAGCCTTGACATTTTTCTTTTTGGAGAAAGGTTGAACTCAGGACCTCAGGGTTGGTATGAGATTGGAAAGGCCAAACCACTTTATCTTGTTTTTTCAATGGGGGAAAAAAAATCTCTTGATCCCGAATAAAATAAGAACTAAAATGCTTATGCCTAACCTTTTTTTTTTTAAGTACTGACAGAATTGACTATATGCCTCCAGAGAAAACTCTTGATTCTCCTAAAAGAAAATAATTTTTCTATAGAGGTAAATGTGTCAAAGGAAGTGAGAGGCAGGGTACCATTGGAAGTTGGATCGGGACAAGCAGTTTAATCCACAGAAGAACATCCTCCCTTGTCACAAACATAGTATCTAGTTGTGCTGTGAGTGTGTGCATGTGTATGTGTGTCTTTGTGTGTGACTGCTAGTGTGTGTGTGTGTGTGTGTGTGTGTGTGTGTATGCAGAAACCCTTTTTACCAAAGGGAAATTGAAAGTTGAAAAGGACTAGCAAGAAAGATGTGAAGAGTATTCCATTTCCATGACAAAAAGTCCAGGGAGGAAAAAATGTCTACAATTACCTATTTCTGGTAACCTTTGGGGAGAGTGAGTAGGACACTTGGGTAGCTGAATCCCACAGATGCGAGAGCAGGTGTTGAAGAGGATTGTTGCCATCACTGGCCACAGCCCTCCATTGCTCACAATCACCGTCCTTGGTAGATATCCCACACAGGTCTGTGTGATGGGTCTGCAGCGCTGTGTACCAGCTGCTATGAGCTGGGTTCTTTCTGGCTCTGTGCTGAGAGATGGGATTCATGCTAGGGGTGCAGCACCAGAGAGTTCCCTGTCTTTAACTATGCCTGGTGGTTAAACAGTTCTTAGCATAAATGGGAATGGACTTGGAAAATGAGCAGGCAGAACTATTTCCTTCTCTTCCTCAGAATATTCACAATAATTTAAGAATAGCAAACAGAGTTGGCTTTCCTTGAATAACATCTCTTTCTCTTCCGGGGTGGCGGGTGGGGGGAAAACAACTTTTTAACCTTTTTTTCTTTCTTTCTCTTTCTCACCTGTACTTTTAACTTCAGGGATATAAAGACAGTGGTAACAGACTTAAATTTCTTCAGATCCATCATCTATACCTACTTAGTGTTTATCTAACCTTACTTGTTTCCAAAGAGGCATTATCTTAACAGAATGATAGGGAAGAAGCCTCCATTGTTCTTGAATGAATTGTCTATTGCAGGGGTTCTTAGGATGTTTTTGCACCCCAAACCCCTTTAAGAATTGCTGTCACCATATGATTTCACTCATATGTGGAATTTAAGAAACAAAGCAAATGAGCAAACAAAGGAAAAAACAGAGACAAACAAAAAACCAGACTTTTAAATACAGAGAACAAACTGGTGGTTGCCAGAGGGGAAATGGGTGTGTGTGTGTGTGGGGGGGGAATGGGTGAAATAGATAAAGGAAACTAAGAGTACACTTACTGTGATGAGCAGTGAGTAACGTATAGAAATGTTGAATCACTACATTGTACACCAGAAACTAATATAACACTGTATGTTAATTATACTTAGATAAAAAAAAAAATTTTAAAAACCCACAAAAGTATATTAAACAGCAGTTCTTTAAAAAAAAATTGCTGTCATAAATAACCTTCTTCTCAGCAGAAAATGTACACTCATGCCATTTTACTTTTGATTTTAGGGAATTCACAGATACTCTAAAGCAACTGCCTTCTGGAGTCTGTGGTCCCAGATTAAAAAACCTGTGGTCAAATGCAATGCCTAGGAAACAGCAGGGAAATTAAACCATATATTAGGATCTATGAGTACACTGTGTTGCAGAATAATAACAGATTGCTGCTTTATGGTAATGGCTAAGATTCAGTCTCGACTTCCCAGCTGTGTGAGAAGTTATTTAGCCAGTCCAAGTTCTAGTTACCTCATTTAAAAGAGGGTAATAACATCTACCTCATTGGGTTGCTGAGATATGCACATAGCTTGGGACACAATCATCCCTAAAAAATATTAGCGATTGTCGTTGTTAATAATGGGGAGTGGTATTCAGTGGTGATTAAGGCAGGGCATCCTCTCTTCCCTTGCTTGTCAGTTGTCATTGCCATCCTTGGGGAATTGACTCTTTTGAACATTCCTGAATGCCCAGCCTCTGCACCCTGCCACCGCCCCCCCCCCCAAACTTCTACTTAGCTACTAAGACTCATCCTGCTTGAGGAAATCGAGTTTCACACTTTGAAAAGCAAAGAGATCCATGTTTTTAACAATGCTTTATGTCATGTTTTGAGGTGACTATGGACTGTGGAACTCAAAGGAGGGGATGCTTAGTTACCTGGTGGGCAGTGTGTATCTGGAACATTCCTCAACAGGGGCCTTATATTTACCTCTTCCACTTTCTTTTTACGCACCTTGATTTTAACCATGAGCTCTTTGATTTTTCTTTTTTTGGCCTTTCCCTTTTCTTAATTCCTTGTCAGTGGCAAGTCTCTGTTCAGTTCAGGTCAACAGATAATGATTAAATATCTTCTATCTCCCAGCTGCTGAGCTAGATACTAGGAACACAGAAATATGTAAAATATAGTCCTTATACTTGGAAGTCCTTGGAGACTTAGAGTCTGTTAGGCATAGTATCGTGATCATCATCATCAGCAGCAGCAGCAGCACTGTTGTTTACTGAGTACTCACTCTGAGTCAAGCATGTGCTAACCATGCTGCATACATTATTTCACTTCATTTCACTTCACCGTAGGATCCTCTTTCTAGAATCACCCATATTTTTACCCCAACACTACAAGCTTTTATTTGCTCTCTTTAGCCCAATCCAGCAATTCTCACTTCTCTCTTCTCTCCATGGTAACTAGTTTCAGTATCTGCAAAACCTTCTCTTATTCAACCACTAAATGCTTATAGTCCTCCAAAGCCTGGATATGGCTGTGTTTCTCACCCCTTCTATGCTTTGAAACTTAAAAATGATACAGCTTGTGCCTCAGTAAGTCGATGACCGGCCATTTTTCAGTTTTGGATGACTCAAACTTATTCTAGGTCAGACCTAGGAGATACAATATGATTCCAAAAAATTAGGAGCCACAAAAGTCTTCTGATTTTACCAAAGAGTTGGGGATTGTTCCAGAAGCTGCGATTTGGGTCAGAATGGTGGTTAAAGCCCCGTAGTTAATGAATTCACTAACTTTAAAACATATGATATTATGATCTAAGGTGACGTTAGAAGCAATGACCAAGTATTTTGTAACATAAAAAGAAGTATTAAAGGAATCTCATTATCTTTCATAGGATGTTTACAATATACTGTGTCTACATAATTATGGGATCTCCCCCATATAATGGAAAGAGATTGGTCATTTATTGCTGTGGTGGAGCTTGATGATTCACAACATCTTGATGTTTGGAAAGAACAACCTGTTTGGCATAGAGTGGGTCAGCTGTTCCTGAACTGTCTGTGGGGAGGAGTTACTTTTTGTTTACGAGAAGACTTACAGCTATCAGTCAGATTGGAGCAGGTGCCAGGCGCTGGCATTCAGTCTTAGATTCCATCGTGATAAGACCAGGGTGCTTTAGTGAATGCGGTAGGGGCTCTTACCTAGTCACCCTTCCAGACAGAAAAGGGCTTCTGGTGTTCTACTGCTCTTCTAGTATATGTTTGTCCATTGCTGAATCAGAAACCTCTGGAAGCTTATCAAAAGCACAAGGGATGTCTAAGATAAAAACTTTCGAAGCAACAATAATTGAGACTATATTTTGAGTACCTAATATGTGCTGTGCAAATTACTAGGGACTTTGCATGCATAACCAGTAACCCTTCCTAGCATAATCTGGGGTTGACGCGGTTATTCACATTTAGCAGATAAGTAGATTGAGGGCTAGAGAAATTAAGTAACTTGGTAAAGATCATATTGTTTGCAGATGGCTGACCTTGGGTTTTGTCATGGAGTGTTTTTATTTTTAGGATTGAATCTTTTTGGAAAGGGACATGATTCTTATAATTTTCTTGCCTAGTTTTTAAAAAAAAACTTTTTTTAAAAAAATGCAGGAACAGTTCTACCTTTCTGATCCTGCTTTCATCTTGTACAGGGTGTGGTTTGAAAATGTTTCTAGACTAACATACAGTCATTTCTGTTTCCAGAAATGGCCCAGATTAAAAATGCTTGAATGTCGCTGTGTTGCAACAGACGCAATTGGAAAAACGTCATCCCTTTTGCCCTGTCTTTAAGTGTAATGATTAATGTACCATTGCAGGATGATCTATGTGCCCATAGATTACTGCCTGAATCACTGTGTCCACTTTATGACTTATTGTTTGCCTGAGATCACTGAACATTTTATTTAAAGATTAAGTGGAGGATTAAAGCACTTCTCTTCTTGGCCAGAATTTTTAAAAAAAGAAAAAAAAAAAAGGAAAAGAAAGAAAGAAAGAGAGAAAGAAAGAAGGAAGGAAAGAAAGAAAGGATAGATTAGGTAGAAAAAGGACTGTACCGATGGTCATTTAAAATTAAGCAACTGGAATCAAATCAATCGTTTGTCAGTGAGGCATATGAAAAGTTAAACAGATGCTTAATGGTAGCCAAACCCGAGAAATTGTGCTGTGATAAATAGTTGATATTATCAGATATCAATATTGTTGTATATATCAGAGGACCACAGATATGGGTGTCTTAGCAGCTGGTGTAATTGTGTAACACTCTTGAAAAACAACTGGAGAAGAAAAAAAAATTCAGATATCCAAATTAGTGGAATTTGAAAAATACATATATTACTGATCGAGCTCCATTTTGCAATATTCTCGGTTCATGTCATTTTGCAGTTGTTTTTTTCCACTGTGGCAGAAGCAGGAAAAAGCAAGCTGGTCTTTTAAATTTATTACATTACATTAGTTGCACTATAAGATTCTTTGAAGATGATTGTCTTGTGGATTCCAGTTCCAGATCAGTGGACATTTGGCTGGAAGGATTTATATTGTGTGCTCAGAGAATTGGGCCTTAAATCAGTGTTTCTGTAGGTTGCAGAGGGTTTGGTTTTTACAACTACAATAACTAACTCACGGGGGAAGTGTATGTGTGACCCTTTCCCGATATTCCAAGGGAAGTGTGTGTTTGGTCATCTTTGCTTTAAATTCTAAAAAGCAATACAACAGAAACATTAGCTTTCTTATCACCATGTGTTTGTTTCACTCGGTAAAAGAGATTCTATATAGAGGGGAAATAGTTGCATTAGTTTGTAATTTGTGAGAGAATTGAACTTTTGATTCCATAGAGGAGAACACTTAGATTGAATTATACCAGGTTCAGGGGACATTTTAAGCAGAAGCCTGCCTAAGTCCACTCTACGGTTTTCCTTTTCTGAAAAAGGCTTTTTCTAACAGTGATGGTAGAAATATCCTCTAGGAAAGACAGGGGAGTATAGATTGATGTTCCTCTATTCATTTATTTGTTTCTTTATCCAACCATTTATTCTTCAAACAAGTAAGTACCCATAGGAGCCAGGCTCTGCCTTTTGGGGAGCTCCCAGTTTGGTGTAGAAGGCAGAATGGGAATATATCTTTACTAGTCTGTGATGAGGGCTAAGTGATGGAGACAAGTACAAAGTGCTTTGGGAACAAAGAGGAAGGAGTGATGATCCACCTGGAAGGAGGGTGCATCCTTATGGTGGGAAGAAAAGATGCTAGAACTTGGTCTTTGTGAACTCGTAAAGTTTAGCCAATGTTAGTAGGTCTGTTTGGCAGCCCTGGTAGGGGGGTGGAGTGTGAAACAAGATAGAGAAAAATTGTCAGAACTTAGTGTTGGAAGAGACCCTGAGGATCATCTGGGCTTGTCACCTCACTGCAAGAATCTCAAAAGCCACCTTCACAGGGTCTTGATTTGCTTCGCTGATTTTTTATTTTTTAGTCTATTGGTTCTATTACAGCTCCCTGGTACAAAACAGGGCAAATGTACTGTCTCACTCAACAGCCTTTAAAATGTTCCGATCAAGCTTGTGGTTGCCCCAAACCCCTTGGCATTTTTAAAATATTATTCATACAATGGGTTGCAAAGCCTTTTCTGCATCCTGTTTGTGCAATTGATCGTTTTGAATCTAAGAGTAGGACTCTGCATTTATTCCTTTAAAATTCTATTGACTTGGCTTTGCTTTAATGTTCCAGTTTAAAGATCATTTTAAACCTGCATTCTGACATCTCTCATATTAGCTCTTCTGTCCCAGTCTATGCTATCTGTAAACTTGATTAATATGCTGTCTATATCTTTACCCAGGTCATTGATAAAAATGCTAAAGAGACAGGTAGGAGGACAGAGCCCCAGGGGATTGTACAGATCATCTCCTTTGGGCTATGGTTGTTTGACTAGACAGGAGTCAACCTAGACACCCAAGCTCATTGCCTTGTTATAGACAGGATGCCCCTCTGGACTGGTGTGTGTAGGAGTGTCCCAGTTTAAGTGGTTATGTTCTGGTTATGTTGTTTACCCCTAATTAAGGAGTACCTCCTTCCACACTCAAAAGTATTCTGCTTTGGTTGAAGAGTATTATGGTTACCCTAATTGTCAGAGACCACACTAAACCACTAGAAACATGATATTCACAGGGCTCTCTGGACCCTCTGATTTACTAGTTCTGTCATACAATGAAATGAGAGTTATTTGACAAATTTGTTCTTAAAATTTGTATTCATGCATTTTTCCAAATGTTTTTTTCTAAATGTTTTCAACTAATCCAAGGTTCCCCTCCCCCCCCTTTACCTGTTGGGAACTAAATTTAAATTTACAAGCCTGCAATGACAGTTTTGGTTTCTTGTGTACTTACCTTATGCTCGGTATTCATCCAAGTGTTTTAGAAGTTTTATCTCATTTAATCCTCATCATAACTTTGTGAGGTAGGGATTGGCACTGCTATTTATAGGTAAAGAAAGTGAGCTATTATGGGTTAAGTAACTTTTCTAAAGCCTCGGAGCTAATAAAAGATAGAGATAGAATTCAAACCCAGGCAGATGGACTCTAGAGTCCTTTCTCTATCCCACTAACTTTCTGAATTTAGTTTTATCCTCATTTGAAACCTGTGACGCCAAAAAAAAAATAGACATGAAAGAAAGAAGCTGAGCTCAAAAATACTCCTCCTCCTCAAAAATCATTTACAGTTAGGCCGTAAAGGAAAGGTAATATAAACGTTCTAGGGTGCTGGCAGGAATTGATGGAATTACACAGTTTAAAGGACAAAGCTGAGGGACATCTCTCAATGCTTCTGACAAATGGGCCGTAAAGTGCTCGAAGACCACTATGGCTCAGAGAAATTCTTCCAGCCCTTTAGCGCTCTGGCTCCTGCATTAGCTTACAACGTTTGCTATCACTTTTCTGTGGCCCAGGGAGAGAGGGAGAGCAAGACCACAATGGGCCTAAAATGACCCTTCTGGGTCACTTCTTCTAGAAAAGCAATCAGTTTCATATCGCGAGAGTGTACGAGTGTGCGTGCCTGCAATAGCAAAATGTTTCAAAGTAAAACAAACAAAAAACTGCTCCTGGGTCATTTCATTCTTTTGATATTCTTATTTTTCCAATAGTTGGGGCAGAGTAGTGCTCAATAAATGTTTGTTGAGTGAGTGAACAAATCCCCCCAACAATTCTGTGTATTGGAGTGGGGGAGGAGGAAAGGGTGGGGCATATCTTCACAAAGGCCCTTTGTCCTTTTTGCATTTTGGTTCAAAACGCTCAGCTCTGCGGTTTCTTACACACGAAGCTTTTCGAGGATGTCACTTACCGAGGGAGGGACATCCCTTCCTCACCCTCTCCAAGCACGTTCTTCATTTCAAGACACATAACTTACTTATTATGTTATGTTAATGAAGGGACAGCCCGTGGTTTAGAATGTGCCGTGCTCTGTGAAAGGCAGAAAGAAAAGAAGCCTATAAATACAAGGAATCTGGACCAGAGAACATTTTATTACAAGACTCGCTCCTTTCTTAAAGACAGTAAACATGATGAATTTCTCTGCAACTGAATTTATGAAGATAGATGATTCTCTCTGTGGTTGTTTTAACTGGGTTTGCCTTGCGGTCTGGAGCAGAGTTGCAAACCCACACAAATACATTTATTGCCATCCCTAATGACAGGATCTGATGTCTTCTGTATGACTGAGGGGGACTTATGAAAATGACATTGCGTTTTCCCATAGGGATGGAGGAGGATTCATCCGGTTTCCATGTTTTCGCGGAAAGGCCTCAGTATTTTCTGTCAGGGAACACTCGGACTGCCTGAAATCCTGCTTCTCCTACAACTTTTTTGTAGTACTCTTTTCAGGGTCAGACTGAAAAAAAAAATCTTTTGTTGAGACTTTTTCAAATACCAACCCAAAAATTGGTGGCAGAGCTTTGTGTTTGAGGCTCACACGTTCAGCTCACACTGGCTTTCTGCTGAGCCGACAAAGAAGGGAGAAGTGAAAGGAAGGGGAGGGGTGGTGCGGCGGGGAAGGGAAATGGAAGGTTTCTGAGCTCAGTGTTTAAGTGTCTTTTTCCCCCCACACGCCGCTCAAGCTCGAGTGCGCATGCACAGCCGCACGGGGGCACCTGGCTCTACTCTGCTAATGACGGCGGAGCGCTTCACTGGCTATGCACATCACAGAAGAAAGCCATTCTGCTCAGCTCTAATTCCATCAGGATCATTTACCTTTTGAAGGATAGAAAGGAATGAATTGAAGATCAAAATCATCAGCCTTGTTTGGCTTCATCTAAGATTTATGGCAGCTGCTTTCAAGGGCAACTGGAAAAAACCAACTGCGGAATTCACATCTGTACCATTTCTTGTCTTTCAATATTTCATAAATGTTACGAGCAAAGTCAACCTCTGGGGACATTAAAATTAAACAACCTCTATCCCTCCCCTCTTTTGGAACGAGAGCATATATCAATAATCGCTATATTTAACTACTCTCATCTGTAACATACCTTTTAGGATTAGCTGTCTGGGAAGCCTACATTTAGTTTACTATTCATTTGCCAAAGGTTATGATAATGTGGGATCCGTGTCTTTGTGATGTCAAAAGCATTAAACTTTGATTTAAATTGTTAATAATACAGTGCCCATTTTTGCCAGCTTTAGACTTGAATTCGTTTTTTTTTTAAGCAAACATTTAAGGGATATCAACCAACATTTGAAATGAAGATATATTGTTCTTAATTTAAGTGCCTTGATGTGCAGCCAAAGGAAAAATTAACTTATATATTAAAAAAAAAAAAAACCCCAGGAAGACATTTGCTGTGATCTCTGAGGAAGTAAATAAGGTTGCTTTGGTTTCTTGAGATGCTTTGATTAGTTTTGACAGCAAGAAATATATCTTGCATCCATATGATAAAAGACTACAATATAAGTGAGGCTGATATAGTGGCTCACGAATTATCCCAAGGATCAAGTACAGTGGACAAAATTGATAAGGCAAATTAGTTTTCTATTTGCAAGGTGTTCAAGAGCTCTAAACTTCTCTTTTCATAGTAAAATGCTTATTCTTAAAGAAGTCCCAAGTGGAGTAGCTCCTATGGATCTTTTAGTGGCATCTTTACAACAAATCTTTACATTATTTACAACAAACGAACTCAGCATCAGCCTTGCCCAGCTGGGTCTGCCAACGTCTTAGCTCCCAGTGGCGATGCTCCTGGTCCCCAAAAGGTAAAATGTCAGATGTCAAAGGGAAATGGATATGAACTGAGTAAATGAAACCTTTCATGAGAAGGGCTTAAGATTGAATGAATAGCTGTTACTGGAATGAATGGTGGAGCCAGAGAGACTTCGGTTCAAATCCAAGTTCTGCCAGTAGCTGGGCCATCTTGGGCAAGTGACTTAACATCTCTGATATGAAGTTTCAATATCTTTTCTTGAAAAATGGAGATAGCTTCCTTGTATAGCTGCTGTGAGAATGGGATGGTTTAACATATCTAGTAACAGTGCTTGATGCGTAGAAGGGGCTGGATAAATGTTGGTTCTTTCCCCTAACCCCTTCTCATTAGAATTAAATAGGATATTCACAAAATGGTCATAAATATGTTTACCTTTAGGAGTGTGTTATTTATTTAAGAAACGTAGATAGAAGGTTAATAGTATAATAATGACTCCTGGGTGCGGTCCTGTGTTATGGGTATTGCTGTCACATTATGCAAAATGGAGAGAGGGGAAGAGGAGGGAGGTTGGGAGGGAGCCCGGCTCATCCTCTCAGTTAGGTCCTAGGGGCACGTGACTTCACTGGGGTGCCTCAGTATAGGGATGGAGTGTTTAGCTTCAGATCGGCATTCCCTTCTTAGCTCTCTTTCCAGCCTTGTTGGACTTCATTCTCCCTTCGGCTTCCTCGGCTCCAGTCCCATAAGGCCTTCTGACAGTTCTTAGAACATGCCCCGTTCCTTCCTCTCTGTTCCCGAAGTCTTTGCACTTACTGTTTCTTAGGCTGGAAATAAGTTTCCTCCTTGTGTTAGAACAATTGACTTCTCATCTTAAATATTAATTCCTCGAAGGAATTTTCGCCAGGATTCTAGCTAAGGCAACCCCCCTCACCACCATTTCCCGGACGATAGCAACCTGTTTATTTTCTTTTCTCCCTTATCTACAGCTATAATTATTGTTTTTGTTTGTTGTCTGTCTTCTTCCCTGCTCCAGCTACTGAGCATAGCTTAGCACGAGGCACAGAGCAGGCGCTCAGTAACAACAATGGTGATACTTATGACAGTAGCTTGAACTTACATAGCTCTTCCAATCGCCTGCCATTGTTCTTTGCATAGATAAACTGTTGAATCTTCCTTGAGATCCTAACAGGTGGACACTGCCATTTGGCCCATATTAACAGACACCAAAACTGAGTGCAGAGTAGTTAGGTGAGCTGCCTAAGGTTAGACAACTGGTAAACTGAATACGTGAGTGGATGCGTGAATTCTAACCACGAGAGCAACTTTTCTTCCCCCTTGGCTTTTACAGACCTTCTTGCCTTGTACCAATTAGCGCTTTGTCTCTGTTTAAATCTGCAAGTGATCATAGTTTCATGTTTATCGCTGTGCCCCTCTCCTCTGTCCTCTGTCTTTGCCACTCCCCCCACCCCCTTGCTGCCTTGTAAGTTGGCATTAGGTTTCCCCAACTGGTAAGGAGAGATGAGGACTGAATTATATCTTACTTAGGCCATTTAAGAAAATATTGTGATGCCCTGAGGTGTGTTTTGGGGAATCACTTATAAGGCTTTAGTAGGGGGAGGTGTCAAGACTTTTGAGAGAGGAGGTGTAAACAGAAATAGTGGGTCCTAACCTCTGCCTGGTGAAAAGCGTGTACTCACCAATAGCTACGTTATGCAAAGCAGTCATGGCGGCGACACAGATATTTTCCATTTTAGGGAAGTTTGTTTACAGCTGAAATAGTTTGCATTTGCACCACGGTAGACACAGACATTGCTGGGATCTCTGACCACGTTCCTTTGTGTATCCCCTGAGTATCTCAGACGTGCCTTCCCTTTATTGAAGACTCAGTGCCCTTCCTTGAGCATCAGCCGTGGCGTTCTGGTGATGTGGTGTCTCTCGGGGGCTGTCGGGGGAGTGGGGGCTGGTGGCCTTCACATGGAGTACACTCAGACTGCTGTGCTGGAGAGCCAGCCTCCACTCTTATACTCTGCCTCCTCCTGCCGCTGTTGGCCGTCAGGTGTCCCAGCTGCTGTCACCCCTTGCCTTGTTTGGCACCCAGCTGTCGGAATGATGGCTTGAGGGTGGATCCACCTCTTCTCAGGAGTTAAATGTGTAGACTTTATGACAGTCATTTTCCGTACGGTAAAATTTTTTTTTTCTTTTTTTACCTTTAAGTTCTAGATGGTTAGGATGACTCAAAGTGTAGATTCTAGGTAATAAATAGGGTGCTAATTTTTCTTTGCGTAATTCTCAGTTTTAAAAATTGTAGTTGTATACTTTATGATTATATAAATGTATACTTTCATTTTAATACTGGTATATTGATGCATTGAATCCACACATTTATTTCATGCCTACCAAGTGCTGGGCGTGGTGCTAAGCCTGGAGTTCTAAAAACGTTGAGCAAAACTAGGCGGCTTTTATTTTACCTTCATGGAGCCAAGGACTGCAGGGGCAGGCAGACCATCCAATCAGCACACAAATGTCAAATTGTGACTCTAATAAGGCATACAAAGGAGAAGGTATACTATGGGAATCCAGTCTCGTCAAGAAGGTTTGCGGGGGAGGGCTTCCCTAAGGTAATGATTTTGAGCTAAGCTGTGAAAGATGAATAAGGAATAGCAAGGCTAGAAATTGTTTTAAAGATTTTGTTTATTTATTTGAGCGAGCGAGAGAGAACAGAGGGAGAGTGAGAGAGAGAAGCAGACTTCCTGCTAAACAGAGAGCCCGATGTGGGGCTCGATCCCAGGACCCTGAGATCATGACCTGAGCCAAAGGCAGATGCTTAACCAACCGAGCCACCCAGGTGCTGAGCAAGGCCAAAATTTATGAAGTGCTCTATCCTTTTTCAAAGAGGTTTTCTACCTATTATTTCATTTTACTCTCCCACCAACCCGGTGAGTCCTTTTGCCAGATGATGGATGACGGATGACTCACGTGTCAAGACAGCTTTTGTGACTTGACCCAGGTCACACAACTAACAAGGGGTGGAATTGGGACAAGATGCCTGTCTTTTCACTCTTAAGAAGTGGGGGCAACAGAACTAGCCTCCAGTTGTACCCCTGTAGTTATGACTTGGCCTTTGGCATTGTCCACTGTAAAATGGTGACTGTTAGCGAATTAGCAAGTGTTCATTCTTTTCCCTTAGTGTCCTTCTGTTGTGACCACTTTCTGTCTCCACTCTTGCACCCTTGGCATGCTCTGCAGGAGGGAGGCATCCTGTGATGAAGGCGAGTTTTTGTAACTCATCCCTATAGTCTATGTGTATATTAGTTCTGGCAACTTTACGCAGACACATGCGCTTAAAGTAAATATATCCTTCCTCATATATCAGGGCAGGGCATTGCACATTTATTCTTAGGTATCTAAAACCTGAATCTGCCCAGTGTAGAAAGTTGGCTTCCCAGGTAGTTATTGGAAGCTGGCTTGCCCGTAAGACCAAGCCAGGTTTGATGATTTTTGCTCTACGTGGCTTGCAGAAAGTCACAGTTAAATTAATACTCAATTCTAGCAACTGACTCATCCCAGCTACGTGTGTACATCTACTTTTTTTCATTAAAATGTATTTTTGATCATTACCTTGTATGGTTTTGCATATTGTAGGACAGGCTACTTTGGGGAAGCAGGCAGCTTATAGAAGAGAAAGCATGGGTGGCAGAGTCAGAGTCCTGGTTTTGAATCCATCCTGCAACACTTACCAGATGGGTGGCCTTGCTTATTCAGTCATTCAGTTTCCTTGCTCCTCAGCTTCCTTGTCCAAACAACGTGGTCAATAACAGCTTCTTTGTATAGCGTGCTAGGTAAACATGAGAAATAAGTAAGAGAGAGAAACCTGGGAAAGCATTTTCTTCTGTAAAACAGATAATAATAGTCGTACTCATGGTGTGGTTGGAAGGGTTAAGTGGGGTCCTGTTTATAAAATGCTTTGTGCAGGGTCTGTTACATGATAAATGTCGGCTGTTATTATGATGGGCCAGATAGTATGCTAAGGGTTAGAGGGCTAGAAAGGGAGCAAGATAAAGGTGCGTGTTTACCGATGTGTGTGTGTGTGTGTGTGTGTATACCTGGGGGGTGTGTTCTCATGGCCATATGTATGTATGTCCATGGGTGTGTGTATTCATGGGTATATGTGTGTGTATCTGTGGGCGTGTGCGTGTGTACCATGGGTGTGTGTATACCTATGGGTATGTGTGTGTATACCCGTGTGTGTGTGTGTGTGTGTGTGTGTGTGTGTGTGTGTGTGTACCCATGGGTAGGTGGGGTGCATATACCATGGGTGTGAGTATACCCGTAGGGGTATGTGTAGTCATGGGTGTGTGTGTCTACCCATGGGTGTGTGGGGGTTTGTGTACCATGGGTGTGTGTATACCTTGGGGGTGTGTGTACTTATGGGTGTGTGTGTGTGTATCTGTGGGTGAGCATGTGTGAGTGTCTGTGGGGTGTGCATGTGTAGTGTGGGTGTATGTATACCCATGGGTACATGTGTGTGTGTACCCAGGGGTGAGTGGGTATGTGTGTGGGGGTGTATATAACAGGATGTGTTTGGGATGTGCTGAGAGAACAGTGCAGGAACCACAGTTCAAGGACAGCCCTGAGTTCTGAGCCACTATTTACTATCTCTTGGGTAAAGGATGTCAACCTTGAGCAGTGTCTTCCATCTAGAATGTCACCAGGCAATGCCAAATCTTCTCTGGCAGGAGTTCCTTCCCTTTCCTGATTAGACCTTAGGACTGAATCTGACACCATTTTTCTTCTTTCATCTCACCTCAAATACTCTACATGGTTAGTTTTCTTGTAAAACCAAAATGAGTGCAAATCATTTCGCAGAGCTGGGATGTGCCGATGGGCTTTTGATGGATGGCATTGGGCCATGGGGCTCTGATCACTTGCAATGTTGCTGATGGAGCCTCTGAGGTGGGTGGAACCTGGGGGAGGAGATGAGGGCTTGTCACTTCTGATGCCCTCTGACAAAAAAATGACAGCTGAGGCAGAGACAGGGCCCAAGGGTGGGGCTGTGTGGGGTGCGTGGGAAGGCGCCAGTGAGGGGGAGGATAGAAGCTCATCTGACGAGAACAGGGGGTTGAAGTAAGGACAGTGACTGGATACTGTGCAGAAGGTGGGGGATGAAGGTAGAAAGCTCATTTGGTACAAGAAAAATATATTATAGACTTGTGGGGGGAGGGTATCATGGTAACAGTTTTCTATACATGGAAAATACTCAGGTATGTTTTCCTGAGGTCTGACATTCATGGGAGACCTCTAGCCATTCAGTGATCACCTGAAGCCTGTGTCTTTTTATTAAAAAATAGTGACATAAGCAATGACAAAGGAGGACTGAAAGGATGAAAACTGCAGTTGTTTCTGAGTACTTATTTACTTGAACAAAAAACACTGAACAGTGTGTAGACTCTGATGTATCATAGATTTAGATCAAAATCCACCCATCCATCCATCATCCATCCGTCCATGCATTTATTCAACAAATAGTTATTATGTCAAATGAGGGTATGTACGTGTTATGTTTTGCTGCAAAACTAGGAACATCAGGATCCAATGCATGAAAAATGAGGCAGGCAGTTTTCGGTTGAGGGATGGAATGAACAGGCTGTCTTGGGAGAAAGTGAATTCCTTATCATTTCTTCCTTCCTTTGTTCAGTAAAGATTCCTGTATTCCCTTCTATCTGCCAAGGGTTTTTCTGGACACTGGCCATTTGGCAGTGGATAAGACACACCCAGTTCTACTCCATGAGAGTTTCTATTCCAGTGGGGCAAAAATGAAATAAAACAAATTGAGTTCTTGATAAGTGTTATAAATATAAAGTCAGATAAGGGGGGTGCAGTGATGGGGGGAAAAAGAGTGATCCTGGAGCTCTCCCTAAGGAGGTGGCGTTTGAGTAGAGTCCTACATGCAGGGCAGGAGTAGGCTGTGGAGAAAAGCGCAGCCTGAGGAGGAAAAGACCTGGACAGGTGTGAGAAATAAGAACAGCATGGTTCGGAGGTGGAAAGGAAAAGTGAGAAGTCTGGAGAGGGCTCCGGGGCAAGGCATGGTAAGGCCTTGCAGGTCACAGGAAGGAGTTTGGATTTTACTGTGTGAGGGGAAGAGGCCCCTTGAGGGCTTTCAAGCAGGGGGATGAAAAAATCTAATATCTGTTTTAGAAGATTGTTCTGGTTGTTGTATGGAGAATGACGTAGTAGGGAAAAGTGGTCCTTTTGATTCAGTTCTGTTCGTTTTCTTAAATGTTAAAGGAATAGACATTCCTATTTTTTTTGGCAAGACACTAGACAATAAAAATACTGCATTATTTTCTGTCCTATCAAATCTTGAAGTATTTCAAAAACACTTTCTCACTTGAACTAAAGTTTTTTTTTTTTTTTTTTTTTTTTTTACTAATTTAGCTGGTCATAGGTCAGACCACATTATGGATTTAATACAGTTAGGATATAGAAAAATGATAGTTCAGTCCTTTGTCATCATTAACTAAATCTATCCTAGAAACCTTCTTTTTTTTTTTTTTTTTTGTTATGAGAGTAACCACTCTGGGTAACGGATAATAATAATAGTTGGGACCACCCTAGTTCCTGTGTGCCAGGCATGGTTCCAAACATTTGGACTTCATTCCCACAACAATCCTCTGAGTTAGGTACTAATTGTGTCTTCGTTTTATGATGAGGAACCTGAGGCTCAGAGAGGTCAGGCATCTTGCCCAAGAACACACAGCCAGCCAGGAGGAAACCCTGGCATGCTGGGCCAGGGACCTGTCTTCTCTACTGACCCTGTGCATGAGGAGTCCCCCTGGCCAAAAAAGATGCCGAACTGCAGATCCCTCCATGACGATTGCTTCTGAAATTTCTCTGCCATGCCCAGGCTCAAGTCAAAGCCTGGCTCCTTCACCCGGGCTTTAGTCCAGCCCTGCTGCTCTACGAGTCTGAAGAGAGATTGCTGCAGGCACCACACCCATTTCCATCACTCTGACTCTTCTGGTTCTTGTGCCACAGCTTCTGGCCGTGTTCATGGAGGTCAGTTTCAGGCTAGTCTCCTCCGCTGCCAGCACAGGCCAGCACTGTCATCGGGGGCTTGGAAAGGAGTGGGAGGGCCTGGCTTGGCTCTCTGGTGTTGACTCTTCTCCCAGGGACAGGGAGGGGGGACAGGGAGGTAGAAATCCCTTCGTGTGACTGCCGAGAGACCTGTGGAAGGGATCCTGGTGCCACGGGACCCTGACTCAGATGGTTCCATCAAGTTCCATCTGATGATGGTGGCCTTGTCTGTCCTGGTGATCGCTGGGGGTTTTAAGGGTTTCTTTGAGGAGGTTTTCAGCTTCAGTCTAGACTCTGCTGTCATCAGACCTCTCTGAAGGTACTTGAGGGTCTTTTGGGGATGCATTCCTCTTACCCCCTTTGCAGGCTTTTACTCATATATATAGACAAGGGCAGATATACATGTATGCATGTAGGCAGCTTAATATGGGGAGTCATGATTTCACTCATAATTTTCCTACTTACCATTGCAAGACAACAATTGTGACTTTAGTAACAACTTTATGTTTACCATAATTACCAGGTATTTGTACCGTGCTGCTGCTCAGATTGGATATCCATGGGTCACCATGGGTGCCAATATGACCATGTCCTGACTGTCAACAGCCAAATGTGGTCCCTGAATGTAGAGACTGGGGCCAAGAATGCAGGGACGGGATGATTCACTTACACTCAGATCAATCCAGGCACATAGTAGAGAGTGCTCAGTGTCTTACCCCAAATTATAACTAGGAGACCTTCCTAAGCCACCTCTCCTCCACCCTGTGTGGTTCTGTTGTGACAATCTTTTGTGGTGCTGGGGACTGATGTGTAACACAAATGGGGCCCGAGTAGCTTTCCTTGAGACTGCTCTGCTTGAGTGACCATGGAAGACTATTTCGTGCTTTTTGAGGTCAAGGTGCTAGGGGTGGAGATGTGAATACTCCATTGCTGACTGTCATTGCTCCTGCCATGTGGAGATAGCCTGTCTTCAGAATAAAGCCACATATAAAAGGAAGGGTAGCCGAGAGGCAGAGAGAAAGACATACTCAATGGCATTGTTTAAGCCCCTGGATCCAGCAATGCCTGAAACCTCCTAGAATTCAAGTTGTGTGAGTCAATCTATTTCCTTTTCTCTATTCTCGGGGTGTTCGAGTTATATTTCTGTAATTTACAGCCCAAAGTCTTATGAGGGTAATCTGTAAATTATGACTAAAAATTTAGAAAAATTAAAAATCTAGGGAAAAGTAAATGATCGTTGGAATCTGAAAAGGAGATTGTGTGTTTTTATGTATTTTTCTCTTCATGTCCACTGAATGCAGGAAGCAGAAGCTGAGATACATGTGTTCAACATAAGAATGTATTTCTGGATTTGAATGATTATTATATGTTAAGTCTCCTGGAATGGTTGGAAAAAAGGCATTGAAAATAGGATTGCCATTCTTATGTCTGGCCTGCTTTGTGTGTTGTTGCTTGAAAACAAATGACAGATGACTTCCTAAATCCCTTACAACCATCATTTCCTCAACATAGTACTGTTTGTGGCAGCACTTGACTCAAAAGCCCTCCCCACACACCATCTATTTGTTGCACACAGTGAAGCTAATCCTGGGCTAGCCCTCAGGTTTCTGCCTGCTTCATCAGCTTTCTGTGACAGGTAAAAGATGGAGAAAAACAGCTGGGCGTGTGGGGGGGACAAAGGGGTTTTTCTCCACAGAGGGGCTCCCTCCAGCCATGAGCAGGTGGAATCTTTATGTCCCATGATTAAAGAGGCCGACTTAAAGCCCATCTCACCACACGCAGCTCCGCTGGGAAGGAAAATGGTGCAGGCAGGGATGTTTTTCGTATTCTCGAGTCCTGTTTTTGAAAGAAAAGAGTATTGGAGTTCTGAAAAATACGCGGAGGCCCTAAGGGGTGGGGTGGGAAGGCTTGCTTTTGGGGGTGGGGAGAATGAGGACACCACCGGACCTGGTGTTGGCTGATCCCTCCACAAGATGGCACCCCTACTTCTTCATCTTCCCTTTTAGTTTCAGGCTTGAGGAAGAACTTGTTCAAATCATCGCAGAACAAATGCAATCTTGACTTAGGTTTCATAATTTATAAAGCTGACTTCATGTCCTATCTTGAATCATGTGTTACCGTGTTTCAGACAGAGCTGTTTTTATTATGGTATCATTATTATTAATGCGGGTGCGCCTCTGCCTTGCCAGGCTGCTTCTGACTCTGAGGCTGCGCTCACTTCCCCCAGGCATCAGGGGAAGCAGCCTGGGGTAGAGCAGTGATTCCCAATGTAGCGGCGGTGCTGGACCAGGTTCGTTAAAATTTCCAATCTGTTGTGGACTGACATTATCATCAAACGAAATAAAAATGAATAACTAGAAAAATTAAATGAAAAAAACATACAAAATACAAGCCCGATTTGATAAGTTGTAGTTACAATAGGCATAAAATGACATTTTAATATATACTATCAAAACAAAATACCGTTGGAAAAAAGGCTTGCTAAAACCCATGTGGTTTTCTTAAAAATACATGTATAGGAGATTAATATAAGGAATCACCATTATACTTGTAATTTTTGTGTCTCACAATCATAACTGACTCCCATAATCATAACTCCCTCATGTTAAGCAACCAGTATGCACACTTTGAGTTAACCATGTGCATAATACAAAGTTTTTTTTATCTGAACACACTAGCTTGCTTCTTGCTTAATTTATCTAATCTAGGTTGGATTGATGCAGCGTCACTTATAGGAGGTAATGCATGTCTCAACTGTGCCTATGTTTTGTATTCATAACATTCATAATAGAAAAACTGAGGTACAATGAAAGAAAAACTTGCTTTGGAATAATTGAGAGGAAAAGCTAACTGTTTCTGACTTTATTTCTTCTCTCATCCTTTCCCTGTTCCATGAAAAGTTACCTTTTCCTGTTGTGATGTGCCTTTCCCCCAGTGTCCTTGTGCTTTTGCCACCAATGGCCAGCACTTGTGACTCTTGTTGACCAATTGCTCCAGAGGGCAGGAAGTGTCTGGGGGGTTATGTGTCCTTTCCCAGACGGCCCTGGCCAGTGATGAGCAGGTGCACCTGTAGGAAGGCTCCAGCTTTCTTTAAGCGGAGACTGCTCTGAGTATAATTAACCCTCCAGAATTCTCCTGCAGGACCAGGACCAAGCTGTCCTCCATCGAAAAAGTCTTGCTTGCTTTCTTTCCCTTCTCTGTCCTGCTTTTCCTCTTCCTGACCGGTTCTTTTTCTGGGAGCCCTTCCTTAATAAAACACATGCACGTGAATTGTTGTCTCAGTGTCTACTTCCAGGGAAGCCAGCCTAAGGCAGTATCAGATTTAGAGTATTTTAGAAATAGGCATGGCAGACCATAAAAATGTCTTTATATATTTTAAGTCTTTTGCTTTCAGAGATACTGATGTCCCATTATTGGTAACATAATCCAAATGACCACTTTGGGAAATAAATCAACCTAATTTAACTTCCTTGGCTTTTTAGAAACCAGACAAGCCAGAGATATTTAGTGTACCAATTTTCTTGGTACACTGAAGCACTCGTCATAGACATACTCTGTTTTACATAGATCTGTGCATTTTTTTTCCTCCTTGTTTTCAGTTAATCTAAACTCAATCCTTTACCCTTGGAGAAGGTAAACATAAAAGCTTCCTCCCTCTACAGGCTTGAGGTGTGACTAAAAGAGGTTTTAGAATCCCCCCACCCCAGATATTTTTCAGAGGGCTGTGTCTACATTAATCTGTTTTAGAGGATACCCTCCCCCAGAATCATTCTGACATGGTCACTTTTCATTTAGCTTTACTTGGAATTAAACAATATGACAAAACATAACAAATTCAAACTAATTTGGAGGAATGCTGTTATGAATTAGTGAAAACAATTGAAGTGTATTAAAAATGGAGAGCAGTTTTATTGCCATGGAGGTAAATATGTGTTGTCTTGTCAATGATCCTGTATTGTAGACACCTATTATGCACTAGGTGTTTGCATTATCTCATTTCGTTCTCACAACCACTCTGCAAATGAGGTATTTTTCTTCTCAATTTTTAAACACCAGATGAGGCATAGAAAGATTAAGTACCTTTTTTAAGGCTTGAAATTAGTAAACAATAGAGCTAGCATTTGAATCTAGATCTTTCCACCAAGCCATGCTGCCTCCACAGTTCAACAAAATTAGCTAACGAAATATTAGTGTACCTCATCAGCTTTAAGGAAGGGTCAATAGCTGTGTGTAATTGACATACTCATTTAGTATGCAAACAGTATTGTTAGTGTGTTTGTAACGCTTTAAAGAAAAATAACAGAAATCTCCCTGGCCATCTTGTTTAACAGCAATAGCTACCATTTATTGATTGTTTCAGGCACCTTCCATTCATGTCTACTTTAGTCAGCACAAGAATTCCAAGGTGGGTATTATTAACATTATTTTATATATGGGCAGATGGTGAAGCACAGAGACTTTAGGTAATTTGTGCAATGTCACACGGATAGCAAAATGTGCGCTTTGGGCCCAGCAACCCATGAGCTCAACTGCTATGCCCTTCTCTGCTAACACTTAGCTGGAACTTTCTTAGGGAGAATGCAAAGGTGACTGCTAGGTCAGCTGAACCAGTGGGTGGGAATAAGTAAGAATGAAGTTAGGACCTTCTTAAAGCATTTTGTTCCTTGTTGATGCCAAGTAGGTCTAGAAAAAGAGGAAGCAAAGCCAGAGATATGACAGCATCTTGGCTTGACGTTAAAGGGATGCTTTTGTTCTTACCGCACCATTGCAGTTTTCTCACCGGCTTTGATTCCTTTCCTACCGTTCACCTGTAAACAAAACCACTGCTCCCCTTTTTTGGAGCGGGTTACCCAGAAACTCACAGGGTTCATCAGAGCCAGGTGTTTCTCTGCACCTGGTGTGTCTGATCTGCAGAGCAAAGGGATTCATAGACAAACACAACAGGACTCATTGTAGACTACACAATTAATCATTCTGGGTTTCTGATTTGCTCTTGAAACTTGCTATGTTCCTGTAATGGGAAAAAGACAGCTCCATTTATCACACTGCACCTCATGCTGCTCCTTGGCACCTTCCCCTGGGTCCCTCACCATCCCCAAACTTCTGAAACATCTGCTGTGGGTACCATGGCAGGGATTTCTTCACGTTCCCTGTTATATGTGCCTTCTCAGCATACTGGTTTAAGCTCTCCTTTTGTGACCAAAGACTGAAAGGTCAGTATTCTCTATGGAGATGAACAATTAGTAAGTTCATTACTTATGGTGGCATTCATTGTTCTTGGCCAAAGATTACATTTTTGTGTGGGACATACTGATGTTTGTCAAAAGAGCACTGGACTGGGAGTTAGCTTTGCGGATTTTTGTCTTGGCTCTTCCATTAATGATTTTGGGGTAAGCTGCTACCCTTCTCTCGACTTTTGTTACCTAATGATGAATCTAGGTTAGATCAGTGCTTCTCTACCTTGGATGCACATTATAATCACATCACATGCACAAAATACTAATGCCCAGGTCTTACCCCAGGCCAACTAAATCAGAATCTTTGGAGGGGCAGGAGCCCTGGCATTGATATTCTTATTCAAGCTCCCTAGGGGATTCTCATGTTGACTTTGGTTTGAGAACCGCTAGCCTCAGACTAAAGGATTGTTTAGTCTCTAAAAGATAGATCATCTTTTTCCTTAAGATGGGAGAGTTAAGATCACATTTGTATGAAAAGGGAAAAACCCAGTAGGGAGCAGAGTTTGATGATACAGAAGAGGGTGAGTGAATTGCTGGTTCCATATCTTCGAGGAAGCAAAAGACTAAGCACTCAGATGGAGGGGTTAGTTTTGTGCAAGTGCATGGAGAGTATGTTCACAGGTGGAAAACCACACTGTATGAGCGTGGAAGTTGGTAAGTAGGTGGATGCAGTGGTAGAAATCCACAGAGGTTATCTTCTGGTTACTTCAGGTTTTTTTAAATGAAGAAGCAAGGTCATCAGAATGGATGGGAAAGAAGGTGTTGGAGAGGTTTTAAAAGAAGTGAGGCGTGAAAAGTCATCTATAAGGATGGAGAGTAAATGTACTGGAGAAATGGGGTATGACTGCCAGGAATAGGGAGAGCGTATTTGAGGTTGGTCGGTGTGGTTGTGGTTGTCCATATTTTGCTAACTGGGCTCCTGTTGAGTTGTGACAGTCTTTCGGTGACTGCCATAATCCCAACTCTCGGTTTTTCTTGCATCCTAGCTGCTGTGTTCTGCCTAATCTTGGGTGAGTTGTGGCCTTTGCATTATCTGAGATGGCCACTTGTTTTGTTTAGGTTATGCAACTTTATTGAGATATAATTGACATATAACATTGTGTAAGTTTAAGGTGTACAGCGTGTTGATTTTTTATACTTACATATTGCAATATGATTACCCCTACAGCGTTAGCTAACACCTCTATTGTATTCCAGAATTCCTTTGTGTTTGTGTGTGCGTGTGCGTGCGTGCGTGCGCGCGCGCGTGTGTGTGTGTGGTGAGAACATTTAAGATCTACTCTCTTAACAGCTTTCAAGTATACAATGCAGTATTGTTAATTATATTCACAATGCTATGTGTTAGGTCCTCAGAACTTATTCATCTTCTAACTGGAAGTTTATATCCTTTAATCAACATCTCCCCATTACTCCCATCCCCCCAGTCCCTCTGGTAACTACAATTCTACTCTGTTTCTACAAATTCAGCTTTTTTTTTAGATTCCACATATGTGGAATCTCATACAGTATTTATTTTTCTCGGTCTGACTTATTTCACATAGCATAATGCCTTCAAGTTCCCTCCATGTTGTAGCAAATGACAGGATTTCCTTCTTTCTAATGGCTGAGTAATACTCCATTGGAAATATGTAGCACAGTGTCTTTTTCCATTCATCTGTTGACAAGAATTTAGGTTATCTCTATATCTTGGCTTTGTGAATAACACTGCAATAAACATGGGAGTACAGACATCTTTTCAATGTCCTGTTTTTATTTTCTTTGGATACATGCCCCAAAGAAGAATTGATGGATCACTTATTTATATATTTTTTGATGGATCATTTAATAGTTGTATTTTAATTTTTTTATTATTTATTTTTAAAAAAGATTTATTTATTTATTAGAGAGGTGGGGGGGAGAGAGAGACTGAGAGTAAGCATTCAGAGGAAGAGGGAGAGGGAGAAGCAGACTCCTCACTGAGCAGGGAGTCCAACGCGGGGCTCAATCCCAGGACCCTGGGATCATGACTTGAGCAGAAGGCAGATAGATGCTTAACCCACTGAGCCACCCAGGCGCCCCAATAGTTGTATTTTTAACTTTTTGAGAAACCTCCATACCATTTTTAGCAGTGGCTATACCAATTTACATTCCTACCAATAGTGCACAAAGGTTCCCTTTTCTCCACCTCCTTGCCAACACGTTATCTCTTGTCTTTTTGATGATAGCCTTTCTAATAGGTGTGAAGGATATCTCATTGTAGTTTTGATTTGCATTTTCCTGATGATGAGTGATGCTGAGCAATTTTTAATGTATCTGTTGGTTTCCCATGGTTTTCCCCCACTTTCCTTAGACATGCAAGTGACATGATACATATAAAGAGTAAAATCATAACTCTAAGATTAGAAAATGTTTTAGTTAGATTAGTGCAAGTGGCTTTTGATCATCTATAAGTCACCTAAAGTGTTAAGTGGTAAACTAGGTCATCTAAAATAATAAACTTTCAGACCAAGCTGAAACAAGTAGCAAATTTCAGAAAAACTCAGGGTCCATGACAGCTTTTTTCTGAGATAGTAGAGACTGAATAAGTAAAAATTTTTTTACCATATTCATTTTATCCTCAATTCAAAGGGATTGGGAAACTAAGAGTCAGCAGGTGAGTAAGTGAGAGTATTCAGAGAGAATAAAATGGACTTCGTGCTCTTCTTGTTGAATAGGTTCTACATAATATCTTTAGATTTTAGCATTGAAAAGTAGAAGGAAAGAGGCCCCACCATTAGTTTGGCAGCTGTATCAAGCTGAGCTATGTCAATTGTATTATGCTGTTTCCAAGAAGACAGTAGTGCTTGTGAAATTTAACAGTGTCTGTCACCACTTGACATATTGGTTAAAACAAAAGCAGATTGAGGAAATGACTCACAATAGTTAATTGTTTCAATAGTCAGTCTTTCCCGTCTGCACAGTGTGTTGAATTTGATGACATCTGATGGGAACTTTGTGGAAAATTAATGCACCAAATTGTTTTTAAGAAGCAAGCCCTCTCTTTGCTTTTTCAGTAGCTACATGTCATTATCTGAAATCTCCATTCTATCTCCTTTTTGGTTTAGGTAAGACTACAGACTATCTTGACTTATGAAATAAGAAAAGAAAAACCTAAGCATGTGTAAAAAAAAAATTCAGTCAATAATAAATCAAACTCTGTTTCTTCATTTAAGGAATGGATTAGGTATTTTGGCTTTGATAAACTCAAAAACAAAGGGAAAATTTGTTCACAAAGAACCAAATTCAGGATGATATGTGCAGTAAACATTCATCTTCCATTATCACATGAATACATAGTACATCTGGCTTCAGAATCTATGATGCCGCTCTATAAAATTTATCATGTTTTATGGAAACCATTAACTTACAATAGTTGCATTAATGTATAAATCTGTGGTTTATGTTCACCCTTGATAGATCTAAGTCTTTTACTGCACTAAATTCCTTTGTAGACCCCGCTTAAAAATCCAATTCATGATTACTAACTTACTGACTTATCTGGCCTGAAGAACGGCTTTATATTCTGAAGGTGTGGATGTCGAGTAAGAATAGGAAGCTTCCTTTTTGGATATTTAACTGTGGGAATAAAGCTTAACTCCATGAAAGTTGATTCTTTTGGAAAGTATTTCTAGTATTTGTGTTCTTGTTGGACATCTACAAATGAGTCTATGTTTCAGCTGCACTGGAAACCAATATTTATACAGAAGAAAGGATTAGGGCTGTCTATTCCCTGCATATAGATCTCCTTGGTGCAACTCAAGGTATCAATGCCATATTTTGGTAGTTGCTCAGAACTGTGATGTTTTTTGAATGGATTGGGTGTAAGGAATGAAAGTGTCCTATTTAATAAAGAGCAAAATAAACCTAGGAGGAGACTTCAAGACTTTCAAGAGCTGTGATAAGGAAGAAAGACACTTTTTTTCCACAACTCAATAGGGCAAAACCCAAACTGGTAGCCCAAATCACCAGCGGGCTAAGGCTCACAATAACAAAGGACATTTCAATAGGACATTCTAAAGGAATAGCTGCTCTGGAGGAAATAATCTCCCCAATCCATTCTACTGGGAATTCTGTTGGGTGTTGACATCTGGGAAAATCTGTTCCCAGTCTGAGGCAGCGTTTCCCAGTCTAAGAATATGTATTCCAGCTCGGGGAAGATTACCATAGAATTAGAAGTGTATTAATTTTTTAAATAGTTTGAACTGTCAAAGAAGGTGGGTGGAGGAGTGGAAGGCAGGGTGTGGTGAGGGTAATGTCCAGCATCCTTTTTGAATGCCTTGCCTCACTGGGGCATATTTGTATTACCTGAACTGAGAACTCAAAGATCGAAAGTAGAGTGATACACAGCACTTATTAGGAAGACTCTGCACACTCCGTGCTTTCTCTGCAGAGATCTCTAAGTATATTGGTTCTGCCCCACCCTAAGAGGGCCAACATTCAGGGGCAAACTTGCAAAGCTCGTAACATCCCATCTTTGGACACACCGGTGACTCAGGCGTCATCCTTCTGCCTTATCTGATGAGCATGTTGCTTGTTCTCTTCTGGTGCAAAAGAGACCTTTTAGTTTTTGTGATCTCCATCTAAAACTGTCACAAAGTAGAAACCATGAATCAGAAGAAACATTAGTGAAATAATTTTGCTCATGTAGACAGATGAGAGCTGAACTTTTTTCTTGCTGTATCTATGAATTCCAGTTCATATTTCTTCATGTGAAAGTCGCTTTTTCCCCCCCTGGATTTATGTTAAGCTGAGCAAGCAGTTCTGGTGAAGTTAAGCCCACATATAAACAGTAGATTTGGACAGCTCAGTTTTGGTCCTGAATACCATTACAGTTTTCCCCCTCCTCTACTTTATTACAATTTCTGATTCGTTGCTTCTTATAACCCACTTTTTATATTGAATATCACATTGTACATGGGTATGCCAAATTGGTATTGGTATAAACTGATTGCCTTGCGTGGGAAAAGTGCTGAATTCAAGTTTGAAATGTTTGCACTTGACTGAACTTTTGGAAAAGAAGTAAAAGAAGAAAGTATTTCAAACTCAGAAACCATAATTGTTTTTCTTTGCTGGGGTGAGCAAGATCTTGAGTCTTAACCAGCAGTGAGAATAGCTTTATAATCTGCATGAAATATATCAATAAGATGAAGTTAGGGAAGACTAATAGTACATTCTGAGGATTTTCCAAAGAGTTACAGGAAGCATGAGTGACTTAACTCCTGTAGTGTGTGATCAGCGATAAAATATTTATCTTTCTTTAAAGATTTTATTTATTTATTTGACAGAGAGAGAGACAGCGAGAGAGGGAACACAAGCAGGGGGAGTGGGAGAGGGAGAAGCAGGCTTCCTGTGGAGCAGGGAGCCCGATGTGGGGTTCCATCCCAGGACCCTGGGATCAGGACCTGAGCCAAAGGCAGACGCTTAACGACTGAGCCACCCAGGTGCCCCAGCGATAAAATATTTAATTAAAAACTTATGAGGGCAAAGGAAAGGTGAAGTAGGCACTCAGGAGATGCCAGGAAGCGTATTGCCGTCTTTATAGGCACAGTCTCCTTGAATTGTCAAAGTAGCACTGTGAGGTACACCCTGGGACTCCCATTCTAAAGGTGAGGACATTGAGGTTCAGAAGGGCTCTTTGGTTTGCCAATGCTCTAGAACCACCATCTGAATCCAGATCTTTCAGGTTCTCAAACCATCTGTACTGCTTCATAATCTGTGAAGAAAGGGGCTTGTCTGGGTTCTGTGTATATTCTCTTTACAAGGAGATTTCAAGGAACATCAAGCAAAGGGCAATATGACAACAAACGAAAACCAAAACTGGCAAGTGGATGCTGAGGAAGGAGGCAGGTTCCTCTGTAGGGTCAGAAAAGATCTTGAAGCCCAGAAGTTGTAATTAGGCAAAGAAGGAAGAAACTTGGACATTCTGATAAAAAAAATTCAGGGTCCCAGAATGGTGTAAAACTTTGAAGGGATATGTAACATGGATCTTTGCCTCCGGGACAGAAAAATGACATCAGTCATGGCCAGGAGGAAAACTAGACAGAGATATTTAGAAGATTTGAACAGCAAGTTGTAAAGATGCTGAAGGGGCCAGGGCATAGGAGGGCCTGGGACCAGTGATTTGGAGGACTGGTAGGATGTGTCAGTAATTTCTCAGTTATATAATGCCTTTACTTCATAGAACTCAATATTTATTCTATGTATACAATACTTCGGTTTTTGAGTCTAAGTGAAACACAGGGGAAAAGATAGATTTTCCTGGGTGGAAATCAGAATAAAATTAGAGTTCATAGCTTTCCGGCTAGGACCTTTGAAATCTCATACTGCAGATAACCCTTTTTGCATTGCCAACACATTTATCCTTCATTTTATTTTTAGAAACCACAAACTTAATTGTCTCAATGTGACATGATTTTCCTCCCGAAATCCCTAATGAATTTAGCTATTTTAAAAGAAAAGCTCTGGCAAAGCAGGCCTAGATATGTGGAAGACTGTTGGTGAAAGCCAGAGAACATTTATAGGAGCGTAGGCTGGGCTTATTCTGTGTTCAGGGAAAGGGCTGGCCCACAAGGAACGAGGAAGCACATTTAAAATAATGCCTTTAATATATTACGAACAGGGAACTTTTCCTTAGTGTATCTCTTATTGTTCCATTTCTTTTTCCTGCTCAATAAATACAAGGCAAAAAAAAAAAAAAGCATTGCTTTTATGTTTTAATTTCCCAGCAGCACTCTGTATTGGAGAGAGTAATTAATGAAAATTATAGGCTAAACATTTTACAGTTTGCATTAAGTACTTTATCCATGTTTTGTAAAAGAATCTCATTCTACCTAGAGATAAGTGAGTGTGTGTGTGAGTGTGTATTGTGGGGGGGAGCACACAGGCTAGCATCTCTCCTGAAGTTGTCCTGCACTGACCCTATATGGTGATGTCTAAAATATCAGCCTCTGTATGAAAGAGATTGTTTCCCTAGTCCTGTGATATGACTTTAAATGTAATATTCACCTTCTAAGACATCTTAACTACCAGATCCATCTACATTTCAAAAAAGAAGTAATCCAGACCATATGTTCTGCTAACAAAATTAAATATTGCCAAGCTATTTAAAAAAAAATCTTGAAAACATGATTAGAAGGACATGGTAAACAATATTTTATAACCTGGCTCATGTTATTATGTTATACAATAAAATTGTGTTTTCTTCCAACTTTTCCACTTTATAATTGAGCGTAACAACAAAGAATATTGAACTGGGCTAGTTTGACCTAGGAAAAGGAAATTCGTATTCTCATTTAGAAGTGATTATACTTTTTAAAGAGTAGAGGATATTTTGCCTAGAGAAATTACATGGGAAGCAGAGAATAAATAAATAGTGATTTCGCACACTTTTCCCAGACTAATTCAAATCTTGGAGTCTTAGGTTGAAGCAAGTTAGAGACCTTATGATCACTGTCCCATGAAATAAAATATAAGGTTGTTTGCTAAAAGCTATTAAACTAAATGAAAGGATTTGTGGTGCAAGATAAAGGAAAGTAGAGGCAGGTAGGGGAAAGAGTGGGTTATAAAATATACAACTATAATTACATAGCTGTACTTTCCAGTAGGCCCTCAAATTAATTTAAAAATATAGCGATCAACTTCATGCAGCAAAAACTTTTAGGCATCTGTTGGCAATGGGGTGATATAGCAAGAAGAGTAAGACCTCTCTATTTCTCAGGGCAACTATAGTCTAGGGCATGTCTCTGTGTGTATGTGCACACGTAGTAGGATGTGGGCAGACCACCGGGTGAGTGAGTGGAGAGTGGGGAGATTAATACAAATCCACGAATAGTATATAAGCCAGAAAAGTAACTGCTGCTAGAGGTCATACCAACTATCTTAGTAAGGGGCATACCAGAGTCAGAACTGAGAAAAGAAGCCAAAGCCTTGGAGAACAGGTGCTGTCTGGAGCCAAGATCAGGCACATGGAGCTCTCTAGGTTATCAGACAGTTCTGGAGAATGAAGTATATCCTATGCAGAAGGCTTTAATGGGTTGAATGTCTACATGCTGGCTTGTCCTAGGCATGTCCTCTGTGCCATCCTCTAAGAACGGTTTTCGTTAGAACGAACTTGAAATTACGGTACACAACACACACACACACACACACACACACACACACACACACACATCATTATCGAGAGGCAGTGTGGAAGTGGCTAACTGCATATGGATGCGAGAAATGTCTTAAAAGTCAACATCGAGACAAATGTATGGTATTATCAGGGTTATTGATAGATGAAACACTGAGTCACAGGCTAGAAAACAGAAGTGTTCATCTGAGAACCACTCCTTACTGGCAGGAATCTCGACAAGTAACAATCTCTCTGAATTTAGTTTCTTCATCCGTAGAACTCTATCATCTAGAGTGTTTATAAAGATTGCATAACATCTTTTATGTGAAAGGCTTTGGCAAACCACGCCTTTCTATACAAATGTAAGTTGTGGAGGAGAGGTGAGTGGGCCCAAAGGGTGTTTTAGAAAAGAGAAATGCCATCACTGTGTACAAAGCTGTATTGTAGAGGACAGAGGCACACGGTGGGAGGTAGGTCTGTCAAACAAGAACGATACTTGGCCAACAAACGATCTTGCTATAAAAATAGATTCCTACACAAAAATACTTGCTGGGAAGGGAATTCCTTCCCACCCCCTTTCCTTACTCCTATCTCTTACGAGACAGAAATGGCTTACATTACTCAAAGGCTTAGGGGGATTTATTAAAAATGGTGTTAATGAGACATGTTTAAATGGTTGGATTGGTACAGTTTTCTGCATGTGCTGGGTTAATATATATGTGTATATATATATATTTTTTTTTCCTTTCAGATAATTGTTGAGGCTATGCCATATTTCAAAAGCAAAGTTAATTTAGGTCAATGAAAAAAGAATTTATTTCCAGTCTATTACCATCTAATCCCTAATTAAATCAAAGAATAAGGAACCGAGTGATCCAGTCAGATCATTTGTCTTTTGGCAAAAGTTAATTCAGTCAGTATAAAGGAAAGAGAAATGATGGTTTACAAATACCTAGTAGATTTTTGTGGTTCTTTATTGCCTAGGCATGGAGGGATATAGGTTTTATTGAGAGAAGCTCTGAGCTTTAAAGAAAAGCTTTGAAATCCAAGCTGTCAGGCATTTCATGGTAAGAGGTGGAAAGACTGGCCATCTCAGTGTTCGAGCAAGAAAAAAATATCCCCTGAAGTATGGAAGGAATAAATGCTCCATGGCATACGTATCATCCCCACAGGTTTCTTCCCTTCAAGTCATGGCCTATTTCATGGCCCATTTCCCTTTGAGATTTTTTTTCCTGATTACAAAAAATTTCAAAGATAATTGGAAAATACAGAAAAGTACAAAGAAGAAAATAAATATCATTTAAAATTATTTAGTCATCTCTACCTAGAGATAATAGTAATAACTTCCCAAGTTATTTTTCTCTGGATATGTGTGCGTATATATGTGTTTGTGTATATATATATAAGGCATATATGTGTATGTGTGTGTGTGTGTGTGTGTGTGTGTGTGTTACAAAATTGAGAAGAAAGTTATATGTAGTTCTGTTATCTTTTTTCACTAATTAGAATGTATTTCAAATATTTTCCCATGCCATCAAAATATCTTTACAATATTTTAAATGTCTGTATAATATTCCCTTATATGGATATGTGGCAATTTATCAAAATACTCCCTTATCGTTTTGCATTCAGAATGTCCCTGCATTTTCTCTCTTTTTTTCCCCCAATCTAAAGATAGATGCCTCAAAGGATATCTTTGCAGCCATTTATTTATGTGCACTTCTGATGATTTCCTTAGTATACATTTCTATAATTGTTGGATCAAAGGAAATGCATACATTAAATTTTTTTGATCTCTGTAAACTAGGGACTATTTGAGGAATCCCATTCCTAATTTGTAGTGAGCATGCTCAGTGTTGGAGGTGGCCAGGAGGAAGCTGGGAGTTCCACAGAAAGCAGATTCTGGCTGGGCCTGGCTGACAGTTACTGGTTCAGAATGTGGAAGTACCACCCTCCAGTTGTAACGGACCAGGCTGCCTTGTTCTGCCTGGGCAGCTTCAGAGGACAGTTGGCTATTTGTAATCTTGGAGGAATGGTCAAGAGAAACATGGGCTCTCTGAGGCTAAAGTCATTTTAACTTTAAAAGTCAAGTAGGGCCAATAAAAAAAAGATGCATAAGGAGTGTACTTCTTGTTAGTGGTGCACGCCGTTGGCCTAGGTCCAGCAAACCTAGTCGATTGTTGAACTTACCTGTCTCAGTCAAATCAAGAGGGCTGGGGGTGGGGTGAGGAAGAAGACTCCGTAGGCTTGGGAAAGAAGCTGCTGGACTTTGAGATTGACATCAGCTGTCTGTGAGACACACCTGGAGCCTGCAGAGGTTGATCCCTCCCACTCACCAAACCAGTTACCCCATTTGTATCAGTGCCTCTGTCCGTCTCCTCAGCTAGAAATTTGGGTCAAGATTCAGTCTTTTCCAGCCTTCAGTACAGGTCTGCAGTTCTGGAGTCACTTCGGACTCAGTTTCTCCCCTACTGTTTCCAGTCTCCAAACCACTTAACCATTACCCTCAAAGAGCCTGAAACTATTGCAAATAACTTATTGGTAGACGATGAGCTTGTTTCAACATTGGGACTCTATCTTACTCATCTTTGTAGCTCCAGTGTTTAGGAAAGTGGCCATCTAAGCCTAAGCCAATTTTAGCCTGGCAGCAACTGCCATGAAATTTTTGAAAGGGATACTGTAGCACAGGGAAGGAAAGTAATCTGCCTGAGGCTACATAGCTAGTAAGTGTCAGAGCGAGGATTCAGTTGTGGGCCGGTCCGTTTTCCCCTAAAACTACGTGAACTAAGCGTACCTTGCTTCTCAATCAAGCTGTCTTACTGTACTTCTAGCACTTTTCTGCACTGAATGCTATGTCATGGGATATCACCTGCCACAAGAAATATATTTGAGCAGGTTTAGGAGTGGAGACAAGAGGGGGAAACAGGTTGATGAAGACCAAGAGAATTTTTTGGGGGGAAGTTCCCTTTTAAGCTAGGCCTTTGAAGGTTGAAATCGGGTTTGGTCTCACCAGGAGACCAGGGCAGAGGGCATCCCAATATTATGAGAGCAAACAGCAAAGGCCCTGAGACAGAAATGAGTCAGTAGTGCTCTGAACAAGGAAGAAATTGGCCTATTTGTGCAGAGATTTCACGTAGTCTTTCTTGTTGGAAACAACCTTCCCTTAATGTAATGGTCTCATTAGTACCCTGGGAATAAACCCCGTGATTTCAGAGATTGAGGTGTTAAGTACTGCAGAGGAATTGACCTCTTTCTGTATGGGGAAAACAGAGAGAAGAAAGCTCATTTGGGTGTGGCATTCCTTCACTTCAGATTCCTGGATCATGAGAGAATTGTTGTTTCAAGTCATAGAGCACAGGAGCTAGATCTGTATCTTATTAACAGGGCTTCCATTTTTATGATAACTTTAATCTTCAGAAACATTTTCACCCCCAAGATTAGGAAACCTGAAACATAAAATGGATCGGGAGGGGTTTGAACGTATTTACAAAGAGAATATTTTTTATTGGCCAATAAACTCCTGTGGCCATAAGCATGTTGTTGAAAGGGACCTGGCTGACGACAAACAGTAACATTAGGGAAACTGAAAACCATTAACCTGAAAATGATTATCAACTGTAAATCAATGTCAGGACTATTTCAGAGGTATTAGTCAATTTAAAAAAAAAAAAGCTGCCAAGAAGATAAAATTACATTTTAGTAAAAAAAATTAGAATTCTCATTTTTGATATTTGCCTTTTAAAACTTAGACGAAAGAACCAAGGAAAGCAAATCTATTGGCTTTTAAGTTACTCTACATATGTCTGTGCACACAGAGAAAGCAAGTAGTTGTAGTGGATTGAGACAGTATTTTGAATTTCTGCTTCTGTGAACATCTGTAGGAGAATGTTGCATGTTTCTTCCCCTCCCCAACCTGGCCCCAAATGCCCCTTTTTGCAGCATTGTTGCTCTGGGATTCCAGCCATACAATTTATGGCTGGTGTTTGGCTCTCGCCTCCGAATTGTTAACAGGCAAAGTGAGAGCAGAATATACAGGAAGTGGGTTTCTCAGCCCTGAACCTCACTCTCCTCCTAAAGGAGGCCCAGCTGATGAGCTACCACATCACACAAGTCACTAATCTGCCCAGAGACCAGTTTCCCAACGCAGATATTGACAGTGGAGTCAGGTCTGTGCTGAGAAGGGCTCTTTCGTAAGGAGCCTCACTGCAGTTGGTTTAGGATCTTTGGGGCTAAAGAGGTTCCAGAGAGGCCCAACTGCCAAGACCTCGGCTGAACACTCCATATGGCTTTGCCTTTCTAAAAAGCAGCTGATCTTTCTGAGCCCATCTCCCCTCTCAACCCTGGAAGCCATCGTTCCCAGGATGATGAGCACATGACTTACTCTGCATTCTTGACCCAGTCCTGGTCAGTCTTTTGTGCCTACTCTGTCCTGGTGTAGCAACCAGTTTATACCTAACTGGCCCTTGCCAGCCCGTGCCCACGTTCCACCTGGGGAGACCACTTGGGACATGCCTCATTCTGACGGGGCTCGAGGCTGCTCCAAACAGTGATAGCAGAGATTGGGTGATGGCTGCCTTCCCTTCAGGGCTAGTGGTCACTCCCTTATGCTCTCAAAGGTTTTACTCGAGAGAAAGAGCCGAGATTAGGGTCTGGTGTAGAGATTCCTTTCCTCCTTCCTAAAGCACCATCACGTGTAAAAAGTCCTACCTCCTAAGCAGCAGGGACAGTAATGGGGGCCGGTGTTAGGAAGGTCACATCAGAGACACAACAGAAATGGTGTCCCTAACCGCCTCCTTCATTAGAATGTCAATATTAGGGTTTGTGTCTTGTTTGGGATTGAATATATGGCACTACCACAGCATCTGATACAGAGAAGGACTTCAGTAAATATTTATTGCATATAAACATTAAAAAGGTACATGGGGGTAAATGGCAGGGGGGTGACTATCCGGGGGTTATTCTTATGGTCTGGGCACTTTTCAGTGGACAGTGCTATTAATTATGCAGTCATTGTTTTCGTACCCCCTTCATTGCCCTTCATTCAGCCTGGGGGATTAAGCCTGGAACTAGTCAGTTTTTTGGAGTTCAAGGTTAATGATAGCTCTGCCTCAAGTCAGCTACTGCTCAGAGTAGGTGGCTCATTGTGTTCCTCCCATTACTTATGCCTTGCATCCACATTCCAGTAACGGGTTGCTGACTTACTCCCTAAGTCCTTGTGTACCCTTCCTGTTCCCATTACCATACGATCTGCCAGGATCTTCTTACACCCTTGGGATATGGGAGTCTTGACCCTGGGCCTCGGGCACCATAGCTGAGTGCCTACCCCTTGCTACCAGGCTGCCAGTCTCCCATGAGGCAGTGCTCTGCCCCCCATGCTGGCTCATTCACCTGCAGCTGACTAGTGGGCCTCTCCTATGGTTATGTCTCTGCCTATCGCCTACAGCTGGGAAATTCCTATCTTGTGTCCCATGGCTGGTCTGGCTCCCACATCCTGGCTTCCTTATCAGATCCACTCTGGTCCACTCTGCTGCTGACTGAGTCTTATTCCTGAGAAAGAGCATATTTCCTGTGTCCCTCTGCACCTCTTTTAGTATCTTTTAGTATTCTAATTCAGAAGCCTCTCTGTCCCTTTTTTCAAGCTGATTTTACACTTGGTTCTGGATCAGTAAGAAATACTGTTTTCTCAGAGACTGATCCTAACCTGGGCAGAAATTCCAGTTTTTGGATGAAGTTTAAGGTTGTATATGGGGCTGTGTGTCTTTTTGTGGAGGTCACATGTCTTTGGGTACGGGCTTATATTGTGTGCACTTTGTGTGTGTGTGTGTGTGTGTGTGTGTGTGTGTTATTGTGACGGGGGGATGAGAGAGAGACTCCTTTTGTAGTGCTTTCTGAAAAACATTTCTCTAACTAGAACAAGGAGAAAGAACCAGAATGGATAGGGATAAGACCAACCTTTACTTATGTCCTCCAGTTATGTGAAGAGGCATCATGTATCATGTTGTTTAGATGGTCCACCATTCCCATGTGGTATTTTTCTGGCCTTCATTTTTGGCCTCCTAGTGAACTCCAGGTCAGAATAAAAGTGATAACCATCATGATGGAATAAAACTTGATAGCAGTAGAAAAACAGGACTTTAAAAAGATAACGTAGTGTGATATCTGAATCACCTAAAGAGTGATTCCATTTGGGTATTACATGCCGTGTGTCTACAAAAATATATGGCACAGGACTTAAAAAAACTTGCTGTCCTGTATTAGGAAAAACTTTTTCTTATTTGCTATACTTCATTTTCAGGTGGAGAGAAAGGAATTGATTTAGTTCAGTACAACATTTGGCTACTCCTCCTTACCTTGCATTTGTGTTAAATAATAGCTGTATGAATATTACCTTGCAGTTGACATTTTGGGATTGCTTTTCCCTAGTGAATATTTTTTCTAATTTTCTTTAAGTGCATTTTAAACAGAGCCGTAGGAGAGATGGAATTGAATTGTTCTATTTGTATTTGATCCATTTACTTTGGTGTTTAGGGCAAGGGGGTGTATTTTGAATAAATCTAGGAGGTAATTTATAACTACTGCTGATATTGACGGAACACATATGTAGCACGTGCACCCTGTGTGAATATGCCTGCAGGAAGGATCGATGCATCCACGTGCGAGGGTTGATATGAATGTGTCTCCCCTCTTCTTTAGCCCTCTTTGCTATATTCAAGATCTTGAATTGGGATTTCCTGCCCTTTTCTGCATTTTAAGAATAGCTGATTAGGGTGTTGGAAGCTGTACATTCCCAGTATTTGCTTCGGTTCTTGTCATTTACATCACAGTATAATTTATTTTTAAAAATTCACACAAGACATTACTGAGTTCAGCTCAGATGAAAAAATAGCTACATCTGTTGTCTGGCAGGGGCAGAAAAATTACACACAGTTGTGAAGTCTGAGACAGACTCTTGCCCTATGGGATATAGGGCAAAGAGCAAAACAGTGGCAAAATAGTTGGCAAGATAGCAAAGGTAGAGTGTGGATCTGTTTGGGCATGGTTTTAAAGGTTGGAGAGAGGCATAGAGGCATTGTTTTTGAAGTCTTTCACTGTTAAAAATAACCCCACAGAAGGCTAGACAGCAACGTCCTTTGGTTGACATTCTGGGTTAGAAACTTTAACAGACTTTTCTCTGTGAGATTGGACTGGTTTTATTTTGGTTGTTGGCAGGAGACCAATAATGCAATACAGTTAAGTGTGGACTAACTTGTTCTAGGTCTTCCCAGCACCGTTTTGGAAACCAATGGTCTAAGAAATGGATGCTGGGTGATAAAACATGTCCCAAACTCTTCTTGCCCCCCAGCACCCATTGAATAACTTAATAAATAGAAAAATAATAGACATAAGCTTGTGTTAAGGAAGAACATTTCCTGAGAATGTGTGGTGCCCAAAGCCAACCTTTGTTTTGAGTGTGCTTGTTTCCATGACCAGATGGAATAATTCCACTCAGTGACTTTATTCACTAGCTTGGACTTCACATGCCCATTCTGAGGTGATGTTCCTCTTGGGGAGCCACTGTGATTTAGCCATGTGTGAAATAGAATATGCCACCGCAAATATTTGGCATTTCTTCTACGGATGAGTGGGGCCGTGGATACCACCTTGTCTCAGTGCATACAGGGGAGGATTATCTTTTCCATAACCCATGCTGAAGTATAGCGGTGGGTTCAGTACTTGCCAGAGCATTTGAACAGATTCAGAGCACAGCTTAAGTGGGCCGAGTAAAGAGAAAACACAGCCATTCTCATCTTAAGTCCAGCTCTCTGCTGTGGGGGGACCTCCCCACACGGAGGAAAGAACAGGAGACAGGCTCTTCAAAACTGAGTGACAAATTTGGCGGTATCACTGAAGTGCTTGGGGAAATCAGAGGAGGAAAGATTGAATATGGATTTGGGATAGTCCAAGTTGGTCTGGACAGAGGGAAAGGCCCCAGTTGGACTTAATGCAGTAAGGAGTTTGGCTGGCAAGGAAAAGGAAAGGAGGAAACTTACTTTGCTTCAGCAACAAGATAAAGACGTGCAAATAAAGAGACGGGGTGGTCCGAGGAGAGCAGGGGGCAGTGGGAGGAAATGAGATTCATAGTCAAAGTAGGTTAGACCTGATGCCTTGAGTATTAGGAACCCCTGCAGGTGTCTGAATAGGGTCCTTGTGTTCTGAACATGGTATCCTATAAACAAAATATTAACTCACTGCAAGATCCCTTGATTAGATGTATCTTTTTCAGGGTGAGAATTACTTTTATTTGGTGACTTTTGTTTCAATATACATGTTAAAAACATAGTAAGCAAGAAGGAAAACTTATTGTGTGATATTTTGATTGTTATCCAAGTGAAATTAAGGAGAAAACATTTTCTAAGCTCCCAGATTTCCTTTTCCTCAGTCTCTCTTCCTTTTCAGGCAGGTCATGTTCTTATGCCCTCACTCTTCTCTTCCCTCTCACAGCCTGCTCCTTGGCAAGGGACTCCCATCTGCCACTGAAACACGTATGTGTTTAACCAAGGGCCAGTTGCCTCAGAAGCTTGAGCGCTCATGGAATAATAACAAGCCTTGTCATGTGTCAAGGAATGTCACTCAGTGGGAATGCGGGGAGATAGAGATGTTGGTGGGTCAGGGCTCTTTTCCAGAAACATCATCCCAAGTGAATGGCCTTCTCACCTATACTCCCTGCTCCATACTTCCCACTGTCAGTGTGCTATTATAAATGGATTTGTTCTCCTTTTTTCTTCAGGGCTGAGGCTTTAGGTTTGAGGGTGAAATCCATTTCCTACCAAGGCTATAAGAATCAGAAACTTCTCTGGGGCTCTTTCACTGAAAACTGCTTCTGCTCACAGTCTAGGCTCAGGCACAAAATAGCTGGGCCCTTTTAGGTACAAGAATCCTTCGATGAGCATCTTTCAGTGGCCTTTCCACTGGACACACAGTCATGAACAGATTAATGAAAACATTTAAAGAACGACACTAGCCGCTGATGAATAACACATGGTCCATGCCTACAAGGGTTTAGCAATGCAGATCTTGGACACAGAGACCAATAGCCTAATGCAGAAATCCTCTCTTTGCGTCCCTCGTCTTGGCTACTGATCTTGCTTGAGTCCCTTCCCGTGACTCTCTCTTCTTTGGCTATTCAGTCTTTTGTAGAAGAACTTCAGCCCTGACAAATTCCCTCCTGAGATATTGAACTAAAAGTTGGTTCCTTGTAACTTCCTCCCATGGTGGAAATAAATCCCATTCTACCAACAGAGTCTCTCAGGGTCAAGGGAGAACCGGGAGGTCCCATTATATACTGGCACCTAAAACATCCTCAGTCATGGGCTTGGCTGCTACAGAAGCCTGGGTCTCTGGGTCAGGGCTGGGCAGGATTTCAGGACAGGTGCTGCAAGAATTGCATGTATTGGCTGGTTCCTCTGCACCTGTCCCAGTTGTAGTGTAGCTCAGGATTCTTAGAGGGAGTGGGTCACCTAAGAAGAGAGAAGAATAGAAGGGTTTGGCTATGGCATTTCTCAGTGTGTCTGTGATAGTAACCTGGCCTGGGATGGGGAGATGGAGCAACTCCTCAGGAAGATGGCACTTTAGCCAGTCTTGAGGGCCCAGAGTGGAAAAAAAAAGGTCTAAAGTGGGTGAGAGCTCAGTCTTGTAGGCCAGTTCTGGGTATATGTCAGGACCCTAATTTTGACCTTGTATTCGACATTGAATCTCTGGACCTCCCCTGCTCTCTCTGTGTCAGGTTGTAGGTATTTAGAAGAGGTGAGGTTCAAGAAAAGAGGGATGACATGAATTCTTTTTATCCCCCCTCCAGGCTTTTGACCTCTCAAATACCAAAGGTTATTGCACATGAACAACGAGCCCAGGTCAGGTGTTGTCTTTGAGAGCAGGATTGATGTCCTAGTTTGACGCCTGTGCCAAGGGACCGGCTCTTAATTTTTACCTCTTCAGTTATCTTATTTGTCAACAGAGGCCAAGGTCTCATGTGGGTAAAAGTTAGACGGTGATTTCCAGGTTTCCCTCCTGTAGGTGATGCAATTGGCACTCCTAGTTTAGGTACCAAGGGGACCAAAGGGATTTGAAAACTTTGTATGTTTCCTAGACCAACCGTGCTGAGGGAAAGGTCTCCACTGATGGTCCATCTCACTCCTAACATAACTTGATTTCAAGTCTGTATCCTGATAAGTGTCCACAGAAATAGTGGTCTCCATTAAATAGATGAGGCTTTTGAGAGCACACACCCAGGGCTGAATCAGGATCACTCCTTTCCCCGGGAAGGGGGAGGACTTGATCCGATCCAACATGAGCCTCCCAGGATAACCTTATTCTGAGAGCTAGCTGAGAATGGATCTTCCATTGAGGGACTATGTCTTCTTTGGGAATGGTGCTCTCTCTCTCTGTTCTGCTTACCTCTTGTGCAGAGGTCCGTTTCCCCCTCCTCAGTCACACCAGTTCTTGAGTCTGGCAAAAAAGAATTGTCATTCATTCATTCACTAGCATTTGGTTTCCTATCCCAGAGGAAATTCCCCGTTATGTTAGGAGAAGCCCCAAATCTCACTTCGTCCTGAAGAGGTCCTTTGATCCTTGTTTTCCATTCTGGGCTGGGGACCATTAACTGGGGGCTCTGTCATGTGACCTTGGAGAGGTCAGGAGGTTCTCATCTACTCTGTCTTACTCCTGTGAGGAGCCCATGCAACTGCTAGTGAATTGCTTTCCCCTTCCGTGTATTTTCTGCCTTCTCTTCATCGCTCCTTTCTTCTCTCCCTCCAGATGCAAGTCTGCGATTTGGAAAAATCTGGGAATTTTATGTTTCGGCAAGCTGTCTGCAATACGTACACCACAATTTGCACTTTCACAGAATATCACCAAGGTCCCGTTGAATACTTGTGGTTCTAGAATTCACCCCTTTATAGGTACTCCATAGAGATATTTGGCTAGGCCTTCACTCTGGTTAGACTGTAGCCGCATCAGGGAGCGGGCAGTCTGAGCAGAGGAGGGGGTGCCCCTGGCAGCTTCCTCTCGGGAGATTGCCTCTGTCCCCGGCAATGAGCCATATCGTACTGTGTAAATGTTCATTTCCTGTCCTTCCCCCTGGAGCCCCTGTGACCTTCAGCGTTTCTCCCTGGAGGCTGTCACAGAAGCTTAGACTTCTCCCTAGAAAGTCTGAAGTTGAATTCTTGAAGTTGGCTCCTTTCCTTCCTTCCCCTTTGATCTAATCCTTGTGTTTTTGCTTTTCTCCTCTTACTTCCTTTGCTTAGTACCCTTTCTTTCTGCTGCTCTATTCTTGGTGGTTGGGATTGGGTATCTTCTCTTCTGTTTCCTGGGGCTGCTAATAGACTTAGTGGGAATCCCTTAGAACTTGAATGAGGGACATACCTTCATTGCACCTTATGGACTCATTCTGTAGTCACTGTCTCTGAGACAAACTGACCCATTTTTTTTTTTTTTTTTTTTGGTCTCTGTCAATTGGACCACTGTTCCAGGTCTCTAATCTAGACTCTTTTGCAGTTGAAAGCTGCCAATCACTAGGTGGAAGCTCAAGGAGGCAGCCAATCGGGGAGAAGGAGCTAGATCTTTCTAGCTGGTGTTAATGATAAAGCAGTGAGGTTACACAGATTAACAGTCCATAATGTATAATGTTCAGCATCCTTCAAGGAAAGTGTATAGAGCAGGTGTTCAGCAAGTCTCAGAGCTCCTTGAGCTGTTGATTGTTTTTAATAATCGACCCCTCCTCCCACTTTTAAGGTTGGCTTTAATAATACCAGCAAGTTACTTTACCTTTACCAACACAAAGATTTGGCAATCATCTTGTAAGAGAGGAAGTAGGTAGATATGAGGAAGCCCTTACTGCTTTTGTGAGTTCTGCTGACAATTCAGGTGTCGGAAGAATTTTAGCCTTGATTCTGAGATACAAGGACCTATTCTTGTCATCTGTTAGGACTGCCCACATTTATTGTACATTACTTCTTTGTCAGAGGCCAACTTTGTGATCTAGTCTTGATCCCTTTGTATAAAGCAGTATATCTGAGACTGGATTCTAACTCAGATTATTCTAGCTCAGATGCTGGCTTCATGTCTGAGACCAAAGGACATCACTCCAAATACCAAACTTTAGGACTTCTTCTGTTGATAACCTCATCCTATTTGCTCCCTTGGTAGAGGCAAGAGGAATGATCCAAACCCATTTATGAAATGTTTCCATTTCAGACTGACATACATGTATTCACATGAACCATAAAGGGTAGATTCCTAGTTTTCCAGAATTAATAATCTGGGGGAGAGAATCCCCCGGAACCAGAACCAGAATGAGTAGCTCTCACCAGTGGGTGAATTCCTGGGCCCTTAGGACATGGAGGACATCTCTAGTACAGTTTCCTGCCCCTGGAATCCACTCTTCTTATTCTCAACAATGTTAGTCTTCTCTCTGCTCTAAGCATCGAGGTGGTGTGTATGGTCTTGGAAAAGGAGGGCACACTATAGGATCTGGACTCCACAAATCTTTTCATTTTCTTTTAACTTACAAATATTGCGTCTTGGACATGGAGGCATTTCAGTCTTGGTATGTTCGGTCTGACCATTTGGTGTAGGGGAGGTTATTGTTCTGTGGCAACCGGCGTGGGAGACTAGAAAGTCAGATCTCCTTTCTCTGCCAGAGTCACCTCTGCTTCATGAGCTACCCTGGGGAGCCTCAGACAAAGAGGGCCAACACTCCCAGTGGTCATTGCACAGCACTGGCCTTCTGACCTCCTGTTAAAGTCTTGACCTTGTACGTCCTTCTTTCTGGTCTATCTGATCTGTCACTTAAACGGGGTGAATTACAGAATGGGCAAAGCCCTCGCTGACGAGGAACTGAGAGGGCACCAGAAAGGCCTTCAGCATGGAAGACCCATTGGTGGCATCCAGGCATGCAGGAGGGGTTCGCTGTTCAGGGAGACCATTCAGGGTCAGGGCAGTGTGTTCACAGATGCTCTTACCTCGATGTCTTCCTCTTCCTTGTGGGGGTCACTGGCTTTAAGGAAGTTTGTGGTGGAATCTCCCTCCTTCTATGGAGGAAAGTCTGTGGTCCTAACAGATGACCACAGATTTTATCAAGTCATAATGTGACTTGATATATTCTAGGGCACACCATCATCTGTCCTCATCTGACCTGTAATGTACTGCTGGGTCTTTTCCTCTTGGAATATAACTAGAAAGGATTTGCAGAGGCCATAACCTGAGAAGCAGTAACAGTCAGAAAATCAAATTCCCCTTCCCTTCTGGCCTTGAGTTCTGTATACATTCTGTACTCCTAGAGGGTCAAGATTGGGACCATATTCTACTCTCTGGGTTCCCAAGTAAAATAAGGACCAATATGAGTTTTCAAATGTAACAACTCAAATTTAGTGAGTGTTCCTATTTACAAGTCATGATATTAAGGAGTTATGACGTGGAAGTGTTCACATTTCCTGTGAACTCCATTACATTAAGGAGTTATGACATGGAAATGTGAACACTGGCCTCCCTCCTCCTCTCCTGGAGTGTGAGGCATTCAGACTATCACTCCGTTCCCTCCCGACCTCTGTCCTCCAGCCAGGGGAATATCTTCACCTAAGTAAGCTCAGAAGACTCACCTGGCCACTATCTTCCTCACCTTGATCTCCACCAGCTTTGGGTTTCTCATAATTGCATTTTGTGTGCTCCAGATGTGGGAATCCCCAAACTGGGGACCTGAGAGTGTTAGTCAGTAAGGGGAGAAGAAGTTGGCTTTACACTTTCATTTGACACATTTTATGAGCATTTTTGAAGAGTCACTGAGAATAAATTACTAAAGAATGATGTCAAGACCCCTGAGGAGGGGCTCTCCCACACAGCCATTGCTCGTCTTCTTTCTACTGATAACCTCACCACATTTCTCTTGTATTGATAGAAGTGAAGAAACAGCAAAAGCCCCTGCAGAGAGAGACATTTCTGATCTATTTGTGAATTGTTTCCTCATTAGAATGGCATGAGTGTATTGTCTAGTCATAAATGAACCCTAGGTATGTGGTATCCTTGACATGGGAAGAGACCCAGCTGGGTATTAGGGCAGATGGACCATCTTTACTGATATCTGACATGAATGTGAAGGAAACTCCACTTGAGATTCTGTTAGGTCTTTAACGCCTATGAAATTGGTGGCCCAGGGGTCATTGTGAAGGGTTCCCTGTTGCTCCTACAATACTCTCTTCCTATTCTCAACAATGGCAGCCTTCTCATTTCTTGGCGCTGTGAGGTGGAAATGGTATCTATAGTCTTGGAGAAAAGATGTGCTTCTCCACATAATGATCTCAACTCCGTATCTTTTACCTTCTTTTATGGTAGATACACTGTGGATTGGATCTGGAGGCATTTCAATCTTAGTATGGTTGGTCTGCCTGTTTGATGTGGAGGGTGTTATTGTTTTGTGGCAACCGGCGTGGAAGACTAGAAAGGTCTCATTCTCTGCCAGAGTCACCTCTAGTTCATGAGCTACCCTGGGGAGCCTCAGACAAAGAGGGCCAACACTCCCAGTGGTCATTGCACAGCACTGGCCTTCTGACCTCCTGTTAAAGTCTTGACCTTGTACGTCCTTCTTTCTGGTCTATCTGATATGTCACTTAAACGGGGTGAATTACAGAATGGGCAAAGCCCTCGCTGACGAGGAACTGAGAGGGCACCAGAAAGGCCTTCAGCATGGAAGACCCATTGGTGGCATCCAGGCATGCAGGAGGGGTTCGCTGTTCAGGGAGACCATTCAGGGTCAGGGCAGTGTGTTCACAGATGCTCTTACCTCGATGTCTTCCTCTTCCTTGTGGGGCTCACTGGCTTTAAGGAAGTTTGTGGTAGAATCTCCCTCCTTCTATGGAGGAAAGTCTGTGGGGGTCTCCTCACAAAGTGATTTGATATACTCTAGGCCACACCACCTGTCCTCGTCTGTCTTCAACTGCCTGTAATGCATCACTGGGTCTTTTCCTCTTGGAATATAACTAGAAAGGATTTGCAGAGGCCATCACTCGAGAAGCAATAACAGTCAAAAAGATGAATTCCTCTTCTCTTCTGGATTTGGATTCTTGGTATATGCTGAACTCTCTAAAGAGCCTAGGGATCCTCTCCCTTTCTCCAAGTTTCTGAGGAAGGGAATAGCTAGTCTTTGATCTCTATATACACCCATAAACTGTTCATATTTTTTGAGTGCTTATTATGTACTAGGTACTATGTTTGGTTATTTCACTTCTGGTGATCCCCTCATGCCTTAGAATTTCAGAGATTATTGGGGAGATGGGACATTCTCTTCCATTCCCTGTCTTTGACTTTCCACTATGGTAGTCTCTGCCTTGGGAGTTTGGAACACTTTCCTTGGCAAGTCTGGTATCACTATTGCTCTACTTCAACTAATGAAAAAGCAGAATTCATCAGGAACCCTTAAATATGCCTTATTCTCGTCCAAGACCGCTCCCCCCTCTCCCCTACCTTTCCTTTCTCCAACCATCAATTATAAGATCATTTGTTATAATTCAGACATTTTCACTGACTCGTGGGAATACTGTGGCCCTTCTAACCATTTCTTTTATCTACTGCCCCTGTGTCCTTGGTTTCCTCATTATCTATTATGGTCTCATTCTTTCTCTTGCTCATCCTCTCTTATTACATATACCCTGGATCCTGCCAGGCATCTACTCACAAACTAGAGTCATCAGTGAGGTCCTTTCTTCCAAGAGAACATTGATCCCATGAACTCCTAAGGCCAGTGCCTCATATCCATCTGTCCTTGGTACTTATCCCCTATGAAAACCCAAGTTTTGATCAGGAAACATGGAGCTGCCAGAGCCTGTCAGTGAGATTCACAATGGCATCTGTCACCACAGGCTAGAATGCCCCACTGAGTTCTCACTGTCAAGGAGAAACCACTTTTTGGGCTCTCCATTCCCTTGTTTAAATCTTCAGGGCTTCTTACAATGGGTCTTGGTTTCATCCTTTGGAAAAGGCAGGACTGGACTGAGATTATTTATCTCCCTTCTTGCTTCCCGGGGGTCCCTGGCCGTGACTGACTTTAAGGAAGCAGCAGCACCTTAGCTTCAGCTCAGGCAACAGCACCGTGCTGGCCTTGAGTGTCAGGCATAAGCCCCTTGAGGAGCAGGTCCTGGAGGCTTTGTAAGCTCTGTAAATCCTCAAGCACAGTTGGAGGCTTTCCGAAAGACCATAATAGTCACCCATTTGGCCACATTCACCTACTAGGAATGCTAAGATCTCCCCACTTCACTCTTTTCTTGGAAAGCTTGATCCAGCCCTCTGGCCCAGTGGTGTTTTGACTATCCCCCTTTTCAGCTTGTGGCTCAGCTTATTTCACAGCATCATTTTTCTGAGGCTCTTCCTCTTGGCAAAGCTCTGTGGGCAGCGACATGAATGGCTTCTGGGAAGTCTCTTCATGTGAGGGTCCACCTGTCCCTGTAGCTGGTGTGTTCTTGACTTTGGGACGATTAGTTTGTAATGATTTGCCTCCAACTGAGATGATTTTCACTCGCCGTACAAGTGTACTAGCAATCTCCACAGGGATAAAATTGTGTTCTGGGGCAGGGGGGGTTCCTTTTATCAATGGGCAATCTTCCGTGGAGACAACTTCTGTTTTCTGAGCCATTGCTGAATGCATACACGGCTTCCTGGCATTAGGAAAGAAAGATCTTTGACTTCCCCTCTCCACCTTCCTTCTAGTCCTTTGAGCCGTGTTTTGTGCATGTCACCCTTCAGGTGCCCTTCCCATCCACTCTTGCCTCCCAGGAGCTTAGACTCACCAGGGTGTGGTCACTCCCCTTCTCTGCTGCAACTCCTTCAACTTTTGTGGTTTGGTTTTTAAAATCTTTATTGTATCAACATAATAATAAAAATACTTTATAAGTGAGAAGGTCTAAATCCAATAAGCCCAGAAGTCTTTTTTTTTTCCATTTTTTTTCCACGTCCTCTTCCTCCCTCATTTATAAGTGGACGAGATGTTTATGTAGTTTTCATACCCGAATACAATTTTTATAGTCCTGTATAATCTACTGGCACTGGGATCAATATCAGGGGTGACCGACGAGGGGGTTGTCAGTATTGATGATCAGACATTTGGCCCTTCTGTATCTGTGGTCACTTGCCTGAGTGGTATTTTTAATACAACTAGAAGTGAGACTTGCCTCTTAAACTCTGTCTCTGGCCCTTAGTATTACTGCTCCAGTGTCTTACCATCACAAATGCAAATCAGTGAGATGGCATTTGATTTAAGCTTTATTAAATGGCCTCTCTCAGGGAGAATGAGTCTCTTGAAAGGTGAGGTGTTTTCCTTCTCCTTTTATGGGCTCTGCAAACCCTTTCTAATTATATTCTAGGAGAAAATGTCCCAGAGAGCATATTCCACAAGAGACCAGATGATGGAGGCTAAGAGGGAATTAGGATCACGTTTATTTATAAGCATGTATTCAGCTATGGCTCGGTAGATTCTGGCTAGAAGATGGAGAGTGCCAGTGGGATGGGGTCCAATTAAGAACAAGAAATTGTCCCACAGTCAAGAACTTAGACGCTAAAATAATAACATTTTCAGGAACGTTGGCTTCTGGGACACTACTTTCTTCCAGATTTTCTCCTGGGTCCTCATTCCTACTCAGTCCCTCCAGTTGCCCACGGATCTATTCACAGCCCTAATCTCACCCTGTACACTCTTTCTGGGTTGCCATAGGCACAACCACCGTGGCTTCTACATACTTTGTACTCAGTATCCTCGGGTCTGTGTCTTTCGATTGGGGAATGACATCTCTTTTTATTTTTAAAATTCAAAGCCACGTTTTTTATTATACGAGTAAAACATGGTTATTATGGAGAGACCAGTAAATGCAGATGAGCAAAAAGAATACTGACAGGGAGTCAATCACCGTTAACATCTATGTATAAGCCTTTCTAAACCCTTGTCCTCTCTCTAATGGTATTTCTCCCGATTTTTAGTGCAAATAAACATACTGTTTTTGCAGAAATGTGATCACAACCGTTTACCTGATCATGGTCATTCTCCACAGAAGGCACCTTGGGCATCTTACACAAGCTGTCTGCATTCAGTATCTTGCTCCATTCACCCTCTGCTCAACATTCCCCACCTCCTCTATTATGAGGGACATCACCACCTAATAAGTTCCTTAAGTCTGAGCAGCCCAAGTCTACTGCTAGAATCAAATTGGTACCCTCTGTTGCACTGTGCCTATCCAGTTTTGCCAATTCTATGTCACAGACATCCGTTGAGTTTGCTCAGCATCCCATTGTCATTGTCTTAATTCAGGCCTTCACTATTGCCTGGATAACTTTGATTCCAAGCCTTTACCCCAAATTATCAATCTTTCACACCCAGTTCAAGTCATTTTTTTCTGAAGTTCAAATATGATCCAGATATTCCTCTGCCTAAAACCCTTCACTGGCTCCCCATTGCTTACAGGATAAGAATCCAGACTCCTAAGCAAAGCCTTTAATGATGTGACTCCTGCATAGCACTTATTTCTTATCTCTTGTCCCATCATTGCCTCTTTCCATGGACTTTGGATCCACACTCACCATGCAGTGTCTCCAAATTTTTGTACCTTCTTTTCCCTTTCCCTGGGATGCTCATTATCTTTTTCCATCCTATGCTAACTTCCACGTGTCCTTCTGCAGTCACTGTCCCTCAGCTACTCAGAACTCTTCTAGGTCCATCACGTATCTGGCCATCTTCTTGGGCACCTGGCTTGGGGCCCCTTTTGCTGAAGGTTGGAAAGACCCTTAGAGAATTAGTCATGCATCCAGTAAGGGAAACAGGGCAGGTTATCTCAGCCCCTGCTAGCAAAAGCAGCCCCTGCTCTCATACAGAGTGGATGCATGGGCCCTGCAGTACTGGAACAAAGTAGGTGAATGGCCTTCACCTTTTTCCACGTGCCCTCGGACTGCATGTTGGGCTTTATGAGTGCTTTAAAAAGCCATTGCCTTGTTCTAAAAAGGTTCAAAAGTGTCATACATAGATGAGATGCTATAAGAGAATAAGATATGTGAAATTAAAACAAAACAGGTAAAGAACCTGTGCCAAAGGTCATAGTATCCTGAAGCTAAGAGGACTATGTAGAATGACACTACTAACTCATTATGTATTTTGTAGAGAGGAACCACATATTTAGCTCCAAGCATTAAGTTATCCCACTTAAAAGAGAGAAATGTGATTATTATCACAGGCCTGTGATTCAGGAGCAGCACAGTCATTCCTGGGACTGAGACCTAAGTGGTATTTCTATTGGACCTGTCTTCACAGGACTTTTGGTTTCTTTCCCCTGGGACTGTCTGAGATATTAATATTAACCAAATTTCATGTATGTCAGTTATGTGGAGCTGGGTGTTGTAGGAGGCGAAATTGGAAGGGTTTGTTCTGGGTCTTCAAAGCCTTTGGGGTGCATGGTTCCTATTGATTGGATGATTTGCTTAGGCCCTGCAGTCTCCTCTGTCTAGATTTTAGTTATTCTTGGACCTATATTCTGTCCTGCTCTAAAGTGCTCCCAATTATATCCTCTCACCCGCTACTCGTTCCTCAGACCTGTTTTTTTTCTTTAAATTTTTTTATTGTTATGTTAATCACCAGACATTACATCATTAGTTCTTCATGTAGTGTTCCATGAGTCATTGTTTGTGCATAACACCCAGTGCTCCATGCAGAGCGTGCCCTCTTTAATACCCATCACCAGGCTAACCCATCCCCCCACCCCTCTCCCCTCCAGAACCCTCAGTTTGTTTTTCAGAGTCCATCGTCTCTCATGGTTCGTCTCCCCCTCCGACTTACTCCCCTTCATTCTTCCCCTCCTGCTATCTTCTTCTTCTTCTTTTTTTTTCTCAACATATGTTGCATTATTTGTTGCAGAGGTACAGATCTGTGATTCAACAGTCTTGCACAATTCACAGCGCTCACCGTAGCACATGCCCTCCCCAATGTCTATCACCCAGCCACCCCATCCCTCCCACCCCCCACCACTCCAGCAACCCTCAGTTTGTTTCCTGAGATTAAGAATTCCTCATATCAGTGAGGTCATATGATACATGTCTTTCTCTGATTGACTTATTTCACTCAGCATAACACCCTCCAGTTCCATCCATGTTGTTGCAAATGGCAAGACCTTATTCCTTTTGATGGCTGCATAATATTCCATTGTGTATATATACCACCTCTTCTTTATCCACTCATCTGTCAATGGACATCTTGGCTCTTTCCACAGTTTGGCTATTGTGGACATTGCTACTATAAACATTGGGGTGCACGTACCCCTTTGGATCCCTACATTTGTATCTTTGGGGTAAATACCCAGTAGTGCAATTGCTGGATCGTAGGGTAGCTCTATTTTCAGCTTTTTGAGGAACCTCCATACTGTTTTCCAGAGTGGTTGCACCAGCTTGCATTCCCACCAACAGTGTAGGAGGGTTCCCCTTTCTCCACATCCCCGCCAACATCTGTCATTTCCTGACTCGTTAATTTTGGCCATTCTGACTGGTGTGAGGTGGTATCTCATTGAGGTTTTGATTTGGATTTCCCTGATGCCCAGCGATGTTGAGCACTCTTTCATGTGTCTGTTGGCCATTGGATGTCTTCTTTGGAAAAATGTCTGTTCATGTCTTCTGCCCATTTCTTGATTGGATTATTTGTTCTTTGGGTGTTGAGTTGGATAAGTTCTTTATACATTTTGGATACTAGCCCTTTATCTGATAGGTCATTTGCAAATATTTTCTCCCATTCTGTCGGTTGTCTTTTGGTTTTGTGGACTGTTTCTTTTGCTGTGCAAAAGCTTCTTATCTTGATGAAATCCCAATAGTTCATTTTTGCCCTTGCTTCCCTTGCCTTTGGCAATGTTTCTAGGAAGAAGTTGTTTCGGCTGAGGCCGAAGAGGTTGCTGCCTGTGTTCTCCTTTAGGATTTTGATGGACTCCTGTCTCACATTTAGGTCTTTCAACCATTTGGAGTCTATTTTTGTGTGTGGTGTAAGGAAATGGTCCAGTTTCATTCTTCTGCATGTGGCTGTCGAATTTTGCCAACACCATTTGTGGAAGAGACTGTCTTTTTTCCATCGGACATTCTTTCCTGCTTTGTCAAAGATGAGTTGACCGTAGAGTTGAGGGTCCATTTCTGGGCTCTCGATTCTGTTCCATTGATCGATGTGTCTGTTTTTGTGCCAGTACCATACTGTCTTGATGATGACAGCTTTGTAATAGAGCTGGAAGTCTGGAATTGTGATGCCGCCAGCTTTGCTTTTCTTTTTCAACATTCCTCTGGCTATTCAGGATCTCTTCTGGTTCCATACAAATTTTAGGATTATTTGTTCCATTTCTTTGAAAAAAGTGGATGGTATTTTGATGGGGATTGCGTTGAATGTGTAGATTGCTCTAGGTAGCATTGACGTCTTCACAATGTTTGTTCTTCCAATCCATGAGCATGGAACGTTTTTCCATTTCTTTGTGCCTTCCTCAATTTCTTTCATGAGTATTTTATAGTTTTCTGAGTACAGATCCTTTGCCTCTTTGGTTAGATTGTTTCCTAGGTATCTTACGGTTTTGGGTGCAATTGTAAATGGGATCGACTCCTTGATTTGTCTCTCTTCTGTCTTGTTGTTGGTGTATAGGAATGCCACTGATTTCTGTGCATTGATTTTATATCCTGACACTTGACTGAATTCCTGTATGAGTTCTAGCAGTTTTGGGGTGGAGTCTTTTGGGTTTTCCACATAAAGTATCATGTCATCTGCAAAGAGTGAGAGTTTGACTTCCTCCTTGCAGATTTGGATGCCTTTGATTTCTTTTTGGTGTCTGATTGCTGTGGCTAGGACTTCTAATACTATGTTGAATAGCAGTGGTGAGAGTGGACATCCCTGCCGCGTTCCTGACCTTACGGGGAAAGCTCTCAGTTTTTCCCCATTGAGAATGATATTCGCTGTAGGTTTTTCATAGATGGCTTTTATGATATTGAGCTATGTACCCTGTATCCCTATACTCTGAAGAGTTTTGATCAAGAAAGGATGCTGTACTTTGTCAAATGCTTTTTCTGCATCTATTGAGAGGATCATATGATTCTTTTTTTTTTAAAGATTTTATTTATTTATTTGCTGAGCAGGGAGCCTGATCTGGGACTTGATCCCGGGACTCCAGGATCATGACCTGAGTTGAAGGCAGTCGCTTAACCAACTGAGCCACCCAGGCGCCCAAGAGGATCATATGATTCTTTTTCTTTCTTTTGTTAATGTATTGTATCATGTTGATTGATTTGCGGATGTTGAACCAAAGTTGAAGCCCAGGGATAAATCCCACTTGGTCATGGTGAATAATCCTTTTAATGTACTGTTGGATCCTATTGGCTAGTATTTTGGTGAGAATTTTTGCATCCATGTTCATCAAGGATGTTGGTCTGTAATTCTCCTTTTTGATGGGGTCTTTGTCTGGTTTGGGGATCAAGGTAATGGTGGTCTCATAAAATGAGTTTGGAAGTTTTCCTTCCATTTCTATTTTTTGGAACAGTTTCAGGAGAATAGGTATTAAGTCTTCTTGAAATGTTTGGTAGAATTCCCCTGGGAAGCCATCTGGCCCTGGGCTTTTGTTTGTTGGGAGATTTTTGATGACTGCTTCAACTTCCTTAGTGGTTATAGATCTGTTCAGGTTTTCTATTTCTTCCTGGTTCAGTTTTGGGAGTTGATACATCTCTAGGAATGCACCCATTTCTTCCAGATTATCTAATTTGCTGGCATAGAGTTGCTCAGAATATGTTCTTATAATTGTTTGTATTTCTTTGGTGTTGGTTGTGATCTCTCCTCTTTCATTCATGATTTTGTTGATTTGGGCCCTTTCTCTATTCTTTTGGATAAGTCTGGCCAGGGGTTTATCGATCTGTTAATTCTTTCAAAGAACCAGCTTCTAGTTTCGTTGATCTGTTCTACTGTTCTTTTGGTTTCTAGTTCATTGATTTCTGCTCTGATCTTTATTATTTCTCTTCTCCTGCTGGGTTTAGGCTTTATTTGCTGTTCTTTCTCCAGCTCCTTTAGTTGTAGGGTTAGGTTGTGTATTTGAGAACTTTCTTGTTTCTCGAGAAAGGCTTGTATTGCTATATACTTTCCTCTCAGGACTGCCTTTGCTGCATCCCAAAGATTTTGAACAGTTGTGTTTTCATTTTCATTGGTTTCCATGAATTTTTTTAAATTCTTCTTTAATTTCCTCATTGACCCATTCATTCTTTAGTAGGATGCTCTTTAGCCTCTATGTATTTGAGTTCTTTCCGACTTTCCTCTTGTGATTGAGTTCTAGTTTCAAAGCATTGTGATCTGAAAATATGCAGGGAATAATCCCAATCTTTTGGTACCAGTTGAGACCTGATTTGTGACCTAGGATGTGATCTACTCTGGAGAATGTTCCATGGGCACTAGAGAAGAATGTGTATTCCATTGCTTGTGAATGGAATGTTCTGAATATGTCTGTGAAGTCCATTTGGGCCAGTGTGTCATTTAAAGTCTTTATTTCCTTGTTGATCTTTTGCTTAGATGATCTGTCCATTTCAGTCAGGGGGGTGTTAAAGTCCCCCACTATTATTGTATTGTTGTCTATGTGTTTCTTTGCTTTTGTTATTAATTGCCTTATATAATTGGCTGCTCCCACGTTAGGGGCAGATATTTACAATTGTTAGATCTTCTTGTTGGATAGACCCTTTCAGTAGGATATAGTGTCCTTCCTCATCTCTTATTACAGTCTTTGGTTTAAAATCTAATTTGTCTGATATAAGGATTGCCACCCCAGCTTTCTTTTGGTGTTCATTAGCATGGTAAATGGTTTTCCACCCCCTCACTTTCAATGTGGGGGTGTCTTTGGGTCTAAAATGAGTCTCTTACAGACAGCATATCGATGGGTCTTGTTTTTTAATCAATCTGATAGCCTGTGTCTTTTGCTTGGGGCATTTAGCCCATTTACATTCAGGGTAACTATTGAAAGATAGGAATTTAGTGCCATTGTATTGCCTGTAAGGTGACTGTGACTGTCTCTTGTCTGTGTTCCTTTCTGGTCTATGCTGCTTTTAGGCTCTCACTTTGCTTAGAGGACCCCTTTCAATATTTCTTGTAGGCCTGGTTTTGTGTTTGCAGATTCCTTTAGTTTTTGTTTGTCCTGGAAGCTTTTTATCTCTCCTTCTCTTTTCAGTGACAGCCTAGCTGGATATCATATTCTTGGCTGCATATTTTTCTCGTTTAGTGCTCTGAAGATCTCATGCCAGTCCTTTCTGGCCTGCCAGGTCTCTGTGGATAGGTCTGTTGCCAATCTAATGTTTCTACCATTATAGGTTACATATCTCTTCTCCCGAGCTGCTTTCAAGATTTTCTCTTTGTTTCTGAGACTCGTAAGTTTTACTATTAGATGTCGGGGTGTTGACCTATTTTTATTGATTTTGAGAGGGGTTCTCTGTGCCTCCTGGATTTTGATGCCTGTTTCCTTCCCCACATTAGGGAAGTTCTCTGCTATAATTTGCTCCAATATACCTTTGCCCCTCTTTGTCTTTCTTCTTCTTCTGGGATCCCAATTATTCTAATGTTGTTTTGTCTTACCGTATCGTTTATCTCTCGAATTCTGCCCTCGTGATCCAGTCGTTGTTTATCTCTCTTTTTCTCAGCTTCTTTATTTTCCATCATTTGGTCTTCTATATCACTGATTCTCTCTTCTGCCTCATTTATCCTAGCAGTTAGTGCCCCCATTTTGGATTGCACCTCAATAGCCTTTTTGATTTCGACTTGGTTAGATTTTAGTTCTTTTATTTCTCCAGAAAGGGTTTCTGTAATAACTTCCACGCTTTTTTCAAGCTCAGCTGGTATCATTAAAATCGTGATTCTGAATTCTAGGTCCGACATCGTACTAATGTCCGTATTGAGTAGGTCCCTGGCAGATGGTACTACCTCTTGTTCTTTTTGTTGAGGTGATTTTTTCTGTCTTGTCATTTTGTTTAGAGGAGAATAGATGACTGAGAGAACAAATTGCTAACAGGTTTACAACGTCCCCAGAAAGATATACTCTAAACAAATCAGAAAAGACCTGAAACCAGTGGAAAAGAAAGGGAAAGAAAGAAAAAAGAAAGAGAAAAAAAAAAGAAAAAGAAAAAGATAAAAACAAACAAAAACAGAACAAAACAAAGAAAAAAAACAGAATATGATCAAATATGATCAGGCTGGTGCATAGATCAGTGCCACACACTAGATTTTGGGTGTATTTTGGTCTGTTAGAAGAAAGTGCCTCCTAAAATTTTAAAGAAAGACTTCTATGTGTACAAAATAAGGGTTGATACAATGAAGGGATGGAAGATGACTGTAAAGATGAAAATTATAAAAAAATTTTAAAAAAGGAATTGATAATGTGTTTGAAAAAAGCAAGAAGAGGATTAAAAAAAAAGAAAGAAAAAAAAGGGAGAGAATGTGATCAGGCAGGAGACTAGAACAAACCCATACACTAGAGTTTTAGCGTATATTTTGATCTGTTAGAAGAAAGTGTATCTCAAAATTTTAAAGAGAGAACAACTTATATATATATGCCAAAAATAAGGGTAGCTACTATGAAGGGATAGAATATGACTCTAAAAATGAAAAATAAAAATTTTTTTTAGAAAAGGGATTGATAAGATGTTGGTTGAAAAAGGGAAAAAGAAAAATAAAAAAACAGTGAAAAAAATTAACTTTGAAAGACTAATGAATCATGGTAAAAAAAGCCATGAGTTCTATGTGCAGTATTCCCCTAGCGCTGGAGTTCTCCCATTCTCAGTGATCGGTAAACTTGGTCTTGGCTTGCTGGCTGTTCGTGCTGATCTTCTGGGGGAGGGGCCTGTTGCGGTGGTTCCCAAATGTCTTTGCTGGAGGCGGAATTGCCCCGCTCTTGTCGGTCCAGGCTAAGCAAGCTGCTCGGCTTTGCTCTCAGGAGCTTTTGTTCCCTGCAAGCTCTTGGTACAGCTTTGGAGAACCAGGGTGAAAATGGTGGCCTCCCAATCTCCACCCGGGAGGAGCCGAGAACTTGGGGCCCCGCTCCTCAGTGCGCCCCCAGAGAAAAGCAGTCAGTCACTCCCGTCTCCCCGGTCTCTGGCCGCACTCCGTGCTCACCCGGCCTGTGATCGAGCGTTTCTATCTCTGGCACTCGACCCCGTGTGGAGTCTCCAAACCCAGCAGATCCCTGCGGTGTGCTCCCGCGCCGCTCCTCCCGGGGGAGCGAGGGGAGTCTCCCCGGATCTGCCGCTTGGTGGGTCCCTGCTGGAGGAGCAGTGGCCTGTCACCGATCGCAGTTTATGTCAGCCCCAAGCTGAGAGCCCGCACCTTGGCTCTGTCTCTGCAGCCGGCTTCCCCGCTCCGGTACCTGGGAGCTCTGCCGCACTCAGGCACCCCCGGTCTTTCTGTGACCCCGAGGGTCCTGAGACCACCCTGTCCTGCGAGGGTTTCAACCCCAGCTTAGCCACTGGAGCGACGTCCCTCAGCGGAGCCGACGTCTAAAAGGTCCGATTTTGTGCTCCGCGGCTCTATCACTTGCCAGAAGTGGCCGATGGAGGCCCCCTCCCCCGCCGTGTATCCTCCCGAATATCGCCTTGGATTTAATTCTCTGCATGTCCTACCTTCCAGAAAGCGGTCGCTTTTCTGTTCAGAGAGTTGTTGGTAGGTGTTCAGAGTGTTGTTGCTATTCTTTTCTTCAATCTCCTGTTGAGTTCGTAGATGTTCAGAATGCTTTTATCCCCATTCAGCTGAATTCCTGAGACCAGACAAAATCCAGGTCTCCTACTCCCCCGCCATCTTGCTCCGCACCCAGACCTGGTTTTTTTTTTTATCATCTTGCCGGAGATAGAGAAATCAAAGCAAAACCTGGTGTGGATTTCATTTATTCAACAATCTGCTCTGTGCCAGTGACTGTATATACCAAAGATGGCATAAAAGGGTGCATGAGGGAAGGATATGCCTCTGAGCAGGCATCCTGTCTGAGTAGCCTGGTGTACATACGTCTTTCTGTTGTGAACTTCATCCCAATCTTCTCATGGTACAAAGATAGACACAAAATCCCCAAAGGTGGTTCTGATCCATTTGTGGAATGTTTCCTCTTGGACTTGTGCATATCCTTTTGGATTATAAAGGAAATCCTAGGTCTCTGGGATTCCGGATCCAGGATGTGAATCTGCTGGCCCTTAGTGCAGGTAGACTGGTTCTTGCTGGTGGGTGACCCAGATAACCTGCACAAACCTCACTGGAGCCTCCTGATGATGGACCTCCCCTGCTTGCCCCATCTAGGGGCCCGTGGGCCTGTTTGGAGTGTTTCTTCTTGCTCCTGGTGCTTTTTTGTCTCTTGACCCCAGAGTAGGCAATGAGATGGGCCTCTCAGCAATGGAAACGTTAATGGTGACTATGGTCCCTATAAAAAATGGCCTTGTTGAGGGTTTGCTTCTCTCCAGGACGATTTGGTCTTTTCAGCTTTTGTGAGGGCAGTGGGTGTCTGAATGGAGATATTTCTATCCTGGCATAACTGGTGTGGCTGTTGGATATCGGTGGGGGTGTTGTGGGGAGTGGAGTGGCTGGGTTTTAAGAGACACTCTCCCATTTCAGAGCTCTCCCTGTTTAGTCTGCTCTGTATGGTCTCAAGCACATAGCAGTGGCACTTCCTGGAGATTCCCCCAGGAATTGGTCTCTTGGGTGGAGCTGTTCTACTCATCTTCACCATACTCTTTGCCTTGATGGGGCCCAAACTTTTATCCTGGAAGTTAAGCCTTGCCTCACCTTGTGTTATGGGCTCCGGGAAGGGCTGGACTGTGCTTCTGGTTGGGGAAGAGAGGCCTGCAGGTCCTGTTAAGAGGGCCACTCTCCCTAGGAATTAGAGAGTTGGAGGTCCTGGTTCTGGATCTCTTTGGCACATTATCGGGTCATTGAGTGGGCTTCTCTTGTTATCTCTTATTCCATAGCTTTCAGTCTTCACTATTGGAGAGAAGTCTGTGGTGGGCACTGGAATATCAGATAGTAATTACCACAGTCTCTTCAGTGAAGTAAATTACCACAGTCTCTTGTAAACCTGCTCAAGTTGTCCCTCCTCTTCATTTACAAATGCATGTAGCACATGTGCAGGCCTCATTCTTGGGAGACAGGTTAGAAGTGAACCACAAGACTTCTCTGAAGTAAAGGAAGGATTTTTGAAGCCTAGGAATTCCCCTTTCTATCTTGGCTCTGAATTCTAGTCCCATCTGAGAGTCTTGGCTTGGGGGGTTGGTATTTATGATTTATGTTTTATCACCCTCAGGATCCCTGAGAACTGAATTAAACACACACACACACACACACACACACACACACACACACACACAGTTTTTGATGGCTTTTATATAGTGGGCTTTATGATTGGGGAGTTCCCATGCTGATCTCACCTCTGGTGATTTCACTTCTGCTGTGACACATCCAGGGTTGCTGAACGAGAGGCATTAGCCACCTACTACTCTGATGCTGTCTCCTGATTGCCCAGAAAGATCCTCTGGATAGGTCCCTCCTTCTCCTGCTCTACCTTTTCCATTTCCCTGAGGGAAGGATTTAGGCTTGTCACTGGAATTGGAGTCTACCTGGAATTTAGAGCTTGCCTCATTCTTTCTTATCTCCGCTCATGGTCACTGGGTGGCAGTGGCTTACTTGGTCTCCATTGTCACTGCCTAGCCCTACTTAGCTCTCTTTTGTCCCCTGCCTCCTTGGTCTCCTTAGCTTCCGCCCACTGCATCCTCATCTTTTCTCCCAGTTTCTCCCAGCATCATGAATCTAGGAGGCTCCTTGGCACTGTGGAGCTACCATGAACAATTTCCTTGCAAGAAGACAGAGATCTCCATAATCTCATTATATCTGGATAAGGACATTTACCCATTTTCTGTTTCCTTTCTCAATAAAAAATAAAAAATAATAAAAGAAAAAAAGAAAAAAGAAATTAGGAATCCTGACTTAGCATTTGAAATCAGCGTTCTCAGACGGGGCTGGCATCCGTCAGGCTGCTCTTAGTCCTGGCCGGAGGCAGACTACTATTGGCCATGCTCCTCTGATCTGGCTGGTTGGCTTTAGTGCAAAGTGGTTTCCTTTTTCAAAGGGCAGTTTCCCTTTCTGTGCCTTAGTTTCTTCTTCTTTATACACAAAGAAATGATATTGATTGGTATCTAGTTACGCATCTTTGCTCCCCTGGTTGCCACTTAACTAAGACACAGCTCTTGTTTCTGTTAAAAGAGTCACTCTTTGTGGTGTATATACAGGCATGGATTGCAGATCCAGGTGATATTAGGGAGATGAGTCTGGAGGCTAGAATCGAGTCCTTTGTGAGATCTGTGCTTCCTCAATTTGATCCCCTACTGAAGATCAATAACAGCGTAGCTCCCTATGGCTCTCTCATATGCTCTTTGACGTTTGCAGTTGTGGATTCTCATTACTGTTTTCTTTGGAGGGTAAAAATCTATTCATCTCTGGCCTTCCATGCTTTCCCTCACCCTATTGGACAGTTTCTTTGATCTACTCATGATCCAGAGGCTTCTTTAAGTGTCTCTTCATGTTCAGGACCAAGTACATCCTGGATGATCTCTTAAGGCTGGGTACTCTTGTCTCTTTGCTTGGTGTGTTCTTGGTGTTCAAACATTTGGTTGACATTGAGGTGAACTCAGCAAATTATCAGAGATGGGCCTCCCCTTTCCCTGAACCAGGCAGCATTAGCCCTCAGGAGGAACACTCTGGCTGGCCCTTTCTCAAGAGTATTTATCCTTCTCTGGAGCTCCAGAGTAAACTCAGAAGTATGAGGTCCTTGCTTCATAACTTCCCCAGATAATCCCCTCTTCTGCCAAGGAAAAGCTCTCCCCATTGACCCATTTTTGATGTCTTTTATGATATAATTGCATTTGGGATAAGTATTTTCCTTCTTTTGGGAAGACCAATCTGTCATTTTTGTACTTTCAATGTTGTCCCAACTTTTTTTGTCAGAGAAGGCGTCAGGGCAGAGATTATCCCCATTCACTATACTCCCCAGGTAACTAGATTCACAAATGAACATTTCTTTCATATCCTCCCAACACTCATTTTTTTTATTCTAACATAATAAAAAGAACAAAACAGCCAAATGATTCATGAAAAGCTTTCCACTTTCATTTTCTGTAGTCTTTTATGATATTTGATGGTATGTAGATATGACCCTTATGTAGTTACAATCAAAGTTTGGATACAATTTTGCTGTTTTAATAGACTTCATTAAACATTTTCTGTATTGTTATGGGCTTTGAATAAATGTTTCTGGCCACTGTATAGGATTTTACTGATTTCATAAACTATAACATATTTTGATTTCTTCCATTGTTGTCACCTTTTCTTTTGCTATTATAAATATTAAAAGTAAATATCTTTGTATATAATGCTTCTTTCATTTGATTACGTTTCCTAGAGTTTGATTATTGGGTCTGAGTGAATGAATGTTTTTATGGCTTTGGAATATTTACCCAAGTTATTTTCCAAAGTGTTGGATCTGTCATTTATTTCAATTGTCACAAATGCTAAGTATGTCTCTGGCCACGAAGGGGAATTGAATAGAGGGTAGACTATGTGGGGTGATTGGGAGCAAAATGGCCGAGCAAATGGTTTCTTTCCCAAACAGGCAAAGTCAGGTTCACAAACATGGAATTAAGCTGAGTGACTGGGTAATTAATTTCCCTGATTTTTATCCCCCATATGCCACCTTATCCCATCCCCTCTTTGGTCCCGGGCAACACACATCCTTCCTGTATGCATCCAGGAAATCCTTGGAAATGCCCTTACTGTCTTTCTCCTGCCAATGGCTTAACAGGAGGTAATAGTTTCAACAATTGAGTTTACAGAAGCAGGTGTTCCTGCCTTTGTCTTATTTCCTTGCCTCTCTTTTAAATAACAAATCCAATATTCAAATAACGTATTTTTACTAAGATTTGAAACTTCTTTAAAAAATATAAACACCTAAGTCACTGAACTCCATGTGGCATGTGATAATTTGGCTGAGTGGGAGAGAACAGAAGTCTGGTTCAACTCAAAATTCTAGGTTGAACTTTGATGATAGGGTGAGAGAGTGTAAGGTAGTAGGAGCACAGAGACAGAGGGCAGTTCACGCAGACCCAGGCTGGCACCCAGCACAGAGTACAGTGGAATCCTGCATGGAGATAGAGGAGTGGCAAACAGCAACCTGGGCTGTTGCAGAGAGCCCTTGGCCATTGGGAGATCTGACAGAGTCAGAATAAAGGCAGGGGAACTGCACGTCTCACTTTAGGCTCTTAAATTTTCCTTCACCCACATGTCTGTTTACATAAAGAGGAAAAGGAGTAATGGGGGTAATAAGAAAGGAGAAAGCTAATCTGTAAAGAAAGTCCACCTGTAATCCTGCTCCCCCACAGATATGTCCGCATGTGGGGATCAGCCATGACATTTCACCCTTCAGGGCTTTTGGAATTTTCCATTAAACAGAGGCCAAAGATACTCATCTGATTATTCTGGAAAAGAATAATGGATCTAAGGGATAAGTACAATGATTAAAGAAATACTAAATAACAGGGGCAAAGACTACAAGAGGAGTTTCCTCATCACTCTTCAACAAAGTGAATTTTTAAAATACCAAAGCAGTTCTGAATTTTCTGGGATGACTCTGTGGATGGGACCTTGGCAGAAGGCCCACACACAGTTGGGTACTGGAATTTTTCTAAGTCTGTTTGGATTGTTAGAATGGCATCAAACCAATCCACTTTTCCTCAAAGCTGGATGCTAGGAAGATTTTCTTCAGTGATCTCTATACCTGTACAAAGGAAGGCTGGCCCCAGGATTGCGCTCAGTTGAACTTGTAGGTTTGAGGTAGTTAACCTTTTATAGGGACAGCCACCATTCCAGGACAGACTTTGTTCATCTAATTGACAAGTTACAATTTTCCCATCCCCACCACATAGATATTTACATACATACATAGACATGTATATCTATATATCTTAATATATTGTCTATAGAAACCTGATAGAAGGTATCATTAGTAGAAGGAGATTGTCTTCATAATAAGACCAAGAGGACCAGGATGTTTTAAGTGGTGAGCTGTAACAGGAGCAACTCACACTGTAAACCACTTTCTCTTGGTTAATGAGCTTTTATTTCTGCTACCTTAGAGGAGGGGATTTGCCTATTTTCAGCAGATAATATACCATCTGGAGACAATCCTGTCTGGTTGTAGCATAGAGTCTTAACTATTTATCTCTTAATAGAAGATAAACTATTTAATGAGTGCTTACTGAGTATCATCTTTGTGCTAAATCCTTACTACTTGCAAATCGTAGTCTTCACAGTTAACCCAACATGGTACCTTTATTATCCCCACTTTACAGATGGGGAAGCAGTGTTGGAAAGGTTAAGTAGATAACTTATTCGAGTCCAACAGATGCTAAGTGGTAGATGTAGATTAAACTTAAAGACAGCTAGATTCCAGAATTTGCCTTCTTAAGTCAATGTGAGACTGCTCAGGAAATTAAAACAAGGCAAGTAGGATGTAGAAGAAGCTACATGATAACATGCAAAGTTCGGAACCAGGAAAATTTTACTGGAAGGAAGACGGTCGTTCTGAGTAGCCTTTCAGTATATGTGGGACTTGTGGGCGAGCAGGTGGAGCTCCCCGGGAATCAGTGAGATCCCTTCTTGCCCACAGTAACTGGGCAGCAATTCTAAAAGGAGGACCCATAAGAGGTGCCAAGCAAGTTTACTAGTGATAATAATCCTAGCTAGCTCTATGTGCTAGGCATGGTACCAAAAGCCTTTTTTGCAGAATTTTAATTTTCCTGTTAGTATGTAAGGCTATTGCTATTACAGATCAGAAAACAAACTCAGAGGATCAATAACTTTGCTGATATCCCTTAGCCAAGTTGTGGCAAAAGCAATCTAACTCCATTATCTCAAATTAACACCACTTGGAAAAAAAAAGGGCTATAGCTCATTCACACTGGCTGCCAGTTGGAAGAGTTGACAGTGGAACATGAGTAGTTGATCTCTGTAGAAGACCAGTGCCTTTGAAAATATGGAAGGTCCTCACTGGCAAGACAAGCTAAGATCTAATAATGTTTACAGAGCACGTAGAATCAAGTGAAGTTCTCGCAAAACACTTTTGTTTGATATGGGAGTAGTTTGTCCTCAAATTGATGAACGTATGTTATCTGATACTGGAATAATTAATGTTCAGGCACTTAAATTAAGAAAGAAAAACTCAAAAGCATTGAGTGAAATTGAATTTATATTTGCAGAATAGATTCCTGCAGTGTATTTATCTTTACCAAGCTCAGTGTCATTATAACCATATTATCAGAACACAGTCATCTTTTATATAAATGGAATTTCTTACCTCATGAATACAACAAGAGTTTTATCCAAAAAGGAAAATGCATAAACTCTACTTTTGTTGCCCTTTGAAACCCAATTATGTCACCAAAAACCAACCTACTGGTGCCTATTCAATATACCTCTGAGTTTAAAAGGTATTCATAATCTAGCATAATGTTTTTTATCCTCATTGATATCCTAAGACAAATTAAGTCTCTTAATTGTGTGGTAACTGAGTAATAATGTCTGGGCTACTATATGTGATCATTGTCTTAAAGAGTTTCCTTGTACTGTGTGTATGGAAGGTACTTATTTCCACTTGTCACTCAATGAAGCCTCTTATGAGAATTGCAGTTATTTGGACAGAGTAGATACCAGATTCTTGCTTTGTTGTGGACAACAACGAACCAGAAAACATTGATTTCATACATTAAAATTGCTTAATATTTCTAGAGTACTTTATAGCTTATAAAGCACTAGAATCAAATCATTAATTTTGAGCCAGCAACTACAGGGAAGCTAAGTGACTTGTTCAAGGGCTTGTAACTAAAAAAAAAAAAAAAATGTCAAACTGAGGGTTCAAATTCACGATTCCTAAACATGACTAACATCATTCTTATAAAAGGCTTTGGGGTGATTATTGATTTCAATTCCAATTTTAAAATATTATTGGTGGAAATACTAATGGGAAAGACAAAATAAAACAAGCAAAAACCTAACTACCTTTGCACTCAACAACATGAATGGATCAGACTTAATGTTCAGTCAATGAAATAAGATACAGAACAAACCTACAATATGATTGCATGTGAATGAATTTCAATAATAGGACTCCCACTTCTGGCCAAAAGGGAGTAGCAGAAATTAGATTACTCTTCTGCCTGAAACAACTAAAATCCAGACAAAATATGTGAAACAATGTTTTTTAAGATGTTAAACATCAGGCAACAAAGGACAGTGATCTTTGAGAGATGGAAAAGAAGATAGGTGGACCGCAACCTGCTCCGGGAGAGTTTCCAGTTTGCAGCCCTGGGAGGGAAAATGCTGGTGAGCCACGTAGAGCAGACTCTGGATGTCACAGTGGCTAGAATTCTCAGGTCAAGTATGAGGAGGAGAAAGCTGGGCAGAGAAATCCATAGATTTGCAGAGAGTCCCCTTTGAGTCATTAGCTGAGTACCAGTGAGTTCTTTGCATGTAAGGAAACACCCAAAAGGATTAGTGAGAACAATCCTTGGAGCTCACTCAGGACCAGAATGGTTCTTGTTCCTTCCATCCAGAATATAAAACCTCATAATTCACAGGGCATTGGGTAGAGTACTCACTCAGAACTCAGAGTTGAGAAAAACTGGCCATAGACTAAATACTGCTCTGGTCCTAGCTAATAAAGCTTAACAAGACCCCAAATAATCAGACTGTTCCCAATCATGTCCCAGAACAAAGCTTAAGAATATATTTAGGAAAACAAAGATATCCAACATGTAAAGGTAAAATTCACAAAATCTGGCATCTGATGAAAACTTATCAGGCATGCAAAGAAACAGGAAAACATAACACATAATGGGAAAAGTCAATTAAAACTGATTCAAAAATTACACAGATGATAGAATTCATAGACAAAGAAATGAGAACAGTTATTATAACCATATTCTATATGCTCAAAAAGATATATAAAAGATGAACGTCTCATGAAATAGAGACATGGATAATATATAAAAGACCCCATAGTAAGCAAAACTAATCTAAAATGACGGAGGCCAGAACAGTATTTACTCTAAGGGAACATTAATAGGGGAGGGGCAAAGGATGCCTTCTGAGATGCTGGAAATTTTTTATATTTTGATCTGGTTGATTCTATATGTATGTGCACATATGTAAAAATCAGTTGAGCTCTATGTTTAAGATATGTGTGCTTTATATAAGCTAAACCTCAAAAAAAAAAAAAAAAAAAGAAAAATCCCCCTATTGATGCTGTTTGCAAAGCAAGTCAACCTGTGTGAATAAGCAGATCTTTTATTCCATTGGATGGATCAAAGTAGATACATGTCCTCAAGAGTCGATAAAAACAGACAGAAATTAGCTATCATGGAGGAGCTAGATATTAACTGCATCATAGAGATTAGTCTACTGTTTTAGTTGAATTAGTCCCAACTGGTCAATGAGGGCAGGACTCCTATTAGTTGCTTACTAAATATTGTTGGTTGCTATTTACTCCTGCCAGTTTTTGTCCATTAAGGTATAAGGTGGAGACATAAGGAAAGAAAATCAGTTGTTTTATGTTATGCATTTAAGAGAGGAGATATGCAGAGAGGGTCTAGCTTATAAAAAAATAAAGATTGATCACATCTCTTTCACCTGGAAGTCCATACGTGTGTTACGGAATAAATCAGCCACTTCCAAGAGGTGTATTATGTGTGGGCAAAGGGACAAGAATGCAGTCAAGACTAGTAGACTCCAGATGGGAGTCCAAGCTATCAGTGAAAGTAGATTTCTATTGTTTCTGTCTCTCTGCACCATTCCCACCAAGTACCAAATGCAGGCCACTGAGTAAATAGTTCTCAGTAGGTAATCCTGCTTCTATAGCCAGTCAGATAAAATGCTGCTTCTCAATTAGAAAGTATCTCCTACCCAATATTCCAATAGGTCAAGTTATGGATCTGAGAGCAAGAGGCCACATTTCTTTTTCTGTAAAGGAAGGGACACATTGAATGGAGAAATTTCTCACAGGGATTTCTTGGAGACAGACAGCGTGAGTTATTTCTGAATATTGTCATTAATTAAAATAATAGTCGTTACTCATATCCCCTTATGGGAGTGGATGCAAGGCTTGTTGGTACTTTGAGTTTGATATTATTTTGTCATTTTGTCTTTTTTTTTAATTAATTGCCAGCCAGAATTTTCATTAGTATCCTACACATTTTCTCTGTGGACTGTGCTTTTTGACACTTGGTAGAAGAATCACAGTAGTGACCAAAAGGGAAGAAATGAAGAACATCAGAAGATTTTATTTAAAAAAAACTTTTCCTCTGTGCATCAGCCATAGCTCTGAAGCACTGATGGTGGTCGTTGCTGCGGATGCTTAATTTTTCTGAGTAACCTCGGGAAATACTCTGACCTAACACTGGGAAAATATCTGGGCCTCTAGTTTTGTAGGACTCGTTAGTGGAAGGGTCAGTAATGTTTCCGGAGTTATCTGGATAGGATAAAATAGGATTGCAACAGTGGAGAGGAGGATTTCTCTGATTCTACCCATCCCTCTCTCATTGCCCACATTCTGCAGAAATCTTGTCTCCCGATGCATTTAGGAGGTTCCTCAGTGTATTTCTGGGTGATCATTTCAACATACCACAGCTGTTCACTCTTCCACTTTACTGTTCTGGTTGTCTGATATTTAATATAATGGAAGTTGTAATGGTGGAGGGATTATATTGATGACCCTATTTAATGCCTGCGGCACCCGCCCCTAACCCCCTGCTCCTTTGTCCCGTAACTTTGTAGGCTCTTCCCGCTCTGCTTCTGGGGTTGGCCCAAGGTCTTGCCTTGACCAATGGGGCTTGCAAAACACCTTAATGTCTTTGTTGCTCCTCTTGCTCCCCTGCCTTTGTCATGAGAACATGTTCAGGCTAGTCTCCTGGAGGATTAGAGACCATACCTACCAAAGCCAATTTCTTACAGCTGAGGCCATTCTGGGGGCTTGCTCAAGATCCTAGAATGTAGATTGCTTGAGTGAGCTCAGGTAAAACCAGCCAAATCTGGCCCAGACCAGCAAAACTAAGTCAATCCACCAGACTCTTGAGCTAAATAAACATTGTTTTAAACCACTGCATTTTGTGGTGGGTTGTTTTGCGATGTTATGGTAGCAACGCATAACTGATATACATGGCTGTGCCATGAAACCCTTTGAATCAGGCCCTCAACTGCTTCTCTCATTCCACACTTTGTGGGTCTGGCTCATGGCTGAAGTTACTGTTTTTTCTGTGTTCCTATAGTCGCCCTAAGTTGGAAAAGTATCCTTTAGCCTATCCCTCCAAACACTGCTATCCTGTGTTCTCACGGTTGTATGTTATCGAAAGCTGACTTTTTTTTTTAAACATTGTGAATTATCTCAAAAATGAAAGTGTAGACAATCCTAAAACATGTATCAGTTCTGTATTTCTATAACCCAGATTTATCAAATTCTTTCCTTATTTTGCTATTTGTATTAGTTCCTAGGGCTGCTGTAACAAACAAACAAGCCAGGTACTTAAAACAGCAGAAATTTATCATCTCACAGTTTTGGAGGCTAGAAGTCTGAAATCCAGGCGTTGCCAAGGCCAAGTATTTTGGGAGGCTCTAGGAGAACGTCTGTTTCATGAGCTTTTCTTAGCTTCTGGTGTTGCTGGCCGTCCTTGGCATTCCTTGGCCTGTGGCTGCTCAATTCGGCAATCTCTGTCTCCATCACCACAGGGCATTTTCTCTCCCGTCTTCACATCATCATCTTATAAGGATCCTAGTCAGTATTGGACTAGGGAATCCACCCTACTCTGGTATGACCTCATCTTAACTAATTACACTTACAAACACCCTTATTTCCAAACGGCCTTTTCTGAGACACTGGGGTTAGGACTTTGACATATCTTGTCTGGAGACACAGTTCAACCCGTAACACCATCCATTTGTTGATATTTAAGATTTTTGCATCTGTTTTCCTAAGTAAGCTTTTTCTACACTTGTACTATTCTTGTCTGGTTTTGGTCTCAAGGTTATTTAGCTTAATGGAAATAATTTGGGAAAATTCTCTCTTTATTAGTTCCAGAGATAGCTTGTATGGGATAGGTATCATCTGTAACATAAACGTTTGGCCATATTCATCTGCGAAACTATATAAGCCTATTATTTTAGGCGGAGAGGCAGTTTTTGACTCTTGACTCAATCATTATAATGGCTATTGTTTTCTTCAGCTTTTCAGTTTTTTCTGTAGTCAATTTTTATAATTTATGCTTTTTCTAGAGACTTCACTGCCATCAAGTCATTTGTAGTATTTATTGAAAGCTTTAAAAAATCTACCCTCTCTTTAGTTATGTTCCCTTTTTGGTCCTAATATTAGTGATTTATGCTGCATATACCATTTTTCTGTTTGTTTTCTGCTTTATTCATGTGATTAGTCTTACTATTTGTCTGTTTTGTTAGTATTTTCATGGGCTACTTTCTTTAGTTTTATACTGTTTCTTTTCTAGCTTGAACATTTAATTAATTGAGTTTTAATCTTTTCTTTTGTAAGCAGTTAATTTAGGACTATAAATTTCATTCTAACTACTCCTTTTGCCTGATTATGCAAGTCTTGATATATCATTCCTTCACTATCACTTAATTTTAAATGTCTGGGAATTGCAATCTTCCTCTAAAGTTGTTTAGAAGTGTGTTTTTCAATTCTCAAACCTAGATTAGTTACTTTAAAAGATAACTTCAAAAATTGTGTTGTGATCAGAGAATGTAGTAAGATATTGATTCTCTAACATTGATTGAGAATTTCCTTGTGCATAGTACATAGAGAATTTTCCTTGTACATAGCACATAGTGAATTTTCATGTGTCCTGGAAATGAATACATTATCTTTAATTATTGAGTGTAGAGTTCTGTGTATCATTCTTAGAGCAAGCTTGTTAATTACATTTCTTAAAATGTTCTACATGATATCAGTTCTTCATGTTTTATCAATTTCTACAGTAGGTCCAGTAAAATCTCTTGCTATTATGATTGATTTGCCATTCTCTTTTTGTAACTTTGCCAATGTACTATTATATTTAGGGATATACTGATAGGTACATTGTCTCATGGTTTTGCAACTTCTTGACAAAACTTTATTATTTAATTTCTCACTTGACACATATTAATGATTTTTGTCTTTGAATTCTATTTTGTTGAATGCCATTTTTTATTCCATTTGTCCTTAAAAAACAAGATCCATGGATCTGCTTTTAACTGGTGAGTTTGTTTTCATTTATAGTTTATATTACTGGTATATATATATTTTTAATTACTGGTATATTTAGAGTTGTTTCTATTGTGTTCTTGTAGTCTTTTAAGTCAATCTCTTTATTGACTGTTTTATTCTACTTTTCTACCTTATTTGGATGAATATTTTCTCTATTTCCTCTTTGGTTTTCTTTGCTGGGTTGGAAGCTATGGATTTTATTATATGTTCTGAATACATATGTACATTTTATGCATTTAGTGTATAATATATTAAATATATACATTAAAATATATACACTTATGTATTTGACACAATATGTTTATTTGTATTAAATATATATTTATATTATATATGACATATACTCCATGGCATATTTTTCTGAAATATTTAACACACACACTTAACTATAAATTTTTCTAACAAGATATAAAGGCGTTCAGTGTTGCTCTTCTGCTCCTTAATAGTACAAGAATTTTAGTGTACTTTACAGAGAGATTGGAAAATCTTCACTTATTCTTTGTTGTTGTCTGGAGTTTTAGTGTCACTTGATTTTAACCCAAAATGTATCATTTTTAATAGTAAAAATTAGCTCTTTTTAACAATTTTACTAATTACTGTGCAGCCCATATCTCATTCATCTTCCTTTTCTCCTCTGGACTCTTTTCTTTTTGCTCAAGTACTTGCTTTAGTAGTTTTTAAGCAAGAGACTTAGTTTTATGTATATAAAAATATATAATTTTTTGAATACTAGCTTAACTGCATATAGAATTCTTGGTAAACAGTTATTTTCTCTTAGTACATTGGAGATTTGCTCTATTGTTTTTCACTATCTATTGTTACTGATTAGAAGTCTATGTTCAGTCCACTGGTCATTAGTTTGTCAGGCCATTTTTTCCCAGCGGTCTTTAAAGTTTTCTTATGCTTAATGTTTTATATTGTACTAGATTTGCTAAGGTGGATTTATCTGTTCGCCTCTCAGATTTTTAATCTTTCAATATTGTTTCTCTGCCATTCCCTTTGTTCTTTTCTTCTTGATCTCTCATTGAATATATGTAGATTCATGTTGGATTCTTTTTTTTTTAAGATTTTATTTATTTATTTGACAGAGAGAGACACACCGAGAGAGGGAACACAAGCAGGGGGAGTGTGAGAGGGAGAAGCAGGCTTCCCACTGAGCAGGGAGCCCGATGAGGGGCTCGATCCCAGGACCCCGGGATCATGACCTGAGCCGAAGGCAGACGCTTAACAACTGAGCCACCCAGGCGCCCCTCATGTTGGATTCTTTTAATTTAATTTATATTTCTTTTAGCATTTCTGATTGGCTCTTTTTAAAAATATTGCATTTGTTTCACCTGTCTTTGCATCAATATGTGTTGTTCTTAATGGATTTATTCTTTTACATCTTTAAGAATGTAAAATCTTATTTTAAAATCATTTTGTAATTGCTCCATTACTTTCATTTTGTAGGGTAGAGCAGGGGAATTAACAGCCCATTGCTGATTTTTTAGGCACTCTCTAGGCCTTAGTTTTCTTATGTGCTTTGGACCGTTGTTTGGAGGGTTTCTTTGAGTTAGTGTTTTCTCCTTCTTTCTCTAAGCTCGCCCTGAATAGGGTTGTTTATGTTTTCCCCCACTGGGTAGGTTGGATTCTCCAGTTCACCGTTAGATCTTACATTAAGGACTTAAAGCTCATGTTCTACTGGATATTGAGGATGTTCTATAGCCAGTCTATTTTGGGGGTCCTCAAGACCCACCCATACATTCAGTGATTGGCTGGAAGGTTTCATGGGACTCAGTGTATAGTGGTGCTCAGGACTAAGGTTTATTATCACCACAGGATACGTGGCAGGATCAGTAAGGGATAAAGACGTGGGAGGAGTCTGGAGAAATACATGCACAGACTTTGTTACACCCTCTCCTGTGAAGAGATACACCTGGCATATTTCTTTGTCTCGTGGTAAAAAACACAGAAAGGTGTGTATAATATTCTGTGCCCATTACAGACTCAGTGCCTATATTTGTTTCCTAAGGCTGCTGCCATACCAAGTTACCACAACTTGATGGCTTAAAACAACAGAAATATATTCTCTCATATTCTGAAGGCCAGAAATCTGAAATCAAGGTGTTGGGAGCATTGGTTCCCCTGATGGCGACTATGACGGGGAAGTCATTCCATACCCCTCTCCTAGCTTCTGGTGGCTGTTGGGAAACTTTAGTGTTTCTTGGCTTGTAGACACATCAGTCTCTGCCTCCACCTTCACATGGCCTTCCTGTCTCTGTCTCTTTGTTTCAAATTTCCTTCTGCTTTTCTCTTATAATAACACCTACCTTTGGATTTAGGGACCACCTTAACTCTAGGATAATCTCATCTCAAGATGCTTAACTTAATTCCATCTACAAAGACCTCCCCTACCTCCCTTTTTTTTCTCCAAATAAATTACATTCACAGGTTCTGGGTATTAGGACTTGGACATGAATTTTGGAGGGCCACTATTCAACTCACTGTAGTGCCCAAGGTTTTTACTGGGGGCTGATTACATAGACACCCTCTGCCTGGCATGTACCCAAATTCTAGACTCCTACTAGAAAAGCAAGTGTTCACAATAAATTGCACTGTTCGTACGAACAGTCCAGATACAGTGAGACGCCCTTGTAAATAAGGGAACTGTTTGAATGCCAAATTCCCAGATGCTACTTTAGAGGCAGTCTTGGAAACAGGCCCTTCAAAAGATGACAACCCAAGTTCTGCTAGATTAGCTCTTTTCTGTAAAGTCTACCCCCTTTACCCTCATCCTAGGTATCTTTATAGCAAAATTATTCTCATTAGGATCCCATGATGCAGGACCAGTCTGCAATATTGACTTTAGTCATGCCTTCTAGAGTCCTAGATTTAGCCAGTGAAAACAAATCCCATTTACCATAAAGATCTATCTTAGAAAGCTTAGTTGCTTCCTCAAGTGATATGCCTCCCTCAACGTATAGCTTTGGGCAGGACCACAGTTATGAATGCAGCTAGTCTCTGTATCAATGGTATAGAGCCGGTCAGCTCAGTATCAGACGGTCCCATCAGAAAACAAATCCCTTTCCATGGGCATCGGTATGTCACTCAGGCCAGCCAGCATCTACAATGATTTTACAGTTTACACCCCATGGAGGGGTGTTCTAAATTCGCAACGGCCCCAGAGTCTGAGTCTTATTCATTGAGTGGAGATATCACAGCTAAGTACTAAGGCCACAGTAGCCCATAGCAGACGGTTTAAGATTTCAGCTTAGAGTCAGGTCCAGGTAATTAGGATTTTGAATTCAGGATTTCCAAAATGCCAGCCACCAATTTTCTTCTGTAGTAGCAAATCCAAGACACTGTTGGGCCAGACAGCTGTGTTCAAAGTCCAAGTAATAAGGCTTTCCCAAGGCGTTTTTACCTTATCTGAGAATTCAAATTGACCCACTCTAAAGTATGCACATTAGGCAGGAAAAATCATCAGCCTTTAAGGGTCAGGCATTTGATTTCAACAAGAACTCATTAGCAAACTAAAAACTGCTTTTTAAAACTAATAAAAAGCATACTTTCATTTGGAGATCCCTTTAAAAGAGGCTCCAGTGAGCAAAAATTATAGCAAAAATCATCAGTTATGGAGATTTGTTCTGTTTTCAATACCCAGAGTTTAAATTTTAGTTTGCCCACTCATGGCAAGAATAAAAGGAGTTGTGTACCACTAACAGTTTTGTTTTTCTTAGTGGCTTTCCCTGATTGTGATGATCCCTCTCCAACATTTGTGAAATTATAAGTGTATGATAATTTTTAAATAAATATTAATCATACATAGATGAAATAGCTATAGAACACAATGACATTTATACGAATTCTTTTTTTCTTCCCATTGCAAATTTTGCTCCAAGTCCTAGCAGTAAATTCAGCATTTACAGAGTTAAAACTGCAGTTACTAGGAGATCCCAGTGGAATACAAAGAGTTGGGGTGCTGTAGTAGGCTGCAGAAAAGGATTGAATGCCCCTCCCCCTTTTTTCTTTTGCCTGAAGGCAAGGCAAGAGCAACTAACCAGCTAATTTTTCCTGTCTTTGGCCCTTTGAAAGGCCCACCTTTGGGAGTGTTTGATCCCTTTTTCCTCCCACCAGATGGAGAGCAGAAAAAACAAAGGCATCAGCTGAGCTTCTCTTTTTTCTTCATTTTAGCTAGCAGGGCCAAAAGAAGCCAGGGGGTCCAGTATGTCCAGTCCCCTGGACTTGAATCTATTTTCAAATTCCATAGGTAAGTTTCACCTCTCACAACAGAGTTCAGCTGCTCTTTTGTACCCTGCATAACTCCATAATCACCTAGGCACCAGGATTTTGTCATACCCCGCCCTTCTAATCCCCCCGCCCCCCAGTAATACCGTGGCCGTATTTTAGCAAATTGGAGCTGGTCTAGTGAATCCATGGCCAGCACTGCTTTGGGGATCCTCAAGGCCACAGACATTTGGAGAAGTTTTAGAAGCACCGAGGGAACTCAGCCCATAGTTGGACTCATGACTGAGGTCTCTTACAGTGAAAGCACATGTGACAGGGTCATCAAGGGAAAAAAACACACAAGAGGATCCTGGAGAAATCTATGAACAGGCTTCCTTATACTCTTTTCCTCCCATAAGGAGAAATATCAAATGTGGTTGGGTTGTTTTGTTTTTTTCAATAGCAAACAAAGGTGGACGTATGTGCACAGTACTTATGCTCAGGAGAGCCTATTAGAGAATCAGAGTTCAAGCCTTCTGTTGGGGGCTGATCACATCGGCATCTTCTGCTTAGCATGTACCGAAGTTCCAGACTCCAGAAGGAAAGCAGATGTTAAGCGTAAATCACACTGTTTGTACAGTCTAGGTACAGTTAGCCCCCCTTGTCGGTTAGGGAGTGATTTGGGTGCCAAATTCCCAGATGCCAGTCAGGGGCCAACCTTGCAAGTAGGCGCTTCTAAAGTTGGCAGCCTCAGATCTGCTGTTAAGTCTTCCTTTCACTGTCCCTGAACCCAGAGGCTGGCCGAGATCATGACGGAGAGGCTGTATTTGTCTCAACTTCCCCTACCTTTCTTGGTCATGCAGTTGTGTTAGCCATAGCACATAGCCCGATGTAGCACCATGCAGCTTGGTAAAAGTATTTTAGCCTCTCTTTTATGATGAGAGAGTCCCACCATAGCTATTGATTTCAAGCAGAGAGATCAGCTTGGGTCCCTCATGGTGTGTGCGGGAGGTGGTGGTGGTGGTGGTGGTGGTGGTGGTGTGGTGGTTATCCTAACTCTTCTCAGCCTCTCACAGACTTCAGACCCAGAACCCAGAGGCTCTGTGGCTTCAGCCTCACTCACTGCTTTGTGTTGTAGTTCATTTTTTCCTCTACAAAAACATGACTATGTGTTTAGATTTTCTTTTAAAGAATGTGGTGTATTTATCTTTGCTATTTTTTTGGAGCGAAGCATGGTGGGGTTGGGGAGACCTAAGACTAAACTTACACTGTCTTAGCCAGAGGTGCTTTTACTTTTATGTACACTGCAGCTTTTTCTGCTAAAAGTCAGGACTGAGCCGAGGCGGCTAGGCTGGCCTGCAGGACAACTTTAGTGATAGATATTGTGCTTTACTCAAAGTTGTCTTTCACTGATGTTTCTGGCCTGTTGTCCTTGTGTCTTTTGACTATCTCTTCCTTTGGGTTGAATTCTTCCCCATGAGGCTCATTGGTGGGCCTGCCCTGCAGTGTCTGTCTTTGTGGGGGGGAACCTAGCTTAGGCGCTTAAGCCAAGATTCCCCTAGCTCCTGGATTTTTGTCAAACATAGGACTTAAGATGGAAAAAAAAAAAAATCAGTGTTTGGACAGTCTACCATGTCCAAAGGCCATTCTGTTCACTGGAAAGACAGATGACTAACCTCTAAGTCAACTAATTCATTTTCCCTATATTCACCTAAATGGTTCTCGTTACATTTATTAACAGCATATGTTCTGATTACTCAGCATCTGCTACCTTCTTATCTTTTTGAGAAGTTATCTCTTCCCTATTAGGTGAGCTGGCTTGGTAGCACAATAAATCCAGATGTGTTTGCACTTTTACTACAGAAGGCAAGGAGATTTTGGAGACTCTCCTCTGCCCTCCCCCAAATCCTTTTTGTTAACCACTCTGGCCCACCCAAAGGGTGGTGAAGGAATCTCAGCTTAATCAAGGAGTTGCTTTCTCCTAGGATGTTTACTCTTGGATGGGTTGAGGCAAGAACCAAAGAAAAGAATTGCTTATTCCTGGAGCTGTGCTCATCAGCAGTTAAGTAATTCTTTCCACAGTGATCTTCTAGTCTATGTTATTTGAAAATCTAGGATTGAACACTGAACATGGCACTTCAGAGAAGATGTGACTGGTGTATGCTTAGTGATTTCTGCTGGTGAGTCCATGAGACCCATACAGTACCCCCCCCTTTTTTTTTAATGTAAGGTCATCTTTACCTTTTACCCATAGGTGTTTAAAGGATGTTGCTTCATATTGTTGTTATGGATCCACATCTCTCTCTTTTTTTGTTGTTGTTAAGAAAGGCTGCTAAGCATGGTGTACTGGAGCGGCTGACATTTGAAATCCCAACTCAGGTTTAGAGTATTTGGAATAATATTATTATTATTATTCCCTAGTTTTTTACTTTTAGAAACTTATTTCAGGTTGACAAGATGGTTTTTGAACTTTGATTCTATGACTGGTCATCTTGGCCAGCTTTGTGTCATCTGAAATCTTGCCAGAGTTTACCAATCTTAGGTGTCAAATTGATCTGAAGTTGCTAGCATGTGGTAGATGGTATGACTGAGTGGGTTTCTCAATCCTGCCTGCCTTGAGGATTTTCTTTAGAATTACAGAAACATCATTGGTGATATCTGGTCTTCTGTTTTTAAAAAATATTTTAAAGGTTTAATTTTTATTTCTTCCAGTTTCCTTTTTTGTGCTTTCAGCATAGCTCTATTCACCTGCATGAACTTATCTCTGACTTTTTGGATGCAGAAATAGTATAAAGTTCAAAATAGTAAAAAGTTCAAAACTGTCAATATACATTCTCAATGGCATTGTTCTGTGAAGGGTAGGATTACAAAATGCTATTTATTTCAACCTCCAAAAGTGAATATAATCTATTTCTATTCCAGACTTTGGCTAGGAGTTGCCTCTAAGAATTTGGTTTATAAAGATATAAGATGATAATAGAAATTATCCCTCTTTCCCTTCTTCAGGTGGTTTGATGTGCTTTTATCTTCTATGCCCTTTAGTTAAATTGTAGAACAATGTATTTTATACTTTCTCAAATTTTCTCAAATCAGGTGAAATATGATATGAATATGAGTAGTTTCCGGTGAGTAGGTTGGTCCCCGCTGGGATGGCAGCACCTGAAGAGTCCTCAGGGTTATGGATACTGAGCAGGGTTGGGGGCAGGTGATGAGGCTGATAGAACCCTGGGCACCAGGGAGTCCACCCTCCACCTGGATCCCAGGGAACTGTGCATGGCACAGAAGCAGACACATCTGAACCTCAAGGGGTGTCTTGGTCAACTATGACTACAGATTAAATGTTACTTTTTCCTGCTTTTTTTGGGCACCACGAAATGTCCTAGATTTCTTCTCTGGGAAATTTCAGTATTAACCAGGAATTTACCTTCAATCTGACGGGATGTGTGCCTGGGGTCTGAATTAAGTTGCTGTAAAGGAAATAAGGTGTTCATTACACACATGAGTTTGTGGACTATGATACCAGTGAACCTGGCATAAACATCTCTTGGAGTACTGATTTACTAGAAAGAGGAGAACCTGCAAGCAAACTTTACTGCAGGAAACTTGGGCTTAGGGAGAAAGCCAGTATTTATTGTGTGCCTGCTTTGTACCAGGACTGATGTATTGCATTTCATTTATTTCATTTATTTTTAGCAGATAGGCATTACCTCCATATTATAGCTGAGGAAGCAGGTTGTATTAGGGTTTTCTGGAGAAGCAGGATCTCTGTCTTATCTATCTACATTAAAGAATTGGCTCAGTGGTTATGGAGGCTGAGAAGTTCCAAGGTCTACAGTTGGCAAGGCATTCTGGAAACCCAAGAGAGCTGATGGTATAGTTCCGGTCAAAGCCTGTGGGGCTGAGAACCAGGAGAGCTGTCAGTATAAGTTTGTGTTTGAAGGCAAGGAGAAACCAAATGTCCCAGCTCATCAGTTGGGCAGGAAGAGTTCTTCTTACATAGTCTTTTGTTCTTTTCAGGCTTCAGTTGACATTAGGGAGGGCAATGGGCTTTACTCACCCAATGGATTCAAACGTTAATCTCATTCAGAAACACCCTCATGGACAAGCCCTGAGTAAGTTTCGCCCAAATGATTGGGCACCCAGTAGCCCAATCAGGTTGACACATAAAAATCAACCATCACACAGGGTAAGAATGAAGTATTTAGCACATACTTACTCATTGGTAAATGCTAGAGCAAGAATGAAACCCCAAGCCTGGAGCATTCAAAAGCTTCCTTATAAAATTTGTATATTCTCTGCCGGGTACTTAGTAATCACTTAGGCTACTTTGAAGTCAGCAAGCAGTTCACAAGTGCTGTCCTCTAATCTTCTCTCCTACTTGGTGTCTCCAAATGAGAGAGAGACTCTGGACTCCTACTTGTGGTTGGGAAAACCTGGGTTAACATCTTGGGGATGTTTGCATTTTAGCCTTCTACTGTGATAGTCACCCAGGCAGGTAACTAATGCCAGGTAATACATTTTATCTAACCGTCAGCCCTTTGCTTTTATCCCTTGCTGACTCCAACAGGTACTTAGGACCAACTTTATTTGCAGATCGGATGGTTTCAGCTAAACTGCAGACCATGTGGAAATAGGAATGAAACTTTGCTGTGGTCTACAGCAAATAACTTCAGTGAAAAGTCCCTTTTGCAGGAGGCAAAGGGGAGAGGATAGAGGAAAATATAGCAGCAGCTTTTCCCTTTTATTCTGAAGTGAGTGAGCTTGCCACTTCCCTGACAGCCATTTAAATTATTCAGCTGAAGTCTTTTTTTTTTTTTGACATAGAGAAAGGGTGGTGTGTGGTGGGGGAGGGGCAGAGGGAGAGGGAGAGAGAGAGAATCTTAAGCAGGCTCCGTGCCTAGTGCAGAGCCTGACTCAGGGCTCAATCCCAGGACCCTGAGATCATGACCTGAGCTGAAACCAAGAGTCAGACACTCAACCGACTGAGCCACACAGGCACCCTAGAAGTCCTTTTCTTGAAGAGCATGAGTTTCAAGTTCAGGTGACAGGATTGGTGAAAGGACACCCTTCTAGCCCCACCCTCACCCCGACACAGATACCTGTTGAAAGCCCAGAGGTGTGATGTGCTGATGAATTAATAAAATGAGCCTTAGCATAACCAGGGGAGGGCAGAGCACACAGTTTTGAATGTATTATCTGAAGATAGAAGAAAAGGAAACAAGGGCTTTCTAACAAGGCAGAAGGTACATAATTAAAATAGGGAAACCTCCAGAGAGCTGATTTCAAACATTCTAGATTGGGTTGGCAGAGTGGTCCTGTTTTAGAGACCTATTTTTTTCTTCTCTTTGACCATCATCTAGGGCTCTGTGCACACTTGTCCTTTCAGACACAAGGCATTAACTCTTCCTTCCACAGAAACAGTCACTTGAATCACTCTCCCCATTGTGACATTCCTGATGCTGTTGCAGCCAGCCCCTAAATCTTCATCACAGAGGGGCTTCTTTGCTTGGCATTTGTGCCCCTAGCCTCCAGGTTGCTACTCTGGAAGGAAGAGAAATATTTATCCTCCTGATCTGGAGACTCTGGGAAATGAAATAGAGGGGAACAGGAACCAGGAATTGGAGAAGAATTGTGTTATAACACGACTTATAGTGGTGTACATTTGAAGATGCCACAGGTCAATCCATTTTCTGGAAACAACCACAGAGATGGCCCGATGTGATCCTTTCTTTTACACTAATATTATAAAGAGAATCCTTTGATGTATTTTTCCAAAGACTTTAAAAATTATTTTGGCATTACATGTTTACTAAGAAAAAGAATATTCAGATAAGCAGGAAATCATAAAAATCACTCCTTAGCCCCTTATGCAGAGGTCACCTTGATATTTTGAAATACAGATTTTAAGATTTTCCCCATATGTAAATATGCACATCCACACACAAACACACATCACAAAAATGGAATCATTATATGCATACTGTTTTAAAAATTACTATCTCAGTATACTTTAAATGTTGCCTTTCAAATAATGGCCCAGTGTGACACTATTGTACAAATGTGCCATATAATACTTAAACAATACCAAATTATTGGGCACTTGGATTTTGAAATTTTTTATTAAAGATTTTAGAGCATGTGTGAGCGGGGGGAGGGGCAGAGAGAGAGAGAGAGAGAGAATCTCAAGCCGACTCCAGCCAAGAGCACAGAGACCAAAGCAGGGGCTCAATCTCACGACCCTGAGATCATGACCTGAACTGAAATCAAGAGCTGGATGCTTAACTGACTGAGCCACCCAGGTGTCCCTTTAATTTTTTTTCTTTGATGTAAATAGTCTTGTAATAAACACCATTTAAAAATATTTAATATGGCTCTTGGCTCTTGTCTCAGAGTTTTATCTGGAGAAATTCCTGGAATTCATTGTTTAAGACATAAACTTGCTAGTTTCTGAGATCAAGTATATATCAGCTATTACTGCATAACAAACTACCCCATGATTTCATGGCTTTAAGCAGGCATTTATTTTGCTTGCAAATCTGCAATTTGGGAAGAGCTTAGGTTGCCTTTTCTCAGGCTTGTCTCTAAAGGTATGAGTTGAGTAGGTTTCACTCAGGGAATAAAGGGTTTACTTTCAAGATGGCTCAGTTACCCATCTGGCCAGCTGGTGTTGGTCGTCAGCTGGGAGCTCAGCAGGAGCTATGGACCAGCGTCCTTAGTTCCTCTTCACATGGGCCTCTCCATGGACTGTTTGGGCTTCTTCATAGCATGGTGTCTGGGTTCCCAAGAGTGAGTGTCCTAAGAGAACAAGGTAGAAACACATAGCATTTTTATGACCTACCCTTGAAAGTCACAGAGTATCTCTTTTGTTATACTCTGTTGGTTGAAGCAGTCAGAGTCCTGCCCAGGTTCAAGAGGAGAAGACATTGTCTCAATCTCCTGATGGGGGAAGTTGCAATATTTTAAAAGAAGAGGTGGGATGGGAGAATTGCCACAACTTTGGAAAATATGATCTGCCGGAAAGTATAGTAAAAATAGGCTGATTTAAGATTTGGAATTTTGAATCAATCTAGACCATACCTCTGTGTATTTTATTATTGACCACAGGTTTCTCAGTTTTTATTGTTCATAAAAGTCAAAAATTTGTGGTTTCACTCAGTAGTCAGTAAAAAGGTTGGAGCCTATAACTGGAATATGGTCAGCATTTTTCCTGAGGGTCCTTATAAGGCAAGGAGAGTAAGTGGGGCAAGACAGGTCAAAGGCATTTGGGAAAGAAGGCAGTCAAATGTCAAGGATACCCGTTGCAAATGCCATTTCTGAAGACTCAGGTGCAGCATTAACCTCAGACTATAGATCAAAGAATTCAAGATTTATTAGTTGGTTAAATGTGTGATGTGTGGGTTATTATCAGAGGTCAGCCAGGTAAGGACATTCAAATCAAAGGGGGACCCAGAAGGTTTCAGGCTTCAACATCATAAAACAATGCAACCTGCTCAAGTCATCCAACACACAAATGGCATCATATGGTAGTCTATGTAAGTCTCAGGATAGGGATGATGATGTAACCTTGGAAATCATTTAGACTCAGATGTCCTTCAAAAACTTCTGGAGATCTTCAGGAGCAAGATGGCGGAGGAGTAGGAGACCTGGATTTCGTCTGGTCTCAGGAATTCAGCTGAATAGGGATCAAACCATTCTGAACACCTATGAACTCAACAGGAGATCGAAGAAGAGAGTAGCACCAACTCTCTGAACAGAGAAGCAACCACTTACTGGAAGGTAGGACATGCGGAGAAGTGCATCCGAGGGGATATTCGGGAGGATAGACGGCGGGGGAGGGGGCCTCCGTCGGCCACCTCTGGCAAGTGATAGAGCCGTGGAGCACAAAATCGGAACTTTTAGAAGTCGGTTCCGCTGAGGGACGTCGCTCCAGTGGCTAAGCGGGGGGTGGAAGCCTCGCGGGACAGTGTGGACTCAGGACCCTCGGGGTCACACAAAGACCAGGGGTGCCTGAGTGCGGCAGAGCTCCCAGGTATCGGAGCGGGGAAGCCGGCTGCAGAGACGGAGTCGAAGCACGGGCTTGCAGCTTGGGGTGGCCATAAACTGTGATCCGCAGGCCAGTTGGGCCACTGCCCCTCCAGAAGGGACCCAACAAGTGGCAGAGCTGGGGAGACTACCCTTCCTCCCCCAGGAGGAGCGGCGCGGGAGTGCACCGCAGGGATCTGCTGGGTTTGGAGACTCCACACGGGGTCGGGTGCCAGAGATAGAAACGCTCGGTCACAGGCCGGGTGAACACGGAGTGCGGCCGGAGACCGGGGAGATGGGAGTGATTGACTGCTTTTCTCTGGGGGCGCACTGAGGAGTGGGGCCCCAAGTTCTCAGCTCCTCCGGGCAGAGAGTGGGAGGCCACCATTTTCGCCCTGGTCCTCCAAAGCTGTACCGAGAGCTTCAGGGAACAAAAGCTCCTGAGAGCAAACCCAAGCAGCTTGCTTAGCCCAGACCGACAAGGGCGGGGCAATTCAGCCTCCGGCAAAGACATTTGGGAACCACCGCAACAGGCCCCTCCCCCAGAAGATCAGCACGAACAGCCAGCAAGCCAAGACCAAGTTTACCGATCAAGAAGAACGGGAGAACTCCAGCGCTAGGGGAATACTGCACATAGAATTCATGGCTTTTTTACCATGATTCATTAGTTTTTCAAAGTTAATTTTTTTAACTGTTTTTTGTTTTTTGTTTTTTTGATTTTTTCTTTTCCCCTTTTTCAACTAACATCTTATCAATCCCTTTTTTAAAAAAAATTGTTATTTTTCATTTTTAGAGTCATATTCTATCCCTTCATAGTAGTTACCCTTATTTTTGGCATATATATATAAGTTGTTCTCTCTTTAAAATTTTGATATACAGTTTCTTCTAACAGATCAAAATATACCCTAAATCACTAGTGTATGGGTTTGTTCTAGTCTCCTGCCTGATCACAGTCTCTCCCATTCTGTTTTCTTTACTTTTTTCTTTTTTTTAAATCTTCTTTCTTCTTTCAAACAACTTCTTATCAATTCCGTTTATAAAACCTTTTATAAGTTTCATCTTTACAGTCATCTTCCATCTCTTCATTGTATCAACCCTTATTTTGTACATATATAAGTCTTTTTTCCTTTAAAATTTTAGGAGGCACTTTCTTCTAACAGACCAAAATACACCCAAAATCTAGTGTGTGGCACTGATCTGTGCACTAGCCTGATCATATTTGATCATATTCTGTTTTTTTTTTGTTTTGTTCTGTTTTTGTTTGTTTTTATCTTTTTCTTTTTCTTTTTTTTCTCTTTCTTTCCCTTTCTTTTCCACTGGTTTCAGGTCTTTTCTGATTTGTATAGAGTATATTTGCTGGGGACATTGTTAACCTGTTAGCATTTTGTTCTGTCATTTATCTCTTCTCCTCTGGACAAAATGACAAGACAAAAAAAATCACCTCAGCAAAAAGAACAAGAGGTAGTACCGTCTGCCAGGGACCTACTCAATACGGACATTAGTATGATGTAGGACCTAGAGTTCAGAATCATGACTTTAAAGATCCTAGCTGGGCTTGAAAAAAGCGTGGAAGTTATTAGAGAAACCCTTTCTGGAGAAATAAAAGAACTAAAATCTAACCAAGTCGAAATCAAAAAGGCTATTGATGAGGTGCAATCAAAAATGGGGGCACTAACTGCTAGGATAAATGAGGCAGAAGAGAGAATCAGCGATATAGAAGACCAAATGATGGAAAATAAAGAGGCTGAGAAAAAGAGAGATAAACAACTACAGGATCACGAGGGCAGAATTCAAGAGATAAACAATACGGTAAGACGAAACAACATTAGAATAATTGGGATCCCAGAAGAAGAAGAAAGACAGAGAGGGGCAGAAGGTATATTGGAGCAAATTATAGCAGAGAACTTCCCTAATGTGGGGAAGGAAACAGGCATCAAAATCCAGGAGGCACAGAGAACCCCTCTCAAAATCAATAAAAATAAGTCAACACACTGACATCTAATAGTAAAACTTACGAGTCTCAGAGACAAAGAGAAAATCTTGAAAGCAGCTCGGGAGAAGAGATATGTAACGTACAATGGTAGAAACATTAGACTGGCAACAGACCTATCCACAGAGACCTGGCAGGCCAGAAAGGACTGGCATGATATCTTTAGAGAACTAAACGAGAAAAATATGCAGCCAAGAATACGATATCCAGCAAGGCTGTCATTGAAAATAGAAGGAGAGGTAAAAAGCTTCCAGGACAAACAAAAACTAAAGGAATCTGCAAACACAAAACCAGCCCTAAAAGAAATATTGAAAGGGGTCCTCTAAGCAAAGGGAGAACCTAAAAGCAGCATAGACCAGAAAGGAACACAGACAAGAGACAGTCACAGTCACCTTACAGGCAATACAATGGCACTAGATTCCTATCTTTCAATAGTTACCCTGAATGTAAATGGGCTCAATGCCCCAATCAAAAGACACAGGCTATCAGATTGATTAAAAAACAAGACCCATCGATATGCTGTCTGTAAGAGACTCATTTTAGACCCAAAGACACCCCCACATTGAAAGTGAGGGGGTGGAAAACCATTTACCATGCTAATGAACACCAAAAGAAAGCTGGGGTGGCAATTCTTATATCAGACAAATTAGATTTTAAACCAAAGACTGTAATAAGAGATGAGGAAGGACACTATATCCTACTGAAAGGGTCTATCCAACAAGAAGATCTAACAATTGTAAATATCTATGCCCCTAACGTGGGAGCAGCCAATTATGTAAGGCAATTAATAAAAACAAAGAAACACATTAACAACAATACAATAATAGTGGGGGACTTTAACACCCCCCTGACTGAAATGGACAGATCATCTAAGCAAAAGATCAACAAGGAAATAAAGACTTTAAATGACACACTGGCCCAAATGGACTTCACAGACATATTCAGAACATTCCATCCCAAAGCAATGGAATACACATTCTTCTCTAGTGCCCATGCAACATTCTCCAGATTTGATCACATCCTAGGTCACAAATCAGGTCTCAACTGATACCAAAAGATTGGGATCATTCCCTGCATATTTTCAGATCACAATGCTTTGAAACTAGAACTCAATCACAAGAGGAAAGTCGGAAAGAACTCAAATACAGGCTAAAGAGCATCCTACTAAAGAATGAATGGGTCAACCAGGAAATTAAAGAAGAATTAAAAAAAATTCATGGAAACCAATGAAAATGAAAACACAACTGTCCAAAATCTTTGGGATGCAGCAAAGGCAGTCCTGAGAGGAAAGTATATAGCAATACAAGCCTTTCTCGAGAAACAAGAAAGGTCTCAAATACACAACCTAACCCTACACCTAAAGGAGCTAGAGAAAGAACAGCAAATAAAGCCTAAACCCAGCAGGAGAAGAGAAATAATAAAGATCAGAGCAGAAATCAATGAAATAGAAACCAAAAGAACAGTAGAACAGATCAACGAAACTAGGAGCTGGTTCTTTGAAAGAATTAACAGATCGATAAACCCCTGGCCAGACTTATCCAAAAGAATAGAGAAAGGGCCCAAATCAACAAAATCATGAATGAAAGAGGAGAGATCACAACCAACACCAAAGAAATACAAACAATTATAAGAACATATTCTGAGCAACTCTATGCCAGCAAATTAGATAATCTGGAAGAAATGGGTGCATTCCTAGAGATGTATCAACTACCAAAACTGAACCAGGAAGAAATAGAAAACCTGAACAGACCTATAACCACTAAGGAAATTGAAACAGTCATCAAAAATCTCCCAACAAACAAAAGCCCAGGGCCAGATGGCTTCCCAGGGGAATTCTACCAAACATTTCAAGAAGAATTAATACCTATTCTCCTGAAACTGTTCCAAAAAATAGAAATGGAAGGAAAACTTCGAAACTCATTTTATGAGGCCACCATTACCTTGATCCCAAAACCAGACAAAGACCTCATCAAAAAGGAGAATTACAGACCAATATCCTTGATGAACATGGATGCAAACATTCTCACCAAAATACTAGCCAATAGGATCCAACAGTACGTTAAAAGGATTATTCACCATGATCAAGTGGGATTTATCCCTGGGCTGCAAGGTTGGTTCAACATCCACAAATCAATCAACGTGATACAATACATTAACAAAAGAAAGAACAAGAGTCATATGATCCTCTCAATAGATGCAGAAAAAGCATTTGACAAAGTACAGCATCCTTTCTTGATCAAAACTCTTCAGAGTACAGGGATAGAAGGTACCTACCTCAATATCATAAAAGCCATCTATGAAAAACCTACAGGGAATATCATTCTCAATGGGGAAAAGCTGAGAGCCTTTCCCCTAAGGTCAGGAACACGGCAGGGATGTCCACTCTCACCACTGCTATTCAACATAGTATTAGAAGTCCTAGCCACAGCAATCAGACAACAAAAAGAAATCAAAGGCATCCAAATTGGCAAAGAAGAAGTCAAACTCTCACTCTTTGCAGGTGATATGATACTGTATGTGGAAAACCCAAAAGACTCCACCCCAAAACTGCTAGAACTCATACAGGAATTCAGTCAAGTAGCAGGCTATAAAATCAATGCACAGAAATCAGTGGCATTCCTATACACCAACAACAAGACAGAAGAGAGACAAATCAAGGAGTCGATCCCATTTACAATTGCACCCAAAACCATAAGATACCTAGGAATAAATTTAACCAAAGAGGCAAAGGATCTGTACTTGGAAAACTATAAAATACTCATGAGAGGAATTGAAGAAGACACAAAGAAATGGAAAAACGTTCCATGCTCATGGATTGTAAGAACAAACATTGTGAAGATGTCAATGCTACCTAGAGCAATGTACGCATTCAATGCAATCCCCATCAAAATACCATCCACTTTTTTTCAAAGAAATGGAACAAATAATCCTAAAATTTGTATGGAACCAGAAGAGACCCTGAATAGCCAGAGGAATATTGAAAGAAAAGCAAAGCTGGCGGCATCACAATTCCGGACTTCCAGCTCTAATTCAAAGCTGTCATCATCAAGACAGTATGGTACTGGCACAAAAACAGACACATCGATCAATGGAACAGAATTGAGAGCCCAGAAATGGACCCTCAACTCTATGGTCAACTTATCTTTGACAAAGCAGGAAAGAATGTCCAATGGAATAAACACAGTCTCTTCCACAAATGGTGTTGGGAAAATTGGACAGCCACATGCAGAAGAATGAAACTGGACCATTTCCTTACATCACACACAAAAATAGACTCCTAATGGTTGAAAGACCTAAACGTGAGACAGGAGTCCATCAAAATCCTCAAGGAAAACACAGGCAGCAACCTCTTCGACCTCAGCCGCAGCAACTTCTTCTTAGAAACATCGCCAAAGGCAAGGGAAGCCAGGGCAAAAATGAACTATTGGGGTTTCATCAAGATAAGTAGCTTTTGCACAGCAAAAGAAACAGTCCACAAAACCAAAAGACAACCGACAGAATGGGAGAAAATATTTGCAAATGACATATCAGATAAAGGGCTAGTACCCAAAATGTATAAAGAACTTATCCAACTCAACACCCAAAGAACAAATAATCCAATCAAGAAATGGGCAGAAGACATGAACAGACATTTTTCCAAAGAAGACATCCAAATGGCCAACAGACACATGAAAAAGTGCTCAACATCGCTCGGCATCAGGGAAATCCAAATCCAAACCTCAATGAGATATCACCTCACACCAGTCAGAATGGGTAGAATTAACAAGTCAGGAAACGACAGATGTTGGTGGGGATGAGGAGAAAGGGGAACCCTCCTACACTGTTGGTGGGAATGCAAGCTGGTGCAAATACTGTGGAAAACAGTATGGAGGTTCCTCAAACAGTTGAAAATAGAGCTACCCCTACGATCCAGCAATTACACTACTGGGTGTTTACCCCAAAGATACAAATGTAGGGATCCGAAGGGGTACATGTACCCCAATGTTTATAGCAGCAATGTCTACAATAGCCAAACTGTGGAAAGAGCCACGATGTCCATCAACAGATGAATGGATAAAGAAGAGGTGGTATATATACACAATGGAATATTATGCAGCCATAAAAAGGAATGAGATCTTGCCATTTGCAACGACATGGATGGAACTGGAGGTCGTTATGCTGAGTGAAATAAGTCAATCAGAGAAAGACATGTATCATATGACCTCTCTGATATGAGGAATTTTTAACCTCAGGAAACAAACTGAGGGTTGCTGGATTGGTGGGGGGTGGGAGGGATGGGGTGGCTGGGTGACAGACATTGGGGAGGGTATGTGCTATGGTGAGTGCTGTGAATTGTGCAAGACTGGTGAATCACAGATCAGTACTTTTCAAACAAATAATGCAATATATCTTAAGAAAAAAAAGATCGAGAAGATAGCAGGAGGGGAAGAATGAAGGGGAGTAAGTCAGAGGGGGAGACGAACCATGAGAGACGATGGACTCTGAAAAACAAACTGAGGTTTCTAGAGGGGAGGGGGTTGGGGGATGGGTTAACCTGGTGATGGGTATTAAAGAGGGCACGTTCTGCGTGGAGACTGGGTGTTATGCACAAACAATGAATCATGGAATACTACATCAAAAACTAATGATGTATGGTGATTAAAATAACAATAAAAAATTAAAAAAAACACTTCTGGAGAAGAGATAGTGTCAGAGAAACATGCCGATGTGTAAATGGCTACTTCCTCCACAGACTTGGCCATTGAGGAAGCTGTAATCACATTCCAATTTTTTCTGAATGTCAAAATGTAACTCCTGGTATTCTGTCTTCTTGCAGGAGCCCTTCTCTACAAGCCATTTCTCATAAAAATCATGTGACTGGTAGTTGATCACTATACATGACTCTGCCATTAAGACGTTACCCCTGGCATTTTTCTTTTCTTCTCCATATTGAAACTGCTCTGAAAGGCAATGTGGAGAACTTCCATGAATCAATAAGTGATTACATCCAACTTTAATAGATTCAAAATCCTTGTAAGAGTGCAGACCCATCTCTTGTTAGTCTGAATCACTTCCAGCAGTGAAGGAAGCATTTTTCAGAATGACAAGGGTAGATTGTAATGTGTCCTTAAAAGGGAACGGAAGTGTTTTCTTTCCAAGTACACACACTTTTTTTTTTTTAAAGGAACAAACAAAAGTTCATGTGCTTCTTTCTCTTGCATTCACACATACTTTCATTTTATGGCAGGGAAATTTGGGGATTTTATTTCAACATTGATAGTTTAAATTTGACTTTAATTAACTGCCTGCAAGCAAATATGTAATGACATTTGCAAAAATCAAAGACCCCTTTGGAAATTTGATCTGAAGAGATTAATAAGGCCAAGAATTTAAATTTGAAATGCTTCATGACCATCATTTGGAGTAGCAATTATCACCCTTATGTACTAGGCAGTGTTCAAATTAGATTTAGATTTAGTCTAAGTGTTTCTCAACCAGGGACAATTTTATTGCCTGTCTTTCTCACCACACCCCACAGAGACACTTTTTGTTGACATAACTCTGTGTGTGTGTGTTTGTGTGCCTGCGTGCGTGCAATGTGCATGCACACGCTATTTTCAGAGATACTGCTGAATTTCCTGCACTGCACAGGACAGCCCCCCCCCCATGACAAAAATTCTCCAGTCCAAAGTAACAAAGGTGCTGAAGTTGAGGAACCCTGGCTCCAGTTCAGACACAAGAACTTTACTAGCATGTTATGAAAGACATTGTCTCCTGTATTGCTGCCAAGGCACCAAAGTCAGGTTCTATATGTCTGGTTGAATTATTAAAGTTTTTTTTTTTAATGTTTCTATTCTCACAGCTGAATAAGATCCTTTACTTTTAACTCAAGACCATAGACACAAAGGAATTGACTGAACAAAATTAGAGTAACACAAAAGATGAGCTGTAAACAGATTTTTTAAATAATTTATTTAGGACTACCTTACAGGCATGACTTTTTTTAAACTCCTGCTTTCCTTTATTAAAATCTGGTAACATCTTTGTTCATAGGTGCATAGATTCCCAATATATTTATGCTTAATTTTTAAAAGTAAAATTTCTCTGCTTTATCTCTTGCTGTTTTATTGATGTTGCTCTTTCTTTTTTTGTTTTTCGTTTTTTGTTTTTGTTTTTTTTGTCTCTTTGTGATTTCACATTCCTATATTGCCTTACATATCAGCTTGAACAAACTTTCTTAGAGGGCCAAATACTGAGCCCTCCAGTTTCCTAGAAGGGCTTTCTTTTTTTTTTTTTTAATTTTATTTTATTACGTTATGTTAGTCACCATACAATACATCATTAGTTTTTGATGTAGTGTTCCATGATTCAGTGTTTGCATATAACCCCTGTGCTCCATGCAGTATGTGCCCTCTTTAATACCCATCACCGGGCTAACCCATCCCTCCACCCCCTCCCCTCTAAAACCCTCAGTTTGTTTCTCAGAGTCCATAGTCTCTCATGGTTCGTCTCCCCCTCTGAATTCCACCCCCCTTCATTTTTCCCTTCCTACTATCTTCCTTTTTTTTTTTTTTAACATATAATATATTATTTGTTTCAGAGGTACAGGTCTGTGATTCATCAGTCTTACAATTCACAGAGCTCACCATAGCACATACCTTCTCCAATGTCTATCACCCAGCCACCCCATCCCTCCCACCCCGCACCACTCCAGCAACCCTGTTTGTTTCCTGAGATTAAAAATTCCTCATATCAGTGAGATCATATGATACTTGTCTTTCTCTGATTGACTTAATTTGCTTAGTGTAATACCCTCTAGTTCTATCCACATCATTGCAGTTGGCAAGGTTTCGTTTTTCGTTTTTTTTTTTTTTTGATCGCTGCATAATATTCCATTGTGTATATATACCACATCTTTAGCCATTCATCTATTGATGAACATTTTGGCTCTTTCCATAGTTTGGCTATTGTAGACATTGCTGCTATAAACATTGGGATGCATGTACCCCTTCGAATCACTACATTTTTATCTTTGGGGGTAAATAGTAGTGCAATTGCTGGGTCATAGGGTAGCTCTATTTTCCACTTTTTGAGGAACCTCCATACTCTTTTTCCAGAGTGGCTGCACCAGCTTGCATTCCCACTAACAGTGTAGGAGGGTTCCCCTTTCTCCGCATCCCCGCCAACATCTGTCATTTCCTGACTTGTTAATTTTAGCCCTTCTGACTGGTGTGAGGTGCTATCTCGTTGAGGTTTTGATTTGGATTTCCCTGATGCCGAGTGATGTTGAGCACTTTTTCATGTGTCTGTTGGCCATTTGGATGTCTCCTAGAAGGGCTTTCTGATCTTTGTGTTTCATTCCTGTGCAGCTTTGTGTGTTTGTTTCAATAAGGTCGCACTAGTTCGTTGACCATTTGCTCAGAAATCTCAGTTGTCTGTGGAAGCCTTTGTTGTTCAGCTACATGGATATTGGGTTAATGACCTCACTGATCAAAATTCCTTGTGTTTAATTAGTTAGTTAAATTATTATAATCTGTACTGTTCCAGAAAGGAGCTGATGCCATTTACCCAAATACGTTTTAGGACTTTCTGACTATTTTGGTTACCCGCCCTAGTAGCCACACTGACCACACTCCAGACAGATCCATGGGCAAGCTGTTTTTGATCTTTGGATATTGATGACTGCTCAGTCTCAGGGCCCAGGGAGGGATTATTTGTCTAGCCCTTGAGTGCTGAGGCAGAAAGAAACTGTGTCTGGCAAAATGCCACTGGGAGGCCTATGTCTCTAAAGATACTTTTCTATCATCTTTTCTTGTCCCATAGTTGGAAAACTTCCCTTTATTCCAGAAAGCAGGAGAAGAGCTATACTTAATATGCCAAATGTATGACTCACCCTCCAAGCTACTGTTATCCCAGAAGTAAAATTATTTTTATCTTCTGTAAATCTTTTAACTCTTCCCTCACCCATTACAAGTGAGTTGACTACAAAAGGATAGAAATAATGATAAAGTTTCTGGGTTATAGAGAACCAAAAAGATCAGTTTTTTAAAATAATTTGAATGGCAAAAATGGTAGAAAATAACTACTCTTTTTATTTATCCTGGACTTTAGAGATTGGACATTTGGCAAGACTCCCAGAATACTCATCCCACTACCCTGTGAAGAACAATAAGAATCTGGGCTGTACAACCTTCATTGAATTTAAAGGTCAGCGACATAGTGTCCTGTTGCAGTTGAGGACTCAGCTCTGAAATCACTCCTGCAAGAATTTTCTCATTTTTAAAACCTCCTTTATGTAAAAATGCCCATTGGCTTTAATCAGAAATTTATTCAGCGATAAGGCAAAGGAAGATTTTTAACTTCTCTGATGTGAGGGATCTGAAGAAATTAGGAGTGAGCAAGATAAATATCAGAGCGTCAGCACTACACACATTTCCTAATGGATAAGATCTTTGCTTTTGTTATTTTAATTTTCTCTGCATGGAATCAGATAGCCTACGTGCCTTCAATAATTATGAGTGCCTTCAACAATTATGATGCAAAGTTGTTAGACTTCTAGGTCTCACCAGAAAGTGCTAAAGTAATTTTTAAGTTTTATTTGGGTCCGAAGGGAAGATAGACTCTATTCCTTCCTTCATTCTTTCATTCACACACAGTGAAAGCATATGAAGGAAGGAAGGAAGGAAGGAAGGAAGGAATAAAAAGAAAGGAAGGAAGGGAAAGAAAGAAAGAAAGAAAGAAGGAAAGAAAAGAAAGAAAGACAAAGAAAGAAAGAAAAAAGAAAAAAAGAAAGAGAAAAAGAAAAAGAAAAAGGTTGCAGGTGAGTTGCCTGGAGAAGTTTTTTGAGAGAAAAGAAGGAGTTAAGAATAGAGAAAGTAACGCCCAGTATTTTGCTGGCATATTGACTGTCATATGTTCCCATGGTAAGGACAACAGAGAGAACACCCAGGGGTTCTTATTCTAGCTTCAAGGATATTCATAAAGTCATGACCATTCTGGGGGAATTAAGTCACAGACATAAGTGATGTTTTACCATGTGTGGGCTGGCATTGGTTGACTTTGAAAACTGTTCTCAAGAGGAGAAGTGAAGGAAGAAGAGGCTTGGTGAAGGGGGGTAGTGAAATGGGATTCCTGAAGCCTGTGCATTGGTCAGACTGCGTTCTACACTTGGCATGTGACTTCAGGTAAGTGAGTTGAGCCTTCGTGCCTGATTTTCCCGATTTGATTATGGGGGTAGAAATGATTCACAGAAAAGTTAGAAGGATTTCTGTATCTAAAGAGTTTTATACTGAATTGAGCTCCCCAGGTTAAAGGTGACAAACAAAGACAGTCCTTTGACCATTACTCTTTTGTACCAAAACTACTCTGCCCTCACTTTCATTGATCAAACAAGGCCTGGTTGCTCATTTGTAGTCCATCTCTCCATTTTGCAGTCTGCCTGGTCTTGTTACCCCCAGAGCTTTCTTCCTTCCAATTCCTAGCTCTTCCTGAGGCTCAGCTCAATAGGTTCTTGACTCCTGAGTCCTGCATGCATCCTTAATTGCACTGCAATGATTATGGTGCTGGTGGTTAGGGTGGTGGCACAGGGATTGTCTTACCCCCTGCACATTTTTGGACCGCCTTTTCCTTCTGTGTTCCTCTAAATTTCTCTCCTTTCAATTAAAAAAAATTCCCTCATTTATTTTTGACTCCATTTCTCCTATCTTTTTATTCATTATCCTGATTAGCAAAGTATGAGGCCCTGAGCCAGCAGCAGACATGGCCTATTCCTCCCAAAGAAGGTGTGTTGGAAAGGGGCTATGAGGGAAACAAGCTACAGAATGATTACAAACAGTGCCTTACCATGGAGTAGGGTAGGCAGGTTCTTCCCTAGTGCAGCAACGAGGGGACACATTGTCTCTATAAAATTGAAGAACAGTAATAAAACTGAGTAAAAGTTGGTCCTTTTTGCATTATCCCCATGCATCATCGGTTCTAAACAATGTCAATGATGAAATGTTCCCACCTTTTGTACAGCACTGCTCATAAATGCATTGTTCTTGCTTGTGCCCTACATTGATATTTTTTGTCCTTGGATCATGGGTTTTTCTTCTGCCATTTGATTCTGAACCAATTTTGTCTGCCTGGTCCCCTCTCTGAAAGAGGAAAGCTGTGCAGTGGAGGGGGAGGGACACTTTTCAAATGACATGGAGTTTCCACCTATTAAAACAGTAACAACGATAAAACTGGTTGTGTGATGGGAGAGGAAAAAGAAGTAAAAGCAGTCTGCCTTGTTATCATTCACACTGTCTAGGATCAATGACACTTTGTAATAGTATTAACTAGTCAATTCACATATACAAATGGATTCTCTCCACTAGCTGCTGCTGAGTTCAGTGACAACTGTTTGCCTTAACTACAATCGCACTCAATTCTCAGAAAGAAAGTAATGACTTTTTTACAAGTTCTTTAGGCCATTTTGCCTTTGGAATGTTCTTTGCAAAAAGAACATCCCCATAGTCAATTTTTATGTAGCCGGACACCAATCTAACTTGCATTGCTTAAGTGATTATGTATATGGGGGAGATAGCCAGAGCACTTAATTCTTGTTTTTGTTCAATGTCCAGACAGATTAACCTGAAAGATAAATATTGACTAAATCAAGGACTTACTGCCTTGATGTTTTGATTTGTAGAACTGGTATCTCCTTGAAATCCATGTCACTAGCTTCTGTGAAGGCTTGTTCTGACCTTCCCTTATTCCCATTTGCAATTCACTTTCCAGTTCATGCTGGGACTGCATTCAGCTCATATATACAACTGCTCTGACAGAGTTCAGTCTTAGAAGGCTACTTAAAGACCACCTTTTCCAACCCTTAGCTAGGTGCTTAAGCCCCTTTTAACAAAATCTTTTTATTTAATTTAATTTTTAAAATTTGGTACACAATGTTACATTAGCTTCAGGTGCCCTTTAAATCTTGATCAACTGTTTTTATTGTCCCTGTTTGAATACTTCCACTGATGGGGATAGCATCGCTTTAAGTTACATCCCATTTCATATTTCATGGTATGAGAGTATAGGTGTTCTTCTTCATTTTGAGTTGGAACCTATCCCTTGTCTTCTTGGGTGACTAAAAAAAAAAAAAAAGAATTGAAAAATGAATACTTGTCCTTTCTGTTTGCTGGAAGTAGAAAGCTATTTATTGGAATGTTAGCTATGTTATGTATATTCCTTATACTTTAGGATACAAAGTAAGGATGATGACTCTAGAAAGAGTGGAAAAATTCAAATCTAGGCTTCAGGAGGTTATAAAATACAGGTTATACTATGGGACGAAGACGCTTGGAAAGTACACTGTGTCTTTGTTTCCCCACACCACCTTCAGATTGACAGGTGTAAATATTTAGCAAAGTCACAAAATGGGAGCTAGCTGGGACAGCTAGGGGTTATTGTTGTTATTGTGTGTGTATGTATGTGTGTGTGCAGGGGGATTGCAAAGGGAAAGGGGAAACCCCAACCATTTATCTTTGTGATTGGGGAAGAGAAAATTCTGCTGCCACTACCCTCATTCCTCCCCTCCCCCTTCACAGTTCTATTGGGCAGCCAGAGTCATCTCTAGTCTTCCATTTTGGATACCCAACTGCCTCTGTGAGGCAGTGGCTTTGGCAACATCTCTATACCTCAAGACTGTTCTTTCTGAGAAGGAGGATAAGACACCAGAAGCAGTGGCTCATCACTCAGCCTTAGCAGAAACTCCCCACCTCCATCCCCAATGGCTTCTTCCTCTGGGAGAGGCTTGAAGAGGAGGACTCTTCAGTTTAAGGAAAAGAGGCCAAAGGTGATCTTTTGTGGGAGATCATTAGTGGCCCCTGAGTTACAGCCAGTGGCCACAGAATCAGGCAAGACAGGTGCCTCAGTCTGAGGGCTACTGAAATCCCTGCTTTTGAAATCCTGAGACTATTTGGGAAATAAATCTTAAACATGTCAAACATATCAGGACCTCGAACAAATGCTTTTCTCTCTCCAGGTGTCTATCTCCTTGACTGTAAAATGAGTAGGTGGGATTGAGATGGAAACAAAAGTTCTTTTCAGTTCATACAGTCTAAGAATCTAAGCTTGGTGTTGAATTTAAAGAGTTCAAAATCAGGCTTGAGCTGAGGGTGGGGGAAGAGAGAAGAGAGACTGTGTTGTCATTAGAACCCTTTGTAAAATCCTTTTGAAAATATTCACCCTGAACTTGAAAGTGATTTACTTTCTCAAATACTAGCAAAGCTTTCAAACCAAAGGACTTCCTTCTAGTATATAAGGTAGAGGAAGCAGTGTGTGACAGACTAAAGTGAATATTTTATGTTTAGGTGGGTTTGAACACATCTAAAGGTAACTGTTAAACTTTGATAGAAAAGTGTTTCAGGGGGAGTTATAGAGATGAAAGCACAAATTTGTATAGCATAAGCTTATGGAGGGGGTTTCACTAACTTGGATATTGTTACAGAGGCAATACTACACAAAGGAACCATGTTCACTTAAAACAAAACCCATAGAAGCTACACAGTTGAGCCCTGAGGATATTAAAACATTACTAGTGACCAGGAAGGAGAAACCAAAGAATCATTGATCTTCTCGTTTGATGGATTTAACTTTTATTATGAAAGCCTTTGTTGTCTTCTAATTCCATGGCCTTTAACATATTCTTGTAATTTGTCTGTTCTCTACCATTATTAATCAATAGACAATTTTGGTTAATCAAATATTGCAGTCAATGGGGACTGCCATATATATCACACAAAGATCGTCAGTTGAAAAGTATTTTTTAAAAATACTGTGCTCACTGACGACTTATGTTCATTCACCAAAATTGGGATGCTTTTAATAAAAGAAGATACAATTGAGGTTAGATGGGAAGAAAAAAGAAGAAAAAAAAAACCCAAAACAAAAGATGTCCCTTATAAAAGAGTTGAGACTGGGTATAGTAGCAGAGGAAATATTGTAGTAAATTAGATTTGAATGGATACTGAAGCTTCAACCCAAGGCAAGGGCAATAGAAATGGAGGGGAAGAAACTGATTTGGAAGATATTTAGGAAATGAAGTTCCTTGGACCACATAATGTGGTATAGAGGGCAGAAGGGGAGAGGAGAGAGAGGAGTCAGGATGTTTCTTAATATTTTTGGCTTAGAAGACTGGGTGAATGTTAGTGCCACTCACAAAGGCAGAGACAATAGAAGATACAGTTTGCTTTGAGGAACAGATGGCAAATCTACTTTGACATTTTGCAGTCAAGATGTATATGAGCATCCTTGAAGGGAGATGCCTAGGAGCCAGGTAAATATCCAGTTAGATGGACCTACAGCACAGGGGTGACAGTGAAAGTACAGGAATGGATGGGATTTCCAGGGGACATCAGAGAATGGGAAAACAGGGTAGTGTCCCCAGGAATACCCTCTTTAGGAGATAAAAAAGGGCAGGTGGTTGAATCAGTCTCTAAGACTTTGGGATTGAAATTTAGAACAGCTTGGGAATGGGGCTTGGTTGGAGAGGGATAACTCTTCCTTTAAGATAGAAAGGGCTGTGAAAAGGATGTTTGGTTGAGATTAGTTATGTGTGGTCTTTTGGGGAGTTTTGGAGGCAAGAAAGTGAGTAACTAGAGAGTTGAGGGAGTTCATACATCTTCATGAATCTCTGTCATAGAATTATAGAATGCAAAACTGTAGCATCAAAAAAGACTGTAGAAGTTGTCATGGATTGAGTTATTGGTCCCAATTCTTCACTTCCTTGCTATAGTACATCCATGCTTTTGCTATGTAATATTGCAGTGCCTTTCCATTATGGGTGGAGTGTATATTACATTGATGTTAGACTTGGCCATGTGACTTGCTTTTGACACTGTGATGTTGGTAGATGTGATGTGAGCAGGGAGAGGTCTTATGTGCATGTATAGTTTGGCTGGATCACCATGAAGTGATTATGCACTGGATATGCACTTCTTCTACAGCCTGGGCTCCAGAATGAGCTGTGTACAAAGCACAAGTAACCTTAATCCAAAGGAGTAGATCCCAGTAAACACCACTCTAGGAATATGAACTAGGACAGATCAAGTGGTCTAACCTGCTCTCAGGGACTACTCAGAATAAGTCTAATTATTCTTTTGCAAGAAAGTCCTTCATATGTTTGAAGACTCATTCCCTGTAAGACTTACCTTTTTCAGATTTAAATGTAGTCACCTAGCCCTTGACTTCTATTCCCACAGCCTTCCATATGTCTTCTTATTCTTTAGGGGCTGAAAAGCTAATGACTGCGTTTCCAGACCTCTTTGAAGCTAGGATTCTGGTTGCAAGGTAGATTGTTCCAATGAGATGTGCTAGGATGATATTTGGAAGGCAGAAGAGATGGGGAGGCCATTTTCAGCTGGGAAGCAAGCTTATGCAGGTTTAGAGGCAATTGAATTGACCAGATCAGCATTCCTTTCCTAGCCACCAGCTCCTACCATGTTAAAGAAGCAATAGTGGCAGGGGCAGCAATCATCACTTCCCGAGCTCCGAATTGTTATGGTGGTACCTTTACAGGTTGGTTATGTGGTGCCTTCCTGACTTGGTGCCTATGTTTCTAGCCTTCTGAGATTTCTGTAATTCTAGGTTGAGTTCCCTGAATTAAAGCCCTCTCTGCTTGAAATTTCTAGAGTGATTTCTATTTCCTACATTGAACCCTGACTCACTCACAGTCTAAACCTTTCCCCTTCCATTTCTTTTTTGGACCCACGTGTGGTTTCTGGTCACCCAACTGTTTGTAGCCAATTTGCATTGGAATGCAAATCAATTTAGCCATTAGTCACCCTTTTCAGTTCATTTGACTTATTTATTTTTGGTAGCAAGGCACTTCTTATAGAAGGAAGTGGTATGTTCATTTATATTCCAGCACGGGCACCGATCTTATTGTGGATTAGGTATTTTGAATATCACTGGCTTGCTCAAAAACCACAGGTCATGTACTTTGTATTTTCTTCCTCTAGGCACTGAAACTGCTTCTTATTTTGTTTTTATTGATAATTGCAATTTTACCCCAGGAAGCATATGTTTCCCGGGGTTACATTATCTCTTTGTAATGGAAAATTTCTTAAAAAATTAGGTGACTTTTCCTAACTCATTTTTTGTTTCTTTTTTCTGAAATAATCCTTCTTAAAAGTAATTACTTCTTTTGTTAACAAAGCAATGCGTGCCCATGATAAAATAAAAGTTTTAGCACTTTCATTAAAGTTTAAGCACAAATAATATAATATGAAAAATAAAAATTCTTTTATCTCTCCAACTCCTTCGCCAACTTCTCCAAAGTAACTATTGACAGTATTTTCATTAAAAAATTATTTATTTTTCAGTGGAAATAGCCTTAGCTGAACCTCACAACTGTAGTTGTGCCATTACTTTCTTCACCCAGGGTGGATAATGTGAACTTTTATATTTATACCATTGTGACTCTGTCACAGTGACCTTTTCAAGAACCAAAGCACCAGGTAGATTTGGTGTTTATGCTGTTGCCACAGGATGGGGATTTAATTTTAATGTCAGCTTTTGATCAAATTATGGGATATCTATATCGACAAGATAAATAATGAATCCATTAATTATAGAACCAAGGAGTAAAACTAAATTTTTTTTAGTTGTTGTTGTTTCCAAAATCTTCAAATAAAAAGACTTTTATTAAAAATGAAAATCCAGGGCGCCTGGGTGGCTCAGTTGGTTAAGCGACTGCCTTCGGCTCAGGTCATGATCCTGGAGTCCTGGGATCGAGTCCCGCATCGGGCTCCCTGCTCGGCGGGGAGTCTGCTTCTCCCTCTAACCCTCCCCCCTCTCATGTGCTCTCTCTCTCTCTCATTCTCACTCTCTCGAAATAAATAAATAAATCTTTAAAGAAAAATAAAAAAATAAAAATGAAAATCCACAAGGGAAAAAAGAAAAGAGAAGGAATGACTATGTATTAGAAAACATCAAATTTAGAAAGCTATTAAAGAGAATCTGCTTTTTCTGAAAGTAATTAAACAAGCCACTGTATCTGCTCATTGTGATTGGTGAGCCTGTCTTTGTGTCAAGTGTTTTTTTCCCCTCAATAATTTCATAATCTTATTCACACGATTCACAAGTGAGAATTAAAGTGACACTGATTTAAATGTGCAGGTCGAACACATAGAACACATTCCAGTCCAATTTACCTGTCCTGAGGAGACCAAGGTGTAATTGGAAAAGGACATTATTTAAAGTTAAGAGTAAACATTTCAGTTTTCTGTGTTTCCTTTCAAATCATATTACTGTGTATTTCTGTTTAGTCCTGAGTGAATATGGGGACACCTAAGGCTAAATGGAGACTTCTGTTCCTCACCTGATGTTTCCAATGTGACTGTGGTTAATGATCTATAGAGAGGTAGGGTTTGTGTCTTCCTAAATAGTTTCTCTAGGACTGGGTGGCCATTTGCACAAAGTGGCAAGAGCTAAGTGATGACCCTCTGAAACTGGATGATAGTGGAGAGCAAGGGTGGGTATAATTGTCATGGGCCTGGCTTCACTAATGCCTGGAAGAGTGGAACTGGGGCTGATACTGAGTTGGTATGCCCCAGGACAATCATACATATTGTGAAAATATTGGTTGGCAAATATCCATGATCTTCGCTGATCTTTCCGTAGAGCTCTTCCCTGTCCTGTGATCCTCTTCACAATCCAGAAACTAAAGAGTGAATATGTAGTGCCATAGGGAGACTAGAGACCCCTGAGCTAGTGTCCGGACCAGTGCTATTTCTATGGGCTTCTGCCTGGACAATACCATTTGCTAAATACAGTGAAGATCGTCCCTGGATGGAGCCCACCAGAACTGGATCTTTAAGACCTTCGTCTTTCATCAGAACCCTCTGAATTTTTGTATTCCCAAATTAGGATGTCCGTTGGTCCTGTCATTCCATCCAACCATCCTAGCAGTTTTAGGGTATTAAGTTTTGACCTTTAATCTGAGAAGGGAGTTTGTAAGTCTCCTATACATATGGGGGGGTGCAGAAAATTTTATAGTCTTTGGGGTGGTGCAGAAAAAGAAAAGAAAGAAATTTGGTGGGTTTTTTTTGAAATGTATGATTTTTTTTTTTAAAGATTATTTATTTGAGAGAGAGCAAGTGCATGTGTGTGCCCATGGTGGCAGGGGGAGGGTTGCAGAGGGAGAGAATCTCAGACTCCCCACTTAGGGCAGAGCCCAAGTGGGGGCTCAATCTCACTACCCTGAGATCAGGACCTGAGCCGAAATCAAGAGTCAATGCTTAACTGACTGAGCCACCCAGGCATCCCAAGAAATTTGATTGGTTTACTCTAAGCCACCTAAGATTTTTTTTTTCCCTTACAACTAGGCTGAGGATGAGGAGGAATGGTTTGAAAAAAACTTCACTTTAAAATCTTTACCCTTCTATTCCTGTCACCAGGCATCACCAAGCAGATTTTAGAGATAACATCTTTCATCAGCATTAAAAAAATCCTTTTGGTTCTTTTTGATTCATGACTTCACACTTCAAATAGTCTTCAGATATTAATTAAAACTTTCAGACTCAAGGTACCACCTTAATGGTTTTTCTTTGCAATGGCTGTGGTTTCTAAGAAATATTTAGTTTGATACCACCAACTAAAATCCAGTGTGGAAAATAAACAAACAAATAGTAGTTGAAACCTGTTGCCATGATTTCTTTTCTAGTTCAATTTATTTATTTATTTTTTACTACAATAATTGGTTTGTTCCCTTACTAGTCAGTAGTAAATGTGGTCTTCAAGGATGCCCATCTTATTCTGGTCTGGAATTATCTACCCCCTGCCTGCGAGGCTGCCCCTGGCCCCCCCAAGCAGTAAAAAATGTCCTGGGCTGTAGGTGGTAATTATGGGCAAGTTGAGTCATTTGAAGGGGGTGGGGTTGGGTGAGGACTGGTAGAAGCATAGATTAGTTTAGTCCCAGCCTCCACCAATCTGACGGATCCCCAGATTGTGGGGAATAAAAACATGGAGATGGCCAACTTCCTGAGCTCAAGCAGTTCTTGCTAGGGATTTTTTTATAAAAATGGAACAAAGGAAAACAAACAAACAAAACCAGACTCTTAAAACTGGTGGTTATCAAAGGGGAGGTGGGTGTGGGGAACGGGTGAAATAGGTGATGGGGATTAAGAGGTATGAATTTCCAGGGACGGCTGGGTGGCTCAGTTGTTATGCGTCTGCCTTTGGCTAGGTCATCAGGCTCCCTGCTTGGTGGGAAGCCTGCTTCTCCCTCTCCCACTCCCCCTGCTTGTGTTCCCTCTCTCACTGTCTCTCTCTCTCTGCCAAATAAATAAATGAAATCTTTAAAAAAAATATTGACCCAAAGGGACAATATTCTTAATGCCAAATAATTTCTGTTCTCTCTCCTTACATTCCAGAGATTTTTACTCAAATTATGGCAGAAAATGCCCAATATCTATTATCTCTCTTTTCCTTAATAATAGATTATGGTTTTTAAACTTGGAACATTGTTTTCCAGCTAAAAGACTAAATTTCCCAGTCTCCTTTTGTAGTTAAATGGGACTGTTTTAACTAATCAGTGTAATTAAAAGTATTGTGTGGAGGTATCAAATAAAGGGATCTGTCCATCTTGTCCGTTCACTTCCTTCTATCTTTCTGCCTCTGCCTGGAATGAAGATACGGTGACAGGAGCTCTAACAGCCACTTTGGATCTTGAGGAGAGGGGACAGCTATAAGGAATACAACAGAGAAGAGTGTGGGAGTGGTCCCTGACCACTTTGTGGAAGCGTGATTCCACCCCTAGTATTAACAACCTCCAGGTCATTTCTGGGCGGTGTGGGTCGGAGTGGCCAATGGCCTGCAGAACAACATGCCTAAGTTTTTTTGTGACTACTGTGACACGTACCTCACCCATGACTCTCCATCTGGGAGAAAGACACACTGCAGTAGTAGGAAACACAAAGAGAATGTGAAAGACTACTATCAGAAATGGATGGAAGAGCAGGCTTAGAGCCTGATTGACAAAACAACCGTGACATTTCAACAAAGAAAGATACCTCCTACTCCATTCTCTGCTCCTCGTCCTGCAGGGGCAATGACCCCACCTCCCCCAAGTCTCCCAGCTCCTCCTCGCCCTGGTATGATGCCAGCGCCCCATATGGGGGGCCTCCCATGATGCCAATGATGGGCCCTCCTCCTCCTGGGATGATGCCAGTGGGACCTGCTCCTGGAATGAGGCCACCTATGGGAGGCCACATGCCAATGGTGCCTGGACCCCCAGTGAAGAGACCTCCTGCCCGTGCCATGATGGTGCCCATTCGGCCACGAATGACTCGACCAGACAGATAAGGAGAGACAGGAACCTCTATATTCATTTTATATTCCTTGTTCTACTTCACCAGGAGATCATGGTGCTGTGACTCTGGGTGTTTTCTCACAGCAGGACAAGGAAGACTTGCTCCCCCTTCCTATCAAAGAGAGAACAGTTTTTGCAGGGGAGTAGTGGGACAAAAAACAAAAACAAAAACAAAAACAATTTTCATTTGTATTGTGAAATGTGAAAATAAAATTGTCAACTGTTTTAGTTTAGAAAAAAAACAAAAACAACCTCCAGACTTCTTAAAAACTGTGAATTAAAAATAAAATTCTGTCTTGTTTAAGCCACCCATATTTTGGATTTCTCTGTACTTGGAGCCAAACTAATTCTAACTAATTGAAACTCTAGTATTCTACTTTGAGGATCTAGGCCTTTACTATGTCCTTCTGTTGCTCTGTAGCATTAAATCCTTACTTATTTATTTACTTATTTAATAAATGCTCATTGAATATCCACCATTCACCAGGCATAGACTAGGCACCATATATTCAGTGGTGAGCAAAACAAACATTGTCTCTATCGTTTAGAGCTTACAGTCTAGTGAAGGAGACAGACAATAAAATGTGAGATATAATCTTTTATTTCCAACTTTTGCTATCTTTTCCCCCTTCTCTTGAATTATTCTTTAATTTGTGTCTTAAACTCAGAGGAAAGGGCCTCATAGCTTCATCATTTCCTGAAATACAGCCACAATGACACATATGACTTTCAAAATAAGAACTCTCGGGGCGCCTGGGTGGCTCAGTTGGTTAAGCCACTGCCTTCGGCTCAGGTCATGATCCTGGAGTCCTGGGATCGAGTCCCGCATTGGGCTCCCTGCTCGGCAGGGAGTCTGCTTCTCCCTCTGACCCTCTTCCCTCTCGTGCTCTCTATCTCTCATTCTCTCTCTCTCAAATAAATAAATTAAATCTTAAAAAAAAAAAAGAACTCTCTTGACTCCAGCTACTTTCTTTCCACATAAGATTTTAGAAATCCTGTATCACATGCCAGTTTTTAGTAGCCAGTAGGTCTTCAGTTTGAGGACTGTGTTCACTCCCTAGTGAGGGCGTGTGTGTGTGTGTGTGTGTGTGTGTGTGTGTGTATGTGTGTGTATGGGCACATGTATGAGTTCTGGTTTCTTTGCTCCCTTTGTGATTTAACAGATGCTAGGATTTGTTTCTGCCTTTACCCTGCCTCTGCTAAAATCCATATTTGTCCTTTAATTGCTTTTTTTAATGGCCCTCAACCACTTTATGGCTTTCCTAATTAGGTATTATCTAACCCACAAGTTGTCAGAATGATGGCCAAGACTACGCTCTCACTCAGGGGGTCTGTTAGGACTGTAACAGAAGCTATAGACCTTGTCTTCTTTATTGACTCTTTTGGCTGTATGGGTCTTCAGAGCCACAAAAGATAGCTGTGCCTAACACTCAGATTTGTTTCCTTGTTTTCTTTCACTGATGCTATAACTTTCGATTTGTATGGGTGTCTTTCCCATAACTCTTCATGCTTTTGGTATATGCATTCCATCACTGATCTGTCTTTTGATTTCAACCTTTCTTCACTTATTCCCTCCTCCACTGTGCTGCGTGTCCTCTTCGCTGTGCTGCCTGTGATTGTAATGACTTTTCAGCTTGGATAGCAGCCAAGGTGTCCAATCCATGATTTCCTTTGACCAAAATCTTTACCAAAAGAGCAGTACTTTAATAAGCACTGCGTCTCTGTGCGGTATTTTTCATTTAGCCAAGAAGTCTGTTTTGTCATTGTATCCTTATTTTTGGACCCATGGCTTTAGTAATTCTTTTATCACACAGCTTTTTTTCAGAGACTCAATTATGGCTCAATGAGTAAAATCCAAAGAATATTCCTTTTCCAAAGAGCAAGTTGCTAGAGGTGAGAAGCAATATTTTGGCCCTGGAAGCAACTAAGAGAGAACAGTTGGACTTTAAAAGTTAAAGACAGGAAATGGTTTATTGACTTCAAAAAGTTTACTTGGTTCTGAAACAATCCAAAAGAAGCAGTGGCACTAGGGCTATTAAATTCAAGAAACAATAAATTTAAGTTATTGGCACAAACATTAAGTATCTTGATATGTAGAGCCACAGTCTGATAATATTGCTAAATTTGGGTTCATATGACAAGATATTGAGAAATCCAGGAAATTTATGACATGTTAGGGCAATGGGCTATGTCACTTAATTGATGAAAAATCCATCCTCTTTGAATCATGTTATGAAAACTGCTAGCAAAGAAAAAAAAAGAGTCCAAAATTCAGGATAGATGGCTGGAATTTTTTGGAGTCAAATAGTGATGAAGCTGTAGCAATTCTTTCAAAATCCCAGTCTCTTCCCTTAGAGTGATGGGAGTTGCATTTGAGTTTGTAGAAGGGTCTCAGAGGTGCTGATGGCTTGACCATCGAAAATAGAAAATCTAGGGCTGTGTTTATTGAAGCAATCCTCTATGCATAAACATCTCAATTTTTTTGGTCTTATAAGAGCACAAATCAACAAAAGTGGAACCAGTTGTTATGAAAATAGGATTCTGCGTCAGATTTACCTAGTAAACGGTGGAGATGGTTTGCAAATCTGGATGTTTGTTTTAGTGTATATACCAGATTTTTTCTCTAATGATATTGTTAGATGCTCTGCCAGGATTTCACTTTGTTTCCTCCCTCAGATACTATCTCTCCCATTGCTATTTTCTCCTCATTATGGGTCAGATGTTCCTGCTTTTTACATGCCTAATTATTTTTATTGGATGTGAGATACTGTGAATTTTACCTTGTTGGGTGCTGAGTATTTTTGTATTTCTATAAATACTATTGGGCTTTGTTATAGTATACAGCTAAGTTACTTAGAAATGGTTTAATCTTTTGGGTATGGTGGGACCAGAGCTATTTTCTGCCACTACTGAGGCACTACCTTCCTCGTGAAATTTGAAGACTTTCTGTTTCGACCCATGAAGACAGGAACAATTCATAGTCCTGTATGAGCAGTCTGGATTGTTCCCTCTGATCCCTTTAGGTGATGATTTCCGTGGCTTCAGGTAGTTTCTTCACTTACAGGAACTCAGCTGAAGACTGGGGGAGGACACTTTGCAGATCTCTGGAGTTCTCTTTCTGTGTAGCTCTCTCTTCTCTATTACTCTGCCCTACGGGCACTGGCCATCCTGACCTTCCCAGACAATGAGTTCCTTCTCCTTCACTGTGTTGGAGAAGGTCATTATGCGGATGTGACTGCCAGTTGACTTTTGAGCTGGACTGGGCATCTGGAGACTCCTCACCCTCTCCACTGTGCTTGGAATGTATATCCCAATCACTGTTCCCATACTAGGAGCCACTTCATGGATGCAGCCTTGAGAGAGTAATGTGTTGTTGAGACCATCTGGACTGTATACATGACTGAATGCTGTAAAGGCCTCCATATAAACTTTTCAGATTCTTGTGGGTGGATGTGAAGATCAGCTTGTCTTGTGACTGCCCAAGACAAGCATCCTGTGTATGTTCCCTTGCTTGTTAAAACCCACCACCTATGAATCTGAGAGTGGTCTGCCTCTTTCTTCAGTCTCTCTTTGCCTTCTATATGTGGGGGCCAGTTGTACAATTTACCCGAAATTGTGAACTAACAAACTCAGGGAGAATATCAGTACCTCCTGGGTCCTTCCTTTCTGTCCTGCAGCCTGAAAACTCTCTCAAGGCTGTAAGTTGGGGCAGTGATAGGGCTAAACTTATTTGTTGTCCCATCTTAGGGATCACTGTCCTGTGCTGCCTGATATTCAATGTCTGAAAACCATAATTTGTGGGGATTTTTTTTTTTCAGTTGTTTCAAGTGGAAGGGGAAATCCAGTCCTGGGGACTCCATCTTGTCCAGAAGCTTTATGTATCATGTATCACACTGGGTAATTTCCCTGAGCAGGGTCTCTACACACAGCAGCAGTCTTGCCTCAGCATCCTGGTGTCTGAGAAGGAAAATCAAAGGGAAGTAAACTCATCCCAGCAGAAACTCAGCTCTTATTCATGCAATTACATTGGTACACCAGTTCCATCTCTTCAGTCAGTCATGGTTCTAGATGGCATCGCTGAGAAGGTTCGTTCTTTGGTCATTCACCCATCCATCCACCCATTAACTATTGGCTAAATATCTTTTATATAGTCAAACTCACTTAATTGTTGGAGAATAGAGAGAGTAAGACCAACTCCTTCTGGGAGCCTACGCTGTAGTTGGGGAAAATAGCTGATAATGATCCATATGGTTAATTGTGATAGATGCTAAGAAGTAAAAGCTAAAGGATGCCATGAGAGCAGCTAAGTGGAGGACTCATGTGATCTGGAGAATTAGGAACGTTTCCCTGTGGGGGTGACATAGGAGCTGGGACTTGCAAAGAGGTGATTATAAGATAAGGCTGTTTTTCTCAAAAGGGCCTGAACTATTCAAAAAATATTTTATTGGGGCGCCTGGGTGTCTCAGTCATTAAGTGTCTGCCTTTGGCTCAGGTCATGATCCCAGGCTCCTGGGATCGAGTCCTGCGTCCGGCTCCCTGCTCGGCAGGAGGACTGTTTCTCCCTCTCCTGCTCCCCCTGCTTGTGTTCCCTCTCTCGCTGTGTCTCTCTCTGTCAAATAAATAAATAAATCTTTAAAAAAATATTTTATTGGTCATTTAACATAAACTTTAGGGTCTGATAATGCAAATGTTCTTACTATCCGACAGTGCAGAGAAAGACAGTAAAATGGAAAATGCATATTAAAACTTTACTAAATCATTAAACTTGGGTTAGAAATTAAAATGTTAGTAGTGATTGAGCTTGGATTGTGGAACTCTAGATGATTTTTTTTTTTTTTTACATTTCTGTTTTCTTCAAGTCTTCTGATGTTTGCTGCATTGCTTGTAAAATTAGAAAAAAAGGGAAGCAATAGAGGAAAAGAAAAAGGGGAAATATGCAGTACAATTTAGGTGCTGCTCTTTAACAAGTATATCGTGACCTGATCCTTTAAGTACCAACCACACTGTGTCCTGTGGCAAAACATCAATGCTGTTTCTAAGGACACATTGTCAAGCTGACCAAATGAGCCATTTTACTGAGCATTTAGAAAACAAGTTCAAAAGAGGATTTTGTCTTTGATTTCTATAAATCAGGCACGGGCAGATGTGCTCGGCGAGCTGGTAGTGAGCCTGTGTGTGGATGTCTGTCTTTTTACATCCGGGCGGTTTCTTGGCATGTGCGAAACATGGCAGCTCTGCTCCTAGAATCGTGTGGCAATATCAAAGGGAAGGGGAGCGGGTAAAGCTCTGTGTCTGCTCCTATTTTTAGGCAAAACTCTTTTCGCAGTCAGAAACGTGACTTTTCTAAGTTTGGAGCTTTTAATCGACATGCACTTTTTTTTAGAACTTGGCACGCAGACCACTTGTGGGTTCAACTAGAGGGATGTAGGACCAATTTGGAGTTCTGGACTATTACTTACTGTGTTTGTGAAGACAGTGGTGGGTTTCTTGGATCGTTTTAACTTAGTTTTTAACCTTATATCGACATGACTGAAATTCGGAGAATATAATATTTGTAATCCCTGGAGGAGGGTTGGCTGGAATTACTCAGCTCAGGAACAGTTTTCTAAATTCATGCATATGAGTACATGATAGGAATTATTGGTAGCAGGCTTGGAAAGCTCAGAAGGCCACAGGCATGGGTGGAGGACCACTCAGCCCTGTCTAAAATTCTTCCCATCAGTTTTCATAAATTTATAAAAGCCTTTATTTGGTATCAAGTGACAATTTTTGGTAAAGATAATTGTCTATCTTTAAAAAATAGAACCCGTAGGATTTAAAGGATTGAGGTAAAATTCACATCATATAAAATCCAACATTTTAAAGTATATGATTCAGTGGCAGTGAGTACATTGACCGTACTATGCAGCCGTCATCTCTACCCAGTTTTAAAATATTGTCATCATCCCAAACGGAAACTGTGCATCCACTAAAGCAGTCACTCTTCATTCTGTCTTTCCGATTAATCTGCATTCTGTCTCTGTGGATTTGGCTATTCTGGGTATTTTGTATAAATGGAATCATACAATACATGGCCTGTGCGTATGGTGAGTTTGATATAGCATAATGCTTGTGAGGTTCACCTGGGTTTTAGCATGTATCAGTCCTTTATTCCTTTTTATGAGCGAATACAATTCCACTGTAGGGATATCACCACATCCTGTATGTTCACTTGTCAATTGGCTTGTTTCCACCCTCGGCAATTGCGAATAATGCTACTGTAGACATTCACGTACGAGTTTTTGCTTGAACCTTTGGTTTCAGTTCTTGGGGCTATACACCTAGGAGCGCAATTGCTGAGTCATCTGGTCATGACTTCCATGTTTAACTCTTTGAGGAAGGCCCAAGGGTTTTCCACAGCAGCTGCTCCCTTTATGTTTCTGCTGTCATTTTAAAGTGTACGATTTCTTTAAATGTTTTTTGCATTTGCAAGATGACGTTTGACATCTTCTCCACTGGAAATAGCATGGTTTGACTGAAACATTAGTCCCAAATAATAGTCATTGAACACATGCATACAGAGGAAGAGGAAAAGAAAGGCACAGCCTTAAGGAAACTCTTCTCAAACTTTGTGAACTTGACAGCATAGCACCTAGAATTGGGACCTGTCTTAGAGAACGTCTACTCATTCTGCACATGTGACACCAAAGCCACTAGAAGTGGAGTGATTTGGGGGATTAAAGAAGAGGTCACTCTGCCAGTTATTGGCAGTTAAGACTCAGGTGGTGATTTTGCAACTCTGAGCCCATTCTTTTCCCTACACTCTGCACTTAACCCATTCATTTCCTGGTGGGCCCGATTCTTAGTTTAGGATTTTGTTCTTTTGCTCAGAAATCTTCTTAGGAAAGTGGTGGGCCAGCTTTATTTATCCATTTGTTTCTTCATACATTTGTTGTACAAATACTTAAGGAATGCTAATATATACCAGAGAGTGCTGAGAGCTAAGGATATGGTAACAAAGAAGCAGTCATGGGCCCATCTTCAGAGCTAACAGTCTAGGAGTAAAGATGACCACTTGACAAACAGTTACACAAAGAATGAGTTATAATTGGACTAAGTGCTGTAAAGGAGAGGTACACAGTGCTCTGAGACTTTATAGTAAGGAGACCTGCACTATTTCAGTGGTTGAGTGTGTCAGAAAAAGCACTTAGGTTTATAAAATCTGATGTGGTTTGATTTCAAGGTCACCTGGAAGACTCTCTTAAGCCTCAAAATTCTTCCTCCATCTGTTCATTTATGTCAGGATTTAAAGATTTGATGTGCCAGTTCTATTTGTCTTATGTGCATTTAAATAAAAACGTCTATTAAAATTTAAAAATTCATTTGTGGACTCCCTGAAATGACCTCATCTGCCACCACTGGCCCGCCTACCCCACTCGAACACTGCTGTTCTCGGTGTTGATGGCTCTTCTGTCATTTTGAATTCATGAAACGGAGTGTTCCCACTCAGAACAGAGGTGTGTCATCCATGTAGCAGCAGGGAAGGAAAAGGGAATGATACGAGCTAGAGGAAAGAAATGGGAATGAGGTCAGTGATTGAGTAAAATAGAGGTGATGAAAATTGAGATAAGGGGGAAGACACAAAGAATAAGGATGGGCTCAGATGGAGAGAAAGAAGCTGGTCCTCAGGAAAGCTGGACTCTGATGATGGGCAGCTCTGCGCTCCTAGCAGAGAAGGAAGTAAATATCTTCCTCTTTCATTTACGTCCATTGATTGCATTCTTCAATAATTTGGACACAAATGACATACCGTGGAATGAGAAGGGGCGATTTGAATTAAGTTCAGCTCCTCCCCGATGGGTTAAATGTGGGCACAGTTGTGATTTTGAAGTTTAAACTGTTTTTCTCTTTGTTAAGAGATAGAGATTTGAATTCCTCCTTGGGGCATATCATACCTTTGCTATGTTTTACATATTTGTAAGGGTTCTTGTTGAAAATCATGAGGCAGATTTTTTTTTTACACTGAAAAGCTTAGTGTTTTGTCTAGGAATACAAATGACTATTTGTGATTGAGCCAGAAGTCTATATTGGAGACATTGCTGGCTTTTATTTTCTTGGTGGAGGTGGGGAAGGGGGTTAGGAAAATGATTTTTTTTTCTATATATAAATTTTAGATTCAGGATGCTTTGAGTCTCTGAAAGAGGCACAAAATTTTTTTTTAAAGATTTTTAATTTATTTTTTGACAGCAAGAGAGGGAACACAAGCAGGGGGAGTGGGAGAGGGAGAAGCAGGCTTCCCGCTGAGCAGGGAGCCCGATGAGGGACTCGATCCCAGGACCCTGGGATCATGACCTGAGCCGAAGGCAGACACTTAACAACTGAGCCACCCAGGCGCCCCGAGGCACAAAATTCTTGTGGAAAATTTCATTTTCCTGTTAGTGGTCTTTGGCAAAAAATGTGATACTACTGAGACTCAAAGCTTTATCTTCTACCTACCAATGGAAGAAAGACCAAAAGGAAACTGGACTTAACTTGGCATAAGTTAAGTCAAATTTAACGTCTATATTAATTTGCTAGGGCTGTGGTGACAAAGTACCACAGACTGGTGGCTTAAATAACAGAAATCTATTTTCTCACAATTCTGGAGGGCACAAGTCTGAGATCAAGGTGTTGGCAGGGTTGGTTCCTTCTGAGGGCCTTGAGAAAAGAATCTGTTCCAGGTCGGTCTCCTTGGCCTGTAGATGGCTGTCTCCTGTCTGTCTTCACACATACAGACACCCTCTGTATGTGTCTATATCCAAATCCCCTCTTCTTATAAGGACACCAGTCATATTGAATTAGGATGTACCTTAATGACATCATTTAACTTAATTATCTCTGTACATACCCGATCTTTAAATACAGTCATATTCTGAAGTACTAGGGTGCTTAGGACTTCAAAATATGAATTTGGGGGTGGGGACACAGTTCAGCCAATAACAATATCCTATACAGTATTTCAGATATAATAACCTGGAATTTGCTGAAAATTCAGGGTATATTATTTTGCAATTATTCTCTTGGGGCCATAGGTTAAGACTATGGTCATGGTTTTTCATGTGGCATGTCCCACTTTTCTGGAAGAAACTGATCCACAGACAAAAAAGAAAATTGAGAAGTCATGCCAAGGATTGGAGAAATGGAGAACTTCAGGGCAGATGGGCCTGGACTTTGGGATGTTGGAAATATGGAGCACGTAATGGCGGGGATGAGGTGGAGTTGGTCCTTTGGAGGCAGGCTGGGAGCTAGGCAGGGTGACAATCTAGGAGACATCACTGAGGGCCTGGGGCCCATGGGCTCTCAGAGTATCACATATGAATACATTACTAGTTGTATTATTATTTCCTTATTTTATGCCTAAACTTTCAATATTTTGTAAAAAAAAAAAATTCAAGCTGGGCCTCAGTGATACTGTAGAGAATCAAGGGAAGATTCTCTTCCAGATTTGGGATTGGGTGACAAAGGGAGACCAACACAAATTCCCAAACCTACTGTGTGGTCCCAGAGTTGCAGCAGATCGTGTCCAGGGGCCATAACCAGGGGGGCAGAAGGGGAGGTGGGGAGTGTGCTGATGAAGCGCTAGAATACGAAGAACATAGACTCAAAAGCAATGGTGGGTGTGGGTATTTTGAGCTGCCATATAGCAGGTGGAGGCGCTAAGAATTGTAATTTGGGTGTTAACATAAATGTGACCCCATTTTATTGTCAGTCACAGTGAAGCTTTGGGATAATGTTTACAGAAACAATTTTGAAATCAGTTGTGTCAGTTAAAAATGCTTTATTGTCTATCCCTCTGTATGAAGGCAACAAATGTTTGGGGAAAAATAAAAGCTTTGTAACAGGACTTCTGCAAGTGTTAAAAACAGTTGAGTGAAAAGTCTTATGGTTTTAAATCTTTAAGTAGCAACTCACAGGCACTTATTAAGGTCAAACTATAGTCTACATCAACTGTCCCAGTGATGCTTCTTGTTCCTTTCTGGACCAGGATCCTATCCAAGAGCATGTTTGCATTTAGTTGTCATGTCTCATCAGTCTCCTTCAGTTTGGAACAGTTCCTCAGTCTTTTCCTATCTCCGTGTCCTCAGTAGTCTTAGAGGATAGAGGTCTTTCATTTTACAGTATGACTCTTCATTTCGGCCTGCCTCATATTTCCCTCTGACCAGACTCTACTGGAGGATGGAATTTAGAAGCCACCATCTGGATATTCAGAGTGATCCTTGGCACCAGGGTGTTCCTGCATCTAGACCTTCTCAGAGGACAGAGTTAGGAAATGTATAAATGTGTCTATGTATATATGTGCGCACGGACACACACATCTCTATCAAATGCTGTTTCCATATTTATCTGAATCCGAATATGGAAAAGCCTGTAAGTTCATACGGAGGCTTAAAATCCTCATCTAATAATACTTCCAGGTTCTTTCTAGCCTTTCCTTTTTTATGCTTGTAAAATACCTTCCCAGAGAGCAAGAAAGCTGTTTCCATGATCCTCAATGTATTTCCTTATTTGCCCTATCAATTAACTTATTTGCTCAGTTTTCAAGTACTCCAGTTATCTTTTCCCTCTGCCCCTTCTATGCTGCACCCTCACATTCTAGCACCTCTCTCCCAGAGTGGGAAGTGAAGGGCACATGAGAATGGAAGGGAAACGGGGAAAGGAAATAAAGATGGAAGGGGCAGCAAAATTTCTTTATTCCTAAAGTTTATTTCTAAATTTTGTGTTACTTTTAACCTACAGCATGCTGAATGATGCAACTGTTAAGACATGATTACATTTATTTGTTTACAAATATGTCTGCCCCACTTGATGATGAGCTAGGGAACATAATCATCTCTATATCTCTATATCTCCAGTGGTTTCCACAGTGCTTGTCACATGGTAGGTGCTTGGTAATTGCATTTGGTTCCAGTGACACAAAAACAATTAAGACATAATTGTTGTCCTCAAGGAGTGAGTAGAAATAATTAATGCAATCAGATAGTCTCTGTAACAGATACACGTGGAAAATTTTATGGGCATATAGGAAGAATGATTAAGTCTAAATGGGATTTTGCCAATATAAATAAAAATCAGAGGTGTCGTCAGATAAATATACATCTTTTAAACAAATTTTTACGGTTCGTGTAGAAAGTAGAAATAGAATTTGTGTAGAATAAGCATTAGAAGCTGGTTGCATGTTCTGAGTGAGAGGGTTAGCATTAGTATTAGAAGCTGGAAGGATAGTTGAATCAAGTCCCTGAAAACTGTGAGACTGGTCACATGGCACTTTCGCAATGGCAAGACCTATTTTAGTAGCACTCATTTAAAAACCTCAAAAGAACTAAGTATTTTCTAGCAGGAAGAATTCAGACTGATCTCATTTCAACAGCACCAATAATAGTGGTCATAACTTGTGTCTCAGTCTTTTGCATTACAAAGTCTCTGAACCTGAGAGCCAGGAGGTTGGGGAGTGTGTCTGCCCTGTTTATCAAAGTATCCTCAGCATCTAGCTAAATACTTAATTAAAACTTCTTCCCATTTAAAAAAACAAAACAAAACCCCAAAAAACTCCTTCCCATTTAACTTTTGTCCAGTTCTCTGAATGCACCAAGAATGGCAGACATGACCCCCAGGATCTGCCTGTTTCCTTTAAATTGAGCTATGGTCCCTGTGTGTCTAAATTAAGCCACTTATTAGCTTATTCCTACTCCAGTGTCTTGAACTGTCTTTCCCTGGATTTTTAAGACTCCCTCTTGGCTCCAAATCTCTCCCTTCTTGCTACTCACTTGATCCCTCTCTTTGTGGATTGACCAGGTTTTCTTGATTCACCTTTCCAAAAAATGACAATGAAACTTCTCTTGAGAAAGCATTCTCAGGGAATTCCAGGATCAGGCAACAGACAAAAAGTAAAGTTAGAGGAAAGAGCCTAAGCACAGAATGTGAAAGTAGAAGATCCAGGACTGGATCTCCAGGAGACTATACTAAAAAGGAAGCCCGAAAGGGCAATTTTTACATTCCTGTGGAATTTCTGAAGAGTCTGGGCACATTTATGGGCCTCTGACAGCAGCCTCATGTCCCATGGTTAAAGTATAGCCGGCAAGTAAATCAGTTCACTTGAGTCACTCCTTCTGTCTTTATAACGTGAACAATATGGTAGGTGGCAGTGATCAGGCTAACAGCAAACATGGAAACGATCGCTCCAAATAAAATATTAACTAATGCAGATCTGCTGTGTAAGTGGCTTGATGCGTGGTAAATTGCATTTGCAGTTGGCCAAATGGAAAGTGATGTATGTTGGGCACAAGAATAATAAATACAAGGAACGATCAATTGAACTGAACTAAAGTGGGATGGTTTTGAGAGACGACTTAGAGTTATATCTTCCAAGCATGGCTAAAAAAAAGGACTCAATTAAAAAGTAAATTGGAAAACTATAAAGTAGCTGACACAAATACAAGGTTAAGTTTATGGAAGTTATAAATGCTAAACAGTTTCCCTCTACAATTCCAATTTCTGCCCACTCTCTGATTCTTCTTGTGCCTTCCATTTCTTTTTATGAGTATTATTACTCAACGGGAGAACAATCAGTTATATCAGAGCCATTCATTGTAAAGTTTGTGTCAATAATTTTTATTGAAATAGGACAAAAACAGAGGAGTTTGTGTCCATAAGCATACATAAATAGGAAAGAAAAGCAAATTATTATGCTATCAGAGTACCAGGAGGAGTCTTTGAACTGAAGGAGAAAAAAGAAAAAAAACTCCTTGTGGAGAGAATAGAAGGTGCTTCATTTCAATATCTATTACAATTATGAAAGAGCCAGAGTGTTCTATGTCTTTGAACAGTCTTTGTGAACAGAGCTTTGTGATCAGGCCCACGGTTCTGATATCCAGGCCCTGAGGCTGGTAGTTCAATAACCAGCAGAAACAGCCAGGGCTTTGGGGACGGAGAGTGAAGTGAGGGGTAAGAACCAGGGTGCTCTAACCAAAGTGATCACAAGAAACTCTTCCAGGGATTTTTATCTTAAATATAGGTTTTTTTGTGTGTGTTTCTTTATGGAATCCTGACCTCCTGGGCATGGCGGGGAGGCAGACAGTAAATTATCTTTCCAGTTTCAGGGTTTGAAAATTACAAACATATAAATAATACCTGGTGGGGTGCCATGGAATGTTCTGATTGAAGGGACATAGAAACCGGGGGAAGAACGAGGTGGGAGATGAAAATCTCTCTCTGTTGGCATGCTTACCTGGATACTGATTGTAAGTTCTTCTAGATAGAAGAGAGTCTTCATTAGTTTTGGATCTCCAGATATCCATTATTATTTATTTGGGGGAGAGGGGCAGAGGGAGAGGCTGAGAGAAAATCCCAAACAGGCTCCATGCCCAGCGCAGAGCCCAATGCGGGGCTCCATCTCGTGACCCTGAGCCGAAATTAAGAGTCGGATGCTTAACTGACTGAACCACCGAAGTGCCCTGAGTGGGTCCTTTCATGCTGGTTTTGTCACCTCCAAGTTCACAACCAGGTATATTAATGGCAATCACAAATTTGTTAAGCTGGGTTAGAATCTATTGTAAATATCTAGCAAAAGGGTTGGGATTAATAACCAGTAAGGGTGATATTGAATAATGAATAGTAATTGTGGCCAGAAGGGTCATCATTGTCCACAGGCCCTAAGCAAAGCACAAGGGAAAAGCAAGGCAGATGGTTTGGACTCTGTTCATGTAGCTGCTGAGTCCTCAGGATGCTGCAGTGTCATCTGCCCTGCCATCTCACTGTCTAGCTGTTTAAGAGGAGGCTCGGCCTTGGTGTGTAAGGCTGGAGCCACTCCCTGCTCTCTCTCCCAGAAGTTCAATTAAAAAAGCCCTTTTGGTGAACTCTCTGGTGGCAGGTTATTCTCTTTTATAAGACTTTGTCTTGTTTGTGTCATATGCAAATTAGCTAGTCCATTGTGTGGATCTCAGTAGAGATAACCATTTACATAGAAATAAATGCCAACCCCACTAAGTTAACTGAGTTGGAGCAGAGCATGTTTACAAGGTAATTTCTTTATCTACCTGGTGCACTCTGTGTTTATTACCAGCCATTTTTCTGTCATTGTCTTTGTTCCTTTGCTTTCCATCCTCTATGTTTGAAATCCTCTTGCTCTTGCTAACAGCTTTGACTTGGCTTTTGAATTCTAATATGAAAAACCAAACTGATGCTAACTTATTTTTTATGGTTAGTTCAACAAACGTTAACACATAAACACAACAGCAGATTTAACAGCAATTATCAAACATGTGCTATGGATCAATTACTGAATTCTCATATACATTGTCTTTTCCAAATTCAAGCTTATTGTATAATCACCTAATCATCTAAGGAGAAATGAATTCTTAAATTCTCACTTGGTATTCTTTTTTTTTTTTTATAGGAGAAAAGCAAATTTAATAGGTGTCTGTATGGGAAATCCACACAGATGTGAAATTCCAAAGAGACAACATGAAGCTTATATGAGCTAAAAAGAGGGGCAGGGACGTGAGGACACAAAGGGAAGAAAGCTCATTAGCACTTATTTGGTATTCTTAAGATTTGAGGTTAATATAGACCTTCCATGACCACTGTCAGTAAGTGTCAAACCCTCCCGCCCCCCGAAATTTCCAACAGCTTATGCTTATGAAAAGTTGTGGCCATTGCTGGTAAAGGTTAGGTTAGTTAAGTCATCCTTGAACTCCCTGAATTTAACTGCTGGGTATACTCTAAGCTAATGAAGGAGGAGGGTTCTTTCCATGAGCACACCATAGATCTCTTACCTCAAGACATTTCTGTTAGCAGGAATGGGCTCCTGAGAACCATGAGCACTGCTGTTGAGGAAAGATCAGATTCAGTATTGGGCAGTCTGTAGGGAATGATTGCCATTTGGGGGTAGTGGGGATATTGCCCAACACAGGAAAATGATCATGTCGTGATAGTTTTCTGGAGAGGGAACACTCAGCAACCTGAGGTGACATCACATGCTATATTGTATATCTGTCTTCCATGCTTCCCCATACTTGCTTGCCCTTCTTTCCTGAAGGGATAAAATCTTACTTTCTACAATTAAAGACAAAACAAGACAAAAAATTTCCAACACCTGAAATCCTATGCAAATGGCCCGTACATATTAAGATAAAACCTTTTCCTGAGGATAATGTAAAAGAGGGGAGGGTGTTGCAGGGGGATGGTGAGAGGATGCGGAAGAGGAAGTGCAGGTCAAGAACTCAGCATGCACATAAATGAGAGGAGATTGAATGAATCTCACTGAAGCCAGAGAGATCTTTGCAAAACGCGAAGTTAATCATTTCACTTCCTGGCTTGAAGCCCCCATGTCAGCCCTGTCCAATAGAAATATAATATGATCCGTAAATGTGAGCCATATATGTAATTAAAATTTTCAAGTAGTGACATTCAAAATTAAAAAAAGGTGAAATTAATTTTAACAATATATTATATTTAATACAGTATAACCAAAATTTGTGATTTAACAATCATTGTAAAAATTACTAATGAATTTTTAATATACCTTTACCTATGAAAAATTTAGAAATTTGGTGGGTATTTTTTATTTGCAGCATTTCTCAATTCAGGTTAATTACATGTGAAGTACAGGATGGACACATGGGGTTAGTGGCCACCATGTTGGACAGCACAGCCTTAGATGGTTTCCCAATGCCATTAGGACAAAATCCAAAATTTTTTATATGGGTCAATACCTATATGGTTCAGTAGGCTCTGGCAATGACTACCTCTTTTGTCTTATCTCATGGCACATCCTCCTTCTTTGTTTTTGCCCTAGGTAAAAGAAATTTCAGTTTGTTGAATTGTTTCCTCTCAAACATTGGGGCCCTTAAACATACAAATTCTTTTGCTGGAAAACTCTTACGTCTCATTTTTGCATGCGTAACTCCTGCTTATACTTATGTATTTATATACATATTGACTTGAGTCCATTTTGAGCTTTCCATTTATCTTAATCTGTTTTATTTTGTTAGCAACCCTATATTATATGACTTATTATAGCTCCTCAGTGTGTTTTAATATCTAGATTCTAGAGAAATGGAATTTTTTCATTATTTTTCTTTTTCAGAGGCTTTAAAAAATGTTTTTCACTTGTTTATTTTCCAGTCAGATCAATTGTTTTTTCCTCTTCCAAATAATACCCACATTAATTTGATGAAAATTTACATTTTTGCAATTACTGGGACTTTCCACCAAGAATTATAACTTCTTCTTTTTAAAATATTTTATTTATTTATTTTGAGAGAGAAAGAGAGAGAGCACATGCAAGCAGTGGGGAGGGGCGGAGAGAGGGAGAGGGAGAGAGAGAGAATCTGAAGCAGGCTCCATGCTGGACATGGGGCTCAATCTCATGACACCAAGATCATGACCTGAGCTGAAATCAAGAGTCAGATGCCCAACCGACTGAGCCACCCAGGAGCCCCTATGTTATGACTTCTTATTTGACTTTTCAGTATCCTTCCCTTTTTCCCTGAAGTACTTTCCCTTCTTGCCTTCTGAAATACCACCTTATGCAGGATGAGTTTCCCAGGAAACTGCCTTGAGACTTAGAGCTGATTTCTATCAACATGGAGGAAATTGATTAGGGAGACCTTTTGGGATCGGCACCTGTGGGGAAAGGAAGGAAATAGGATGGAGCAGAAAGAGGGAAGCTAGGCTCTACAAAGACTTTGGCCAACCTCATGGGGAGTTCTGAAGCTGACCAGGCTCTTCAGAATTGTCCTGAGTTGTGGTGAAGGGAATGGCCTTTAGACACTCTTGGACAATCATTGGATGTAGATGTCATGGGATATGGCTGCCCCCCGAAGAGGGAGTGTGGCCCTGGGTAAGGAACTCTCTTCAGCTGAGGCCAATTTTCTGAGTTGAGGGATAGATCCTTCAGTCACGAAGGGGGTTCTGGGTGGCATATTACAATACCTACTCTGCTCTTCTAGTTTACCTTCCAGCTGCTCAATCTTTGCAAAATTTTCACAGGGTTTTCTTCTTCTATCCCAACTCTAAATATTCAAGTTCTTCTACTAAGTCCTAGATTTTCTTATGTTCTTTCTCAGTCTTTCCTGTTCTTCATGTCATTATTCCCTGAGTTGTGATATGCATTTTCCTGGTAGAATCAAAGTTAATTTTTGATGCATGTTAAGCTAGAATATAATTATCATATTAAACAGGAGATATCACAGATATTATTACTTTGAAAGAGATTACAGTGGGTCTTTCAGTGAACATTTTAGTTGATTTTTAGAAAAAGTATTAAGTAAATAGTAGTACACAGATGTGCTACTACACAGACATGGCAGATATCGTAACTTGGTTTGGAGCCACTGTCTAACCCATTCATTCTTTTCCTGGAGTAAACTACTGGTATGCTGACAGCGCCATTTATATTTTTATCTTAAACCTCTCCTTGGAATTCAGGCTCTTATAGCTGACTGCCTACTTGACAGCTTCTCTAAGATGTCTCACAACTTCTTTAAATTTATTATGTTCAAAACTGAACACTTGAGCTCCCTTCCCCTAAACACTTCCTTAGCCACTTCACCACCACCTGTGTAGCTCAACCCAGAAACATGGAAGCCTTCCTTGATTTCTTTTCCTCTTTCACCTTGCACGTATAATCCCAAAGAGTTCTTTTTGATTGTATTTTGGTATATTACTTGAATCTCTCCTCTTCTATCTCTATTGCTAGTGCTTTAGTTCAGGCCATGATCATTTCTCTCCTGCATGCTCTTGATACTCTCCTTACCAGTCTCCAATCCATCATGCTTGTGGCATCAAAAGATATTTTTCAGGCACCTGGGTGGCTCAGTTGGTTAAGCAACTGCCTTCTGGCTCAGGTCACGATCCTGGAGACCCAGGATCGAGTCCTGCATCGGGCTCCCTGCTCAGCAGGGAGTCTTCTTCTCCCTCTGACCCTCCCCCCTCTCATGTGCTCTCTCTCTCTCAAATAAATAAATAAAATCTTTAAAAAAATATTTTTCAGTGAATGAATGAGTAGATGGAATAAATATATTTATTGAAATATTCTTTAATACTGTACAGAAAAATTATTCTTCTCCTTAGTGGAGGTCTTGCAATTTCCTTGAGAGGAGGGACAAATCTTTGTCCCCTGTGTGGCCTTAGAGGCAGTCTCATGCCCCTTTTTGTTGGCTTTGCTATGAGCTATCAGCAGGCCTGTGCTGACTCAACAATGGGACAGCAATACCTCTGGCCAATGAAGAGAGTGTTGATTTTTAAGATCTCCTGGCTGAGCTTGGGATAACTTAGTTTTCTGCCTTTTTTAATAAGGCTCTTTCCCAGAATACATATAGCTCACATCATTGCACAGTCAATTGCGTTCACCTTACACCCTCCCCCTCCCCCACCCCCATATAAATAAGTGAAGTGATGGGGCCAGGGGCTCTTTCCTGGAGCACAGCCCAGCCTAAGCATGGCACCCATTGGGATAATGAGAGCTTGGGAGATCAGATGGATTCTGCTTACTCTGCTTACATGCCCTTATACTTAGCACAGCAAATTGTTAGGTATTTTACAAGAAATTGATATTTGTCATTTCATTATTAATAGGATCATTTTCCATTGCATATTCTAATTCATTGCTACTGATATATAGGCAAGTTATTGATTTTCTACATTTTTTGTACTTGGCTATCTTCCTAAACTCTTATTCGTTTAAATAGCCTTTCAGTTGATTTGCTTGGGGTTCTGAGTAAAAATAGAAATCATATCATCTGCAAATAATGGCTTGTCACCTCCTTCCCATGACTATACATCTTATTTTTTTAAATTTTCATCTTTCAATTTCTAGAATTTACAGGATAATGTCAGACAAGGGTGCCAACAATAAGGATTGTTTTATTTGTGATTTGAATGGAAATGCCTCTAGTGTTTTAAATGGGATGTTGGTTGATGCTATGTAGTCTTTACTACATCAGGCATGGCTTCCAATTTTCCTACTTTACTAAAAACAATTTTTTTCAATAGGTTATTTTCAAGTGTTAGAAAAGATGTCTAATTTCAGGCTCATACTGGTTCCTTGCAACTTCTTCCTTTTGGTCTCATTTTACAGGTAAGTGTGTTTCTTGCCCATGTTTCTGATATTTGAAATTTGTAATCCTGCTAAGCTTTCCTCTTCTCAGGATTCCTCAAACTGTCCCTTATGCACTTGATTTTCGACCTTTCACCCTATGAGTGACTCTCTGGACTTTCTCATGTTGCCAATGCTTCTTTTAACTTGTGACTGCTCAACTCTGGAAGTCCATTATTCTCCTTCCTGGAAAGAATGTGTGGATTTGTCTCTGGAGTCCTAAATTCTTAACTCATAGAAATACAATGAGGAGTCCTTTAGGAATATAAGGTTAACTTGAGGACAGTATTGACCTTTATTCTAAGGGTGTGACACTCTGGGGCAGAGTGGGGGTACGATGCTTTCCAGGTGCCATGAAATCTAGGAAGGGTTCTGTCTCTCTAAAGAAATTCTGTAATTTCAGAGTCATGAAAATAAATGTGTTTCCTGACAGAGCATAAGCACTTGGATATGGAGTTTGTTTTAAAGACATTGCTATAAGGGATTTCTAATGTTCATAGCCTCAGAATCATGAAACAAAATGTCAGCTCCAAAATCCGACATGGGGAAAATATGAACAGCCCATGGGCATCAGTAGCAGAGCTACTGAGCAATCCTGGGAGAAGGTTTTTACCTGTAAACCTTGTGAATTAGTCTATGTTTCTGACAATCATAATGTAATAATTTCTGTTGTGGGTTTATTGTCATGCCAACAAATTTCTCTATGTTTGGAATAAATAGGCTACTTTCAGAGCCTCAAAGGTTTATTTCATGACAACTGAAAGCAGGAGGGAAGGAATGTAAACTTCTTACCCATGTCTTTACATCTCTCTCCTAATCTCTGGAGATATGTCTCCAACTGCCCACTGAATATTTCTCACTGAACATCCTTATAGCTACCTTAGGCTCAATTCTTATTTTTCCCTCAGTTAAACTCACTTTCCCTATCCCATTCCCTATTTGGTTGTGGCAGAGATTGCTTCTTACTCCCCAGGATCCACGGTATCCTTCTAACATAGCAATAGAATCTCTATTAACTGGGCAAAAGGCCACCCAAAATAATATCTACATACCTCTCAACCTCCTTTTCTCATTCTTTCTAAGATGATATAAGTGAAAGTGTCATGTGACAGCTTCTGGGATCTTTCTTTCTTTCTCTCTCTCTTCCTTTCTTAAGATTTATTTATTTATTTTAGAGAGCGGGAGAGAGAGAGCATGAGCAGGAGGGGCAGAGAGAGAAGGAGAGAGAATTTCAAGCAGATTCCATGCTCAGTGCAGAGCCCGATGCGGGGCTTGATCTCATGACTCTGAGATCATGACCTGAGCTGACACCAAGAGTTGGACATTCAACTGACTTTGCCAGCCAGGCGCCCCTGGAAACCTTCTTTAAATGACTGCCATTGAAAACACTCTACCTTCTTCATTCATTTCTTTCTTGCTTATGGCTGGAATGAGAAAATGATGGTTGGAGCTGGGGCTAGTGCAGCAAACTAAATCATGAGGTGACCTTGGGAAGAGAGTCCTTGCATGAGATCAACAAGATAAAAAGGAGGCTTGGTCCCTGACATGCTGGGGCATCGTTTCAGTCCTCAGTTGCCTAGCTCTGGACTACTACTACTGGAGAGAAGTAAACCTCTGTGTTGCTAACCCCTGCTGTTTTTGGTTTTCTGTTATTTGTAGCTGCCCCCTAAGTCTAACTAGGACATGTGTGAGATGCTTCACCATCATCATTCTTGTCACCCTAGACAGGAAGCTTATTGTCATCCCGTTACTGAAACCTAGGATTTCTAACTCAGAGATGTCTCTTAAATCTGGTATGCCCCTCTTTATCACTAACATTATTATTTTGACCATCATCTTTTGCCAAGATTGTGGCAACACACTCTTAATTGTTCACTCTGCCTCTGGACTCTCCTCACTGCATTCCACCTTTGAAACTTCCTAATAAATTGACATCATCCCAGTAGACCTTTGTATCCACATTTCTGTTGTCCTCAAGGTAAAACAGAAGCTTATGAGAATGTCATTCCAGGCCTTTTGCCACATTCCCCAAACTTCCTTACCCAGAGTCTTTCGCCGGCCACCCTCTCTTCACTGTGACTATTGGAATGCCTTATCCATTCCCCAGCCTCAATGCCCGCTTTTTCATGTTTCCTGGCCTGTGCATACACTTACTACTGCCAGGAATTATGTTCAGCTTTTTTCTCTCCGGAAAACACCCTCTTATCATTCAAAATGTAGCTCATATATTGTAGTAATAATAGGTAACATGTTTTGAGTGCTTCCTGGGTTTCGGGTGCTGTGCTATAAACTTAACCTGTCTCACTTGGTTCTCATGACAATCCTATGAGATGGGCCTTTTACGTGACCCCCACTCTAAAGATGAAGCAGAGAAAGATTAAGTACTTTGCATAAAGTTGTATAGGGCAGGTACATAGAGATGGTGCAACTGGTTTATTCAAGCCCGAGCAGTCTGACTCCAGAACGCAGGCTCTGAACCATAACACTATAGTGCCTCACTCTTACTGTGTTTTATTCAGTTGCCCAGATGTAACCACCTCTCTGAAGCTTTCTCGTATTGGCTCCATCAAGATTTAATAATTCTTGCCCGCCTCTGTGATTTTACAGTACTTGTTCATGCCGAATAGATGGTCTGCTAATGATCTCTTTGCCTACCTTCTCCTCTAAGAGTCTGTAAACTTTCTAGGGCTGGAGTTATAGCTTCTTTATTTTTTGTAACCCAGAAATGAGTGCAGTTACTCATCATAGTAACAATCACCATAAAGGCTGTAATATTAAAACGTTTAAGTCTAAAGAACAATCTAACGTGAATATAAAAACTTTTAATATATATTAAATCATTTCTTTTTTCTCTTGACACCCCCACAACTGCAATTGCGAATCTGTTTTTAAAACAGCTTCCTAATTAATCTTGGCCTATAGACTGCCCCCTTCAAACCACTCTCCCCTCAGGATCTGCATGATCTTTCCACAATATATGTGATCATGCTACTCTCCTGTGCATAATCCTCCATGAACCCTCACAGCTTTCATGACGAAATGCAAGCTCCCAGGGTAACAGATGGTGCCCCACCTCAAAATCTGAACCTGTCCAGGCTCAGCTTTCCCCACTTCCGAATTTGTACTTTTCCTTCTAGCTGCAAGGAACAACTTATGGTGCTCACCTGAAAGCCATCTATAAGCAGTCTTTCTTGCCTCTTCACACACTCACTATCTTACTGTCTCCAGGAGTGTTTGTCAAGCTTTAAAGAGCGTAGGAAGCACGTGGGGACCTCATTAAATGGCAGAGTCTGATTCAGTAGATCTGTGGCGAAGTCTGACATTCTGTATTTCTAACAATCTCCCTGGTGATGATGAAGCTGCTGGTCTGAAAGTCTTCAGACCACTTTGAGAATCACAGATCTAGAGTGCCCTCCTGTATCTGTAAGTCCTTCTAAAGCTGCACACTGAATACAGGTATCCCCTCTCCCAGGAATCACGAGATGAATCTCTCTCTAGTGAGAAGAGATGGTAGTGTTCATCCACATGTTCTTAGGTTCTGGCTCCCTACCTGGAACAGAGTGGGCACTCAACAAATTGTCACCAAGTGAATGCTGACTGTTCATTTAGTGGGCAGAGTGTTTATGGAATGGCAGCCCAGGCTAAAGAAACATACATGTGCTGCGAGACGCAGTCCAACCCACAAACTAACATCCCGGAAGCCTTTTCTGTGCAGAACTGTGATGGATGTTTGGAGTGCAGAAAAGAGAAAGACACAGTCCCTGTCCGCAAGTCCTGCAGAGAAACTGGGGAGACAGAACAGCATCTAGATCACTGTACAACATAGCATGGCATAATGCACGGCAAACATGATTTACCAGTGATGAACATTCTGAAGAGGAACTGTTCTTTACAGGTGTTTGGGGATGTGTTGGGCCATATGAATTGAAGAAAGAGTAGACATCCAACAGGAGACTGGTGAAGGGAGATGTTTCAGACAAAGGGAACAGGATGAGGAAGATTCTCAGCCTCCCGCCCCCCCCCACCGGAACGTACATATTCAGTGGTGCTTCCATATACCAGGTATTACATCTGTTATCACTGCAGCGATTTCCTCCTTCTTTCTCTTACGACTAAGAGCTCAAGTAAGCAAGTGTTGTGTTCTTGCAGGGATAATCTTGAATTTGCTCTAATTTATTTAGAAAGTAATTTGATGTAACCCTCATTATTAGTAGTGATAAACACCATATGGGATTTCTCATAATTGATTGGAGTATAGCAATGACTTAGCATTGCGGCTGAGAACCATTGGTAGATGCAAAGAGGTATGAGAGTGGCTACTTTTTGGAACATTGTCAAGAAACCAGGTGGTGGTGGAGCATAGTGGTTATGAGCATAGGTCTAAATTCTGACTGCCTGGGAAGCGCATCAACTCTATTGCTCACCATCTGTGTGTCCTTGGGCACACTGGGGATAAAGCTAGTGTTTTTATCCATAGATCTTTGTGAGAATTAAATGAATGGATGCAAGTTAAATGCTTAGAATAGTTCCTAACTTGTGGTACACATGCAAAGATTGTTTGCAATTATTATTCCAGCATGCTTGGTGTGTGGATAGGCCAACCATATTGTTTATTGTCTAACTCAGGCCCCTTTGACAGTGAAAGGAGGAAATATCTGTAATTACAGGGGGGCAACAGGCATAAACCAAGACATGTTGGGAAAACTGGTTGTGTATCCTAAATATAAGGTATGTTGTAGAAAATAAAGCTGGAAAGGTGAATTGGGGTAATTTTTTGATCGTTCATTTCTTGGAAGCATGAAAAAAAATGGGCCTATTCTGTTAACATTTAGAACTTTGACACTTGAATGTATACTATATGGTGAGGAAATAGTAATAATACTACTAGTAGTAATAATAATAATAATACTAGCAGTCACTATTTACTGAGTGACTACTTTGTTCCAGGTTCTGTACCTACTTTCTCATTGATCATCACATTGACCCAGCAAGGTGGCTGTTATCTCTGTACTCATTTCCTGGCACTGCTGTCACAAATTACCACACACTTGGTGGCTGAAAATAATAGAAATTTGTCTCATAGTTGTGGCCACTTAAAATCAAGGTATCAGTGGGGCCACAGTCCCTCTAATGGCTCCATGAGAGAATCCATTCATTGCCTCTTCCAGCTTCTAGTGGATCTAGGAGTTCCTTGGTTTATGGCCACGTCCTTCCAGTCTCTGCCTCTGTGGTACATTGATGACTCCTCTTCTGTGTATTCTCCTCTGTGTATCTGCTACCAAAACTCCCTCTGACTCTCTCTTATAAGGATAAATGCAATTACATCTAGGACCCACCTAGATTATCCACAATAAGCTCACCCCTCAAGATCTTTAACTTAGTCACATTTTTTTTTTGACCATTTAAGGCAATAGTCAGTCTTTTTTTATAGGTAATATTTGTAGGTTCTAGAAGTTAGGGGAAGGCATTTCTTGGGGGGTCATGTTCACCTTACTACAATTTCCCATTTTATAGAAGAGGAAACTAAATCTCAGAGAATTTTATTCACTGGTCCAAGTTTGCCCAGGTAGCAAGGGGATGCACCACAACTATAAACCATTACATTTGCAACTGCTTGTTGCCTAGTGTGGCTTTGAGTCTCTTGGACTATATAGATTTTGAAAAGGAATGTGTAACCTTGAGCTCTATCCAGTGATGTCTCAGTCTTCAGGAGAAGAGGAAACCATATGAAGTTCACAACAGACAGATTGACACTTGTACTGTCTTCTACTTCAGCAGGTGTACTAGACTAGAATCATGTGGCATTAAAGATCAAAGAAGGCGTGCAAACTTTCCATGTGACGTTTCTCACAAGATAAGTTATGAATCCTAACCACAGGGACAGATGCAATGAGATTTGGTTGTTTTTAATACTTTATTTTAACTAATTTTATGAAAACAAGTGAAGTGGTTTTATTTTATTTTATTTCTTCTGAGTGTCCTGTTCAACATTATCAGCCTAGAGGGTGACATTGGACAGGAACTCAGAAGAACAGGTACTCATATTGCTGGAGATGAAAAGAATGATGGGTGTGAGATAGAAGAGAATTCCATGGTATGTTTGAGTTTATCAGATGTCTTTAGAAAAAGAGCATCCCAGTATAAAATGTTCCATTCTACCCTAAACAGATACTTGGAAAACATCCATACCGTGAGTTTGGCTGAGCCACAGTGAAAGAAATATACCTGTTCTCCATGGCTGGCTGTCTCTGGGTCTGCTCAGATCCCACATCCATTCTGTGTCCCCCAAAATACACTGCTTAGTGTAGCATCACTTCCTTTCTCTATTATAAATATCTTCCGGTTTGCCTGTCTTCCCTATCAGACTATGAGATCTCTAGGATATTGAAACTGTGTCTGGCACACACATGTTGGTTGAATTAAACAGATTATTTTTATTCTCAATGCCCAGTGCTGATGCAGAGAAGGCAAAAAATAAATGTTTGCCGAAGGAGAGACTCAATCAACCAGAAAGACATAGTGAAGAGAGTAACAGTATCTGAACTCATCTAGGGAAAATTGATCATAGTTGCTGATAGCAGAGGCTGTGAACAGAGGCGAACGGCTGGAGAAACACAGAAAATCCTAGGTTCTGATCCTATTCCTTTGGCTGCCAATTGAGACGTACACAGAGCACAGGCAAGTAGGCATTTCTCCAAGGAGGGACGTCTAAGTGAAGGAAAAAAAAATGATCCAGGTAGCAAAGATCAAAGGTCTTCATTTTATTGGAAATATATGCGAGCAACCTTACCTAGAGAGTAGGTTGATCTGCTCTCTTTCTCAAAGCTGCTGCCAACGTAAGCTCAAAAGGTTTGTATGTGATGGGAATATTTGATAAAGGGAATATTTTATTCTGAACTTTGAGTCTGTCAACAAGTATGAGTACCAGAATTTTGTTTTCTTTCCATCCTGGCCTCAACCCAGAGCAGTTTAGAACACAGAGACTGAACTTGCAAATAATAACTTCAACATGGCCTAGTCCTGGGTTCTGGACACCAATTCCATGACTCCGTGGGGCTTGGTCAGCCAGGCAGGTGGGTGAGCACAGGCACTCCTGAAGAATCTTCACCTCCTGTCCCTATGATTCAGGCTGTTAGCTGAACAGTTGCTTCGTTGTCAAGATGATTTTTTTGGAGAACTGCATCAAATGAATGACTAGTAATGAACGAGCTGGAGAAGATGCTTCAAGTCCTCTGATAGTCTACTCATCTCTGTCAGCTTATCATGTTGACAGCATTGAGCAAATAATACTGAGGCTGCATTTGCAATCGTTACAAGAAATCTTACCTCCAAATGAATACTCTTACCAGTGCCAAAGATCTCTTGGGAATCTGTGTTTTTGTTCCTATGAGGATTCCATTGCTCAAAAACACTTGTGTAAGTTCTTCTTTGGGGCAAACTTCAGCGTCTCTGAAAATCACATTCATATTTTGGGCCCCAAACTGATTTTTAGTGGGCTTGTGTTGATTGCTGTCCGTTGCTTACGTTCCATCCCCTATCATCCAGCAACAGTAACCTAATTTTCATTTGGAGAAGTACCCGTTTCCCATTTCATGTTGTCCCTCAAAAAAGCTCCTCCACCTAGGCTGGCCAGTCAGAGAATTCCCTTTCCCTGGCCACAGTGATTCAGTGATGGCAAAGGCTGTGTCCACAACCAGGACCACACAAAGATAAACACCAAAATCTGTGAGGTAGTATGTACCATGTAACCAGAAATGAACATTAGGACTGAGATGAGAACAGCAGAATCAGTCAATTCAGAGAATTGTCTAGAGAGGAACTCATCAATTTGAGACCTAGAATCCTATCTGGCCTACTTTGCCTACGGGAGGATTTGATCCAAACTAAGTAGAGCAGATCCCCAGGATACTGGCAAGACCCCCTCTCACCCACCACCTATTCGGAATCCTTTAAGTCAGTGTTTGATAAGAACATTCCGGTAAAATGGGTACTTTTGCTCCATCCCTTAGGAAATTGTCTTGTAGATTACGAGGAAAGCTAAAGCAAGAGGATCCAGTTTATAAAACAGGATAGGAAAAAAAATGCAGTTTGATTTTTTTCATTTGCTGCAGTTGCTACTATGTTAACAGTTGCTTCTTGGCAGAGAGTAAGGAGTAGAAAGAAAGCCCAGGGTTTGTTTCTCAAGAAATCATACAAGAAACAAAAGAAAGCTGTTCTCCTAGTCTAGAGTGGTTTTGCCAGCAATTATGTTTTCCGAAAAATAAATAATGCATTCTGTTTCCAAAAGGCCCTGACAAACTATGATAGAAAAAAAAAATCAAATCTTTTCCTTTGGTTTTAGGGTGGCAAGTTTCATGACGGAAATAAAGTGAGTCTGTGTTCTCTAAGTAATTTATTAGCACATCTTGGCACTGCAGCACTAATGGGCTTCCTGCCAGGTATTCTGAGCAGCAGTTTGTCATGTCTGACTCTTTAGTTCTTTCAAGCAATTGAAGAAATGGCCTTCTGCAGGCTGTCAGTGACAGATTCTAGCTCACTCACATAGATAAAGCTCAATTAGCTCCTGGAAAAAAACATCTTTTAAAAATGCAATGAGCTGCACCATGAAAGATAGGTAGACAACCGCACCCGAAACAAAATAAAATGTTACTGTTGAGGGAAGGACGTGTCTACAATGCGCAAGTGGATAGCTGTTTTATTGGACAGTTCCCTCCGCTGAACACAATGGAATGGTCATTTTTAATTACTGTCCAGTGGTAGGGTAGATCTTTGCTCTAGAAGCATGATAAGGCCAGCAGTCCTGAAGAGTTAGCATGTCATTCATTCATCATTCATTCATTCATTCATTCATGACTAAGGCCCATACTCTATAACCTTCAAGGAATTCTGGCCTAAACTATAGGTATCAAAGTTTCCTCTCTGGTTAAAGTGTAGCCTGCAAATGTGTGGTTTAATCTGCATAGTATTTTAAATGTTAGGTTAACATGTTAAAAATCAGAGTATTTTGCACACACAAAAATTCAGGCTTTTGGCCTCTCTTAAAATATTGAAATACCTGGAAGCTGGATATATATTTCTTCAGGGCAAAAACTGGTTTATGCTTAGTACCTAGTGTGCCCTGAAGGAGAAGCATGGCTTTCTCTGTTCACATGGTCCCAATCAAGCTTGATTCACTCATTGCCAGAGCTTGCCTTGCCCCCGGTCTAGACAGAAGCCTAGTTTGAGTTTGCAAACCTACGATCTCCAGGTAATTCTGAGGTCCTCCTGCAACGAAAGTACTTGACATTTGTTATTAAAAATGGAGACTCCTAGGTCCCTGCCCTGGACTAAAAAATAGAACTTGATGGATATGAGGCACGGTGATTCTTTTGCAAAGCATGGTTGTTCGAATCACTGGTATCAATGACCAGATAGAATTATAGTCTTTAAAAAATAGATGCAAGTGTTAATATTATAAATGGACTCATTTTGACATTTTATAGGAATATCTTTTTCTCCTAATTATGTTACCTTACTCTTAACAGTTACTTTTCCTGAAAATGCCAGCCAACCAAAATTACCCTGCTGAGGAAAAAAAAAAAAATTCAAACAACAGTGTGTCACTGACTTGGGCCACATTTTCAATTTGGAGATAAAATCTACTATGTTTTATGAACTAATTTTTTCTCTGTATAATTGGTTGAACTTGTTAGCTGTATTTGTTTCTGGCACTCCTAAATCATAATTATAGGAAATAGTTCTAGAGTTAGAATTCAGTTGGCACAAAGCCTCAATGAATTAATAAAAACTCTATTCCTGCCCCCCACCCGCCTCCCCCAGATAACTCTTCTCTGACTTCTAAAGGTTATAGCTAGGAAAGGTCAATATTATCTATTATAACAACCACAGTGATAATCCCTTCTGCTTGTATGGTGTTTTAGAGTTTACAGGACACTCTCAGATGTATTATGCCCCTTGATTCTCTCAGCTGCTCTGTGCGACGGGGACAGATGAAGAACTCAATCCTGAGTTCTTACTGCCGATGGTTGTGGAGTGACAAGATTCTTAGGTTTCACAAAGGCAGGATTGCTTTTGTCCTATTACATTGGATCCAAATTTGTAATACAAAATCTGCCACCTATTGCAATATCCCTGTAGGTTTATTCCCAAGTAGGTGTCACACCTTGTACAAATAAACCCCTTGCGATCATAGCTGAATCCTTTCAAGTGCCTCCAAGAGTGCAAACACTTGCTGTTCTTCACTGATGTAATCCTGCGAACACCACCATTATTGTGTTGTTTGGGGAGTTGCATTATTTGCACTGTTGATTTGAGGTTCTAACCCCTTTCTACCTAGTGGTTTTTTTTTTTTTTTAATTGCCCCATTTCCCTATTTCCTCTAGGTAGGCAAAGAATCCAGTAAAAAAAAAAAAAAAAATCTGACAAATTCTGTGAGATCTCATCATTTAACATCCCTCCAACATCCTCCCGGCATTCCAGGGCCGCATGGCCCTCTTTAAACCATGACCATTGGAATTGTCAGTTCTCAGTGGCATTGACTTTCCTCTCCGTTTCTTTTTGTTTTGTTTTTATTTTTTTAAGATTTTATTTATTTATTTGACAGACAGAGAGAGCACAAGTAGGCAGAGCGGCAGGCAGAGGGAGAGGGAGAAACAGACTCCCTGATGAGCAGGGAGCCCAATGCGAGGCTTGATCTCAGGACCCTGGGATCATGACATGAGCCAAAGGCAGATGCTTAACTGACTGATCCACCCAGGCGCCCCTCTTTTTCTCAGTTTTCATGAGTGTCCTTATCTTCAAAAAATGTTTATTTGGGGAGCATAATATTGGAGTTAATCTTTGAGAATGAGAAGGAAATAACCAAACAAAAACCTGAGTGATAGTCATGATAAAACCTTAACTTGAAAACTGCCCAGACTGGTGAGTGTGCGGGCTGTAAACATGAGTCAAGAAATCATCCCTCCCATCCATACCTCCCAAACAACACTGGCTTCTGTCTAAGTTCTGACTGACACCTCGAAAAGAAAAGTAAAATGTTCTTTTACTTTGGTTTTTGGAGGCAAGCAGTCCTGGACAATTCTGGACGGCCAGTCACTAACTTTATGACTTTCCGTGAGTTAAATAACCTCATTTTCATCATCTGTACAATGGTTTTGTGAGAACTGAGGTCAAACATGGCAAGCATTGAGAATATGCCTGGCCCGTTTTAAGTAGAAGGACATGTTAGCTCTTATTCTTAGTAATGCAGGAGGGTTAAAATTGGGTTATTCATGTCTGTTAACATGCTAGTGAAAATGAATTCTTTTTTCCTCAAGAAAGGATGTAGGAAGAAGAATAGAACACTGGGCAGAAGAGTTTAGATGGGTTGTAAGGGATGCGAATCAAGCCCAGGTCCCTGCCAGAGGACACAGTCTCAGGTGAGCCATGAGACTGCGTGAAGGAGTGGGCTCTGAGATTGGTGAGGGCACAGAAAGCAGGGAAGGAGCACACACAGGAGAGGGATGGAGTGGTAGTGACTACACACCGTGTGCTGATGGAGTGGAAATAACATGGATTGTATAGTGAGACTGGCCTGAGTTGGCATTTGACCCCTAATGCCCAGCCTCGATAGGACTTTCTGGGGATTCAGTTTCTGCAGTTGTGAAATTGAAATGATTTTGAATTGCAGGATTGTGGAGAGAATTTACAGTAATATATGCAAAGAACTATATTTACATGGTGAGTTACATGGTGAGTACCCCAAAAGTAGTAACTTGAAACACAGCTGTGGGGTTGGTTTTTTTTCTTTTCTTTCTTTCCTTTTTTTTTTTTTTTTTCAACTTTGCTATTGAGCTGCTTTTGTTCAGAGAAAATATATATTGGGATTGCCAGGGTCTTCTAAATTTCTGTCTCTGATTCTAAGGATAATCATAGAGGGCACTGCTTTAAATGGAGCCTCAACTGATAGTGGGGCTTATAGAGTAAGGACTGGTAAAGAATTTGGCCCAGGCTTTGGGAGACATGAAGATATGCTCATGTATAATACATATATGTAATATATGATGGTGATAGCTAACGCTTACGAGGTACTTGCTCTGTGCCTAGAAATAAGCTAATTCATGTATATTCATTTGCGCCTCCTCCATTATTTTCATTTGAGCCTCAAAACAATCCTAGCCTGATTTATAGAGGAAGAAACAGATATAGAGAGGTTTCCTAAGTTGTCCAAGGTCACACAGATTGTAAGTGGCAGATGTGGAATTCGAAACCAGATAGCCTGACTCTGGAGCCTGGGCTCTAAACAGTTTGGGGTAAGAAAGGCATTTGAGCCAAAGAGGACTACCTTTGCTTTGTTAAGATTCTAGCTGATTTGCTTGAGTCAGCAAATTTTTTGCCAGGGAAGGCTGCTCTGCGGATGTCAAGAGGAAAATGAGGTTATAGATCTCTTCCTGTCTGGGATGTATATTTATTGTGCAGTAGGAGGTAATCTAAATTATTCACATTTTATATTTTATGGAAATTTTAGCTTCTGTAAATCTGAGATTTCAGGACTAGAGTTATGTGTAATAAAGTTCTTATAAAATCCATTTAAAAGATTAATGATAGATATATTCATAGAAAATTAAATCTTGGTATTTTATTTTCTCAAGTTTCCAGATCTTCCAATTTCACTTGCAGAGATTGTCTTTGTGACAGAATCTTTTCTTTATGTCTCCTGGTCAAAGCCAAGAGCAAAGTGGCTTTCTCTGCTGGTCCTGTGGATGCAGAACCTTCCCTTGGGAAGAAGAGATCAGCTCGTTCTCAGAATAGGTTGCTTCTAAGATTTCTTTATAAATTCTCCTTTGCAGACTTGGGATCAAGCACTTTGGGTTAAAATCTAGCCCCCACCACTTAAGAGCTAAGTGAATTGAAATCCCAAAACTCTCTGAGCCTCTGTTTCCTCAGCTGCAAAATGAGGGCAATGCATCTTATCTCACAGTTGGTCATTAGAATTAAGTAAATACCAATTGAATGGGAATGGCAAAGATGAGTCTTAAAATACAAACAGGCCAATAGGTAGAGAAACAAATGAATGCCACCAGTTATCAGGCTTGTAGCATCACATTATTGGTTGATGGGTACCACACATGGAGAGTTTGACAGACAGGACACCTTCTTCCGCTTAATTTCATCTCAATTGGCATTTGTTAGATTCTTCCTCTGTATTAGGTACTGGGTTAAGTGCTGAGGATCCACCAGTGAGGAAGGCATGGACTCCCTGAAGGTGTTCACAACCACATTTGGACATTCCTGAGCTCCTTGGAACCACATCATGGCCCTAATGGGAATTTGGCTCTATAGTGACCTCAGTTGAACAATTGGTTGTCTCTGATTAATATAAATGGAAATTTGTTGAAGTTTAAATGAGAATACATTTCCCTTCGGTACAATTTGCTGTGATGATAAAGGTCTCTTTGCAGTATATAATTATTCTGAAAAAGTGGTTTTGATTGCTGATCATGTGCAGGTGAGTTGAGAGAATCAGGAAATCAGGGCAGGAAAAGCATGGTGAAAGGAATCCTTGAGGAGCCCATCTGGTCCTGAGGATAGTACATGGACTTTGGACTCAGACAGACCTAGATTCAAATCCTGGCTCTGCCCTTTGTCAGGGATGTGTCATTGGGCATTTTCTTTTCCTTCCTTGCGATTGTTTCCCCCGCTGTTAATTGGTGATAGTAGTGTCTATCTTACAAGATTATTGTGAAGATTAAATGAGGTAACATTTGAAAGATAACTATACCTTATTTTAAGTAGCACAGGCTATGACAGTATATGATGCACAAAGATCATCACCAAGTTACCAAACAGAACTCTTCTGTGTCAGTCAGCTCCCACCACCTCCACCTGTTGAAAACCTAATCCTCCTCAAAAGCTTAGCGCAGATTTCATCTCTCTCTTGATCTTTTTTCTGGTCAGCTAGGTCAAAAATGATTTCTTGTGTATCCACAGAGTATCTTTTTTCTATCCCATTTATGTGGGGTTTCTCATAGTCTATCTTAATTGCAGCCATGTATCTACTCTCACATCTTCAGCTAGATCGTGAGCTCCAGAGGCACAGGCCTATGTCTATGCATCACTCTAGCCCTCACTTAGCATGATGTCCAGCACATAGTAGGTCATTGTGTGGAAATGTGGGATGAATGCAGTGGAACTACTCATGAAGGGAATACTGGCCACCAGGCAGGACTTTCCTTATATTTTGAGCTTTGCCCCTGTCTGGTCAACCCTCCTCCCCATAAAACTATTTGTGTCTTTTCTTTCATGGTAGTGGACAAGGCTTTACTCCTCTAGCTAAGGCTAGTCCTCCTGTGCTCAGGATCACACTCATCCTCCTCAAGAACCACACTCCAGTTAATCTCTATTTCTCCTTCCCCCTTTCCCTCTCTGTCTTTAATTTCTTTATGCCCATCACAATGCAAAGAACAGAGTCTCATACACAGAAGATACTCAATAAATGTTTGCACAAGAGATGAAAACAATTCATTGGTTTAGGGGAGGGTGTGCAAAAGGATTCCTTTAAATTGTTCCTTCAGTGCAGTGATTTTCAAATTTTCAAATTTTGTGGCTGTAAAATCCTTTGTTCAAACGCAATCTTACAGGAGGGCTCTATTTGCAAAATGTAAAAGCCAACTACTCTGGTTAGGTAGAAGCAGGCAGGAAGAGTGGAGGCTTGAAGCTTTGCAAGCTCACTCCCTGTCTTTTCCTACTTTAGAGAGGGAGTTGCCATGCAGTGCATTTGGCATAACATGGACACATTAAAAAAATAAGACTTTACTTGTGTAAACGTTATTTAACCACAACTTTTGAGGCTCACATCATTTGCATTTAAAGAGCTTGAACATCATGGCATGTTTCTCATTTTAAGAGTAGTTCACATTGTTGACTTTTACTGCCATCAGTGGGTAGTTTTTCTATTTTGGTCAACTTCAACAGGAGGAATATAACAAACACAAAGTGGTGCCTGAACTCTTCTCTCACTTGAAAGTGTTGGCAGAGCAATGGGATGGAGCTATTCTCATTGGGTCTCAGGATGTAAGCAAAGTGATAAATACCTTGTTGTCTCAGAGAAAGAAAGAGTTGCTTTCATGAATTCCACGCTTTGGATGATGAACACCAAATGCTCTGTACACATTGTTTCCTGAACCCTCGAAGACATTTTATTAAGCCACAAGCCTCATCAAACCTAGTTTTCTGTGCATCCTTATTAAGCCATGGATGAATTTGGATGATGTTATTTGCTGGTTGCTAGGATTTTTTCCCCCACCTGTCACTATCCCCTCATCTGTTCCTTTGCTTTTTGCTCTGGGTCCGTTTCCTTTGTTGGAATGCCTGATGATATCTGTAGTCCTCGTGTCAGATTTACCACAGCCTGAGTTATCTTCAGAGCTCTCCAACAAAAGAAACCAATAGAAATTCACCTAACTCCCCTCCCAGAAAGCTAAGAAAACGCATCTGTTGGACATTCTAGTAGTTGTCCCCAACTCCCTTCATTGGAGACACGTTGGCCATAGTAAATTGAAAAAGATGACTTATTAAAACTGAAACAACCTCTTCTCGTGCCCACGTAGCTTATTCCAAAGCTTACCAGTTTTGTCAAGCCTTTAGCTTCACATTTCTTGCCTCAGAAGAAAAACTTGCTGTTCCTGCTTCAAAAGGGAAGGACAATGACAGGAGTGAACAAATGCTTGAAACTTCTATCCCTCTCACCTCCAGACTTATTTCTATCATTTGCTTTTATTTGTTCTATTTCTTTTCAGAGGAGAAATGTTCTTACTTTTCTATCACCTTGAACCTATATCTTCCTGTTTCTTCGTGGACCTAGATCTACCAGTTATTCTTTTTGACAATTTGCAATTCGATTTGCAATCTCTATTCTGCCTAGATCTCTTTTCTTCCTCTATCAAACCCTAAATTGAAAAATGGGTGTATGTGTTCGTGCATGTGTGTGTGTGTGTTGTGGTGTGTATACATACTGGCTCTCTGACCTCAAAGTACTAGTCAATCTTGTACCTTCTTTCATTGCCAAACTTCTTGAAAAAAAAGTCTATATCATGATTGACTCCACTTTCTCACCTCCTCTAGACACGCGTTCCAACCCCACTGTTAGGCAGAAACTTCCCCTACTAATCAAGGTCACCAGTTACCTGTTTATTACCATGTTCATTGTCTCCTTCTCAGCCCCAAACTTACACAATCTCTGCAGTATTTGGGACTTTTGGCCACTGTCCTTGCTCTTTCTAAAACTAATTTCCTCCACTACATATTGCATAGTTACACTGGTCAGGGGCCTGAAAGGAAACAGATGATGCTGTCAAATAGGGTCACCAAGCGGGGTAAATGGGAGACTATTTACAAAGGTGTGAGCAGGGTTCAGAGAAAACAACAAAGGGTGGCAAAGCCACCCTTTGTGGCCACCCCTGTGCCACACAATGGCCTGAAAGGGCAGGAAACAGCATTTATTAGAAGGTGGTAGCCATAGGGGAGGGTCTCCTGACCTGTGTTGTGGTCTTTGGCAGAGGAACTCTGCCCAGTCAGGACAACCTGGTGGGGAAAGACCTGGGGGAGTACATACCTACTCCAACCTGATTCCCTTCCCCTCACCCCCTTGCTGCTGCCATGGCCAAACTCAGAAGCTGCAGGGAGGACAGTGGTTTGATGCTGTCCCCAAAGGCCAACCTCCTCAGGGCACAGAGCATCCTGTAGGTAGAGAGGGTCACTGAAGTGACACATTGAAAATACCCAGAAGAGTAAACATGAATGCATGTTTACCACATAAGTGTTGAACGTAAGGAATAATAACCCAACAAATGGCTTTCTACCATTTATCTTCCCCTTTGGGGGACAGCTGCCTTAAGTGCTCTGTTTACCTGGATTTCCTCTTTCACTTAACTTTTGGCCCCTGAGAATTTCTTAATTTTTTGCCAGCTCATTGATAGATGTTACTTTTGTTCAGCAGTCTTTACTGTCTTCAGGGGAAGAGTCAAGGTGGATGGGGTGAGAATCTGCTGGAAACAGAAGTTCCTTGTTTCTTCTCTGAATGCGTTCACCTTGACTTCTTAGTGTGGCAGGATGGAGTTTTCCCCTTGTTCTCTATTGCCCTTTTTACTCCCCCAGGTAGAAGTCTTTGGCTTTTTATAAGACAGAGGAAAGAGACAGAGACTTTTGTAAACCTATCATCTATCAAAATTATACTTATGCTTTGTGAGGCTCTCAAAACAAGAGAGAGATTTCTTTGTCCTCAGACCTCTTCACCCTCATGAGCTCTGATCCTGTACTTTCCCTCACCTAATGGACATTGCTATGTCATCAATGCTGTTCCAAACTAAACTCTTCTCCCCATCCGGTTCTGCTTCTCTTCCTGTCTTCTCTTCTTTGTTTAGGGGTGCCACTGTCACGCCAGTCGTTAAGCTAGACACATTATATTAGGAGTGGAACTCCCTTTTCATGTACTGGGCATTTCCCTGGGGCTTCGTGACAGTAGATTGCCATTTCAAAGGCATGGCACACTGTGGTTCTTCTTTCCCACGTGGCTTGGCACGGTCGTATGGACTAGACTCATTGTAGAGACTGTTGGGCTTCTCAGAAGTAAGGTTAGGCTTTCTGAACTCTAAAAGTCCTCCCACTCTTTTTCTCACCCTTGTACTCAAGCCTCCTACTACATCTTTGATAAATACCGGCACAGCCTATATATTTGATCCGTAGTCACTTTCCGAGCAAATACAGAGAGAAGCCTGGGTAGGTGTGTCAGCGGGACTGTTATAACCCTGTGTTCATTTTGGTGTCATGCTTTCTTTGTGAACTCTGTATAACTTAATCTAACAGTTCTCTTTCAGCCTTGTTTTCACCCGGCTATGGGATGAACTGTACTTCACCTGTGCAGCATTATTTTGTCTGCTTGCACTCATTGATAACCCTGATACTTTAACCTTTTAGGTTTAGAGTTTTCCTTAATTCTCTCTTTTCCTTTACCCCCATCCCACATTCAGTCAGGCACCAGTTCCTGTCAATTCTTTCCCCTAAATATCACTGAAGTTATACCTCCAATTCACTTCAACTGCAACTCTCTTATCTAGGCTGTCATTATGTCCCCCTTGAACTTCTATAAGAGACTTTCTTCTTTCTATAGGAGACTCCTAACCAATGTATCTGTTTCCAGGAGATCTCCATTCAACCTCAAATGGGGCATATAGCATCCAGAAGGATCTTTCCAAAGTGTAAATCACACCACATCAGAGATCTGTTTAGATTGCTGGGGTAAAGCTACACTACTGAAAGGTGGTGTCTCCTCCTCCCACAGCTAGCCTCTGAGATTGGCATCTGTACTTGATGCTGGAGACAGTTACTGGGAACACTGCAATCCACCCAAGTGGTCTCCCTGTCCACTGGAATTCCTGGATTGCCTTGTGGTTTTCATACTGACATGACATGGCCTGGTATTTGCAGGTCTTAGATACTCCTCAAATCTTTGCCCTAGCATTAAGTTGCAAAAGTTTCAGCCAATTTAGTTATAGCTACAGTTCTTGTGTGTATGAGCCAAGACACAGAGGCGAGTCCTGGGGAACAATATTTTTCCTCCTTTGTACAGAGACACCTCCCTTTATGCAAGACGTATTTCTCTCCTCAAGTACCGAAAAATATTTAGGTTTATTACTGCTAATCCATTTATCTTCAAAGCAAGTCAATCTGTACTCTGGTTTTCATGAAGGTGGAGTGAGTTGGAGGGTAACTCCTAGAAAGCCTTTTAAGAGAGCCCTTCCCTTAGCCAGCTAGCCCTGAGCCTAACTGACTCCCATTCTCCAATCTGGAAGCAGCTGAGGATTATCTTTCAAGCCCAATAAACATTTGGTTAATTTCCTTTTTGTTATTCTGAATCTCTTTCAAATTCTGCTTCTCAGAAATGCTCCATTGCTTCATATTTCCAACTCAGTTTCATCCTCACTTCAAAGATTTTCTGTCAATGTACTATACTCCTTTTTCAAGTCTTAGCTTATTGATGTCTTGTTTCATGCCTAGAACAACTCCAGGTGATAGGTAGAAGACAGGAACGCTGGTGTTAGCCTTGTATAAGAAGACAACAAAAAAAAAAGCATTGAGTGTATGTATGCCCAAGGTTAAATAGATATCTGAATGACTTTCAAATGTTTTGACTGAGAAGGTATAGAAAAACTGCCCATACAAAAAAAAAAAAAAAAAAGAGCAGCAACAATCTTCTGTAAGATTAATAGAAATTTTTTAAAATGCCTTGAATATGTGTTTCTAAAACAACCAAACAAATGTACAAATTTAGATAGACATGGCCAGGTCTCCTAATGCCCATGTTAGTTTTGTGTGCTTTAGGCCAATTGCTTCCGTTTGTAAACCCACATTGTCAATCTTACCGTTTCTTAAAATATCAGATATACTTTAGTTTAAAAAAAAAATGCCACCACCACCAACTCACAAAAATGTTACTTTTGAATTCCAAGCCAGAGTGAAATTTAATCGCTGAGTTATAAACCCTCCAAGCAGGGGTTTATCTGGAATTGCCAACATAACCGCAAGTTCAGCAATGCAAATGACACTGCTATAATAAAGGAAATAAGAAAGCTTTCAATATGTTGTCTAAGAACTTGAGCACATTGAAAGTGATTTATGAGTGAGCAGACTAAACATTTAAAAGCCTTTCCTACCAACAGTGTATTTTTCAATACAACAACGCTCTCGTATATGATTCTGCATTCCATGATGGCACCGTGCCTGACAATTTAAGCCCTTTCTGATAGGGTAACATTTCCAATCCAAGATTAAAATCTTGGAAACTTGTCAACAAAAAAGGATAATAATATGAGTGAAACTGCAGCTATCAAAGAAAAATGCCTTGCAAGTAATTTCTGTAATGGTCAACTTCTAGTAAATTTCTCTTCCCCCTTTTACTTGTAAGTAAAGGCGTTGGCCTGAAGGTCATTTTAATATTTTGGGTAAGTACAGTTACAAACCAGAAATTCACAAACACAGGAAATAGCGAGTCATTTAATACCATGAAGATCAACTTTTTACATTGCCTTTCTTATTTCCATTTCTAATGCGGATCATGGGGAATATTTTTCTTTTGATGAATAAGGATTTAAGCAATGAGTTGACAATAAACCCTTGAACTTCATGAGGCACTAAAAATTAAAGGATCAGAGAGTCTTAAGTTTTCTTGAGTATATTTCCATAATTTTTCTATGCAACTTTATTTGATCTTCTAGTCCTCCAGAGACTAGGACTGAATGACCTACTAGGTCTTTTCCATTTTTTTCTTCTTATAATTCTCTTTTTCTGTTTAGGATGTGGGTGATCTCTCTATTCTCTGGTGTGCCCTTGGCTGTATTGCAGGTAAATTGGGGTGATTCTCAGTTTTACCAGCTACACAGGATGGAGTATTAAAAGGCATTTGTGGGCCAGAGAGCATATCTGACGAAGTTGAAACCGTTTGTACATTTGTATTACTATGATCTTTCTAAAATATTTTATTCTTGTCATATACTGTACTTGCTAAAGTGAATTTCAAATTCTAACTTCTTATTTTTTCTTGGGTTAGACATATCTTGCCTCTTTAAAATTGTCTTCTCTGAATACATAGCATTTTCCTTGTCACTGCTCTCAGTACTTCAAATCACAAAAATATATATGTGTATACACACACACATAATCTTTTTCTTCTTCAAAACTTACATTTTTATTTATTCAATGATCAATCAAGTGTCATTCAACACATAATTATTAACCATAGGCTGCTTTCTGCCATCCAGATCCTGTGCTGTGCCCTGGGGGATGCAGTCCTAAATTAGACATGAGAGATGATGGACTCTGAAAAACAAACTGAGGGTTCTAGAGGGGAGGGGGGTAGGGGGATGGGTTAGCCTGGTGATGGGTATTGAGGAGGGCACGTTCTGCATGGAGCACTGGGTGTTATGAACAAACAATGAATCATGGAACACTGCACCAAAAACTAATGATGTAATATATGGTGATTAACATAACAATAAAAAATTAAAAAAAAAAATTAGACATGCACTTGTTTTAGGTAGCTCAAGTTCTTATAAAGTAGCTAGATGTGTTGGTCAGCCATCATACTTCAGAGTGATAACCCTAGGAGGGGGAAAAAACAGAGGGGAACGAGGCTGATAGAGAACCAATATGTCCAGTGTCAGGGGTCAGAGAAATCTTCCTAGAGCAGTGCTTCTCAAAGTATGGTCTCTGGATTATAGCATCATCATCACCTAGGAACTTTTTGGGAATGCAAATTATCAGGTCTCATCCCAGACCTGCTAAATCTAAAACTCTAGGAGGGGTTTTCTGTCTGTTTTGTAACAAACCCTCTGGTGATTCTAATACATGCTCAAATGTAATAATCACTGTCTCAGAGGAAGTAACAACTTTGCAAGGAAGAGATGCTTTATTTACCATTAGGCTCATTTACATAACTGATACCTCTTGATAATGAAGTCATCTAAGATCGCCCATTGTTCTGCTTGGCTCTAAATTGTTAAGCAATAACAACAACAACAAAACACACACAAAAAACCAAAAAACTGGAAAAGAAAAGAAACAGCTTCCATATTTATCCTTTGTTTATCTAGCACACATTTAAATGGCTTAAAGGTAAAAGTCAAATAACGAATTACTTTAGAGTTATGTAATTCAAAACAACATCATTAATGACAACCTGGATTCTTTTGAAAACTAAATAGACTGAACTGACCAAATGAATTAAATGGGTGCTCCTGGAAATCCAGTTTGGTTTGTGAATGTGAGAACATCTGTGTCCTAGTACCCAAATATTTTGGAGCACTCTTTTGAGCTATTTCTAGGAGATGATAGACCAAATTTCCATTTTTATCCTTATGGAATAAGAGTAGAATTCATGGTTTTTTTTTTTTTTTTTTTTTTTTTTTACTCCATACCCACTTCTCTGTGGGAATGAAGGCAAATGAAAGAAAAGAAAATAAGCCAACAACAAGAGACGGACTAATTAAGTGATGTTTTTAATTATAGTTCTACATTATAAGAAAACTTGATAGAACTTATTTTTTGAAGTTATGTATAAGAACCAACTGTATAAAACTGCTGATGAATTGTATTATAAACAATTCTTTGAAAATTAAATGGGTATCTTAAAAAACAAAACTCAAAAAGGTGTTCATTGTACAATGGTCATCTGAGAGTTTTTCACAATTTTCATAAATATTATGCTTTATTATTTTATATCTTATTTTAATAATGTTATTGATAATCTAATCTATTATAATGATTTAGATATGTCATGTTACAAATAATACCCTGAAATATAATTACAAATATAGTGGATCACCTAAGTTCTTTAACTATCTCTCATTATTATTAAAAATATACCCTTGTACACACAACATTAAAAATATAGTTTTAAAGATCTTATTTATTTATTTATTTGCAAGAGAGACAGAGAGAGAGAGAGAGGTAGAGAGGGGCTGAGGGAGAGGATCTACCCTACATAGGGCGTGATCTCACAACCCCGAGATAATGACCTGAGCTGAAACCAAGAGCCGGGAGCTCAACCGACTCAACCACCCAGGCACACCACAACATTAAAAATATTCTTACTTTTACTTCCTCATCCTGATTTATTTTAAGCTTCATCATCTTGTTCATGGACTTTTTCAATAGTTGTTAACTTGAATATCAGCTTTCCGTCTTTATGCCCCCATCCCCCACCCCATTCTAACCACATTGCCACCAGATTTATCTCTAACGTGCCTATAAGTCGTTATCATTCCCATACTGAAAATTCTTAACTGGCCCTCTCTGGGATAAAGCCTTTCACAATTGGATGCTTATTGATTTCTCAATTTTCATCTCACAATCCGAACTTACCCTCTTCTCTTAAGCAAAATAAACATACCTACGGTTTTTTGAAATCACCAACTCTTTTCCTGCTCTGTGAGTTTGAGACAGCTGTTTCATCTGCCTGGTATGCTCTCCTCTTCCTAGAAAGCCTGGATAACTCATACTCATCATTCAACAGACTAGGTAGCATCTCTTTTGTGAGGGTTTCCTACCTCCTCCAGTAGCTGGACTCTTTCATATTTGTCTTCTTACAATAATACAAATTTTTTACAGATACACACACATAGCATATAAGTAAAACATGTGGCTAGGATATGTACACCCACACACCATCTTTAAGATAATGTTTCCATTGTGTAGGGAAGAACAAAATACAACTATATTTATATGGTTTATTTCTTAAACAATAGTTTGAAACCCAACTAGCAAAAAGTTCACATTAGATCAACATGGGTAGGGGGTCTATGAGTGTCGGTTTTAGTTTTCTCTGTACTTTAAAAAATGTTTAAAAATATTTCATGATTTAAAATAAGTAGAAAAAGTATAGCATCTTACAGTTAAATCATGGAATAGACAACCAAGGGAGGTTGTAGAACTTCTGCTTTGGGAGATTACAGAATCTGTGATGAAGAAAGAGAAACTTAAGGTTACAAGTTATGGGTTCAACCACTCTCTATATTTGTGTTCCACTCTACACTTGAGCATCTCCATTTATAGGAAACTCATGCCTTTTAAGGAAGCCCACCTGGAATTACTGCTCTGTCCCACTTCTACTTCTTGGAGGACATTGAGGTAGCTGTGGGTTCTCTCTGTTCAACATTTCATTCTGCCTTCTCCATATGACTTTATTGATGGTTTTTCATCATCCTCATCACTCTTTCCATGATAAGATCCAGAGTCTCTTAGTGCACAGACCCCAAAATGAACACAATCTACATAGAGAAGAGCAGAAGCATTGCCTCACTCACTGTGGACACTTTACTTGTCTGACATAATCTCAGGTTTATATTGATGCTTTTTGAAAGTCGAATCACACAAATGGATCATTTGAAAGTTGCTGCTGTCAAGTCTGGTTTCCTCCATTCTCCATCTGTACAGTTGATCTAGCCCTTCACACAGGGGCTAGCATAAGAGGCTGGAAAAAAATTGTTAGTTGAATGTAAATATTTTGTTGAATTTACCATGGCTCATTAGTTCTTTTTGGGTACTAATATTCCATTGGCTATGAGTCTGTGCAATTTAATATCATTCAGGCTGCTTTCCCCCCATCTGCCGTCAAGGGTATTATGAGAGAACTTGTCAAAAGCTCTTCTGAAATGTAGATACACAATATCTACTCTATTTCTCTGATCTCCCAGTGTAGCAACTCTGTCAGTAGGAAATGAGGTTGTATATTATATATATATATATATATATATATATGCATATATAATATATTTATTATATATATTTATTATATATTTATTCATATATATTCTTAGTGAATTCATGCTGAGTTTACTACTTCCTTTTCTAAGCACTCAGAAGCCATAGTTAACAAAAATTGTTCTGGAGTCTCATTCCAGACCAAGGTCAAACTCAGTGCTCTGTAGTCCACGAATACATGTTCTTTCTCTTTTTTAAAATCCAAATGACACTTGTCTGTATCCAGTTTTCCAGGAGCTCTTTTCCACTGTAGCATTCCTCACGTTCACCAACAATAATTCAGTCATATCTGCAAGTTCTCTGATTACTTTTAGACATATTCCTGGACCAAGAGATGAGGATTATTTGGAGCAGCACCTTTTAATCTTATCTGTTTAAGAATACATCTATCATCTATTTGAGAAGGGAATAGAAGATTAATTGGCCCAAACTATAGTTGAGGTCCTTTTTGTTTTGATGGTCAATATCAAAGTGAATTAAGTCAAGAGAATAAGGTGTTATTAAAGAGTTTGAAGCATGTGCTGTACTATGTTAGGTGCTTAGAGAATACAATAAAATAAAGATAAAGCCCTGCACTTATATAAATCTGATAGTTAAAATAGGGAGAATAAGACTTATTATGCCATAACCCATATAGTTCATTTGGGAGCAAACCTGAGCTTCAAAGAACACAATCCTTGCCATCAAAAGAAATTAAAAAATAACTCAAGTTGTCTACTTATATTCTTGAATATTATCAATTGTACCCAGTATCAATTGTACCCAGACACTCTAGAAAACTCTTTAAAGTTCCCTTCATTCCATTCCTCTCATATTACCTATTCCCTACTCCCTTCTCTTTGCCACCCCTGAAAATATCCTCCAACCCTCCAGAAGTGTCTCCCTACACTGCTCTTGTATGTCTCCTCATTTCTCCTTTATTTCTGTTTGTCCATCTCAAAAGCCTCAGAACTGATCTGCAACTATGTCTCGTCTTAGAGGAAGAGAACAGAGAAGAGATTGAAGAAAGCTGTCAGTGGCATAGAGGGAATGTTGAGAACATTCAAACATTTGTTGAGAACATTTTATTCTGCCCTGAGTATATGTTAGATATGGTAAAAATATGGCATCAGATAACACAAATAAAGACTGGATTGTGTGACAGGCAGTAACTTGTAGAGAAATGAAAAATCAACCCAGGCTCAAGAAGTCAAGGCATTCTGCATGGAGGTGAAATTTAATCAGGGCTCTGAATTGGCAAAGATAAGGGAGAAGGTGTATTAAAAATATTCTTTTAAGTGTTGTGATATAGTATGGTGTCTATTGGTTGCTTCAGTGACCAGAGACTGTTAACAAATTCTAAGCCTGGGTATATGTTAAGATGAGCCTTCCTTTGTGGTAAAATCTGTATTTGAGTTGATATATCTATATCTAGATAGATGGTTATAGATATAGATACAAATATAGATACTGAGTTGGGCATATTTTGATATGCTGGCTGGAGAAGGGTAGGATTATGGTTCTACTGCTGAGCCAGCCACTCATGCTACCAGGCTTGCTGGGAGGGCATAGGGTGGGAGTGGAAATCAGGATGGCAGGAAGAACAATTGATGAGGAGAGGAACAGTGCCTTGGTCCTTGTGGTCTTTCCTATGTGTTATCTCCTGTGTAAAGGGGTTCCCACTCATTGGATACCATCCTTGTGCCAGGAATGCAATGAGGTACTCTGTGGACCTTGTCTTCTTCATTCCTCCACCATCCTGTAAGAAAGTCAATAGTATCCTCATTTTATAGGTGAGGAAACTGAGCTCAGAGAGGTGAAGTCCTTTACTTAAGGGTCACACCACTGCCCAAAGGCAGAAACAGGATTTGAACTTAGATGCATCTGGTTTCAAAGCTATTCCATTTTTATTGCATGACACTCTCTACATGAAAACAAATCAGGATTTGAAGAGACTTTTCTTGTCCTTATAAAATATCTTGTCACTGAAAGATAAGGGAGGATTCCATGTCATCTTTCAAATAGATTTCCATATTCTGTGAAGTCAATTAAATACACTTTCTTTTTTATGTTCTAGAATCAGTGTAGTGTAATTGTTTCAGTGAAGTAATGTCATTCTGTTACCTGTAGAGACAAATGTATTTTCAGACATTTCTCTATTCAGGAGTTAATAATATCAGGAAAGTGAAATCTGCAAAGATAACTTTCGCTACTTGATTATTTACTGCATGAGAACAGTGCTTCGTGAATGTCTGGCCCTTGGCTGAACTGAATTTTCTAGTTATTAATGCAACAGGTGCTGCAAAATGAGGTCTGTGAACTGAAGGCCAATTTTAGTGCAGAGGATAAAATATGAAGCAATAGATAGCTCAGGAGAGGACATGGTATATGGGGATACAGTGTCCCTGTAAGCGACAGACGTATATTGCTGAGCAAGGGCTTCTCCATAGTGCCCTGGCCGTTAATCCAATCAGAACCCTGAGCCCTAAATTAAAGCAGGAAAAGAATAGCAGAAAGACAGAGCACCCGTAACCTAGAGCAGAGACATCCTCGGAGAGAACACTGCAGGAGCAAAAAGCTTCTTTTTCTGTATTTCTCCTTGTTTCCATTTTGTTACAAAGATTTGGAATCCTGGGTGGAAAGATTTGGGTTAAAAATGCACATGTGTGAGTGGGGATTGTATTTTGGGAGGGCAGCTGACTGGAGAGCAGCAGTGATGCTAGGATATTCCTGTGAACATAAAAGTGGTACCTCCCGCCCCAGTGCATGAGAGTGTGTGTGTGCGTGTGTGTATGTGTATTGAGGGAGGGGTATTAGGAAAGGGGATGTTTCTTTCAAACAGTCCTGGCCAACAGTGTTTTTCTCCCAGCTGGGGGGATTTTTGGTAGGAATAAGCAAGGGATGTCAGAACCACGTCTCAACAGCAGAGTGGTGCTGCAGGCTTCACACTGGAACTTGTCCACTCTTTTGCCCAGTTCCTACTGTGGCCACCTATCGACATGTATTCTTTGTTGCCTGAGTATGACATGAACCTTCATAGTTCAGTCTCAGACAACATACCTGAGAGTGACTTATGTGGAGTTTCACAAAGTGGGTCCTCTACAAATGTTTTTTTGTCCATCTATCTATTCATTCATTCACAAACATTTACTGATTTTCTACTGTGTGTCTATAGCGGTTGTGGGCACTGGGGAGGGATATCGAGTTAAAACCCTGCTCTCAAGACCTCACAATGTTGTGGAGGAGTCAGGCATGTAAAAAAGTGATTAATAACTAGAAGTTCATACCGTAACACAGCTGCATAAAGATCCAGAGTTGGCATAACAAAAGACGTGGTCAAGTCTGCTTGCGTGAGCCTGGGAACCCTGCAGAAAAGCTTCGTGGTTAAGATGCTAGGTTAAGTCTTAAGAATCAGACTTACTGAGTTCAAATCCACAAAGTTGTGCCACTTTGGAACTGAATAAACTTGGACAAATGACTTAACTAAGCTTAAGTGACCTCTGGAAAATGCAGGACTAGTATTTATTTCATTGGGTTCTTGTGATAATTTACTTAAGTGAGATGATGTAGATAGAGTGGCTGGCACAATGCATGGCATGTAGAAATGACTCAGTAAATATTTGGTGTTGTTATTATTTTGCTGTCATTATTTTTGAAAAGAATCAGACTTCCCAGAGGACATATTTCAGCTGAGACTGGAAGGGTAAGTTGTGGTCCTGAGGCTGGTACATGGAGAGTGGTGGTTGGGATGAGGGTTGGGGTTTGAGAGGACTTTTCAGAAGGGGAAAAGAGGGGCACCTAGGCTTCTGGCTCAGGTCATGATCCCAGGGTCTTGGGATCGAGCCCTGTGCTGGCTCCCTGCTCAGTGGGGAGACTGTTTCTTCCTCTGCCCCCAACTCGTGCTCTATCTTAAATAAATAAATAAATAAATAAATAAATAAATAAATAAAATCTTTAAAAAAAGAAAAAGAAGAGGAAAAGAATTTGCAGTGGCCTGGGGGCCCCACAGAGCATGCTGTATTTCTAAGGAATCTGCCTTCCCTGACGTGTCAGGCAGAATGAGTTGAGCTCCTTGCACTTTATTTGGTTTTCTGTTCTGTTACTTCCCACATTGCCTTGTAGCTGCTTGCTTTCCTTGTTTCCTCGCCTAGTGAGCCACTCTTTCTTCTGATTCATCCATTCTGATTCAAGCCAGCTGTCCTGTAATGTCTTTGGTTTCCTGCGGCTGATATACTTGTCTCTCCCATCTGCCCCTGCACTCATCAAGCTGCATTACCATCACTTGGTGAACATGCTTTTCTTCCCCCCCCAGGATTCCAGAATGTCTTGTTCAGCTTTGTCTTCGCAACCCCTAACCTAATGCAGGCACCTAAGACTGTAGACCTGGGAAAATTGCTTTTGTTCATTTAAAAAAGGCATAATGAGAAATCACCCATAAGAATGGAACATTTCACTCTTGCCTGAAGATCTGAGGCACTGAAACAGAGAAGCAGTCTGATTTTCCAGCCCAGGCTCAGAACTTTAAGTAGGGTTTTCAGATGCAACTCTTTGCATTTATATGAACTTGTCATATCCAAGGAAATAGAAACCCAAGTCCGTTATTGAACCCAGGCCTCATGTTAACCATTTATACATAGTCCTCCTTGGCTCTGAACCTATCAAAAACTTACGGGGTGGGGCGCCTGGGTGGCTCAGTTGGTTAAACATCTGCCTTTGGCTCAGGTCATGACCTCAGAGTCCTGGGATCGAGCCCTGAGTTGGGCTCAGCAGGGAGTCTGTTTCTCCCTCTGCCCCTACCCCTGCTCATGCTCTCTCTCTCTCTCTCTCTCAAATAAATAAATAAATAAATAAATAAATCTTAAAAAAAAAAAAGCCTGTTGGTTGTTTCCTTTTTACCTGCCTCCGTCCTTTCCCCAAATCCGATAATAGCCCTATCTTTTCCTGTGACTGGTGAGATGCCCCATGGTCCCTCTTCGTGTATGGTCTCCTTGCTGCAGCACGTTAATAAGTAGTGTCCTTGGTGGTCTTTATATGATGAAGTTTGAAGTACAGTTCTGTGGACACAGGAATCAGAAAACAAGGATTCTGGGCCCACCTCTATGCTGAGAGACCTCAAGCAGTAGAGCAGATGGTTAAAAATGTGGGCTCTGTCCTGCATGGATGCTTCTGAATGGTGTAACTTTAGACAAGTCCCCTGAAATCTTTTTTTTTTTTTGAAGATTTTATTTATTTATTTGACAGAGGGAGACACAGCAAGAGAGGGAACACAAGCAGGGGGAGTGGGAGAGGGAGAAGCAGGCTTCCCGCGGAGCATGGAGCCCGATGCGGGGCTCGATCCCAGAACCCTGGGATCATGACCTGAGCCGAAGGCAGACACTTAACACCCAGGTGCCCCAAGTCCCCTGAAATCTTAAGCCCTTAGTTTTCTCCTTTGTAAAATGTGGGTAATGATAATGCCAATTTCGTAAGGAAGTTAATAAGACTCAATATGATACAAAGAATACGATGATTAGTTTTATGTATCAATTTGACCAGGCCATGCTGTCCAGTTGTTTGCCCTGTCTAGATGTTGCTGGGAAGGTCTTTTTTTAGATGTGCAGACTTTGTATAAAGCAGATTACTTTCCATAATGTGGGTGAGCTTCATCCAATCAGGGAAGACCTTAAGAGCAAACACCACGATTTCTCAAAGGAAAAGCAATCCTGCCTCAAAACTACAACAGAGAAAACTTGCCTGACTTTTAAGTATGCAGCTTTCAGACTAAGACTTTTAACATCAACTCTTACCTGAATTTCCAGCTTGCCAGCCCGCTTTATAGATTTCAGTCTTGCCAATTCTTTAAAACTTCTCTCTCTCTCTCTCTCTCTCTCACACACACACACACACACATCTTCTTGCAGGAAATAAAGCCTTTGGCCCACTTCCAGGCACACAGGCCTCCATTAACATGAGCAACTATTTTTACTAAACTTTCTGGACCTCAAGTCCTCACTTATACAATGAGGGTATCGAGTCAGTATTGGCGTATTATTCAACTCTACACTCAAAAAATATAAGGTAGAGCCCTGCATGATCAAAGCTATCCTTATGGGGAGGGAGAACAAATTAAAATGCCTAAATCTTTTTCTATTGATTTTTGTGACTTGATGGCAATACTATTTATGCTCTGCTGCTGGTTTTAAGTTTCAAGGTGTGTTTAAAAGTATGTCCAATGTGTTCTTGATAAGTTGAATAGAAGGAATTTTGTAACATCCCCAAAGACTTTCACATTCAAGGAGAGCTGTGCTCTGCTGCTTGTTGTATCATAGGCTAGGAATTGTTGGCCCACTGGGAAAATTCAGATAAAGAAGAGGTTGGGAGGGAAGTCTCATTCTCTAGGAACCTCAGTGCTAGCAGATTTCACAGGGGGAAAGTGTAATGGGAGATGGCGATTATGAAAGTAAAGGCAGAGTCTTCTGAGCTTCCTTTTTGTTTTTGAGCTTGTTTTGTTTATCTTGTTGATTTTCTTTAAAGGAAAATAAAGCAGTACTTTTGTTTTTGGAACGAAGGTAAATGTTCTTTTACTCCCTTTCCCCACTGAGGATCTATTCTGTTATATTTCCCCTTTTGTACTTTATTTTTTCTAATAGAATTTACTACCTTCTAATATATAGGTATTTATCATTTTGTTTATTGTTGGTTATTCTTACTAGAATATAAGATCCGTGAGAGTGGATATTTTGTCTGCTACATTTAGTGCTGTATCCTGAATGTCTAGAACTGTATTGAGGATATAGTAGATGTTCAGTAAATATTTTTGAAATGTATAAAAATACCTGGAAACAAATTTCTTATTCTCTGCCACTCTAACAATAATTATTGCCATGCCCTGAGGGTAATCTCCGTGGTTACCTTGCCTTTTCTTTTTCTTTTCTTTACAAGGCAGAGGTCTTTGTGGAGAACATGGCATATCTGGTTTCATCCTCCCTCAGCTGAGACTTTAAAAAAAAACTTCCAAAATGCAGGGGCGCCTGGGTGGCTCAGTCGTTAAGTGTCTGCCTTCTGCTCAGGTCATGATCCCAGGGTCCTGGGATCGAGCCACACGTTGGGCTCCCTGCTCCACAGGAGGCCTGCTTCTCCCTCTCCTACTCCCCCTGCTTGTGTTCCCTCTCTCGCTGTGTCTCTCTCTGTCAAATTAATAAATAAAATCTTAAAAAAAAAAAACTTCTGAAATGCAGATCTCGGGAATGAGAAGCAGCTTTATTTCTAGTTTGATGCTATGATTATAGTAAAGTTGTTCCTGTAGTATCTTCCTGTGGTAAGTATAACAATCTTAGTAATCCAGACCTGAAATTAATTGGACAGTCATGAGATTTGTAATTAGGTGACCCAGACTTTGGTCACGTCCTAGGTAAACCCTCAGCATATCTCTCTTTGTCTCCACTTTCCCATATACCCCATGGAGTATTATATGAGACAGATATATAAAAATTCAGCAAAAGGTAAACTCACTCTACAAATGGTCATTACTGTAATACAAAAATACAAAGATTCCCAAAAGAAAGGGAAGTTAAATTTTCTGAACATCTGTTATATACTTATATGTGATTTACCTTAGCCCTCATGTCAATCTTGCATGATTTACCCCCATTTTAAAGATGAGGAACCTAAAGCTCAGAGAGGTACTTAAATTTCTCCAGATCAGACGACTGTAAGTGACGGAGTGGGATTTCACGGAAAGTTCTGACGACTCCCTACCTGGGTGCTCTTTACCAGATCATTACTAACCAATAGGAGGAGAGCCACCCTTGGTTTGAAGCCACATCTGTCTGAATTAGAGATAGGGGCCACCTCTGGGTGGTCACAGTCCTGACAGAGTAAAGCTTGGTCAGCACACAGGGCCTTTTTGGGAAGAAAAAGATGTGCCTTCCTCTAGGTGGGGGTGACCATGCACCAGGGTGGAGGTTCGGCACACAGAGCATGAGCTGTTTTCCGCCCGGCGTTCCCCGGCTCCAGAACCCTAAGTGTAGCCCCGAACACAGAAATGATCCCTGTAACGGTTCCAAATAACTCGGCAACAGCTTGCACATTAAAATTAAATGTCATATTCACAAGTACCACTTTGTGGGAAGGGATGATATAGGAGAACCCATCCACCACACTTCACTTCAGAGGAGAGTAGCTGGAATTATTCAGCATCTCTGAAAAGTCCACTACTGCCCTGCTAATCTACATTTCTTTCTATCAAAAATCAAGTTAGTCAATATGTGTGAGTCTGTTTCTGGGCCCTTCTTTTCCATTGATCACTTTGTCTCGGCATGCGTCAATCCCACACTTAATTCTATTGCTTTATGTAAGTTTTGTTATCTGTTAGTTCCTCTTTGGGAGCTGTCTTTGATTTTTCATATGAATTTTAGTATTAACTATTAAGTTCCACCAAAAAAGTGACAATTGATTAGAACTGCTTTGGATTTATGATAAATTCCAGCCAAATTGGCATCTTTTATGGTATTGAGTATTTTAATCAATGAAAATGATATACCTCTCTATTTTAGGTCTTCTTTAATGTCTTTCAATAAAATTTTGTAATGTTCTCCAGGAAGATCTTACACATCCTTTGTTAGTTTTTCAAAATTTATTCCAAATATATTTTTATATTATCTAAGTGGAATCTTTTTAAAAGCTACATTTTGAAAATTGTTATAGGTGAAATAAATGCAACTGATTTTTGTACATTGATTCCAAATTTAGCAAATTTGCTATAGTCCTTTATCTTGTCTTTTCAGCATGAAAAATAACAGTTTGTTTCTTTCTTTCCAACTCATGTTTTTATCTGCCATAACACACTATCTAGGGCATTGGGTGCAGTGATGAATAGAAGTGGTCGTAGCAGACAATACTCCTGGTCTTTAAAGCAAAACTTTCAACCTTTTACCATTCAGGATGATGTTTATTATAAGTATTTTGTAGGTAATTTAGTTATGAATGGATGTTGATTTATATCGAGTGCATTTTCTTTATTGAGATAATGATTTATCACCTTTATACTTTTAATGTGGTGAATTACATTAATTTCTTTTCTACTGTTAAAATAACTAACATTTCTGAGATAAACCCCTCTTGGTTAAAATGTATTATCTTATTTATACGCTGATGGATTTGCTTTGTTGATATTTCATTAGGATTTCCTATCTGGGGGCATGAATGACATTTATTTGTAATTTTATTGTCTTTTATGGTTCTTGTCAGATTTTAGTATCAAATTTGTGTTAGCATCACAAAATGAGTTAGAGTATGTTTGTTCTTTTACCTACTTGAAGTTTTTTTTTTTTTTTTAAATGATTGGAATTCCTTGATTGTTTTTTAGAAACCATGGGCAAATTGTCCGATGCTGGCATTTGCTTTGTGGTAAGGCTTTAAAGTACTGTTTCAATTGCTTTTAATGGCTATAATGTTACTCAGATTTTTCAAATTTCTTGTCAATCAGTTTTGGTATGCTGTATTTTCTCAGGATTTTTCTATCCTATCAAGGTTTTCATATTTATTGGTGTTGAGTTGGTCCTATTGTCCTTTTATTATATTTTTAATCTTTGTAGCATCTGTAGTTTTGTATTTATGTGTTCATGATGTGTTTATTTGATCAGTCTTTCTTTGTTTTCTTGATCAATCGTATCAGAAGTTGGTCCATTGTATTTTTTTTTTCAGTTAACAGCTTTTCAGTTTGTTATGTTCTATTTCGTCGACCCCTGCTGCTATCTTTATGATTTCCTACTTCCTATTTTTTATGCTTTGTTTCTATTTCCCCCCACTAATATCTTAGGTCTGGTGCTTCAGGCATTCATTATTAGGCTCCTTTCTTATCCAGCGTAAGTATTTAAATGGTTATCCTTCTTTGCCCCTTTACTGCACCCCACGAGTTTTGAAGCAATATTTTTGTTACCATTCAGTTATGAAATGTTATTTTATTTTGGTAAGAAATGCTTCTTTGACCCATGAGTTTTTAAGAAATGTATTTGTTAACCCCAAATCTTTAGATTTTCCTAGTAACATTTTGGTTATTAATTTCTAACCTAAATGGTGACTAAAAAATGATCTATTTGACTTCAACATTTGAAATTTGTTAAAAATTTACTGACCAGGTATGGGGTCATTTTTTGGTAAATTTTCTGTACACACTTGAAAATAATGCATGTTTTGCTGTTTTTAGGTGCAGTGTTTTATATATGTATATATCCACTGATCAAATATAATTCTATTTTTCAAAACTGCTATAGTGATTCTTGCTTGTTTGACAGAATTACTCAGGTAGCTGTATTAATTAAAATTTGTCACTATGATGCAGGATTGGTGTATTTCTTTTTATAATTCTGTTAACTTTTGTTTAATATACGTTAAGGTGGTTTTTGTTAATATTTAGAAGTTTAGAATTGTTATATCTTCCTGGTCAATTGAAACTTTTATCACTATGTGGCTACTTTTTTTTTTTTTTATCTGTAGCAATACTTTCTGTTAAATGTCTACTTTGTCCAATATTAATATGGATATATCAACTATCTTTTGATTTACTATAATATCCTTTTACTTTCATTCTTTGTGGGACCTATACTTTGGTTAAATGTCTCATCAACAGCATACAGGTGGTTCAAGCAACCTAACAATTTTGCTAACTAAATTTACATTTACATTTATTATAATAACTGATATGTTGGATATTTTTTCTAGCAATTTATTTTGTGACTACCATTTGTCTCACCTTTGTATATATTTCTCCTTTTCCCCTTTCTTGACTTCTTCAGGACTGATTTTTTTTTTCTTCTCATATCTTTTTTTTTTCCCTCCACACTCTTGGTGTAAAGGTGACCCACTGTATTTCTTTTCATTTAGTTGCTATCTTGTAAATATTACCATGTATACTTCTCAAAGGCTAAAGTAACCTGGTATTTTTACCCTTCTTCAAAATAATGTAACGGCCGTTCCAAATGAAACTCCCATTATCACCTCTTTGTGGCTTATATGCTATTGCCATTATGTATGTTAGTGCCATTTCTTTTTTTCCCTAACTACATAAGACATTATTATTTTTGTTTTATGCAGGCCATGTCTGTTTAGATTGTTGCACATATTTATTTCTGCCTTTGTCCATAATTCCTTCTTGAACCTCAGAGTTTCCATCTGGGATCACTTTACTTCTGCCCAAAGTACTTCTTTTGGAATTTTACTGTTGCCTGGTGTCACCATTGCTATTGGGTTCCATCTTCTTGACCCTTCATTGTAACCTGTTTCTATTTTTTGTGTGATTAAAGGGTAGCTTTATTGTTTTTGGTGTTTTCAAGGTGTGGTTTTAGTGGGGGGAAACAGAAACAAAGCATAAAAAATAGGAAGTCGGTGTGGTTTTCTTCATATCTATTCTGTTTAAGATTTGTTGACCTTCCTGAGCCTGTGGTATGATGACTTCAGCCAACCTTGAAAATTATCAACCATTTTTTTTTTTTTTGAGTCCATTCCCTCTCTTTTCCTCTGGACTTTTAATTAGATAATATATAAAACTGCCTCAATCTATCCTCAATGTTTCTTAACTTATTTTCAAATTTTTCATACCTCTGTCTTTATGTCCAATATTCTGAAAACACTTTTCCTTCTATATTTCAGCTCATTCTATCTTCAGCTGTGTCTAAGTTATCCATTGCTATGTAACCAATTACTCCAAAACTTAGTACTCTTAAGATAACAAACCATTATTTTTCAGTTTCTGAGAGTCAGAAGTCCAGGAGCTACTTGGGTATGTGGTTTGGTGGCCTCTCATGAGATTGCTTTCAATCTGTAGGCCAGAGATGCAGTAACCTAGGAGTGCTAGAAGATCTGCTTCCAGGTTCACTCATGTGACTGTTGGCAGGAGGCTCATCTTGTGGCAAGCTGGCTTCCACCAGAGTGATGATGATGATATAAAGAGAGAAAGAGAGGGAGAGAGGGAGAGAGAAACCCACAACAGAAGCCACAGTATCTTTTAAAACCTAATCTGAGAAGTACATACCATCTCTTGTGCCATATTCTATTGGTCCCAGAGACCAGCTCTGGTACGTTGTGGGACTGTACCATACAAGGTTGTGAGTATCAGGATGGGGGCTGGTTATTTGGGGCCATTTCAGAGGTTGGCTACATGGTAGTGAAACCTGTCCATTCTTAATGAGAATGATTTTATTTTCCATTTCTGGATATCTGTTTTTTGTTTGTTTTGCAAATATGCCTGCTTCTTCTCTCCGTATGATTTTAATTTCTTTCCTATTTTTAAAATACAACAAATACATTTATTTCATATTTTATGCCTGATAACTCCAGTGTCTGAAAATTTTGCCGACTGACTGAATTTGCTGCTTGTTGTTTCTTCTGGATGTTACTCAAGGTACTTTGATCCCCAATCTGTTTTTTCTTTTAAATGCAACTTTATTTTTCTTAGACTTCATCTATAGAAATTCTTTGAGAACAGATTTGGGGCATAGTCTTTCAAGGAGGAATTGCAGTTGATTCTTTCAGGTGCCAGGGGGTACTTTTAGCCTAGAACAACTTTAAATTCCTGGCTTGCAGTTTTTTATATGACTCAGGTAACATAAATTTAGGCTGCAAAACTTCATGAAGATTAGCTTATGTTTATAAATTTTGAGAGAAAATTTCTCCCTCTCAATCAGGGTCAAATTTGAGGTTAGTAAATAAACCTTGAACTAGGTTTATTTCTAGTTTATCCTTATACTCAGGTTAAATGCATTTGGAATTAACATCATACAGAGGAGTCCTCTATTAGACTGCTCACCTTGGATGGGGCCATGGCCTCCTCTGTCCTCTGTGACCTTCAGTGGCGTGAAAATTGAAGCTCAAGTTCACTCACAGCATATGGGCTCAGTGTTCTATTTCCCTGTCTGGGTTCCTAATTTTGCCAAGTTTTTGGCCTCTGAGCATAACTCAGTAACTCATCAATGCATTTTTAAAAACGTATTCTTAAATGCTTATGTTACCCAGTATTTCTGATTATTTTCAGTTCTAATTATCTCTAATTATTTTCAGTATTTCTAATGACTTTCAACTTGGGTTGGTCAAGAAACCTCTTCTCCCATGCTGCTAGAAATGAGTGTTCTCCTCTTCATAACTTTCCAAGTTCTGTTGGACTTTGTTATGTGTAGCCCAGAATTGGAATATAGTGATTGCCTGATTTTTGACTAATTTTGGAAGATTATGTTGCATAACAATATACGAAGATCTTGTAGCTTCTTGCTTTCTGGTCTTCTCAGTAGATATTCAAAAAGGATGTCCAAATTTTGTGGAATTTAGTAAGATTTCTGCAGCAGAATCTGATGGCCTTGGAGAAAATTAACTTCTTTATTTTAGCAAGTGTATATTCTGAAGGTTTAAAATTTTAGAATAGGCAATTATCTGAATAGGAATCTAAACTATCATTCTTTCCAAACACGGAATAATGGGCTAATGATGACAGAGAACCTTTTAAACCTATGATTTCTCATTTATTCTGGATACCGTACTTTCTCTTTCTTGGTTCCATCTTTCACATTAAATATCCAATTTTAAATTCTGTTGTCTAATTGATTTAATGATTAAGAAAATGTTCCTGATATTCAGCCTAAATTTTTCTTCCTAATTTACTCCCATTACTCCTGGTTAAATCTTGAATAACTAGGATTGATGAGGCACTGAGAACTAATTAATTGATTGCCAAAGCATTGTGGTATTTTCCAACTCCACAGTGAATTTTCTTAGTCTTAGAAACACTTTTAGCAGGAAACTTCATTGTAAGGCCATTTGTTTGTTGTATTTCTGGGTGTTTTTCACAGACAAGTTAAGTTTAATATTTTCCCCAAAGATGTCACATGTAGGCATAAACTAATATAAGGCTAAATTTTTACTTAGACATTTTCACTTGCTTTTCTGTAGTATAGAGTTTATCACATTTATAGAAAGGCTTTCAATCCTGAGTGACCCTCAGAGAACTACATTCTGGATGGGACCTTATGGATACCCTCTGAACATGGTATGAGTCTTCCTGAGCGTGCTGCCCACTCCCGGGGCATAGCTTACTCATTTGCTTCTTTCTGTGAACTCTTCACACACTCTGCATTGTAGCACCCGGTGCAGCCCTCTGTATGGTTTTCTTTGCTGACTTTCGTGGCCCCAGTGTGATTAAAGCTCCCTGAATGAGAGTCTCCTGACATTCTCCATTTTCTAAGTACTGTGCTGGAAAATGTAATACTAAGTTTTTAGTTCAGGGCAAAGTGTGCCCTTAGTATTCAGAATGGTGATAGTAACTCACATTCTAAAATCTGGAAAGACTCCTTACGGGCAGTGGGGTTTTACCTGAATCTAGATGGTTGAATAGGAGTTAGGCAAGTGGAGAAGTGAAGACAGGGTTTTTTAAAATTTATTTTTAATTATTATTATTTTTTTTAAGTAGGCTGCATGCCCACCGTGGAGCCCAACGCAGGGCTTGAACTCATGATCCTGAGACTGAGATTCAGAGTTGAACACTTAACCAACTGAGCCACCCAGGCACCCCAGAAATGAAGACAGGTTTTTTTGTTTTTTGTTTTTTTTTTTTAAAAAGAGGGCACTGACTGTGGAAGTCCACCAAGGCAGGGGCTGTTTGAGAAATTGCTGGTTCTGGAACAAAGGATATGTGAGTGAGGCAGGCAGGGTCAAGGCTCAGAGCACCTTTTGTGCCATAATTAGAACATTGATTTTATCTTGAGTGAGTCGAGGACTCTATAACCAGAGGGGAGCTCCATAAGTACTCGTTGTTGATGATGATAGTGACATTTTATATTCTTGTTTAAAAGAAGTGGTTTGAGTGGAAGAAAAATCACTGGGTCTTTTATTTACCACATGTATTTGTTTTGCAAGTTGCTACAGGATTCCACATCAAAAACATTGTTTTACTCTTCCCCATTCAGGTATTTTTAATGTCCAGTTTATGAGAGAAGCTCTTGTGGGAACGCCAGCCACCCCCCTCCCCCGTTTTCCCCCAGATGAGAATGCAGCATGACTTGGGAAAGATAAAAACCAAACCAAACAGTGTGGAGTTGACGGTTCTGATATGTACAATTCTTAGATACTTAGCTGACTTAGAGGGACTGTTAGGCATTGCTTTTCACATCTGTTTGACAGACAGGTGAGGCATATCGCTTGCTCTAAAGAAGGGGATAGCATAAAAAGGGTAGACCTTAGTTCTGGAATTTAAATGTTATTAGTGGTAGGATGGAAATGGTATATACTTTTTTATTGATTTATCAATATCTTTTTTCATTTTCTTTATTAACCTTTAGAAAACACCTTTCTTTTCTTTTTCTCTTTCAAAATACTGTGTGGTACTGAAGTCTGTCTTTTTAGTAGCCTTCTAGAATTTTAAGCATTCTATCTTCATTCTGATGAGATCTGGGAAATGTTCCCTTGTAAGTGCCTTATCTTGGTACAGTATTGTATTCAAACATGACTGTGGTATTTATAGAATTACCTCAGAGCAGTGCCCAAGGGATTCTTATGGTGTTCGCCTTTCCCCACTAATGAGCACTGTGTGGGAAGTGAGCAGGGTCAAGGTCATTCAGTAATGTTTTGTGTATAGCTCTTGTTGCTCAATGTGGGATTTAGCTTGATACCCTCAGAATTTATTGGTTGGTTGGTAACTACATTAATAAAGGAAAATAATTTTCTCCCCTCTGGGAGCCCTGTTAGAATCACCGTGAGTTCTTTTATGTGCTGTTAATTTAGTTTTGGATTGGAGGGTTCCCTCCAGCTCTTCCTTGACTGCTTACTCAGGTGTGCCGGAGAGGAAAGAAAGAAGGCATCCACGGAGACTGAAGGCTGAAAGTGGAAGATGAGAGGTGGGGGAGGTAGAAGAGAGGAGGGTGGTGGTGGGAGGAAAGGGGGGCAAGTGAAAAATAGGAAGAGAGGGGGGAAAAGAGAAGAGGAGAAAAGAGATTCTTTTTTTCATCTTTCCGTATTTCAGTTACTAGACACAGACTCATCGAGCTGTGCCTTGGGAGTGTAGAGGAATAAAGGTTGACTTATCACTAAGCAAGGAAATTCAATCTAACTCATGGCCTCTGAAACCATTTGAGACAGCAGCTGTAAAGAAAAGTCATCGGACAAAAATACATCGGACATGTAGTGGTAACATTCATTTGTATGAAGGTAAAATGTATCATGATTTATGTCCTTTTTGATTAACACCTTGAGATGTATATGTGTACATGCATAGACAGACATAGTTTATTTACACCTTTGTTTTGGCAGTCCTCTGGCATCTAAACCATCTTTTGAAATACTGCGTAAGGTCAAAGAAACAATTCTAAAGTTGGTAATGATAGAAATTAAAAGGTAAAGAAAATGGAGGAAGGCAGTTCACCACAGGGACATCAAATTTTATTTTAATTTTTCAACCTAAAGTTTAACACAAAAGATAAATCTTTCCCGACAGGATAGGCTAAGGAATATTTCACATCGACTTGCAAGTTATTAGCTGGGTTTTTTGTGTGTGTGTGTGTGTGGGGGGGGACAGATATCACCTCAGTAACTGCTCCAAATGCATTTACTTTATTTTAAAGGTTGTTCTTTCCATTATTAATGCCATCCTGAATCACAGAGCCATTTATGATGAAATGTGCTACTCTAAAACTCCTGTAAATGCATCTGCAATGGTTGCTGATATTTCACTTCATCCTAAAATATACTGTAAATTTTTGGAAGATGTTTTTATCTTACTGTATATTCTCTGCAGACTGTTAGAATCCAATTTATTAACTCTCTGGAAGTTGAAAGCTATGCTTGAATAAAGTAATACCAATATTTGTCAGGATTGGCTCAAATTATGTGTTCTATGAGGTAACAGCAAAATTTCAGATTTTGAATGTTTTATATCAGTAATGATTCTGGTGTGGGTAGTGTGGACAGGTTTTAACGAGTGTCGGAAGGTTTTGGTTGTTTTTTTGTTTGGTTTTGCTTATTAAAGTCAGAAGGTATTTCTCCTATAGTGTTTGCAGTGTCTCCACTAAGACTGGGAAATTTTGCTTAAAGTAAAAAAAAAAAAGGGTTCAATCAACCTCATAAATTTCAAAACCTACCCCGTTGTAAAGATATAGGGAGAAGTGGTGTGAGAAACCTCAGGGGAGATCCCAGAGACCTGAGTTTAAGTACCATTTTATTTTTTTTCTCTTCCTGGCTGGACAGCTAAGGCTGGTTAGTTAACCTCTTGGAGACTTAGTTGCCTCAAGTATAAAATAAGGAAGCCGAATATGCTGGTCTTTGCTTCAGGATTTTTAGTGTAGACTAATCATCTTTCTAGAGCAAATGGGGTTCCCCAAGGCTCTCAGAGTAACAGGAGAGTGAACAGATGGTTATATAGTGACACCTGTTTACCTGTGTGATGCCAAGACCACTTGAGCAAAACAAAGAAGTAGAAGGTATTAATCTAGATTGCAGATTTAGATTCTAGGGCCATGAAATGCAAGGCCCAATCTTGGGGCTCTTTCCAAAATCACCTAGATTAGATTTTAATCCATGTTTCTCACTTTACAGATGAGGCAGCTGAGTCCTCGAAAGAACTGGGGGCTTGGAAGTCTCACATACCAGTCACTGTTGGCAAGACCTGGGGCCTGGACTTCGAATCCCCTTGACAGGATCTTATTTGGCAACCCATCTTCCCTTTTCTGCTCCCTTTCAAAACTTGCTGTCAGGAAAGTACATCATAACCTCATTTTAGGTGCAGATATAAAAGACTGATGAGTCTTCAATTTGTGTGTATGTCTGTGTTTGGGGGGAGCATGATAATGCAGTCTGATTCCTGACAGCAATAAACTGAGAGGGGGCTGGTTTTTGGAGGGCATGTGGGCCTGTTTTCAGCATCTCTCAAATTAGCCCCTCATGCTTTCTTACTTCATCATTATTTCCCCCCCTCCTCTTGCTGTCTAAGTAAAAACAAATTTCTACTCAAGCTTAGTTGAAAGCATCACAGGCTGTGGTCTCCATGTTTTCAGAATAAGAAGACCAATCATTTATTTATTTAACAAGGATTTATTGAAGATCTGTTATCTACAGGTACTGCCTGAGTCCTGAGGTTAACAGCAATGAGCAAGACTGGGTTCCTGACCTGTTAAATTTTCAGTCTAGTGATAGATGTCCTCTTGGTCCCTCTTTTAGTAGAAGAGAAATCAGCTATGAGAGACGTGATCAGGAGTTCCTGGGCGAGTCTTTGTCACCTTGTTTTTCTCATCTGCTCTTTTCAGAGACAGAAGTTGTTTTAGGGGGATATAAAATAAAAGTAATGGCAGAATTCTTTCTCACTATGCTTTTTTTGATGTGTATTCTAAATATCAAAGATTTTTCTAAAAGAAATGACTTAATGCCTTCTTCCTGATTTTTTGCAGTATATGTTGAACCTAAACTGAAGAGCACAAAAGTGAGCATCTTAGGAATCTCAAGACTCAAAAGGGATATGTAAATATTCCATATGCAAGGGAAAGCACCAAACAGACTGCATCTGGGATATTTTCAAAACCCACAGCCCACAATCTTTGTTACTGCAATATTTTGGTACTGTTTCAAACAATTTCTTCCACCTTGTATAATCATGGCACTTGAATAAATGTTCAACATTAAAACAGTTACTGCTTTTCAGCTCCAGGATGGCTGTGTTTCAGAACTGAGAGAAGAGTGTGCCTCCTGGATGAAAGGTGTAGTATAAATGCAACTTATTACCATTTTAGGCAGAATTCCCAGGCTGGCATTTAGCAATTAAAAAAGCAAAGCTAAACAAGCTCAGGAGATCAACAATTCCTTTTCTTCCAACCCAAGATGCTAGTTATTGTGGACAAAGAAGTAGAAGGCCCCACTGTCCTTTGTTGACTCTCTTTGGAGCTTCTAAAGCAGCACAGGGGGAAGTGAGAGAATTATTTTTTCATTTCCATTAAGCAATGGAGAGTCTAAATGAAGAGGTACAAATGGCTCTTTCAAGAATTTGTCAAAGCAGAATTCACATTAGAAAAGATTTACTGATTTTCTCCTCCCAATTGAATGATCTCTCTTGATATTTCCAGGTCCTTATCTTCTCTTCAGAGTACTCTGACCTGGGCTTAGCTTTGTAAGGTGCATGGTTGAGTGGGAGATTAGCTTCATAAGCAAATGTAGATTTAGAAAAATATACTTCTGGGAGAGCATGGTTTAGTAAAATAGACATTTCCCGAACTCAAACAAAAGAGACTCAACATTTTCAAAACATCCTTTACTGGTGATTTCTGAGTGATGGGTGAAAAGTACTTTCCTCAGAGATATACATTCTTTTTTTTTTTTTAAAGATTTTATTTATTTATTTGAGAGAGAATGAGAGATAGAGAGCAAGAGAGGGAAGAGGGTCAGAGGGAGAAGCAGACTCCCCGCCGAGCAGGGAGCCCAATGTGGGACTCGATCCCAGGACTCCAGGATCATGACCTGAGCCGAAGGCAGTCGCTTAACCAACTGAGCCCCCCAGGCGCCCTAGAGATATACATTCTTCTTTGAATTCGGGACTTTGCTATGAGAATAAATTTTTCTCCCAAAAGTTGTTACCTTTAAATATTCAGTATTGATTTCTACCTATTCTCTCTCCCACGTTCAAAGTTATGCACCCTTTGAATAGTTTGTAAGGTATCTGTACTTACAAAGAAATGTGAGGTCTCCTTTCCAGGGACTGCTGTAATCTTCTCTCTAATTCTGTGCATATACTGAATCTAAGAACTCTAACCTTATGGCCAAGTAATTTACCATTAGTGGTCCGTGTTTATTGAAAACACACCCACAGAGAAATGACGATAATTGTTGTCATCAAAACTAGTGCTTTGATTATAAGTGTAAGAACTTAAATTTCTCTCAAACACATTTTAAAACTTTTTATCTATAAAATTTCTCAGCAATGAACAATAACAGAATGGAAATAGAAATATGTATTAAGCCCAAGGAAAAAAAATCTTTCAAATGAAGACCCTGTTGTTATCTTTTTAACATTTTTGTTCTTTCTGTGATTTGCTAGGTACCATAAATGTGAACTTAAAGTTTCAATTCTTCCTCCAGTCTCAAGTCCAGGTGCTTTATTTGATGTTCTTTTTTTTTTTTTTAAAGATTTTATTTATTTGACAGAGAGACAGCGAGAGAGGGAACACAAGCAGGGGGAAGTGGGAGAGGGAGAAGCAGGCTTCCGGCAGAGCAGAGAGCCCGATGCGAGGCTCAATCCCAGGACCCTGGGATCATGACCCGAGCCGAAGGCAGATGCTTAGTGATTGAGCCACCTGAGCGCCTGGAGGGCAGCAGCAACCCAGCACACCACGTTGGAGAGTTACATACCCGGAGAAAGGCACAGACAAATATTTGGTTACAATTGTTACTTTACAGTCAATACTTGTTATTTGTTTGTTGGTCTAAGGCTTAATGACAATTAGATTGAACAAAGCAGGTACTGGAGGACATTGCACACGCTAAAGCCACTGCATGATTCAAAAACGCAAAATCCTAAGGCTAGTTAGAACCATTCTATATGACACTGTAATGATGAACACATGACACCACATATTTGTCAGAAGCCCACAGAACTTTACTGCACAAAGAATGAGACTTCATGTATGCGAATCTAAACAAATCATTTAGGAAGCCAGAGGATCTCAGGATGGAATGGAGTATGGGACAAAAGAATCTAATACCCTTACATATGTAGGCAACATCACTAGAGTGGTGGTTGGGGGGTGGGGGGTTGGGAGGTTGGGGGTGGGGAAGGTGCTGCCAATACCCAAGTCAAGCATTTCTCCTAAGAGACGACTGTGGGCACCACGGACATACACAGTGTCTTTTGAGCAACACCCGTGTCGAAATCACCTATGTAACTTTTCAGTTCTATTTTGAAATAAGCGTGAAGCTATCTTCGTTTGCAGAGATTCTGAGTCAGTAGGAGTTGTGTGGGTCATTTACTGAAGAGGTCAATGAATGTTAATATAACAAGAACCTAATAATAATCACACAGAAGCTTAATATCCATACAGGGGTGGGATGAATTATGCAGCAAGAGTTTATATCTGTTTCTTCTCCCTTTTCAGCTGGGTTTCAATTGGAAATCTATGTGAGTTACACATTCCCTAAGGCTGAATTGACTTGTTTATGTAATTGCCCTTTTTCTTCTCCAAGTTAAAATTTTTATGATGGAAAATACCTTTCTCCTTATTCTGTATTTTTCCTTCTATCAAGGCAGATTTCTGCATTAGACTGCAATAGTTGTGGAACAGGAAAAAAATGTATGTTTTCAATTTTTGTTATAAAAGCTATATTAAAAAAGCTTTTTGATATATGGGTGCTGGTCCTTATAAATAATATATGAGAAATTAAAGTATTCAGACACACCGGGAATTTGGAATAGTTAGAAATGTGAAATATGTAGGGCTCCATTAAATGGTTTTACAGTGCTAGGAGGTCATAAAGATGATTAGACCCCTGTCTATGCGAGCTTCACGAACCTCCCCCTCCTGGTTCTGGTGTTAATGATCCTAGTTGTTTGCAGTGGAATTTATATTATTTTAGTGATGAGGTCAAGGGGGAATTGGGAGGTGAAGGTCAAAAATAATGTAACATTGGGCAGTGCCTCTTCTGTAAAATCTTACCAAAATTTTTCCTGCCCTTAGTAGTCTTGAGATGGGGTTTTAATTGGGGCCACAGGTAAGGCATCATGAGATCAATTAAACCTCCAAAACTCTGTGCATCCAATTGGCCTATGATCGTCCCTGTGATCTGTAGTAGCCCCAAGGGGCCAGAGGAGAACAGCTCTGGTATTAGCCTCAAAACCATCTCTGGACTGTCCTAGGAGATACTGAAACAGCAGTTTGAGTCTTATGAGAACTTTTCATTTATTGACACCTTGGTGTATTATGAGAAATTGCATTCATGTGATGGTATCTATCTCCATGAAATTGCTGTAGAGTTGTGTTCTTGGCAATGAACATATTTTTCATAAATACACATACACATGTGCACAGTATAGTACTAAAGAGTCACAAGTGTTTTATACTACATTTTAACTTCTACATATGGGAGTGACTTGAGGAAATCTATTCGGGAAATCTAATTATACAGTGAGGAAATTGGGATTCCAGCTAGCAACGCAATGACAATTCTTCTTCCCATTAGAATATGGGAAGGCAGGGGTTGAACCCTCAGCACAGTGCTCTTTCTGTGATAAAACAGTGTATATGCAATTACATGGTTATATAGATACAATGATACAGGTATATACCTGTAACACAAACCTGGTTAGAAACATAATATCCAATAAATCTAGTATGAAACAAAACTCACTAATTCTATCTTGAGTCTAAGTTTTTTTTTAATCATTTTTCTGTACTGAACTCATACATCCCATAAATAAAAACACTTTAAAGGCCAGATACTTTTGATTGCTTAGTCATAACCGACAAAGAGGCTTGAACAAATGCCTTCATTTCATACATTTTGTGTAAGAACATTTTGTGACCTTTATCATACCTACCACAGAGCTTTGCCTGTGAATAGTGCTCAGTAAATCTGTGTTTGTTAATTGAAGGGATGAAATGCAGGCATCTCTCAATTTATTGTCAATGAGTGAAAAATTTTTCTCATTTCATCACAGAATTATATGGTGCTGCTATGTGGATGATTGCATCTCCATGTGTTTAAAGGAAAATGTAAAGAAGGTATATCATAATGAATGCCTACTAAGTGCTAGTGACTTTATATCGATTGTCTCATTTAATCCTAAGCACATCCTTGCACCATAAAAATATAATCTCTGCTTACAGGTCAGAAAATTGAGCCTTAGATCACATAACAAGAAGGAGCATGGTCAGGGTTGGAACCAAATTCTGTATGACCACAAAGGCCATCATTTCTCATACTATAGTCAAATCTGATATAGAAAAGAGACTTCATGATATGCATTTCCTAGAGCTATTTTCAAATGTCTAAGTGCCTGGGTGGGACATGAGGAGGAGGGGGGAAAAAAAAAGCAGAGTCAAATTCCCCACAGATCAGTTTTTCATTCCAAATGGTGCATGCTATTCTTTCTTTGCCTGACTTCACAGTGCATCCCGATACTGTGCAACTCTATTCGTCTCAAGACATATGGAAAGAGTTTTATGTTTTAAACAATTAGACTTGACAGCACTATTGTTTCTTTCTTATTTAATATCCTTCAGCCCTGGAGCCCAGCCAGAATCTGTATTCTCTCTCCAAATTTAATTCCCATTCCTCGTACATATCACTTAGTTGTTGGGAGACAGTAACTTAATGACATTTGTTCCTGTGGCTTAAGAACATCTGGGTTATGTCACTTTTTAGCGGACCTGCTTAGCTCAGAGGGAATAAAGTTCTGTGTCTCATGATCTTTCAGGGCCCTTATTATTGTTGATTTTGTTTTCCAGAGCCTCTGTTGTTCTGTAAATGTCACGAGATGACAAGATTTCTAGGTATTAATTTGTTTCTGCTCAGAGAAGGATGGTAGTTATAAATACGGAAGGAACAGGGAACAAGGATATTATAGAGGGGAAACTAGCAAAGTCATAGTTGTCGGTGTGTAACTTGCTGGTTTGGCAAGCTTAAAACTCCAAGGGAAATGAAAACAAGTGTTATGTAGTGGGGGAAAAAAAAAGGCATCTCTACATTCTGTGTGATTTCGGTTCAACTCAATTCAATCAGTTCAGTTCAGTTCATGAAATATCTCTTTGAGCCTTCAATGAAGAGCAGGTACTATCCTAGATGCTGAAACAACTTAGATTTCTTTATGGCTTTGTGTGGCCAAGCGAAATAGAACTAATAATGTGGGTAGCTTTGAGAAAGTCACTTTACCTCCCTGGGTCTCAGTTTCCTCATCTGTTCAGTGGTGACCTCTTGCAGTCACTCACATTTGGTGACCTACCTTATGGCACGGCTATGCTATAAGTAAAAGACCACTTGTTTTAAAATTGATGATTTGTATTTTAGTCCTGGTTCTGCTACTATTTGGTAAGTCACCCAGCTCTTTTTGCATGTTAACTAAGAGGTTAGAGAAACTGATTTCAAAGGTTCTCTTTTTACTGGATAGCCCTGTGAGACTGGACATGACCTCATCTGTCCGTATTAATAGCTAGCGTAGAGTAAGCAAACAAATTATGGGGATGGTGTTGATGCTGTTGAACCCAATTATTATTCTTTCCTCCAAAGTGGTATACTGGTATGGTCAGTAATCTGTGACCACACAGATAGGCAACCTGTTCCCTGTGGCAGAAAACGTGGCCCTGTGACTGAAAGAAGAATGACTTTTAAAGTCAAAAATTTCAAGAAATGAATATCTCTTTGAGTAGCAGAGAAGGTTCTGGCACGATTTTAATTGGTGTGGGGTTTAGGTTTGTCAACTTGCAGCAAAGAAATATTTCATTGAACTAACCGTTGTTGAGCTCGGTTTGAACATCTATTACCATTCACTGAATATTGCAGGCTCCCTCTTTGTAGTGCCTTTTCCACACAAGGATGCCCCAACCGATTGACATCAATCAATCAAGCTTCGCCATGTGACTTGCCCTGGCCAATAAAATGTAAGGAGGGAATTCGATGTGCCATTGCTGCTTAGGAGTTTTAAGAGAGGCAGTGAACAATCATTGTGTTCCCTTTCTCTCTACCACGAGATCAGCAATGTCCAAAGGCATAGGGCATCCATCAGCTTGGCACTCAGCATGAAAACACTGTGGAGCCATCCCGTGATCATTTTAGTGTGATCAGGACTAATCTTTTGTCATTGTAATCCACTAAGATTTCTTTGTCCATTGCATTATAGTCTAGTCCCCGCTTGCTCGTAGCGCCTGCTACTGAAAAATAAAGTGGGGTGTGAGGCGAATCTAACCTTGGGTCCTTTATGGATATTTCAGTCAGGCAAAATGTTATAGTAATATATGGTGCATATTACTGTAGAGGAAGTGTGCATTGCATACATATATTGGGGTAAGCAAACCTGACCTTGGAGGTCAGGGAAGGCCATCTTGATAATATGCATTTAAGCTGACAGCTTATAAATTAATAGCAATAAAACTGGCTGAAGGCCAGGAGGAGGAAGAAAATCACAGGTCAAGGCATAAAGGCAAGAAAGCTCACGGGAGTTGAGGAACTCATTGTTGAGTATGGCCGTCAGACAGGGTGAAGGGGAAACTGAGAAGGAACATGGCTGGTGAGATAACATCAATAATAATAATAATAGTGCGCATTTATTAACTTTGTGCTAAGTGCCTCACATATATTTTCTTCATGATTATTATCACCATTTTATACAAGAGGAAATTGATCCAGAAAGAGGTTTAATAACTTGCCTGTAGCCACAGAGGAGGAATCTGATTTTATGTGAAGGACAATAGGAAATCACTGAATGGTGTTACATAGGGGAGCCTCACGATCAGATTCACATTTTAGAAAGAACGTCCAGCTGCAGTGGGTTCCCAACTCAAAATCCCAGTCTGGTGGGAGGAAGTGTGGACCTCCGTCTCTGCTGTTCTTAACAGTGTGACTCCATTGACTAAGGCAGTCAGGAGGAGAGAAGATGATTGCCAAAGCACTGCAGAAAAGGTTATTTATTTATTTTTATTTATTTATTTATTTATTTATTTATTTATTTTTTTAAATGCTTTTTAAAAATATTCAGGCACCTGGGTGGCTCAGTTGGTTAAGTGTCCGACTCTTGATCTTGGCTCAGGTCTTGATCTCACAGTTGTGAGTTCGAGCCTTGCATTAGGCTCCACACTGGGCATGGAGTGTACTTTCAAAAAAAAATTAAAATACTTTTTAAAAAATTTAATACATTTTATTATTTTTTTTAGTTGAAAAAAATGTGGAATGCCTCATGAATTTGCACAGGGGCCACGCTAATCTTCTTTGTATATTATTCCAGTTTTACTATATGTGCTGCTGAAGAGAGCATAGAAAAGGTCATGTTTAGAAGGAGTAAGAATGGTATATGCAAGAAAAAAATATATTGTGGATCTCCAGAGCATTAAGATTTGGGTAATAGTTTTAATAACAGTATAAATACAAGAAATTGATGCCCCAATGAGCTCTTGTACCTAATTCAAATAATGGATATGATATCACATCAATATTTTGAGCATTTCAATTTACTTTTGACCATAAGACAGACAATTTAGTGGGTAAATTGAAGACAGGACCAAAAATCTTAAATTTTTATTTATTATTTTTTTACGTAGACTCCATACCCAGTGTGGGGCTTGAACTCATGACCCTGAGATCAAGAGTCCCATGCTCTAGTGACTGAGCCAGCCAGGCACCCCAAAGCCAAAAATCTTTAAAGCAGATTGCATTAGGGGTCCGTGTATTCTTACCTCCTTGTTTACCAATGTTGAATAATAGTGATCACAATTTGTGTTTCTCTTTGTCATAAATAGAGAGACATATAGACCAAGGGGGGAAAGAGTCCTTCCTAAATGACAGTAACAGAGCTCTGACAGTTGTTTTCTCTGAGTTGTGTGGTATCTATCAGAAGCCTCTGGAGACCTAGGCCTGACTGAAGAGGTCCCCAAGTCAAGATGCCAGGGACTGTGATTAATATGAATGCTCTTCAGTGTTTGTAGGATCCCTTCTGTTTCAGCAGAATTCAAAGGAAGAATTGTGGGTCATTTTGACATTTATGGTTTGTGTCCTTTAACCTTCTCTATACACTATCCCCAGAACCCTGACTCGTTCTCTTTTTCCTTTCTTTTCTTTCTTCTTCCCCTTCCCTGCTGACTCCCTTTTTCCTCTTTTAAAACAGACTGCAGAAAATAACATGCTGGAAATTAGCTGACTGCCAATATGCATAAGAAGATTTATTGCAACCAAGAAAGGATGTTACGAAACATCGCATATATTAATCTTTCCATTTTGGTCTATAAAGACCTGAGTTTGGCTACTTTCACTTATATGCTTTTAAGGAGATAAAGCTAGGTCAGAACAGGAGATTTGGGGGGTGATAGGCAGAGATTTACAGCTCAAGTGTCTGGGAATACAGGTTGGCTTTGCGATTGTGGCTTCTCCTTGACAGGCACAGAGGCATTCCAGGCGCTGGCTCCTCAGAGGTTTTTAACACCACTCCTTGCAAACCAACTGCCCGGCCCAGGGAAGTTGTCAGAAAAGATCAGTGCAGGTTTAGGGATGGTTTTTTGAAGTTTTCCTGAAATAACCAATAATGAGTTGCAGGCTTTGATAGCTCTTTTTATAGATCTTGCAGCAGCTGGATCAAAATCTAATGAAGATGTTTGCATCTGACAATGGCAGGCCTGCACATTTCTATCCTATTTCTTGAGTGCGCAAAGGCATTTCATTTGGGAACATGAAAGGCATATTTAGTGACAACTGATGGTTCTTTGTTTTTTAATTCCCAATAATGTCTTCAGTAAGTGCTTTTGTTAACATTTTTGCATTATACAATAGGTGACACAGGAAGATAATCGGTGTGCTGAAAGCAATTAAAGAGTTTATATCCAACTTGTTCTGCCTATTAAATGGATCCATTTGGCATAGAAGCACATTAGCATCTTCACAGTGGAATGATTGTGGAAATAGGTTATTCAGGGGGCCTGTGCCTCTTCCTCCTGCTGTAATAAGACATATCCTCAAGATTGGAGAAAAGGAATGAGCCATTTTTCTCCCCTTGGAACTGTAAACAGAAGTAAAACTATTAATAGACGCTGTAGCTAATCCTAAGAAGCTGCAACTGAGAGATTAAATAATATCGGGAAGAGAGAAAGACAGAATGAAGGGAGGGGACGAAGGGAAGGGAATGGGGGGGAGGCCAGTTCCCTGATTACCGTGCTGCATTAGACAAGGACAGACTGAAGGACTTCAGCTGATCATACGGTCGACAGTTGGTCTAACAGGGGACTCCTGTTTTCAGCAAAGTAAATATCACTTCACCTATTGCTTGAGAGCTGTACTAATGGGAAGATTTATGTTTTATTTGTCTATTTATTTATTTTATTTTTTAAAATTTTATTATGTTATGTTAATCACCATACATTACATCATTAGTTTTTGATGTAGTGTTCCATGATTCATTGTTTGCATATAACACACAGTGCTCCATGCAGAACATGCCCTCTTTAGTACCCATCACCAGGCTAACCCCTTCCCCCCACCCCCCTGCCCTCTAGAACCCTCAGTTTATTTCTCAGAGTCCATAGTCTCTCATGGAGAGACTCCCCTTCCGACTTCCCCCCTTTCATTTTACCCTTCCTACTATCTTCTTTTTTTTAACATATAATGTATTATTTGTTTCAGAGGTACAGGTCTGTGATTCAACAGTCTTACATATGTTTTATTTTTTAAGTAGTAGTCAGGATGATTTGAAATGGGGTTTGGATGCCATGGAGATGCAGCTGAGCCTAAAGGGACGAATGGACTTCGTGAGCAAAAATATGTATTTTGTGTTTAAAAAAACCCCAGAGAAGTGGGAGGCCTTTGGGTAAGTTCACCATTTGAGACTGGGACCCCATTTGTATTGCTGCATGGAATGGATTATAACAACAGGGATTGGGATGTAATTAAATACTGTACCTAGCATACTTGAAATGATTAAATGTCTCCAAGTTTTATTCCTACTAATACTCTTGGACTTTTGCTCATCTTCTCTTCAGCATATCCATGCTGATGGAGAAGCATTATGAGTCAGCATCTCTGCTGAAGATCAGCACATCTCTTCCTATTTTCACACAAGCTGTGAGGTTGGCATTACTGATACAATTTAGTACTACTCAAACTGTGGTCTGTGGACATCATCATCATCATCACCATGACTTGGAAACTTATGAGACATGCAAATTCTCTGGCTCTACAGCAGACCTAATATATCAGAATCTCCAAGGGAGGGCCCCTGGAATGTGTTTTAGCAAATAGGGACTGAGTTAATATCTCCTCCAGCTTAACAAGCCCTACAGGTAATTGTTCTGCCCACTCGCATTTGAGAAGCAATGTTTTATTGTTGGGAAATCTGCAGCTCAGAGTGTTTGGGTGTTATGTTAAGGTCACACACCTTCAGAGAGATGGAATTGAATACTGACTTAGGATTCTTATTGTGTCTCAAGCTGGGATCTTTTATAGAATCATGGAAATACCTGGTCACCCCTCCTGGGGTCGGGAGCATGCTTGGTCTCTGGGGATGGTCATTCATTAGGGATCGTGACTGAGGATGCTTGGCATCTATGACTGATTTGAGCTGTTGTTTCTCTGCTAAAAGATAAATTCTCTTGTCTCTGCCAATGCAATTAGCTTCTGAACCAGGCCTGACTGGCCACCCTTCTGGTGTTTAAAGAGACAAGGGAAGCTCAGACAGTGACTGGAAGGTGGGCCAAAGGACGAGTGTGTGGCATCCATCTATTTCACCTACAGAAACACTAAGGAGAGACCTGAATGTTGATCATCTCTCTACATTTTTATAACTATTAAGCTCTGGGGTGGGGGGGTGGGGAAGAATAGCTTCTGGCATGTTATAGGAATAAATCAAATTTATTTGTGATCGCAGATCACTAAATATCAGCAGCAAATTGATCTAGATCAAGGAATTCACTGGATGCGTGAGAATATAGAGCAGCACATGGGGAAGGAGGCTTATTGATGTCTGGCCCGGCTGACTGTCATTCTCCATGCTTGAATAAGCCTTAGCTCAAGCCTTTGATATTCAGGCTGTGTTGTGTCTCAGAAAGAACCGGATACTCATTAGGTTAAGACTGCTTTACTAGCATCATTTTGCTTTCTCTTCACCCATTTTGCCCTCTTTTTTGATAGCATTTGGAAGCCATGACCCAGAACTTGAAATATGTTATTCACTCAATAAAGTCAGGGTTTCAAAACAAAATTAATGCTGTTATTTGGCAGCTGATATCGTGATGCAAGGGTTTCAAGGAGGGAGTCTGTCAAAGGGAAGGAGCTCTAGCATCTTCCAGGCTGAGGTTCCGACCGTGGGTCTGCCATTTGATAATCTGTATGACCTCGGGCCTATTGCTTTTAACCACTCCATATCATAGTTTCCTCCTGTAAAATTGGGAATGTTTTATATGTCATAGAGTGATCACATGGATTAAACATGGGGCAACCATATAATCGGTTTGCCCAGGACCGTCCAGGTTTACACTTGCTGTCTTGATGTAATTATTTACAACATTCCCTTTGACTCTGAAAGTGTCCTGATTCGGATGATAAACTATATAGTTACACTCATTAAATAATATAATGTATGTAATGTGTCATGTCTCATCGGTATTCAGTAAATGAGAGCCATCATTTGAAATACTGCATCTGGAAGCCAATTGAATCTTCTCACTAAACTAGATTTAGTTTTCCTCCCTGGAAAATGAACGATGAGACACTCAGGGCTGTGCCTATCTGTGCTGGGGGGTCTTTGCTTCTCTGTGCCCCTCCTTTGGTCTGTGCCACCTCTTAGGTCAGGAACAGCAAGAGCCTGGGGCAAAACTCACTGGTCACTTCTGCAGAACCAAGTGTTGCTGTCACCTAGGGATCACTGGGTAGGTGTTTTGGAGCTTTTAGAAGAAAACTTATGATACAACAGGCAGTATATCACCTAGGGATCATTGGTAGCATGTTTTGGAGCTTTTAGAAGAAAACTTACGATACAACAGGCAGTATATTACATTTATGAGTATTCTCTAATGCCAGGTGCTCTAAATCTTTTGAACTCAAGGTGGGAGGTATTAGTCCCATCTTACAAATGAGGAGTCCCAGACTCAGAGAAGTTAAGAAATCAGACATTTGGTAAGAGGAGAAGCTGAGTTAAACTTTTTTTTTTTTGTCTCCTAAGCTTTTTCCACAATAATGCTCAAATGCCATTAATGAGGAGCAATTCTAACACCACATGAAATGATGAGTAATACCAATCAGTTCAATATCATTCTTGGCTTCCTCTCGTTGGCAGGTGGAATGGAAACACTCTGCCACAAGGAGGGAGGATATTTCTAAAACCAACCTGCCACTTCTTTGATCTTAATGTTTCCCCCCATATGCCCATCATAGATACAGCTTTTCATAGATCATTGAACATCCCAAATATTAATTGCTGCTGTCCTGCTGCCTCTGCCAAACATCCCAAAATTAAGATTATTAGAAAGCAGAAGGTCTGATTGGGGCTTGATGTGGGAGACACTAATGGATGAAACAAGAAGAATTGGAGAAAGAGGAAGAAAGGCAGGGATGACTGTCAGATCAGACTCACCTCTATATAAACAGATGGAGACTTTTTGCAGAAACCCATTCCTTCCCACTTCCCTAACCATTTTAGGTTAATTCTGACCTGCTTTAGGTAGATAAAGATAAATGTGAATTTTAAATTATATTTAATCTTCATTAAAGTAATTATCTCTCTTAATGAAGAATTTGCTGGGTTGTGGTTGTGCAATGGAGTATAAAATCCTAAGTGAATAAAATCAATTTCATTTTCAGGCTAGCTTTTCTGTCCATTAATAAACAAGGCACAGAAAATATATTTGCTGAGAATCATGCAGCTGGCTCCTAGCTTACGCACAGCCAATACCACTTAAAAAAGCAAGAAAGTTGGCTCTCCATTTCTCACCCTTCATTATTCAACTGAAAGGAGAGCATCCACCCCAGGATGGGAAAGTTCCATGAGTTTCCATATTGGGGCTGTTTACTGGGTCCAGCAGTGAGACCGCTGCGGGTAATATCTCACACTCAAACGACTGCTCTGATGGAATAGTGTTTGTCTGGTGCAGTGTTTTCCTCTAAGTGCTCTGGTTTATTAATCACATAAGTATGAATTAGACTCTGGCATGCTTATGTTTCCTAATGTATGAAAATTGCTTATTTATTTCCATGCTGTTACAACAGAAAGAAACAGACTGGTTCTAAAGAGCAGTGTACTGTAGTGTGAAGCAATTAAGTGAGTTATGCATGCCCTTCAGGAAGAGGATAATGGGGTCTTGGTGCCGGTTAGGGCTCCCTGCTGCTGGCCCAAGGGAAAAGGACATGCCATTGAGGAACAGAGACTTGTCCGTATTTCAGTGCAAGCCAGTGTGAGCTTAGGACTGCTGTTAAATCTTAAGAGTTAGCTCCTGTGCACTTGTCGATCGGCTTAGTTGAAACTTCTGAAAAAAACATACAAAAGAGCTGAAAAGAGCATCACCCATGGGAAGGTAAGAATTAAAGATGTTGATGACACTTTACCTTTATGCCTCTTTCTTTTATGCACCAGGGTCTTCCTAACACTTGTTAACAGATGCAAACCACCCCCAAAACCAGTGTCCACATACTACCACCCCTGCTGGCTGAGGCAGCTAGAGGGCAATGTAAGGAGCAACTCCACACTTCCTTTCATGGAGTATGAATTCCCATATATTGAGTGTGTCACTTGTTACTGATTATTAATGAAATTACCTGGTGCTTCTTATATGTCAGATTGTTCCAAGGACTTAGTTATGTCATCTTCATAACATTCCTATGACATAGTTGCCCTAGCAATTCTCATTTTACATATGGGGAAACTAAGGCACAGAGAAATTAAACAACCTGCCTACAGTTACACAGCTGGTAGGTGGCAGAGCTGGGATTTGAACTGCAGGTAGCCTCGCTCTAAAGTCCATGCTCTTAACTGCCGTTCCTCCTTGATTCTATTATTTTTGTGTGGCCAAGGTCACATCACTGAACCCCTGAGAACTTTGGTCCCTTCGTCTGTAAAATGGGGAGGTAACATTTACTGAGGTCCTACTTAGGTACCATCATGCTAGCTCCTAGATTTGTTTCATTTGACCCTTACTGTTACCTGTGAGGGAGACAAATTCTCTTCGTTTCATATATAAGAAGACTGGCTCGGAGATATTTTGTAGCTCCAAGGTCACAAGGTGTGTAAGGGATGGAGCAAATCTTCTGATTCACCTGTTCTAAAGCTTGCATTTCTTTTATTATGTTATGCTATAGGGGCTCTGAGGAGGTCGTATGAGACAATGGATGTGAAAGGACCTAACACTTGCTGGTGCATTAAACACCCCGTAAAAGTTAGCTCTGCGAGTGCCTGGCAAATTGTCTAGAAATGTTTGCTATTATTGTCAGTACCTTATTTTGATGCTGACAGAGGAAAGTGTTCTTAATGGGAGGATGTGCCCTGTAGGAAGCTGAGCTATTAATAGCCAATAGTGATGTTTACTGCACTTCCTTATGAGACTTTAGTTCAGAAAGTTCGGAAATAGAAAAAACTGATCTAAATTGCTTAATCACAAAATGATAGACCACATTCCTCCTGAATTATCTCCTAAAGACATGACTTCTGTGGCTCTCAAGGAGCTGGATAGGCAAACTGCTTTTTGAAATCCTTGTTTTCAGTTGAGAAAATAAATAGAACTATATAAAGGACACTGCGACAAACATCATGTACTCACTCCCCAAGGTGAGTACATTATAGGTAATATTCATTTCAAATATATTTTTTTAAAAATCAGTAACTACAAATAAGTTCCCCTGTATTCCCCTTATCAGAAAATATTATCTTTCTCTTTTCATCCTTGTTTCCTTCTCTCCAACTGCCATCATAAATTTTGTGAATATCCAGTCCGTATCTCTTACTTTTTAATAAGATGTATGTAACCACAAACAGTGGATGATGTTGTTTTAAGTATTTCCATCAAAAGTAATGTACTTCAACTTGTTATTTTCATAATCAGTCTCATGTTAGTGAGATTTAACAATGTCAGTACACGTGTCTAGTTTATACACTAATTGCTCTGTATTATTTTCTGAATATGCTGAAATTTTTCAGTACCCATGTTTTTGGACATTTGAATTATTTACAATTTTGGTGATACAAAATCGAATGCTAGTTTTTAGCTTACATTATTAGGATTATGTAAATATTGCTTACAGCTGAGCCATTAGGTTCTCATTTCTCTTCCTCTCAGTAATATCATTCCCAGATTTCTTGGCCCCCTTCCTTTAATCTGTACTGGGCCTGCTGTTTTGCTGTCCTCCCAGATTTCTCTTGATGAGAATCTTGGGATCCCCTTCCCTTCTCTCCAGCTGGCCGGTTCTGGGTCCCATGTCTTCCTCTTCCTGTGAAAGATTGTCTGTTGTATGGGAAACATCACTGTCATCCTTTTTAATATTTTCCCCTGCATTGCATGGCAGGAGCTTGAGACTCCATTTTCCAGAATTCTTTTTCTCATAATTTTGGGGTAATGTCTACCAAAGAGAGTATTCGCAGGAACTTTTGAAAGGCAAAATAGAAGACATAATTCTTTGATGGCAGTTACATGCAGACTGTAGGTAGAAGTGGGAAGCTCTTGAGAATCACCCTGGGGGCTGCAAGCAACTGAGATGGAATTCAACACTTTCTCTGAAACCACTTTCCCAGCATTTCCATCAGTTATGCAATTTTCCTTTTTAAAAAGTTGTATTTATTTATTTTAGAGAGAGAGAAACGTGCATGTGAGAGTACAAGCTGGGGAGGGGGGGTGATGGCAAAGGCGAGGGAGAGAGAGAATCTCAAGCAGACTCCCCGCTGAGTGGGGAGCCCCAGCAGGGCTTGATCTCATGACCTGAGCCAAAATCAAAAGTCAGAAGCTTAGCTGACTGAGCCACCTAGGCGCCCCATCGATCGGTTGTGTAATTTTCTAGTTCCTTTTATTAATGCCTTTCTACTTGGAATATCTACACTGATCTTTGATTGATTACCATATTTTTTTGAACGCGTCCTCTAGTGGCTAATCTCACAACTGACTAATAGTTTGCCTGAGTATAAGTCAAATCAGAGATATTTTTACCTTGGAATGTGTAAGGTATCCATGTACTGTCTTTAAGATTTCATTTTGTTATTGTTAGCAAGCCTGAGCCTGATATTCTGATTCTTGATTCCTTACATGTGAAATTGAGCCTCTGCACTCCCGCTCCCCCAGAAGCTTACAAAGTTTCTCATAATCTCTGATTTCTTTAATACCGAGGTGTTGTGTTTTCATATGAGCCTCTTAAGCATTGCGTGGGACAATCAGTGGTCCTCTTCTGTTTGGAAACTCCCTTCAGTGTTGGGAATTTTTCCATTTTCCTTTTCTTCTTGATAACTTCCTCCCTTCCCTTGTTTTTGCTCTTTCTGTCACCTCTATTAACCAGTTGTTTGTGATCCTGGCTTGATCCTTGTACTTACTCACTTTTCTTCTATTAAAAAAATAATCCCTTTTTCTTTTTGTTTTAATTTTTGACAGTTATATTTGATTTTATCTTAAAACATTTATGCTGATTTAAAAAATTGGTAATTTGGAATATATAACACTTAATATTTTTGTATTGATGATATATTTAGCAATTTTATAGAACTATTTCTAATAGTTTTCTATGAAGTTTCTTAGATTTTTTATGTGTATAATTTCTTTGCCTGCAAATAATGACACCGTTTTCTCTTTTTCTCCCCTCAATTTTTATCTTTTCTTTCTTTTTTTATTGTTTAGGAACTTTAATTCATGTTGACTACTGGTTAAAAACAAACATCCATGCCTTATCTTACTGTTTGTGGGTAAGTTATATAGTGTCATCATTTAATATGTGGTTACTCTTTGTTCTCTTTGATTGAGACACTTGTAAATTTAAGGACATTTCAAGCCTAACATTATTTATGTCAGCAATTTTTTTTTGCATTTGCTGAAATGACTACTTTTCCTTCTTTGTGCTATAGTTCATGTTGTGATTCTTATTTTTCTATTTTTTTGAATTGATTGTTATGTAATATAGATGACCTATTTCTGAAAAACTATTTTAGGCCTACTGGCTTTTTGTTAAGAGATATTTTTTACTTACACTTTATTCTTTGTGATTTTGAAAATCAGGTTTTAAAATACTTTAATTTATATAATCTATATTTTTATTGAAAATTATCAGGTTTTTAATTTTCTTGATCTAGGTTTTTTTGTAGTAATACTATTACTAAATATCTTTTAAATATAACTTATGGCTCTTTTTTTTTTAAGATTTTTATTTTTAAGTAATATCTACACCCACCGTGGGGCTTGAATTTACAACCTTGAGATTAAGAGTTGCATGCTCTCCTGACTGAGCCAGCCAGACCCCCTAACTTATGGCTCTTTTTAAGCCCCTAGTATATTTTTACCTTTTGCTTTTACCTTTGCTCAACCTTCCCAGAAATTTGCACATTTTACTGGTCTTGATTTAAAAAAATTAAAAAAGAAAGGTTATTTTCTTGAATTTTTGCTTTTATTTTTCTAATTTCTTTTCTTCTAGTTTATTAGATTAGTTCTTAATTTCTTTTCTTGGTAGTTGATTTAAATGTTAAATTGATTTACTGTCACTTTTTTTTTTTAAGGAATACATTTAGAGCTACATACTTTCTCTAAGAATTTCTTTGGCTGCACTGTAGAATTTTGAAGTAGGGGCTTTCTTTTTTTAAACCAATTTCAGAATATTTAAAAATTTTTTCCTTGTAATTTCATCTTCAACTCATGAATTAGACTATGGTTTTTTAAATATCTAAATGTTATTTTATCTTTTCTAAGAGTGTGTTTTTGTTGTTTTTTATCAAGTAGCATTTAAATTAGAAAACATCACTGATATATTTATTTTGGTTGAGTTTTTCGATATGGGATTTATTGTCTGATCTATTTTTAAAAATGTGTTCTAAATAAAATTTGTTAGATTAATTAATAATTGATATATTAATTTCTGGTATGTATTTTAAATTGTCCCACTATATTTGTGAATTTAATAATTTCTTCTAATAATTCAGTTTATATATTTAGAAATATGTTCTTAGATGCATATCAGTCTATACCTGTATATTTAGTTTGTGACTTTCTGTCTTATTTTTATGTCATATTACTCTCAATCTCTATTAATGCATTTGCATTTGTTTTACCTGACAATAATATTGCACTGCCAGTGTATTATACATCTACCTACCTACCTATTATTCATTCATCAACCGTTTTAATGAGGTAAAATAGACATAAAATGAATTGCATATATGTAAAGTGTACAATTTGACATATGAATAGATCTCTGAAACCATTACCTCGGTCAAAAAAATGAACATATCTATCATTTCCTGGAATTTTCTTGTGCCCCTTTTTAATCCTTCCCTCCTAGACCTAACTGCTTTCTCCCCAGACAACTACTGATCTGCTGTCACCATAGATTAGCTTGTACTTTTTAGACTTTCATATAAATGTTATCATATATAATGTACTCTAGTTTGAATGGCTTCTTCTCTAGAGTATAATTATTTTGAGATTCTTAGTGTTGGCATTTATCTTAGTCTTGCTGTTTTAGGCAATCTGATGCTCTGTGTCTTACTTGGGTTGTTTAGACCATTTACATTTAATGTAAATATTTAAATGGCTGAGTTTAAATCTACCAAACTGCTATTTGTTTTCTCTTTGTCTCACCTATTCTTTGTTTCCCTTTTATTCTCTTTCACTGTTTTATTTTGAATTAATTGAATATTATTTGTCATTTTATTTTATCTTTTTGGCTTATTAGAGTTCTTCATTATTTTAAAAGTTACTTTAGAATTTACAGTATACAGCTTAAACTTCAGAGTCTACCTGGAAGTGATACTATTCTACTTGATGTATAAGAAAAATACCTAGAATTTATTTCCCTTAAGTTTTTAAAATATCCATACTAATAGTGAGTTTCCTAATGGTCTAATATTTATATCTGTCTATTCTTGATTACAATCTCCCTGTTTTCAGTTTATAATTTTTGTAATTTTTAAAAAAAATTTTATTGTTATGTTAATCACCATACATCATTAGTTTTTGGTGTAGTGTTCCGTGATTCATTGTTTGTGCATAACACCCAGTGCTCCATGCAGAACGTGCCCTCTTTAATACCCATCACCAGGCTAACCCATCCCCCCACCCCCTCCCCTCTAGAACCCTCAGTTTGTTTTTCAGAGTCCATCGTCTGTCATGGTTCGTCTCCCCCTCCGATTTCCCACCCTTCATTCTTGCGCTCCTGATTTCTTCTTCTTCTTCTTTTTTTTTTCTTAACGTATATTGCATTATTTGTTTCAGAGGTACAGATCTGTGATTCAACAGTCTTGCACAATTCACAGCATTAACCATAGCACATACCCTCCCCAGTGTCTATCACCGAGCCACTGCATCCCTCCCACCCCACCCCACTCCAGCAACCCTCAGTTTGTTTCCTGAGATTAAGAATTCCTCATATCAGTGAGGTTATATGATACATGTTTTTCTCTGATTGACTTATTTCGCTCGGCATAACACCCTCCAGTTCCATCCACGTCATTGCAAATGGCAAGATCTCATTCCTTTTGATGGCTGCATAATATTCCATTGTATATCTATACCACATCTTCTTTATCCATTCCTCTGTTGATGGACATCTTGGCTCTTTCCACAATTTGGCTATTGTGGACATTGCTGCTATAAACATCGGGGTGCACGTACCCCTTTGGATCCCTACATTTGTATCTTTGGGGTAAATACCTAGTAGTGCAATTGCTGGATGGTATGGTAGCTCTATTTTCAACTTTTTGAGGAAGCTCCATACTGTTTTCCAGAGTGGTTGCACCAGCTTGCATTCCCACCAACAGTGTAGGAGGGTTCCCCTTTCTCCACATTCCCGCCAACATCTGTCCTTTCCTGACTTGTTAATTTTAGCCATTCTGACTGGTGTGAGGTGGTATCTCATTGAGGTTTTGATTTGGATTTCCCTGATGCTAAGCGATGCTGAGCACTTTTTCATGTGTCTGTTGGCCATTTGGATGTCTTCTTTGGAAAAATGTCTGTTCATGTCTTCTGCCCATTTCTTGATTGGATTATTTGTTCTTTCAGTGTTGAGTTGGATAAGTTCTTTATAGATTTTGGATACTAGCCCTTTATCTGACATGTCATTTGCAAATATTTTCTCCCATCTGTCGGTTGTCTTTTGGTTTTGTGGACTGTTTCTTTTGCTGTGCAAAAGCTTTTTATCTTGATGAAATCCCAATAGTTCATTTTTGCCCCTGCTTCCCTTGCCTCTGGCAGTGTTTCTAGGAAGAAGGTGCTACGGCTGAGATAGAAGGGGTTGCTGCCTGTGTTCTCCTTTAGGATTTTGATGGACTCCTGTCTCACATTTAGATCTTTCAACCATTTTGAGTCTATTTTTGTGTGTGGTGTAAGGAAATGGTCCAGTTTCATTTTTCTGCATGTGACTGTCCCAATTTTCCCAACAGCATTTGTTGAAGAGACGGTCTTTTTTCCATTGGACATGCTTTTCTGCTTTGTCAAAGATTAGTTGACCATAGAGTTGAGGGTCCATTTCTGGGCTCTTGATTCTGTTCCACTGATCGATGTGTCTGTTTTTGTGCCAGTACCATCCTGTCTTGATGATGACAGCTTTGTAATAGAGCTTGAAGTCCGGAATTGTGATGCCACCAGCTTTGCTTTTCTTTTTCAACATTCCTTTGGCTATTCGGGGTCTTTTCTGGTTCCATACAAATTTTAGGATTACTTCTTACATTTCTGTGAAAAAAGTGGATGGTGTTTTGATGGAGATTGCATTGAATGTATAGATTGCTCTAGGTAGCATTGACATCTTCACAATATTTGTTCTTCCAATCCATGAGCATGGAACGTTTTTCCATTTCTTTGTGTCTTCCTCAATTTCTTTCATGAGTGTTTTATAGTTTTCTGAGTACAGATCCTTTGCCTCTTTGGTTAGATTTATTCCTAGGTATCTTATGGTTTTGGGTGCAAATGTAAATGGGATCGACTCCTCTCTCTCTCTTCTGTCTTGTTGTTGGTGTATAGGAATGCCACTGATTTCTGTGCATTGATTTTATATCCTGCCACTTTAATGAATTCCTGTATGAGTTCTAGCAGTTTTGAGGTGGAGTCTTTTGGGTTTTCCATGCAAAGTATCATATCATCTGCAAAGAGTGAGAGTTTGACTTCTTCTTTGCCAATTTGGATACCTTTTATTTCTTTTTGTTGTCTGATTGCTGTGGCTAGGACTTCTAATACTATGTTGAATAGCCGTGGTGATAGTGGACATCCCTGCCGTGTTCCTGACCTTAGGGGGAAAGCTCTCAGCTTTTCCCCATTGAGAATGATATTCGCTGTAGGTTTTTCATAGATGGCTTTTATGATATTGAGGTATGTACCCTCTATCCCTATACTCTGAAGAGTTTTGACAAGAAAGGATGCTGTACTTTGTCAAATGCTTTTTCTGCATCTATTGAGAGGATCATATGATTCTTCTTTCTTTTGTTAATGTATTGTATCATGTTGATTGATTTGCGGTTGTTGAACCAACCTTGCAGCCCAAGGATAAATTCCACTTGGTTGTGGTGAATAATCCTTTTAACGTACTGTTGGGTCCTATTGGCTAGTATTTTGGTGAGAATTTTTGCATCCATGTTCATCAAGGATATTGGTCTGTAATTCTCCTTTTTGATGGGGTCTTTGATTTGGGGATCAAGGTAATGGTGGCCTCATAAAATGAATTTGGAAGTTTTCCTTCCATTTCTATTTTTTGGAACAGTTTCAGGAGAATAGGTACTAATTCGTCTTGAAATGTTTGGTAGAATTCCCCTGGGAAGCCATCTGGCCCTGGGCTTTTGTTTCTTGGGAGATTTTTGATGACTGTTTCAATTTCCATAGTGGTTAAAAGTCTGTTCAGGTTTTCTATTTCTTCCTGGTTCAGTTTTGACAGTTGATACATCTCTAAGAATGCACCCATTTCTTCCAGGTTATCTAATTTGCTGGCATAGAGTTGCTCATAATATGTTCTTATAATTGTTTGTATTTCTTTGGTGTTGGTTGTGATCGCTCCTCTTTCATTCATGATTTTGTTGATTTGGGTCATTTCTCTTTTCTTTTGGATAACTCTGGCCAGGGGTTTATCAATCTGGTTAATTCTTTCAAAGAACCAGCTCCTAGTTCATTCTACTCTTCTTTTGGTTTCCATTTCATTGATTTCTGCTCTAATCTTTATTATTTCTCTTCTCCTGCTGGGTTTAGGCTTTATTTCCTGTTCTTTCTCCAGCTCCTTTAGATGTAGGGTAGAGCTGGGTATTTGAGACCTTTCTTGTTTCTTGAGAAAGGCTTGTATTGCTATATACTTTCCTCTTAGGACTGCCTTTGCTGCATCCCAAAGATTTTGAACAGTTGTGTTTTCATTTTCATTGGTTTCCATGAATTTTTTTTAATTCTTTAATTTCCTGGTTGACCCATTCATTCTTTAGTAGGATGCTCTTTAGCCTCCATGTATTTGACTTCTTTCCGGCTTTCCTCTTGTGATTGAGTTCTAGTTTCAAAGCACTGTGGTCTGAAAATATGCAGGGAATGATCCCAATCTTTTGGTACTGGTTGAGACCTGATTTGTGACCTAGGATGTGATCTACTCTGGAGAATGTTCCATGGGCACTAGAGAAGAATGTGTATTCCATTGCTTGTGAATGGAATGTTCTGAATATGTCTGTGAAGTCCATTTGGGCCAGTGTGTCATTTAAAGTCTTTATTTCCTTGTTGACCTTTTGCTTAGATGATCTGTCCATTTCAGTCAGGGGGGTGTTAAAGTCCCCCACTATTATTGTATTGTTGTCTATGTGTTTCTTTGCTTTTGTTATTAATTGCCTTATATAATTTGGCTCCTCCCATGTTAGGGGCATAGATATTTACAATTGTTAGATCTTCTTGTTGGATAGACCCTTCAAGTAGGATATAGTGTCCTTCCTCATCTCTTATTACAGTCTTTGGTTTAAAATCTAATTTGTCTGATATAAGGATTGCCACCCCAGCACTCTTTTGGTGTCCATTAGCATGGTAAATCGTTTTCCACCCCCTCACTTTCAATCTGGGGGTGTCTTTGGGTCTAAAATGAGTCTCTCGCAGACAGCATATCGATGGGTCTTGTTTTTTAATCCAAACTGATAGCCTGTGTCTTTTGATTGGGGCATTTAGCCCATTTACATTCAGGGTAACTATTGAAAGATATGAATTTAGTGCCATTGTATTGCCTGTAAGGTGACTGTTACTGTCTCTTGTCTGTGTTCCTTTCTGGTTTATGTTGCTTTTAGGCTCTCCCTTTGCTTAGAGGACCCCTTCCAATATTCTTTTAGGGCTGGTTTCGTGTTTGCAAATTCCTTTAGTTTTTGTTTGTCCTGGATGCTTTTTATCTCTCCTTCTATTTTCAATGACATCCTAGCTGGATATAGTATTCTTGGCTTTACATTTTTCTCATTTAGTGCTCTGAATATATCATGCCAGTCCTTTCTGGCCTGCCAGGTCTCTGTGGATAGGTCTGTTGCCAGTCTAATGTTTCTACCATTGTATGTTACATATCTCTTCTCCCGAGCTGCTTTCAGGATTTTCTCTTTGTCTCTGAGACTCATAAGTTTTACTATTAGATGTCGGGGTGTTGACCTATTTTTATTGATTTTGAGAGGGGTTCTCTGTGCCTCCTGGATTTTGATGCCTGTTTCCTTCCCCACATTAGGGAAGTTCTCTGCTATAATTTGCTCCAATATACCTTCTGCCCCTCTCTGTCTTTCTTCTTCTTCTGGGATCCCAATTATTCTAATGTTGTTTCGTCTTATGGTATTGCTTTCTCTCGAATTCTGCCCTCATGATCCAGTAGTTGCTTATCTCTCTTTTTCTCAGCTTCTTTATTTTCCATAATTTGGTCTTCTATATCGCTGATTCTCTCTTCTGCCTCATTTATCCTAGCAGTTAGTGCCCCCATTTTTGATTGCACCTCATTAACAGCCTTTTTGATTTCGACTTGGTAGATTTTAGTTCTTTTATTTCTCCAGATAGGTTTCTCTAATAACTCTCATGCTTTTTCCAAGCCCAGCTAGTATCTTTAAAATCATGATTCTGAACTCTAGGTCCGACATCGTACTAATGTCCATATTGAGTAGGTCCCTGGCAGTCAGTACTACTTCTTGTTCTTTTTGTTGAGGTGAATTTTTTCTGTCTTGTCATTTTGTCCAGAGGAGAATAGATGAATGAGAGAACAAAATGCTAACAGGGTAACAACATCCCCAGAAAATATACTCCAAAAAATCAGAAAAGGCCTGAAACCGGGGGAAAGGAAAGGGAAAGAAAGAAAAAAGAAAGAGGAAAAAAAGAAGAAAAAGATAAAAAGCAAACAAAAACAGAAGAAAACAAAACCAAAAAACAGATTATGATCAAATATGATCAGGCTGGTGCATAGATCAGTGCCACACACTAGATTTTGGGTGTATTTTGGTGTGTTAGAAGAAAGTGCCTCCCAAAATTTTAAAGAAAGAAAAACATATATGTACAAAAATAAGGGTTGATAAGATGAAGGGATGGAATATGACTGTAACGATGAAATTATAAAAAAAATTTATAAAAGGAATTAAGAAGTTGTTTGAAAAAAGAAAGAAGAGGATTTAAAAAAAAAAAAGAAACGGGAGAGAATGTGATCAGGCAGGAGACTAGAACAAAGCCATACAGTAGAGATTTGGGGTATATTTTGATCTGTTAGAAGAAACTGTATCTCAAAATTTTAAAGAGAGAACAATTATATATATATACATATGCCAAAAATAAGGGTAACTACTATGAAGGGATAGACTATGACTCTAAAAATGAAAAATAAAAATGTTTTTAAAAAAGGGATTGATAAGATGTTGGTTGAAAAGGGAAAAAGAAAAATTCAAAAAAAAAATTAACTTTGAAAGACTAAAGAATCATGGTAAAAAAGCCATGGATTCTATGTGCAGTATTCCCCTAGCGCTGGAGTTCTGCCGTTCTCATTGATCGGTAATCTTGGTCTTGGCTTGCTGGCTGTTCTTGCTTATCTTCTGGGGGAGGGGCCTGTTGCTGTGGTTCCCAAATGTCTTCGCGGGAGGCGGAATTGCCCCGCCCTTGCCTCTCCAGGGTAACTCATCTGCTTGGGTTTGCTCTCGGGAGCTTTTGTTCCCCGCAAGCTTTCTGTACAGCTTTGGAGGACGAGAGTGAAAATGGTGGCCTCCCAATCGCTGCCCCAGAGGAGCCGAGAACTCGGGGTCCCCTCCTCAGTGAGCCTCCAGAGAAAAGCAGTCTGTCACTCCCGTCTCCCTGGTCTCTGGCCGCACTCCATGCTCACCCGGCCTGTGACTGAGCGTTTCTATCTCTGGCACCCGACCCCATGCGGAGTCTCCAAACCCAGCAGATCCCTGCGGTGCGCTCCCGCGCCACTCCTCCCGGGGGAGGAATGGGAGTCTCCCTGGATCTGCCACTTGTTGAGTCCCTGCTGGAGGAGCAGTGGCCCAACTGTGCCTCGGATCACAGTTTATGGCAACCCTGAGCTGAGAGCCCGCGCCTCCGCTCTGTCTCCCCAGCTGGTTTTCCCGCTCCAATACCTGGGAGCTCTGCCGCAGTCAGGCACCCCCGGTCTTTCTGTGACCCTGAGGGTCCTGAGACCACACTGTCCCCTGCTTAGCACTGGAGTGACATCCCTCAGCAGAGCCAACTTCTAAAAGTTCCGATTTTGTGCTCTGCTGCTCTATCACTTGCCAGAAGCAGCGGACAGAGGCCCCCTCCCCCGCCGTCTATCCTCCCGAATATCGCCTCCGATTCACTTCTCCGCACGTCCTACCTTCCAGAAAGTGGTCACTTTTCTGTCCCGAGAGTTGTTGCTATTCTTTTCTTCGATCTCCTGTTGAGTTCGTGGGTGTTCAAAATGGTTTGACCCCTATCCAGCTGAATTCCTGAGACCAGACGATATCCAGGTCTCCTACTCCTCTGCTATCTTGCTCTGCCCCCCTAATTTTTGTAATTTTTATACATTCTTTCATTTATTTGAAGACCTTAAACATAATTTGTTAATGTTTTTCTGGGATTTCTCTGTTACTTCCATTTTATTGGGGCTGAATTTCTCTTATTGTTAAGTTTGAGACTGTCTTTCTACGTACTTTTTTTTTTTTTTCTTTTCTTTTCAAGATTTTTTTCTACTCCAACTACATACCCTTCCCTTATCTAGCAGGTGGGTATTTACATCCACCTAGTTTTCCATTTCCCCACTCTCATATTGATGGTTCAGGTTCCTATTCTGTTTTGATGTTGGTTTAAGGAAGATGCAGCCCCTAGACCTGAAAGCAGTTTGGTTATGTTATTCTTTGTATCAGTTGGTGTATGTGTGTGTGTGTGTTTTAACACAGTCGTTTTCAACTATCTTTAATCCTAGAACCACTGGAAATGTCTGTTAGGCCTTCTTTATGAGGTGAGCCTGCTCTAAGACTCAATGCAATCAGTGATTCTATTTTCCCCTGTTACTTTGAAGTACGAAATGCAGGAATCAAATATGTACTTACTTCTGTCAGCTTACAAACCTGGAGCCCAGCAGGCTCTTGATTTCTGCCCGCTTAGCATTTCTATTCTACTTCTGATGCAATGTACTATATATCTCTCTCTTATTTGAGACACCTCAGTATGTCTTTAATTTTAAGTATTTATTTTTCATTTTTATTTTAGAGCACTACAAGGAACTCAAAACATAAACTCACAGAGTCATATTTATTTGGAGTCTCCTCTCCTTTCCTTTTCCAAGACATTGATGGTAAATGACTTCATTCTTATTACACAGAAAAAGAAATCTAAAAGGAAAAGCCACCAGAAGTGGTGGATCCCTTTTTACTTTGTTTTTAAAGATTCTTTTTTGTTATTGAGATATGCTTCTTCTTTTCCTCAACTCCATAGAAATTTACCTTTTAATATAAGAATTTGAAAAGCAGAAAATCAGTTATAGGCCTGGGATGACCTACATTGTAGGGTATTTAGGGATGATGTGTCTTTTTTTTTAAATAGTAATATTTTAAACTTTAAATTGAACTGAACTGGAAAAACAAGTTACAGAGACATGCCATTCTCTGTGTGAGGTGAACCTTTCAATAAGGTAAGAAACAAATCCAAGTCTTTTTGGGATGTTCTGGTTCTCTTTCAAGAATTAGCATCTTATGATTTTACATTTTATGATTCCCATTGCCTATCTCTGTTTCCCTCTACAAATAAGGGCTCTCATAATTATGTAAAGTTTTCTTTTTAGCTGAGAAGAAACAGTTTATTGTCTACTTCTGTCACCTGTATTACTGTAATGTGGCTCGTTTTTTTCCCCCTTAGATAAACTCAAGTTGGAGGGAAAGAAACACCTCATTTTTGTTATTCTCTTTCTCAGTAAACTCTCACATTCTCATTAAAGCTCCACAAACATGACAACACCTGCACCAGGCCACCTGCTTCTGTTTGTGTGACACAAATAAATTCCTCTCAGAGGTGACATTGGAATTACTCGAAACATCCAAAGTTATGAGGGATTCTTTTTTTTTAAATTTTTTATTGTTATGTTAATCACCATACATTACAGTATGTAATGTAGTGTTCCATGATTCATTGTTTGTGCATACCACCCAGTGCTCCACGCAGAATGTGCCCTCTTTAATACCCATCACCAGGCTAACCCATCCCCCCACCCCCTCCCCTCTAGAACCCTCAGTTTGTTTCTCAGAGTCCATCGTCTCTCATGGTTCATCTCCCCCTATGAGGGATTCTTGATTTGCTTTCTTCTGGAAAGGAGCTTGCTTACTTTGGTAGAATTTAGCTTTTGATACTTGAATTTCTAATGACTTAAGGAAATAAAACACTGAACTATTTAGCAAGGATTAAGATGTGATGTTTAAAGATGATCTGGATATTTAGCTGTTCTCTTTATGGGAGTTTCTATGAGCGTGGATTCTGGAGCCAGACTACCTGAGTTCATGACTCTGACATTCGTCAGCTGTGTGACCTTGAGCAATTTACTTAAACCTTTTATGCCTTGCTTTCTGCATTTGTAAAGTGCGTTTTGAGGTGGTAGCTACTTCATATTGGTGTGGTATGTACTCAGTGGTGCAAATATATATATATATATATAGTACAAAACATGTATAACAATGTGTACAGTATAATGAACATTTAATAAATGAAGTGACTTTTTAAATTATCTACAATGTGTTAAACTTTATTCTTGGCACTAGGGATACATTGGTGAGCTTGATAGGAAAGTTCTCTGTTGTCAAAGAGCTTCCATTTTAGTGGGAAAACACAGTAAATAAGTAAACTGGGTACAAACCATCAATCTTGTGCTCATTAATAAGCAATGCTAACAGGCTGGTCAGACTGCCCCCCAAACTTGCTCCAAAACAACATTCTTAAAAACTTCATTTCATGTCTTGACCAAACTCAGTCCAATTCTAGCCCCTGCTAGAAATAACCCTCTTAGCACACCTATTTTAATGATGTGTTAGATCTAATCCCATCAATGTTTCCACAGTTGGCTATTTAGTATAGAAACAATTAATACAGATGTCTGAATAAGAGTATTATAAAGAATATGAATGTAGCTCTGCTCTGAGGAATATGGACAGTACAAGTATGAAGTGGTGGATTTTAACTGACTTTATTAAAATTCCCAGAGTATTAAGAGATTTGGGAAGATTTAAAAAGAAAAAGCACTGACCTCCAGACATCATTGAGGGGTCATTAGAACAAGTTACACCACAAAAATTGATTTCATTTTCTGATGTCTAAATAATAATAAAACAATCTATTTTTAATTTGCAAAAGCATTTGACAAAGAATATTGTGGTCATTTTTTTTGTGGATAAGATGGACCAGTATAGTACAGACAAATGGAACTTATATGTGGTGGGAAGATTGTGCCCAAACTGTTAACGAGTTGGTGCTACCTTGGGGCAGGGAGGTCTCCAGGGTACATCACACAAGCCACAGGAAGACAGAAATATGGAATAGGTGGTTGATGTGCTCTAAAGATGCCAAGATGGTGATAAGTTCTGAAGCTGGGCCAAAATGATTAAAACCATTCCGTGGCATCCGTCTCTCCTTTAACAATAGCTACTATTTATCAAATGCTTACTAGATGTCAGACATTCTGTTGGGCCTTTCCCTGTGTTAACTCACTGTGTCCTTCCAACCTGATGAGGTAGGTATATTGCTGCGTGTGGCATCTAAGTGTGCTCACCAAGGCTCAGGGAGCTTAAATATTTTGTTTAAGCATACACAGCTTGGAAGTGTTGAAGACAGATTTCAAACTCCAGCAATTTGATTTTAAGTCTCGCGGGTCTCAGCTGGATTCAAGGGAAAGATTGGGGAAACCTGATGGATAATCCGAACACTATTTTCAGTGTACATCATGTTCAATGCAAGCTCTATGAAATAGCTTCTACACCAACTGAAAAACAGGCTGCATTAGTTTCCTTTCTCTCTTCTCCATCCATTCGCATTGTTTTCAGAGCAGGTAGTAAATTCTGTTTCTGACTATGCTTTTCCTTTGCTGGAGGACTTTTGCTAGCTCTCCACTGCTTACCTTCTATTATTCAGCTTTTGTTCTAGTCTCATCTCCCACTACCCTTCCCACACCACCCACGAGTCGCTTCAAGCTATTTCTACCTGTGTAACTTTGTCCTGAATGTCCCTGTTCCCTTGCAAATTAAACTATTGAAATTTCGTCCTTCTATAATGTCCCAGGTCAAATGCTCTGTCCTCTAGGGGTAGGTGAGAGGCTGAGAGAACTGTGTAACAAGAGTAGGAATTATTGTCATGATTAGTAGGTATTAATTATTCATATGCCAAAGGAAACCACACACTGGTTTTTTACTTCAGCCACCCACTGAGTCTCAGCCCTGGTTTCTCTTGAGAGAAATTGGACTCACATATGCTGGCCTTTTATATAAAACTGCATAAAGCAGGAGCACAGTCTGTCTGAGGCTGTTTCAAGAAAGCCACCAGGAGTAGCTCTTCGTGCTGTACAAAGCTTCCCTAGAGTGCTATTGCTCTGTGATGAGCCCCTGCTCCTAGTCCTGTGTGATGCCCTCAGGGGTTCAGGTGGCAGATAGATAGAATATCCCAGAAGCCTATCGAAGTTTTCAATAACCTGCTTCTGGAGATTCTCCACAAGCATTTCCCCCAAGAAGTTTCTTAATTTTGCCCCTGCTCTCCCATCCCTGTAAATTATTTTTGTCTTCTGTTTCTTAGATCCTTCAAAACGTGTAGTTATCTATAAAGTAACACTTGATACTTTTTTTTAACTTACAGAAAACAGTCAATCTCAATTCAAAAATAGATGTGATTCTTTTTCTTGCTGCAACACCCACCAGGGACTGACTTAGACTGAAGGAGGCACTCAGAGTCAGCAGACCCTCCTAGGCTACCCCTGACATCAGTCTAATCAGAGGGTGTAGGATGAGGCCACAGCCAGAGTCCTTGTAGCAGTCTGCAGAGCAGTCTACACCGCTGCCATGATCCACTCACTTACAAGGCAATGGAATCCACATTGGCTTAAAATCCTCACGCCTGACGGGCACCAGGATCTCTTGTGACATCTTCATATGTTTAGCTTCTGGAGTCCCCACAGGGGACGGACTAGAGTCACCACATTCCGAGAAGCCCAAAGTTTGGCATCACACCAGGGATTTATAGTTCTCCCAGATTAGATTCAGTCTGTCTCAGGGGTTGCTATTTTTCCTAACCACTGTTGTCTAATAACAGGTGACACTCACCATCTTTATTCATTTCCGAGGGAACAACTAGGCAGTGAATCAAAGATCAGACCCTCACACAGGTGGGGAAAGTTTTAATCCTTTGCCCAAATGTACCAACATTGTGAATTTTTATAACTGCTTTATTGGGTTGATTGCTGGGAAATTTGAAGCATTGTGAGTAGAACACATGGTACAGAGTGAGGGATTTACGATCACCCAGCATTAATTTGCTTCTATGATATTTGGATAGTTGTGGTTATCACTTACAATTTTTTGAGGTAGTGTAAAAGTAGTAGTTTTACAATTTTAAGGAAATTTTTGAAAGATAAATACTTGATCTTCTCTAATTAAAACAGATTTGTTGACCAATGACTATGAGCCAAATCACTTTATGTTATCTTAGGGAATCTTCACAGTGATAGGAAGCAACCCCATTTTATTAATGAGACATCAAGACTCCGAAAGATTAAACCATTTGTCTAATTCCTAGGACAAACCCAAAGACCTTATTAATATGATGATTTTGAAGTATTGCCTCTTGAATTTACCAGTCAGTATACAAGGTTTTCAGAAGCTGTACAATTTTGTCATATTTCATTTAATGTTATATCATAAACATTCTCAATAATTTCTCCTACCCTTAATGATCATCATTTACAAATATCTGCATACAGTTCTAACACACTGAAATAAAATAATTTACTTAACCTGTTCTCACACACATATTTTCAATAATTTATTTCCACAGTTAATGTTGCCAGGGCATCTTCTTGCGTGTACCTTTTTTTTTAATTTCCAGGATGAGAGGCTGAGAGAACTGTGTAATCAATGTAATAAGTAATAGAGTAATAGCACATTATAGTATGCTTATTTTACGATAGTTTGATTTTTTTATATTTAAATTTTTACTCCATATGGAGATGATTTTGCTTTTCATAGAAAGATATTGATCCAATTTGTTCATTTTCATATTGCTAACCAATAGTCTCAGTTCCACATTTAAAATAATTATTTTCTATTGTTTTTAAGCTATAGTTGTAATAAAATTCTTATATATGTTTGGGCCAATTTCTGATCTCTCTCCTCTTATCCACTAAATGATATATCTATTTGGGCCGTAGTGACATGGAGTTTTAATTATTATTTCTGTGTAACATGTTCTATTGTCTGCTACAGTATGCCTTTCCTTTCCTTTACACACTGTCAGTGTTATTTTACTGTATTCCTTGGTATTTTCAATTGCTTATCTTTCAAAATAAATTCCAGAATCGTTTGGCTAAGTTTCACAAAGAAAAAAAAAATTCTGATGAGATTTTAATTGGATTTCATTAACTCTATAAATTAGCTAGACTAGACATGTTTACAACATTTAGTCTTCCTTTTCTGGAATACACTTATTGATATGTTTCTCACCGCCCCCTCCCTGCCCCCTCCATCTGTCTAAATCTTTATTTTGCCTTTTTCTTCAATTGGGTTATACATATCTCTTTAATTATTTCTTTTCTTTCTTTTTTTTTTTGCTATTCTGAGTGAAACATGTATTTTTTTCATTTTGTTTGATTTGTGGCTACACCAATGTGCCAAGTATAGTTTTATGGTGTTATCATCTTACATTCATGTCTTATTTGTTTTTTATTATTTCAAAATGTTTAGCGTTTTAAAATAATTTTTAGCTTTATTATAATTATTTTATTTATTTATTTTGAGAGAGAGAGAGAGCGCGCGTGTGCATGTGCCTGCGCTTGTTGAGGGGAGGGGCAGAGGGAGAGCAAAACCAAGCAGACTCCCAGCTAAGTGGGGGAGCCCAACTCAGGGCTCAATCTCAGGCCCCTGAGATCATGGCCTGAGCAGAAACCAAGATTTAGACGCTTAACCAACTGAGCCACTCAGGTGCCTCAGTATAATGATTTTAAAAAATAAGTATCTTTTAACTTTCTAATATTTAACTTGTTAATATTAGTTTTCATCCTTACTGAATTTCCCAGAACCCTCCAAATAGCACTACACAATAATAACATATTTATTTTGTCCTTGGTTAAAAATTATTCACTTTATTATTTATTTATTTATTTATTTATTTTAGAGAGAGAGAGAGCCCATGCATGCGCGTGAGCAGGGTGGAGGGGCAGTGGGAGAGAGAGAATCTCAAGCAGTTTCCATGCCTAGGGCAGAGCCTGACTTGGGGTTCCATCTCAAGATCCTGAGATCATGACCTGAGCTAAAATCAAGGGTCAGATGCTTAAACCAACTGAGTAACCTAGGCACCCCTAAAATTATTTACTTTAAAAGTGAATTAGGGGGTATGTATTCTTTGTTCAATAAAAAAATATTTTTTAATAATGTAAATAATATTTTACTATTGAGTTGGTTTTACTTTAGAAAAAGATGTTCTTCAACAGATAAGATGAATTATTTTTTTCTATTTCTTCTGTATTTATCAAAGGAGAAAATTATCAGATATATTTTTATATCTATTGAAAAATAATGTGATTTATTTAGCCTTTTATATTGTATATTACAGTTATAGATTTCCTAATGTTGAGCTACTCTGCTTCATACTCTGAATTAATATTCCTGATATAATATTACTTGGTCAAGGTGTAAGAACCATATTTTAAGAGGCTTTTAACAACTGGGGATAAGTTTACAGGTGGGTGACCAGGATGGTAAAAGATGTGGAAATGACACTATATGAGAACTAGAATATTTAACCCTGGAGAAGAGAATACTTAAATTATCCCTCTTAAGAGGAAGAATGGTGGTTGATTTTTAACTTCAAAGGACTTTTGTCTGGAAGGATTATTTTTAATTCGAAATTTTTCTAGGGGGAAAACTAAATAAGGAGTTATAGAAATAATAGATTTAAGAGAATTTTCTATATTAATTACAGAGCTTTAAAATTTAAATGTCCTGGTTCATTAACAAGGGAGTGTTGTCATTAATATAAATGTTGAAGAAGACACTGGATGACCTTTAAGCTATAGAAAAGCTCCTGCATTGGTTGGGGGTTGTTTTGGTGGACCTTTAAGGTACTTAACAATTTAAAACTATAAGTCTGTGATTCTGTGGTTAAAGAATACCTTACACTGCACTATCCTTATTCTGTAAATGATCTTTTTAACTGATGTGGTAGGCAGAATTCCAATATGACTCCCCAGATTCCTTGCTCTTGGTATATTTAGGTAGGAGGGTAGACCTCTCACTAGTAGGGTAGTTTAAAGCCCATCAGAAGATCAGAAGGAGAGAAAGATCTCAGAAACTTAGGTATCTGGACAGAGCAAATAATTTTAAAATATTAGGAAAAAAATCAGGACTAAAGTAGTCTTAAAGAGATGACTAGAATTGGGGAAAGATAATTTTCAGAAGGGTATATATAATAACCATTTTGTAACTAGAAGTGAAAGTCTGAATAGAAGGGGATAGAAGTTAGGTTCAACTCAGAGTGTGGGACCAGCAACTGTAGAATAGTGTGGGGTAGCCACTCAGTGGAGAAAAAGGAATGGCAGATGGGTAAACAAAGAATTCAGACTGCTCAATTCATGAAGAAGACCTTAATTGTATTTTAGGAAGTATTATTTTGTCTGCTCTAACAGGATTGTTATGACTTACGATTAGCAGCTGGAGCAAAATAATATATGTCTTGTTTTCATAAATATGTATTTATGTCCATTTTATTATAGGTACAATATAAAAATAAAATAGGTATACATTTTATTTTTTTAAGGTACTTGTGAAAGTATTGAGTGTTATAACACTGCTTCCTTTAGTTACTCATGCCTGTTGAATGAATAACCACAGTAACTTAAAATAAGTCATTCAGGTCATCTAATAAAAGCTTCTTAGCAGGAGGCTTAATCTCTTGGAGGTAATTGGAAAAAATATTTCTATAATTTGCTATGAGATCTTATTGGTTCATACCCTTAGGAATTTCCTGGGTGAAATCTAAAACTGGCATGCATTTTTTGGAGGACTGGGAAAAACCAAAGAAAGGGGTGGGCCACTCCAGATTGGTAGGTGGCAAGTTTTAAGGAGCAAGGAAACTTACTGACAAGGCTCGTCTTGGGTGGCTGCAAGACGAACAGATCTCTGAACCTGCCTACCAGAGTCTTAGAAGTTTATATAGAGGCCTTAACTGGGTTCAGCCACATCTACCATTGTCTACCACTCATGTGATCTCTACAACACATTGCTCTCTCAAGGTTGCCTCGTTGGAAATGGATTTGGCTATGGGAAAGGAGTAACGGAATGTACATTCCAAGGACAGGGAGGGAGTGAGGAACCTCAGATTGCCTGGGCCCAAGTCGCAGGTCAGCCTGCTGTCATATCCTCTCAGTTATCTCCTCCAACAGATCTCAGGATGTTTTTAGAGATAGAAGCATCCAAACGGCATACAATAGCTAATTACAATTACTGCTGCTAATTGAATTGTGTGGTAGTGAGTATTCATTCATAGGTTTCTTTCTTTCCTGTCCTGGGCACAGATTCTCTTGTGAGTCTAATGCACTACCTACCACACTGACTTTGGGGTTGCCCAAGTGGCTTGTGATCACAATGGAAGGAGGCGAGAAGCCTCGGTATATGAGGTCCAAGTAAATTTCCTCCAGCCATCTTGCACTTCTGCTCTCCACGATGAGAAGAGCATGCCTGAGGTAGGCATTGTTCTTTCATCCTGAATTCCGGCTACAGAGACTCAACGGAGCAGATCTGAAACCCAAACTGCATACTGGAGCCGCGAGGACCTTAACTGGCCAGGTGAGCTTAACCCATTCAGCAGAGCCACAGACAACATGAAGATTCCCGAATGAGAATCAAATGTTTGCTGTTGTAAACCATTGAGATTTTGAGAGAGTTGTAGCTTCCTTACTTAAGGAAATCTGACTAATACAAAGGTATTATGCTAGGGGCTTTATTTTTGTTATTTCAGTCTTACAGAAATATTATAAGAAGCTGTTCTAACATATTATAATTATTAAAACAAAATATATAATTGTTAGATTAAAATATAATTGTTATAATATTAATATCTCAATGTTCTAAATGAAGAGACAGGGCTCCACAAGATTTAAAAATTTGACCTCTCTCATGCAGGTAGCCAGTGGTTTAACTGAATTTGGAGTCCAAATTATGTCTGAATCTAACAGTAGTTGGTGTTCTTTCCACTTCTTCCAATATATTAAGGAAGTGTATGTGTGGGGTTTTTATTACTTTTTCTTGTGCCCATTAAAAAGCCGTGATCAGATATGTCTCATGTCGTGAGGACCAGAAGTTTTTCTAAATTTGGAAAAAGAGATTTTTGCTTTTTGAATCAAACAGGACTTTCTGAGTATGGCTATACATATGAAGGTGTGTGCAAATGCATAAATTTTGACTCCTGATGAATCATAAAATAAAAATGTACATTCAAGTTACTTTAAAAATGCAATCCATGTTAGAGAATAATATGTGGTAACCATATGCAGTTAAGTAGAGATGAGATGAGAACATCATTCTGTTACACTTACATTAACTCTAATCACACTTGGTAGTTGATGCTCTTATGAGGGCTGCCAACTAACATTTTAGGTAAATGAATAGCGAGGATATATAGCCTTCAGAAAGCGGGCACCTCTCCTGTCAAATAGGTAATTACAGAGGCTATGACTCCATTAGGAAAATGGTGGCCAATCAATGTAAACCCTAAGAGCTCAGATCTTCTGTAATTGATTGAGAGATTCAGTGACTTCAGTGCAATTGAGTTTCAAATGTAAGAAGCCAGTATTTGGCCAGATGGTTGCCATGAATTCCAGAGGGAATTTATGAATTTTAATGAGAACAGTGGCTACACAATTTCAGTCACATGTGTTAATACTGAATGAAATATGCAGATCAGTATTAAAACTCCACCGTGGGGTATCCACGCTTTCATTTGTTATATCCTAATATTCATATTTGTTTCTGCAGGTATGCAATTGCTTATCATACCAAGGTTTGGAGAAACTTGTTAATGCAAATCACAATTGATACTTGGAATTATAGTTTACTTCTTACTTCTTCTGAGATGACCATTACATAGTTCAGGGCAATTTAGAGGTTCTATTTCAGAGGTGTTCAGTTTGTGCAAATGAGAGACGTTTAAGTTTATTCATCCACTCAACAGTTTCTGTAAGGTTAATGTGAATAAGATGCAGGAGTTGGGGATAATTCTTAGGTTATGGATTGTGTCCTCGAAGAGCTTAAAAATCTAATAAAGGCAGAGAGAAATATATATTTTTTAATGATTACAAGCCTAGGATGGAAGTGATAAGTATCCTAGGAGAGGCACAGATAAAGCAGTAGTTCTCCTTGGTAAGTAGGTTAACTCACTGTGGGTAAATACATACATACTAATAAGGGCAGAGACTTTCACTTCTGGTGATGTCACTCTAGGTAATTCTAACCAACATTCTGAACAAAAATAACAAGAACAGTTAGACACTATTTTTTTTAAGATTCATTTATTGATTTGAGAGAGAGAGAAAGAGAGAGCACGGGGGGAGGGGAGGGAGAGGGAGAGAGGGAATCCCAAGAAGACTGAGCGCAGAGCCCAACGTGGAGCTTGGTCTCAATGATCCTGAGATCATGACCTGAGCCAAAATCAAGAGTGGGATGCTTAACCAACTGAGCCACCCAGGTGCCCCCTCAGTTGGACACTATTAAAGAAACATGTCTGTGAAGGTATAGAAGAGCCAGAAATATATTGAAGGGTTGTGGGGCCAAGAGTTAGGTGAGGGCTGATATCCAGAGAAATAAGCACAGCATTCAGGTTGTTTGCAAACATTTGCAGGTTATTGAAGATGAGCAACATGCTAAGTATTTTTGACAGCCTTGTGGGGCTAAGGGGACAATAGTGGGGGTCCAGGGTCTGTCAAAAGTAGAGGCTGTGGTAAAAACCTCCCACTTTGTGCTTTAGGTTTGGACCCTGATGAGCACTACATTCCAGGAGTAAGGATGACTGGGAAACCCGTCAGTCCAGCCTTGAGTCTAGTGGGAGGCCCAGAAAAAACTCAATTCCTAGAAGTAGAGGAAGGCTATTTCTGGTGCTTCAAGGTATGTGGTACAAGCAACAAAAAATCCTTTCTGAAGGAACATAGTATCACTGGAGGCTTAAAATGATTTCTAAAAAAACCAATGTGTATCACATGGTAACACTTGACCTGGAACACTGAGTGACAGACTGATATGAATGAAACAATGCAGAATTAGCAAATATTTAACAATATCTAGGCTTAGTGTATTCAAAATATAAAAGGCAAGCTTGAAAATTTTCAGAGTTGGAAATGATAGAAAGAAATGGAGAAATTTTAAAAAGAAAAGTTCTTTTTAAAAAATTTTTTTTAAAGTTTTTTTTTTTACTTATTTGTGAGAGAGAAAGAGAGAGCACATGAGCAAGGAGGAGGGGTAGAGGGAGAGGGAGAAGCAGGCTCCCCACTGTGCAAGGAGCCTGATGTGGGACTCGATCCCAGGACCCTGGGATCATGACCTGAGAGGAAGGCAGCTGCTTAACCAACCAAGCCACCCAGGCACCCAAGAAAAGAAAAGTTCTACAATTAAGGGTTAAAATCTGAGTGCTTGTATTTGCTTTAAAATAATTTATTTAAAAAATAATTTAATTAGCTATGCATTTATATTTGACATACTCCTCTCTGTATGTACTATATTTCACAACAAAAAGTATAAAAGATATAGAAGAGCTAACAGCATATGTTTTTGTCAGATTCCAAAGAATATGTTAAATCTATGAACCTATTTTATTCAAACTTTTGTGGCAATCTTAAAAGATAGATGATATTATTTCACCACCCAGATGGGAAAACAAGACAGCTAAAAGAGTTTTAGGTCACACAGCTGGGAAATAGCAGAGCCAGGTTGAAAACCTAGATTTGCCTGACTTCACCCTGAGCTCCTAACTCTATGCTAGTAAAGGCTTTAGAAGTCCCTTTGAGGATGCCTGGGTGGCTCAGTCGGTTAAGTGTCTGCTTTTGGTTCAGGTCAAGATCCTGGGGTCCTGGGATTGAGTCCCCCATCAGGCTCCTTGCTTGTCAGGGAGCCTGCTTCTCCCTCTGCCTGCCGCTCCCCCTGCTTGGGCTCTCTCACTTTCTGACAAATAAATAAATAAAATCTAAAAAAAAAGAAGTCCCTTTGATGGGGAATTGTTTCTGATGGTTATGCTCAAAACGATGTTGCTATGGCTAAATCTTCTGCTCCGGTTACTGATAGAGTAATTCTTGAAGAGATGATAATCCTACTCTGTTGGTATTATTCTCAGCCAGGAGATTTCCATAACAAATTGATTGGGGCCTCTAAACAGTTTCTCAGGTTTATCCACAGAGCCCCTTTTTAGAGCCTAAGCATGTCCCTGGGGGTGGGGAGGTGGGGGGGCAGTAGGTCCCAACTAATGAAAAGTTCCATTTCTCTTTTCCTCCTTTGATTGCAAGGAAGAACTAACCCTCTTGCCATATTGCTCTGTAGCTCCATGGTTACTATTATTTTTTTTTTCAGGTGCCTGGTTGCTTTTTTTCCACCATTAGGTACTTTCTCTCCCAGAAGGCATTCCCCCCACCCCCACCTCTTTATTCAAAGTGCTCCTCCCCCCCCCCCCCCATCACAGCTTGGAACTCCAGAGGATGTTGGGAGAAACAGACTTTGCCAAGCTATAGAAAAAAAAAAGGTCGTTTTATAGTTTTCTCCAGGGTGATGGGCACCTTATAATTTTGTAACTAATGCCACCCACATGATTGTTCTAGAAAATAAAGATGTATTCAGAAATCATTTGCTGCTTCTATTTCTAGATATAGAAGTGGCTGGTATTTTTAGTTCTCACCTCTCTGGTTTAAAAAAAAGTTTTCCTTGCTAGGCACTCTGCCACACATCATGAACAATGAGGCTCTGCTCTAACCCAAATAAGTTCCATCGACAGCTGTTTGTGTCTTTCAATGACTTAGTGTTCAGTAAAACAAAATAAAACCACACTGTCCAGGCCATGGTAATCAGTGCCCTACTGTGCTAGCCACACGCATCTGATTCTCTCCAGCTGTGCACATCACATTACACAATGACATTAACAATGAAATGGGGGCATATTCAGGGGCATGGGGGCTGGAATGTACATTAGGAGAATTGATTCAAGGAACTGGGCATGTGTACAGTGGAGAAGTGAGAACAAAAGGAGCAGAATGGCCCCCTGGGCCATGATAGGGGGATCTGCCAGGTGGTAAGTGGAGGCAGATTGAAGCTGAATCTGAGTAGATTGTAGCAAATGTGCAGAGGGAGATGTCCAACAAAGGGAATGGGCTGCCTTCGGAGCCTCAGAGCCGTGGGCTCTGTCAGTAAAGGTGTTTAAACACTGGGTGGTTAAGGAGATTAGACACAAAGTTCTTGCAATATGGATATAATCATTTGTGGACTCATTCCAGAAGTCAACAGCTACTGTTTCCAAAGGAAATATCCTCTGAATTTTAATTAGTTAATAGACAACTTTTTAGACCATGGCCGACCAGTAAGTGGCAGTTGCTCATATAAACTTATGTGTTTCCTGTGGTTAGGAAATAATGGGAAGAATTTTTTTTCGGCTAACCATATATAATTCTACATCACTGACATAGCAAAGAAACCTAAGGCTGAACTGGTGTTCGAAGTTTCCAAGCATCACAAAACTTAAGGCTTGGGGAAGAGCTTGGAGTTTTAATTTGTTTATTTCCTTGTCCTTGTTAGACGAGTGTCTTTATTTTTTGTTATTTCTCTTGCTAAGCTATGTAATTGTCATGATATGCCATGTGGGGTGTGTAAGAAGTCACTTTGCAATCGAGTCAATGAAATGGTGTGGCACAGACCACTTTAACCCAGAATTTGATCAAGAATTTGTGCTTTGAGGGGGCGCCTGGGTGGCTCAGATGGTTAAGCGTCTGCCTTAGGCTCAGGTCATGATCCCAGGGTCTTGGGATCGAGCCCCACATCGGGCTCCTGGCTCAGCGGGGAGTCTGCTTCTCCCTCTGCCTCTCCCCCTGCTCATGCTCCCTCTCTCTCTCTGTGTCTCAAATGAATAAATAAAATCTTAAAAAAAAAAAAAAGAATTTGTGCTTTGAGTGTTGTGTGGGGAAAGAAAAGACAAGATGCTTTGAGGAATTGTTTTCTGAAAACTGGTATTGAGTAAAGAAGCTTTCACTTGCCGGAGTAAGTCTTTTAATAATGTAAAAGTGGGAAGAGCTCCAAGCTCTCTGATTTCTGCCTTTCTGATATCTTTGGGGTTGGAAGTTAGAGAGGCTTGGTTTTCCCAATCAGTTTTGTCTCAATAATCTCTGACTTCAGAGACAGCAGTAACAGAACTAACTGGGCAGAAATAAGTTCCCTTGAGGCCATTTCAACTTGTAAACCTTTGGTAAGCAGTTTAGCACTTGGATCTTCAACCCTGGAGGAATCATATCAGGGTTTAATAAACCTAAGCCACAAAAAAGAGTCTTAGATCTGCAAGGTTTTATTTGAAGGCAAAAGTGAAGATGGTGGGAAAGAGTAGACCTCTGATTTCTACTGTAGAACAAAAGGTATTGAAGGTTTTATTTTTAAACTTAATCACACTGTAAAAGAGAGATAATTCATCTTAAGTTTTAGGATTTTATTTTATTATTTATTTTATTTTATTTATTTTTACATTTTATTTATTATACATTTACCTGAAGACTTTGAGCTCCTTGCCATCTTAACCATATGCCTCTGAGTAGGTAGATTTGCACAATGGAAGAGTAATTCTTTTTCCAGGACTGAAAAAAAGAGTTAGCTATGGAAATGTGAATTCCTTTGACTATATTAGCCAATTCCTGTACCTCTCCTGATCAAAAGATCCACATTTTACATTTGTAATGTGCAAAACACAAAGGTTTCAGGTCAGTTTCTGGTAGTTGAAAATATTTCTTGTATCTGATCTAGGCTTTTTTTTCCCTTTGAAATTTCCACCATTTAGCTGCAGTAGCTGCAGCTATTACAAGCTCTGGAATGACTGCTTTTGTACTCAGATTTTGGATATATCCTTTTCTACTTGTATATGCATTAAGCAATACAAGCAATTCAGAATCTTGGTAAAGGTTCCTCCTTAAAATTATTCCCCAGAAGTATAAATGAGAGAAGAGAGGGGGATGGGAGAGAGCGGGAACAGGATGACGGATAAATCCAAGGGAAAAGATTGAGGTTTTCAAAAAGAAATTGCAATAAACTGCAAATTTGGGGGCTTAGTTTAGTATTCTTAAACTTCTTGTTGACCACAGCCTTTTTACCCAGGCCTACAGCCATATCATAGTCTTCGTTTTCAGCAAGTCTGTCAGCTGGGATCCTCCATTTAATAAACGATGTAGAGTGGTAACCATTTCCTTTAAGATGGTTTTGTAGACTCCAGGCGTGATTAGATGCAGGGGTATTTTTTTAAGGCTCATTTATATAGATGAGGCTAGTCAAAGCGACAGGGATATATGAAGAGCAATATGAAAAATGATCCTCTCTTTATAAAAGAAGTTTCCAATGGTGAATTTATAGCTGGCCTACTCAGCCCTATCTAATCACTTTAATGCTTTAAAAAATGTCTCCTTCTTTCTATATTTTGGAATAATTTCTGGCATAAGTTTAATAGTTCGAAGACTGCAACTGCGTTCTTACGATACACCAGCCAGTATGCTAAGCACTTTTACATGAATTACATCATTTAATCCTCATAAGAGGATCACCATTAATCACATGTCATAGGTTCTATTATTTTGATTGTATAGATGAAGTCACCAAGAGTTGGAGGGGTGAAGTTGCTTACAAGCCCAGGGCTGTGCTCCCATAGCTGGCTCATTCAGGAGCAAGGATTGGAGGCCAGGCAGAGTGACTGCGTGCGCTTAATCGCTCTGCTGTGCCGCCTCATGGCCCCCTGTTTCATTGCCCCCTTCATGGATACAGGGAAGGTTATGGCATATTATCTATACCTTTATATATGTACGCAGTGAATGCACATGCATAAATAACATGTTTTTTTCCCCCATGATATTTCCTGTCAAAGCTTGTGAATTCTTCTTTTGGAGAATGGTTTTCTTCTTTAGTTATAGGCTATGTGCACATTTTAATGAAACTAGACAAATAAATGTTGTCTAGATTTCCCTTCTGGCAAGGGGACTTTATAAACTTAGTTCAGTGCCAAAAAGAAGAGTTGTTTTATCTTCCCTTTATGCCCTTCATATTTCCCCAGGAGTTACCTGGGCTTGCTCATATCGCTGGCAGAGATGAGCAGGAAGACTTCACTAAAGACAAACAAAAACAACATTTAATTTTGAAATCACTTATGACTATGAACTGGGATTAGATTGTGCTCTGGCACATGATTTTGTGCTAGCGTATGCATGCCTGTGTGTGTATGTGCATATCTATTTTTCACAGAGCAAACATTTTGCGTATTTTCTTGGTTCCGGACAGATGCAAGTTTGTGTACACATTCAAGCATGCCTTATTCCTTTCTTCAAGAAGCTCATCGATTATAAGCAATCTCTTCATTATCTGAATTCTGTTGAACAATACAAACTCAAAAAAAAATGATCATTTTACTTTCCAGTCTTATATCTAAATCCTTTCTGGAGGATTTTTGTTTGTCTCCCTAATATGACCCCAGGTTTGCACCTTCCATCTCCTAAAATTTTTATTGTTTTCTGCTTTAATTTCCTAGTGTTTGTTCCTTTTTGTTTAATGTTTACTCTCTCCCTCTCCCCATGCTTTTTCATAGCTCATTGAGTCTTTTCTTCCTCTCTCCTCCCCCTTGGCAACTCCTATTTATTCTTTAAGACTCAGCTCAGGCAATCTCTCTTCTAGAGAGCCTCCTACCATCTTGCTCCTACCAGCTTTGCCCAGACTAGACTGGGTCGCTCGCCCTCTCTGTGCCCCACGGTATCCCGGACATAGAATAGCTACCTCTGTCATAGTTATTCTAATGCCATTTGATTTCCTCTCCAGACTCTTCTTGGCTTCTTGAGTGCACCACTCTGTTCTTCTAATGTCCACAGTCCCAGTGTGGAGCAAAGTGAGACACGGTAGGTGTTGGTGAATGTTTGTTGCATGAACTAAATGTTTAAAGACACAGTCCTCGTGCCCCCTAAAGCCTCTTCTCTTTCAGAAGTCCTTCCTTTTCTGACCTCCTGTGGCAGGTACAAATGGTATCATTTACTGGGAATTAATCAGATGTTGCTCTGGAAATCTCCCTACTATTACTGCTATTTAAAGCCTACAGTGTTACTTAATGTTTTCTCTGTGTTCTCAACTAGCTTTTGAGCTCCTTGGATGTAAAGGGAAGATTTTATAATTCTGGGTGTCCTCATACCCCGCAGTACTCCTTTATATATATTATCTTCTTTTTAAAAAAGATTTATTTATTTATTTATTTTTGAGAGAGGGAGAGAGTGAGCATGAGCGTCGCAGGGGGAGGGGCAGAGGGAGAGGGAAAGGCAGAGAATCTCAAGCAGGTTCTGGGCTGAGCTCAGAGCCTGACGTGGGGTTCGATCTCACGACCCTGAGGTCATGAGCTGAGCCTAAATCAAGAGACGCTCAACAAACTGAGCCACCCAGGCGCCCCTGTATATATTATCTTTTTGATAATACTGGCTCATGAATTATTAAGCGCTTCAGAAAGCAGTGAACAAGAGCTCCCTCCAAGACCCAGATGTCATGGCCATTGCCTTTCCTCCCTCCATTTCCTCAAGCATTGGGTACCTTGGGTCATAAGAGGGACTTCAGAGAAGCCCTTTTATTTCTCAAAGGAGTCAGGGAATTCACAGTGAGAGATTTTTGTTGCTTTCTTATAGAAAGATAAAATACAGTGACTGTGTAAATCTCCATTTTTAAGCCTCAGTTTCTTTCACAGTAAAGCTGGTGTAATAGATGATATATTTCCCTGATAGAGTTGTGGTGAAGGGCTGGGAGATAATGTGTGCAAAGGAGTAACAGTGCCTGGAACATGGAGATTCATCAGTAAAGGTTGGCCGTTATTTTTTTTTTTAATATTTTATTTATTTATTTGACAGAGAGAAACACAGTGAGAGAGGGAACACAAGCAGGGGGAGTGGGAGAGGGAGTAGCAGGCTTCCCATGGAGCAGGGAGCCCGATGCGGGGCTCAATCCCAGGACCCTGGGATCATGACCTGAGCCAAAGGCAGACGCCTAACGACTGAGCCATCCAGGTGCCCCCAGGTTGGCCATTATTATTGTGAGCATTCACTGTGTGTGCGATCATTTGGAGTTCCATATAAAAGAGCCAAATAGAGCTTATTCAGTGGGTTCATCTGTTGTTGTTGTTGTTATTATTATTACAAATAACAAGAAACACACACAGTACTTTGTATGTCCCGGCATTGTTCTAAGTGCTTTACATATATTGACTCCTTTAAACCTTTAAACGGCCCTATTAATTACATTTCACTATCTCCATTTCAGATAGGAAGCCATTAAAGCACCAGAAATCGTCCAGTCACACAGCTAATAAGTAGCAGAGCTGGAATTTGAACCCACACTCTCCTTGTTTTTGGAGACTCTCTCTACTTAGACAGCCGCTTATAGAAACATCTATTCAACGTCTCATCTGTGCGGGGTAGAGAGATGACTCAGCACACTCCTGCCTTGATGGCTTTCACACTTAGGATGGGAGACAGACAAGCAAGGATGCCGTTACTGATTAATATACTAGGGGCTCTAATTAGGGCACTTTGATGTTCCAGTTTGCCTGGGAGAATCCTGGCTGACACCTGTCACCCAGCATAACTATAAATAGTGTTTTCTTTTACATTCAACAGTGTGTTTGTTGAGGTGGTACGTTATATGGTCTCTGTCAGCTCTATTAAGGGGATGCATGAGGTGTTCTGGGATTTCAAAATGGGAAGACCTGACTGGGGCAGGGCTTCATCTAACTGACTCTTACAGGATGAGAAGAACTTTGCTGGGTAGGAGAGGGACTTTGGAAACAAAAAGAAAGGGCCTAGGAGTGTGAGAATGCTGGTAGTGTTCAGCAAAGAGCAAGTAGATGGAGGCTGTTGCGGGGTATGGGGAAGGGCTCTGTGTGTGGGTGCTGATTCTCAAACCTGGCTGCATATGAGAGTCCTCTGGGGAACTCTTAAAACCCTGCATGCCCAAGCTGCACCAATTACACCAGAATCTCTGGAGTTGATGTTTAAAGCTATCCAGGTGATTGCAATGTGGCTTGAGAACGTTGGAGGTGGAACGACCTTTGGGGGTAGGAGGGAGGTGATGGGTGGGTGGGAGAGGACTAACTCGTGGAAGGATTTGGTCATAACCCAACGTGCTGCTACTTGTCCTTGAATGTCCCTGAATGCTGAGTCCTTCTGCAGAGCCTCAGTCTGGTCGGGGCAGGTATGTGAGGCTTTTTCACTACTGTCTCTGTTCTGTTAGGGCAGCAACGTGAGTCGATAACAAGCTGTGGGTAGTAGCTTGTACCCTCTATTTACAACCCTCTAAAAGCGAGCATTATGGCCTTAGGACAATTTGCAAAAATTCTCTTTGTGGCCCAGAAAACCTTTCCGTGGTGCTAAGGGTGACAAGGACTATTAGACAGGTGAGGCAGACCTTACTTTTATATAATACAGATGGGTGTGGAAACACCTTAGAACAATTCCTTCTGTGGAAAAAGAAAAAAGAAATCCCTAAAGTACATTATAGATATAAAAAAACCCCACAGTTTTCTGTGAAGGAAATCAAAGGTTAAGTAGCTTTTCCTGTCTCTTGATTATTTACCAGTCTAACTAATTGTTTAGAAGGTGGAACCTGCTAATTATCAAGCCTTATTTAATGCATAAAGTGAAATTAGAAGGGTTAATAATAATGTCCACACTTCCCATTGCAGAAGGACCGCCTACTCTGGAGCCGCTTTATGAATAGTATCCAGCTCCCCTGCCGTGAGTATGTTAACACTCTGCCCTTCGTGATAGCAACTGGGACGATGAGGAGATAAATTAACTCGACTGAACAAGCAGGTTTTACAGAGCTGGGTAAAAGGGACCCCTGTGCTGGGCTCCGTGAATTACATGGCTCTTCTCTGGCTCGGCAGTCTGCAGATCCATGTGGACGCTGCAGATCTACCTGGCGTTCTTCATGGCTACCTGGAGCCTGTCTCCCTCACTTCTCGATAATTCTGAGTATTCGGGACTCTGGAATTTCCAGACTAATTTCCTGAGCCTGCTTCCAGAGCCTGCACAGTCCTCTTGCTTTGGATTTTCCTCTTGAGGGGTGACCAGCCATGCCCTTGGTGGGCATACCAGTGAGCTTGATAGGTAGTCTTGGGGTGGCTGTGTGTGAGGGTGGGGGGTGGATGTGAGAATTGGAGTGTCCACAGGCTTACATATGCAAGTGCCATCACAGAGTAGGACAGAGCCTGGTGGGAAGGGAAGGAAGGAGAGCTGCCTGCCATGTTCTAGCATAGAACTCCAAGGGAGCTCAGGATTATAAATTTGAATCTAGCCTTCCAGGTTATTATTAAGGTACTTTTGTCTAAGTAAGGGGATAGAAACTATTGTATTTAAATTTTGTTAACTATTTTATAAGTTTTTTTCTTGCATGTTTGAATTTACTTTTATTTATTATTTATTATTTATTATTATGTTATGTTAATCACCATTCATTACATCATTAGTTTTTGGTGTAGTGTTCCATGGTTCATTGTTTGTGCATAACACCCAGTGCTCCATGCAGAACGTGCCCTCTTTAATACCCATCACCAGGCTAACCCATCCCCCCACCCTCCTCCCCTCTAGAACCCTCAGTTTGTTTTTCAGAGTCCATCGTCTCTCATGGTTCATCTCCCCCTCCAATTTACCTGTTTTATAAGTTTTAAATATTGAACTATATGGATTTACGTTTGGTCTCTTGTCCTGGGTCCTTAAAAGGTTAGGGTTAAGCCTTGAGCAGGTCCCATAAATGGTACATAGAGAAACTTGGGTCACCTAAGACATGAATGACAGGATACAGACTTGCTTGTTTCTAATGAGTTGAACCTCATTTGCCCAATATTCTATATAACACCAAATTAAACAACTCATCCAACTATTGAACCAGCACTGGATGTAGGTGAAAAAAGTGCCATGTCAAAATTTGTGACTAGATCAGACCCTGGCATCTCAGCATCAGGAAAAGGGGACCATGTGTGCATCTAAGCACTTTCTGGGGAATCCACTGAAGGGTAGAATCCATAGAAATTGAGTAATTCCTAAGTGTTAAGAACTGTATTAACCACTTTGCTTTTGCTGTCTTTTTATTCCTTGCAAAGCCGGTATTATCATTTCCATTTTAAAGATGTAGAAACTTGTGTTTGGAAGGTTAAACAACTCACGTAGCATTCTGTAACAAATAATAGTATTGATTTGTTTGGTTCCACTAAGACTCAGCTTCTGGGAGTCATGCTTTTTTCTAACCCCGGTTTCCTGCCATCAGAGTGGGAGCTGTCTTTTAAGGCAAATTTATACTAAGACTTAGAGTTTGGCTTTTTCAAAAATGACTTTTATTTTCTTTCTCCTGGTTCAACTTCCACCCAGCTGTCTCCCTTCCTCCTTTCCCCTCCCCTGCCTGTTGAGTAAATCACCCTAATTATTAACTTTGTAAATGAAGCTCTAAATAAGCTATTTAAGTTTATTCCTATTAGATGGGACAACAGATTAGAAATCCAGTGCCACCTGGGGTGGGAACGTGTTAGATTTCCATACTAATGCCTCATGCATGTTTTATGCCTTAGATTAGTAGCTAATGTGGTCATTGATCATCTTGTGTCATATGAGCTACAAACCTGCTGCTTTGAGCTCATTCTTTTAAAAACTTAGTTCCAAATCAGTATTCAAAATCCAGACCAAGGTTTCTGGTTTGGAAACGAGGTCATATTTGCTTTTGGTAGGGGTCAAAAACATTTTTCTAACTATTTGTGCTGTTTGTAGATAATAAACAGGGTGTAATCTATCATTGGAGGAAGTTAGGTTTGAGAAATTGCCAAAGGAAAAATGTTTCCTAAAATATAGGCTGGAAATCCTTTTTGTATCCCATATAGTTTCTCTCTGTGCTATTTATAAGTCAAACATATGTTAAAAGTTATCATTTGAAAGCCTATTCAATTTGTGTTTGAATTACCTAAGCATTTATTTCATTAAGTAGGAAATTGAGGGCATTTTTCCTTCAAGTTATATAGCTCTGCCATTAATGAGGTCTAGTTCAAATTCTGGTCTGTTCACTTGGTAACTGTGTGACCTTAAACAAAATCCTTATCATCCCTGAGTTTCAGTTTTGCTATTGGAAACACGGGGCTCCTGTTAGTACATAAGGTGGTTATGAGGTTTGGCCAAAGCAATGACTGGATAGTAATATGTCTGGCACTTAGTAAACACTCATGCAGACATTTGTGATTATTTAATTCCTCTTTCATATAGAAAGTCATCTTGGCTAAAATATGATGAATGGAAATTTCACTGATAAGGTGGTAGCTCACCTCTTCGTATTTCTGAACAGGCATAGAAATGGGCCACCACTCAGCCCTCTGTGTTGGAAAAACTGGTGATGTGTTGACAAAGAAGTATGTTTGCACTTCAAGAAGGACCCTTTCAGTTTCTTCAGAATCAGAACTGGACCCCAAGCTCAGTCAGGGCTAGAGGAAGTATTAGAGAATATCAAACAAACCCAAGCTCTGGTGGAACCATCTCAACACTGAGCAGGGGCACTGCCCCTTCAGCCTAGAAAGAGGGCAAGTTCAAATTGTGATTTACGCAGTTGGTCATGGAGAACGATGGCCTACCACTCTGCTACCACCAGAGTGATATCTGATGCTGACTCCCTTCCTTACCTTTTGATCTACTCTTCTCTCTATGCATATATCTTTGCAAACCTTGAAATTAATGCATTCCTAAGGAAAATGGATGGGGATAGGAATTGTTGTGTATTTCTGGGCAATTTGTCCAGGAGCACACATAAGGGAGCCAGGGCTGCTCTGGTGCTGGCAGAGTATAGACAAGGTATGCTAGGCTCTGGCATGCTGGGCTCTAGGTTTGGCTTGCAGCTTTTCTCTTGCAGCTGCATCAGAAGAGCCTAGGGAACGTTAGGCAGACATGTGAAGCTCTGGATGGTTCTCTGGCTGCCAATAATCCCACACGTTTGAGGCTGAAGAACAGAAGTTTTGGTGATTAGGGAATATTTGATTCGACAGCAAAGTCCCTGAAGTGTCGTGGAAGTAGTCATGAGTAGTGACAGGGGTGGGTGGTCTGGGCGAGATAATTCTTTCTGAAAGTGTTTGCTGGGCAAGGTTTCCTGTATAACCTGTATTTGTTTGTTTTGTTTTGTATATTATTTTGATGATTGAGGGGATTTGGATGAAGTGCCACCAAATCTGGAAACTTACTGGAGAATTCACTTAATTAGATTTGCTCCTTCCCTTTGTGAACCTTTGTAGTGCACTTTTAATTATAGTAGAATGTTTCAAAGACAATTACAGGATAGTTCCTCACAAGAAATGTAAGGTTTTCCTATCCACCTTATTTCTGTATGCAACAAGAGTGACTTTAAACATACAAATATGTATATGTTTGTGAGGAAGGCTCTTCTCTTTTAAGTAGAAGCCAGGCATACAATTTCATAATTCATTGAGAACAATTTTGTTTAGATATCTTGTCCTCCCTGTTGGATGTATAATTAAGATCTTTGTTAATAAATCAAACACCTTTCCCATTTAGAAATGCCGCCCAAGCTCTTAACCATAATTCTGAGAACATGGTACATGCTTAGCACATTGACAAATGAATAAAGTTGGAGTTCACTGAAGAAAAATGAAAGGTGTTCAACTTGAGAAATAAGAAATATTCAGAGACTGAAGATAATAATGGACGTACTAGGTCATAAAGTTGAAGAAAATGCTCTAGAAATGTTAAACTGCAAACATAGATCAGAATAAAACTATGGTTGCAGTCGTTAATGGGAAAAAATATGGAGGCTAGAAATCGCCTCCTGTGCTTAAAGATAGAGTAACAGTCTATGGAACGTCGTAGAGTACAGGCTCTGGTGACAGACTGCTCTTTCAGTCTGTGGGATCAAATAGCTTAGTTCCCTCTTCTGTAAAGTAGCCATAATAATAATATCTGTCTCAGAGGGTTGTTGGGAGGATTGAAAGAAGTAGCTCACATGAAGCTGCCTGGACCACAGTAGACATTTAATACCTGGGGCCATTCTTACTATTTAAGCGCATAATGAACCATTCACTAGGGACACCTTGATGAGACTCGTTATGTTCTTTTTGGGTTACTGATTTCTGAAATCGGGTTTTTTACAGATGCCTAAGACAGAGAATATTTAGGCCGGGGTAATAGACTCTAGTAGCCCACTGGAGTGTTGGATCGCCTCTCGATCTCTCAATCCTCGGCTAGGTGCTCCTTCTCATTTCCCTAACTGTGCTGTTCCTAGCTCAAGTGACTTCTCCGGACCCAGCTGCTGCATTAGTGGCATAGCCAGGACTGTGAGACCCAGCTGGACCTAGTTTCCCTCTTTTTTATCAAGCCTTGAAAATGATAAAGGTCGCATACTTACGAAATCCAAGGATAACACTGTTCTGAGGGGGAGAGCTAATGTCCTGGAGAACCAGGCCAGGATTCATAGTTCACAACTCAGCTGAAAGAGAAACTCTGCTAAAGGTAAGTACATAGTCCCCTGTGTAGATTGAAATTAAAATAAAACCTATTCAGTGATGCGCTTTAGAAGAGTGACTCGATAATCTACAGAATTGTCTTCATTTCAAGATCAGAATGAGACAGCAATATGACTTGGTGCCTGCTTGCTATACTCCATACAGTTGACTATTGCCATTGCATGGAGTTGGCCTGAACTTCTTTGATCCCTAGATCTAAGATGACATTTAGCAGCAGAGGAAGACTAAGCAGCTAGTTAGGTTCACTGATTAGGGAATTAGCTGACTGCTAAGCACTGGTCTTGAAGTGTATGAGCTGTAATTTGAGCCAAACATTTTATCTTCATTATCAAAGCAGCTAGGAAAATACGTAACCATATCCTTATTCTGGTATATGTGTCCTGGACCTGCTGGTTTGCTTTTAAAAAGTCAGAAGAAGTAACATTCAATCAAAATGCTCAGGTTCTCTGGTCTACCACTCCGGATAAAGGAGGGTGGAGTCCCTAATGGTCAGCACATATCTGAAATATTGTTCTTCAGTTTTGATGCTACAACCTAAAATGGTTGTTGACACACAGTTGTAGTCGGGGGAGAGCAATCAGAATGTGGCAAGGCTAGGGAATCATAAGGAAAGAGGTTGAAGGAACTGAAAAGAAATACGTATTTTTTAAAAAAGAGTTTTGGAGGAAATGTAATTGCCTTTTTCATTACTTGAATGTGTGTCATGAATAGAGGCATTTGACTTATTCTCTGCTACTCAAAGGGAGCGAGCCAGAACAAAGAGATCTAAGTATCATTTATACAGATTTGATATAAGGAAGGACTTCTTGAGCTGGAGATGTCCAAAATACTGTGGGTGGGCTAGAGAGAAAATGAGCGTTCTTTCTTCAGAATTGCTTAAGTAGAGACCGCGTAACAACAGATGCTGAAAGACTATCAAATGTAATAGATAAGCACAGCAAATCTGCCACTGGAAAGTCTGGATGCTATTCCTGGCTCTGTCTGTCACTTACTAGCTCAGAGATCATGGAGAAGTTCCTTTAGAACTCTGTCTCAGCACCTCCCTCATACATCCTTATGGATGTTCATGGATGTAAAGTAAGGCATAATAACAGCTCAGAATGTTAGCATTTCTTATGATTATTATCTAGGAATGCTATAGAGAGATTTCTGTAAAGTGTAAAAAGGTTTGCTAGAGTTCTTTACCAATAAGACTATTACTACAATTACTTGCAATAATACAATCAAACTCTGTTAATTTTATGGATGGACCGTGGAGCCTATAAAATACCATAAATCCTTAAATAGGGTCAATATGACACAATTCAGTTCAACACTGTAAACACATCCCAAGTACAAAGGGAGACATACAGATAAAAGACATGGGCATCCATTTTATATAGGGCTGATACATTGATAGCTGTTCTGAAGAGACTGGCTGAAATGTTAATTTTGGCACTTTCTAAGCCCCATTCCATCTATGAGTTACAGCGTCTGTAAACAACATAAGGTGTTTTATGTTAATTCTTGAGAGTGGTTTTGTAAATTTCATGTGAGTAAACCAGGCATATTGTTAATAATATAATTGGGGCTAAATTAAGCTCCTAGTAAATTGTGAATGGTTTATTATTATTCACTGGAATGCATTTACCCTGCTAATGTAGTACTGCTGCTTTATTATATGTTAATAGTTTAACAGTCAAAGTTAAATGCTATTAATAAAATAGTATAACTAAAAGATCTCATTTGTAGTATTCTACAGTTTTCTTCAACATTTTATTAGTAAAGTTGAAAAATGAGATGTGACAAAAAGAATGCAAAACAAAAGCAATTATTGGACTCAATATAAATGATGGAAAACTTAGGTTGTGTGCTCTCAGCTAAAGCAAAGCAAGATGTAACACAGTGCCTGGTCCTGTCCATTGCTCAACAGCTGAATGAGTACTGGTTGATCAAGAAACAGTTCTATTGACAGCTTCATTCCCTTAAATTAGAATTCTTGTTCAAGCTATGTCTATACAGGTAAAACATATTGATATTTGTTTGGTAAATTAAGCCAAAAGAAAAAGAGTATGAATAACACATTCCCTCTCTCCAATTTCTCCTGTAGTGGAAGATTTGTCTCCAATAGTTACATGATTTCTACTATTCTTAAATTTCATTTTCTCTATGAAGAAGGAGATGATGTGATCACTGTATATAAGAGAGTAAGAATACAGGAATTTACAAATTTTTCCTCTCACGAGTTGGGCGATCTTGAATAATGAGTACATCCCTATTAAAAAATAGTTGGGATAAATCTAGAATCCTGTACTTACGTCTAAGTACAGAGGGGAGCTACGACTTCATGAGAGTAAATAAAACATGTGAGGGGATTTCCTCAACTCCGTTCAACATCACTCAATTATGTGATTACACCTCCAGGAACATGAACATTCTCCTACTGCTCTAGTACCCAGAGGAAAGGTCATGAATCCTGCTTTACTCAGTACCAGTCAGAGAACAGCTGGGAGGATTGGGTCATATTGTGGAAAATGCACTGTATGAAAGATGTAGACCAATGACCAGAATGGAGAGGAAACTCAAACTATGTCACATGAGTAACAATGGGAAACACCTGACAATGGGGAGACAACCAGGGGACAATGATAGCTATGTTCAAACATTTTAAGAGCTATAATTAAGAAGATGGAATGAATTCGATTTCTATAACTTCTCCAAGGATAACCAGTAAGAAAGGCATACGTGTGAAAACCATTAAAAAGGTTATAATAAGGAAAACATGTTGATAATACAATATGATGTGCTCTCTTTCTCGTGACAAGTTTCACTGTTTAGGGTTCTTTTTTAAAGACCTGGTCAACAACTGAAAAGCATTCTATGGAAGGTTTTAAAGCCCAAATTGAGTAGTTCAACAAGTTTGTCTTGTGATTCTATGAGTCTACAAGTTAAATTACCAAATTTTCTGTTAACATGACATAATCTCAGAGAACTAAGGAACTGTTGATAATAGTTGTTGTTAAAGTTTGAATTTCTTAAGTGAAAAATTCTATAAATATAGAAAATATCATTTTCATAAGGAGTTTGAGAAAAAGATAAACAGAGCCATAACTAGCATACTTTCCCTATTTTCAACATGGTGAACTATAAAAATAATGAGCTATTTTTAAGAATATGTTTTCACTATATTATGTGAAGATAATATTATAAGAATAGAAATACCTTTACTAATTAAAATTCTACGGTGCTGTTTTCAGCTTCTTCATACCACACATTCCTCAGACGGTTACTTTATTATTAAAACAAACAGCATCTAAAATAATGAACTTTGTGGTCATAAAAGTCATTACTGATTTGTGTAATTTTGGGGCATAAAAGGGGGGTAGTAGAATCTCATGGAACTCATTCAAAATTTTTCATAAAAACACACAATTATATACATATAGAAAATAATGTGAATGTCATCACTGGATACCAACTATAAAATATCAACCAGATACCAGAAGGTGGTATGAATTTCTACCAAATAAACCAGCAATATACCTTAATGTTGTGCTTGTGGTTGTTACTATGTTTTCTCTGGGATTGCTTTCCTTCATGCATCTGTGCTTATATAAAATGGGTGTTAGCCCACTGAGTGCATTTTATTATCATATAAGCCCTGTATGTTAAATATTTTCTCATTGAGAATTTGACCCAGATTCTCTTCCTGTCACCTGAGAGATTAAATATTCACTTAAAATCATTGTACTAAACAGAAAGCTTTCAACCTTCCTTGGCTACTTGCTGGAGTTTTTCTGGCCTATGCTGTGTGGGCTTGGATTTGTTTCTTTGCTATCATGATCTATCAGAGAGTTTGCATATCTAATTGGAAGTGTCGATTAAGAAAATGAAAACAGCCTTAACTGTGGACAAGTCCAAGGCAAATGTAGGTTTTAAGAATTTTCTAATGTGGGGTATATGTAGCTAAGACCTCAGGAAGTGACTGTCTAGTCTATGGTAATACGGCAATTAAAACCATAAAAATCATGAGGTTCCTAAGTTAACTTTTTTTTAAAGGTTTTATTTATTTATTTGAGAGAGTGTGCAAGCAGGGGTGAGGGAAGGGGCAGAGGTAGAGGAGGAAGCAGACTCCCCGCTGAGCAGGGAGCCCAATGTGGGGCTCGATCCAGGGACTCTGGGATCATGACCTGAGCCAAAGGCAGCTGCTTAACCGACTGAGCCACCCAGGCGCCCCAGTTACATTTTCTTTTTTCTTTTGTTATTAAAGATTTTAATTTATTTATTTGACAGAGAGACAGCGAGAAAGGGAACACAAGCAGGGGGAGTGGGAGAGGGAGAAGCAGGCTTTCCGCTGAGCAGGGAATCAGATGGGATGCGGGCCTCCATCCCAGAACCCTGGGATCATGACCTGAGCTGAAGGCAGACGCTTAACGACTGAGCCACTCAGGCACCCCCCACTTACATTTTCAATTAACCTTTCGGTTCATTCTTCTTGTCTTCTGTTTCTCTTAATATGTTATTAAACATCCCTTGAATTCTTAATTTCAGGTACTATATTTTTCAGTTCTAGAATGTCCATTTGAGTATTTAAAAAAATTAATTCTCTTCTGAAATTCTTTATCTTTTCATTTATTCTGCTCATCTTTTTAGTTATTTCTTGAACAAATTAATCATAACTATTTTAAAGGTCTTTTCTGTTAACCTCTTTATCAGGATTATCTGTTGGTCAGCTTCTGCTGTTTTTTTCTGTTTTATTTTGTTTTCTTTGTTATTGGTCATATGGCCCTCTTTCTCCATATGCCCAACAATTTTTGTTCATTATAAAATGTGTAGAGGCTCCAGATGATACTATTTCCCATCAGAGATGATTTGTTTTTTTTTCTTTTGCTAGGCAGGGAAGAAGGAAGGGAGGCGCTCATCACTTTAATCCAATCAGGTGCTGAACTGTACTGGAACTGGGTTGCAGTTTTGCTAAGACTCACTCTACCTGTTATAACTAAATTGTAGGGTCATATTGCCAATTAAAAACTGGACAGGTTTTTGTCTGCTCTGCACCAGCTACAACAGAAATTTCTGTTCTGCTTTTCAGCTTAGTTCTTTAAGTCTCAAGTCATGTGTGGTTTCATGATTTGACACATGTCTTTAGGGGGAAACTGGAAGTGTGTTTGAGGCACCTGAAGTCTCTTATTTTGCCACTCTAAACCTATTCAACCACCAAATCTTTACTGGTTTCTTTGTGCCTCTGCAGTGGCTCTTGACCAGGGCAAAATCTGGATTTCTACCCCATGACCAGAACTGGCAAATGCTCCAAGGAAAAAGGCAACTTCAGATCTTCAGCTCACCTCTGAAGGTTTAACTCCTTAGAGTTTACCTCTTTGATCTTAGAAATTTTGACTTTAGAAATTTTATTTTTCCTATGTGTTGTTTTCACATTTTGTGGTTTAATACCACAATTCTTATACTTTACCTGGCTTTTCTAGTTGTCCTCATTGGAGCATTTGCCTATGGCAGATTACTTTATCATACATAAAAGCAGAAATTTGTATTCCTATTCCAAAGTAACAATATAGGTACCTATTTCCCCCTCTGCACCAAATATGCAAGATAATAAAATCAAGCCCAGCATTTTATTTATATCAGGCTGAACCTCAGCAGACTTATAATCTTGGCCGTGCTACTTTTAATATTACTCTTTTCACCTTTTTCATTTTATACTTCTTTTCTGGCTACCCCATAAAATTCTGAATCCGGAACTCTAAAGTCTTTTTCCCCCCCAGAGATTCCCATTGTTTGTCTTTATTAGTGTACTAGGCTTCTTCTGCCTTGACTCCGTTCCTATCAAAACCTGCTGGAATTATGTTTATTCTTTCAGGATGCTCCCTGGGGGATTGGCTAATTACTTGGAGGAATTAATTACAACCAAAGAGTTGGTGACTTATAACCTGCTGTATCAAAATGACATTTCTATTTTAATGGGATTTACCCTTAGCAAAATGTGCATAACGTGGGGCTCTGTCACATTAGAGTAGGAGCAATGGGTGAGATGTGTGGGAGAGTATTCTTCCAATCACTCATATAACATAAACATTGGAAAGTTTGCATTCTTTTATTCATCGATCGTTTTATTCAGTCCACCAACATTTATCAAGCCTTGAGCATTTACAAGTCATTTTGAAAGCCACTACAGGAAGTGTGATCCTTTCCTGAGTAAGACAGAGCCCTTCTCTTAAGAATATTACAGTGTAGTAAAAGAGATAAAACAAATACACACCTAATAATAGTTCCAGGCATAATGGGCTAAGGACCACAGAAGAAGAAAGAAAATGAAGTAGTGTGGGCATAAACAGAGAAGAATCTTGTGTCAGTCTGACATATTAGATATTCCTTCATTTTTAAGGCAGCTTTTCCATTGAGTTTTGAAAGATGGGTGGGATTTCTAATGCAGATGTATATGAAGGTGTGGAAGGGCATTTCAGATGGAGAGAAGAACATAATGAACAAATGTAGGGAATGGGAGAAACAGGAAGAACTTCTGTTACAGGATATTGCTTGCTTTAAGGAGAGAGGGGAGATCAGTGACCTTCCAGTGGCTTCTCCTGGAGCATTGAGGACTGAATCCTTGGTTATCTGTAGCAATTAGCTTAACCTGGACTGCTGTTGAATATCAGTAGGCACTGTGGTATGAACTGAGGATGCATTAGTACTTGACATTTTGGAGCCCACTGTGTAGCGATGTTTTATTAAAGTGCTTTATTTTATTTACCACAAAGTAAAGAGAGAAAAGCACTAACAGAAGTGTGAACCAAGTGCTATTCTACCATGCCCATGGAGTTTTCTTCCTATTTCCAGACCATAGAAGTCATCATAAAAAATTTTCAGCATTATACAAGGATTTATAGCATGTCTCCCAGCCAAAATTAATAATTTACACGGAGATGTTCATTTAGTGTATCTCAACTTTTATTGATTTGTCCATTATTTATTTACTCCTTTTCCCTCTTTCTACCCCTCCCCTCCTTTCTTCCCACCTTCTTTTCTCTCCTTCCACTAATATTTACTAAATGAGCCTATGTGCCAAATACTACAATGGAGGCTGAGGATTCCGTCATATATAAGAGACAGTCCCTGGTTTCTGATAACTTCAGCCTAAACAAAGCTGATCAGTGCCTTAAACTCAAGAGCGCAGCAAATACATAGGGATCACAGCATGCATTCTTCTCAAGCAAGTGATGCTTGCTTCCAGGGCCCACGTAGCATCTACATTATTTCTCTGAATGTGGACCCCCTGAGAGGGCTTCCCAATATATCTATTACATCCTTTTTCTGCCTTGAGATTGGCCTCACCCTGTATCTGTCAACAACAAGGAGAATATTTAAAAGCAGAATCCTCGGTCCTCTTATCTGGACTGCAAGGCTTATTCCAAAGTGCAGCCACGTGATATTCCCTCTAGTTTGAAATGCTTCTTCATGTGTCTACTTACAACCCAGGCACAATTAAAAGCCGGGCTTCTTGACTGAAGCTTTATTTGTAATAGCCCAAACTGGAAACAACCCAAAGATCCATCACATGTGAATAGAAACGTGAATTATGGTATATTCATGCAATGGGGTACCACTCAGCGATAAAAAGAATGGTATATACATATAACAGTGTGGATGAATCTTAAAATAATTATGCCGAGTGAAAGAAGCCACATAAATAAGAATATATATTCTATGATTTCATTTATATAAAACTCTAGAAAATGCAGATTTACCTGTATAACAGAGAACAGACCATGGTTGCCCAGGGAGAGAGGGCTAGTGGGGAGGGTCAAGAGGGAAGGATTGCAAAAGAAAACTTCTCAGGGTGATGGATGTGTTCACTATCTTAAGTGTGATGATATTTTCATTAGTATATATTTAGGCCAAAACTTATCAAATTGTATACTATAAATATGGGCAGTTTATTGAATGTCAGTTAGCTCTCAGTAAAGCTACTATTGTGTTAAAACACAACTTCCTATTTGTAATTGTTTGTTTAATCTCTGATTCCTCTAATAGACTAAGTGACGTGATGAGAGTAAGGGAACTTTCTCATTCAGTGATCTCTTCCCCAGTGGCTGGTCCAAGGTGGGCTTTCAGTAAACACATGGCAGATGAAAAAGTAAGTGGTTAAGATATACTGTCATTGAACTATGTTATATTTTGGCTTTGCTTTGATTGACATATTAAATAGCTGATCACTTTATAGTGTCAGTCATTGACTATTTCCCCTGTGGTAAAGCCAACTATATATAAATGTTCTTGAAGTATGTTTTTATTTTTAAAGGCAACTCCATTCCCAACTTGAAATAAGCCCAAACTCAACTACCAATTTTAATGGGAATTTATGTTACAAATGAAAGCCATGAAAGGTTAGTAAACATCAAGAGACAGCTAAACATCTTGCATGTAATATTCAGAGATAAGTTAGCTTCTAAAGGAATCCCACAGCGTGTAATCCCATCTGGATAGGTGAATTAACGTCATAATGAAATGAGTAACTTCTGCTTTGCCAAATGTTTATGACTACAAATGATGTCCATCACAACACTGGGGAGACTTACTGAGCTTTCCTAGGTCTCTGATTATAGTCTCTGAACAGTGATGTAAAGCAAAACTCAGTGAAGAGTCTCTGCACATCTCTTTCAATTGATTCCAGTATCATCATTTTTAAATTCCGATTTTTTTTTTTAAGGCTTAGAGGTTGTTAGTTGTTCACACGTTCCCTTTACAAAAATTTCAAGTCTGAGCCATTTGAAAAATGATGAGGGAGTTAAACCTGGAGTCTGTCTTGGAAACTGGTCTATCAATTTCTTCCCAGTCTGCTCAATGGGGACACCACCGGCATGCATTAAAAGGGTAAAAACACACATTTCTACAATCCCATAAAGAGCCTTCTATAGAGATATAAACACAGACACTGAATTGCCTCAAAAGTCACAGCTCTTACTCTTTATCAGTGTTTTATATTCTCCATACTTATTCATTTCACTGACTCCCTACTGCAGGACTCCCTCTGCCTGCCAGTTTCCCTCACCTTAAAATAGTTGTTCGAGCAGCTGTGGATGATCTGGATGACAATTGCTTTTGTGATTTACTCAAAATCCTGACAATTTTTAGGTCTGAGAGAATAAAAAGCCTAAGATCTCTGGGGATATCACTGTTCAAGATCATATTTAATCTTCCTGTACTATCTTCGCTCAGTACTTTTCTGTTTCAGTACATTGCCACTGGAGTTGTGAAAGACATCCTCTGCTCTTCTCCCCCTTCTGACAGGTATTATCTTGAAGCTCCATTCTTTTATTTCATTTGGAGCCCACTAACGTCTGGAAACTTTCTTTGGCTGCATCCTACTAAGAATAATAGCCTCAGCGAGCAGTGTATAATCTATCCTCTTGCATTCGTGTTCTAAGTGAACATTAACCTAGCTGATGAATATTTGAGGATTTTCAAAAAATAAGGGGTCACTGAATCCTGGCTCATCTTTGGTTGGCCACAAGAAACTGAGAAAATTAAGAAGGAATAGTCAGTGCTGCATCTTGAAAGTCCGCATTCCTTATAAATGTAGAGGGACTCCTAACTCATGGAGTTTGTCAGTATGGTCTTATAACCTCTTGATAAGAAATAATTGCATCGTCTAACTTTAAAAAGTCACCACTTTTCCACAGGCAGATTAGTAAAGATAAAAACTTATTACAATTTGGTAAAAAGTCCACAAGGTACATAGATGTCAGATATTTAACGTTAGCCTAAAGATATAAAAATCTGGATCCAAACTGGTCAAGTGTGTGTGTTTCCTCCTTTGCATGATAACAAACATTCCTTGTATTTTTCATTGTTTGTATAGGTTCCTTTTCCTTATGAGTTATGAGAGTTTTGTAAATCTTTTAGAATGATTCTCAGTTAACTCCTATAAAAACATAATTGACGGTGGGTAGAGTTGCCCTAAAAAAGCTGGAGGAAATAATATCTACAGTTTGTTCTACATGCTTACATATTTCATTGCATTACCAAAAAGAAGCCTATTGAATTTGTACTTTGATGATTCTCATTTTACAAATGAGAAAGTGAGAAAACTGAAGCTTGGAAAGTGTGTAAACGTTTCCCAAGGATGCATGTCCCAGAACTGAAAAACTAGGCTGAACTTGGGTCTGTAAGCACCAAGGCCTGTATCCACGTAACCACTTTGTTATGCTGACTTCCCTTTGGTCACTACAGAAGGAGGAAATGATGGGATCCCTCTCCCTTTTGGATGCTTGCTAGGAAACAAGCCCTGAAATGGTAGAACTGGTTTAATAGGGAGTCTAAGCATGAAATTGGAATGGGAGAAATGTGGGGAATTATCATTGCATTTTCAAGTTTAACCACGAACAAGAGTAACTTGTGCATCTCTGGAAAAATCTTACTCAGCCTCATGTTCAAAGATGATGATTCACTAGGCTGTAAGGCTCAAAGAGTGAGAGGCAGTTTAGAATCTTCCCCAGGTGGTTCTCACACTCCCTGAGATTGGGAGACATCTGGTTTGATGTCTTCCAAAGGGCCATTTAAACTTGTGATTTTATTCATGTGACTCAAAAGATTCTAGGAACTCGTCTCATTTCCCTAATCTGGACCACCATCGTTATTTCCCAACCTCAGAAAAGCATTCCTTTCTTATATGGCCCTTTTTCTTATTGAGATACAGAAATTTGGGGGATGGCCATACTTGGAGCCTAATCACTCATGTGTTAATTGGGAGAGGTAGTGTGGTGTCTGAAAGGTAACATTTTGTTAAAAGTCAAAAGTTTTTCTGTCACCACCACAAATGACCTTATTCATTCTTTTATATCCAGTACTTCTCACACACCTGAAGAAAGTATTCAATATTGTTTTTCTGTGAAACTGGCATATTAAAACCTACTGTTATCAACATTCATTCAACAAACATTTTTGGGGTGGGGGCCGCTATCGCTTACAGACCAGACACTGTGCTAGATACTCAGGATAATTTGGTGGGCAACTAGATTCAGCCCTTTCTCTGACAGCACGTATAACCCAGTGAAGCAAACACACTAATCAAATAATCCAGAAAGGGAGACTTACAAACAGTGAATTTCACTATCAAGTGTTGGGTTTGTGTAAGAGACTGCTAGTTGTCCCCTAATATTTTTCTTATCTTCTACAGTAATAGAATTTGTAGCTGTCCATTTATAATAAATCATAAAAAATATTTTTAGTTTTTAAAAATTCTATTTATTTTGAGAGAGAAAGAGAGAAAGAGAGCACATGTGGTGGGGAGGGGCGGAGGCAGAAGGAGAGACTCTCAAGCAGACTCTGCCAAGCATGGAGCCCAACACGGCAAGATCATAACCTGTGCCGAGACCAAGAGTTGGGTGCTTAACCAACTGAGCCAACTGTGCCCCACCAACAAATTTTTTTTAAAGTGAAGGTAGCCATGTAACAAAATTCTGATCAATACACTAAATATTACAATATGTGGCTGTTTCAAGCAACCTTCCTTAGGAGCAACTGATGGGTATCCTTTGCCACTTGTGTTTGTCCCTTTCCTCTGTCTGGCTGATTGGTATGTGGATATTGGTCAGAGTTGCATTGGATCATGAGAATTAGAGAGACTCCCTCAGAATAGTAGAATGAAAATCTGGAGGGGGCCTGAGTCCCTAAGAAGTTTGGGAAACAGAGCCACCATACCATCTCTAGATTGCCTTCCTTAGGAGTTTTACAGGGCATTCTAAGAAGAAATGGTGGACATAGGGAGATTTGATCTAGTTTGGGAGTCAAGAAAGGCTTTCCCAGAGGAAGTAATATTTCAGCATATGGTTGGAGGTTAGATGGGTGATGTGTTGAGGATGAGGTGAAGCAGAGGAGATGAAGGGCCAATGGAGGATTTCAACCTAGAGAGACAAGTGTGTGAAAATGATTTGCAAAGTAACATTGCTCTAACCATAAGACATTCATATTACGAAGCCCATGCTTCTCAGCACATGGTTCAAGGCCTGCTGGAATTAATTATCTGCCCATGTCTCACTATTTTCATCTCTCATTACTCCTTGCCATGGATCTCAGACTAGGCTCATCAATTTGTAGTTGCCTTCTTGCATTCTTCTCTGCCAACCCATGCCATTTTCAGAGGACCCTTTAAACTCTGCCTCCTCCACAGGGCATTTTCTGAATAACTCTTGGCTCCACTCTAGAGCTATGATAACTAGGGTTCTTTCATTTATTTCCATTTGTACTAACTCTTAGGCCTCATGACTTTCCCTGTATTTATTCTCTTCTTCTTCACTTACTCCACTTCCCGTCTGGGTTGCCCAAAACCAAGGACTATGTCCTATATTTTCTTTCATATCTGGGAATGCCAGCTCAAAGCTCTCTGCTCCAGTGTATTTTGGGGACTGAATGGCTTGAGTTCAGGTTGAAAGTTCCTTCTAGTTCTATCTTGCCTCTAGACATGGCCTGTTTAATGATGAGATTCTTTGAGGACCAGTCAAATATAATCATTTCTCATTTTGAAAGCTCCAATATTAAGAGTGGCCCTGAAAAATTCATCAGGGGAATAAAGTTTTGCTCATCAGTTCTGCTGCCCTACAGACCTTTGGGTAAATGATGGTGAATGGATTGGAGCTATGATGGCCAAATGCAATATTAAATCTACTCTCTGTCTGTGCTTGGCCTGGTGAAGTTTGATGTATTGAATTTTACTTTTAGGAGCCAATTTCCTTTTGATAAATTCATGCTTCAGGCTATATGGCACTGACTACTGCATTAGGGACATTCTGACAAATGAACAGGTATGTAGGCAGACTGTGTGACCCATGATGTGGGTGGCTTCTCCTGGGGTTCTTGATCCTGGAGAGATTTTGATTCTTCTTACTGCTGGCTGTCAAGACAGATACAGAAAGTTTGCCATCTTTGGGGACTTTCTTCCTCACTACTGAACAATTGCACTTGAGTCCTTCCATAAAATTACAGTGTTAACCCCAAGAAGTGAAATCTCAGTTATGTAGAGCCATAAGGAGAAGGTCCTACCTCAGATTGTTGACCTTCCACATTATCAAGCGTTGAGAAGGCCAATATAATCTTTTTTTATTCAAACATTTTTGAGAAAATTTTTCTAAATTTTTTTGTTTGTCTCTTTGTCTTTTTACCTAGATAATATGCAACATATTTCTCTTTTTAATTCATTTATTCAATAACATTTGCAGAGTATCTATTAAATGCTAAGTACTATGAATAAAAGTATAGAATATAAATTGCCTCTGACCTTACAGTCTAGAAAAATTGGCAACCATTTTCTCTAAAGGGGCAGATAGTAAATATTTTTAGTTTTGCAGGCCATAGGGTCTCTGTCACAACTACTCTGCCATTGTAGTGTAAAAGCAGCTATAAACCTAAATCCAATTTTATCTGTCTGTCAAAACACCTCCTCATCATTAAGGCTCTGTGCAAAGGAAACACTTTATGTGAAACCTTTCCTGACCAAGACAAATGGAAAAGCTTAACTCCCTCCTTTGCATTCTGCCATATTCTGTCTAGCTCTTTCTCAGGGCACCTCTAACAGGTGACTGCACCCATTTCTTTCCTATTTGTGAAAGGCAGTCCAGGCAGAGGGAACAGGGTCAGCAAGGCAGGAGGTGCATGTGCTGTGAATAAAAGTGCCAGGAGGGGATGTGATCATGAGTGCTAGGTGTTGCCCACCATTTGTACTTGATTCTGTGTAGAATAAGGTCTACTCAAGAGCTGTCGAAAGGGAATGCCCAATTGGATTAATGATCAGGAGGATCATTCTAGCAGCCTCGTGAAGTGGGTTAAGGCCGGAGGCAGGGAGACCAGATGGATGGACTCCAGCTTCCCAGGATAATAGTCGAGGAAGCCAAAGCAGTGTTTTTGGTTGCAAAGTCTTGGTTGCCAACTTTTTACAAGCTTAAATCGCACAAGAGAGCCATGACTGCAGTGGGCTCTGAATTAGAAATCAGAAAAAGTCCTTGTAGCTCTAGTCTCAGTTTTCCTAAATGTATAACTCTGGAAAAGCCATTTATTTTTACTCTCACTTGAGTTTATATCCTTAGTAGCAACACGAGGAAGGCAGTTTAAGTGGTTTCTAGGCCATTTTCTAGCTCTATATGCCTGGGAATTAATTAAATGATCCCTGGTTATCATTTTCTATAGGAGAATTAGTCACTATGCCCTGCCTCCCTGTTGTTAAATTTGGGCAACCCTAATCTCATCCTACTATTTTTAAAGAGTTTGGGGCTTAATTTTCTGAACGCTATGTTGAAGAAATTTTGAAGATACCTTTGAATATATTGTGTTTCTTTTTTTTAAATATTTTATTTATTTATTTGAGAGAGAGAATGAGATAGAGAGAGCATGAGAGGGGGGAGGGTCAGAGGGAGAAGCAGACTCCCTGATCAGCAGGGAGCCCAATGCGGGACTCGATCCCGGGACTCCAGGATCATGACCTGAGCCGAAGGCAGTCGCTTAACCAACTGAGTCACCCAGCCATCCTATATATATATATAAACACACATATATTGTGTTTCTTTTCCTCCACCCTTACCCCCCATGGGTTCTCCCTGTGAAATAGTTTATGGAGGTACCCACCTTGCACCACCCACCCCCATTCCACATCCAGACCCTGAGTCATTAGTTTATAACCCTAGCTTTTGTGGCCCTTTACTCTGGCATTAACCTATCTTTTCATGCTTCTTTTCTTTTCTCCCCATGCTCCAGTAGAAAGTGCTCCCTGCCTTGACACTACTACTTTTGGCGTAGATCACATAGACTTCTAGTAATTAGTGTACTTGTCTGTCTCCTCCCTGAGGCTGTGACTTTGACTGATTTATCTTTTTATCTTCAGAGACTAGCACAGTGCCTGGTACATACAATGAACCCAATTAGTGCATGAACCTAGTGAAGGTTTCAGTTTATATCAGTTCTCCGCTCTTCCTAGAGTGTTTTTCTCCTCTCTCCTCCTCGGCCCACGCCCATGTTACTTTTCTCCTGCCTGCAAAAACAACCCTCTGCTGGCTGCAAATATAACCCTCTCCTGCATGATGCTTTTTCTGATGTCAATTCTCCCTTCTCAGAGTTTCTTGTAGCATAGTTTTTTTTTTTTTTAACTTCTCCTTTGCTTTTATCTCATTCTTGCTTATATTTTAGTGATTTTTATTATCTGTCATGGTCTCTTCCCTCTGTAAGACAAGATTATCTGTGATACACAAGACCTCTATCTTTCTTTCCTTCTTCTAAAGCATCTTTGGTAATGTTTGTAATTAATAGGTGCTCAAGTAAGGTATTCATGGGGTGAATAAGGGATCAAACCCTGCAACAGGGACGCTGTAAACTACAGGCTGTCTGTTTTGTGCCAGACACACATGATTTTTGTAGAAATGAACGGCATCATCTGCCCTCTTCCATTGTGGTCTGGTTCTGATAACCTGGGAACAATTGAAAATAGACTTTCTGAAGAAAAAAAAAGAGAGCCCACAACCTCTGCATTCTAAATGCTAGAAGGGATTTACCTGTGGGGTCTGTAGGCAACAATTTGCATCTTGGTTTATGTGAAGAAGAGAAAGCTCCAGCATCTGAGCGGGGCTGCTGACACAGCGGGGAGGCAAGAAGCAGCAAAGGGAGTGGGAGCAGGGGCTTGGGGCCAGGAGGAAGAAATTAAGAATCCATTTATTATTCAGAACAGTGAATGGCTGTAGGCTATTGGCAAGAGGTTCAGCAATTATCTGATTAACTGCTAATGTTACACCAAGAAACCTCTTCCAAGAGTGCACTTTTTTTCTTAAGTGACACAGAATGGCAAGAAGCTGCTATTTTGTGCAAAAAGCCATGAGCGGCAGGTAGGTGGGCCAAACGGAGACCCTGGGGGACCGTCACTCTTTCAAAGTTGGAAGCAAATAGCCCTTTTTGCTGCTGTTATAACTCTTCCTGGAAATATCAGCTTCTCTCTAGCACCATAACTCAAATTTAATATGAGAGCTGAAGTTGTTTTCCTTTTCATTTTGAGCTCTTGCTTAGAACAGGAGGGCCAGGTATCTGTCTTTTCAGTGGGAACTTAGAAAACAGCCTTGCACATCTCTTCTGGCGACACCAAAGCCCGGCCAGGTCAGGGTGATCTCCACCCCCTCCCTCACTTTGTAGTGTAGATGCAAAGCTCACCAGCCTCTGCTGTCAGCTCTAGGGACTCAAGAAAATGCCCTCGTTTTAAGGCCAAGTGCCACCACGGTGGCCCGCTTGTCCTTTCTTTGCCCCCCACCGCTGTCTTTCTTTAGGACACTGATCTCTTGAAATAGTCACCAAAAGACTTGGAAAGCTCACTCTGGCTTGAGAGAACTTGATTAAGATTCATCAGGACTAGACTGTGTGGGTTGATACTAAGCCACTTCTCCCAACATTTAAAAATAAACTCGGTTCTCGGTGACATAAAAATAAATGTGAAAGTACTTATTTCTAACTGGCAGTGATAACAAGAATCACAATCACAATTGCCCCCCCCCTTTTAGTTTGTGTTCCTGATGATTCAGGAATCTGTAGGATGTCTCTGTAATAATGTCGAAAAGCAATTTCCTATTTCTACTGATAATATCCTGAGTTTTCTCAGCGAATCCTGCTCTACCTTTCAATTCCCTGCTGTAAATTCCTCCCACTCTCCCCTAGAACATGCTACTGGGGGGAAATGACTTCTCAAATGCAAGCATTTGATGTAACATTTTAGTGGGATAAAAATTGAAGCCGGTATCAGGCAAAAGTTAACCATGAGAATGTTCACATAAAAATCTTTCACTTTGTCACGCTTCATGAAACAGAGGTGCTTTGAAAGCAAAGGCATTTTTGCAGCTGAAGAAGCCTTTAAGTAAGAAAATAAAATCCTGTATAGAAGTATTACAATAGTGTTATTTCCAAAATTGGTCAATGGGAAGTCTTTTATGTGGATATCAATTACACCATGGCTAAAAAGTCAATTGCGTTGTAATTGGAGGATAAAATAATGGATTTACCTTAGGTAAACTCAAAGTCGTGTATGAAATATAGCTCTTCATTGTTGCATCCTTGATGTGTGAAATTAATTTTATCCAAATAATGACATTCATTAAATGTAAAGGTTTAGTAATAAATGTCTTACACAAATTCAAAAAACCACAATATAAAAAGAAGGGATTGAATTTTTAACTGATTGTACTTTTTTTTCAGTTACTCACCTCACTTGCTAACCTACTCCTCATCAGTTGCCCAAAATGAATATGATGATCAAGTTTTGAATGTCCATTTTCTTAACAAAATGCCTTGAGTAAACAATTGATTCCTTCTTTGTCATTACACAAGTTTCAGTAAGAACAACAACAAAAAGCAAGCTTTAGCTGAGAACTCATATCGTTTTCCATGTATCTGTCTGCAGTCTTGCTCTGACACTCCATTCCCTTCTCTGTGTAAGCACACTGTCTTGGGACAGAGGCAGCAATGATATTGTCAGAAGAACAGCAGGCTCCGTAAAGGCTGTGTCCTGCGGTACTGCAGACTGAAGAGAGTCCCTGCTCGTATCCCAAGCAGCAGATATTTCTAAGAAGTCAGGAAGCGATCTCAAGGACTCTCTCCAGTGTTTTGCACAGATTGGGCTGACTGCCTGACAGCCGAGTGCATCTTCAGAGATCCACTCGATTTGTGTTCCATCCGCATTTCCACCTTTCTGTTAATCCCTGAAATCCAGAACCTAGGACTTATTCAAACTGCCATTGATTATCCTTAAAATTAAAATAAACTTCCAGGTTTGGAGTTATAATTCCAAATGCTGTATCATATTCAGTTATTTATTCCATTAAACAGTTATCCCATGTCTGCCTAATGTATTTCAGACACGTTATTACCTTTGGGAAAATATTGAAATTAACTTCTCTATGTAGAAGATTAAAATGTAAATATTTGAAATAGTCTCTATTGTAGATATCTGATATCATTTACTGACTGATCTTAAAATGAGATAAAAAATAGAAAAGAAAACCACATGAAACATTTTAGATACACTGCATAATCAATTTCTAACGTCTGAGCTGCAGTTTCAATTATAAAAGGTTTTGCAGCCAGTGACATATTAGAACGCTTTTTGTCTGTTTCTCCTTCTAGGTTGTAAGTGCCTTCATTCATGTCCGAGAGATTGTTAACTGTTACCATCATAAGCTCTGCAGTACATAAGGAAGTACTTTACACACTGTAGGAAGAATATCATACTTACTGAACTGAGTGGGAAAGTTTTACAGATGTGCCACTGGGCTTTAGTTCTTTTCAAGATGTCCTTGTGCTAAGCCCTTTCCCAGTGTAACTGGTAAAGAAAAAGAAAGGCAGTAGCAAGTCTCTATGCATGGAGAATGTGAGCTGGGGTCAGGAGGGTAGGACTCGTGGTATGGAACGATTAAACACGTGCGCTGGTCAACTTGTGAATGAAAGGAGAAGACAGAGTGATGCCCCACGGTATCGCCCAACCTTGAAATTTCATGGATCCTAAGAAGTGCTCTTCAATTTGTTCTGATGTTGACTTACTGGACGGGTCATAAAGACAAAACTGGGCACTGAGAATTTGCAATTTGTAAACATGTTAACAAAATAAGACTACTGTTTCTCAGGTCAGAAATTTTCATAATAGAAAAGTTACAGACATGGAGAATACGATTGAGAAATATCGGAATGTAGAAAGCATTTACGGGGCTGTGCTCTAAACCAAATCTGCATTGATTGACTTCCAGATCTATTGGGCAGACCCCTAGCACCTCTGTCGTTTCTCCACCTGTAAAGTGAATGGCCTGTATCTGGGGCACGTCAGTTCGAAATGGACTGGTTCTTCTCACTTGTGAATATGAATTGAGGATTTATCGAGGCAAGCTCAGGCCAATATGGGAAATCATTTATCTATTCTCCAAAGCACTCCTCCAAATAATCAATAAAGGCTGATATTCCATGCAGGGATAGTGGGGTACTGAATATTTCAGGACCGTCAAATACCAAAAGTGTTTTATATGCCTGTGGTAGTAAGTCAAACCTCTCTTTCCCTCTGCTATCCTGCCAAACAGAATCAATCTAGGTTCGGTGTGTCTCTAAGTATCTTTGTGGTGTGTGTATAAGATTACATGTTTAAAGAGGTTTGGGAAACCTTTTAGTGTTGAATGCTAAAGAGCCAAAATGTAGCAAATTGACTATGTGAGGTGCTTCTAGGTGTGTTATATAAACCTGGAAAAATAGTTGCTTTGTAATTATAGAAGCCATATTTGGTACTAAACAGCATATACTTATTTTCCTGGTCAGGAAATCTCTCCAGTTTTTCAAAGTGATAGGCATTTGGCTAAAAAGTTGTAGATAGAAAGTCTGGAGTTTGCTCTTATTAATTTTGTGAGCCAATATTTCAGTAATTGTGGTTCATTATATAATTATTTCATTTAATAAAAATTGGACATATACTTGAAATTTAAATGTCCAATGCAATTTATCTGGAATACTAAGTTAAAGATAAAATACTCAAACTCAGAATAATTACAGTAATAAACATAAAGCACTTGAATGGTAAGAATGCCCAGCTCCTCTAGAAAATACAGTTGCACAGACCTGGTATTTTGATCGGAGACTTAAAGATCTCAAAGTATCTTCAGTAACTTAAAGATCTCAAAGTATCTTCAGTATTCATTCATTCAGCAATAATGCCTCAATTTGTGTCGGGCTCTATTCTAGGTGCTAAAGACAGAGAAATGAAGAAAAAAAACCCCAACTATATATAGAAAACCCAAAGGACTCCACCAAAAAACCTGCTAGAACTGATACACAAATTCAAGTAAGTCGCAGGATACAAAATCAATGGACAGAAATCTGTTGCATTTCTATATACCAATCATGAAGCAGCAGAAAGAGAAATTTAAAAAATTACCCCATTTACAATTGCATCCAAAATAATAAGATACCTAGAAATAAAAATAACCAAAGAGGTGAAGGACCTGGACTCCAAAACTATAAAACACTGATGAAGAAATTGAAGATGACACAAAGAAATGGAAAGATAGTCCATGGAAAAGACATGGATTGGAAGAACAAATATTGTTAAAATGTTTATATTACCCAAAGAAAACTATGTATTGAATACAATATCTGTCAAAATACCAACAGCATTTTTCACATAACTACAACAAAGAATTCTAAAATTTGTACGGAACCACAAAAGACCCCAAATAGCCAAAGCAATCTTGGAAAAGGAAAAAAAAAAGCAAAGCTGGAGGCATCACAGTTCTGGACTTCAAGTTATACTACAAAGCTGTAGTAATCAAAACAGTATGGTACTGGCACAGAATAGACAAAGAGATCAATGGAACAGAATAGAAAACGCAGAAATAAACCCACAACTATACAGTCAATTAATATTTGACAAAACAGGAAAGAATATCCAATGGGAAAAGGAGGGTCTCTTCAACAAATGGTGTTGGAAAAACTGGACAGCAACATGCCAAAGAAAGAAACTGCACCTCTTTCTTACACCATATGCAAAAATAAATTCAAAGTGGGTTAAAGACCTAAATGGGAGACCTGAAACCATAAAAATCCTAGAAAAGAACACAGGCAGTAATGTCTCTGACATTGGCTGTAGCAACTCCTTTCTAAATATGTCTCCTGAGACAAGGGAAACAAAAGCAAAAATAAACTATTGGGACTACATCAAAATAAAAAGTGTACAGCAAAGGAAACAATCAACAAAACTAAAATGCAACCTATGGAATGGGAGAAGATATTTGCAAATGACCTATCCAATAAAGGGTTAGTATCCAATATATAAAAAGAACTTATAAAACTTAACAACCCAAACAAATAATCTAATTAAAAATGGGCAGAAGACATGAATAGATGTATCTACAAAGACAACATATAGTTGGCCAAAAGAACATGACAAGATACTCAATTTCATTCATCATTAGGGAAATGCAAATCAAAAGCACAATGAGATATCACCTCACACCTGTCAGAATGGCTAAAATAAAAAACACAAGAAACAGCAGGTGCTGGCAAGGATTTGGAGAAAAAGGAACCCTTGTGCACTGTTGGTGGGAATTCAAACTGGTACAGCCACTGTGGAAAACAGTGTGAAGTTTCCTCAAAAAATTAAAAATAGGGGCACCTGGGTAGCTCAGTTGGTTAAATGTCCAACTCTTGATTTCAGCTCAAGTCATGATCTCGGGGTCATGGGACTGACCCCACATCTGGTTCTGTGCTCAGTCTGCATAGGATTTTCTCTCTCTTCCCCCTCTCTAGAATAAATAAATAAATCTTTTTAAAAAGTTAAAAATAAAACTACACTGCGATCCAGCAATTGCTCTACTGGGAGTTAACCCAAGGAATACAAAAACACTAATTCAAAGGGACACATGCCCACCTATGTTTATAGCAGCATTATTTACAATAGCTAAGATATGGAAGCAGCCCAAGTGTCCACTGACTGATGAATGGGTAAAGAAGAAGTGGTATATATATACAATGGGATATTCTTCAGCCATAAAAAAGAATGAAATCTTGCCATTTGCAATGACCTGGATGAAGCTAGAGATATAATGCTAAGCAAAATAAGTCAGTCAGAGAAAGACAAATACCATATGATTTCATTTATATGTGGAATTTAAAAAACAAAAAAAAAACTGAAGGGGAAAAAAGAGAGATGGAGGCAAAACAAGAAATAGACTCTTAATGATAGAGAACAAACTCATAGTTACCAGAGGGGAGGTGGGTGGGGGGATGGGTGAAACAGGTGATGGGGATTAAAGGGGGACACTTGTGGTGATGAGCACCTGGTGATATATGGAAGTGTTGAATTACTCTACTGTACATCTGAAACTAATATAACACTGTATGTTAACTAACTGGAATTAAAAGGAAAGAAAAAGAAAAAAAATCCTCTTAAGTGAATAAAAAGAATATTCCATAAGTATGATCTACAAGTATAGAATAAGAGCTATTACAATATCTAATAAATTAAATGGATTAATTGGTTAAATAAGAAAAAAAGCATTAAATTCATAGAACACATAGAGGAGAAGGAAAATAAGAAATATAAAAAGAAATATGTAATATACCAAACACTGATAAGTACTGTGGTTAAAAATAAATCAACATAACAAGGGATAGTTACTATATAGAACCACAGGAGAGGTCTCATGGTTTTGGTGGCATTGGAGGCATGAAGGATATGAGGGGATGCCATATGCAGATGCCTGGGTGAAGTATTTCAGGCAAAAGAATAGCAAATGCAAAGGCCCTGAGGTAGGGCCATTAGAAAGAACTCGTCTATTTGTGCTTTCTGAATGAAATAGGAAGCAAAGTCATTGGGATGTGGGTGAGATAGGAAGTATTAGAGATTTGAAAAGAGAGGAGAAGATGTGAAGATCTTCTAAGATCTTGGGATAAATAATGGAACATCTGAAAGCATATCCCAACACAGGATTTCTTGCAAATAATTGATTGAGGGAAGGCTCATGGGGGAAACTGGTAAAGAAGCTGGGGAAATAGGACAGATAGGAGAAGACATCCAGTAAGAAGGAGATGTTGCAGGCAAAGTTGCTACGGACTCTCTCTCAAGGAAACTCAGGACTGTAATGTAAGTCTCAGGATTGTCTTGACCCTAGGAAGTGAGCAAGGGCTTTCACACTCTTATATTCCTCAATCATTGGTTAATGATTTTTCCAGGAACATGTGCATTTCCAGGCTCTGAGCTGCCTACGCCTGCAAGCCAGGTGGCCTGCAATCTAGCTGGAGAGCTGCGCTCCCCTATCACCAAAACAAAAACAAAAACAAAGAAGTCCACCCCCCCCCAAAAAAAAGCTCACAGGGACTGGCTTTTAGAAGCAGAGGTACACTAAAAAGGAGGAGGACTTGCACACAAAATTGTTTGAAAGGATCCACAGGGATCTGAGTGGAGCAACTCTCCCATTCTTCCCTAACTTTCATCCACAGAATCCAATTCATCAGTAAAAACCATCAATTCTAACTCTAAATACATATTCCTTCTCAACTCAGCAGAAAGATGCTCTCAGAGTATAAATCATATTGTGTCATTCCTTGGCTTAGAATGCAATCCAAATTCCTCCTAAAGCTCTTCAGTTCTGCCCTCTTCTCTTCAACCTCCATGTCTCACTTCTCCTTTACTTTCTCCAGCAGAGTTTCAGTTCTTTGAGTGTTTAGGTTCTTTCTGCCTCAGGCCTTCCCTGAGAACTCTTCCCATCCCCTCCTGCACAGACACAGCCCACAGCCACCCCCATTCCAGTCATTATGGGAAGGTTTTTATTTGTGAGTGCGTTCGATGTATAAGCCTCCTGAGGACAGTGACTACTGTATCACCAATGCTCGGCACACAATTAACAATTAACAGGGATACATGGGTGGCTCAGTTGGTTGAGCATCCGACTCTTGATTTCGGCTCAGGTCATGGTCTCAGGGTCATGAGATCGAGCCCCTCGTGGGGCTCCCCGCTCAGCGGGGAGTCTGCTTGGGATTCTCTCTGTCCCTCTCCATCTGCTTCTTCCCTCTCCTCTTTCTCTAATAAATAAATAAATCTTCAAAAAAATCCCACAACACTCAATAAATAATTTTTGGACTAGTGAGTTGATGTCTGGGTAGATGGGCTGTTGGCTGTTGTTTTCTTGTCCTTAGCATAGTTAAATAGGAAGATTTACTTCCTGCTAGATATTCCTGATATACATTTCTCTTTTCTCATTTTGGCTGAGCCTGAGTTTAAATCCTGGTGCCTTCTGGAGGTGCAAAACACTAAACCTACGAGTCACTGTGATCTTTGCATAACTGGCCATGAAGTGAAAAGTCAGTGGGTGTTTGAGGATTTTGATACATTCATTATTGTGTTAAGTATGTAATTATTACTCAGTGGGCAGGGTTGTTACCATAAGCACATCATTTATTTGTTTGCATATGTGCTTTTGAATATTAATAATTTTTATGGTATGCTTATTTGTGGTTGCTATACAAGTGATTTAAGCACTGGGAGTTTGGAAATACAAACCACTACGCTTGTAATCTGAGCTCATAAAGAGATCCTTAGAATTCTTTAGAGATCAAATCATAATTCACTCAAATTCATTTGGATGGATTCTTATACATGATTTCCTAACAATGGAAATAGCCGAAGTGTTTTAAAATATACGTTAAAATAATTAGAATGTTATGTTTATTTAAAAAAATATACTTTTAAGCCTTACATGGAACTTCCAGATCTTACATCTGGTGATGAATGAGTTGTATCTGCTCTCTTACATGAAATATATATTTACCAGCAGCTGAAGTATAGACTGGCCTTAAAGTACAATTTTATTTTAAATATCTAGAGGGAAACATTGATCCCACATTTTTCATTTTATACTCATGAAGCTGATTGATTTCTAAATTACTTTGCTACGGTGATCCAGTTCAGGTTTTAAAATTCCACAAAGACAAGATTTTCAGGTTACGAGGAAATTTTAATGCTCAGTGCCCAAGACATTTTTTATTATTAAGCTAGACACTTGGGGAGACCATCAGCTCTTTTCACTGCCAAAAAACCATTGGTGCATTGCAGCTGCACTCAATCTAACTGTGATCTGACCTCGCCTGAAATTTCAAGAATCCTGGTTTTTGATATGGAAGCAATATGTTTGTTTATGACTCCGAGAGCAAGGCGTAGGCCCAGAGGGCCTGTTCTCTCCTACTGGACTGTTCAAGGCTTTAGCAGCATTAATACCTCCGAGAAGCTGACATCAGAGAAAGAAACACAAATTCCACTGAGCAAGCAGGTTTTTTAAACTTTATTGAGGTGTAATTTACATATCTTAAAATTCATTCATTTTAAGTGACAAATAAATTTACTGAGTTGTGTAACATTTTTATCACTCCTATAAGATCCCTCATGCTCATTTCTAGTTAATCCCCATTCCCACCCCCAGCCCAGGTGACTACTAATATACTTTATATCTCTAAATGTTTGGCTTTTTTGAACATTCATATATCACTGCTTTGTTCCTTTTTATTGTCGAATAGCATTCCATTGTATGGACATTTGGTTATCCATTCACAACTTGATGAACATTTGGGTTGTTTCCAATTTTTGACTATCAAGAATAATTTTGCTGTGAACATTCATGTGCAGCTCTTTGTGCAGACATAATGTCTTCATTTCTCGAGGAGTGGGGTTGCTGGGTCTCATGGTAGGTTTTATGTTACATTGAACTCTTTAGAAGCTAAAAAAAATACAGTTTTGAGTGCATGGCTTGGTGAACTGCAGGGTTTACAAAGATCAATGTGAAGAAACAATTCTTTCTGGCTAAAATTAACAAGACAGGAAATGACAGATGTTGGTGGGGATGCGGAGAAAGGGGAACCCTCCTACACTGTTTGTGGGAACGCAAGCTGGTGCAACCACTCTGGAAAACAGTATGGAGGTTCCTCAAAAAGTTGAAAATAGAGCTACCATACGATCCAGCAATTGCACTACTGGGTATTTACCCCAAAGATACAAATGTAGGGATCCGAAGGGGTACGTGCACCCCAATGTTTATAGCAGCAATGTCCACAATAGCCAAACTGTGGAAAGAGCCAAGATGTCCATCGACAGATGAATGGATAAAGAAGAGGTGTATGTATACACACACACACACACACACACACACACACACACACACACACACACACTGGAATATTATGCAGCCATCAAAAGGAATGAGATCTTGCCATTTGCAACGATGTGGATGGAGCTGGAGGGTGTTATGCTGAGTGAAATAAGTCAATCAGAGAAAGACATGTATCATATGACCTCACTGATATGAGGAATTCTTAATCTCAGGAAACAAACTGAGGGATGCTGGAGTGGTGGGGGGTGGGAGGGATGGGGTGGCTGGGTGATAGGCATTGGGGAGGGTATGTGCTATGGTGAGTACTGTGAATTGTGCAAGACTGTTGAATCAAAGATCTGTACCTCTGAAACAAATAATGCAATATATGTTAAGAAAAAAAAAGATAGCTGGAGGGGAAGAATGAAGGGGGATAAATTGGAGGGGGAGACGAACCATGAGAGATGATGGACTCTGAAAAACAAACTGAGGGTTCTGGAGGGGAGGGGGGTAGGGGGATGGGTTAGCCTGGTGATGCGTATTGGGGAGGGCACGTTCTGCATGGAGCACTGGGTGTTGTGCACAAACAATGAATTGTGGAACACTACATCAGAAACTAATGATGTAATGTATGGTGATTAACATAAAAAATTTAAAGAAAAAAAAATTCTTCAAGAAGCTTATGATTCAAAAAAAGATAAAACAATTTTATAAATCATTAGACTCCTAGAAATCACTAGACTATCAGGGAGAATGTGAATACCACAGAAAGTATATGAGTCTCTCAAAAAAAAAAAAAAAGAGAGCTCTTCTCAACTGTAAGTAGAGAGAGAATGTGTTGGGCAAAGTCCTCTGAGAGATGTCTTTGGGAATAGGTTAAAGATTTTAGGTTGATGACAAAATAATCAAAGTAAGAAGAAAGGAAAATACAGAGTGCTGAGCAAACTGCAGGCAGCCTAGTATGGCAGGAAATTCAAGTGGGACTTCTTGGTCTCTTTTGGTTGAGTTCCAAGGCCTGCATCATTGCAGTAGAGGCCAGTCTCCAGCATTCCAAATCAAGTCGCCATGGACCTACAGAGGATGTGCTAAGAAGTTATAAAAGCTCTTATGCCAGAAACCAGCTATTGAAGAGTAGGATCTGAAACTTGGAAGAGAAATGAAATAGTTGGATGAGGAAGACTTTTCTCCACTGTAATTATCTTTGAGCTTTCCATTTCTCACATTTGTTCCGTCACAGGGAAAATGGGGGGATGATTTTTTTCAGGTCCAGATCAGTTACAGGTATTTCAAAGAGGCAAACTGTGTTTGCCTTGATGTGTATCTCTTGGGGTTTCAGCTTGAGGAAGTGGAGCAAAAATAAAGGGGGCTATTCTGGTTGCCAACTGGACTTGTGCTGCCTGTGAGTGAGTGATATGTGAGATTTCCATGGGCTGCATAGGTGGGTGAGTTCACCAGGGGTTATTTTAAAAAACGATCCTGCCCAATAGGACTGTCTGGTAGAACAAAGGACTGTGATAGAATGCACTGATGGGATAAAATGCCTGAATCTCAGAGGCTAAGAGTTAGGGTCTTAAGCAAGCAGGAAAAGGGGCATTGCTCATGTCATGGGTTCTCCCCTAAATCCCATAGAGCCTCCTACAACAGAAAGAACTAGTCCTTGTGCCTCCATTACTTTCACAGGCAGCCTGCCCCACATCATCTCAGTGTGAGACTGAGTTGGGTGCTCCTCCATGAACCCCCTGTGTAGTTGGCCCAACCCCGGGATGGGGGTGAGAGGCCATGGCTAGTTAATGGGAGAAGGTAGAGCTAACAGAGAGAATGAAGTTGTCCACATTTCCCTTCCCTTACTATAGGCTTTGGAGCCTGAAGCTCACATGGCCTGAGAAACAAGAGAAGCTTTTGATTGAAGGAAGGGGCTGGATGGAAGTTTTATTATCACTGTGGATGGCACTTTTAATTATTTTAAAATAAAACTGTTGTTGAGATTGAAGGAAACTGGAGGAGTATTTATTATTCACAAATGACTAAGTGAGCTCTGAGACCTGCTTGAGATTTCACACAAGAGTAGAGAAAGCACTGTTGGCAGCATATTTAATGGCAGAGTGGTGGGAAGGAAGTGTTCTCTGCCGCACCCTCCTCCATCCCTACCACTTCCGGCTCATTCAATATAATGATTTGTGAGGGGATGGGGGATGGATGAAATAGGCAAAGGGGATTAGGTGAACACATGAAGAAGTACAGTCTTACAGTTGTAAAATAAGTAAGACAAAGGGATGGAATGTTGCAACATTGGGAATATAGTCAACAATATTGTTAACAGCTTTGTATGGTGACAGATGGTAACTAGACTTATTGTGGTGACCATTTTGTGATGTAGATAAATATCAAATCACTGTGTTGTACTCCCAAAACTAATACGATATCATATGCCAATTATTCTCTAATTAAAAAATTAATTAAAAATTTAAAAAATCACATTAAACAATATAATGATTCTAGGACTAGTGTAGAATGTTAGTGAGCCAAAAAGATAAATTGGGACCAAACTAGGAAGATATTATAGGCCACTTGGAGGAAGTTACATGGGCAGAGAGCAGATATTTAACAACAGTTATATGTTCAGAAGATCAATTGGGAAGCTGGGTGCAGGGCACTTTGATAAGATAGAGTTCAAAATCCACAAATTTCTGGGGCACCTAGGTGGCTCAGTCATTAAGCATCTGCCTTCGGCTCAGGTCATGATCCCAGGGTCCTAGGATTGAGCCCCACATCGGGCTCCCTGCTCCTCGGGAAACCTGTTTCTCCCTCTCCCACTCCCCCTGCTTATGTTCCTGCTCTCACTATCTCTCTCTCTCTGTCAAATAAATAAAAATAACTCTTCAAGATCTGCAAATTTCTGAAGATTGTGTACTAGTCAGAAACACATGATGAAATTGTGGTGGTGATAAAAAAATGAAGTTGTGTCTCTTTAAAAGAGATATTTATAAGACAACTTTGCCTCGGGGCACTTGGGTGGCTCAGTTGGCTAAGTGTCTTGACTCTTGATTTCAGCTCAGGTCTTGATCTCAGGGTTGTGAGTTCAAGACCCATGTTGGGCTCCAGGCTGCGCGTGGAGCCTGCTTTAAAAAAAAAAAAAAAAAAAAAGATCACTTTGTCTTTTAAAGTAAGCAGAAAGTTGCACAACCATTTTTTTTTCCCTTGTTGTATTTAACATCTTAGTTCCCCAGAGAATCTCCTGGCATCTTGAAAGAGTTGATGTTCCATCCTAAGCACCTCAGCACGAGGGACTTCTTAAAATGGGTGTCAAGGAAGAGAGAATTTAGTCCATTTGTTCACTGAGCTCCCACAAGTCTCTGAATAAACTAAGCAGAAAAAACAAAACAAAACAAAACAACAAACCCAAGGAAGGGAGAGAGATTGGTATATTACCTCACTGCCAAAATTTGAAACCAAACAGCGTGTTTCTACACATCTTGACTCCCCCAAAGACCAAGAGGAAATGAAAAAGTTCAGACTGTAAATGTCAGTGAACTGCTAGATTATAGAGTTAGTAGCAAAATATATTTGCAACCCTTAATGCAGTTAAGCAAAGCTTCAGGGAGAAGCTGGAAATTTCTAAGGGAAATTTTGATTTGCAATCAGTATGCTCAGGCTATTATTAGAAGTTAACATAACATGATAAAATAAAATTTAAAAAAAAAAGGAAGAAAAATAAGCTTGATGTAGCCGTGGGTGGGGGAGGGATAGCCCAGGTCCCATCTAAACACAGTTATCACTTTCACTTTTTAAGGCCCCCTTGCTACCTATTCCACTTTTTGGGAGGGACATTTGGATACACTGAATGACTAGGCCTATTTGATTTTTATGTCCCTGTCTTCAAGGCTCCCTTAATCTCACAGATCAACAAATCTCAAACGCTGCTTTCTCTCCCTTCAGTTTCTTCATTTGAAAAATTAAGTTCTTGTAGTTCTGACACGAGGCTGTTCATGGTATAGCCACCATTTACTGAATGCAGGACAAAACTTGACCTACGGTATCCCATAGGGTTCTGGGAGAACCCAGCAGGAGGGTGCTTTACACATGAGGAAACAGCTTCTGAGACTTGCCTTAAAGCACAGAAATTAGACAAATGATGGATTGGGATTAACACCAGGGTTGTCTCACAACAAAGGCGGCTCTGCCTACAACAAGTCAGTGTCAGAAATAAAAACATGAGGACCTCGGGGATGCAGAAGTGATACCCACTGCTGGAGCCAGTCACTGCCACACTAACCTAATACCCAAAGGTTTTATGTGGCAGAGAATGAACCCTTTTGTTTGGACAAGCGTATCTTATGGGCATTTTCTTGTGGCAGTCACCCGTTTACGTCCTACCTGTAAGTGTTTCCAAGAATCCCTAGTCATATATCAGTTTTCTTCCCTTCTCTTTCTAAAATGCTTTTCTTTGATTCCTAAGGGATTACTTTAGTCTTCCAGGTCCTGAAGTTACTGTGCTGTGGCTTTTACTTTAGAGGTATTTAACTTGTGCCTATCGAAGTGGAAGTTCCCCTTTCTGTCCTCATTTACACATTTTTTCTACCTCTTCTACCTCAAGTCCTTTGTTTCTGTTTCTTGCAGTTTTTCTTGATTGCTTCCCATGCTGTACTTGTCAAAGTCCTTTTCTTTGCCCTTCATCTACTTGAATGTCACAAGGTACTCTCTCCTACCTTCATTTTTCCTTCTGAACGTCAGAGAGTTTCCCCTTCTCTGGAGGGAGGAGCTCATTCTATCTCTTTTCGCTACTTTCCCAGCTTCTTTGGCTTTTAGCATCAGTCAAGCCTGGAGTGAAATCATCACCACTAGAATTGAAATCCTATTTACTGTTGGACATGGGATAGGTTACCTGACATCTTTAACCAAAGTTGTCCCATAAATAAGATTATTTTCTTTGTAGTGTTGTTGAGAATAATAAAATGGATAATGTATGTAAAGTTTCTGGTTTATAGCAAATTTCTCTCTTTTGTTCTTTCTTTCTTTTTTTTTTTTACCATTATTTACACTTTCCTTTTTTGTTAAATTTAAATTTTACTTTGTTAACATACAGTGTGATACTGGTTTCTGGAATAGAATTCAGTGATACATCACCTATATACAACATCCAGTGTTCGTCATAAAAAGTGCCCTCCTTCACCTGGGTGGCTCAGTCAGTTAAGCATCTGCCTTCTGCTCAGGTAGTGATTGCAGGGTCCTGGAATCGAGCCCCATATCATGCTCCCTGCTCAGCGAGGAGTCTACTTCTCCCTCTGCTCATGCTCTCTCTCTGAAAAAATAAGTAAAATCTTAAAAAAAAGAATAAAAAAATAAAAAGTGCCCTCCTTAATGTCTTTCACCAATCTATCCCATCCCCCCACCCACCTCCCTCTATCAACCTCCACCGACTGTTCTCTATCATTAAGAGTCTCATATGGTTTATTTCCTTCTCTCCCCCCACCCAACCCCATTCCCATATGTTCATCTATTTTCTTTCTTAAATTTCACATATGAGTGGGATCATAAGATATTTGTCTTTCTCTGACTTATTTCACTTAGCATAATACACTCTAGTTCCATCCACATCATTGCAAATGGCAAGATCTCATTCTTTTTGATGGCTGAGTAATATTCCAGTGTGTATATATACTACATCTTCTTTATCCATTCATCAGTTGATGGACATTTGGGCTCTTTCCGTAGTTTGGCTATTGATGATAATGCTATTAACATCGGGGTGCAGGTACCCCTTTGAATCTGTATTTTTGTATCCTTTGGGGTAAATACCCAGTAGTGCAATTGCTGGGTTATAGGGTAGTTCTGTTTTTAACTTTCTGAGGAAACTCCATACTGTTCTCCAGAGTGGCTGCACCAATTTATATTCCCACCAAGAGTGCACAAGGATTCCTTTTTCCCCAAATCCTTGCTAACACCCGTTGTTTCTTGTGTTGTTAATTTTAACCATTCTGACAGGTGTGAGGTGGTATCTTATCGTGGTTTTGATTTGTATTTCCCTGTTGATGAGTGATGTTTAGCATCTTCTCATGTGCCTTTAAGCCATCTGGATGTCTTCTTTGGAAAAGTGTCTGTTCATGTCTTCTGCCCATTTCTTAACTGGCTTTTTGTTTTTGGGTATTAAAGTTTGATAAGCTCTGTATAGATTTTTGGATACTAAACCTTCATTGGATATGTCACTTGCAAATATCTTCTCCCGTTACGTAGGATGCCTTTTAGTTTTGTTGATTGTTTCCTTCGCTGTGCAGAAGTTTTTATCTTGGTGAAGTCCCAAGAGTTCATTTTTTATTTTGTTTTCCTTGCCTCTGGCAACGTGTCTAGTAAGAAGTCTTTTGTGGCTGAGGTCAAGGAGGTTTCTGCCTGTATAGTCTCCTCTAGGATTTTGATGGTTTCTTGTCTCACATTTAGGTCTTTCATCCATTTTGAATTTATTTTTGTGTATGGTATAAGAAAGTGGCCCAGTTTCATTCTTCTGCATGTTGCTGTCCAGTTTTCCCAACACCATTTGTTGAAGAGACCATCTTTTTTCCATTGGATAATCCTTCCTGCTTTGTCGAAGATTAGTTGACCATATGATTGTGGGTCCAATTCTGGGTTCTTTATTCTGTTCCATTGATCTATGTGTCTATGTTTGTGCCAGTACCATACCATCTTGATGACTATAGCTTTGTAATTTAACTTGAAATCTGAATTGTGATGCCTCCAGGTTTATTTTTCTTTTACAGGATTGTGTTGGCTACTTGGAGTGTTTGGTGGTTCCATACAAATTTTAGGATTGTTTGTTCTAGCTCTGTGAAGATGCTGGTGTTATTTTGGTAGGGATTGCATTAAATGTGTAGGTTGCTTTGGGTAGTATAGAAATTTTAACGGTTTGTTCTCCAGCCCCTGAGTGTGGAATGCTTTTCCATTTCTTTGTGTCCTCCTCAATTTCTTTCATAAGTTTTCTACAGTTTTAAGAGTACAGATCTTTTACCTCTTTAGTTAGGTTAATTTCTAGGTATCTTATGGCTTTTGGTGTGATTACAAATGGGATTGATTACTTTTTCTGTTGTTTCATTATTGGTGTATAGAAATGCAACAGATTTCTGCACATTGATTTTATATCCTGCCACTTTGCTGAATTCATGAATTAATTCTAGCAATGTTTTTGGTGGAGTCTTTTGGGTTTTCTACATAGAGTATCATGTCATCTGCAAATAGTGAAAGTTTGACTTCTTGCTAATTGGGATGCCTTTTATTTCTTTTTGTTGTCTGATTGATGAGGCTGATTTCCAATCCTATGTTAAATAGCAATGGTGAGAGTGGACATCCCTGTCCTGTTCCTGACCACAGGGGAAAGGCTCTCAGTTTCTCCCCATTGAGGATGATACTAGCTGTGGGTCTTTCGTATGTGGCCTTTATGATATTGAGGTATTTTCCATCTATCCCAACTTTGTGAGGGTTTTTATCATGAAAGGATGCTGTATTTTGCCAAATGCTTTTTCTGCATCTATTAAGAGGATCATATGGGTCCTATATTTTCTTTTTTTAATGTGGTGTATGATGTTGATTGATTTGTGGATACTGAACCATCCCTGCAGCCCAGGAATAAATCCCACTTGACCGTGATGAATAATCCTTTTAATGTACTGTTGAATCCAATTTGCCAGTATCTTGTTGAGAATTTTTGTATCCATGTTCATTGGGGATATTTGTCTGTAATTCTCCTTTTTAGTGGAGTCTTTGGTTTGGGATCAAGGTATTGTTAGCCTCATAGAATGGGTTTGGATGTTTTCTTTCCATTTCTATTTTTTGGAACAGTTTGAGAAGAATAGGTATTAACTCTTCTTTAAATGGTAGAATTTCCTTGGAAGCCATCCAAACCTGGAGTCTTGTTTGTTGGGAGATTTTTGATTACCGATCAATTTCTTTGCTGGTTATGGGTCTGTTTGGATTTTCTATTTCTTCCTGTTTCACTTTTGGTAGTTTATATGTTTATAGGAATGCATCCATTTCTTTCAGATTGCCTAACTTGTCGGCATATAATTGCTCATAATATTCTCTTATGTTTGTATTTATGTGCTGTTGGTTGTGATTTCTCCCCTTTCATTCTCGATTTTATTTATTTGGGTCCTTCTCTTTCCTTTTTGAGAAACTGGCAAGGGGTTTAGCAGTTTTGTTAATTCTTCAAAGAACCAGTTCCTTGTTTCATTGATCTGTTCTACTGTTGTTGGTTTTTTTAATTTTTATATCACTTATTTCTGCTTTAATCTTTATTATTTCCCTTCTCCTGCTGGATTTAGGCTTTATTTGCTGTTTTTTTCCAGCTCCTTTAGGTGTAAGTTTAGGTTGTGTATTTGAGACTTTTCTTGCTTCTTGAGGTAGGCCTGTATTGCAGTATACTTCCCTCTTAGGACTGACTTGGCTGCATCCAAAAGATTCTGGACTGTCGTGTTTTCATTTTCTTTTTTTTATGTATTTTTTTAAAATTTATTCTTTAATTTTCTGGTTAACCCAGTCATTCTTTAGTAGGATGTTCTTTAACTTCCATGTATTTGAGGTCTTTCCAAATTTTTTCCTGTGGTTGACTTCAAGTTTCATAGTGTTATTGTCTCAAAATATGCATGGTATGATCTCAATCTTTTTGTACCATTTGAGTCCTGATTTGTGACCCAGTATGTGATCTATTCTAGACAATGTTCCATGTACACTCAAAAAGAATGTGTACTCTGCTACTTTAGGATAAAATGTTCTGAATATATCTGTTATATATCCATCTGGTCCAGTGTGTCACTCAATGCCATAGTTTCCTTGTTGATTTTCTGCTGAGATGATCTGTCCATTGCTGTGAGTGGCATGTTGAAGTCCCCTACTATTATTGTATTACTATCAATATGTTTCTTTATGTTTATTATTAACTGAGTAATATATTGGGTGCTCCCAGTTTGGGGCCATAGGTCTTTACAATTGTTAGGTCTTTTGATGGATAGACCCCTTAATTATGATATAATGCCCTTCTTCATCTCTTGTTATACTCCTTGTTTTAAAATCTAGCTTATCTAATATAAGTATGGCACTCTGGCTTTCTTTTGACATCCATTTGCATGATAGATGGTTCTTCATCCCCTCACTTTCAATCTGTAGGTGCCTTTAGATCTAAAATGATTCTCTTGTAGGCAGCATATAGATGGATCTTGTTTTTTTAATCCATTCTGATACCCAGTGTCTTTTGATTAGAGCATTTTGTCCATTTACAGAGTGATTATTGAAAGTTATGAATTCAGTGTCATTGTATTATCTGTAGAGTGTTTCTGTAGGTGTTTCTGGTGATGTTCTCTGGTCCTTTCTAGTCTTTGTTGCTTTAGGTCTTTTTTTCCCCACTCATAGAGTCCCCCTTAATATTTCCTGCAGGGCTGGTTTAGTGATCATGAACTCCTTTAGTTTTTGTTTGTCTGGGAAACTCTTTATCTTTCCTTTTCTGAATGACAGCCTTACTGGGTAAACAATTCTTGGTTGCATATTTTCCCCATTTGATGTGTTTGAATATATCCTGCTACTTTCTTCTATCCTGTCAAGTTTCCATGGATAGATCTGCCCTGAATCTGATGTCTTCCTTGTAGGTAAAGGACTGTTTTTCCCTTGCTGCTTTCAGGATTCTTTCCTTTTCTGTGTATTTTGTGAATTTGACTGTGATATGCGTTGGTGATGGTTTTTGTTGAATTTAATGGGAGTTCTCTGTGCTTCTTGGATTTTGATACCTGTATCCTTCCCCAGATTAGGGAAGTTTTCAGTTATAATATGCTTGAATAAACCTTCTGCCTCCTTTTCTCTCTCTTCATCTTACGGGAATCCTATGATACAAATGTTATTCCATTTTAATAAGTCACTGAGTTCCCTAAGTCTACTTTCATGATCCATTATCTTTGTTTCCCTCTTCTTTTCAGCTTTATTATTTTCCATAATTTTTCTTCTATATCACTGATTCATTCCTCTTATTCATTCATTCTCGTTTTTATGGTCTCCATTTGTGTTTGCAGCTCGGTTGTAGCATTTTTAATTTCAGCCTGGCTGGATTTTAGTTCTTTTACCTCTGCTGTAAGGGATTCTCTAGAGTCTTCTATGCTTTTTTTCAAGCCCAGCTAGTATCCTTATAATTGTTATTTTATCTCTGGCTGTCATTTCTTCCTGTTCTTTCCTTTGGTCACCCCTCCATCTTCCACAGGTCGTTTTTCTGGTTTATAGATGTTCAGCTTTGTTTTCCAAGACTTCTGATATATTTCATGGGTGTTCAGAATGATTTGATATTTATTTAGCTGTGTTGGAGTGAAGAGGCAGGCTTAGGGTCACCCTACACCTCTGGCATCTTACCTCTCACCACCACCCCCCTTTGTTCTTTCTATGCCTTCTTTTCCTTATCCTTATTTCACAGTCATATGCTAATATTTTACCTTTTTTCTACAGATCTTCATCTCTTTCTTCTCCAGTGGTAGCTGACCCTGACTACCGTCCAAGAAATAGATCTATGTTTTGCATTGTTGCCCTGAACATGACCTGTCTGTTATTGCCTATTGCTGTTTTTATAGCTTTAAAAATTGCACCAGTATTTGATGATTTTTTTAAATATGTAACAGCAGGGATACAGCAGTGAACAAAACAGGCAGCAATCCTTGTCCTCCTGAAGCTTACATTCTATTGGGGTTGAGGGTGGGAAAATGGATAATTTAAAAAGAGTGGAAAAATGTAGACAGGAGCTTTTGGGTTGTTGAATAATTCAAGGTGATGAGAGATGCTGCACCTTGAAGAAGGCATGGAAGCTCCATGCCACATACCATCCCTGTACCTTGCCCTATGCATCTCTTCCCTTTGGCAAAAAAATGAATTTACACACAGAGCTCATACCTTTCACAAAAACTAATTCAAAAAGGATCATAGATCTAAATGTAAAATGCAAAATTATAAGACTTTTAGAAAATAACATTGGATAAAATCTAGATGACTTTGGGTCTGTTGATATCTTTTTAGATAGAACACCAAATGCATGATTCATGAAAGGAATTATAAGTTGGACTTTTTTATAATTAAAAACTTCTGCTCTGTAAAGGACACTCTCAAGAGAAGAGGAGAGGAGACACAGACTGGGAGAAAATATTTGCAAAAGTTATACCTGATAAAGGACTGTTATCTAAAATATACAAAGAACTCCTAAAACTCAACAAGAAAACAAACAACCCGATTCAAAAATGAGCAAAAGATCTGAGCACACTCCTCAACAAAGATATATAGTTGATAAATAAGCATATGAAAAGCTGCTCAACGTCATACACCTCAGGGAACTGCAAATTTAAACAACGAGATATCACTACATACCTATTAGAATGGCAGAAATCGAAAACACTGACCACACCAAATGCTAGTGAACCTGTGGAGCAACAAGAACTCTCATTCATTGCTGATGGGAATGCCAAATGGAACAACCAATTTGGAAGACAGTTTGGCAGTTTCTTACAGATCTAAACACATTCTTACCATATGATTCAACAGTCACTATCCTTGGTATTTTGTTAAATGAGTTGAAAATGTGTGTCCACACAAAAACCTGCACATAGTTGTTTATAGCAACTTAATCATAATTGCCAAAACTTAGAATTAACCAAGATGTCCTTCAGTGGAAAACTGAACTGGATAAATAAACTGTGCTACATCAGTTTAATGGAATATTATTCAGGGCTAAAAAGAAAGAAGCTATCAAGTTACAAAGATATATGGAGGAAACTTAAATGCTTGTGGCTTAGTGAAGGAAGCCAATATGAAAAGGCAACATATTATTTAATCCCAACTGTAAGACCTTCTTGAAAAGGTGAAACTATGGAGACAATCTTTTTACTGTCAGTGCTTGTCAGAGGTTATAGGAGGTGAGAGATAAATAGTCTGAGATAGAGGATTTTTAGAACAGTGAAACTATTGTATTGTATGATACAATAATGGTAGATACATGTCGTTATGCATTTGTCCAAATGTACAGAAGGTACAATATGAAGAAACTCTAATGTAAACTATGGACTGTGGGTGATAATAATATGTCAATGTAGGTTCATCAGCTGTAAAAAATGTACCACTCTGGTATGGGATGTTCATATTGGGGGAGGCTGTTCATCTCAGAGAGACAGGTGTTATTAGGTACCTCTCAGTTCTTTCCACTCAATTTTGCTGTGAACCTAAAACTCCTCTGACATATAAAGTCTGTTTAAAAAATACAGAATGCAGGGGCGCCTGGGTGGCTCAGTAGTTAAGCGTCTGCCTTCAGCTCAGGTCATGATCCCAGGGTCCTGGGATCGAGCCCCACATCAGGCTCCCTGCTCAGCGGGAAGCCTGCTTCTCCCTCTCCCACTCCTCCTGCTTGTGTTGCCTCTCTCGCTGTCTTGCTCGGTCAAATAAATAAATAAAATCTTTAAAAAAAATACAGAATGCATATTTTCTGCATGTCTTCTGACTATATTCTAATCTCACCTATTTTTTGACTTGTTGGCATGAGTGACTAATGGAGTGTCCATACCCTACCATTTTTGTTGCCAATAATAGCAGTGGCCAAATGTTTTCCTTCTTGGCAATAATTATTCTCTCAACTTAGTCAGTGAGTGATTTTGTAAGATGTACTTAGGTTTCATAATAACTCAACAAGGCAGGTAGAGCATCTGATCTTTTCTCTGATAAAAAGAAACTGGTTTGCGAGAAGTTAAGTGACTTGTAGGTCACAGAGACTGTTGGAGGCAGAGTCAAATTAGATCGCTGATCCTCTTATTCCCGTGTTGGCCTCTTTCTCTAAGATTATACAGTAAGAAAACTTATAGTAAATTAATCTATTTCCTACATTCCCACAGCATTCGGTGTAATTTATAAAGTGCTTTTATTGTACACTAAAGAGTTGGAATGTTTAACAACTACATTCAGAAGAACTGGATGATAGTAGTACCTGAGGGTATTAGGATCCATGTGAGTTTTATGCAAGAGATGAGTCTTCTTAGGTCTAATCTGATATTCATGTTGCACTTTTTTTGAAAAGTTAACATTTCCTTCTCTTGAAGGACAACAGGAATTCTCAGAGTACTGAAAACAGAGGAAGCACAGCAGGGATATGTAAGTAGAGATGGGACATTCCCATACATCCGTCCATAATAACACAATTTAAAGACTAAAGTTTGAGCAATTGCTGACAAAGGAAGAGTATTTGACGCAACCAAGAAATGAAGAAATATTAGGAAGTGATGCCCAACTCTTAAGAAAATGGCCAACAGAATATCAATTGGATCAAACTGGAAACAATTCTCTTAGCAATACCAGCTAAGGGTTTTCACCATTTTTTCCCCCAATGGGGCAGAATTGATACTTGAAGCAGAACATCCAGTCTTCCTTAATAATAGGATATTAGTTAGGCACAGTCACCTGATTAAAGATGGTATTTCCCAGCCTCCTTGGAAGTTTTATGTGACCATGTGACTAAAGTCTAGCCAGTGGAAGGCAAGGGCGCACCTGGGTGGCTCAGTCAGTTGAGTGTCTGACTCTTGGTTTCAGCTCAGGTCATGATCTCAGGGTTGTGAGATTGAGCCCCACATGGGGCTCCCCACTCAGCAGGGAGTCTGCTTGATATTCTCTCCCTCTCCCTCTGCCCCTTCCTCCCACCCCTGCTTTCTCTTTCTCTCTCTAAAATAATGAGTAAATAAATCTTAAAAAAAATAAAGTCTGGCCAGTGGGTTGTTATTGGAAGTATGTGCAGGTTTCCTGTTGGGTCTGAAAAGGAAGGGGCTTGACTTCACTTCCCAGGCTAGAATGAAAAGGTGATAATGGGAGCTGGAGTAGCCATGTTGGACCTCAAGGTGAAGCCAGGTGTTAAGGATGGCAGAGCAATAAGATAGAAGTCCACCCACCTGTCTTTTATATGAGGGAGAAATAAACTTCTGTCTTCTTTAAGCCAGTATCATTTTTGGGCTATTATATCAACTGAAGCAGTTCCTAACTAAAATAGAAGTTAATGTAAAAACTATATTGTATTAATTGTAATTTGTTACATATTACTTTTCTAAAACTGACAATGGTAACCATGCATATTGTTCTCTATCCAGAGTATTATGTCATTCATTCTCTTTCTTTTTGTTGTTTTTATAATGTGAGAGTAATAGGACCTTCTATGTATTGTTATAGATAATTATTTAGATTGAGTGGACCTCCAAATGAGAAAGAGAGTGAAAGCAAGCATGCTCAAATGGTAATAGTAGTAAAAATCTGGTGCCTCGGGTGAACACATCAGATTCCAGTGCTCCGTATAGTATGGGGTGTTCCCAGGCCTGTTTTATTTAAGTGATCATTTTCAGGAATTTCCTCATCTAATTAAATCCTTGCTGTGTTATGCACATAGTTTAAATTTTAATGACATTTCTTAGATTTTATTTCCTTATATTTAAAATAAGGATAATACCGTTCAAAGTTCCCTCAAGCTCTGCTTGGTCCATATTGGGTTCTCCAGTAATGTTAGTGTCTTGTCATGAGCATACAAATATTCAGCACCCAATAGTAATACAAAAAAAAAAAAAAAATTACAGAGGGGTAGCAACATTTTTTTTTTTCCCATTAGAGTCAGTTTATAGAAAAAGAATGCCAGGGAGAAGAGAAATGCTGGTTGCCAGGGCACAAATGCAATAGCATTTACACTTTGGTGGTAGAACCTTGAGCCAGGTATCCTTATCACAATAGGTTTTAATTTAGACTGCCAGTTCCATGAAAGGGAAGTAGGCACATTGTGGAAAAACTTTCCCATTTAACCTGCATCTATTTTGGATGTGTTAGAGCTGAAAGGACTAAGTATTTAAGCTGAGAATCTATTGATTTAAGCAGTACCATTCTCATATGTTCTTTTTCTTCCTACTGCTTTCTCATTATTCTTGCCTTTTTATTTGTTCTTCAGACCTCTGTTACTTAATGAGCTCACATCTTCATTGAATTCTCCACCAGGATGCTTATTTCCTGATCCAGGAAAGTTCATTAACATGTACAAATAATAGAGACTCGAGGTAGAAATGTCCATAGCAATGGATTGGCTCCTTGTCACGTTTCACAGTCTTTTCTGTCTCTGACCTTTGTACTTCTTTTTGTCTTTAGGGAATGTTTGAGAAGTAGTCTGGGAAGTAAAAAAGGAAGAAAGAGCTAGAAGTTATTGTGTAAAGGTATAGGGTCCATCTGAATTTAAGAATGTAATTAAAGTTGCAACTTGAAAATCTTGATATATCTAACATTTTTAAAAGTATGTTTCCCACATTTTGAGATTTCATGTATTAGCAAAATTTTAAAAAATTTGAGGACTGGCACATAGTCATCAACCTTTTTTTTCTTTCCCCGAATGACTACAAGAACTGTAATCAGAGTGTACAATAAAACTTTCTCATCTGGAGGCATAGAAATTTCAGATTAGTTATAACAGAGAGGAGAGAATAGTAGGGTATTACCAACCCAAACTAATATACTAACCAAAAAAGTGAGAGAAAGATATAATCATAACATAATAAAGGACAGTCTTTTGAGTTGAGCAAATTTATCTCTATGAAAATCTCCAGATATGGGTCTTATTTATTTATTTAAAAATTTTAGCTGGAGGTTGATGAAACATCCCCATTAACCTATAACCAGATTATGGACAAACATTATGGATTGCAGGTGTAAACCACTCCAATTGAGACTCATTTGAGCCCGCTTTTCTTATTAGACATTTTTGCCCAATTACCCAGATTTGCATTCTTTCTGAGGCCCCACTCTTCTTCTTGGCCTGATCTTCAATTGGTGGCACATTTTGCCTTCTTACTTTCCAGGCTCCTTCTCTGTCCTTGAGATGCTAATAACGATGTGGAGTACCATCATGCTGTAGTTCAAGTGATCCATCAATTTAACCTTGCATCTCCCAAGAATATTTCCTGAGATACAGCCCCACTGAGCAAGGGTTTAAAGTCAGTTTTTACAAATCACTGTGATCGGTTACTTGCTAACGTAGGGGAAACTTGACAGCTGGGACAGAATGCTTCTGTGGGTAAAATGCAGTGGGGGAAGTGGCTGAAGCCATGCTTTTAAATGGAATCAATGTTGGTCAGCTGCTTCACCATCTTGTACCAACATTACACTGGTAGCTAGAACTCAGGTAGTTTATGATAAATACCTCTCCCAGGACCCCTCTCCTCCTGCAAATATTTTAAAGTAATATAAGAGCAGTAATCCCAAGGAACATTATTACTCAATAATAGAAATGTCATTTTGAAATTCTTTTTATATTTATCCCAGATAGTTAGCTGAAATTCCTTGTTGGAGAGCTACAACAAACAAAATTTAAGAAAATATTTGTTGTGATTTTGTTGCTAAAGAAATTAACATAACAAATGTGTAACTGTAATGTGATATTTATGCATTTTATTTACAATGCATCTTTAAAAAAAAAAAAACCAGCAAGTGGCATTGCACTATACTTTCTTTTCTTGCTGTTCTTTTTTTGATATTAATCATTTAAATACTGTAAAAGCAGAATATTAGGGGCTTTGCTACTTTCCATTATAAGAATTATAATAATTAAAACAGAAAAAACAATTGTGATTATGGCAGACAAACACATCAAGACAAATCTCAGGATGAATTCCAGAAACATCAGGGAACACTTATATTGTTGCACTTGGAAACTTTATTCAGAGGAAAATTAATTCAGAAATTAGCTCTCCTTCAATCTTCCCTTAAAAGCAAAAACAGTAGTAAAAATGATGGCTTGGGCAATCCCAGACAAAATTTCCTTCTTGTGCCCAACTTAGAAATTTCTCATAGCCTTGCTTGCTGTTTTGCATCTAATAGCCAGGAAGTAGTTAACTATGTTGATTTCAAAGAGAATACTTCAAACATTATTCTCTCCTAACTATGGGGTTATAAAATTGAAGTAGCAATAACAACAAAGGTATTATTTAAACAGGAGGAGATACAATTTAAAAGATTTTATATTAATTTAGTTAATATTTATTGAGCGACTCACATGCTATTTTCATGGTTAATGGAGAGATGGATACATCTAATATATTACCACTCCCCTCATGAGCATGGACTGTTTTAGAGTTAATGATATTTTGCTTTATTATTCAATTGACACATATTTATTGAATATAGTACCCACATTCTTCTCGATTTTATAGAAGTGGCTCAGCTTGGGTCACTTGAAAGCACAGCTTGAAACAAAGACTTAGGCAGTTAGGTTATTTGGGGATTGATTTTATAGATCAAGAGTGGATGGAATAGGGAGAAGGAAACAGTATTAGGAAGCTTACTGCTCTAGGCAGTCACTAAGGTATCCAATACAAGGGATATGGAGGAAGGAGATGTGGCATTTATAATGAAGTACTGAAGACATAAAATTACTACTCTAAAATTACAGTGAAGGATGTGGGCAGCCATATGCCTGTGGAGAAAACTGTTCCATGTAGACCAGTGGTTCTCAACTGCGGTTGATTTGCACCACCTACAGGTGATACTTGACAATACCTGGAGACATTTTTGATCAAGATGGTGGGGAGAGGGGGTAGAGGGGGGAAGGGAGAGGGATGGGGTGAGAGGGTACACTACTGGCATCTAGTGGGTAGGGGCCAGCGATATTGCTAAACATACTACAATGTTTATAATATATAGCTACATCCAGCACAAAATGCCAATTATGTTGGCATTTATTGAGAGACTCCTCTTATGTATGTATGTATGTATGGCAATTATTGAGAGACTCCTCTTAAACACTGAAATGCCCCTGTCACCTGGGAATCTACTTAAAACGTAGACTGTCTTCAGAAGGTCCAGAGTGGAGCCTGATGTTCTGCTTTTTTTAACCAGCTCCTGGGTGATGCTGATGTTGCTGGTCTATGGACCATACTTTGAGTAACAGGACTATAGACAGTAGGTATGGTGGGAGATTAGAAAAGTGAGAGATTAATAACAAGTAGAACAACTTTTCTAAGGGAAAAGTCCTTACACAAGGTGACATTCATGGTGGCTGAGATTTCTTGATGGGTAGTGAGAAAAAAAGTCAAGAGCAACATGGGTGAAGAAGTCAGGGTGACAATTTTTAGCATAAATAAATATGACCTAGGAAGAGAGACTGGAAAGAGATTAGGATTAAAAAAAAAAACCTGGCTGGGAAGGCTTGTTTCATCCTTAATGTTGCTCTGTGGCTGTGCAATCACACATCCTTTTGGGCTTCTGTTTCCTGATCGTAAAAAGACTACTTCACAGTATTGTGTTATATAGGTTCAAGCCAAGTGAAATTACGTAGGTACCTTTTGCACTTTCCGGATGTAATTTCTATGGCCAGCCTGCCTAGGTTTGAATCTTAGCTCTATTTCTTACTCTGTGACCTAGAACAATACTTTTCTGGTTTTTACAATTTTGGTAAACAATTCTACAAGTTTGGTAGAAAATTAGTTTCCTTATGGGATGGTGTTTTAACAAAACTACTGCTCATACAGAGTTAGCATTCATTCATTTCTTACTATGTGTCACTGTTCCAAGTGCTTTACATGTATGACATTTTAAAGTTTCCCTTCATTACTGGATGCAGGTAATCACTGTGATCCCCATTTTACAGACAAGAAACTAAGGGTATGTAACTTGCCCAAGGGCATACAGGTAGTAAACAGCACAGCTGTGGTTCAAACACAGGCCTTCTGTCACAGAGTATGTTTTTAGCCACTATATTACTGGTGTTTTCTTAAACATAGGCATTCCATGCCTCCATTTCTAGCTTTTGTTTCCTATAAGAATTTTGCTGTGTCAACTGGCTTACTCAAAAAGCTTTGGTATTTTCATATTTTCAGTTTACTAGAGAGGATTCAGCAAAGGGACTTCTTAACTTGTTGGGTCTTTGAAATTTTTCTGTCAAGGGGGAGGGACATCGCCCTGGACTCTTCTAGACTGATTGCTCTTTACTTGTATTTTTCACAATCTTAAGAGTCCATGGAAATTGGAGTAGGTATGTACAACCTCACCTCAATATTTCAGAATGCCTAATGTACACCATATATAGTTACCCCGTAAAATGTAGCCACCTGACTGCACAAATATCAAGGCTGCATGTTTTTGAATAGACTCCCAATATATGTATCCCATACAATTAACATAATAATAATGATAGTAATACTTCTTGAAGAAAGTTTGGGAACCACTGACCTATAATATTGTCCACCCAGTCATGAGTAGGTCAAACCCATTCACATATATGATGTTTCACTCTATGAAAATCTGTACTTTCATTAAACAGAATCTCCAGTTTTCCTGGCCCTTAGGCACCTTTTTGGCTCACCTGAGAAAACCCCCTAAGTTGACAACCTTTTTTAACTCAGGCCATCTCATACTCTGTCACACACTCTGCATGCCACCATCTCTACTTCCCTGGAAATGAGGAGTGCCTGGTTTTCTTGTCAGCGGCAGCGCTTGTGTTTGCGCAGAATGTGACATTGCTGATTTCCCATTTTTGATATTCTCTGAGGGGGATGTGGGTGGGACAAGAACATATCCATTTTTTCTTTAAATGAACATGTCATAAAATCTGTCGTGACAGATTTTAAACAGGTCCCTGTAACTGGGTGAAATGAAATGACAATAAGGGAAGTCTGGACAGAAACACATCGGCCCCATGAATTTCTTTCCATCAGCTGCCTTTGTCTTTCCCACTGAGTTGAAATGTTTCTCCCACGGAGCCTGTGATGCTTGCCGCACAGAAGGTCTCTGGCACTCCAAAGCAATACCCTCCAACAGCCTCCAGTCCCTAAAGAAGAGGCAATTATAACCCCTCTTTCCTGGGAGGTGTCAGTCATAAAGGCAAAGGAGCCTTTGGAGATGGGTTGGAGGGTGTCAGTCATTCAAAGAATAAACTCTGGCATTGAACAAATGGTGCATTCCTGCATGCAGAGCCAGCAGGCAGCTCCTGGCTACAAACTCTTTTGCAGGGATGAAAGTCTTCCTAGTGGAGTTCTAGCAATTATAAATATTTCATGCCTGTGCTCGAATAAAAAGTTGCCATGGGAAGGCTGGCTTGAAGATATATTACTGTATTTCCAAATTAAAGTTTTTCATTAGCTTGTCCTTCTCTGTCCCATTCTCACCCAAGTCAGAAACTCCAACTGCAAGTATTCTTTAGACATTACGGTTCCTATCTTAGGTATCTTCTCTATTGAGATCTGTCAGCTCTGCCTTCTGAGTCCTGCTAACGATATGTCACCCACTAATAGGAGAGGAAGCAGAAACTACTGTATCTTATGAAGTTTTTAGAAGTATTTGTGGAAATCAAGTTGTATTAGTGATCTATTATTGCATAATTATCCCAAAACTAATTGGCTTGAAAAATAGTGAATATTCTCATACTTTCATACTTCGTTTGAAGACTGAAGACTGGAATCAACTGGAGGCTTATTTACTTACCTGTCCCGCAGTTGATGCTGGCATTTGGCCGAGAAGTTGGCTAGGCTGAACATATGGCTTTAGCTTTCTCCCAACAATCCAGGTGGCTGGATTTCAAGGGTAAGTGTCTCAAGAGAGATCCTGATTTTTATAACCTATGGAAGTCATACAGGGTCACTACTGTCACATCCTATTGGTTAATGCAGTTATAAAAGTCTGCCCAAGTTCAAGGGAAACTTGACATGAAGATATGTCAATAGCGCATTGTAAGAAGATCCTATGGGAAGACCACACGTTATTGGTGAGCTCTTCTTTACAAAATACAATCTGTTTCTCAAGTGCAGTTGAGAAAAATTTAAACTAACTAGCACTTTGGGAGTATTGTCTATGCTTCCTAGTTGTTTGGCCACATAAATCATAAACTGATGGGAACTTCTCAGTTGTTATAATCTATCATATCTACATAATGATATGTAATATCTCAGTTGCTTTTATACTTAGTATTTGTTTTAAGCATCATTTGAAGTTGATAAGTCAGGAGTATTTACCTCCACATTACGAATAAAGATACTGGAGGCTCAAAGAAATATAAATATCTTAAAATAACCCAGGTATTTAATGGCAGATTTGGGATCAGAACACAGCTTCTCTAACTCCTTGACCATTGTGCTTTTCATCAGAATTTATAACATCTACAATTTGTAACACTTTGTACTTAAATTTCAATATATATACTTTAAAATATCATGTGTCTCACATGATCTATATAAGACGATTGCCTTTTTGTTTTGTCCTTCAATAAAATTTATACATTTATAATGTCTTGATTACAGGTACGTCTTACTTTTCTTGCTACTTTGAATGGTATTTTAAAATATTGTGGTTTCTGATTGGTTGTTGTTAGTTTATAAAACTCCCAATGTTTTTCTTGTACAGATCTTTTATACAATATTCCTGCTGAGTTTTTCTACCTTCTTCAGTAAGACATTTAGCTTATTGATTTTCATCTTTCCTCTTTTCTTAATGTATGCATTTAATGCCATGTGTTTCCCTTTATTATTGCTTTAGTTACGTCCCACAAGTCAGATATTTAGTGATTTTACTCAGTTCTGTATATTATAGTTTCCATTATGAACTCTTCCTGAAAACAGTGTATTTTTTTGACAATATATCAACAAGTTTACTCCATAGTGATATAATACAAGTTTTATATGCAACACACTGACTTTGATATTACAGAATTTAACATGTTTTGTAACTATCTTGTGGTGTTACTCTTTGCTTATCTGTTCTGTGTTGCACCAACAGACCCCTTTTTTCTCATAGCTTTTTACTATTACTTATACAGTTTCTTTCCCTTAGACAAGGTGAAAGAGCTCAAGTTCACACCCATGAAAAAAATGTTAACCCAAACTTAAGTTTCAGCATATTTTAACATTAGAAATAGGGTCTACGCAACACTACTTTTACCTGAATAGTACTATACAAGGTTACGGTGTTGACCAAAAGAAGACACAGGTTTCTCATTAAACTTTTGTTTTAATGGGTCTCAAAATTCTGTGACAGACTTTTGGCCAAGTTGTTTCCATTAAAAATTACTGATTTGAAAAACTAATAACTTAAAACTGCCACACACACACACACACACACACACACACACACACACACACACAAATGGTCCACAAAACATTCTCCTTCCCTTCTGAAGGTTTTACGATGCATTATCATTAACCAGTCTTCTACTATTAAACTTAAATGGTCAATTGACACAAACAGTTCTGAGACCATTCTTCCACCACTGATTAAGACTGGGGTGGCAGGTAATAGGGATAATATTCATTTAGCCTTCTGAGCTTTCTGGGCAGACTCGGTGACTTTGCCAGCTCCAGCTGCCTTCTTGTCCACTGCTTTGATGACACCCACAGCAGCCATCTGTCTCATGTCCCAAACAGCAAAACGGCCCAGAAGAGGAGAGTCAGAGAAGCTCTCCACACACATAGCCTTGCCAGGAACCATATCAACAATGGCAGCATCACCAGATTTCAAGAACTTGGGACCATCTTCCAGCTTTTTTCCAGAACGACGATCTATCTTCTCCTTCAGCTCAGCAAACTTGCAAGCATTTTGAGCTATGTGACAATCCAGCACAGGAGCATATCCAGCACTGATTTGGCTTGGATGGTTCAGGATAATCACCTGAGCCGTGAGCCCAGCTGCTTCCATGGGTGGGTCATTTTTGCTGTCACCAGCTACATTGCCACAACGAACATCTTTGACAGATACGTTCTTGACATTGAAGCCCACATTGTCCCCAGGAAAAGCCTTACTCAAAGCTTCATGGTGCATTTGAACAGACTTTACTTCACTTGTAACAATGACTGGAGCAAAGGTGACCACCATCCCAGGTTTAAGAACACCAGTCTCCACTCGGCCCACAGGGACAGTACCAATACCACCAATTTTGTAGACGTCCTGGAGAGGCAGACGCAAGGGCTTGTCAGTTGGACGAGTTGGTGGCAGGATGCAATCCAGAGCTTCAAGCAGTGTGGTTCCACTGGCATTCCCATCTTTACGGGTGACTTTCCATCCCTTGAACCAAGGCATGTCAGCACTTGGCTCCAGCATGTTGTCACCATTCCAACCAGAAATTAGCACAAATGCTACTCTGTCGGGGTTGTAGCCAATTTTCTTAATGTAGGTGCTGAATTCCTTAACGATTTCCTCATATCTCTTCTGGCTGTAGGGTGGCTCAGTGACATCCATCTTGTTAACCCCAACAATTAGTTGTTTTACACCCCGTGTGTAAGCCAGAAGGGCATGATCATGGGTCTGCCCATTCTTGGAGATACCGGCTTCAAATTCACCAACACCAGCAGCAACAATCAGGACAGCACAGTCAGCCTGAGATGTGCCTGTAATCATGTTTTTGATAAAGTCTGTGTCCTGGGGCATCAGTGATGGTCACATAATACTTGCTGGTCTTGAATCTCCACAGGGAGATATCAATGGTGATACCACGTTCACGTTCAGCTTTCAGTTTATCCAAGACACAGGGTTGGTGTGCTGACAGCCCCAACCTTTCACCTTTGAAAATCTAGGTATAATTTTTGACTCCCCAAAAACTTAACTGCTAATAGCCTACTGATGACTGGAAGCCTTACCAATAACATAAATGATGATTAACACATATTTTGTATATGTATTATATACCACATTCTTACAATAAAGTAAGCTAGAGAAAAGAAAGTTTTATTAAGACAATCATAAGGACATAGTACTATACTGTATCTATTAAAAAAATTCCACATATAAGTAGACCCACACAGTGCAAACCTGTGTTGTTCAAGGGTCAATAGTATATTCTTCAGTGTTTTGGGTGTAATATTTTATAAATCTCAATTATGTCTGGTTGGTTGAAAGTATTTAGATATTTTATATTATTTTGATTTTTATCCATTTGTTTTTTAAATTACTGAAAGCAGGATGTTAAAATCTCTAACTATGATTGTGGGTTTCTCTGTATTTTCCTTGAATTCTGTCAGTTTTCCTAGTCTAATTCCCTGTTACCATATTGCTATTGTATAATATAGGCTGCTGGGTGTCTTGCCTCTGAAATGAATTTTATTCCTACTACCACCCCCTTGCTAAACCTACACCACATAATCTGTTTTGTTATGAAATTATTACATGTCAAGGTACCAATTTCTCTATGAGCCCAAGTAGGCTAAGTATTTTTACACTCCAAAAATTGCAGTGATTTAAGGTTTATTTTATGCTCCTGTCACAGTCCAATGTGTGTTGCCATAGAAAGGGTTCTTGTCCACCCAGTCGTTCAGGAGATTGGCTTTTTCTTTGAGTATCTTCTCACTTCTTCATTACTTCAGGGTCACCAGTGGATTTCTTGAATCTGGTTAACAAAAGAGAGAAAAGAATGAGTAGTATTGCGGACAAGTGTTTTGGGGTGTGGGCCTTGAAAAGGTGTATTTCCCTTTACCTGTATTCCATTGGAACTCAGTTACCCAGCCATTCTAATTGAAGGAAAAAGCTGAGGAATGTGGACTGGTTGTGTGACCAGGAAGAGAAGGAAATGCATTTTGGTGCTATGTAGCATTACCTCTACCACATACTCCAGTTCCACCAAGATCCGCTCCATAGAGTGTTTAAGTTACACAATACAACATTTTGTTTCATTCTAAGTACTGAAACAAAAGTAAAGTTTAGTATAGTGGGTTGCATAATATATTGAATTTCTGCTCACATAAAATACCATGTCTTCTGTTACCTTGGTTGAGAATGATTATTCTCATCTTTGTCATTTTATGGTTTTGGCTTTGAAAATTGGTTAAAATATTTACTATGGTCCTTCAAACAGTAAAGAAGCTGTGGATTCATTTTTTTCTTTCCCTGTAGGTGGTGAACTCCTTGAGGTAACAGAATTATGTGTTATTAATCTTTGTATCCCCAAATGTGCCTAGCGCAGGGTTTCACCTTTGGTTCATAGGCAAGAACACATGTCTGTTGAGCTGAATTGAGAGAAAATGATAACTCAAGGAGCTATCAAGAAATTTGCAGACTTTCCATTTTTATCATTTAATCTCCATATTTTATTGTTCTAGAAACTGAGGATCAGAGAAATTATATGCCATAACCATGCTTATGTAGCTAGTGAAATATCTAAACCAGAACTAAAACCCAGTTGTTCTGATTGGTAGTTGGAATTGTTTTTTACCTAACGAATTTGACCATGATTGTTGCTTCTCAGTTGAGGTATAACAATAAAAATTACATGTTTAAAAATTAAAACTTTTGTTGAAAACACCTCTGTTAAAAAAAACTGTTATAGCATTTTCATAATAACATTTATTAATGTCACTTGTATGCCCCCAAAGTATGTTTGTGTATAGCTTTTTGAAGATTATTTTCATTTTGGCACACTGGCAGATAGGAAAAATATGTGCCAAAAAAGGGCAGCATGATATTATCTTGGAAACAAAGAAGCATAAATTATGTGCATCAGGCATAAACTGAAGCTTAATTATTACACTTGAGAAAAAACATATTACATGAATTATTAAAATAATTTCCTTATCTGGTTATCAGAGTTAGAACTGAATCTCATGTTTTTTTTTTCTTCAAGACAATATGTAATGGACAGAAATTACTGAAATAAGTTAGCCATTTCACTTTCACTTAATGTGATGGTTAATTTTAACTTGACTGGGCCACAAGGTGCCCAGACATTTGATCAAATATTTTTCTGAGTATGTCTGTGAAGGTGTTTCCAGATGAGATTAAAATTTGAATAAGTGGACTGAGTAAAGCAGATTGCTCATCCTAATGTGGATGGTCCCCATCCAGTCAGTTGAAAGCCTGGATAGAACAAAAAGGCTGACCCTCCCTTGAGTAGTAGGGAATTCCTCCTGCTTGACTATTTTCAGGCTGGGACATAATTTTTTTTCCTGTTTTTGGACTTAAAACACTGGCTCTTCCTGGATCTTAAGCCTACTGGCCTCTGGACCAGATCTACACCATGTTCTCAGGCCTCTGGACTTGGACAGGACTATACCAGCAGCTCTTCTGGGTCTCCACCTTGCCAAATGCGTATCTTGGGACTTGTTAGCCTCTATAATCAGATGGGCCAATCCTATCTGTCTATCTATCTATCTATCTATCTGTCATCTATCTTTCTCAGGGTTTCAGGGTTTTCCAGAGAAAGAACCAATTGGACATGTGTGTGTGTGTGTGTGTGTGTGTGTGTGTGTGTGTGTATCAATTATAATTAATAATTATAGCTGTGAACACTTCGTTTACCCATCAAGCAGTGACAAGAGGGGCAACAAATCTAGGTTTGCTCAGATAGCAAAGGGTTAATTGAACCTTTTTAGATAAATACATATGGAGAAATTATGATTGGGGTGCTTCCAAAAATAGCAGTGCTCATGTTTAGAATTCTAAATAAAAATATAATTACTAAGTAATTCCTCTTGATTAGCACCTCTGTTCTCATGATGAGCTAGGATTCTGTGATAATGTTAGAAGAATGATACTTAGTCAAAAGTTCAAGTGATATGCCACAAGTATAAGCAGTACAATCCGGATCTCTTCAATTAATATGTCTAACAGCAGGTGGGAGGTTATTTTTCTCCTCAGAAATAGAATAAAGGCTTTCCTGATTATAAAACTGATTGTTTTCTTAACAGCATATCCAAAACAAAAACCTTACACTGATGGCCCTAATGTCTAGTGTTTTATTCTTCCATATATCATGTTGAGAAAGTTACTGATAAATAACCCCTTTCCAATAAGAAAACTCGATTGTCTTGTGTATTATAGCAAGGAGTTATCTCAGTTACTCATGAGCAACAAATATTCTCAGTCCATTAAGAGAAAATCACCATGTTCAAGCCATGTTGTTGAGTTTGCATGTGTGTTTTTCCCAACTCCAAGTGACTGTGACTTGGATTAACACTGACATTAGCATTTTAGCATAGATAGACCTAAGCATAATGGAGAATCTATTGATTAGCCCGAGGGTATGACTGAAATTTTTTTTAAAGGCTCGGTCAGCCCTAGCTTTATTGTGTCCTGTTATGGACAGAATGAAGAGACTCAGCATGCTATTTCGAAGGTCAAGGCTTATCTGATTTCAGTACATCTTTACCTCTGACAAATAATGGCAACTTAATAGAAGAGAGCTTTTCCTTTTCTTTTGTTTTTTCTTTTCTTTTCTTTTTCTTCCCTTGCCTTGCCTTCCCCTGCCTACCCCGGATTTCCCTGGCCCTCCCCTCCCCCTCCCCTCCCCTCTCCCTCCCCTCCCCTCTCTCCCTCCCCTCCCCTTCCTCCCTCCTCCTCCCCTCCCTCCCTCCCCTCCCCTCCTTTCCCCTCCCTTCCCCTCCCCTCCCCTCCCTTCCCCTCCCCTCCCCTCCCTTCCCTCCCCCTCTCCTCCCCTTTGAAAGATGAAATGTAACAGGTGAGATTTGCTGTTTTGAAGCTCTTTGCTTGTGTGCGTGCTCAAGCCTATACAGAAGCTTCTGAAGGCGAAGAGCTAATGTCTTACTGCCTTGAAGAATCAGTGAACAGAGTCTGAGGCTAGAAAAATAGCCTTAAAGTTAGGGAGAAATCCTGGAAGGAAGAGATACAAAGTGACTTAGGCCCTAAAACTGCATGAAAATCCACCAAAATACTTAGTGCTAATCTGGCTAAATTGTCTGGCATTCTTGGGGAAAAATCTGTGGGGCCCAACAAAACAACAACAAATGACAGACAAACAAATGAAAAAACACAGCATCTGGAAGTTGAAAGAAGTATGCAGAAATCTCAGATTATGGTCTCCCCCAGTGGACAGAATTTGGAGTTGGAATCTAGGCAAGTTACCTGGTTCTAGAAGAAAAAATTATCACTCATCACAGTAACATTGCAATATCTAGTTTCTACAACTTATTATCCATAATATATGGTATATGAAGAAAATAAATGTGACCTATACTCAAGAAAAAGCAGGTAGTATAAATTGATCTTTCAATAACCTGGATGATACGATTAGCAGAAAAGGACTTTAAAGCAGCCAGTATAAATATTTTTAAGGACATAAAGGAAGACATATGTGTAATGAATAAAATGATGCAGAATCTCAGCAAAGGAATAAAAACTAAATAAAAAGGATATCCTAGAGCTTAAATATACAACTGCAATATATAATAACTACATTTTGAAGATAACAAAGAAAAAGAGTACCTATATTTGAAGATGGATTAGTAGAAATTATCAATGTGAATAGAAAAAGGATTGAGATAAAAGGAATAGAGCCTTAGAGATATGTAATCAATACTAAGTGGTCTGACATATGGGAAACTGGAGTTCCAGAAGGAGAGGAGAAAGATAATAGGATTAAAAAATAGGATATAAGTCCTACATTGTAGGGCCTGAGTCTATCTTGTTCTCAGTTGTACCCCTGGTACCCAGGATACTATAAGTATGGTGCAAGTACATATTTAATCATTATTAACACTTTCATGAGTACATATTTAGCTACAGGGACTGAGCAAATACATTGTCTAAGTACTTGCTTTATAAAATCATGGTGAATAATTAGGTGAATATATATGTAGGGATCCTGGGGTGGTGGGTGGGGTCCTGTAATGTCTGACTCTTCAGAATATAAAAGTGGAAATATTGGGTGCTGTGGAGAATTCTTTTGGTTAATTTCATGATTCTAAATCATTGACTTCTCTGTTTTTATTTGATTTTCCAGTGATCAGCTTTATTTTTTCTCTCATGTTCTATTTCTGAGGCCTACGCTGCATGCCAAAATAGAAGCGTACCATTAATTATTGAGTAGCCTTAGCAATCTGATCACTAGAGTGACATTCAAATTGCACCAAGTTGACATGCTTGACACTTGGGTCAAGGACTTACAAAACAAAATGAGGTTAAATATGGAGCAGGGACACTGTGTAAGAACAGAGATGATAGGAAAAGGAACCAAATATGATGACTCACTGTCTTCACAGTACAGACCTGGGGTCCTTACTTAGATAAATTTCAGGAGTTATTGTTTAAGCTCTGGATATTTCAAGGTGCATGTATGTGAGCCCTGGAAAGATATAATGAATCTTAGAGGCTTGTTTCTCCTAACTCTGGGCAAAACTAAAACTGAGGGTAATGATAGACCATATAAATATATGGTCTTTTTAATGGTGCTCAGATGAATATAGGATAACTGAAAGTGTTGGAGGGAAGGCACACATTTGCAGGAAAGAAGAGGAATAATAATTTTGTGAAGGGAAGTGCTTTTGTTTTTGTTTTTGATGAGTTCATACATTTGTGGGGCAGTTCTTTTCAGATCCACTCTAATGAAAAATTAAAATAAACTCCAATATTTTGTGATGCATTTTGTGTGCAGGAAAGAAAGCGAGGGAAAGAAAAATTTCACCATGGTAGAGGGAAAATAATACTTAAAGTCACGTGACCTAGGTACATAACTGTCTTTCCCCTAATCAAAAACTTTGAGTAAGACTTTGGGTAATCATATCCTTTCTTTAAACTTACATTCCTCATGTATAACATAAGAGTCTCTTTAGTTTCTCTTTCAGTTTTGTGAAAGAGGCAAAAGAAAAACATATTACAAGTGTCGGCAGTTATTTTCCGTAGAGAGAACCATGTAATTACCTCAAGGACTACTTCTGCTCTATGTGCCCACCAATACCACTATTATATATTTAAGCAAAAACATACATGGCTAAGGCATAGACTTCTTTGGGTAATCCTGTAATTATCTGGTAAACTGAAAATTTGAGGAAGAAGTAAAAGTATTTTTAATAATAGGTAGCCTAAGGAACTTGAGGAGATACTGGGGAATTTCTTTTCCCTTTCACTCTACTGCTGTGTTGTTTCTTTAAAGGCATGAATCCTTATTTATTCATTCTACAAATATTTATTGATCACCTACTACATACTAGGTACTGTTTTAAGAGGTGTAAATAGAACAGAAATCCTTGCCCACATGACACTTGTAATTTGAGACATTCCCTTTTGTGACCAGTCCCTGTGTAAGTTACTAGTTGATCCTCACTGTTTTTAAAGGAGAATAAATTCCAGTATTAAAACAAATGGGAGGAAATGTTCCGTATTGAATAAAGAAACATTCTGCCTGGGAAATAAAATGGCAGCAGACAAATGTGCCTGCAAGGAACCGGAGAGGACAGAATTCTACAAGTCCTGCATCACATTTTGTCCCTGCAGGTGGAAAGAGCCAACACATTCAAAGCCAGATCCATCCAAAGTCACCCATTTTTATATAAAGCCATCTAGCCCAGACACAACCATCATATGTTACAATTTTCCCTGCCAAAAAACTAATTGGCTCAGGCTGACTTTGAATTCATCCCAGATTTATACAAAACTTGCTGCAAGGTTTGTCTACCTCAAGAAAACTTTTGATAAACCCAGTTCCAGGTTTCAGATTTTTACAAAAACCTGAAACCAAGCAAGATTTTCTTGGTTTCCTCTTTGGTGCAGAGGTACTGCAAACTCTAATTATGAGGCCTCAAGGGAACACAAGGAAAGACAGACACAAAAGGAAATATTTCTGAGACAGGTAATTAAGGAGAAAAAAACACATCAGGAAAACAAGTAGGAATGAGTAGCTTGGATGAAATTGTAAAATTATTAATAATATATTTATTTTTAAAAATGTTTATATGGTTTAATGCCATTTAACAGGTCTGCATTTCTGGAGGCATTTTATTGTTAAAAGTTAGGAATTTTCAGAATGAAGGCCAAACCTATACAGAGGATGATCCATAAATAGAAAATACAGATCAAAGCACTCTCTCTTCCACCCTCAACCCTGTAACGTTTCATATTTCCCCCTTTTCACTGACATTCAAAGATGAGTTAGCATAAAATGGAAAAATATTTCATTTGGAAATGGTGTTTGAGTCATATACAGAGCATACCACACAGTTGAGGTTTAAATGATCAAATTACTTTGCCTTTGGGTGGCTTAATCAACAAAATCAGTCCTGATATTTGATTTCAGGATTTTTATTCAAAATGTGCTAAGTAATCAGATCGTGTTGTTAAATTTTCCCTCATCCATTCTTAGTCTTAGATCAAGGTACATCAAGAGAATTGACTCTGATGGCTTTTGTTCTTGACTTGGACTTTATAAGATTTTTTAAATTTGAGGACAATTGAACTGTTTTTATTTTTAAGTCAGGGAAGCCTATTTCCTGTAAGTGTTGTTTTGATACTGAAGATCCTTTCTATTGAAATGTAAACATCTGTGAATACGTTATTTCATTAATGAAGTAGATCTGCCCTACCCTAGGAGGTATATAAACTCAAGGATTTATTCACTTAACACAATATGAGAACAGTGCTAGAACATAAACCCAGACGACAGATTATGTTGAACATATACATCGTTTAAACAAAATTTAAAGAGGGTAAGAATGGGTAGTATAACTGAGGATGGTTGAAGTTTAGCTGGGTGGTTAAGTATACATAGGGCTTGGAAGGGAGTGATTAAGATGCTAAGTCAAGAAAATGGTAGGATTAAAAGAAAGAATTAAGGAGGAAGACAAATTGATAAGAATGTATTTACTGAAGTTATTTTCTCTTGCTTAGGATGTGTCTGAATTGTCCAATAGACTACATTTGATACATTTGGTAAGATAGGGGGATTCATTGTTGGTTTGACAGCAAAGCGTGAAAAATTAGTAGTCACTTTGTCTTTGTTTTGTGGTTTGTTTTTTTGGGGGGTGCTTTTTTATTATTATGTTCAATTAGCCAACATATAGTACATCATTTGTTTTTGATGTAGTGTTCAGTGATTCATTAGTTGTGTATAACACCCAGTGCTAGTCACATCACATGCCCTCCTTAATGCCCATCCCCTGGTTACCCCATCCCCCCACCCCCCTCCCTTCTGCAACCCTCTGTTTGTTTCCCCGGAGTCCAGAGTCTCTCATGGTTTGTTTTGCTTATCTTTTAAAAAATCACGTGTGATTTTGGGGCACCCGGATGGCTCAGTCAGTTGAGCGTCTGACTCTTGGTTTTGGCTGGGGTCATGATCTCAAGGTCGTTAGATCGAGCCTCGCATGGGGCTCTGGGCTCAGCATAGAGTCTGCTTGAGATTCTTTCCCCCACCCGGCACTCTCTCTGTCTCAAATAAATAAATAAATCTTAAAAAAAATAAAAATTACATGTGATTTTTGATGATAAATACCAATGAGAGACAGATGGAGTCAGAAGAGAAATGTAACAGGCAGTAAAGAGCACTGTCCACATTTAAAGTGCTTCTAGTAAGTAATGGCTGTGTGGCCATAGACGATTCATTTTATCCTTCATATGAAAGCATGGACATAATAGTGGCACAAACCTCATAGGATTTTTTCAGAGGAATTAAGTTGTTAATAGATGTACAATCCTACATTGTGTTTATAGAATCTACCTATATCTTAGTTATTGTAATTAAATCCTTATCCTGAATCAAATAACTTGGTTTTAGTTGTTACAGCTATCTGCCCTTGAGCAAGTCACTTAACCTCTTGATCTCTCTTCTCTCAACAGTAAAATAAGGATGGTAGTAGTAGTACCTACTGCAGGGAGGCTCAAAGAATTAATGTATGTGGCAGCACATTGTAAATGACAAAGCACTCTCCCAATATGTATTTTCCACTGCTATTGGCTTATTGACCTTGGCATCTATAACTTCCTCTTGGGCAGTGGGAAAGAGGAAGGTAAATGGATTAAATAAGGATAAGACAACAAAAAGTTATATATACATATATTTTATAAAGTAATATTATTTAGCTACGAGAAAGAAGGATATCCTGCCATTTGCAACACCATGGATGAAACTTGAGGGCATTATGTTAAGTGAAACAAGCCAGACCAAGAAGACGAATACTCTGCATGGCATCATAGAAATAGTGCAGAAGAGTTGGAAAAGTGGTTGCCAGGGGGTGGGGGAAATAGGGTGAGGTTGGTAAAAGGATACAAACTTTCAGTTATAAAATGAATAAGGTCTGAGGATCTTATGTATAACATGGTGACTATAGTTGATAACACCTTACTATATAATTGAAATTTGCTAAAAGAATAGAATTGAAATATTCTCGTATATATACATGTATATCATACATGTTCTTGTATATATATATACATATATATGTATATGTGGTAACGGATGTGTTAACTAGACGGGAGGATGGGAGGAATCCTTTGACAGTGTATACAAATCTCAAATCATCACGGAGTACACATCAAATGTTTTACCATTTTATATGTCAACTATACCTCAATAAACCTGAAAAATAAATTATTAAGGATAAATGCCACAAGAACAAATCTTGAAACATACCAAAGTTTATTACAGCTGAGATAAAATTATAATGTAGTGATACAAAAGTAATGAGCCAATACCAATATTATCAATTTACAGATGTATCTCTCCCATTTGATCATAAAATTATTGAGAACACAGACTGTTTTTTCCTCAATTTTGTTTCCTAAAGTTCAATCCAAGCCCTGGCATATAATAAAGATTCTATAGTTATTGAATGGCTAAAATATAAACCATGAAGTAATGAAGATAATTTATATTTGCAGTACATAATAGTAGATGTTATGGCAGTCTGACTAAATAATCTTATTTTCTTTCCTTTTTTAATGAAAATCATAAAATAATCAATTTTATAGATTAGTTTCTAAGGAACCTCTCACAGACTACTTTTAAGAAAGAAGTGCACTCATTCTTAGGCAGCAAAGGATAGTGTTCTCTGTGTTGTTGTTTTTTTTTTTCCTTTTCCCGCCTTTTTGCATACTGCCTACTCTTAGGTGATAGATCCTGATCTGCAAAGTTGGGCCTCAGTTCATATTTTTTGTCAGAATATTCATAATTTTTATTACATAGTTAATCCTTTTTTCCTGCAGAAAATATGGAGACCCATGTATAATAAAAATAAGTCAGCACTGTTTATTTTAAGTAATTCTCTACTCTTCCATTTCTACTTTAAAAAATTTTAAGTCTTTTTTATCACACTAAGGACATTAATATTTTAAAAGAAGCACAAACTTTCCATCAAAGGGACAAATCTGAATTCTTTACTAGATTTTTTTTTTTGCTTATAAATAACTCTCTGTCCTCTTGAATAATGGAATTATTTGATGCACCCTCACCTCAAATCTTGTTTGAAGGTGAGCCTCACTTGTTTACTCTAGTCAATGCTGCAAATAGCTACTTCTGGCATTATTACTGCAGTTGTATTGTTTTTACTTGGCTTTCATTTTCCATGTATAATAACGATAATATAAAATGTTCACATCATGTTTACTGTGTATCTGCCACAAGTTTTGATCACTTACATTTACTCATTTACACTTCATAAGAAGCTCATCTTAAAGATACTCTTAACATCCTCATTTTTAGCTAAGGTAACTAGTCACAGGGAGGATAATAATTCGCCCAAGATCACATAGTAAGTGGTGGAGCTTAGATCAAGACCCACGTAGTCTTCCTCTAGAATCTGTGCTTTTTCTCATTATGGGAATCTGAAGTTTGAAAATCCCAAATTAAGACATGAATCAGCATGTATTAATTTACTCATAGGTACAGTAGGGAAGCATATTTGCATTCAGGACCCTCCCCCCAAATTAGGAATACAGGGTCACGGTGACTAGGCCATATCACCTTCCTCAAAACCAAGTCTTAATTCCAAGGTCTGCCATGGTATAGCTTTCCTAGTTCAGCAGACAGAAGTGATAAAGGATGGATGAAGAGAGTCATTGCTTGGATTTAGCAAAAATTACTTCAATTTTTTTTTATCATATCAGGTATCTAGTGATTTTGAAAAGTAGAGTGTTTATTTCAAATAAAAGTGATTTTAAGAGATTTTAAAAAGACAGTCAAGAGCACAGATACTGTTACTATATAAAAATGATGCATTTTAGATCTGAGGTACTCTCAGTTGGGGACTAAATAATTCAAAGGACTTCCTTTTTTAGTGTTTAATATATGTTTCTGCCAATTCACTAAGCAGAGATAAGCAATTCTTTTATTTGCATGTGATTATTTGGGGTTGAAATTTCAGCTAAAATTGAGGTATTCAAATTTGGCTCATCCACGATGACACCCTGAAGTCAGGTTTTTGTTATCAAAATGCTTGCAGGAAAGCCTCAGGGTTGGAAAAGAATGTCTAATATTTCTATTTTATATTGTCTAGTATTTTTTCTCTGTTTTTTTTCCTTTTGCCTACAAATAACTTTCTGTCTTCAATATAATTAATGAAAAATATCGAGTGATAATCTTCTTCAGACTGGGGATTGAATAATAATAGCATAGAAGGAGAGTAGGTTCAACTTAAGTTGGATATAAAACAAAGCCCATTTAAAGTAAAACTTGTTCTCTAAACTAAATTGGCTTTGTAAGGGGTAGTGGTTTGTTCTCTCTCTTCATGCATGTACAAGCTTGGAGTTATGAGAAGGATGTAAAAAGTTTCCAAGTTTTGCCCCTTTCTACAATGCTATGTTCTCTCTTCTTTGCTGGTTCATTTTTACTTGTCCTTTAAATTTTTGCTTCAAGTATCATCCCTGGGAAGACTCTTGATTCTGTTTTGTCACTTTTCCCCAAGCTTCCAAAACACCCTGATAGCTCTATCATTGTATTTATCCCATTGACTTGGAATCATCCGCTTACCCATATACTCTCATACACTTGAACGTTACGTCTTCAAGGATGAAGGTTAAGTCTTATTTATCTTTGTAGCTCAATGTTTAGTGCGACATGGACATTCTATAAATGTTGACATAAATTTAAAAGCTACATTGGTACTGTTAGTCATGCAGCAGTGGTCAAAATCAAGTTATACTTCTTTTTAGACTTTATTTTCTTCAACAAATTGTTTATTACTTATCAGACTTTTTAGAGCATGATGGGACTTGTTTAGCCTGGTTCCCTGGTGTGAAATTCAGAGCTTGTGCAATTTAAGCATATCTTTGCAAATATAAGCTTATTTGCATAAGTTTAGGTAACAAATGACAATTGGCCTTGGATGATAAAAATGAAAAACTCAATTCATCCATTTCTTTTCATATAGGCATTAAGTAAAAATTCTAAAAAATTGAAATGTATACATGCATGGTAAGGCTTATATTATATGGGCATATATGTATAATGTATGTAAATAAGTATTTATAAAATACATACACAATTTTGATATAGTGGGGTAAGGAAGTTATTAATTTGGCAAATATAATGTGATATGCCCATTTTTTTTCTTTCTAATGCATAGGATTTGCATTCAAACAGACATGGACTTGAATTCTGAGTCTATAAGTCATGAGCTATGTGACTTTAGACAAGTTATTTAAACTGTCTCATCTTCAATAGTCCTCATGTGGCACCAATAATACAAAATCTTACAATCTTACAAAATCTTGATTAGGATTCTGATTAGGATCAAATGAGATATTATACTTAAAGTGTTTACCATAATTTCTGCCATCTAGTAGGTGGTCAATAAATGATAGTCTTGTTTTGTGGCTATTGTCCTAGCATAAAAACAAGGGATTTCAATAATTTTTATTTTCTTCCTTGACTTTAGTTTCCTCATCTGTCCACTGGTAATTCCACTCTTTACCTCATTGGCAGTTATGGAGTTCAAATGGGATAATGTCTCTGAAGGTACTTTCTAAAATGAACAGTGTTAGACAAAATAAGCTAACAGCTAAAGCTATTTTGTTTTTATTTTAAAGAGTGGAATCCTGGCATGATACAAAATAAAATGTTACTGAACTGCAGTTCTATATATGTTACAGAACAACCCCTCTCAATTTCCTGCTTGACTTCTTTTTCATTTTCTACTATCTGGTCACCAAGACTCCTTTGGTTTCCTTCACTTCTCACTGTGTGGGAGACCTAATCAGTACGGAAGCAGTCTCCATCAATTAATTGGAGAAGCAATTGCCTATTTTTCTGATTGTGTGCAAAACCCTAGGCTCTGTTTTATCAGTTTAAACAGGTTTGCTACATGAGCGCATCCTCAAAAATGCCAATAAGTGCTTTGAGCTTAAAAAAAAATTAGGTCTAAGTGAAGTTTTATTTATTCCCATTAAACATTCTTTCCAAGTCTGCCTGTGTCCCTTTTTGTCATATTTCTAATGTTTCAGTCAAACTTGGTTTGACCCTTGAAACCTTTCTCAGTTTCATTCTTCTTTCCAGTATTGGTATTTATGTAGTCACACTAAGCCTGAACATTTTAGCTTGACAAAATTCTGCCCTGAAAAACTACAGCCCTACTTATTTTCGAGAACTATTTCTTTTTCTTGGAATTTAATAGCACAATTTAGCGTCCTTTAAAGGTTTGTTGAAAACATCGTATAGCAAAAAGCCAATAGACGTTATATTTGTATTGTTTCTGAGCAAGAAAATTCTCAGAAACTTGAAAATAGCTGTAAAATTATTGTTAGTAATGCCCCTCCAGAAGACTCAAGATACCATAACAGTTTTTATTTTTCAGTTTTCAAATGCCTCCCTTTTCTATATATTTCCACGTGGGATATAAAATCAACAAGATCTTGACTTTACTTCCTTGACTATTATTGCATACTCCTCCTTGGAATTGCCAGGCTGTGCCCTTATGCCCTTACTGTCAATAGATCATCATTGGTCAAAATTTTACACCTTTCCAAGGTACTAAGTCCAAAGTGGACCACGGAGATGACTAAGTGTGAATTCCAAGCAGTTTAGCAAAAAATTCATGGAAGACCTCTTACTCTTGGAGAGGCCATGGTTAAAAGCATGAACTTTCTTGTTAGATTAAAAATCAGTTCAAAATCTAGTATTAGGTTTTAAAAGCTGGATGACCTTTTGCAAATTATTTTACTTCTCTGAGTTTCAGTTTTACTTTCTGTAACACAAGAACGGTAGTGCCCATTTTATGAGGTAAAGTTGAAATTAAGTAAGACAATGTAGCAGTATTATAATTACTGTGATTATTATTTGCCATTAAAACAAAAACAGAGCCAGAACACAGTGGAGAAGTGATATTCCCCTATGTTCTTGAGTAGTTCCAACATACAGCATTTTCCATATGGCATTTGAATCAAGGAGGCTCTTAACTTTAAGTAACAGGCATCTCAACTGTTCTGGCTTATGTAAACAGGGGTTTACTTGATTATTTATCTTCACAAAACAGTGCAGAGGTAGACAATCATTGTTCTGGGTTTAGAAACTTTATGATATCAGAATTAATATCTCTGAAAAATCTCATGTACTTTACCTCATGGTTGCAAGAATGTTGCTATAACCCCAGCACTCACATAGATGCAAAAATTCTTAACCAGAATATTACCAAGATGAATCAAATACTGTATAATAAGGATAAAACATCATGACTAAGTGATTTTTTTTCCAGCAAGGTTTTCATATGATGTACATGTACAATGATAACCAATGTAAGCAACCATATTAAAAATGTTTTTGAAAACATTAAAAAATCTGTAGGATCATCTTAAGAGATGTTGGAGAAGCCTTCGATGAAATTAAATATCCAGCAAACTGGGAAATAAAAGGGAACTTCCTCAATCAAATAAATGACATCTATGAAAACCTACAGCTGACATTATACTTAATAATCAAACACTGAATGCTTTTCCCCTAACATTGTGAATAAGGCAAGGATGTTCATTCTTACAATTCCTGATAAACATTGTAATGGGTGTCCTAGCTCATGCAGTGATGGAAAAAAAGACATAAAAGACATATAGATAGGAAAGGAAGAAATAAACTGTCACTCTTTACAGATTATATACAGATTATATAATTCTTTATGTAGAAAGTCCTAAGAAATCAACCAAAAAGCTGCTAGAATAAGTGAATTTACAGAGATCACAGGATACAAAACCGTACAAAAAATCAGTTGGATCTCTGTGTACTAATAATGAACAATTGGAAAAACAACACCATTTCTGATATAATCATAACAAAATACTTAGAGACAAATTTAACAAAATATGTATTTATGCAAGAAAAATGAAAATTTGAAAAATATATCCACACAAAGCTATCATATTCCTAATAGTCCCAAACTAGAAACAATCCAAATGTTCACCGACAGATGAATAGGTAAACAAATTATGACATATCCAAACAATGTAATGTTATCTAGCAAGAAAAAACAATGGACTACTGAGACACTCAGCAACATGAATAAATCTCACAGACATTTTGCCAAATAAAAGAAGTCATACACAGCAAAACGCATGCTGTACTGATGGATCCTTATTGACAGGGAGTAGATCAGCCATTGTTTGGGATGAGGCATCTGGAGAGTGTGGACTGTCAAGTGGTACAAGAAAACTTATGGGGATGATAGAAATGTTCTATATTTTGATTATGGTTATATCTGTCAAAATGCATGGAAAACTTCACATAATATGGGTACATTTTTTCTGTGTGTAGATTATACCTTGAAAAGATTGATTTATAAAAAAAGGAATGTTAACCTTTCAAATAACAATTATTCATGGAAAATATTCTAGGTAGAAAGGGCGGGGTGGTGATGCATCATTGACTAGAAGTGACACAACTGTCCTCAGAAGGTAGGGAGTTAACATTGGTGCCTACATGGTAATCAGAACCTGTTGAGTCCCTTCAGGGAAGAAAACACTGAGCAGCAAAATTCTCAAGTGAATGAAAATATGTCCAATTTACAATCAAATAAGAATGCTGTGGGCATAAAGCCAAAGAATATTCTTAGATTAGACTTTGTTTAGCACTCTAAATTTAATCAGCTAGAATTCTTTAAGTACATTTCTATTCAACATTTTCAAGTGAAGTATTTACTTTTTATTTGGGAAACTACACTTTCTCTGAAAGACAGAAGAAGGTCCATTTTTCTTTGTAATAAAGAATGGGGTGGTTTATTACAGCTTTAGTATATAATGAACACAAACTGCAAACATCTGCCCGCCCCTACACACACACACACACACACACACACACACACACACACACACACACACACACACACACACACACACCTGGGGGCAAATTTGAGTCAAGGCTGGTGAAAAGCTAGAGGATATAAGTTGAGCTGTACTTGTGGAAGTGATATTGCTAACTTCCACCTTGTGAATAGAGATACATGTAAATCAAATCAGCAGAAGAAAGAGCTTTATGATATGTGATATAACATTAAAATTGTTGATTGTGAACCAATAAATATGTTGTGGGAAGTTTCCCAATAGTACATTACTCTACAATACATCTTCGATTTTAATAATCCTGGATGGTTCTTTTATTATTTTTTCTATTTTCCAAAGCCAAATCTTCCTTCCAAATAAATGGAATGTATATTTAAAAAACATAAGCTTCCCCACTTAACTATCTCAACACTCATTCTATTGTGTGGATTGGTTCATAAATTATCCAGACAATGAAAATTCTTTTCACTGTAGCATTTGACATAACAATTAAAGCAGAATATTGAACTAGTTTTAACAAATTTGGGGAAGCAATTTATTTTCTTTATCAGGAGATGTTGTTCCCTTTAGGGAATTGGAAATTATATCCAAGATACTAATTTCCTCATAAAGAGATTTGGAAGGATTATTTTTCCCAGAGAGACATTATTCCAATTAATTCATCCAAAGAGGGAGATTTCTCAAGTTGAGCCAAACTCAAAGCACCGGAGTATGATGTCATGAATTTTAAAAAGGAAAACACTCTGCCAGATACTTGAAGTTGCAGTGCACATACTCAGTGATTCACAATTAGGCTGATTGACTACATGACTTGTCGAATAGTCTTTCTGCTAGGTAAACATCTCTCAACACGGAAAGCTTGCTGTTTTCCCTTTCTCAAAAATCTGTCTGGGACAACATTTAATACAATTCTTATTCTTTAGAACATCCAGTCACTTCAGAAATCCTCCTAAATATTCTTTGCCTCGGAAAGAGTTCTGAGAAATGAAAGACATTTGAAAAGGCAAAATGAAAGCTAGATAATGCAGAAAAACTTACTTGCTTTCTATGCTTATAAACACTTGCACTAATCTGACATTTGGTTGTGCAGTTTCCAGTAATTCAGCCAGACTGATTATTGTTCTAGGTTTGTTTCTTCAGTGTAGGAGCCTCTGTATGGACAACCAGGAAGCTCTACACCATCATATCACTGGCTGAAGTGAAGCAAGAACCTATGCATCTAAATGAGAAGGATAGAAATCATTTAAAAAAAATGAGGGCAAAGGTATTTCCACTTGATCTGTTGCGTATTTCCCCACTTTATTTTCCAGACAGACGCTGAAATATGAAGCTCTCTGGCTCAAAATTTGGCACCTGGGGACACTAAATGATATTGTACCTAGGGGAAAAAACCTACCATACAACTCAAGTAATATTAAAAGGGAAGAAGAAAAATAATTTATTTCTAAAACAAGAATGAACAGTGTAAATAAGGAGTTTATGAGATATGTTTTCAAGAGTCTTTTTTTGTGTGTCACAAGACAAAAGCATAATCCATGTTTGTTCATGAATACTCAGAAATGTAAGATTTCCTGCACTAGAATGTATGGAAGGGAGAAATACATATTGTTGCTGGTTCTCAAAACATATTTCATGGAAAAAAAATGTAAAGTGACCAACTAACAGTGTCCAGCCTGAAGGGAGGTTTATATGGCCGTATAGCCTGCCTAAATATTGTTATGCTTATAGATGGTGTGTATGACTTGTTTTGCAGTTGCCAGTTAAGAAACACTCAGGGTGACAGAAGGCATCTCTTCAGTGATCTATTTGAACTTTAAGATAATGCGCTGAATTTTAAAGAAATTGTAAGAGAGAAGGGAACTGCTATTAAGAACTGAATGGGTGCAATTCTCGGTCTGGGTATATTGCATAGTTTATTTAGCAGGCTTTTTAGACAATGTATGGATATTAATGAGACTTGCATTTAGGGTTTAAAAAGTGATCCACACTCTTTCATGAGGACAAGTTATAACTGGAAGAAGTCATTATTGAACCAACTGCATGTTTTAAAAAGCAATTTCATGTAAATATGTGATAATTACACATGGAGAGGTTTAGTTTGGAGAACAAGTATAAGGCTACCATCCTAATAACAACATTACAAGTTTTGCAATTATTTAGACCTTTAGGTCATCAATGTAATGGACAAATGGTAGCCCAGATGCTAAGAACACTGAAAGAATTCTAAGAATTTATCAACCAGAACTAAATGCATGAGTATACAGTTGAATGAGTGAAATGATTAACCAATACCTCCCTGGTTTTCTCTATCTGGATAGTACAGAGAGTTATTTAATAGTGTTAAACAGAGAATATCTTTGGCTGAAATGATTTCCACAAAGGTTAGGAAGGGGAACTTTTTATGTCAGATTTAACAACAACAAAAAAAGACCTCTCCCAACAAGAGCCAGAGTGGTATAAAACATCTCCATTAAGAGTGAAATACTTCATAGAACATTCAAACAGGAAAAGAATGGAAAATTACGGAAATATACAGAGAGAGAGATACCTTGGGCAAGAGAGTCTGGAATTTTACAAAGTTTATTGGAAGCATAGGGGACTTCCTAAATTATTTATAATTAAGAATAGACTTCAGTTACAAAAAGTGTTTATATATACAATGGAATATTACGCAGCCATAAAAAAACCCAAACTCTTGCCATTTGCAACAACGTGGATGGAACTGGAGAGTGTTATGCTGAGCGAAATAAGTCAATCAGAGAAAGACATGTATCATAGGACCTCACTGATATGAGGAATTCTTAATCTCAGGAAACAAACTGAGGGTTGCTGGAGTGGTGGGGGGTGGGAGGGATGGGGTGGCTGGGTGATAGACACTGGGGAGGGTGTGTGCTATGGTGAGCGCTGTGAATTGTGTAAGACTGACGAATCACGGATCTGTACTTCTGAAACAATACATTATATGTTAAAAAAAAAAGTAGGAATGGAAAAATGAAGGGGGGGATTGGCAGGGGAGACAAACCATGAGAGACTATGGACTCTGAGAAACAAACTGAGGGTTCTAGAGGGGAGGGGGGTGGGGGGGATGGGTTAGCCTGGTGATGGGTATTAAAGAGGGCACGTTCTGCATGGAGCACTGGGTGTTATATGCAAACAATATGCAAACAATGAATCATGGAACACTACATCAAAAACTAATGATGTAATGTATGGTGATTAACATAACATAATAAAATAAAATAAAAAAAGAAAGTGCTATGGAGGATTTGCTTCTTTATATTTGAATGTGAATTAATTTCATATGGGGAGAATGAAAATTGTCTCAGTATTAATGGACTTTACAGAAGAAATTATGCATGTTCATACACACACAGAGACAATATTAGACAGCTTTGTTGTGGTCACATATAAACTCTAAGTTTCAGTAGCTTCAAATAGTATTTACTTTTTGTTGGCAAGTGTGCAAATTGGCTGCAACTCTATTGGGTCATGATCATCTCTATTCTATATGTCCTCCAGTTCTTGAACCCAGCATGACAGAGTAGTTTCTATCTGGACTATATTGTTCTCATAGCCTAGGGCAGAAATGCAAGAAACAAAAACAAAAAATTAAAATAAAATATTAAAGAATGCAAGCTCGTTCAAAGCTTCTGTTTGAATATGGCATATATCATGTCTGCCCATTTTCCACCCCAAAGAAAGTTGCATGGCTAGTCCTGAAAATGAAGTAGGGAAATATCCTCTACCTGCTTTGAAGCATAGCAACTCACATGGTAAAGAACATGGATCTTTCTTTCCTTCTTCCTTTCCATTCCTTTCCTTTCCTTTTCCTTTTCCTTTCCTCTCCTCTCCTCTCCTCTCCTCCCCTCCACTCCCTCCCCTTCCCTTTTCTTTTCACAGAGGATTAAGGAAAGAGTTGGAGAATTTTAAAAATCTACCACAGATAACGTATCCTGATTATATGTTAACTCTCTAGTCAAGTACATACTTCTCATTACAACTGTAGTTTTAGTTATTCAAAATAATTGATTTGTTTTTCTTATAATTCTCCAATCAAAGAACTTGTCAGATTTTTAGCTATCTGCACTAGGACTTTGTTGAATATAATAAATTGTCATCCTCAGACTAGGTAGATGGAACCCCTTTGAGAAGATTGCTTTAAGAAATTCTATAAATTCTATAACAAACTGCACACAGAGAGTTTTTAAAGAGGGAATTAAAACTGTGTTTAATAAACTATAATACCAAGTTGAAATTTCAGAATACTGCTCAAAATTTGTTTTCATACAAACAATAGCATACTGTTATAGAATTCATCGATCTCAATTCTAGACATTTTACACAAATGCCTTACCATAGGCCTGATTTTATTTTATTAACTTTCACTAACCTTTTAAACTTAGAGAATAAGCAGGACGTGAGAGCCCAAACTGGAAAATTTGGATGTCAAAAACATTATTAAGGTAACAGACATATGCTGATAAGGCAAAACTAAAACAAAAACAAATAATAAAACACAAATTCATTTTTTTTTTTTACCTCATTGTTGAAACTCCCACACACCAACTTCAAGGGCAAAGCTCTCTCAGAGTTTCTATATTGAGAAAGACAATTTTATTTCTATGAAGTTTCTATTTTCCCCGGTCAGGGATAGGCCCTTTGGTGGCAATATTGGTCCTTTCATGACTTGTGAGCATGCATCTCCTTTGTACTGTCTGGCTTCTCCTGACACTTCGAGAGCAATGTGGTGTTGGGGGCACAGTCATGGAGCCAACTAGGAAGCAGGGGGAAGGAGGAGAGGAAGCAGGCAGAGAAGTTAACAGCTTTGTAGAGAGTCGACTTGATATGTGAAATACACTGGGACTTCCGATAGAGACCATAAAATGCTGAGATTCACAAATTATATATTGACTGTAAAGTGTGAAGATAAATATAGAATATTTGCCTAATAAGCTGTTTTGATGTCTTCCATCTGGTTGCATTTGGAAAATATTACATCAAAAATATACTTAAGAATGTAAACCAATCAAAGCAAAGGCATATGAGGTGACTTTTTTTTCCCCCCCTGCAGATCTGGGTTTTCATCTGGTATCTTTTCCCTTCAAGCCTGAATAAATTCTTTTATCACTTTTTGTACTACAGGCCCGCTAGAGATGTATTATCTCAGTTTTTGTCTCTCTGAGAAAAAAAATTATTTTGCCTTCACTTTGAAAGATCATTTTTGCCAGGGTGGAATTATATGTAGTCAATTTTTTTTTCCTTTCTGCTCTTTAAAATTACTTCATTGTCTTTTGGCTTCAATTGCTTTTAATGAGAAGTCAGCCATAATTCTTATTTTTGCCACTCTGTACATTGTATGTCTCTTACCACTCTAGCTTTAGAGAGTTTTCCTCTTTATCTTTGATTTTCAGCATTTTGATAAGAAGTAGGCTACCTGTGATTTTATTTTTAGCCCTGTTTAATCTTGAGGTTCATGGCATTTTTGGTCTGTGGCTTTATCTATTCATTTATTTCTTGACAATTTTGGGAAATTCCCAGCCATTATCTCTTCACATATTTCTTTGCTTTCTTCTCTTTCTCTTCTCCTTTCAGTTAGACCGTGAGATACTTCTCTTCCTGCTCTCAGGCATGGTGTTTTTGGCCTCAGTTTTCCTCCTTGAAAATTAGGTTGAATTAGATGATTGTTTTCAACATTCTTGACTCTTAGCACACTATGATTTAAACTCAAATTTTAATCCAGGTGTTTTGTGTGGGGACACAGCGGGTGCAGGTCTGTCTGACTAGCTCCTTCCCTGAAAGGGTGAGTATAAGTTTCTCCTGGTTGCTAATCAAATGTTGGAAAATAGAGGGGACAGACTCAAGTATAAACTACTTACTTTGTCACTTACTTTTTGAATGCAAATTGTAGGTAAAATTAGTTAGCTAAGGAAATGGGGAAGTGAAGAAAAATTTAAAGCATAGCATAAGATTGGCAAGCCTACTCATGGATACTCTGTGAAATGGATAATTGACCCTTAGACTTTGCAAAGTAGCTTATAAATAGACAGCTGTCTGCATTCCAAAGAGTGGAGAAAGAAAATTATACATGAGCTTTCTAAACTTCCATTGCTTAACGTACAGTGAGGATATATAGACAAAACAGCTGAATGGATTAGTTACGTGTCCCAAATAGAGTAAAAATCATGGAAAGAACCTAAATAACTATATTTGTTTTTGCTTTCATCTACTCCTTGATGAATGAACTGCTAGGCTCAGTCAGATCTCTACAGTTGCTGCTAGTTTTTGTGGTAAGCCTCTAAGATGGCCCTGGTGGTCTACCCCCTGGCATTTACAGCCTTATATAATCTCTCTTGAGTGACGACTGGACTCAGTAACTTGCTTTAACAGTAGAAGGCAGCCAAAGTGATGATATATAATTTCTGATGTTGATTACAAAACGATCGTGGTTTTCTCTTGGCTAGTCTTTCTTGCTTTCTCTTGGATACCTCACTCTGGGAGAATCCAGTTGCCATGCACTAACGTAGCCCTGTAAGGAGGCCCATATGAATAAACATGGAAACAAGTCTTCTGAGGCCTGTGAATAGTCACACAAATGAGCATTGAAGTGGATTTTCTGCCAGCTTCCTTATGAGTGAGCGTGGAAGCAGATCCTGCCCTAGTTGAGCCTTGAGATTGCCCCAGCCAACACCTCCGTTGCATCCTCCATGAGTGTCCCTGAGCCAGAATTATATAGCCAGGCCCAGCACCAGATTCTTGACCCCTAGAATGTGTGAGATAATAAATGTTTGTTGTTTCCAGATGCGAACTTTGAGAATAATTTTTAATGTGGCAGTAGATAGGACAGTTTTTAATAATGATGATTCTTTGTATTATTTGTCTTTTTATAGTTAACACATGTCTGACATCAAGTGATTTGCATAGTAGCTCTATGTTATTGCCACACTTTACAGTAAAAGAATTGAAATTTGGAATCTTGTTCAAGGTTTCAAAGGTAGAATAAGTTGGATCAACATGTGACTTTATACCTTCTGACTCTAAATGTAATGCTTTTGCAACTATGACCCTGTTCTTCACTTTTCTCTTCATTGAATACTGACAAAAAAGGGACAGCAATGAATCTAAGTAATTACTTTGCTGAATATATTAGTAGGTTGTGATTTTCTATCCTCAGCATCCAGTGGTTATTATAAGATCTAATAGTGGCACCTATATAATACTAACCAGTTAGTGTGTGTGTGTGTGTGTGTGTGTGTGTGTATATATATAATATATAATAAATATGTATGTATTATAATATATATAGTATTCTTGGTTAAGAGGTTATGTCATATATGATAGTGAAATCTAGAGTTGAATCCCGAAATTCCTTGGGAAATATGCGCGCCCCTTGATTTTGTTAAATTAGCTCTTTCCCCTCTATTTCAACAAGTTATGTGGCCCCATTTTAAAGGACTGCAGTTTGCCTTATCAGTATTAAAATAGCTGTCTGCCTGAAGGTGATATTTTGTACTGTCTCTGTGGGTTCCTCTGGCCATTGACTTCCATCCTAATGTCCCCAGTGCTTTTCATCTCTTCATTCTAATTGCTATACTTTTGGATGCTGGCCTTGATTGGGATAGGCAGTTGAAATGGCATGTACCAGGTGACTGACACAGCCTGTATAAATACCTATTCTCCTAAGCCCACACCATGTCACAGGCTGTCAGAGCTAGTCTACTGCCAGAGCCTTTTCAAAATCATAATTAAAGCGTGATGCCCATAGTCAATTATAAGTTCATAAATTAGGCTCTATGAAAAAAAAAATCTATTCTCAATACTCTACATATGAGTTGAACACTCTTTCCCTCTCCCTCTGTTTTTGAAGGGGGTTGGTATTTAAGTCCATGGTTTCTGGATAAAATTGTTATTTGAATTCATCATATTTGAGTAGCTATAAAGCCTGCTGGAGTGTCAAGTGTTCTGCTCTGTCCCCAGTAAAGAGTGTGGATGGATGGACAGCTGTTTTATATAAAGAGGAGGAGGCTTATACAGCTTATATGCGTTTTACTTGGTAAGGAGGCTGAACAGGAATCAGGTGTGGCAGATAAATTTGCGAACTATTCTGAAATTCTCAGGATGTATCATGATTATTGGATCCCAAGAAGTCAGTAGTGAAAGGGAAGGGCATATTTCTAAATGCAAAGTCATCATATACACGTTAAATTGATTGCAAGATGGCTTAATTTTAAGGATTTCTAATTAAAGAGAGATTTCTAGAAAGTCTTGTGGTTGGATTTTTATTTTCCTCATCCCTGTTATTTCTCACACTGTTTCTTCCTTTATTCTGTGACCTAGTATTAATTAACTTGAGTCTCAGTTTCCTTATTTGTAACATTGGTAACCTCGGTACTCCAAGAATGTGAAAACTAAAAGAGTTATATAAGTAATACACTTGCTGCTGAACTCCAGAAAGGGCTCAGTAAGAGTTACTACTGATCACTTTTTAAGAACACTAATCCTATCTCAGAACTTCTATTCTAGCTACTTACCTTGACTTACACATCTATCAAAAACTGTAGTAGAATTCAACGGGTTATGGAAAAATTTAAATTAAAAACAGAACTGCCATATGATCCATATATCTAATATTCTGGGTATTTATCCAAAAAAATTGAAATCAAGATTTAGAAGAGGTAGTAGTACTACCATGTTCATTGCAGCATTATTCAGAATAGCCAAGACATGGAAACAACCAAAATATCCATCAACAGTGAATGGATGAAGGAAATGCAGTGTATACATACAATGGAATATTATTTAGTCTTAAAAAAAAAAAGGGAAATCCTGCCATATGTAAAAACATGGATGATCCTGGAGGGCATGATGCTAAGTAATATAGGCTAGTCACAGAAGGACAAATATTGCATGATTCCACTTATGTGAGGCACTTAAAATAGTCAGACTCATAGAAACAGATTAGGAAAGCATTTGCCAGGGGAAGGAAGAAATGGATGATTGCCGTTCAACAGGTATAAAGTTTCAGTTTTGCAAGAATAAATTCTAGAGATGTGCTGTACAACCTTGTGCCTATAGTAACAATACTGTGCACTTAAAAACTTGTTAGAAGAGTACATATAAAGTAACTAAACAATAAAATAACTTATAGCAATATGGTAATTATCTTAATATTACCCCCAAAATTGAACTTCCCAATATCCCCAAAATATAGGATTATCCTAAAAAACATGATGTATTTTCAAAATCTAGGAATAACCCCTGAAGGCAAATTTTAGAGTTAAAAGAGTTTTGAGTAGAAGTGCCTGGTAGTTTGGTGAAATTTTTTATTCACCTCCATATCTGAAATCAGACTTATAATAAATATATATATATTTATATTTCATAAATTATAAATTGTATTATAATAAATGTTTTTTTTCAGTAAATGCCTTTTAGATTGGTTATAACAGTGGAATGTCTTTCTAGGGTGGGTTGATTTATGCAGTTAACGTTTATGAAATACTCAACTGAGCACCCACTTTAGATAAATGCTGAGGATTTTTAGAAAAGGTACCTTTTACTGTACACTGACTATATGCCCCAAATGTTACCCATTATTAAATAATCACAAAATCCTGCAAGATAGATGTTACTATCACCATTTAACAGATGAGAAAACAGAAGAAGAGGGAGTTGTAGCAACTTGTCTAAGGTCACATATCTGGCAAGCCAAATAAGTAGAATTTCAAGGTGGCTGAGTTTTTCTTCAAAATGCACACACTTCCTCCTATATTTTGCTGTCCTCCCAGAGCTCGTTTCCCTGTAACTGAAAGGCTTTCTGTCTTTGGTAGGGTAGGGTTTCTGAGCCTGAGGCAAGGATTTGGGTACACATGATTTATGGAAGGAGCTCTTCAAGGAAAAGAGCATAAGAGGAGGAAGGAGCAAGGGAGGGAGCTAAGCAGTTATGCCCTCCAAGCTGGAGTTTGGAGCTCAAGAGCGGGACTAGCACCGCAGCACTGGCAGCACCTCGAACTCACCCTTAAGGGTACTCCCTGTATCACTTAGTCACAAGGGGAGGGAGGTGGGAAAGATAAACCATTTCCGCTTTCTGGAGACTGAGGTTTAATGGGATGCAGAACTTTCAGTGCTGAGCCTGGGACTGTCTCAGACAAACCAGGATAGTTATTCCTGTATGTGGTGGCCCAGTTAAAGCCAAGACAAATCCTGCAGGGAGGGGGAAAGCTGCGAGCTGATAGTGGCCAACACTCAACAGCCTGTGGAAGATGAATTTGCGACCTGGTAAAGGGGATCTGGTTTTTGCACCACCAACAACCATGGAGTTGCCTTCCTTAACTCACGATCGTGGAGAAACCAGTTAGGCAAATAGACAGTAGAAGGCTGTATGATGTGAGCACAGGTATTCTTCCGATTCCACCAATGAGCTTTGGAGAAACTGGACCTTTATGGTGAGAGTATGAGAACTAATCTAGACAGATTTCAGACGGTGAAGCACCCAGCAACTAACAATTTAATTATGGAATGGATTCTGTGGGGCAGACAATTCTTGTTCCTGAACAAAGCCACAGTGCTATGGTACGAAATGGCCATGGGGGTGCTGAAAGCACACTTTCTGCTTCTTTAGCAACTTTCCCATTCATTCTTTCATGATGTCATGCATGGCAAGGAGGATGCTGGGGATGAAGTTAGGAGGAACGTCTCTGGCTAACAGATGTTATGCAAACAAAAACAGTGGTTGGGGCATCTGGGTGGCTCAGTCGGTTAAACGTCTGCCTTCAGCTCAGGTCATGATCTTAGGATCCTGGGATCAAGCCATGTCAGGCTCCCTGCTCGGCGGGGAGCCTGCTTCTCCCTCTCCCTCTGCCCCTCCCCCTGCTCATTCTCTCTCTCTCTCAAATAAATAAATAAAATCTTTCAAAAAATTAGGTTTCTTTTTTGCTGATATGAATCAGCAACACCCCTGTTTGGGATTGTATCTATAAAATAACCCTGCTGGAGAGAGAGAATCTAATGTAGGCTTAGTAGTGATAAGTGTTAATGATGATGATGATCATCATCAACTTGCCCTTATTGGAATGTTTCAGTATAAAATAAGAAGTCCAAAGCAATGTACACTGAAATGATGCAGGTAATGATTTCTAATTGTTTTTGCATTCAGAACAGAAATATTAAGTCTCTGCAAACCATAGTCCAAAAGGTATAAGCTTCAGTTTGAGAAACTAAGTGATTTTTTTTCTTCAAATTTCAAAGAAAATTTTATTTGATTGAAAATTATCCTCTAGACTCCTATTACTGTAGTTACTGAACTGGGTAATAAAAGGCTTAAATTCAGATTAAAATATATGAGTGGGGAAAACAGCAGCATTCAGGCAGGAGGCCGTCAAAGTTCAGCCTCATGTATGTCCTGCCCTATGAGTTTGCTTCCATAGAATCATACTCAGGGCAGAATTTCAGGGTAAGTTCTGCTGCCCATGTCCCGTCCTTCCCAGAGTTCCCTCTTGGAGGCTTGCTGCTCTCAGTTTCTCGAGGGTACATGTGGAGAGATTATTATCTAGTAGACGGAGGGCCCATTGTCACAGGGTCTATAATTTTCCTCACATGAGCTACGATCTTGTTTTGAGAGACCTATCTCTTCAAATGTATTCTCCAGGTGTGGAGTAGGGCAAGATGTAACTTCAGTGTCCCTTTGCTGACTCATCTAGGAATCTTTTCTATTTGCAACAGTAGAAACCTGTTAGAAAGAGTATTTCCCAAATTGTGTTCTGTAGGTGACCCACCGCCAAGGTCCTTGGTTGCAATATTTGGGGACCAATATTTGATCCTCCAAAGATATCACAATGCACAGAAGCATATTAAATTCTTTGCCTAATCCTGTGTCATCCTAACGTATTGACAACCAAGTCCTTTTTACCTTGAAACACTCATTCACCCTCGATGGCACAGATGCATTCTCTAGAAAAATGTTTTCAGGAATGCCGGGCAACAGCAAAGAGTCTTTGTAAAAAGGACAAATTGTTAGGATCACTTTTTTAATACATTGTGATTTCCCGTATCACCATACTGTCCCCTCTGATCTCCATTGTCCCTCGCCCTTGTATCATCTCTATCCTTCTGAATAAAGAAAATAGTGTGGGAGAATGATGGCCTTTTCCAGAAATACATTGAGATACTGTTTTCAGATACAAATAAGCGGACATCTATTTTCCCTGTATCTGAGACTCTATCTGCTTATCTTCCTTTGCTTTTCACAAGTGTTCATCTTAGGTACCAACAGGGATAGAGGACGAGAAAGAAAAATAATATTTAGCATATTTTCTTTGCTGTGGTACCTAAGCATTTAAACAGTATATATGCATATCTATTTCTTTCTATCTATCTATCTATCTATCTATCTATCTATCTATCTATCTATCTATCTATCTATCTATCATCTATCTATCTATCTATCTATTTAAAGCCAAACAATCCTAGGAGAGATGAAATAGTATATTTAAACATTTGAACATCAAAATCTATTAAATGAAGGCTGCAATGGAGAAATACCCAAAACATTCAATAAAGCTTTTCAACCTGAATCTAGGGTTACCATGACAACGAAACTCAAAAATCCCTCTTCTTCATATAAAGTTGCTGCAAAAAATGCCCATGGTAGAAGCAGCATGGAGTCCTCAAATTTATAACTACTGAACAGAGGTACAAAGAATCTCTAAAACATTTGATAAAGCTTCAGGGTGAACATTTTAATGTCCTCCTTTAAAAAAATAATAAAAAGACCAAGCTATTTCCACACTACTTCCTTTTTCTTTCATCTAAACCATTTTGAGGATTTCATGCTATTTCAGAAACATTCTCTAGGAAAGAAAACAGTTTTGATGATAGTGGCCTAATGAGGAATATTAATAACATTGATCTTAAAATAGGTTTGGGGAACACCAAGTGTGGCAGGGAAGGGGTTGGTGCTGACTCACCACTGCCCGTATGACCTCAGACTCCCACCTGTTCTTGGGGAGGCCTTGAAATCTGCAAGGACATTCTCTTCTAGAGCAAACAGAAGCAAAACACTTGATTATCTTCTTTTCAGCTCTCAACCAGTTTCTTAGAAGGACAATATGTATGTGAATACATAGGTATATTGGTGTATTTTCATCTCACACACGTATCTACATGTATGTATAAATTATATACGTGTGTGTGTTGTTTGTAAATATATTCTATTCTACAGGCCGACACAAAGGAATGATTTCACATAGGAATGGTGGGCTTATTGGTACTTAAAATTTCCTCCCGGTGACATAGGGTAATGGATTTGCCAATATCTAATAAAACATAGTTTACCCTATCTTTTCCATCTACATGGAAAAAGGTAAAATTTAAAAAGAAAACTTTTCATCATGATGTTCTCACGAGGAGAGCCTCAGAGGCAGGTAACTGGCATCTAAATGGTCTGAATCACATATATTCAGGAGGAATGTGTCAGATCTTGGGTATCATTCCTCACTTTCTGGCAGTATATGACTAGTTTGACAAGGTGTTTTTTAAGTTCACTTATAGTGCTGTTGGATTGATTTCATTTGTATTTTAGATTTTGTTTGTATGTCACTTATGCTTTCTCCAGGCCAAGCCTGTTTTGCAGTGACTTCATCAAATTGAAGGACATGCTGCTTTATTTCAGCCTTTTTTTATTATTATGTTATGTTACTCACCATACATTACATCATTCGTTTTTGATGTAGTGTTCCATGATTCATTGTTTGTGCATAACACCCAGTGCTCCACGCAGAATGTGCCCTCTTTAATACCCATCACCAGGCTAACCCATCCCCCCACCCCCTCCCCTCTAGAACGCTCAGTTTGTTTCTCAGAGTCCATAGTCGCTCCTGGTTCATCCCCCCCTCCGATATCCCCCCCTTCATTCTTCCCCTCCTGCTATCTTTTTTTTTTTTAACATAGAATGTATTATTTGTTTCAGAGGTACAGATCTGTGATTCAACAGTCTTACACAATTCACAGCACTCACTATAGCACATACCCTTCCCAATGTCTATCACCCAGCCACCCCATCCCTCCCACCAGCCCACCACTCCAGCAACCCTCAGTTTGTTTCCTGAGATTAAGAATTCCTCGTATCAGTGAGGTCATATGATACATGTCTTTCTCTGATTGACTTATTTCGCTCAGCATAACACCCTCCAGTTCCATCCACGTCATTGCAAATGGCAAGATTTCATTCCATTTGATGGCTGCATAATATTCCATTTTATGTATATACCACCTCTTTTTATCCACTCATCTGTCGATGGACATCTTGGCTCTTTCCACGGTTTGGCTATTGTAGACATTGCTGCTATAAATATCGGAGTGCACATACCCCTTCGGATCCCTACATTTGTATCTTTGGGGTAAATACCCAGTAGTGCAATTGCTGGATCGTATGGTAGCTCTATTTTCAACTGTTTGAGGAACCTCCATACTGTTTTCCAGAGTGGCTGCACCAGCTTGCATTCCCACCAACAGTGTAGGAGGGTTCCCCTTTCTCCGCATCCCCGCCAACATCTGTCGTTCCCTGACTTGTTAATTTTAGCCATTCTGACGGGTGTGAGGTGGCATCTCATTGAGGTTTTGATTTGGATTTCCCTGATGCCCAGCGATGTTGAGCACTTTTTCATGTGTCTGTTGGCCGTTTGGATGTCTTCTTTGGAAAAATGTCTGTTTATGTCTTCTGCCCATTTCTTGATTGGATCATTTGTTCTTTGGGTGTTGAGTTTGATAAGTTCTTTATAGATTTTGGATACTAGCCCTTTATCTGATATGTCATTTGCAAATATCTTCTCCCATTCTGTCAGTTGTCTTTTGGTTTTGTGGACTGTTTCTTTTGCTGTGCAAAAGCTTTTTATCTTGATGAGGTCCCAATAGTTCATTTTTGCCCTTGCTTCCCTTGCCTTTGGCGATGTTTCTAGGAAGAATTTGCTGTGGCTGAGGTCGAAGAGGTTGCTGCCTGTGTTCTCCTTTAGGATTTTGATGGACTCCTGTCTCACATTTAGGTCTTTCCTCTGTTTTGAGTCTATTTTTGTGTGTGGTGTAAGGAAATGGTCCAGTTTCATTCTTCTGCATGTGGCTGTCCAATTTCCCAACACCATTTGTTGAAGAGACTTTTTGCCACTGGACATTCTTTCCTGCTTTGTCGAAGATGAGTTGACCATAGAGTTGAGGGTCCATTTCTGGGCTCTCAATTCTGTTCCATTGATCTATATGTCTGTTTTTGTGCCAGTACCATACTGTCTTGATGATGACAGCTTTGTAATAGAGCTTGAAGTCTGGAATTGTGATGCCACTTTGCTTTTCTTTTTAAACATTCCTCTGGCTATTCGGGGTCTTTTCTGATTCCATACAAATTTTAGGATTATTTGTTCCATTTCTTTGAAAAAAGTTGATGGTATTTCAGCCTGTTTTTATTTGGAGTGGGAGAAAAAATCCTAGAGTCTCTTCTTAGAGTTGATATCAAATTGCATGCATGTAGTGGCAAGCAAAGATACTTTCCTCCAAGTAGATTGATCTGCAAGGTAGGTCAGGCAGAGTTTTCTAAAAACATACATGTAAAGCTCCTTATTATCCTTTAGGCAATGTGGGTTTTGGACTGAAGTGTCCATTTCTTTCCCACAGCATGCATGCTAATTACTCCCCACTGCACTGTTCTAATTTTGTTTACGTGAATGCTCCATGTACTAGTATTCAAAGTGTGAACTAGATCACCACCATCATCATCACTTGTGAATATGTCAGAAATATAAATTTTCAGGCCCTACACCGGACCCATAGTGCCAGACATGCAGGGGATGGGGCTCAGAATCTGTTTCGGTAAGCCCTATGGATCGTCTTTATTTGAGAACCGCTGCTTTCGAGGAGAGAATTTGAGAGGATGACAGGGTTGATGTTGCAGACAGGGACAGGGGGGATTAGGAAGAAGGGGAGGAGGAAAGGGAAAGAAATTTAGAACTTGAGAATTGAGAATTGAAAGGGAATAGGGACTCTTTGATGCTGTCCCTTCATTTCCTATGAAAGCCACCAAGGAGTTCAGTGGCTTCCCCAAGGTCAGAAGCACAGCAAGAAAAAGAAATAATATTTTCTGATGAGTAAAAGTTGAATATCAAACAAGAAACACAGAACGAACTTTTCATATTTGTGATGTGTAATATGTCTTTGACAATGTGGCTCTTTCACAGGTAGTGTGCGTTCAGCTCCCAGGGAACACTCTGTTGACTCACGGAGATGCTACCCCAGAGAATCCATTTTGGAGCTGCAGCTATGAATGATGATGTTGCTTTTCTATTTCTGGAGAGCTCAAAAGTCATCACTTGTGAGAACATCTTAAGGTCCACACTACAAAAGCTAATGTCCTCCCATCACAGAGAACGTAAAAATTATGTAAGAACCACCTGCAGTACAAATGCAGTATGTAATAAAATAGGATCAGACTTTTTAGAATACAAACTTTTATAGTAGGGGTTCTCAAATTTGGATGCAAGTTAGGATCACCTGAGAAGTTTTACAGATCCTGACACCCAGACCAATTAAATTAGAACCTCTGACTGTGGAACTCATGTGTTTTTTAAAACTCCCCAAATGATTTTAAGGTGCAGCTACATTGGAGAGCTATAGGTCTGTGGCCTTGACCCTATAGCGTGGTCCTTGGATTGGCAACATTAGCATCACCTGGCAGTTTTTTAGAAATGGAAAATCTGTTTCTACCCTGACTAGAAAATCAGATTCTGCATTTTAACAAGATCACAAGCTGATTTATATGCACAGTAAACTTTGAGGACCAGCTTTCCTATTTAAAATGTAAAAGAAATAATTCTCTGCAGATACAGATAATTTTTTAATATACTGAAAATAAAAGCGGGAGATCAGAATTATCCAGAATCTCACAATTGTTATTTTCTGCATATCTTTATAAATACACTATTATACATGTGCTTTGTATTTTATGTACATTATTCAGGTCATACTTTTTATACAGTTTCATGCCCTGTCTTTTAGTTATTTATTTTAGTTGTTGCATCACAGAACATGATTTTGTGAGAAGTTTTTCATGATGGATTAAAAAAATCTTGGTAGAAAGTCCTACAATGTGTTTCTTACTCATATGTAATAAAACTCAACCAGAATTTGAAATTTATTTTTAATACTCCATTTGAAAAGTCACCAATATTGAAATATATTTGAAAAAATCCCACCAATGTCTGATCCTAGTGGGACATACTGCTAGTCTAAACCTCTTGCTTAGGAGAACAAAAATACAGTAAGGACAAGTCTTTTAGGATCAACCTAAGACAAAGTAACCTCAACCTACAAATAACAGTCATGGAGAAATAATTTCCATTTGTTATGTTCTGTTATCCCCAGGTGTCTTCATGTTTCCAAAAATTCTTTTTTTTAAAGATTTTATTTATTTATTTGACAGAGAGAGACACAGCCAGAGAGGGAACACAAGCAGGGGGAGTGGGAGAGGGAGAAGCAGGCTTCCCGCCGAGCAGGGAGCCCGATGCGGGGCTCGATCCCAGGACCCTGGGATCATGACCTGAGCCGAAGGCAGATGCTTAATGACTGAGCCACCCAGGTGCCCCATGTTTCCAAAAATTCTTAAATGCATGCATTAAAAATGTTCTAAAAATCACTGTTACACTTCTGGAATGAAGGTGAAAGGGGTTAATATGGAGCAGTTGTGGTAAAAAGAGAGTTTTATAAAATCAGGCTTTCTATTTTTATGGGCTGTTGAATTTTATGGGCCTGTAATAGGCATCTGAGGAATTATGAAATGAAAGAAAATTGTTTGAATAACACTTTAGACTGGCTGTCACTGCTTCTTTGTGCTGAGGAGAATGTGGACTCAGGACAGTGTGGGATAGTGACTTGATCAGCAGATAAAGGGCCAGAGGATCACAGGAGTTGGGGAAAGACGGTCCAGGTTGTTGCCTGTTGTTGTGGAGTAATTTTAAGTGTTCTCTTTCACCCTTAAAAATGTGCTGATTTGGGGGAACTTGGGTGGCTCAATTCAGTTAAGCACCTGCCTTTGGCTCAGGTCGTGATCCCGGAGTCCCGGGATCTAGCCCCGCATCGGGCTCCCTGCTCAGCCGGGAGCCGGCTTCTCCCTCCACCCACCCCTCCCCTCGTGATTTCTCTCTCCCTCAGATAAAATCGTTTTAAAAATGTGCTGATTTGGAAATAAATTATTTGGTTCTACACACAACACACCAAAACCCAACTCTATCATTTTATAGAGGAGGGAATCTGAAGGGGTCCTCTGTATTAGCCCTTGCTCAAAAAACCAAAAAAACAACAAAAAATCCCACAAACAAGCCACGGCAACAACAAACGAAACTTTTAATGGCTCTTTATTGTCTTGTGATCAAGCTCAAGGGTTTGGAGAGGAACACAGAGCCCTGGGTGACCTGAGCCCTGTTTACTTCTCCATCTTCCCCGACTTTCTCTCTCACTTTTGCTTCTTTCACCCCTCATTCTTACTTTATGTCATATATTTACATATATAAATGGAGGTAGTTACTAGTGCTGTTTTCCACGTATTTCCAGCTATTCTGCTTCTAAGGGACTTGACAAGATTGGACTTACAAGTGTCCAGGCGATGCATTTATCACACTGAAGAGCAAGGGGTGTGTGTGTGCGTGTGTGTGCGTGCGTGCGTGTGTGTGTGGTGGGGGGAGGATTTCTTTTTGAACCAGGTGTCAAAACCTCAAAATAATTTTATCTCGAAGGTCATGTATTTCTACATCCCGTATTTTCTCTGGGTTTATCTTTCCTTATTCTCATTTTTCTTTTAATTCCACTTGTTTGTTCACTTTTCACACTTTAAACTTTTCCTAAATCTTTTTGAAGGTGAGGCATACACGGATGTATGAATGCCAAGCACGGTGCTGAGCACTGATCCAAGAATTCACAGGACAGGGACCATGCTTGAGAAACATCGTGGGTAGGAGGGAGAGTCCCAGCACTAAACCCGCAGTTTCCCCCCATTGTAGTAAGTACTTCTTTCTCTCACTTCTCTAATTTTCATGAGACTGGATTTTCTCCAAACAGATGCTATCCTTTCTCTTCTCCTTTACTCACTCTGCCTGTGGAGAGATGGCATCACTTTTAAGATTGGTAAATTTGGGGAAGAAAAAATAGGTTATGCTTGCAGGCGGGGGAAGCCAGCACTACCATACCGAGATGGAGAAAGCTCTCTAATTCAGGGATTCAGTCGTAGGAAAACTGTGAGGCACTCGTGCTAAGCTACATTTTCCAACTTGGCCTTTATCAATAATAAAAGTCAGCCATTTGGATCCCCTTTTGTCTTTTCTTAGTTTGTTCAGAACCCGAGCAAGGAAGAGGTGGGCTCTTTACTGGGGACCTCTTGGAGACTCCAGCATTTGGTGCACTGGCTGGAACAGTGAGAACTGAAAATAAAAGACTTGAAATTAGGGGAGCAAAATATATTCTAGAAAGGCTTTTGGTGAAGGAAACCACTGTGACCTTGACAGTTTGCAGAGGTTTCTATTAGGCCGGGGGGAGTTTTAGCGTTGTGCTGCTTGCTTTTAACTGCCGTGGCCTGGGCAAGAGGTTTTAAAGTAGTCACATGATCTTCTGACCTTGGTGATTGACCTTAAGTGAGCGGCTTTCGCAGAACGACTTGGCTGTGGTCAAGGTGTGTCGGGGACCCACATGAGTGTTGTGTGAATGGACTGAACGCAGGCCGGACAGGGCCTGGCTGGGGGACAGAGAGTCGTAGAGGTCTTAGGCAATAGGCACAGCGGAGGCAAGGATCCAATCAAGGTGTGCATCCTGATCTCCACGTTCAGGCAAACAAGCAGTGGCATGTGGGCCTCGGGGCTTCGAATCGTGAGGCTTTCAGGGTGGAGCTACAGCTGGGGCTGAGGCAAAAATACAGGGAAAGGGCGCCTTCCAGAGCGCTTTCAGCTGTGGGTGAACAGAACAGGATTTGCAGCTCTGAAGCTGGCTTCTGCAGGGCTTTGAGGCATAAATCGTAAGTGGAAGGACTGGGGAGTCAGGGCCTTCACGGGCCAAGTTCCATCTTGTATTCAGGGCCAAAGATACACACGGAAGGACCACACTTAAATTTCCCTGGTTTCACGTGCACAAGGGGCACCTCCTCTGTGGGATCTCAAGGCGGCTCTGGATTGGTTAATTATTTAGAACAAGAGGAATCTTTCTCAGGTGGTCTGTTCCTGAGGTAAAGAAAGCCAGGGTGGAAACAGACCCTGAAAATGCTTTCTCACGTGGGAGCGTGCGTGCTGTGTCACTGGAGAGAGCCCACATTCAGTTTGGCAGTATGGACGATAGAGTTTGAGAGGTTTTCGTGAACTCCAGGGGAAGGAAGAATAAGGCAAGATCTGGTGAGTAAGACTGCTACAACAGCAGATTTCTAAGTTTCACTAAAGTTTCTCCTAGAGGTGATACAATGCATGGATGGGCCCCCTCCTCCCCCCAGTAAGTTAAATAGAACAGTGCCAAAAATCAATCTCTAAAAGATTTCTGGAGTTAAGGTCGCTGACTTAGAATCCTGAAAAACTGGCATTGACTGTCCCCACGTGAGGCCAAAGTCAAGCTTTCCTCTGTCTATATCCTCTTTGCCTCAGATAGCACTGAGTTTCTGCTGTGGTTTTTGTTCATGGCACTGAGTTCTGGGAACATCATTTTGAAATTGGTCAAATTGTTCATAAGCTGTATTATCAGATTTTATATGTATTTATGAAAATAGATTCAAAATTCTAGTTAACTAAGACTTTCGAGTGGATTTATTTTGTTTAGAATTACTAAAGAGTACTCGGGCTACAAATGCATCACATTGTTGAAGGCTGTTGTCTAATTTGGAAGTCTGGCTTGTTCTTCCTGGAGTCAAAGCAACTGAACCAACTAAGAAGACAGCCACATTACCATTACATATACAGTATAATAAAAACCATGCTGTGAGTTTATTTTAAAATTGAGTGTATGACTGCAGTCAGATTGCTCAGTAAGGATTTTAACATAGCTGAAAATCCATTCTCTAGAGAGATTCTTTTATATTTCCCTTGAACATTTTATGCCCACTTCTTTGAGGATCTGAATAATATCTGCGTGCATTCTATTTCATTTTATCTTTGTTTACGGAATGCCTTCACTCTTTAATCCAAACCTTTTTTTTTTAAGATTTTATTTATTTGAGAGAGAGAATGAGATAGAGAGCACATGAGAGGGGAGAGTGTCAGAGGGAGAAGCAGACTCCCTGCTGAGCAGGGAGCCCGATGCGGGACTCGATCCCGGGACTCCAGGATCATGACCTGAGCTGAAGGCAGTTGCTTAACCACCTGAGCCACCCAGGCACCCCTCTCTTTAATCTAAACCTTAAGATTGTCCCTTTACGACTTGGTTAAATGCTTCTCCGTTTGTTTCTTTGTATTTGAAAAACGTGTTTCCCCTTGCTCCTTGAAGGCTAGGGTTGGGACTGAATCTCTGCGTCGATTTAGGGTGGTTTCAACGTGCTATTAGGAATTAAATGCGTACTATCATTTTGAAATTGTCCTAGTGAAGGCACTAGAATGGCAGCACTCGATGACGTTATGGCAAATAGAAGCCTTCCAGTTCCTTGCTTTTACACTTTAATCAGGGGCATTTTAGTCCTTAAAAGCCAACAGCTGAGCAGAGTATTTTCGGTGACTTTGCAAGCAGAAAGTGACCCTTTTCAGTCCCAGAAGAAGTGGAGTCAGGGAGCAGCCTCAGCTACTTTTGGCAATTACCGGAAGGGTTAAAACTACAGACAAAACCGGTTTCAGGGACAGACTTTTTGTTGTCACAAAATGTGCTGCTTTTGTTTCCTTGAAAAATCTCCTCCCACAAGGGTTGTATTTGGGAGAGACTTTGTAGCATTAGACTTGGAGCCGGGCTCTTGTTGTTCACTTCTTTTCTTTTGTTCTGACCAGGAGGGATCGGCCTCTGGAAGTTCTAGACAGGAAACTTACCATTTTCTACCAATTTTACTTAATAAAGTGCCGCTTAAGTCAATCCTTAGGCCGGTCTGGTCAGCAGAGTGCAAGTATTGCACTTTTCCAACAGAGGGCAGTGTGGCTTTGCTGAACAGCACGAACTCTGGCTGAGTCCCAAGGTTCGGAAAACTGTCCTCTGCAAAGAGCAGAAAGGACACTAGGAAACAATTTCTTTCTTTCAATTCTACGTCGGTAGCTTTGACTACAGATGCCTTTTTTTTTTTTTGGTGAAAATTATTAAAAAAAAATCTTTTTCCTTTCACGTGTCTCTGACACCCATGGAAGAAATGGAGAAAATAAAGGCAGAATGCATAGAGAGCTTAGGCATTCTGAGCAAGGCAAGTTATACAGATTTGCCCATTGCTGTACCAGCCCCTCTTGATCCTTCTGTGTACACTTTCAGCCTCGGGATAAGGAAAGGTTGGATGGGCTCTATCTATGCTGGGATTCCATTTGTATATTTTTTTGAGCACTTTGGGTTATTTCCTTGACAGAAAAGCAGCTTTGTGTAAATTATATAAAATTTGGTGTTGGTAGGTTTACATGTAAGTCGCTTAAAAGATGCTCAGCTTGTCCACCTAAGATGAGGTCTAAGACTACCTTCTTGGCCAGGAATCCTCATGAAATGCTAGTTGGTTGATGTAACAAATAGATATTGACTATTTATTTTGGAATTACAAACTGTATATAATTGCATTTAATTTTTACAACATCTTCAAGAGTTGGACATGATGAATATTGTTTTATAGGGGGAAGAAATAGGTCAAGCAACCTCCTTAAATCACCCACCCAGCAAGTGGCAGAGCTAGGAATTGAAGTCAGGGCTCTCTGATATGAAAGGCTTGGCTTTCTTCCAAATCTCCAAGTTTCTCAAGTTATTGACCCTCCGCTAAGGGACTGGCTCTGAAAATTCTGGAATATTCAGGCTATTGCAAGTTGGAATCCTAGAAAACCTTGACTCCACATATTGAGAGCATAGACATACATATGTTGGGTGGGCAGTGACTCTCAACTATTTTTGTTTGGTTTTTCCTTAGAAAATGTGCTTTTTCATGACTTCTTTTTGACTGTGCCTGGATGAAAAGTCCTTATAGGCAAAGGTTTTAACATAGGAGATTGAGGCTCAGCAAATGGACATAGAGGTCCCCTGCTCATCTAGTTTGTGGTGTGATTTGAACCCACCTATGTCTGGCTGAAATCTGAAGCTTTCCTATCATTTAAAGTTCCTATATAGATAGAGAAATATTAGAGGAAGCATACTAGAGAAAGAGGAAGAGATTTCCTGAAGGACTGCTTCTAAGGGAATATTATCTAGGTCACCTGGAGAAAAGAGTCAGCCAAAGAGGAGGCCAGTAGTAGAACCATTGAAAATTCTCGAGAAGGAAAGCAAGTGAGCAAGTGAGACACAGATCTGGGTGGGGGGACTCAAGCTTCAGAAGAAAACTGATATGATCTCAGATGTCCTCATCAGATCCCAGACCATCAGCCAGAATGGTGTAGATTGCATTAGCCATTCCATTAGTTGAATTTCTTTCCCCTAAATAGGACAGCCTGCCTTTTGAAGAGTGTTCCTATTGTCTCTGAGAGTCTCTTGTCTTTTCCTTTCCATTTTTTTTTTTCCCTGTAATGAGTGAACACAGAGGTCCAGGCAGTCAGAGGTGGAAGCCAAACAGAAGTGTTTTCAAAAAGCATCTGAAATAAACACTGAAGTACTGTATCTCATAACCCTACACAAAACTGACAGTAGCCAGCTGTTGTCTGAGCTAAACACCATCCTAAAGAGCCAAGAGGCACAAGGCGAAAAGGAAGAAAGTGAAAATAACTCCTCTCCTACTGAACCATAGATGACAGATCAGCCAAAAAGGACCCTGGAGGGAGCAAAAGTCAATGAGGTGGAAGTCCTTGCAAATGACCCCTGCTTGCTCCCCTTTGCCACTCCAGAAATCATCCACCCAAATGGCCTTTTATTGGTGCAGCATCCGAATGCAGCTTTTCCCATCATTCTATGTACTTATTCAGAATCTTGCAATAATTATATCTTCTATCACCAAATTTCTCAAGGTTTTGGGCTTTTTCTTATGGCTTTTCTCTTACCCTATTTTCTGTATTTCCATATCTCCACTGCTTTCACTCCCCCAAAATATGGAAAGCAAGCAAAACTTAAGACCTCTTCTTATCCTCACCCTAATGTAGTCTATGGTCAGAAAAAATTTCCTGGGCACTCAGAGGCCTTCTAAGCTAACCTCATGAGCTCCTCTTTTCAAAAAAAAAAAATAGAAATTTACTATTATTTAAAATATGAATCCTGGTTGGTTATTGAGGGGGAACTCTAAAACTTTTATTTGGCCCAAGGTTAAGAAAAGCTAAGTTCCAGGTTCTTTTTGATCTTAGTGGTACTAAGAGTAGAGATTTGTCCTAGGTAGCCATTTTATTTAGCAAAACACCATAAAGTTTATTTTGGGGTGGGGGGGTATATGTAAATGTACATCTAGGAGCCAATGTGAGAAAAGGTTTGAATGCTAAGTTGTCATAGGTGATAAAGTCACATCATTTTGAATCATTCCTGTGAAGAGGAGACCGAGGTTTATTAGTCCTTGAAATGTGGGAAAGAGATGGTAAGTCTTCAGAGAATGGGTCTACAGCATGGTAAGAGACGGGGTTAGTAAAATGTATGACTCTGAAGCCATAATCCTGTGGTGACTCTAGCCAAAGAACATTCAGGCCACATGATCTAACGTTGACCTTCCAGTAGGTTGCCATTCTGTGCTCTAGTACAGTCACCCTATGAAGTCTAACCCTTCAGTGCAAGTTCACTAGGTGCCGGATGATGTAGTAGTGGTAATGCTTTGGGTGAAGATGAGCGACGGTAGCCAAGTATATGTATCGGTGGTTCAGAAAGAGGACAACATACACAAGAAGAGGGACAATGGGAAAATACCGAGAAATTGGTGAATATACAAATTCATGAAGAGAAGAGATGAGAACAATGAGCCCCACCCACACCTCAAGTTCACAGATGCTCCAAGAGAATGTAGACCATACCACAGTATGTGGAATAGAGGAATCAATTCATTTCATTTCCTTCACTAAGATGGAGAGGACCATTGAGGACTGTGGTTATCTAAATTATATTTGTTTACCCTATTATGTTGAACTCAATTGAGTTTTGTATGATTTTTTTTTTTGACATGAAGTGGTTGATGAGATCTGTGTATATTTGCTCTGCTAAATGCTGATCTAAACTAAGTTGGGGCTTCAACTTAGGTGATTTTTAGTTTGATTATCAATTTCCAGGCCGACATTTAGCCCTTGCTTTGCATTTTTACTGAGAAATGTTGAATAGGTTTGGTTAAGGATATACACTTAAATTTTTACTTTTACATACTTTCTGAATAAAACAGATACAGTTGTGTATATCTAGCCTGATATTGAAGACTTTTAAACTTCTCTCCTTGTCCTCTCATCCATTTCTTTTCTAGCATGTGGATGCTCCCCATAATACCAGGTGCATATTAAAATTCCTAAGAGTTTTTTTTAACAAAAAATTTATTCACGTGAAGCAGTATCCAGTCTAACAGATAGAAAGGCGCTCTGAGGAGCCCTACAAAGTGAAAGACTTACAGGCAGAAGGGAGTATAAACAAGGAAGTTACACTAGGCAGACAGTGGGTTGGTTATTGCCCGGTTACTTTCCTCCAGGGGTTGGCAGGGGTCTATCAGGAAGATGACCTAATTTGTGCTGATCAGGCCATTCCTGACTGACTGGTTTAGAATTCCATTTCTGGGAGAGGTGAAACTGTAAGTCTTGGTTTGGTAATGTGGGGCTTAGCACCAGCATTTGGAGCCTGTTGTTTTTGTTTGTTTGTTTTTCAATACAGCGATGTATCCTTTGCTCTTGCTATGAAAAACAGTGCTCAATGCTGATTAGTGTAAAAACAAGCGATACAAGAAAGTAAACTGTTTTGTTGGGCTCCACAGGTCCTGCCATTATGCTCTAAAAAGCATTTTTTAAAAAAACAGCCATTTTATGTGCTATCTTGTTTATTTTGGGGGTCCAAACTCTTCTCTTCATATCCTGACACCGTTATGAGCCCTGGTTCCTTTGCTTTCCCAGTTAGGAGTCTGAAATCAGTTGACACCAGTCCTAGGATCGTTTCTATCTGAACATGTTCCACAAATCTGTTAGTTTTGTTTATTTTGCACTGAAATACTTACTTGGTCCAATCTTACCTAATCTTTTTTTAAATTTTATTTATTTATTTGATATACACAGTGAGAGAGGGAGTAGCAGGGAGCCCGATGCGGGGCTCAATCCCAGGACCCTGGGATCATGACCTGAGCCGAAGGTAGACGCTTAACGACTGAGCCACCCAGGCGCCCCTTACCCAATCTTTCTTTAGGGTTTCTGATTTGGGTTTGATTTTCCTGGTATTTCCTTTGTGCCATTTGTCTGACTCTAGCTTTAAACAGTTCTGTTCTCCAGCTTCACTTTGAATTGACAGGGCATTCAGACTGTGGTGACTGCTTACCCCTGCTTGGTAGAGCCATCTGGGGATCCTATCCCTGGCACGTCCACTTGAACCATTTCAATATTTTCTTCCATGCCTTCTTTCTTTGGGGGGGAACTGCCAGCATGATGATGACTCTTTGGTTGGAGAGGTTGATCTCATTTCCTGCACATCATTCTCACTGGTGCGTCACTCCGCTGTGGCTGTGGGCACTCTGCACATCTGGCGCTTGGCTGTGTTGTTACTGGGCAGTTCTCACTCCTGCACCTGCCACTGGTCTCTTGTCCAGGCCATCCAGGTCAACTGTGCTGGCAGTGACCTCCCATTTCCCTGTGGGCAGAGTTGCGTAGAAGGGTCAAGTTTGGCTCTCTCTTCTCTCCCTGCAGTGGATTTGGGTCACTGTTCTTCCAGAGCAAGCAGGAAGCAGAATCCCCTTAAATTAAATTGCTTATATTACTGGCTTAAGTGACTATACTTCAGGTTGGATAGTGCTGGGTTGGGGTCATGTATTAGAAGCAGGAGTGAATGAAGCAGATTCAAAGATGAATCCTTTTAATGCTCTACTCCACAGGGCTAGCTTGACTAATAGGTGGAAGAGGCTTTCCAGAGCCTCAATGGGTAGAAATCTTCTACTTGCTCTGTAGTTAGGCTAATCACATGTTCTGGTGTGCCCAGGCTTTAATCTGTTGTCTTGGCATTTTGGCCATTTAGAACAGATTTTCTACTTTTAAATAAACTATTACCATTAATATCTACATTAAAATAAGCCATGGTACAACCCCAAATTCCTAGATACATGAAGAACCAGGAAAATGTGATGATACTAAAAGAGATCAGTTACAGACCAGCAACCCTTTCCAGAGGAGACAGGCCATTTATGGCCATCACATGAAATTCAAATTTAGGTGTCCGAGAAGGTTTCTACAGATTTATTTTTTTTAATTGGAGTGAGATATGCTTATATTTAGAAAGATAAGTACTCCTGAAGGCATTAGGAAACCCAGCACCTCCCTGACATACCAGTCCTACCCTTGAGCCCTTTCACCAAGAGACCATCTATTTCTTCTTTTAGACATTTTTTGTTACTTAGAAATTTTGTCTGATATTTACCTTTTATTTTTCTGTATCAATACTTTGTTTCTTAAATTTTGAAATGTAGGCATTATCCTGAGCTGAGCCATTTTATGTCAACTATTGTAAAACATAGATAATAATTAATAGTTATTGTAAAATAGAGTTAATTATCACTAAATGTAGGATGAATGAATAAGTAAATAAATTTAATTCCCTGCCAACTTCAAAATGCTATTATTAGGCAAAGAGGTGAGATAGGAAAAATAATTATCAGCCATCATTATATTTGTAGAGTTGAATTTCTTGCTAGGAGGCAAAACTTACAAATTTCTCTCACAGAACCAGGTTTTCACTCCAGTTGCTTGATATTGCAATTAACTAAGGCAACCACAGTCTGATTATTACATGTTTTTATCAGGTCAGCTTCTTGATAATAGGAATTATCAATGGATCTGGATTTTAACTTCAGGGGGCTTTGAGGACTTAATGGCTTTTAATCCCTCTCTCTTCCATCAGAAATCACTTTAGCTTATTGTTGGCTTATATAGTATAGAATTCTGAGCCCAGGAACTAGATTCAAGTCTCAGTTCTTTTCATTGACTCAGTAATTTTCAACAAAATAATTGCAATAAATCGTATTTTTTTCTAATGGATGAAACAATACAAGGCTATCATAAAGATTAGATGGGAAAGCACAACTGAATTAAAATGTGATAAACCAGTTTTTTTTTTTTACCAGTTTTGATTGATGTATCACACACACACACACAAATAAATACATGTAATAGGAATTGCAAGTATGGCAATAAGAGATCTTGTTTTCTTCTTTAAACCACAGTTTTTAAATGTGAAATTTCTCATTTTGGGGTTCCAATTGTGATTAAGGCCTGGAAGATTTCCCTTTGAAGGAATGCCTGTTTCTAGAGGGTACTGTGACAGGAGACTATACTTTGATATAATTCTTACATATATCGGCAGAACTGTCATTACAGAAATATTCATAGGTGGCCTGGTAAGCACCTAGTAAGTAAACAGCTCCTAGAAGTAGGTTGAGCATATAGAAGGGGCAGAGTTGTTGATGTTTAATATTTCTGAATGAAAATAGTGAATTCCATCCATCTGTAATCCACATTCACCGGTAACACTTTAGGGCAGGATTTAGCTAAGCAGATTAGTAATGAAGTTGAATGTGAAAATAGGAGCCTATAACCCTATTGTTGAGGGAATTTGTTTTTAAAGCGATTTGGTAATCCTCTGGTCAGACTGATGCAAAAGTGTGTTCTTATAAAAAGAAAATGCAATTTTCTCTTTATTCCTTAAATTATAAGAGTAGTATATTAATACATTAATGAAACAAAATACTCAAATAATGTAAGAGCATATAGAATGAAATGTAGGCTGTAGACTGAATATTTGCATCTCTCCAAAATTCATACATTGAAATATAACCCCTAATGTAATAGTATTTAGTGATGGAGCCCTTGGGAGGTGGACTGGGTCATGAGGGTGGAGCCCCCATGAGTGGGATTAGTGATCCCTGTTCTTTTCTGCCATGTAAGGTTGGAGAGAGCCAGGAGGTGGGCCCTCGCCAGAGGCTGGATCTGCCAGCACCTTGATCTTGGAATTCCCATCCTCCAGACTGTGAGAAATAAGTTGTTCATAAGCGACTCAGCCTGTGGTGTTTCGTTGTATCAGCCTAAAAGGATTAAGACAATGTCGACATCCTCTTGCTAGCCTCCTCTATTGATTCCTTTCCCCAGAGGTAACCACTGTTCATATTTTTAGTATTCCAAACCCTTTTCTATGAATTTATGTAAACATCTATGTCCTATCCTTTGTAAACATTGGCACTTCCAAGTAAAAGAAGGCTGCCCTAAGCTTTCTTCTTTTTTAAGAAGTAACTCAGGTTGTCAAGGCGAAGCATCCTTCAATTTAAATCGCTGTTTTACTACTTACTATCTGACCTTTAGCGTATTTCTTAAATTTTCTAATCTCACAATTTACTCACTTGTGAAACCAAAGTAAAAACACTGTGTAAAGTTGTAAAGAGTAAATTGGGGGGCGGAGGGGGTATTTGCAGGTTACTGAAAAGAATAAATATATCCTCTAAGGACTAGAATAATGGCAGGAACAGTGTATTAGTTCCCATCTCTTCTTCTTTGCTCTCATCAGCTTTCTTTTTTTTCCACTGCCAATTACAATTACATTAATAATGTATTGCTGTCTCCTTGAGGAAGATGTTGGATCTGTAGTATTAGAGATTATCAGGGCAGAATGGAAGGGAGAGTTTTAGTTTTTTAAGTCCTAAAAAACGAATTGGACAGATGGAAATAGTGGATCATCTAGTCCAATACTCGTCCCCCTGTCCCTCTACCCCTCCCTTTTTACGGAAGAGTCATTTAAATGAGATATAACTGGAGCTGCCAGCCGAGCGTGGGGGCTGTGGACAAAGTAGAGTCTCATTGCTCAGCCTCCATTTTGTTTTCTGAAGAATCTGAGGTGTCTCCCCCAAATCCTGTATGAATCTGAATCATGACCCATCTCATCCAAACCCTCTCATTTGTCAGAGGAGGAACACGTATTACATTATTCATTTCAAAGTCAGATGGTCATCAGAATTTAGGGCGTTCAGCCGATTGGAAATTGCCACATTTGACCTTTAACTGGAATATACCACACCTTGAAAAATGGACCAGTAATTGCTGGATCTGCAGGTGTTCATGGTCTCTGGGACTGCAGTCCAAATTCCAGGACTCAGAGTAGCCAGTGACCTCTCTAGTGGTTTCTCAAAGACACCTCAATTTTATTCTGACATTTAATCTGCCACGGAAGCCATTTATTGCTTCATCTTCTTGAGTAACGTGGACACTGTCACTTAATTAACTCACCATTTGACTGCATGTTTAAAACTGTCAGGTGGGAAGTAAGTTTAGTGCTGTCTTATGATTAATAAAATGCTAAAGTCTCATTTTGTGAGAGCCATGTAGCTGGCACATGAACAAAATCTCCCAGGTTTGTTGTTTGGCTTCAAATTTTATGGACTGGCAGGGGAAAAGAGCTCTATTCATTTGTTTTTATATATTTATTTTTAAAAACAAGTCAGTGTGTTGAGTGAGTGTTTGGTTAAACTTAGAGAAGTATGTCATATCTTAAATGGATTATTGTGTCCTTTCATAGGTATGCTTTGTTGAATAGAAATGTTTCAGGGTTCTAAAATTGATAATTGCATATTCATTGAGTGATTATTCATGCTAGGTACAGGCCTAGGCTCATTTACATATGCTGTTCCAACAAAACTTCACAATAATCTGAGAAATACGCATTGTTTTCTCATATTACAGATGAGACAAAGCTCTGAGATGGGTTGTTTGCACACTATCATGCACCTTAATACTGGCAGAGATGGGATTGAAATACAGAGGTTTTATGTCTAAATTCAGTACTTCTCTTTATTCCACTAGGGGAATTGCTATAAGACCAGTGAAATTATTATGCTTTGTAGCAAATATGGTTGTAGACCTTGGTCATTGTTTATTTTTTCTCCTGCTTCATGCCTCCCTCTCATAAAGAGATTTGTGTCGGTTAACCCCAAGACCACTTCCCTGCTCATTGATTTGCTAAAAGGACTCACAGGACCCAACATACATTTGCATACATGTTTAAGATTTATTGCAGTGAAAGGATGCAAAGCAAGATCATCAAGCTAAGTAAAGGATCATGGCACATGACCAAGTCTGGAGGAAGCCCAGTACAAGCTTCCAAGGGTCCTCTCCCAGTGGAGTCACAATAGATGGACTGAATTTTTCCAGCAGTGAGTTGGGATGGTGTGTCAGGGTTATCTCCTGGGGAAGCTCATTAAGGACTCAGCACCCAATATGTTTTGGAAGCTAGTCACAAATGCACTCTGACTAGCGTGTACCAAAATTCCAGACTCCCAGAAAGGCAGTATGAACCACATTGTTGACACGAACAATTTAGGCACAGTGAGCTCTTGTTATTTAAAAGAGATTTTTTTTTTTTTAAGATTTTATTTATTTGACAGTGAGACACAGCGAGAAAGGGAGCACAAGCAGGGGGAGTGGGAGAGGGAGAAGCAGGCCTCCCGTGGAGCAGGGAGCCCAATGCGGGGCTTGATCCCAGGACCCTGGGACCATGACCCGAGCCGAAGGCAGACGCTCAACAACTGAGCCACCCATGCGCCCTAAAAGAGATTTTATATCTGAGTAGGGAACTACACACCAGTCAAGTTCTCAGATGCCAGCCAAGGGTCAAGTTTAGTAGCAGGGCTTTCTGAGGATAGCAGTCTCAGGGCTAATATGCTAATCCCCCCTCCAACCCCAACCGGATTCAAATGATCTCATTGAATGGCCCTAAGTTAAAATATTTTGTCATTTGCAATTCTTGAAATTAAGTCAGAAAAGGAGTAAGACTCATGCCTTGGAGTGCTGAAAGGGACATGACGCATGTCAGAAATACATCAAAACATCATTTACTTAGATATTTCTCTCTTCCGTCCTTCATTTATTTACTGTCAGTGTTCACTGACCACCTATTATGTTAGGAAACCACAGAGCATAGTAATTAAGATCACGGGCCATGAATCCGAATGCCTAGGTTTAAATACTCATTCTGCCATTCGTGACTTATAGGATTCTTAACATTGCTGTGGTCAGGTATCCGTGTTTGTAAAATGGGGATTATAATAGTCCCTGCCTTATAGGATTAGGAAAGATACAGTGAGTTACTAGGCTGTTTGCTACATGGTATGTGCATAATAAAGGTGAGCTCCTACTATTATATTCCATGATTGTGCTGGCTCTGGGTATAGAATGATGAATAAGACAGATATTGTTCCTGCTATAATAGAACTGTTAGCCTCGTGGATAATTTCATATTTGTTTGCCTCTATTATCTTAGAGACTGATAACTTCTTCAGTGGGTAAAATTTTGGGTACTAGGAGAGCACCTCGAAGAAACAGAATCCAACTTGGAGGAAGGTAAGTGGACGTCGGAGAAGGGAGAGGTTGGAAGTGGAGGGAGATTATACCAGGCCAAAGGACATCTTAGACAAAAGGCATTCAGGAGAAGTTGCAGGAGGAGAGAGAGAATTGTGTATTTGAATAAATAAAATAATACATGGTATGGCTGGGGGAGAGATGAACTTGTAGAGTGAAGCAGGGACCATATAATGAAGGGCCTTGTAGGTCCTCTTTGTGAGTTTTTACTTGGCCTGAGGATAATGAGGAGTCCTGCAGGGACTGAACTTAAGGACAGAACCCTTTGGAAACACAAGTTGGCATGATCTGGATGCAACTTTCTTCCATATGTGTGGCTCCCTTTCTGAAGATTGCATTGTCAGCTTCTCTTAGCAAAGGATAGCAGTGACTCTTCTCCCTTTGCACTTCCTCCCCGGGTGGAGATCTGGGAACGTTCTGGGCCAGGGCTGAGGCAATTTTAGGGGCTGCCAACAATAGATCAGACCTGCTTCAGTTTGTCTTGCACTATGAGAATTCTAGACATGAGCATAATAAAAGGACAGAATGGGGACACTTGGTTATTTTCATGTCTAGTAAAACTGGTGAAAGAAATCACCTATCTACAACACAGGCTGGCCCCCTAGACTGGAGCCTGGTGGATGGCTTCTAGGCTTTAGGAGGCTATGCGATTCTGTGGTTTCTTGACCTCTTGAATTTTTGATTGATAGTTTATTCCATTTTCTTCCCATATGCTTGTCTTTGTAATGGCTTGCCTTTATACTTTGTTATTTGCTTTTAAAATCATGCTCACACACGTAAGGAAATTATTTTGAGAGCATCAGCCGTAATAATCGTTATGTCATTATTTGTAGGGTAAAGGGAAGTGAAAATTAGTATTTACTTGCTGTTTTTGCTGCTTTTCACTTTGGTTATATTGCCACTTGTCTATAAGATACATTTTTCCATTTGGTTCTAAGTAAAAATGTCATCTTAGGCTAATTTTATACAATGTATAACCATTAAACTAAAATTTCTAACTGCCTTTTACATGAGGCCACTGCAGTATTTTTTAGGTGAAACAGTCCCCACCCAAGTCACCACATTTTAGAAAGGCCTTTTGTGGCTGTCTTTGTCTGTCTGTCTCTCTCTCTCTCTCTCTCTCACACACACACACACACACACACACACGCACACGCACAGATAGACACACACCCATATTCACACAAATACACTTACTGAGGGATTCACAGGCAACTCTGTCACTTTGGATCCAGCCCTCAGTTGGCATAGAGAAGCCTATAGTCTCAAGCATTCAATCTCATATTTAGCACAGGCAAAACAGGGTAGAGCTTCTCCCCATCTTTGCCCCCTATGTCTTTGAAATCATAGGTGACTGAGTATAAACATAGGGGATGTTTGTGGACTGGACTGCTGCTGATGGTGCAGATGGGCGCTCCTTCACAGAGTGAGGGGGATTTGAGCAATGGAGGCACTTTTATAGATAAAAGACAAATCAATTTAAGTGTCACATCTTCTGTGAGCATGAACGTGAAGGATCTTACATCATGAAGTAATTTTATTCTCAGAAATATAAATGTCCATTTTCTTATCTTATTCTAATGCATGTTTCCAGAGGTTCTCATGAATTCGCACAATATTGGCAACCATTGCATATGACAGCTGAGGAACCTTATCCTAGGTTTAGATCTCGCTGTCTGCTATGATAGCCAATAGCCACAGGGGGCTATTAAAATTAATTAAGATTAAATAGGGTTAAACTTTTGTTCCTCAGTTGCACTAGCCACATTTCAAGTGCTCAGTCACTCCATGTGGCTAGTGTACCAGATGACCTAGATAGGGAATATTTCCATCAATGCAGTAAGTTCTGTTGGACCACACCTGTATAGAGGTAACATGCGATCTTTTACTTCTTTATCAGGTCTGTATGCTGGCAACTATATGGACATTGAATACTAGAATTATGAATAGTTATAATTAAATATTTAATTTGTAAGTTTTAAATATTTAGTTATTCTGTTGGCCTCCGTTTGTACTTTTTCCCTGCATCCTGCAAATGGCAGCTGAGATGTTTTTAAGGCTCTTCTCCTTTCTTAAGGTGACTTGTGTGTTAGGAATACTGGTTTTTGTGGGCCTTGTCTTATTTGCACTCTTCTGAAATCCTTGGCTGTGTGTGAACCAGATTCATGATAATGATGGATAGGAGGATTTGATAACCACTTGAAACTGTAATATATTTTCTTGCACAGTTCACATCATACATACTTTTAATGATCTGGATAAACTTTTGTGAAATGTTTCTTAGTAATCAGCATGCTAAGACATCATGGCTGGCTTAAGAAGGCAGACATTATGGCAGTTCCTTATGGGCCTCCAAATCTGATTCCATACTGTGGCCATTAGAGATAGCAAAATCGCTTTCTGCTCAACTTTGATTGTAGGGGCCATTGATGTTCCATAAAATTTAGAAGTGAACAAAAGGATATTTTATTTCATGATTTGATTCTCTTTCTCTCCAGCACTATGCTGGATACAAGCACATGTGCATATGGGCACACACATGTGGACACACACACACTGGATTATGTCTTTTTCTATAATGGAAGGAAATATCCATGGCTTTAGGAATGGCTGACTGATAATGTGGTCACTTCTAGGTTTCTGTCACACGGTCTTTTGCTTGCTTTAAATGATGCTATATGGTTTTTGCCCTAATTGAATTAATATGTGAACTTCATAGAGGTCTTTGTGTAGGGGAAATATTAATACCAGCAAGTCTGAGATCTTTACATCATTAATGAAACTTTTTACTTCCACTGAGACCTTGAGGACTTATAGGAAAACCTTGTTTGTTGTTACTGTTAGTCCTAACACCCTCCATGTGTTCAAGGAAATAGGTAGACTGTGATCCTCTTAAACATTTTTAAAAATCTTCTCCTACAAGTCTACTTTTAAGCTGGATTTTTCAAAGTAAAAGAGAATAAATAAAACTCTTGTGTTTTGGCAAAAAGTTGTCCAGCTCTTTGAAGAGAATCATGGAAAGACTGGAAGCTGGCAAAGGTGGTCAGTATCTTTGGAAAATTGCATTATATTGTTTACATTTATAACTCAGACTTTTGGTCTTGTTTATGGAACATTTCCACACAAGGCTCATTGATTCTCAGATTGCTGAATCACAAAGCAGCTGCTCCTATTAGAAGCACAGTTACTTAACTTACTACTGATTACCTCATAAGCACATAATTTCTCAGTCATGGTCTCTGATAGATTGTTCTTGATCTTGAGGTCATTTTTAACAGGGCAGAAAAGCTGTTCCCATAACCTGCCCATCCATGTGGCAATATTTGGATGTCACTTGTTCCTGCTTATCATCTCTATTAGAACAGCTTTTTAAAGAGGAAAACAGGTATTTGGTATATCTGTTCAAATCACCACTGGACCAGCATTCTTTTAATATTTAGGATGGGGATAAACCAACTCAGAACTGCCATAGAATTTGTTTTGGTGGTGGAGTGGGGGTGGGATAGGAAACTACAAACAAAGTGCTTCTTAAGTCCTTAATGATAACTGTAATAAAAATTATAACAATATCGCAGACACTCATTAGCTAGACAGGGCAACACTTTTGTAAATCTATGATTCATCTCCTTGTTCTGAAGTGGTTACACAATGACAGTGATTTTGAGTTAATTGTCCACTGTGATAAGAATTTGGGGTCTGTGGCTTCATTAATTATAAGCTTCTGTCTATGTCAGATGGTCTCATGTTATACTTATTTGTATGAACTGAGGAGCACCTACAAAAGGTTTGCTCGTGTTTTCTCGAATGTGGCCTGTAGGTCATTCAATATTCCTATGGAAAGGATGAGTCCAGATGGCCCTGTGCTGGCAGACAACCTGGGAGTGTCTGAAGCCCTTTGGAGGGAACATTGGGAGATCTCTGGATACGAAGGATGGGCCCTGAAGGGTAAGAGACTCAACATGTTCAAACTCCTCTACTTTGGAGGAAATGAACTGTTCAAGAAAACGTCAGCTTGGAAATCCAGAGTAATCTAGGTTCAGTCTCTGCTCTGCCACGCAAGAGCCTGTGGATTTGTAGAGTACATAGCCTATATAAAGACATCAGTCGATGGTGGTAGATGGTTTTATTGTTAATGATCGTGTTAGCATTTGACATCTTCTTCTCTTCAATAATATGCTGGGTCACCTTGTGACTTGATCTGAAACTTCTTGCTTCCTTACGGGAGGATAATATCCCCCATCTAATAGGGTCAAGTTAATGAGAATTGAAATATGGAGCTAGTAGATGACATTCAGTCATTGGATGACACTAGATTCAGCTGTGCAGTTGCTCATTATCAATTCTTGACTCTAGCCTCTCCATACTAGCCTTTTATCCCCTAAACTCCTTGATGTGCATACGTAAATAACACGTTGTTCAGCCACAACCTGGGGAACATTGGGGAAAGGACAGTCTTGATGCAGTAAGAATCCAAAGAATCCATTGAATGATGCTGGAAAAGTCTTACTGTGCTTTAGAATTCCTTTGGGGTTTGGCAAATATAACCTAGAATGAGAAACAGAAGAGAGAAGAGCTAAAAACCTTAACCCTTCAAAATCCAAAGTTGGCAAATATTACACAAAGGCAAAGGGTTTCATTGTTATCAATTATTCAACAATTCTTTAAAGTAATAATAATAAACATCCTTGAGGCTGCTGAGCAATATGAGCTCAGAGCTAGGGCAATGGCAAAATAAAGATGTAATAAATATAATTGATATTCACTGATTCTGTGTTGCTAACAAAACAACCTATATAACTGAGCAGAAAAATGTCTTGTAAAAGGGACTGAAATTATCTCTTTGGGTTTGAAAAAGTGTATTTCTCCCCATGGAAATTTGCTGTGAACCAAAATAGCACTTACTAATAGTTATCATTTATGGAGGGCCCACTATGTAATGATGCTTTTTATTTCTAATCCCTATGGCAAACTTGCAAGGCAGTTTTCATTATCCCTATGTTCCTGATGAGGAAATTGAGCTTGGGAAGGGTCATATAATTGTCCAAGGAAAATTTTACAAAGCTACTAGGAATAAAAGTTGTGTTTGGAATGCCTTAGATGTCACTCTTACTAGGTCCCTTGTCATTCTGCCAGTAATGACACATTAATATCTCCTCTCATTAACCAACTTAGAGACATTTGATTCAAGTACTGTGCATTTGCCTTTAAAGGACCAGAAAAGAATGAGTACAGATTCCTGTGTGTGGAGTTATAGATTAGGATGGGTGGTTCTTGATGTTTGTGTTTTCAATAAACTTTTGTGTCAGGCACTATGCCAGGCATTTGGAATGAATAAATAAATCACATTTCATTACTTTTCAGGACTCACAGGCTAGGGCAAGGATGACAAATAGCCAGTCCAAATACCATTCTTCTCTCTCTTGCTTCCAATAGTAGAGGTAGCTTGGGTTGGATGCAGGTCAGGTACGCTTCTCAACAATTCTTTCACGAAAGTGATTCCAAACAATCTCTAACCATTGATTAAAATTAGCACACAACAGAAATAAAACTCATTTGCCACTCCTGTTTTAGAGAACACATGTAATCAGTCATTTGCAATACAGTGTGACAGGCTTGATAAGAGCTGTGAGTAGCTGTGTCTGTAGTACTATGGATTACTATGGATTCTTAAAGTTTAGAGGGGATGATTGCTTCTAATTCTGGAGAGTGAAAAAGAGCAGGCAGATTCACACAGATTCTTTTTTTTTTTTCCCCCACTTACTTGATTCTGATTTTTTTTTTTATTATGTTGGTCACCATACATTACATCATTAGTTTTTGATGTAGTGTTCCATGATTCATTATTTGCATATAACATCCAGTGCTCCATGCAGAACGTGCCCTCTTTAATACCCATCACCAGGCTAACCCATCCCCCCGCCCCCCTCCCCTCTAGAACCCTCAGTTTGTTTCTCAGAGTCCATAGTCTCTCCTGGTTCGTCTCCCCCTCCGATTCCCCCCCCTTCATTCTTCCCTTCCTGCTATCTTCTTCTTCTTTTTTTTTTTAACGTATGATGTATTATTTGTTTCAGAAGTACAGATCTGTGATTCATCAGTCTTGCACACTTTACAGCACGGCACATACCCTCCCCAATGTCTATCACCCAGCCACCCCATCCCACCCACCCCCCACCACTCCAGCAACCCTCAGTTTGTTTCCTGAGATTAAGAATTCCTCATATCAGTGAGATCATATGATACATATCTTTCTCTGATTGACTTATTTCGCTCAGCATAATACCGTCCAGTTCCAGCCACATCGTTGCAAATGGCAAGATTTCATTCCTTTTGATGGCTGCATAATATCTCATTGTGTGTGTGTGTATATATATATATACACACCACATCTTTATCCATTCATCTGTCAATTCACACAGATTCTTAATCTTAAAGGATGGGTGGGAGTATGATCAGGGATGAGACTAGTGATTTAGGCAGTAGCCAAAGAATGGAGGAATTTGTAGGTCATTCTAAAGAGTTTAACATTTACCCTAGGTAGAAGGGTTTTAAGGTTCTGGAAGATTTTACAAAAGGAGTAAATAAATCAGAAAAGCATTTTAGGAAAGGGGAAGGGTTCATGGGATTATGGCTGAGAAGAAGACACTTGAAATACTGCAATCCATGTTGGACAGAGGCATTGAGAACCTGGATTAGACCAGTAACGGCAGTAATAAGAGACCACAGGTCTGCTTGGAAAGCCGTTGGTAGAGTTGAGACAGAACTGGTAAACATAAGTGATTGGATATAGTAGAGAATGGTGTGAATGAAAAAGTACTATCTAGGATGACTTTCCAATTTCAGGCTTGGATTAATATTTGATGATAGGAAGTAGAGTGAGTTGTAGGAGTGAGAGTTAATGATTTCAATGAGAACAAACGACAAAGGCACTGATGTATGTTGTTATACGGGAATATTTGGAAAACATTTCATTTTTGCGGCCAAGTAGAACTTTAGAATATTCTCATGAGGTATGATTACTATCAAAATTAATTCCTTAATACATAAGTTTTGCATACCACTCATCTTTACTTCTTACATGTTTTCTCTTTTGGGAAAAGTTAGAATAAGTAGGGGCTTGAAATTTATTAATCAAATCCCGAGTATGGAGTCCCATTAGAGGCAATGATTATTGAAGACTCCATTGTGTTCTTCCACATAGATATCAGTGATGATTTTTTTCATTTCTACTCTCAGTTATATCTGGCTTTAACATTCTGGGATGACCATTATATCAACTGGTCAACTCCAATAAACTTTTCTTCCTGGAGCATTAATCCATGCTGAACCCACTAGGTACTGTCTGTAGAAATCTTTTTGTTTTTGAGTTTTTATTTAAATCCCAGTTAACATACAGTATAATACTAGTTTTAGATGTACCATATAGTGATTCAGCACGTCCATACAACACCTGGTGCTCATCACAAGAACACGCCTTAATTCCCATTAACCATTTAACCCTATCCCTCCACCTACCTCCCCTCTGGTAATCATCAGTTCTCTTTGGTTAAGAGTCTGTTTCGTGGTTTGCCCCCCTCTCCCTTCCTTTTTAAAAAATTCCACATATGAGTGAAATCATAGGGTATTTGTCTTTCTCTGACTTATTTCACTTAGCATAATACTCTAGCTCCATCCATGCCTTTGCAAATGGCAAGATTTCATTCTTTTTTATGGTTTAGTGATAATCCATTGTATACATACCACATTTTCTTTATCCATTCATCAGTTGATGGATGCTTGGGCTCAGAAATCTTATATTCTTTGCTTTTAGTTGAAAAACAGTGAATACCCAACCACAAATCAACAGACTCTAGTCAAAAGTGAAAATACTATGTAATTGATGATTCCTGATTTATCATGCTGTGATCACAAATGGATATTCCAGGTACCTCCTAGAAAGCTCCATTATATGGAATACCCTGTGTGTAGAGGGAGCCATTGACTAGAAGGTAGTCTTTGAGTTCTGTGGTAGTAATACTAGGTAATTTTCTTTATAGTTAAGAACTACTTGATTTTCTCAAACTGTATCTGAATGTTTTTACCTTTTACAATGGTAAAACTGTGTGTGTGTGTGTGTGTGTGTGTTCGAATTTTGTTTTTTTGGAGAACTGCTTCTATGTATTAAGAGAAAGGGCCACCAAAAATTGCTCATGTGTAGAGAACATTTCCTCTACTATCATACTGAATTGAGGACAAAAATGACATTGGATAGTTTTAGAGATCCTTTTCTTCTGTGCAACCTTGTGTTAAAATTTAGGATTGCTTCCTTTATTTGTATTCTATTCTATTCCACTCTATTCTAGAATGTACTATATAATACAAAGATAAGGCATTATTTAACTATCAGAGAAAGGCATTAGTTCTTTTATTCATCCTTTGCTAGAATTTTTTATTGAATATCTGCTTTTTGAGTGATAGTCTCCTACTTTCCAGGGTGGTCAGAATAGTTTTTTTTTATAGCCTAACCTCAAAGAACTTTGGATCCAACTGTTGAGACCGGAGACATAGTGTTAAATGTTAAAACAATAAAGGAAATCTTATATTTGGTTCTCCTTCCACTTGCTGACTCTGTAGATGGAGTCAGGTTTTGTTTTGTTTTGTTTTGTTTTAATTCAATTCTCTTATCAACTTTAAAATGGGGGAGCTGGGCTAAGTAATTATAGACTAAGTGATCTAGAAGATTTCTTCAGTTTTAATAACTGCAGTTCTTTGGCCTTATTTTCAAGTGAGTAAAAGAGACCAGTGTGATTTTTTTTTTTTTTTTTTTTTTTTTTTAGAAACAGCAAGCATCTCTGTGGTTAGACCTGCCAAACCATTGATCAGACCTCGTTGTTGTCACTAAAAGAAAATGATAGGAGTTGATAGAATTATGTAGCAGAGAATGTCTTCTGAGTTCAGGGCTTTGATTTTCCTTCCTACTCTATTCTTGGGCAGAACTCATAAGCATATTTGGTATATGTTCTTTTAGACTGAGTACGCTGCAGGGCAACCTCAGCTGGAAAGAGTGATGCGGCCATCTCCCAACTTACCTTGTCATGGGAAGGGGAAGTATCTGGGCCATACATCACGAAACTGTAAAAAGTTCTGGAAGAGATAAAGGGGTAGAATTTTTGCTTTTTGTTTAGAGTACAGTCCTAGAATTTCATGCAAATTCTGTCCTATCAATTACCAACACACATAGTGAACAGAGATTAAATAGATGGTAGGTATGACAATAAGAATGAAGGATATGAATTTATCAGTGTTTTTTTGTGGCATGTTGACATTTATTAGCTGAGTATGTTATTTTTTTATTATTTTCTAAGTACTTAAGTTGTTTCCTTAGAATGATTGTATGATAAATGATAAATAGCAGACTCATGGTCTAACATTTGGAGCTATTATAAAAACATCTCCCAAATTAGTTATTTCCATACCTTATCTATGACCCATTTCTCTGGAGGATGCTTTCAGCTATTGTTTTCTTCTTTGCCTTATTATGACAGTGGGTGAGAGTGAATTTAGACTCTTAATGTGGGGCTGTTTATGGCAGAAGATTATATGGACCTATTCTGACTAAAACGTGCTTTGTTTCCATTAAGTGCATATTCTCTTTGTAGAGTTCTATATTTATGTTTAAACTGCCCTTAAAAATCTAGTGTGCATTTTTCCATGGGTAAAAAATAAGCTGTTGAATACATAGTAAGTCTGGCTAAGATTTTGGGATGAGTTATTTTATACCATTGTTCTCTGTCTCAGAAATAACAAAAGCATATTGCTTTCTTCTATCAAATTCTATCATGTTGTTGTATTCAGTAGACAAGACAGTGTTCCTCTGTTTTAAATAGAATTGAAATGACAGTTATGTAATTTTACAGAGCCAATCCATTTTATGGCATCAAAACACTTTTATTTCTGGTTGGGAGGTTTTCTACCTTGGTCTTATTAATATTGCACCTATTTTGTTAACTGGAGAATCACTGATAAGGTGACAAATATAAATCAGATTCTTCATAAATAAAATTAATTTGTGTTGAACTAATTGAGAAACTATGAATTATTTTAAAGAGTTGACCTGGACTTAAGGTAACTTTTGCATACTAAAACCCTCTATGAAACAATTAAAAAAGATCAGAAAATTGTGGAGAACCAAATATATATATATTTTTGGTTACCTTTACTTATAACTTTTCCTGATTATAAAAGTAAATTACATTACTTCTAAAATTTTTAACTATGGAGAAAGCAAGAATAAACAATCATGTATAATTTTACCAAGGAGAAAAGGCCACTCCTAAATATTTAAAGTCAAACTGTTTTATTTTAATGCAAGGATGATCATGTACTTTATATTATTTGGAAATGCTATATTGTTTCATTAAATTTTTTTTCAACATTCAAAAAGGCTAGGTCATTATATTTATTGAATTTATTGAATCAGTTCTTTTGTTGTAAGATATTTAAATTAGTTTCTAATTATTCATGATCATGAATAATATTGAAATAGTTATATTTAATAAAAACAATACTCATTGAGCAGTTATTAAAGTCTATACCCTATTGTTTATTCTAATAATTTTGTCCTCCCAATAGTCCCATGAAGTATGTAATATAATTGTCTCCATTTTAAAAAGGGAGACATAGAGATTTTCTATAACTTGACCATGGCAACACAGCTAGTAAGTGTGGATTTAACCCTTGGCTGTCGGACTCCAGAGTCCAGATCTCAAATTACTAAACTCTATAGACTATAATGCAGGAAGGATTTTTCCTGAGGATAAAGATCTATAAATGCAAATGATGGTACAAAAAATACGCACAAAGAGTTTTATACATTTTGACAAACTACCTTGCAGAAGGACATAGTCCCAACAAGAAGTCTTAAGCAAAAAACATTCTTAATGTAGGTTTTTTTTTTTTCTTTTCCTACAAAATATTTTCCTTATTGAAGTAGGCATAAAAATAGTTGGATGGTCTTGGTAACCTGGATAGTGTTGCTAACGATGATGATGATGTCATTATAATATGCAGCAGCTATAGTTAATATATTGCCTTTTATGTACAGGTGTTCTGTAATGACCTTTACCTGGGTTAGCTTAATTAATCCCTTGTAACAATTCTGGAAGGCAGGAATTGGTATCTTTGTTTCATAGCTAAAATTTATGGAAGTTATGTGACGGTTTAGGTCATATAGTTAGAAGGCAAAGGAGTAGACATCGGAATGTCTGTGAACTCCAGATCTATTAAAAATACACTTCTGAACTCAAGGGGATTTGGCTTATTGCTGTATTATTGTTGACTATAGCAGTCATCACAGTACCATGTATAATAGTTACACACCCACAGGGAACAGATGTTTTTATCAGCTGTCTTTTCCTTATGGTGTCCCTGATGAGGACCCTATTCACTCCTCCTCTGTAGATATAGCCATACTTCTACCCCAAGTCTCAAAATGTATTTGTTGAAAGGGAGGATTAAATATCTTTAATTCAACCACAGCACTTACGAAAGGGAAAAGGGGCTACTGTGAATATTACGCTTTGTTGACAGGCATAACCTGGGTTGTCCTGAGCAAATTTGAACATATGTTCACCTGTCTCAAAGTTGCCCTGTCCAGAGCTCCCCTGTGTCCCCAAAAACCTGTCTGTCCACAGCTTTTACTGTGTTCTCAGACCTCTCCAAATTCTGCAACCCACAGACAAAATGTTCCCTGTCCATAAGAACAAATGACTGCAGAAAAATCAAAAGCTGTTCTTGGGAAACTTAAACAAGGTAGCTCTTGGATAAAGAGAACTTTACCTCTAAAAAGAGAGAGTTCTAGTAAAGGTTCCCCTGAATTACTTACCTCACTGAGCCAGTTTTGCAAAGGATAAACAAAAAGACATTTATGACTTGAGGTTACAGTTGTGGCACCATCCTGAAGCTGGAGGGGCCTTCCTCCCCATTCTAAAATGTAGTTCTAGCATCAAAACGGCTGACGCTGCACATACAACAAAGTATTAAGAAGTTTATTATATAATGAGGCTTTCTGAGGAGGGCAGGACAGGTTTCCCAAATAGGGAAGAGAGTAAGGAATGGAGACTGGCCTGGGGGTTTTATGGTAGTTAGGCAGTGGGGATGAAGTGAGTGTTTGAACTTCCTGATAGTGCTAAGGGGAAAAAGGAAGGAGTGGGGTTTGAAACTTGTCAATAGTCAAACATGGAAAATGGAGTCAGACTCATGATTGCAGTTACCAAAACCCCTGGGAGTGAGTTACTCTTCTGTGCTCTTGGAGCTGTTTGGTATGGCCTCGCTGGCAGCCAGTTGCTTGTCTTTTTAGGGCCCCTTTCCCACAGATGAGAGTGGTAGTGGAGCTCTTAGAGCTGCAGCGTAGAAGCCCAGTGACTTCCCCCATTTCTTCTTCTACCTTTTATGAAAGAATGCTCCTTATCCTCAATCTACACTAGTAGTGTTCTATTATAATTGCATCCTATTTTCCAGATCACTAACATTTATCAGACATTTACTTGCAAAATAGCTTTTAGTTCAAAATATGAAAACAGGATACCTGTATAACAATAATATTTGGCATTTATCAAATGTGGTATGCCAGGCACGGTTTGGGGCACTCCACGAGTATTCTCACATTTCATCTTCACAGCATCTCTGTGAAGTTTATACTGTAAGCAGTCCCATTTTACAGATGAGGCAAGTGAAATACTTAGAGGTTATGTAGATTCTTTAAGGTTACCAGATAGTAGTGGGATTTGAACATTGGCCATCTGACTTGAGATTCTGTACTCTTAACCAGTGGGGAAGATGAGGATGGAAGTTGTTCCTTTATATTTCAGTGCAACATACTATTTGGATAAGCATTATGCAAAGGAAAGAATCCTCAGTTTAGAAATGGATTAACATAACATAATAAAAAAAAAGAAATGGAGCTTTGTTTTTTTCACTTACCATGTGTTTTTGGACATTTTGTAATCATTCTGAAGTTTAGTGTCTTCACTTATCAAGATAGACTCATAATGCTTCTTGGTGATTTTGTAAGAATCTTTATCATATTCTCTACTTCAGCCTTCAGGAGCTGGGAACAGAGCTAGGTGCTCATTAATGGAATCATGAATGAGGAGGTACTTGGTGCCCAGATCTACATGTGCTAATTATTTCCTATCCATCCCTTTTCAAATTTATCTTTTAAGGTTCAGAAATCTCGATATATCATCTTTTCCTCCTAAACTATTTCAAGAAGATCTTTTGATTGCTTTGGTATCAAAATCTGGCAATCTTTCCTATAGAGAAAATAGTCTTGATTGCCCAGGGTCTGGTTCTTTGTCAATGTTAGTCAATGACTTCTTTTGAATTATTTTCTCTCTGTAGTAACTCAATAAACTCACTGGACTCAATCTGTTTTCTGCTTTAAAAGATTTGAAAAGGTCTATCATTGAACCAGTATGATCTTGCTTAATCTTCTCATTTCTAAGATAGAAAAGTTGAATCAAGACTAATCTTCATAATTCATACTCTTAAAACTCTTAAAACTTGCAATCCTTTGGGGGTATCTGTTCATCTTCTGCAGCTTTAGCGATATCCCTGCAATTTGTATGCTCAGGCTTAGCATGAAGTGATTGGGGTCTTAGGAGTATTAGGAAGGGGGTGTGAGCTATAGGTGTGCTTTTTTGAACATTTATCTTGAGTGTGAAATCTAAAAAAAAATGGAATTTGAACAGTAAAGATTCACAGAGCTTTTTAAAAGACACATTTAGTCTTGATAAGAGCACATCAAGCAAACAAGAGAAAGATGAATTTGCTTTAAGAGAAAAAGCTTTATTATTAAGCAAGTTGTCAGCTTTTATGTGTCTTTAATCCCAGGAAATAATGACTATGAGACTTGATCTCCCTAGCAACTTTGTGAAGTGAACTCTGTTGAAGGTTATGGACTTAAAGGGATGATAGATCCAGAAAAAAACATAGGATTTAGGTTGTATGATGTACTTTTACAGCTATCTTCCACTGTGATAACATTATCTAAAAGTTTGTATCAAGTTGTTCTAGATGTTGTAAAAGGCAAATTTCCAGATCCAATGTCTACTCTTGGATACTTCCCAGTCTAAGAGAAGTAATGCTGATGCAGAATGAGGAAAAGGCAGACCGGTAGTGAGAGAGAAAGATGGCTGTTGGGTGGATTATAGATTCCAAGAGGTGGGAAGTTCTGTGTGTGTGTGTAATGGAATTAACAATGAACACTATAGGACAGTCATTATGCTAAACATGCCACTTTATTTTTCATAATCTAGGAATTAGTTCCAATTATCCCCATTTTATGAATAAATATGTTTAGAGGGCTTAAATACCTGGCCTAAATACATGCAGACATTTTTGCTAGAGCATAGATTTAAATGTTTATCTGACTCCAGAAACGATGCTCTTAGCCACTCTTCTTAATTTCTCTTTAAAGGAAAGTGTTTATCAGAGTAGGATCCATGGTTCTCTGGAGGGAGAGGAGGCAGTAGGGGGCCTCCGGGATTCTCTGATAGTTTAGAATAGGATTCTACAAATCAATTCTTCACTTTGACTTCTTGTAGCCTCAAAATAGTGATATTTCATAGGCATGACTTTTGTGTACTACTAAGGATCATAATCTACAAAGTTTTATAATTTGGTATTTATAAAATAAGCATGTTTCTATAGATTTCTGGAGATTTCTATAAGAAGAAGGGCTTCTCAGATGCACACTTTTGGTAGGATTAAAATTTGAACCAAGGTGCTTGGCTTCTGAGCTTCTCCTGTTAATCACCTTGCTGCACATCTTGAGTACACACTATTATTCCACAGCACCCTTTCCCTGTACCCTTGCTTGACTTCATTAGGTGAGTCTTTGTTCCTTGGAACCAAGGCATTCTTGTTTAGAATGGACATGCTGCCTTAAGGGGTATGATTGAGGATTTCCTAAACCAGATTCCAGGAGGAGAGGCAGAGAAAGGTTTTGAATAAATAACTTCATCTTGTTAGAATTCTCAAATTTCTAAAAGCAAATTAAAAAATATAATTTGCCGCCTTGACAATTGTATCATTCAGAAAATAGGGAAAACAAGATTAGGAATGGGAAAGAAAAGGAAAAAAAAAAAGATTAGGAATGGAGAGTCTGTAATGAATTCTGACCATGAGAGGACTAGTAAGGCAAAAGTGAGGAGAATCTTTGGACCAAATGACCAAGTCATCTTAATCAGCTTCATGATAAGGAAAAATAAATACCAAGCATATAGTTCCAGCATTTATTCTTAATATTAGCAAATGAGATTGCAAAATCACAATCAAAACAAATCAAAACAACAGTAGAGAAAAAGTGGCTATGTGTGTGTACGCATTCACAGTAATTTCATAAATTGATTTTATTCAAGAGAACTGTAGCTATTTAAAAAAAAAAAGATTTTGATGGTACTCACGAATAAGCCCACAGGGGAGTGAAAGAGTTGATCATTTAAAAGACTCAGTATCATATATTTATAAAACAATGCTGAGATCGGAGTTGTTACGAATGTTACAGGGTTCCTTTATAGTTCAGAAGCTGGTAGGCTAAATAGATTCTTACCAGTTAACTTGGGAATCTAACTTCTCTTTTATAAAGTTAAACTCAGGATGCATCTCCTTTTAACCAAAAAAAAAAAAAAAAAGACAAATTGAAAAAATAAACTTCAGTTGTAAAACAGTCTTAAATTGGAGTTTGCATTTGGGTAAGTATAAACCTATAACTTCTGAGCACATATAAGAATACATGATTACATGTATTCAATATATAAGAAATTCCATAAATATTGAGCATACCTTATGTGTCTGACAAATGCTAGACTGAGTTGATATAAAGATAATTAAACCATGATTCCCGTAGATGTTCCTTTGGGCTTGCCCTTATTATATGAAAATAGAGATATTTCTAAGTAAAGTTGTAAAATATATTAAAAAAAGTACTTGGCTGGAGTGTGCAGGCAAAAACCAGCTTAATTAATTTATTCATTCCATAATTGTGTATTGAATGCCCACTAAATGCCAGGCACTGTTTCAGGCACTAGGGTTGTTGTGGGAAATGATAGGATGAGGTCCTTAATCTTATGGGATTTACAAAGTTTGAGAAAACAGAAAATAAATCCATAAATGCAAATGTATCAGAAAATTGTAAGAGCTGTAAAATAATATGAACTGTAAAAAAATAAAGCTGTAAAATAATATGTAAAATAATATGAACTGCGGAGAGCCTGTCTTGGGCAGCTACTGTGGATCTCATGCTAATAGAAGACGTTTAGAGGAAGTACTGGTAGAGCTAAGTGAGCCAAGTGAAGATTTGGAAGCAGAGTTTCAGACCAAGAGGATGGTCAGTTAAGTGGCCTAATTTGAAAATGAGTTGCATGTCTCAGGACTGCTGAGGCTGAGGTAGAGTGAGCAAAAGGGAAGGAGGGAGTCAGTGAGGTTGGAGACATGTGCAGAAACATTCTTCTTAATAGAAATTATATCTCCAAGGCCAGGAAAGGGAATTTGAATTTAATTCTAAGTGCTTGTGCAAAACCACTGGAGTAATTGAATCCGGGAAAGGCCATGTTCTAATTTATGCTCTGAGAAGATCTGTCTGGCTGCTAAATGGAGAATGGATCAGGGGGGCGGGTGGTGCAGAGTGGAAGCAATTATTATAGGCATTCAGTCAGAGAGCAGTAAAAAGAAATCCGTGTTCTAAACAAGATAGATATGGGTTTCACTCTCTTTATTCTAAGTAACCAGGGAGGGCTCTGTCTAGGAGATAGAAATTCAGATCTTTGTTTGTTAATAAAGTTTTATGTGCCACTGGTATATTGACAGTACTGGGCAACACATTGTAGAAACACAAGGGAAAAAAGTGACATGTGTTTGCCCTCAAGGAATGTACAGGACAGTAGGAGACAAATATTGTTTGACAAGTCATTCTATTACAGAGAAATGTGAAGTAGAAGAGAATTTCCCTTCAGATGGACAACCAAGGGAATAGCTTTGCTGTGGCTTACGTGATAGACGAAAGGGAGTTTGTGGGCAAGACCATACCTGCCTCAGAGTGGAGCATAGGTCCTTAGAGAGCTTGGATGACAAGATCCCGTGGCTGGAGGAAATGGGGGAGGGAGTCAGGAGGCACAGCCTCTTGCTGCAGGATTTTCTCACGGAGTTGAGATCCGACATAGATTAATACATGAACAGCATGATCAGGCATTGCCATTTTAGAAAGTACATTTTGTACCAAGGGCTGAAGAGAGAAGTGATTATCTGTAGTGAGGGTTTGTCAAGGGGAAGTTTACCAAATTGGTCAGTCCACTCAGCAGCCATAGCTGATTGTTTATTGGCTAATGTCGCATGTTTTCACATTCTTGAAAATAGCTTACTAAAATGTATTAAAATGTATTTGGCAGCTTTAGCATCTGTAATATGTACTTGTTAGGGGAAGAAAACATGGATGAATTGTTAGAAACAGTCACAACTTTTAGGTATTGGAAGGTGACTGTTCGGGGTGGCATAGAAATGTATCCTCCTTTTATACATTTTCACAGCACTCACAGGTAACTAATCTTCAGAATGACCCATGAGGAAGGTAGGAAATCACCCTCATTCTAGAGCTGAGAATGAGCTCCAGAAAGTGCTTCTTCCAACAAATTAGTGGTTGTCAGAATAGATTTTAGACTCTTGCTCTGATTCCACGATATATTACAGTTGCTTATAAAAGCTATTACAAGTTATGGGCAATATATCACATGGATCCCTGAAATGTGGTAGATTACGTTTATACTTTTCACTATTACAGGACATTTGGGCAATCCACAAAACTTTTAAGGGTATTTGATAAGTATTTGTCTCTGCTGTTTTCTACTAGACTATCATTTATAAATTTTTGCAGTTGTCAGTAATCTTTGTTCTGTAGTTCAAATCTGTTCCTTTCTTTCCTTCTACCTCTTTTTATAAAAGACAGGATTGAATTAAGCCCTAGGAAGAGTGCTCACATAAGATTGTATTTAATGTGTTAAAGCCTCTATAGTAGCATTATCAGCACTGTTCTCCCTAAGAAAATAGAAAGCATCTAGGATCTAAACCTTTATATACTTTTTAAGGCAGAAACTGTTGTCTGATATTCTACACTTCAGAAATGACAAATTGCTTTCAGTTAAGCCTACCAGGTAAGAGAAATTTCTAACCATTTTTAACCCTTGACCCCCCAATGTCTTCTAATTTCTAAGCCTAGTAATCTAAACTTGATTTTGCCTGATACCTTTAAGGCTTCCTGTGTTTGTGTTTGCATCAGAACTTCCAAGACCCATACTATTTCAGAAAAGTTTTATTGTCAATATCTTCAGTTTGTTTTTTCTTATAACAGACCATGGTTCTCGATGACAGTGGTAAAAACCTTTGCTCTTTCCTGTGGGTGTGTATTTGGAATGTAGCATGTATCATCACCACTGCAGTATGTCATGGAAGGAGGTACCTGATAGAGCTACCATGGCATTCCAGAAGGTAGAATGAGCAGGACAGGGGCACAGGAGGAATAAAACGGCCGGGAGTGTTCTGTGAAATTCCCTGTGACAACCAGAATGTTCTTGACTCTGGGCTCTTCTACACAGGTTCCGTGACCTACTCATCTTTGGTGCTCCAAAGTCTTAAACAACAGTTGGTAAATTGTAGGTATTTTGTAATTAGTTCAATTTATAAAAAAAAAAAAGAATGAATGGGTCTCCCATATTAAAAGATAATAAAAATGCAAATGTTACCTGATCCTGTTGTTGAAGCTCAGAGTTACTACCCCCAGAAATATGACCTATGTAGTGGAGGCATATAATATATTTTCTTAACTAAAATTATTTTAAATCATTCAACAAATATTGATGACACATCATCTGTGTGGGTAGGGTCTGTGACAAACATGATTCTTGTTCTCATTGGTGTTCTCTTTAAATGGGGCAAATAGACCACTCAGAAACATATTTAGGAAGAAAATAAAAGGGTTTCAGAGAATGTAGCCCAAACCAGATGCTCTAAATCAGTGGCCTTAACATTTGAGTCCTAATAGATGATAAGGAGCAAATTAAATGAAGATACAGAAGGAGAGCATTCCAGGCTGGGAATGTGTTGTTTTGGTTAGATTTCGTAGTTAACAAGAAATATAAAAGAGCTTATTGATATTTTGCCTTCTCCTTCCTTATCTGATTTGTAATTTCTAATATTTTAAAAATCAAAATGCAGAACTAAACTCACTAAATCCCTTTTAAAATATTCTTTAAGAACAAATAAATAATGCACAGATACTCTCTAGGATTAGAGAGAACTGTGAATGAAAGATTATACTTCCAAGTACAAGTCAAATACCTACCTGGGGAACAGGTAGGCTTCGGAGTAAGCTGGATTTGGTCTAACTTGGAAGATTGCATTTGCTTCTGGGTTATTGATGATACAGAGCTGAAATCTGTGTTTATTTGATTGTATAATAGATTGGCAATGAGGCACAGTTCTGCCTCCTAAACAGTAGTGTGAAAGGCTTGCCCCAAACTGATTTCCCATATGATCAGATTCAGTTTATATTTCCCAATACGCTCCTTATTGAAGTTTTTCTCCTCTCTTTACAGTGTGGCTCCTCCTGAGACATTAAAATTCCCTCCTTCCTTCCTTTCTGGCCCTATTGCTATGCAGCGATCTTCCCCGGCTTCACTCCCTTGGTTTTCACAGCCCTTGTGTCTCCAGAGAGCAGTTCTCCTGTGGGCTTTAACAGCCCAAGATGCTGTTAGGGAAGGAATAGGCTTCCGCATCCCACAGAAACCCAGGGGAACATGTGCTCACCCTAGGCATCTATGTGGGAGGATAGAGCCATGGTGCTGCTCGGTTTTGCTTTCATAATAAAGTGGCTTAAAACAATCACAACCATATAGAACACCAGTCTCAGGAGGCTCAACTTGACTTTATAAATGTGGAAATGCAAAAGTGAAAAAATAAAGTGCTGCTGGGATCTCTTGAAAACCACACAGTCTCAGTGCTGAAATATATAGCAGGGGTAATAGGAACATACTAACATCACTTAACTATTGTCCCCTTACTTATTGCTTTTTTCTTCATAAACTATTTTCTTCTTCTTCTTCTTTTTTTTAACAGTATAGTTTTAAGAAGACAGTATGTGGGGCAGTATATTTTTTCTGTTATCAACTGGAGCGGGAAAGGAAATTCAGGCCCTAGTACCAGACCAGGAGAAGTCTGCTAGACCCACTGAAGTGTGGACTTCTTGAGTGTGTTGTTCTTGAGGTAACAAGGCTTTTTCCTTCCTGCCCAAATGCACTTCTGTGTCTTTCCCCCTCCTCTTCTCCTCCTGCGTTAAGCACTGGGAAAGGCGAAACTTTAGTGCCAGTTTATAAAGGCATCCCTCCAGAGCCAATTTTTATGCCCATCCTCTGGAGAGGATCACAGCAGGACTTGCAAGTCGTACACACAGCGGCTGGGACAGGGTGCTTGAAATAATAGCCAGCGGGTTCAATCCAGAACAATGGGTGTTTCTGGTATTGAAAGTACTACGGACCAGTGCCCAAATGCTAGGATTAGACTACTTTAAGGTATAGAGCACCCAAGTCACTCTCTGAGACTGACATTTTCTTTGTTCCAGAAATAACGAAGGCTCTGTGGCAGAGGGTTCAATCTTGGATAACTCATGACAGTGCTGTTGCGGGAGTGCCGTTCCTTTGCAATGAGTCCGTTTCTATAGACTGCATTATTTCCTATGTATAGAGGATGCTTTCTTGCTTATTTGCGTGCGTTGTGATTTGTGTTTGAAAAGTGGCTACTTTAGGTGATATATTACCAACTATGGATTTTGATCTCTTCCCAGGGTGGTAGTTGCTGCTGCTGGTTTTTGTTTGTTTGATTATTTATTTAATGAATTGATTGGACAAATTCTGTAGAGGAGGTCTCCTGTGGAGTATACAGCCACTGATGTTTCTATTCTTTATATTCAGGCCTGGCTTCTTGGATGTTGCTTCCTCCCTGGGTTATCATAGCTTAAAGGTCAGCCAATGATTGATTAGAGGTTGTGCTTAGACATTTTGAGCCAGTGGGCTTCCAATTGTCGCGCTCAGAGGATCTGTGTTTGCTCTGGGGCATGTATTCAAAGTTCAGGCTGTTTACAGGTCCTCCCCAGCTTTTACTTTCTGCTTGTGTGGGGCCTCAGATTGAGCTAGGGATGAACTAGGGCTCTTTCCGGTCTCTCCTGAACTTATTTGCAACTTTTTCAACCCCCTTCTCCCAAAGTATCTGGGAGCTTATCAAAGTGCATTACGGCTATTTCATTCCCTAGATCTGTTAATTTTTTGGCTGAGTATTAACATTTCGGGCAGTTGATAATATTGGCCTTTCTTTCTTGTTTGTCTTGACTCTGAGATTACTATTATTTTCAGCAAAGCTCCTAGGCATGAGGCTTTTATGTAGAGCTCCAAATCTGATCATCCCAATACATAGCTGGAGAAGAACTTCTGACAGAGTATGGATCCTCTAAAAAGTCTTCTCATTCATAAAATAAGAATACTGACAAAAATTTGTCAATGTCAGCTATTTCAGAACTCTGAAAATTAACGTAAGGCTTAAAGCAGTCTGAGGAACATTTATTCAAGAGAAGTGTTTGGGATGCCAGTTTCCCAGTGATTTTGAAAATATAGGAGATCCTTAGGAAAAAACTAGTTAATTTTGCCATTATATTGTGCATCTCAAATCTAAGCCAAGAACAGAACAAGTTCTAGGACAGTTTATTAATGTTAAAAGTCAATAGAAGTTACATTATTCTCTATTTTAACCAGATTGTTCACTGTAAATCTATGGTATCTAAAATTATTTTGGTCATAGGCAACTTTGAAAATCAAGAACCATTCCTCTGGAAAATGTAAAATGTACACCATTTTGTATATAATTTCCTGAACTTCATGGAGTTGTAAAGTCTATCAGTGACCCCCCCCCCCCCCCCAGGGCTTAAGAAACTGTTTTAGATGGTAAAGTTCATAATGTGTATACTGCTTTCTATCCTCTTAAAGTCCTGGCACGAAGCAGAACAGATGCTTAATAACTATTTATGTACTTAAGTATTTTCTTTAATTTTTTTCAATGTAAGCATTTGAATATTTGTAGTTGAATATTTACTCAACTACGTAGGATAAAATGATCTTAAGTCTAGTTAATTTTCTGATATTTGTTATGTGACCATGAGAGAATCTCCTAACACTATTTCCTTAGTTGGTCCCCATTTCTGTCTACCTCCCATAGTCATAGATCAGAAGAAATGATTATTTGAAGGAATTTTGAAAACTATACATTTAGTTTACATTATAATCATTTATTAATTGGATTTCCTATAAACTGTGAAAATGGGTTGAAGACTTTCTTTGCCTTTAACCTGAAATAATCCTACCCTTGGCTACACAAGTTAAGAAAATTTTGGGATTTTTGAGCAGTCTATTTGCCTCTGAATTCTTTCAACCAACTCCTCAATTTTAAGTAGTAAGGTGGAAAAGAGTTGGTATAACTAATTTACATGGTTTGGAAAAGTTTCTACAACTAGCTGGCCAGCAAGTATTTGAGTGCCTGTGATAATTTCAAGGAGTTGTTAGAGAAGAGGAGTATGTAATGGGGAAAGCTGGACATACTACCAAGAGGAGGAGAAGAAAGAAGATGTGGAAGGAGGTCAGGGATGGATACACGCTTACAGAAAGCGTGAGGAGAGTGACTGCTCACCCAGACGGGAGATCTGGGTGAACTTTGGAGATCCAAAATTCCTTTTGGAGATCTACATTTTACTTTGTCTTTGTGGAAGGACAAATTAGAGTGTTGAGCAAGATGAATACAGTTTTTTGAGCTGGCAGATACTAGTTTGAATATAGGTTCAACAACTCACTAGCTACACGAATTTGGGTAGGGTATTTGACCTCTGTACTGCAATTTCCTCATATATAAAATTCCCATTGTGCCAGATTTCTGTGAGAAAGAATAAAGCACTGGAGTGGCTCTGGACCCACAGTTAGTGTTCCATAAATATAGGCTATTTTGTACTAAAGTTTGGTTAAGGAGGGAATTAGTAGATAAAGAGAAGTTTAATTATGGAAGAAGAGCAAGCAAGGTCTTGGGTGAATATGTGTTGTATATGTAATTGAAAGTGTACTTATCAATAAGAATAATTTCTGGTAACAGTTGGATATACCAGAAGTTAATATGTTGAACAATCATGAGCATTCTTTTTCCATCCACTTTGAAAGTATGTGTTCATTGCATCACTGGAATGACTTTGAAGCTTGAGAGAAATTTGTGGGTCACTTAGTTCATGGGACTCAGTTAGCCATAGTCAGTTGTCCAAGAATAAATTTAAGCCATGGCATATTACCATCTCTTTGATATCTCAGAGGATTTTAGTGTGGTCTTTAAACAAGAGATGGCACTGGGCTAAAACTGGTATCTTGGTGAAAATTTTCATATGGGGAGAAAGACCTATATTATCGATGAATTGGGTAGTTGTACTTAGGTAATCACATAGTTGCCCTTTAAATATTGCAGAACAAGATTTATTTGGATCACAAAGTCTCCAAGAACAGGGAGAATGTTCAGGAAACTGACTACTGGAGAAGTTAAGGGCATATGTTATAGGGATTGTAAGCTGATTTTTAATTGGATGTTAGAAAAGATGTATATCCTTCTCCCCTAGGCCTTACTCACTTTATGTATGCTCAGAAAAGCAACTTTAAGTCTGACAAGCTCAGGGATATTCCTGCAGCTTTGCTTCTCTGCTGGATGCAGACTAGCCTGGATCCCTGTCAAATCCCTTCTCATTCTCCTGTTGGGTTCTAACATTGATGCTCTTGCCCATGTTGTGGTTTTATGTTCCTTAAATGAGAATCTTCTCGTTTGTCCACTTGTGTGCTCTTTCTGCTTTTTTGGACTTTGAGTGGCTTAAGATCCAGCTCTTTATTTTCCTGTTTTGTTTCTTTGGCTTTTGGCACAAATTTCCAGCAAAAAAGAGAACATGTGCAGCACAATGTTATCACCCAAAACAACCCCATCCTCGGATGTGGACTTCTCAGATCAGGCTTGGATTTCTTCTTCCCACTGCTGTTTTGTTCTCTTTTGCAACAACAACAACAACAACCCCAAAGAAAAATCCTTGTTGAAGGTTCTCCAGAAACCCTGGTAGATCTAGACATTTAAATTCTAAGATCATCAAATATTGGGCAATTTCCATTATGTGGCATCTAATGAATTTGTGTTAAAATAGGTCTTTGCCTAATGACACATTCTAACTGTAATTTTACATTAAATAAAGGTTTGATAAAACCCTCTACCAAAAATGAATTATTCTTTGTTTTAACAAGTGTTTTCAACATCGAGATATACCACCCACAACAGCCCAGCTCGAATGTGAAAGTTCAGTGTTTAAAAAACCAACAAGCCCACTGCTTGTTACTGGTTCACAATCAGCTCAATGATTTCTTAGTAAGCTTCGCTTCATTCATCCACCTTCCAAAGGTTGAAGCACCAAACGTAAAAATCTACTCAAGAATGATGTGGCATGGTCTGAAACTCGAAAGATGTGTTTTTTCTCTCAGTAAACAGTCTTTTTGTCTGTAACAATGGGAATACAGCAGCATCTCAAACTGATGAATTTGAAGTAAATACAAAAGGCCACTTAGCAGCCATGCATCCACAAGATAAGGAATTAATGATTCTAGGAAAAATGGCATTGTTCCCATTAAAATTTGGAGACGTGTTGTTCATTGCTCTGCGTGCCACAGACGTCTAATGCCTTGCTTTCTCATTGAAAGGAAAATTGAATTGCGTTTATTAATGAAGTGGCTAACAGCAAACCAGAGCTTCCAAAACACCATGCAGAAATTGCTGTTAGAAGGTAAGCAATTTGAAATTCAGGCTCATCTCACAGCTAAACGTTTGCTTTATTACATGTAGAACTTTGTAAACATGCCATTCTTCCACTGGGCTTGTAGTTTGCAGATTTAGTTTATTTTCTGCACCTTCAGAAATATCCTCTTTCCCTTCCACCCAAATTCCATTAGATATTACTTGGGATAGCTTTCTCGATGTTGAAAATACTTCCCTCCTTCTTGTAATCCTGAAGCCCACCACTTGACTCAAATCTCCTTCTTTTGTAGATACTTTGCTTATTTGGAGAGCTTATTTGCATAAGCTCCTTCCATCTCTGACCCTGCCAGCCCTGTGTGTCTTCTGGAGAGTCAACAGAAAAGAACATTTTTAAAAATGAAACATACTGGGGCGCCTGGGTGGCTCAGTTGGTTGGGCGACTGCCTTCGGCTCAGGTCATGATCCTGGAGTCCCGGGATCGAGTCCCACATCGGGCTCCCTGCTCAGCGGGGAGTCTGCTTCTCCCTCTGACCCTCTTCCCTCTCGTGCTCTCTATCTCTCATTCTCTCTCTCTCAAATAAATAAAATCTTTAAAAAAAAAATGAAACATACTTCAGAGTCCTTGTTCCATCCCCTACTTTACAGACTTAATAAATCATTTGAGCAGCATCTCAAGTGATGCTTTCTTAGTTATTTCGTCATGACATGACATAGCTGTAAGATTTCTTCCCCTCCTCAGCCACCTGTAATCTCCTCCTTCAGCACTTGGCAGGAAACAATGGAACAACCTGAAGAAGGGCCACACTTTGGTTTTCTTGCTTTCTAACTAACACAACGTATCCTTTGAAAAAGAGTGGTTTGAAGAATCAGCTGTAAAGTCAAAACCAAACTATTTCTCTAGTAATGGTTTTTATGCCTATGTCACATTTTCATTTTCTCTTATCTTTTTAAGTATTGATTTTTATATTCAATATTCATATTTTTAAGTGAAATAATTTATATTTTAACATAGTTGATATGTAACATTAGTTTCAGGTGAACAACGTAGTGATTTGACAATTACATACCTTATAAAATGCTCATCATAAGTATAAATATTGTTTATATTTTAATTGGAGGGGGGTCAACTCTGCCTCAGGCCATAGTGGTTCTTCATTCCAGGGTATGTTTATTATCCATGAGGCTGAGGCTAAAATTATTAACTTTTTCTAGTTTTCAGACTTGCTAAGTATGCAACTGATACTATGTCAGTAAAATAAGGTAAATAATATTACCTACTTATATGAATGATGTAAAAATAAAGTGAGATGATGCATATAAAATAGTACTGTGTCTGGAACACAGAAAGCCTTCAATGAATATTAATTATACTAATATTGATAATATAATAAGGTCTTTTGCAGTTTGAAGAGGATTGAGGTAGTTAAGTTTGTCACTAAGCAAACCTGGGTGTGACCAGGAAATAAGAATCAATTTGTAGAGAATATTTTTTTTTTTTAAGATTTTATTTATTCATGAGAGACAGAGGAGGAGAGAGAGAGAAGCAGAGAGAGAAGCAGGCTCCCAAGGAGCAGGGAGCCCAATGCGGGACTTGATCCCAGGACCCCGGGATCATGACCTGAGCCGAAGGCAGACGCTTAACCATCTGAGCCACCCAGGCGCCCCTAGAGAATATTTTTAATACTGCTATTTTTTCTTTAAAATTTTAGATGCCATTTCTAATTTATGTGATAAAACCATGACTCTCTTGATGAAGGATTTACAAGGAGGATTGTAATAAAATAAAAATATTTTATATACAATAGGAAATGAAGACCAAGAAACAGAAAAAGGCAATATACCCAGGTTGGGGTACTTTGTTTCTCTGTTGAGTCCAGATTGGTTCAGAACTTGATGCAGCTAAGATGAATGGACCATTTAGTTCAGGTCTCCTATCCATGAAGGGCCCTGAATTGAGGCTTTTAACATTACTAATAGGGTGTTTCTTGGGCTTTACATGTACCTTATGAGGCTAGCCTCTCCATTCTAAAACCTCAGCTCTGTGTCTTTTTGCTAAACCCCACTTTCTTTGATGTTCTAATTTCAGGATTTATAAAAATTATTTTGGGATAGCATAATTAAATTTTATTGTATTTGGGTATGTGTGCCAGAGATAAATCATTAATTTAGAAATGTAAGCATTTAGATATAACACCGTTTTTGTAACTCTGCTTTATATTTTGTCTTTTTTTTTTTTTTTTTTAATATGCATGGTGCCTCCAAAAGTGGAAACGGACCAGGCTTCCACTGACCTTTGGGATTGCCTAGTAAGGGCTCCAAGTTATATTGTGCTTAACAAGAGGGGAGAGAGAGAGAAACTAGGGAAAATTGGGGACAGCCATGGAGGCCCGTTAACCATTGCTGCAGAAATTAGGGTGGTTAATTCTACTCTGGATGAAGATGGAGTTACAAAATCTCCTACAGAATGTAGCAGTAAATATTGAATCCCTCACCCAAAATTATTGAAGGCCCTTTCCCTGGAGTTTAGTCATTAAATATTTAACCTTCTGTCTCAGTGTGCCCAGTTGAGATATACTGCTAAGGCACAAATATGTGAGAGAAAAGTGTAAAAATATCAAAGTGATAGATCTGAGGTTGAGATGTATGAATAACTTGAGTTATTTCTATTTGCAACATAGACAAACAGCCCATTACCTGCCTTGAATATGACCAGATAGGATGCATAAATAGCAGCAAAATTTATGTTAATTTTAGAATATGTAAATTCTCTTTATGAATACATTGCACTGAATGTGAAATGTGTGCTCAACCACTGCAGACCTTTAATAAAATAAGAGCAACAGAAAACCCATCTTTTATATGATGGACGTAAAAATACAAATTAAAAATCAAACAGTAGTAGAAAAAGAAAATTGTCAGATGTTGGAAACGAATATATTTATTCAAATATATTTGTCCTTTAGCACTGGCAAATTTTGTATATGCATCAAAGAACAGAAGATATTTTTATTATTTTGCTTTGGGTTAATATAGTCATATGCAGGGCTTGAACAAATAAATTTATTCCTGGAAATTACATTCAAATTTGAATCCAGTTTATTGATATAAAGTTACAAAAAGGATATTACTTAATACTTGGATTTTTTGTATTGCATTGTTGTCCTAAAGTAATGTGAGTTCATTTTTAATAATCCAGAAGAAAAACTCTAAAAAGACTTACTACGGGCTCATTGTAAGCACTTTGCTAGTTTAAAATGGAAACCCATTAAATTATGATTAGGTGGTATATTTTTTATTTAAACAGAGAAGATATAGCCCAGTCAAATGTCTTATAAGATGTGGAGGCAGAAACCAATTTCTTAAAACAAATGCTCAATAAATATTCTTTAAATGCATGCATGAAGGGAAGGGTTAGGAAAAAGAGGAATAGAGCAGTAGTCAGCATATGTATTCGTGAAGAACTTGATATAAAAGTATTATTTGAGTAAGCAAAAAAAAGAAGTGGTTATCCATGTAATAAGGAACCTGTGGATTCTGCTTGACTACCACAAAAATAGCAAAAAGGCAAAACACTGCAGTGATGCTTGATTTCAACTTTCTCAATGATTGCTAGAATTTTATTTTCTTTAAAATCAGTACAGTGGATAAAGTTTTGATTTGTTTCTAGAACAGTTTCGTCCTCCAAAAGTAAAGAAAGCAATGAAATCTTCGAAGGCGCATGGACTGGATTTGAATCCCAACTCCATTGTTTAGAATTGTGGGAATTCTGATTTCAGATCCCTCTCCATCTTTAAAAGGAAAAAAAAAAAAAGCACTCTGGATGGATTTTGTGTCAATAAAACAAAACAGTTCTCCTCCACATACCCCCAGCCCCCTAGCACATCTTGACGTGTAATACTAAAATAAATGTCAACCCTTATTCCTCCTAAATCAGAACAAGAAAACCAGCAAGTGATTATGAATCATAGAAAGCTTCAGAGAAAATATCATTTGAGATTCTGTTACGGATGTGTTTACACACGTACAGTAGATGTTAGGGGAGTTAATAATATGCAAAAGTCAGCATAGTTTCATGGCAAGTGTCACTACAGTAATTGCTTCCTTTGTTTGTCATCTTTGCTCTCTTTTGCTTTGACAGATGGACCCACTCACTGCACACCTGTTTGCTTAGCTTAGAGAAAATTCTAGCTCTGTGTCTCTGCAGCATTGGATTCCTTGGTGGCATTGCAGTTTTCTACTTCATTCTCTAAGTGGCTATACTTTACTTTTATGAATCCCAATGACTGAGTTTTCCAAAATTTATTTTCAGACTTCGAGTTGCTGAACATCAGTCCACTTGATCTCTACCAGTTTTCAGATGTTGAGACTGTCTTTTCCTCACCCCTTATGTTGGTTTCTGGTGCTGGACCAGGTGACTTGATTCCTTTGTTGCAGATCCACTTTTTTTTTTTAATTTTGTCCCCAGAATAAAGGAGCCTTGAGCCCTCTGCCAAACCTTCTCGGCATGGTTTGGGTTTGCCTGGACTCTGTCTCAGGCTTTGTCATCCAGTGTTAACATTGTTGCCTGAATCCAGTTACTTCAGAAAGCTGGGGCACCTAGGCCCTCAGACTTAGAACCAACAGCCTGAGTAGAAAGGAGCTACTGTATCAGATTTTTAGAAAGAGATCTATAGTGAATTTTAGATTGTGTACATCTTTACTTTCTTCAGCGACTTTGCTGGAGATAAGACCTTTTCTTTGGTGACTTCCCCATATTATAAGGAATGTTTATTTCCTTCTCATTACTTCCAGTGTTTTGTTTCCTATCAGGAAAGTGCTTCCTTCCCACTTTCCTTTCATCCAAGAATTTGAAAATGAAAAACAATTTTTTTGTGTTACTTTGTTCTTTTGAAATCAAATATTTTATTTTAAAATTAAATCCTGACAGGTCATGGATTACAGAAGACATCTGTAATATACACAATGTCATCTGGAATATTATACAAGATATTATCTTGTAACACTTAGGACTCTTTTTAATAGTGAAAGAAAACGTAAGCCTAAAGTCAAAGTAATAAAACCATAAAGAGGTGTTACTGTCTCTTTAGATTGGACACATTGAGGGTTGGATTACATATTTTTTTCTAATGTTGTTTAACCAATTATTCCAAAATTGAACAGATTGAGACCAAAAACATTTATTTTCTCAGTTTCTGTGGGCCAGTGATAAGGGAATGATTTTGTTGGATGGTTCTAGCTCAGACTTTCTCATGAGGATGCAGGCAAGATATTAGCTAGTGCTGCAGTTCAGATGTGCCTGAGTTGGAGAATCTCTTGCCAAGATTGCTCACTCACATTATGGTTGGTAGCAGGCCTCAGTTCCTTCCTTGCTTTTAGCAAGTGGCCCCAGTTCCATGCCATGTGAACCTTTCTATAGGCCAGCTTGAGGGTCTTCACAGCATGGGTGTTCTCCAAGATTATGTAGCGAGAGAAACCTGAGACACTAGGTTCAGTCAAGGGGAGGAGAATTAAGCTCTATTAAGGGAAGATGTATCAGAAATTTTGTGCATGTATATTAAATCCTCTACAGTTTGTCTTCAGGGTTGCTTTTGATTAAGCATATCAATGATGTTATTTTAGACTATTTCTATCTTTGGGTTCTGGCCTTTTGTAGGATGAGCAACCTCCTAAGGCTAGTTCCTTATGTAGCATTAAAGTTACTACTATATTTATATTCTTAATATCTGCACATTACACTTTCCAAAAGGAATGTACTGGGACTTTTCTTAGTAGAGCAAGGCACCATCTTTTTTTTTTTTTTTTAAGATTTTATTTATTTGACAGAGACAGCGAGAGAGGGAACACAAGCAGGGGAAGTGGGAGAGAGAGAGAAGCAAGCTTCCTGCTGAGCAGGGAGCCCGATACAGGGCTCGATCCCAGGACCATGGGATCATGACCTGAGTCAAAGGCAGATGCTTAACGACTGAGCCACCCAGGCGCTCCAAGACACCATCTTTTGCAAAGGTTAGTAGCATACCTACTTCATTTCTCATTAGCTTCAATTTGTTTACATGTTTGTTTATTAATTAACTATGGGAATGAGGCATCTTGATCATTGTCTTTGGCTTGGGTTATCTTCAGTTAATATGGCAGAGGAGATGGGATTATCCTGATTGTATTAGAAATTCTGAGGTGGTGGGATACTGGAACTGGAGTGGGGAAGTAGAGTAGGGTAATCCTTGTCTCCCCTTTCCATATTCCCATCCAAACTGCATGGTTGTTCTATGGGGAAAGAATTGAATAGATATTGGTTGGGTAGAAAACTAAAAATCTGCCCCATGCCATAAAAAGACCAGATTCTGGGATGGTAAGGATTTACAGTCCTTTAAAATATACCAGTGTAACTAACAAATAGAAAAGAGATAAAATAAGCAATTTATTAAGGTAACTGTAAGCATAGGCATATAGTAGAGATCTAGCCAATGGCAGTTAGACTATTACCAAGGTCAATTAACAAGACCATCCCCTGTGGAGAGATGGACATAGAGAGCCCTATCCAAAAAATCTTTAATATTCCAATGGGAGTAACAACTTCTGTGAGGGATTAGCCTGAGGCCAATAAAACTCCGTTCATATAACTCTTGTTCTGAGGCCATACTTACCAAGCACATACCAGATGATTATTTGGCTCAGAGAATAGAGGCTAAGATTGACTAGTCTGTGATGCATTTGTATTTTTCATCATATGCTAACAAACTGGAATTCTGGTTTGCATGTCAGGTTTATGAGCTGAATCAGTTAACATGAGTCTGTAGGATTTTACATTCTCTGTGTATTGTCACAATCTGAGTCTAAAAGGCAAACTCTGGCCTGAGATAAATTTGCTATAGAGTATCATGCCCATTGATAATATTTCTGTGATGGTTAAACATGAACCTTTTAAAGAAATCTTAATATCGGTATCTACCATACAACCTCAATTATACTAATAAGGATCCAAACTCTCTAGCTAATATGTATTCCCCAAACACTATACCTAGGACATAGTAAAGAAGAATAAATGAAAGCATTTCCTATGGTTTCAATTTTTAACTATTTACCATTTGTTGAAGGTAATTATCTTTGCTCTATGTCAAGAAATCTTATTTTTTTTCTCTTTTCCAAAGTGACTATCTATGATTTCTCATAACTTGTGGGGATTATACCTTTACTCTTTTCCATTGGTTCCTTGACATTCAATCATGGAAATAAGCAGTTTGACACAGTGGAAAAAATTGTATCATATCATTCCTAGCTGAAATATTAAGTGGTCTTTACTTTCTAATGAAGAATGCAAATTCTCTCATACTCAATAACGTTAGATATAGAATTCTGTCCTTTTCGGATTAGTGATTAATGCAACAGAATAAGATACTATCTTGGTAAAATAAATGAAATCCACTTTTGGTTGTTATGACATATACCGCATGACTTCAGGAGGAGGACTTGGATTACGAATTTTGTTAAATGAATGACTAACTTGTTCTTAATGTGAACTACTCCATATGTTCAGATTTTAAATCTAACAAAATGCTGTTTATGTACTAAGGAAGTAACATTAACTATTATTGCTACATTACTCTTATAAAATTGTAGTATCTAAAGTACTGCCTAAATGAAGTCCAAATGAATTTTAAAAGACTACTCATAACTGTGATTGTTCCGGATATAGCAGATATCAGATTTGTGCATTATGTATGTGTGGATGTATATTTTATTATATCTATTTATGGTTGGCTTTCTTTAGCTAAATACCACTAAATCCTGGCTCTTTCCAACCAATAAACATCTATTTTAAGATTTCTGGATTAACAGAAGTGCTTTAACTTAAAATTTTTCTTTTGATCACTCCATGCTTATGGAGATAACAGAGAGAGTTGCAGATAATACTTATTGAATGAAGTAAAAATCATTTTTTAGGTAAGAAATCATTGTTTTCAGCTAAATACTCTGCCTAAATTCGCCCTTTATCCTCTTCACCCGTGGTCTATATAGAGAATAAAGGGAATAAAGTCAATGTAAAGATCATGTGTACAAAAATGGATTAATCTTCTCCCTCCCACACAATATGGTTAAGTGGATTAGATGAAACATTAAACTCTGTTCTCAATGATAGAAAGGAAATAACTGGCAAGAATTTGGAAAAGATAAAAATTAAAACATCTAAAATTTTTTCTTAAAAAGCAAGTATATGAGAATTAAATATAGCTCTACAAATGCATGGGTAACACATAGAGGAAGAATCAAGATTCAAAAACTGCTTGTCTTGTGTTGAACATATGTATCAATTTTCTCTTGTGCCCTGCCTCCCACTACCACACACATAAATAGTATTGGAAAGAAAGAACCAAACCTAAATTGAACCTGCTATTATTTATTGCAACCTACTCTGTGCCACACACTGGATTGTTTCATATGTCTTATAGTATTAAATTTTTATGACCATTCATTTGATCTCCACTTTCCTAAATAGCAAACTCCTGTATAGAGAAGGAAGTGAGTTTATGTAAGATGAAAAAGCTAATAATTATTGGATCTGAGGTCTGGGCTCAGGATGATGTGGTTTCAGTGCTGGAGCTCTTAACTCTGACCCTATATGCATTACATTTGGTTTGAAATTTTTTTTTAATTTAATTTTTTACGACAATATTTTTAGAGCAGTTTTAGATATACAGCAAAATTGAGAAGGTACGGAGACTTCCCATATACCGCCTTCCCCAACTCATGCGTAGCCTTCTCCATTATCAACCTTCCCCACAAGAGTGGTACATTGGCTACAATTGATGAACCTACAATGACACATCATAATAATCAAAGTCCACAGTTTCCATTACGGTTCACTCTTGGTGTTGTGTATCCTGTGAGTTTGGATAAATGTATAAGGACATGTATCCATCATTATCGGATACAGAGTATTTCTATTGCCCTAAAAATCCTCTGTGCTCTGCCTAGTCATCCCTCTCCCCACCGTCAAATCTGGTGACCACTGATCTTTTTGTTGTCTTCATAGTTTCCCCTTTTCCACAATGTCATGTAGTTGGAATCCTGTAGTATATAGCCTTTTCAGATAGACTTTTTATATTTTTTAAAAAGTATTAAATTTTTAAAACATTTTTGAATATATTTTTAGAACAATTAAACTTGATTCTAAAGTTCAAAGGCCATAAAAAACCTGTTACAGGTGGTTAGCTGTATCTGGCAGACCCATTGAGTACAAGCTGTAGGGACCACAGCTGCTGGACAATAACAAGATAATTCTGCTTCTGCTCTCATTTCTATTACAACAAAAAATTTTCTTTAACCAATGCAATGAAGTTTTGTATTAGAAATGCCTTTGAACTTGTATGTTTGGCTGCAAAAGAGAAGAAACACTTGCTTGGGTCTTACTGTTGTCACTGAATTGGAATACAGGTGTCTTTGTTTTTATTTTTTCAAACACTAAGATTTTTAGGGGTTGGGCTCTGTCTCCCAGCATAACTCCAGTCATCCAGAGGGATGAAGCTGCCATAGAGCTGGAGCAAGGTCTGGTTCAGGGCAGGCTCCAGAGTCTTCTGCAGTCTCCCACACTTGATGGTGGTCAGTGGTGCCCAGTCTCCCATTTCTTGAGCAGGGCACAGGCATCCAGGCGGTGAGTAGGCTATACCAGTCTCCCAGCGCTGCCGCCTTTTCCCCACCCGCTCCCCCTACTTGCTTCAGCTGCTGGGTAAACACTTTCTACACCCACGGGACCTTGCCTTTGGTAGCTCCCACCTTGAAGATGAGGAGTGAGCAGAAAGGGTTTGGGGAACGGTGGAGCATTCCCCAGGCGTGACTTCGTAAATGGCCCTGGTTGAGTCTCTGCAGGGTCCCATGTCAAGAGACCAGGTAGGCAGCCAACTCCGTAATGTCCTTCACTCCGCAAAGAAGCCATTGATGACCCACGTGTTGGTGATGGACTGCAGCAGCGTGCTCTTGGGAAGGCTGAGGTTGTGTGCTTTGCCCCACCCCCGGGTCCACTCGGTGCCCCAGGCTGGGAGCTTCAGCTGGAACTTCTGCTCTTGGAAGTGCCCCTGGATGGGGCTGTAGCACAGGTCATGGGCCACTTGCGCTCCGCAAAGTGGTCCAAGACATAACTTGCCAGCTCTTGGTGCTGGGTTTCTGGCCTGGGTCTCCAGCGCCGTCCCCGCTGAGTCCCTGTGTGCAGCCGCTGTAGTGGGGGGAGCCATTCACACGTGATTGTTCCTTGTGCTCTTCTCCAGGCTCCAACTTCAGCTGGTGAGCTTTTTATACTAAATACAGATGGCTTTGGTTTTGCTTTATCCTAGTTATATCACATAGATACGAATTAACTTCTTTGAAAGGTTTTTCACAAGTGAGGGCTTTTTTTTTTTTTTTTTTTAAATAAAGGGTCATACATTCTGACCAAAATACCAACTAAAAGAGCATATTGTTTAAGGGTCATTGTCATTGGTTTTGTAATCCCTTCTGTAGAATAACGGCAAAGAACCTAGGAATTAATTAGTATTTCTCCCCAGAGCATATGATTGCTGCTCCCAGTAAACAGTGAGGTAAACTCTTGATTTTCTTTCTAGATAACATTAAGTAGAAGATGTGTTTTTTTTCTCCCTCAAGCATGACTTTTATTTAAAGTTTTTATCAGTTTTAGACTCTAACAAATACTGAATACATCTGATTGTCTACTACGTGACTTCTAATTGTTCGCTTAGGATAATCTATATTTTCAGTTCTACTTAGTCTGAATAAATGCTTTTTGTAATGAGTGCTCATGGTCAGAAATGGATTAAATGAGCTCTGGGAAAATTACCTCTAAATCTTTTGGGATTTTTGCATTGTTTAGATGTCACTGATCTATTTTCTTTTTTTTTTTTTATCCTTAGTCTTAAGTTTTATTTTAAGGGATCATCTTCATTTTCTTTTGTGACCAGCTTAGAAGATAGCCACCCATTTGGTCAGATTTATTTATTCTTCAGCAGTTGAAGCATTTAAGATGACAGTTTTTACTCTAAATCCTTAATGATATTATATATACTGTACCTGGGAATGTTTTGCTTTGTCATGGAGAAAAAAAGCCCAAACATAAACCTTTAGATTATCCATCTACTAGACTGCAGCACAATCTTAATAAGAAAGTTTTACTGATAACTGGAAAATGTATTCGTTATGGCAGGGATATAACAAGAGTGGTTGTAAAGTGGCCAGTCTTGTAAGTCAGGAGCTATGATCCTTGATCCACTGCTCAATCCACTTCAATATCTGATTGATATTATCCTCTAGATCTTCTGGTTTATTGCTGGGCAGTTGATGTACTATTTCTTCCTTGTAGGATGCTAATGCTTCTTCATAAAGAACTTGAAAAATTTCACACTGACTATTGTCTTTTAGTTTCTTTTCATTGTAACCCCTTGTTTCAAGTCTTTTGTACAATACACTGTTATCTGCAGCACAAAACTATATGAAACCAGCGTTCAGGAAAAAAATCACAACCATGGTAATCAACAATAACTCCACCTTCTCTCTTCTGTCTATCACTCAGTCACCCCATCCCTCCCACCCCCCCACCACTCCAGTAACCCTCTGTTTGTTTCCTGAGATTGAGAGCTTTCCCCCTAAGGTCAGGAACGCGGCACGGGTGTCCACTATCACCATTGCCATTCAACATAGGTATTAGAAGTCCTAGCCACAGCAATCAGACTACAAAAAGAAATAAAAGGCATCCAAATTGGCAAAGAAGAAGTCAAACTCTCACTCTTTGCAGATGACATGATACTTTATTTGGAAAACCCAAAAGACTCCACCCCAAAACTGCTAGAACTCATACAGGAATTCATTAAAGTGGCAGGATATAAAATCAATGCACAGAAATCGGTGGCATTCCTATACACCAACAAGACAGAAGAGAGAGAAATTAAGGAGTCAATCCCATTTACAATTGCACCCAAAACCATAAGCTACCTAGGAATAAATCTAACCAAAGAGGCAAAGGATCTGTACTCAGAAAACTATAAAATACTCATGAAAGAAATTGAGGAAGACACAAAGAAATGGAAAAATGTTCCATGCTCATGGATTGGAAGAACAAATATTGTGAAGATGTCAATGCTACCTAGAGCAATCTACACATTCAATGGAATCCCCATCAAAATACCATCCACCTTTTTCAAAGAAATGGAACAAATAATCCTAAAATTTGTATGGAACCAGAAAAGACCTCGAATAGCCAGAGGAATGTTGAAAAAGCAAAGCAAAGCTGGTGGCATCAAAATTCCAGACCTCCAGTTCTATTACAAAGCTGTCATCATCAAGACAGTGTGGTACTGGCACAAAAACAGACACATAGATCAATGGAACAGAATAGAGAGCCCAGAAATGGACCCTCAACTCTATGGTCAACTCATCTTTGACAAAGCAGGAAAGAATGTCCAATGGAAACAAGACAGTCTCTTCAACAAATGGTGTTGGGAAAATTGGACAGCTGCATGCAGAAGAATGAAACTGGACCATTTCCTTACACCACACACAAAAATAGACTCCAAATGGTTGAAAGACCTAAACGTGAGACAGGAGTCCATCAACATCCTAAAGGAGAACACAGGTAGCAACCTCTTCGACCTCAGCTTCAGCAACTTCTTCCTAGAAACATCGCTAAAGGCAAGGGAAGCAAGGGCAAAAATGAACTATTGGGACCTCATCAAGATAAAAAGCTTTTGCACAGCAAAAGAAACAGTCCACAAAACCAAAAGACAACCAACAGAATGGGAGAAGATATTTGCAAATGACATATCAGATAAAGGGCTAGTACCCAAAATCTATAAAGAACTTATCAAACTCAACACCCAAAGAACAAATGATCCAATCAAGAAATGGGCAGAAGACATGAACAGACATTTTTTCCAAAGAAGACATCCAAATGGCCAACAGACACATGAAAAAGTGCTCAACATCGCTCGGCATCAGGGAAATCCAAATCAAAACCTCAATGAGATGCCACCTCACACCCGTCAGAATGGCTAAAATTAACAAGTCAGGGAATGACAGATGTTGGGATGTGGAGAAAGGGGAACCCTCCTACACTGTTGGTGGGAATGCAAGCTGGTGCAGCCACTCTGGAGAACACTATGGAGGTTCTTCAAAAAGTTGAAAATAGAGCTACCATACAATCCAGCAATTGCACCACTGGGTATTTACCCCAAAGATACAAATGTAGGGATCCGAAGGGGTATGTGCACCCCGATATTTATAGCAGCAATGTCCACAATAGCCAAACTGTGGAAAGAGCCAAGATGTCCATCGACAGATGAATGGATAAAGAAGAGGTGGGGTATATATATATATATATATATATATATATATATATATATATATATATATATATATATATGATGGAATATTATGCGGCCATCAAAAGGAATGAAATCTTGCCATTTACAATGACATGGATGGAACTGGAGGGTATTATGCTGAGCGAAATAACTCAATCAGAGAAAGACATGTGTCATATTACCTCACTGATATGAGGAATTCTTAATCTCAGGGATTTTTTCTGATCAAAGCATTCCTGTTCATTCCAGTAGAATAACAAAGGTGATCTCTTCAGTAGGCAATAGGCGCTTGTGCTCTCAATGATTATTCCCTTACAATAAAACACCTCTAGCACACACAAAGATATTTTCCCTAGCTTTTAGTGGCTTTTTAAAAAATGTAAAACAAAAAAGTAGCTTCAAAGAATAATTTAGATTTTCTCTAGCAGTTTTCTATATTGAGGTACAATCTATATGTCCTTAATTTATACTCCATGCTACAAAAAAGTGCTTTATTTATATATACCTTTCCTTATACTAAGCTAGATTGAAAGAATGGGCAAAACAATAAAAAAGTATAAATCAGCAACAGAAAATCAAGGGTCCTTTGTTCTTTTACATTCAAAATGAAGCAGTTATATAGTTTGATCATAGTATGATTCAGACATTAGGAATTTTTGTTTAGTTTTATAGGCTCTGTGGTTATTTTTACTTTTTTGCACATTTCTGTAATTATTCTTAGCAAAATCTGAAGAAATTTGAAGTCAATATGACAGTGGAATTAGCTTTAGAGTTGTATAGATTTAGCTTTAAAGTTTAATTTCAGACTCTACTGCTGGGTAGCTGAGGGTTCTTGGACTACTTAATTTCTCTGAACATCAAATTTTTAGTTGTAAAATAGGTATGTTAAACTTTATCTTATTGAATTGTTGGAGGATCAAATGAAATTATGTAGGTGAACTACTTACCAAAGCACTTAGTAATGTATAAATGTTAGCTGCTCTCCTTGCCTTCCTTTAATTTTATAAAGTCATTATAATCAGTGTGGACAACTTATGGTATTAGCCTATAATGAACCTGTTCATGTAACCCCAAAGGGGGAAATATAAAACACCACAAACCCAATGCATTCTAATATTTATATATCTTAAATGGAAGCATTTTTACACAGATTTTACTCTAACAAGTTATTTGAAGGAATCTTGATACTAGTAATAGCAAATGTGTTTTCTTAAAATGGACTTCCCAGTATATAGGATAAGCACCAGATTTTTGCAAATAATCTTCCAGGCCTCTGCCCGATTATTCCTTGTCATTTTGGAAAATGCTGAAGGGCTACGAATTGTTCATAAATATGTTCAAAGAAAGTGTTCTTTTTTTTTTTTTTAAAGATTTTATTTATTTGACAGAGAGAGACAGCCAGAGCAGGAACACAAGCAGGGGGAGTGGGAGAGGGAGAAACAGCCTTCCCGCCGAGCAGGGAGCCCGATGTGGGACTCGATCCCAGGACCCTGGGATCATGACCTGAGCTGAAGGCAGACGCTTAACGACTGAGCCACCCAGGCACCCTCAAAGAAAGTGTTCTTTGTTGCTTTCAAACTTCTACACTTTTTTTCTCAGGTATATCTCATAGGCATTTTGTTTCTGTCATTTATTTCAAGTTCTTATGATGTAGTTTCTTTCTGGCAAAAGTCTAGTTTCTATTTTCTTCTTGGTAAGTTTCTGTTTAACTGAAGCTCGTGTTAGCTCATTAGATCTGAACCAGATGATTTTTTATTCTTGCCAATGATCCTTGAAGATATATTTGAAGGTCTTCCCTTATAAGGTAAAATGAACAGTGCTGAACAATGCATGTGCATATCGTGCTGAAATGAGTTGACTCCTGATGAAAATAATAAGGTAAGATGGTAGTTTGTTTCTCTGTATTTGGAAAGATTTTCAGACTTCAAAATGTAACATTTTCCTCAATAATTAGAATTTTAAAAATAGGGAGTCAGCTTAAGCTCAAGGTATGTTTTCTGGACATTTTCCCTCTGAGATAATTTTTCCTGATGTGATAAATGCTTGAATATCTTTGAGACAATACATCTCAATCTCCAGGTTGGTAAGAGTTCTGACATGGTCTTCAAGACATACCAATGTGCGATAAATGCTTTTTAATGAAGATGGCATTTTAAATGTTAGGAGCAAGACACTTTTAGAACTTTATATCCTGTTTCTCTGCCAGTGTTCTTACATGGTACAGGATGAAGAAATTGAAGGTGAGAGAGGAAAATGGGAGTAAAATGGCAACCAGGTCTAGTGAATACTCAAAAGCCTGAAAAAGATAGAGCTGTAACCCTGATATAATTGAACAACATATCTCCAAGGTGAAGGTAGAGTTTAATCTGAATAAACAATCTGAGATATGTACACTATTTTGGTTTGAAAATTCTCTAGGGATTGAGAGACTTGATAGCTCTCACTCATGGACAGAAACAAGAGGACATAACAATATTTAATAAACTAATGGTATATCCTAAATCTTTGTGGATTCAGTGTTATTTCCTATGTCCTAAGAGTGGGAAAGAGATGACTTAGCTTTCTTTGTAAACTTTCATACCCTTCAATTATGAGGCCTCTGGAATTCCTGCATGTCCATACAGCAGCTCTCAAAGGGATCTTTTAGCCTGGAATCCTTCACATTAACAAAGAGAGGGAGCTTGAGTCATATTCTGCATTTGAAGAGTTCTGATGGATACTATACTATTCCTAATGCTGACTTAACTCAGGCTAAAGAAAATGTCAGGTCACTTTCATTTTAGCTAGAAGGATGTCAATTTAATATTGAAGTTAATTACGATGGTTAGAGGACCCAATGGTAGAACACTATTAAAGAAGAGATGGACTATCTTGAATGAAATATGAAAATGAATTGATTTTAATATGTATAATTACTGAATGTTCATTAAGGATGAACTGGACCTGGGCCTGAAAATGGTGGATATAAAAGCATTTTGTGGGATATGATAGGGAATAAGTTGGGCTACTGAGGTACAGAAGATTCTATAGTCATGGAATTTTTGGACGAACTGAAGTATTTCTTGAAAAGTCTTGAGCTTCATAAGAGTGTTGATGCGTTTGTTGATTCAGAAGTTAGACTGAAGAAGAATTTAAAGAAGGGATGGGGTCTGGAAGAAGCTATGAGCAGGTCAAGCATTTGATGGGGAGAGAGTAGTGATAGGGTCTGAGGGCTGCTATGATACATGCTGGAGGAATGAACAGGGTAATACCCATTTGTGGAGAAATTTGAGAAGTACTCCTGTGTCATAACATTACTCAGATTCATTCATACCATATCCTAAAGTGACAAAGCTGTTAGGTGTCTTGGGAGCCTAGGAAGAATTGATTCCAAAAAGACTTGCTGTTGAGAAAAATTCAGTTCCTATAATTACGTCATTGAGAACACAGTTGGCACTAGTTAAAGTCTTGTGTGGAGTCCAGGGGTGTGGAGTCAGGCACCCTGTTGCAAGTAAGGGTCTTGAGTATTTGGGAAACACTAGCCAAGATAGGAAAGTAGAGTGTCCAGATTTTCAGTACACATGATCCCTGTGGGATCTCTAAGAGAATATATGTATTTAGAGTAAATAGCATGTGCCTTATATATAATCGCTAATGAGATGACCATTTTTTACAAATAAGGCTTTAGTAGACAACCTCATTTCTCACAGTTTCTGTCTTTTCTCAAACCCTATACTGTAGCCATATTTAAATACCCAGTCCCTTCAGTTTTTCTTGTTCTCTCACCACACTAGTAATTTAAAGTTGTACATCTTCCAAAAATTCTTGCCCTTTCTTCTTTGCTTTTTAGACCACCAAGAAGACTCCTCTGAGGCAAGCCTTCTTTGAATCATCCTGGCCAGTCCTCTTCTTGATACTCTCTTGGTTCTTTGTGCTTCCACCTATCATAGCATCAGACATATTGTCTTGTTTTAGTAAACAGTCAGTGCTTTCAGATCAGAGGCTGTGTCTTACTCATTCTCTTATTCACATGATCTTGCTTGGTACTGAGTAGATGCACTCAGTAAATACTTGTTGAGTAAAGGAATGAGTAAATGAATGAAAGTAAGCAGACCCAAGCACTTGCTGGCACTATGTGTACTCGTGATAGGATTCTATGGTCTTCTCACCATGAAACTAAAAATTTTGCAAGTAGAATTCTTTTGTGAACTCAGTTGTGCAAGGATACTTACTCTTACTGAGCATGGAAAAATTTTCTCCTGTCTTCCTGTAATTTATATATGTAGAGAACAAGTTATCTGACAGATAAAACAGTGCATCACATTTCCCAAATAGCTCTGTTTGGAGTGCCTTTCTCCTAAGTTAGACGAATAAGTCTCTAGGAATCTCTAGAGACTAAAGTGTTAAGAGCATGTTTAGTATCAACACTAATAGTGAATTTGGACACATATTTTCAATGTTCTATAGCCATGTCCATATTAAAGAGTTATATTTTTTAATAAGCTGCCTCAAAATCATTTTAGAAAGAAGTATGTAAATAAATTCAGTACAACTACAACATCAACCTTGTTCTCTAGAGATAGTTTGGGGAACTGTGTTGCAGCCTAACCATCTGAGTAATAAAATTCTGCTTTTGGAGTCTACTGGAAAAAAAAATCTGATCCCTAAATTACCCATTTCACTGGAGAATATTTACCTTCCAGAGTGAGCCCCAATTGGGTTGGCTTCCCATATCTCAATGCTCTGCTCTTATCTGGTAACTCCTTCCTCCTCTCCTGTCACTCACATGATTATAAGAATAGCAGCTTGGCACCCTCATGTGATCTTGCCCTATGGCTTCAAGTGACTCAAGAGGGGCTAATAGTATGGAATCGAGTCCAAGAGATTTCATTGTCCAAATATATTCTAGTGTGTGGCTGAATTTGGAATGGAGGAGTTGTATGCTGGAGAACTATTGACAGTAGTGATGATCTCTACATAAACTAAGAAATGGAAAAAGCCAGTCTGCCCTGAGGAAGAAGAATGAAACAAATTAACAGAGCAAAGAGGAACAGAGACAGGGGGCTTGCTGGGTTATCTATAGCCCATGAGGAGTTGGTTCATGCTACTCCTGAGAATTTCCCCAGATACCCTGGATTCTTATAATAATGAAATCCCGTTTTGTGAATCACGTTCCAGCTCAAGGACATCTGTGTTGCTTGCAGCCAAAGAATCTAATTCTCAGACCAGCCTTGCGCTACTAGTCAGAGAAACATACCTTGTGCTGTCACTGCAGTAGATGTAATCAAGAAGGGTGATACATGTTGAGATCAGAGTGCTGCAGTTGGAGTACTGTGAATCAGGTTCTCTTTTTGTCAAAATTTGCTCTTAGGAAAGAACTAGAAATTCATTCATAGTACACACACATGATTAATAATCTCTCAGAAGCCTGTCTGTCCCTTACCAAGCATTTTCATGTTTAAGGAATTCAAAATCCAATCTAAAGACATGACAATAAAAAGTCAGGAATTCTGAGTTGCTTCATTCCCACCCTACTCACCTTCCTGTCCTTTTTCTTTGAAAGAGTCGGTGGAGAGAAAATGTTGGGCCTCTGAACTCAGGGCACTAATTGGCCTCTCATTTTGCCTGAGGACAATCCCCACCCCCCCAACCTTGGAAATCCTGAGTCCCTAACTGACAAAGCAGTATCAATTCCTGCTTCTCCACATCTGTGGATGGTAACCATGCCGTGTGGCATAGTGAAGAGAGAAACTTGGGGGTCATGCCACTGATCCTTTGTATGACATTCTGCCAGTTGCATTGCTGATTCTCAGTATCCTCAGTACAATGAAAGTAATTTTATCTACACTTTAGGGCTATTGTGATAACAGATTGAGTTGGAAAGACAAGATCACAGATTGGAGTGGAAAGGGAGCTGAGAAGTCTAGCATGTTTCTCTGTTAAGGAATATGAGAATAATGGTGAAAACCTGGTCTAAATGCTGAGTAACTAGTACAGAGTCACTTTCAAGTAACATTTTCCTATTGGTGTACCCGTGGAACAGAAGGTCCCAAAGTTAATACGGCCTGTCTTGCTGGGTTTCTTAAAAATCCTTCAGGCCAGTGCTTGTCCAACTTTTGTCCCAGGACATTTCTGAAGGCAGAGGAGAGAGAAGGCATATTTTAGGAGCCTAGAAGATAAAATGTTCTCAAAACTACTTCTTTGATGTTGTGCTTTGTCTTTTAGAATTATTCAAATTTTACATTTTTGTCCAAAATATAGCCATGTCTAGTTTTAAAATGAAACAGATGTTTTAAGTGCCTCACTGTTGAATAAAATTGTTGTTCCATTTATTTCTCCAAATTGAAAAATAAAGCATTTGGATGTCTTGTTCTAATATGATGGTTATTTCCACCACTGCCATCCATGTATTCAGAGGAAGACTAGAAAGACTGAGTCTAATAGTAGCTTACCTTAGAGGAGTAACAGCAGTAAAACAACAGTTATACGTAGATTGCAAAATATAAGTACCACATCAACAGCAATGCTAGTGTTATAATCTCCCATCTCTTGAGTCTGGTGCTTTGGAAATATCACTGGACTAAAGCTATTTCCTGGTCCTAATTTATCCATTTATTTTAAGACCTTTAATAGTCATATATATTATGAAAATAGTACAGCAAAAGTTTAAAAGTGGAAACTAAATTATTTTTGAATCCTGGAACGAATAGGTTGAGTGTTGAAAAGAATGGGAATATTGGTCCTTGAACCGAACAGAAAAGGAATAAATTTAACAAACTCAGCAAATTGCAGCAGGTACTGCCACTTAGTTGTTGTGAACTTCTATGCATGGATTCTTCATTATAGAGAGAGCTAATGTAGGTAGCAGAACATTTTTTAAAAGTGCACATCAATCCAAGGGATGAAATGCAGCCATGACATAAGCTTCTAAAGTTCCGGAAACCATAAATTCCCAATGCTATAACTTAATCTTCTGGATATTCTCCAAATAGCAACCCTGAGTTCGCCTGAGTGAAATGCTCTTATTTTCTCCCCACATGCATTTAACTCTTCTTTATTGAATAAAAAAGGGATTTTTTAAAAAAGACTTGGTTTATTGTCTCTAATAAAAGAAATGTAATCTGAATACTCAAGGATATAATCAGATCATAGCATTTCAATTGTATTACTAATACAGCCATAAAATAAGTTGTGCACTAAAAAAAGCTCACCATGCAAGCTCATCTTGTCACTCTGTCCCATCCATCTTTTCTTGCCATTTCCAGTCTGTCAGCATTTTTTTCTCAGTTCTTTGGGTTGCACCTAGTGATTTTTCACACATCCTTCACTGCTGTCTTGTTACCTTCTAGTTTAATATATAGAGATAGGAAGAATCCGTTGTACCCCATTTATGCTGCTTTAGTTTTTGGACTCCCGATCTGTCACCTGACCGCTCTGCCTGCTCCTTTCTAGTCTTGCTCGTTAAATCAGGTGCTAATGCATGAAAGTGGATGTTTCTCATATTGATGTTTCTGAACAATTGGTCTTTAAACTCTTTGAACCTTTCAAGGTGAAGTTCATCCCTGACGATAATCTCGAATAGAAAAATGAAGCAGTAGCAAATGTTTTTTCTTTTAGCCTCTTAAGTTTGAAATCCTAGAAAAGAATTTTCTTACAAAGTTTTTAAAGGAGTCAAGAAATAATTTAATTGGTACTTTTTTTGAGGGGAAGAGGGTGAGTAATCTTTTTTTCTTAGCTGTGGAAGGTTTGTATTTGGAAGAGTTTATTTAAAAAAATCATCTTACATGTTAGATCATTAAAATTTTGACAAATATTAAACCTAACACCCAAGTTTACCACAGCACAAATAATACAGATCTATAGATCTTTGCTCAATAAACATGTAAGCAGTGCTATATAAATTTTATTAAGAGGAAGGTTAGGGGAGAAGGAAAGATGGCGGAGGAGTAGGGAACCCTATTTCAACTGGTCCCCGGAATTGGACTGGATATCTACCAGACCACTCTGAGCACCCACAAAACCAGTCTGAGATGTAAGAAGATCTGGATCTCTACAAACAGGATATCGCAGGCAGTTGGTTTTGAGGTCTGAAGTGGGGAGCCCTGATTCCGCAGGCAGATATTGGAGGATAAACGGCAGCAGGAGGGTGCCTGGCCGTGGGGATCCTACATCGCTGGTGAGTGACAGCCTCATGCACTGGGGACTGGGTACAGACTCGCAGACCAGTAGTGGTGGGGAAAGGACTTTAGGGCAGGCCCTGGGGTGGAAACCTGGAGCTGTGGGGGTCATGCGTGCAAACTGGGAGCGGCTGGTGGTTTTAGAAGCACAAAGGGCAGAGATGTGCCCCGACCTGGAGGCAGGACTGGGAGCACTGTGGAGGGGTGCACAACCCAGGACGCTGCAGTTGATAGCACCACGGACAGAAACGGAGACATTGTGGCCTGGAGAGCTCACTGAAGAACAGTGTCTCTGCTCTGAGGCAGAGGGTGGGAAAGAGTCTCTTCTGCTCTGACTCGCAGAGGAGACACGGAAAGCCACCAGAGAACAAAACCCCAAAAACTGATTCCTGCTGAGCCCATCCCCCGCCACAGGGGCGCAGGGCAACTCTGCCCAAACAGGGTTGCCTGAGTAACAGCATGGCAGGCACCTCCCCCAGAAGGTAGGCTGGAAAAACAAGAGGCCAGCAACCCTAATGTCCCAAGAAAACAAGTGCATCTTGCTTGGGTTCTGGTCAATAATTTGGACTCTATACATTCCCTCAAACACCCATCAACAGAATGACTAGGAGGAGGAACCCCCAAAATAGAAAAGACTCAGAGATTATGACTTACACTGCAGATTTACAAACACATGCCTATATAACCAAGATGTCGGAGATGGAATTCAGGCTAGCAATTGTGAAGACAATGGCTAGAATGGAGAAATCAGTTAATGGCAACATAGAGTCTCTAAGGGCAGAAATGAAAGCTGAATTGGCAGAACTTAAAAATGCTATCAGTGAGATCCAATCCAATCTAGATAATCTAACAGATAGGGTCACCGAGGCAGAAGAATGAATAAGTGACCTGAAAGACAATATAATAGATAAAAAGGGAAAAGAGGAGGCCAGGGAAAAACAACTCAGAATCCATGAAAATAGAATCAGAGAAATAAGTGACACCATGAAGCGTTCCAATGTCAGAATAATTGGAATCCCCGAGGGAGTGGAGAGAGAGAGGACTAGAAGATGTATTTGAGCAAATTGTAGCTGAGAACTTCCCTAATCTGGGGAATGAAACAAACATTCGTGTCCTAGAGGCAGAGAGGACCCTTCCCAAGATCAAGGAAAACAGGCCAACACCCCAGCATGTAATAGTAAAACTTGCAAATCTTAGAACCAAGGAAACCATCTTAAGGGCAGTTAGGGGGAAGAGATTCCTTACGTACAGAGGGAGGAATATCAGAATAACGCCTACCTTTCCACAGAGACCTAAGACCATCTAAGCAGAAAATCAGCAAGGAAACAAGAGCTTTGAATGATACACTGGACCAGATGGACCTCATAGATATTTACAGAACATTCCACCCTAAAACAACAGAATACTCATTCTTCTCGAGCACACAAGGAACTTTCTCCAGAATAGACCACATACTGGGTCACAAATCAGGTCTCAACCAATACCAAAAGACTGAGATTATTCCCTGCATATTCTCAGACCACAATGCTTTAAAACTGGAACTCAATCACAAGAAAAAATTTGGCAGAAATTCAAACACTTGGAAGCTAAAGACCACTCTGCTCAAGAATGTTTGGGTCAACAAGGAAATCAAAGAAGAACTTAAACAATTCATGGAAACCGTTAAGAAGGAAAACACATCGGTCCAAAACCTATGGGATACTGCAAAGGCGGTCCTAAGGGGGAAATACATAGCCATCTAAGCCTCACTCAAAAAAATAGAAAAATCCCAAATTCACCAACTATATACCTTAAAGAACTAGAGAAAAAGCAACAAACGATGCCTACGCCACGCATTAGAAGATAAATAATTAAAATTAGAGCAGAAATCAATGAATTAGAAACCAGAAACAGTAGATCAACGAAACTAGAAGTTGGTTCTTTGAAAGAATTAATAAGATCGATAAACCACTGGCCAGACTTATCGAAAAGAAAAGAGAAAGGACCCAAATTAATAAAATGATGAATGAAAGGGGAGAGATCACAACTAACACCAAGGAAATAGAAACAATTATTAGAAATTATTATCAACAACTATATGCCAATAAACTGAACGATCTGGATGAAATGGAGGCCTTCCTGGAAACCTATAAGCTGCCAAGACTGAAACAGGAAGAGATTGACAACCTGAATAGGCCAATAACCAGTAACGAGATTGAAGCAGTGATCAAAAACCTCCCAAAAAACAAGAGTCCAGGGCCTGATGGATTCCCTGGGGAATTCTACCAAACATTCAAAGAAGAAGTAATACCTATTCTACTGAAGCTGTTTCAAAAAATAGAAGGAAAATTTCCAAACTCATTCTATGAGGCCAGCATTACCTTAATCCCCAAACCAGGCAAAGACCCCATCAAAAAGGAGAATTTCAGACCGATATCCCTGATGAATATGGATTCCAAAATCCTCAACAAAATGGTAGCTAATAGGATCCAACAATACATTAAAAGGATCATCCACCACGACCAAGTGGGATTTATCCCCGGGATGCAAGGTGGTTCAACATTTGCAAATCAATCAATGTGATAGAACACATGAATAAGAGGAGGGAGAAGAAGCATATGGTCCTCTCAATTGATGCAGAAAAAGCATTTGATAAAATACAACAGCCTTTCCTGATTAAAACTCTTCAGAGTATAGGGATAGAGGGAACATTCCTCAGGTTCATAAATTCCATCTATGGGAAACCCACAGCGAATATCATCTTTAATGGGGAAAAGCTGAGAGCCTTTCCCTTAAGATCAGGAACACGTCAAGGATGCCCACTCTCGCCACTATTGTTCAACATAGTACTAGAAGTCCTAGCAACAGCAATCAGACAAAAAGAAAAGGTATTTAAATTGGCAAAGAAGAAGTCAAACTCTCTTTTCGCAGACGACATGATATTTTATGTGGAAAACCCAAAAGACTCCACCCCCAAATTACTAGAACTCGTACAGCAATTCGGCAGGATACAAAATCAATGCACAGAAATCAGTTGCTTTCTTATACACTAACAACGCAATTGTAGAAAGAGAAATTAGAGAACGATTCCATTACAATAGCACCCAAAACCATAAGATACCTCGGAATAAACCTAACCAAAGAGGTAAAGGATCTATACTCTAGGAACTATAGAACACTCATGAAAGAAATTGAAGAAGACACAAAAAGATGAAAAAATATTCCATGCTCATAGATTGGAAGAATAAACGTTGTTAAAATGTCTATGCTACCCAGAGCAATCTATACCTTCAATGCCATCCCGATCAAAATTCCAATGACATTTTTCAAAGTGCTGGAACAAACAATCCTAAAATTTGTATGGAATCAGAAAAGACCCTGAATCGCCAAGGAAATGTTGAAAAGAAAAAGCTGGGGGCATCACGTTGCCCGATTTCAAGCTATATTACAAAGCAGTGATCACCAAGACAGCATGGTACTGGCACAAAAACAGACATACAGACCAATGGAACAGAATAGAGAACCCAGATATGGACCCTCAACTCTATGGTCGAATAATCTTTGACAAAGCAGGAAAAAACTTGCAATACAGTCTCTTCAATCAATGATGCTGGGAAAATTGGACAGCCACATGCAGAAGAATGAAACTCAACCATTCTCTAACACCATTCACAAAGATAAACTCAAAGTGGATGAAAGACCTCAATGTGAGACAGGAATCCATCAAAATCCTAGAGGAGAATATAGGCAGTAACCTCTTGGACATCGGCCACAGCAACTTCTTTCAAGATACATCTCCAAAAGCTAGGGAAACAAAAGCAAAAATGAACTTTTGGGACTTCATCAAGATATAAAGCTTCTGCACAGCAAAGGAAACAGTCAACAAAACAAAGAGGCAACCCACAGAATGGGAGAAGATATTTGCAAATGACACTACAGATAAAGGGCTGGTATCCGAGATCTATAAAGAACTTCTCAAACTCAACACCCAAAAAACAATCAAGTCAAAAAGTGGGCAGAAGATATGAAAAGACACTTCTCTGAAGAAGACATACAAATGGCTAACAGACACATGAAAAATGTTCATCATCATTAGCCATCAGGGAAATTCAAATCAAAACCACATTGAGATACCACCTTACACCAATGAGAATGGCCAAAATGGACAGGGAAAGAAACAACAAATGTTGGAGAGGTTGTGGAGAAAGGGGAACCCTCTTACACTGTTGGTGGGAATGCAAGTTGGTACAGCCACTTTGGAAAACAGTGTGTAGTTTCCTCAAAAATTTAAAAATAGAGCTACCCTATGACCCAGCAATTGCACTCCTGGGTATTTACCCCAAAGACACAGATGTAGTGAAAAGAAGGGCCCTGTGCACCCCAATGTTCATAGCAGCAATGTCTGCAATAGCCAACTGTGTAAAAAGCCGAGATGCCCTTCAACAGATGAATGGATAAAGATGTGGTCCATATGTACAATGGAATATTACTCAGCCATCAGAAAGGATGAATACCCAACTTTTACATCCACATAGATGGGACTGGAGGAGATGATGCTAAGTGAAATAAGTCAAGCAGAGAAAGTCAATTATCATATGGTTTCACTTATTTGTGGAACATAAGGAATAGCAGGGAGGACATTAGGCGAAGGAAGGAAAAATGAGGGGAGGTATCGGAGGGAGAGATGAACCATGAGAGACTATGGACTCTGAGAAACAAACAGGGTTTTCAAGGGGAGGGGGGAGGGGGATTGGTTAGTCTGGTGATGGGTATTAAGGAGGGCACGTACTGCATGGAGCACTGGGTGTTATTCGAAAACAATGGGTCGTGGATCACCACATCAAAAACTAATGATGTACTGCATGGTGACTAACATAACATAAAAAAAAAAAAAAAAAAAAAAAAAAAAAAAAAGGCCCTCTCTGGAAAGAAAGAGGGACCCAGCTAAACTGAGTCTTCTAACTGCCTTTTCCTAGGCACCAGTTATATGAGTGAAGCCATGTGGACCCTCTAATCCAGCCACTAGGAGAATACCATCGAGTAACTGTGGTCAGTGTCACATGGAGAGGAAGAATTGGCCAGCCAGACTTTTCCTGAATCCCTGATACGCTAAACTGAGATATAAAGAAAATGGTGTTTGTTTTAAGCCAAAAAAAAAAAAAAAGGTTAGGTTCAAAAGTGGTCATAGCATTCACCAATGGACATTAAATCACTAAGTGAGAAATCTTATTTAATAACCTAATTTATATTATTCAATAAAGAAATCAGGATTTTAGAAAAAATATTTTATTTTTGTACTGATATCTAGAGTGACTTTCTCTTCCGCTTTTTCCTGCCATGTGGGCCCTAGAAGAGAGCCATTTGACAACAGAGTTGAGTTATGGCTCTAGTTGTTTAACCCCTGGTAGCAAATGAGATGCACCCTGGAATTTACTGAATCATCATGAGTATTTTCCCAGCCAGAAAGATTTAGGGCAAATGCCTTTTTCCCTCTATTTTAGTTTAAAAATCACCAATTTACGATAATGTTCCTAATACACTACAGTCTTGAGGTCTTGTTCTTTGAAGCAGTCCCTTTGTAATGTTCTTTCATTCAAAAACTTAGTTTCTTTTGGAATTGAGTGTACTCCGCACTAAAAACAACCCCTGTCTGCAAAGGGTTGTGGATGTAACTTTTGTTACCAAAGTATTCAATTCAGTCCAATAAACCTTTGAACACATTTCCCCTCCCCACCTTGGGATAGATTTGTAGTTGGCCTGACTTGAAGGGATCGTTGTTGTTATGGTAAAATTTGGGTAAAGCCACTGCTACCATAGTGAGGAACCCCCCACCCCCCGAGGTATGGCTGTGTAGTTGAAAGACAGATGAGTTTCACATATGCACAGTCCTGCCTTAAATCTCACATGTTAACCCATTTGAGCTAGGAGTTCAACTTGTTCAACTCGTTCAACTATTTGTGAGTAATTACCAGTTTCCAGTTAAAGTGGTGGAAGGTCTGAGATGGCTCCCCAAAACCAGCTTTTCTGGTTTTTCAAAGAGCTTGCACGGATGTTTCTGGTGTTCAAATTGCATGCACATAATAGATGCTTATTTGGAGAGAGAAATGTTAACTATCCCACAGATGCTTACTCTTGTGGATTCCCTGGCCCTTTGGGTTTCCAAGCTCCCCACTCTTGTTCGAGCTCCTCTGGTGAACAGCCATAATCCTCTTTGCTCAGGATTACAAGGACTTTCTGTGATTATATTATTAGGGTGGCTATGTTGTTTATACCAGAGAATCTCTATGAAAGACAGGTGCTTTGAATGTGGGTGCAATTGATCTTTGACAAAGCAAGAAAACAAAATCAAAACCAAACAAAACAGTAAGCAAAATGAGATTTCCTAGGTAGGAAGAAAAAAGGATTCTGTCCAAGAGTATGGAAAAATCAAAGTGAATAATTCTATTGCAGCATGGGTTGAAAAGGTGGACACAGGCATGAAAAGAGAAGAGCTAGAGAGACTGTTCCTACTCTGGCCTCTTTATCTGGTGCTTTACCTTGGGCATGGCCTTGATTCAGATGGCTTGGCAAATGAATTGACAGGGAGAGAACCAATAAGAAAATACATTGAACACTACTGAGCTTGATGCTGAATTTTGAAGTCCTTTTTTTTTTTTTTATGTTACAGAGAGAATAGCCCAGCTGGGAATACATGTTACTTTTAATAATAGCTCCATTTGTCATTTCCTGACTTACTTCTTGTGCTTGTTATATGCAAAGGCTGTACAGGTAACAGGTATTCTTGATTTTAGTGCTATCGATAGTACTCATTTTAGATAAACTTGAAATACAAATTTTATTTTTTCATATTGAAAAATACATTACCAAATTGTTTCAGATACTTGGTTTCTGAGTGTTGTACATTTTATTCGGGAAAAAATCTTATTACCTGCATACTAATTTGTAAACTTAAATGAGAAGGCTTAATCTCTCTGAAAGACAGAAAATTTCAAACTTTGAAGGGATAATCTGTTTGATATTGAAGTCATTACTGTGTATTAAGTACATCCTGCCTACTTACCTGTCCTGTATAGTAGCTTTAAGTTTTGTTCTGTTCTGTTGGTATTTTAAGAGTTATTTATAGAATACTTAACATGTACCAGGCACTGTATAATTTCTTTGTCCAGACTATCTTACATAATGTCCAGAACAATCCTGGACATTATGTGAGTTAGATAAGGTATTTTTGCTATTTGACTAGTGATGAAATGAGCACAAAGAGCTTAAATAACATGACCAAATTTACATATTAAATAAATGACGAGCCAAAATTTGAAACTAAGTCTGTCAAACTCTAAAAAAGCTTATACTTCTAACCTCTGTTTTATTGCTCAAATTATCCAGAGTGGAATGCCTAATCTCAGAGCTGTATATTAAGAACAATTTTGAAAAAAAATTTTTTTAAACAACTGCAATAATGGATACCCAGGAGAGACTAGCATCTATTTTAATATCCTGGAATCTATTAGCAGGAATTTTTAATATGGATACACACACAAAACGTTCATTCATTCATCTTCCAACAAATTGAGTAGTTACCTGGTAGTCAGTTTTCACTATGCAGTAGCCATTGCACCTATTTTACTAGTTCTCTTTGGTACAGAGGAAACAAATAATACAAATGTAGCACATACTTTAATGAGCAAAGAAGTCTACTTAGTTAAATATGTTTTTACCTTAAGCGTTGATTGATAGTTCCAGAGTTGCTTATAGTAGTTTCACTCTTTGTCCAAAGCACCGATGCCTAACAACCCTATCTTTTTAACAAATCCATCTTCTCTTGGATAGTTTGAGTTAAATTAATGGTTGAATTTTACATGTGCCAGTTTTTATTATTTCACTAAATTGAAGGGTCAATATGGGATAAGTAAATGACTAATTTATTCGAGTAACTCATTAATGAGTTGTTACCAACAGAATAATTTAGATAAAAAGGTTGTACCTGTCTTAAATGTAGATTCACCCCAAGTAACAAACACCACAGAACAAGCAATTAACAGTGGCATGTCTTAAATTTTTGTACTAAGCAGTTGGAAGGCTTGGGAAAGACTTAAATTACTTAGAGATAAAAACAGTACGTTCTCAAATGAAATTTTTTCCAAATTCCTCCTATAAAATCTCAAGGAAGCTTAAATTAGAAGTGTCTGAAATATGAGGTGAATAATAAAATTTTTGAACTAAAAAAATTTAATGCATTTTTTTGAGCACCTACTATACAATGGTGCTTACATTAATCCATTAATATAGCCAACAAAGTTATAAAGACCTTAAAGGTTTACATACATTTTGAGTAAGCAGCAGCGTAAAACTCTTATTTGAGTTCAAATCCTTGGTCATTATTTATATTTTCTGGTCCATTTGTTTTTCAAAAGCACTCAAATAGTCCAGTTAGCTTTTTTTTTCTTTCTTCTTCTTCTTTTTTTGAATGATAGAATAGATAAGATTTAATTAATACTGGCTTTCAGGAAGTGATTGTATAAAGAAAGGATTTGGAGGTGGAAAACCAAGAAACACCTTATTGAAATTGCCTTTTTAAAAGACAGTTTAATGGAGTAATTAATTTCATACCTGTCAGCCACAGGGTCCATAACCTAGAATGGTACTGATTCCTATTAAGGAAGGCACACATTTGTGGCATGCACACCGTGACTGGAGGATTTGATTCCTTCAGACAAAAGAGTTTCTGTTAGATTCTCTCAAAATTAACCCTGAGTTCCAAGGCTGTTCTGAACAAAGTGTGTCTGACTTCTTTAATACTGAATAGTTTCCAGTTTGGAAATTGTGACTGAGTGTGACCAAGTCTCCTGGCCAAATTAGTCTAAACTCTGAACGCCCTAATCCTTGAATATTTCTATAGGGATGCCAGGGGAGCAGTCTTGAGGTCAGTGAGCTTACCCAAGATGTCCACAAACCAGAATACAGCATGCCAACACATCTGCTCAGTGTTTGACCTCTAAGTGTGCATGTACCAGTGCAGAGTTGGAATTAAAACGAGAGGCGCAGTCACTCGAAGTATTTTGAGACAAAAAGTACTGGTACATTGGCATTCATCTCAGGTAACAGTTGTTCTCTCAAACAGGTGCTGTTCCAAATCATAGACTTTGGAGAACAGTACACTTTTTGTTTCCTGAGGTATAACTGTTAATCTGATTTTTCTAGACCACAGGTACCTCGGAGGTAAAACTAAGACTTTTTATCATCACCATTGTAGATGAGTAATTGAAATGCATTAGTTGGCTTTTTCATACCGTCATTATAAAGAGTGATTTCCTAATAAGTAAGGCAGTATTCATGTTTTAGTGCTTAATTTTTTGCTTAAACCTGATTCAATTATATTTTCCATAAATTGGGGGTGATAAGTCTTGGGGTTCAATTGCCCACAAGCAGTTAGCATCCTGTATATTAGAGGTCATCTGGTTTCCTCACAGATCAGTAATGGTTTTATGCTTTTTCATCTAAATGTCAGAATTTTAGCCGTGGCTAGCAGTTGAAGACTTGTCAACTTTTCTGCACATTTTCAATCCTATAATAGCTCAGCAATTACATAGCACGTAGATTGGTATTTTTCTTTCAGATGGTAGTCTTCTCCAAAGGAATGGTGTCATTTTCAGAAGACTTAAACACAGGAGCTTCAGGATAAGACCTTAAATATACAAATATTTTCTTCATGTGCTTTTGTTTTTCCTCCCTTGAATGGAGAATGGTATAAAGAGAAATGTCAAGACAGGTGATTCAGGAAAAGAGCAAAACCACACACACTAGGAATATTGGTAACATTTCAGTTTTTTTTGTTGTTGTTGTTTTTTTTTAGAGTGAGAACAAGTATGGGAGGGAAGGGCAGAGGGAGAGTGATAGAATCTCAAGCACACTCTCTGCTGAGCAGGGAGACCCATGTGGGGCTCAATCTAACAACCTTGAGATCATGACCTGAGCTGAAATAAAGAGTCAGATGCTTAATCCCCTGAGCCACCCAGGTGCCCCCATTTGAGTTATTTATAAATCAAAATGAGCATTGTAAAAGAGAAAGTTTTTGTTAGTAGCTTGGGAGTACATGAAGAGAGCAAAAGAAAGAACACAGAAATAAGAGAATAGGAGTAAAGATCATCAAGACCATCACGTGTAGCATAAAGAGGGGAGGAAAAAAAAGGAAAATCATGACACTCATGCCTGTTTCTCTAAAATATTTGTTATCTTGGAACCTCTAGAATATGTTAAGTTTTTGATATCAGAAATATTAGAGCTGGAAATGGCTTTAGACCACATTTAGTACAATCACCTTATTTTAGAGAACAGACAGTGAAGAGAGAGGAAAGCAGAAAATGGAGGAAGTGGTAAAAACAAACAAAGCAAAACAAAACAAAACAAGAAACCCAGAAGATTGAGGAAGAAAACAGTCTGATAGGCTTTCTTCCAGTAAGCTTTTCTGGAACTTCTTGCTTTTTAATTCTGAAATTCAGTATATAAAATTAAAAGAGGTGGTAGAGAAAGGAAGTTTATATTCATTTTGTATAATTGTTAATCTGTTTTTTTTTTCCTGCCAGCATATAATATTTTGGCTTCCAGCTGTTTATTATCCAAATCATTTCCTGCACTAGATAAAGCACTACCAGCAGGACTCTGAGATGTGTTATGCTAATGAGGGGGAAAAATCTTGGACAAGTTGCAAAGCATAGATTTTTGAGTGACATGACAAAATAATCAGAATCTAAATGAAAAGAAAACTTGGGTAACAGCCATTATACTTAATATGCCAAAATAAATGATTGACGTTTTAATTAGATGAGAAAATATAATTATATTTTTAACTTTGAAAGGCACTCTTAAAAGAAAGATGGACATTAAATAAAAAAAACTTGCAAGAACACAAAGGAGTACAAAAAATAAAAAGATGCACTCAATTTTCAGTGTTCATGACATGAGTTATTAATTCCATGGATCATGAAGCAAAACTTTTAAAAAAGTTAACTTGCATTTACCCTTTTGACAACAGTTTGCATTATAGTGATTGAATTTTATTAAGAGAATTGTTTGCTAGAGCTATTTGTCTTCGTTTTGGCAGCTCTGGCATAAATATTTAATTTAATTTATGTTCCAAATTAAAAAAGTTTCATAAAAACCGAGCGGCTGAGCTGTACCTGCTCAATATAAAAAAAAATGAGGCTTACGTATTGCTGCACATAATATAAAGTACATCTACTTGAAAAGAGACTTTGTATGACTTGAAGACATTAACCATTTCCAAGGTCTGTGGAGAAAAAGGGCTAGTAAAAAAACATGAGAGAGAGAGAGAACAATTTCAGCTACAAGTCATGACTTCTCTGAGCTAATTTTGCTTTAGAAAGTTTTCCTCTCGTGAGATGCTTCTGATTAATATTAAACACAGATACTATCCTGAAAATAGTTAAGTAGAAAATTTAAGTGTAGGAAAGTAATGATGATACTTCTTTTTGAAACCATACTTGCTTTCATGTTTAAACTTGACTTTGAATTCGTTACCTGTTGTTTTATTTCTATTTTCCCTTAGTCATGCCACTTATAATTTGGATCCTCAAAATGGGAATATGTAGAAAACACTTATATATTATGTTCTTAAGATTTTAGATGAGAGTGCTGTAATTCGATTCTAGAGTATAGATTGTGGTTTCTACTACATGAAGTAGACAGTACAACCATGCAAAAATTTTGTTCTTTGTAGAACATGATAAGGAAGAATGCAGTGAGTTATAGAAATACACAAGGGAGCTGATTGTAAGATAGTGTCATAGTCTTCCTCTCAAGTACTGTATTGTGTATCCCTATATGCCCGCACACTTTGTAAATCATAGAAGGGTTCTGGCAGTTTGTATTTTTCAAAGGGTTCTGGCCACAATAATGTCTCCCATACTCTTGTGCAATGTGATGGTGTTGCTATCCCTCCAAGAGGTGGAGCCTAATTATCCCTCCCTTGAATCTAAGTTGGTCTTTGTGATTCACTTGTCAGGATTAAAATATGGATAAAGAAACATTATGTGACTTCTGGAGCTAGGTGAGGTTTCTCCTTGTCCTTTTGGAATGCTTGCTCTTGGGATACTCTCTATTGGGACACTCTCTCAGACGCCGCTCCCAGGTTATGAAAAGGCCAACCCACCTGCAGAGGCTATGTGTGGGTACTCTGGTCAACCCTCTCAGTTGAATTTGGACTTTAACTCAACCCAGTCTTTGGACTGGATGTGATAGTGAAAACATTTCCAAGTTAGGGCTTGGCAAACTGTAACCTGTGGACCAAATCTAGCTTGCAGTTTGTTTTTGTGAGACCTAGGAGCTAAAATTAATGTTTACATTTTAAAGGATTATAAGCAGACAAAAAATAGGCAACGGACACTCAATTTGACCCACAAAGTATAAAATATTTATTATCTGGCCTTTCAAAGAAAAAGTTGACTGACCTCTGTTCCAGATGATTCCAGCCCCAAACTTCATGGAGCCAGGAATGTCATCTCTGTTGTGCCCTTGTCCAAATGCCTGTACCACAGCGTATCTGAGAATAATAAAAAAGTGTTGTTTTACTTCAGAAAGTTTGGAGTGATTTGTTAGGCATCAGTTGGTAACCAGAGAAGGAAGGAAGCTGCTTTTTACTAAAAAGTGAAAATCTACATGCTGGTTTCCATAATAACAAATTGTTCTTTATAGATGATGCCCAAGTTACTTGGATAACGTGATCTTGTTATTTTGGGTCTGGTTTATCCTTAAGAAGTTGAACTTGTATTTTTAGAAAATCTGTTCAGCATTAACTGTTAAATGATAACTAAATTTGTTGTGTTGAGAGTCTTACATATTTATTTTTTATTTTTATTTTTTTTAAAGATTAATGTATTAGTGCATGAGTGAGCACAACTGGAGGGTGGGAAGCAGAGGCAGAGGGAGAGGGAGAAGGAGAACTCCCCACTGAGCTCAGAGTCCTTGAGGCTGGATCCAAGGACCCTGAGATCATGACTTGACCTGAAGTCAGATGCTTAACTGACTGAGCCACCCAGGCATCCTGAGAGTCTTACAAACTAAAAGGTATTGAAGAACCTCTCCTAACAGGTTACTTAATTGCAATAATTGGGAGATACATGATACAGCAAAATCCACCTTGTTGGATATATTATTTGTGATGTTACACAAACCCAGGTATTATCCCTTGGCCATGAGACCATTCTTCTCTGAGTTCTCTTCATGTCCGATATTGAACCTTGAGTATATGAGCTTCCCAGTAAGTATTAGCCAAAGCATTAGCATAGACCCTGAAACTTCTTTTCAATAACACATTGGCCTTACCCAGTTCTTTCCTTATGATGGACCTTTGTCAGAGTAATATATTTTAGGCTTCTATAGTTTCATAAGAAAATATCAACTTTATTACCTCATAAATCTAAGGTATGTGGATATTGTTTAACACCTATGGCTGCTCTTGAGGCACTTAACAATAAGTCCTTAACTGACAATCAATTGTCTGTTGATAAAGAGATGGCATTTCGGTCATTTTATTTTTTTTCAGATAAATGTTATACAAACTTACATCTGTATTTATTATTTATATAATATATAACTTTTACACATAGAATATGCATCTGTTCCTCAAATTTACCTTTTTAGAATATCTTTCAATATCAACACATTTCATTTTTGATAGTTATATAATTTGATGATGTATAATTGTGCCGAAATGTATTTTACTAGCCCTGTATTATTGAAAAATAAGGTAGTTTTCATGAACAATTTTTAAAGTAACCTTGCCAGGCCCTAATTAAATGTTTGATTAAGTGCCAAAGACTTTTGGTCTGGGGTCTGAATGTTCTGTGTATTCATTCATGTGAATTAGACAGCTATGGAAGTCTCCACATGGAATGGGCAAAGTGGACCAAGTTTAAGGTAGTATTTATAACAAGTAAAATACTGAATGGTTTGACTCTTACAGCCAAGGTCATGGAAAGGACCCTCAGGTGGACTGGCAATGTGGTTTGACACTCCCAGTAGCCCAAATATTGCATCTTTTGTTTGACCAGAACTGGACAGCTATTAGGAGAATGTTTTATGCGGGTGTAGACAAGAGCAGCAGAAAGGTCAATTTGTTTCCAGTCATGGTGTGTGAGTCTAGACACATGATTCAGTGTTCTCATACGTGTCCACAGGCTGTGCCAATCTGTTCTGAAACTTTACCCGCTGAGCAGCACATTGAGAAAAGTAAGGATAGTGTAGTGAGTTTTCCATGAGATTTAATATAATTGTTCAAGTCAATTGGTCTGTTTAAGGACTATTCTGTATTTTGGGATTAAGTCTTTTCTAATTTTGGTGGCTAAAATGTCTTTCCTATCATGGATTGATATTGAACAGTAAATTGTAGGTGTTTTTTTTTTCAAGTGTGCTTGTGAAATCTAAATGCTGTGAATCAATGTTGTGATCATCTCATATTCACCCTGTTAGTGAAGAAGGATTCTCTTATCACAGTATGTAATGGCTGAACACATTACATCTGATACCTGACAGGTGACATTGACAGTGGTTCAGTCACACAGCGTGGGAGCGGAGGACATTGCACACCATGCAAAGACATACAGGGGAACCAGAATGGGTTGTTGGAGAATGCTCTTGCAGTATCAGGAGGGAAGGGTGCCCTCTGATTCCTGGAGGGGGGTGTGATTTAATTAAAAAATTCTATGGGTTGGTAGAGAAGTGAAACTCATTAGTTGAGAATCCAGTGGAATGAAGCTGGTCTGGCTGATAGGTTAACTAGCCAGGAGGGAAGCCTTTCCCACTGGATGAAGTCTGGGTGGGTATGTCTGTTGAGAGTAGAGGGACTCACGTTCAGGTCTTTGGGAGCCTGTGAGGTTCAAAGATGTCAAGGCAGCGCTTAAAATTTTAGGTCTTAAAATAAACCACTGACTTTCGTTATGACTCAATCCAATTATGGTGGTGAGAGAATTTGGATTTTTTCACCAGATGTACACATTTTGAGTTGTACTCACTGCCTCAGGCATTGCTTCCAGGGTTTGAGATAGGCGACTTAACAAGAATCAAGTGTTGAGGATCAGAGTATCTCTTCAACAGAAACAGACAACCTGAAGCAGATTAGAGAGAATAGGCTGCTGACTGGTAATGAGCAAAAGGCTAGGACAACATCTCCAAAAGTGTGAACACTTGTGGAGTTAATGACCAAAACTCCATGGAGCTGCAGAAGATGGTTTCTTGCTGCATATGCACAGTAAAAAGACATATCATCCACTGTCATGTCTAGAAGAGGTGAAGGTCAGGAAGAGAAATTGATAAGAACACAGACCCATATGTATGTGCATACATGCACACACATACGCACATACATAATTGATGACAGTAGAAAGAAGGGACAATTTTACATTTGCTGCAGAAATAGACCATAGCGAGTCTCTTGTCTGCGTGCACATTATTGACAAATCTCATTTGAAGAAGAAAGGTCATGGGCTTTAGAGTTAAGAACAGTGACTGAATATCTTTTTAGCTTTCCTTTATGTAAGCTAGTAGCAGTGATCACTATCTACCTCATAGTGTTGTCATAAGGAGTGAATGAAATAGCATATGCAAAGTGCTCTACAAAATTGGTTCACAGTAGGCATTCAATAAAAGGGAGACTTAGACAATGAGACCCATTGGCAAAGTGACATGGATTCTTGGATATTAAAGTTGCAGCCAAATTTTCAGGAACGTTTCTGTTCTAAACGTAGAGGCTACCACTGTAAAGCTTTTGCAAATTACACTCTAAAAAGAGTTGAATTAATGTCAAGAAGCCAACAAGTATATATGTATATATAAACCTCCTTAGATGCTCATTTCAAAGTGTGAAATGCACACAGGGTAATTCAAAACAAATTTGAGGATGTTTCAGACCATAAATTTCCTCTGCCTAGATCAATGGCTCCACTCCACTGCTGCTCATTTTTAGTTTAAATTGGGTTTTGCTAAAGAGGAATTTTTTAAAAAAATCAACCAACGCATCCTGACTTACTTTGGAATTACTTCACACACATTTTAATAAGAATTAAATTGTCAACAGGCTTTTTGCTATCCCACTCATTTTTTTATAGATACAGGTGGGCAGTGGTTATCTGACTGTCACCAGTGTACTTTGTTGGGATTATACAAAATTTCTGTGAGCCATAGATTTTTTCTAATGTATCCAGAGAGAATTTCACGTTGGAGCTTAAATTTTATCACATAAACTCAAATGACATTATAATCATGTTAATTCCTCAAACTGTATTTCAAATTGTTTTACTGTATGTGTCAAAAAGAGCTGGATGAAAAGAAATGGTGATTTCAATAATAAAAAATATCCTCTGAGAAACAACTGCACATTATCAGTATAAAGTCAGTTACTATCCTAGAAGGTGTTTATTCTGTTACACATGATTGCGAAAGGGTCAAGAATGTAAAGGCTGAAATGTCAAGACTGGACCCATTTGCATCTCCCTGCTGACCAGAGAGGAGGGAGAACCAACCTGGTAAGTGCCAGACACTATATTAAATTGCATTGAGGTTTTTATAGTCATTAACCTATTTCATACCTCAATAATTCTTTAAAGTAGGTATTTATGTTAGGGTAGGCTAACTGCCATAAATAATCACAATATATTACTGGTTCAACACAGTAAAATTTTCTCACTCATATCACAGTTCAGTATGGGTGAGTGGGAGTTGGGGAGAGAAGGCCTGAACAAGCAAGTTCTGTTCATTAGAATCGTTTAGAATCTAGGCTTCTTAATTGTATGGTTCCATCATCCTCTGTGCTTGAAGTCATCCACTGGAAGACTGATAAGCAGGTGAAGGAAGCATGAGAAAGAATGAAAGATTACATTGGAGATTTTAAGGAACCAGACTAGCTGATGAATGACTTATTTACCTTCTATCAACATTTCATTGGTAAATTCAGTCATATCCCTAAACTACAAAGGAGGCTGGGGAATGTAGTTAGGCAGTCTTCTTAAGGTAAAAATGTTTCTGGCTTTTGTGAGTAGGTTGCCTTGTTTCTGACATAGTATAATTAATCCAGTTTTATGTATAAGAACACTGAAACTTGCAGAAGGTAAATAATTTAATCAAGATAACATAGTACATCATAGGACTGGTTTGCTTATCTGGAAAACCAATGTAATCTTATTACATCAGAAATTCTGTTGAGAAAAATTTGAGGAAGGTAGATTTTCAAATGTAGTAACTTTAATAAAATTGTGTCTTGATAGAAACAAACACATCAGAACATTTTAGCTTTTAGTAGAAAATTCTAGACAAATCTAACGTACCACTTGAGTTTAAAGGGTGAAATATGTATGATACATACATGTCTTAAATTATATATATCTTTATCTGGCATTCATTATTTCCCCTAAATCACTGTATGGCTTTTTAGAGACATTATGAATTAGGTTATCAAGGTGTTCAGCCAACTTTCTTACAGTGTTTCCATTTATGTAGCAATTGGATGGATGTATTATCCCCATACTTTCTTTTAATGTCTCATGATAACTCAGGCTAGGTTGTGGTTTTTGCGCTGGCATGAAATTCAGCTATTATAAATCTGAGCTATTCACTCAGTAACCTTAATGTGTAGGCAAAGATGCTGACTGATCGTTTGTGTAATGATCTACTGCATTCATTCTCCATGATCCATTTGCTTCAGTCCTAAAACCAAAAACTTAAAAAAATACAGGAATCATTTGACACTAGTTGGAGAATTTCACCTATGCATTTTTCTGTGACCTAAGATTATATAAAATATGGAATGAGGACATAATAAGTCAGACATCTTAATCTGGAAAACCATTTTTCTTTTTACATCCCAATATGAACAGTATATTCAAACAACTACAGTGTTTCGATCTTTAATTTCTCAGAGTAGAAAATACTGTGCAGTTGGTTTGAGAAGTCCGGAGTTTGGGTTTTGGCTATGTAAGCATTGGCTGTAGATTTTGATTGATTCATTCATGTAGCACACTTCATGCATTAATTCATTTGGCACATGTCCATTGAGTGCCTCTATGTGTCAGACACTGCATACAAAATATTTAAGAATTTAGAAACAAAAGGAAAAAATATTCCATAATAGCAAATGCCTAAGACCTACAAATACATAAAGGATTGGAATAGAGCTACATATAGATGTAGAGACAGATGAATCCCCAAGTACATTGACTAATAGTAGAATGAAGTATATAAATAAAGGCCTAATACAAGACTTAATGTAGTTATCCTTGTCTTTAGAATCTTGTATCTGGATGCAATGTAAGAATTATAGGAGCATCCTAAGCTGTTGTACTCAAAGTAAAGACTTTGAAAGTATATCCTTAAGATAGAAGAGGGGAGGGGGCAGCATGATTAGATCACCTATATCCACCTTTATTATCTTGATGTCTAGATGTATTTGGGCTGTCCAAAGCTGTAGCATAAGAGGGCCTAAAGGGGCATTGAAGGTGTATGGGAATGATACACACCAACTTCTAAAGATTATCTCCTGGTAAATTAGGTTAATTTGAGGGATAATGAATTGGATCTTAACTGTATTTGTAATCCTTTACTTAAAAATGGGTACTTCAATAAAATACAGCACATTTTTATCATCTGTTTAACATCAATGGAGAAGACATATGTGGGGTATTTTTTGGAATTATGTGTATTTGAAATGTTTCATAAAGTAGAAAAAATTTTAGCAAAGATTTATCATAAAATGGACTATATAAAGTGTTAATTTTTTTTTTACTATCAGTACTAGATTTCATAATGGGTCAAAAACATGTCTTTACTCTTAGCCAGCCAGAAACTTACTGAAAATGGGGGCACAACTTCAAGTGTGTGCCACATAAACGGTGTATCTGGAAACAACATGAAAGGATAGACATTTAATGAAGCCTCCTGCTATTAGGTTATTCAAATTTTCAAATATATTTTTGTTAATATATAGTGTTCTCTTCCTTTGTCTTATCCTCTTTCTCCACTTCCCTTTCTTCCTCCAGCTTGTCTTTCTATTCCATTTTCTTTTCTCTCCTCCTTTCTTGCTTGCTTTACCTTTTCTCTCTCTACTTAACTGTTCTTGCCGTCATCATCACTCTCCAAGGTCCTGAAACCTCTGTTGCCCATACTTAATACTGGACTTAAATCTTTACCTAATATTCAATAGTAATTGAAAAATACTAGAGTGTGCTATGAGGGTGGGAGAGGTCAAGATTTACACCGAGAGAGAGAAAAATATGATAGAGTGTGGTCTCTTTTACCCATGAAACATGCAGACACCTTTCCTGCCAGCACATTTCTCTAAAATTCCCAGAGAAACTCTGTTATATCTCTTCCCCCACTCTCAGCCTTTTTAAGAGAATGAAATGGGAGTGGCAAAGAAATGTTACCCAAATAACTTCTCATTTTGGGTGTATTGAATGCTAAGCTCCGTCAAAGTCAAGGTGGGAAGAGAGTTTCTTAAAGTCACTGTGTCACAAATGCACTACCACGCACCATGCAAAGATTGGTTTAGTTTTATAATGACTTTGTTTAAGACTGAAAGGTTATGTGCATTGTGACCTTCTAAAGAAACACTGTAAATGCTTTTTAGAGTTTTAAATCTCCCCTTTCCCCCCACTTATAATCAAGTTAATGGATTATTCACTTGCTTAATAGCATGTCTTTTGCAATTTTGTCTTTTTCCTCACCTTGGGAAGAAGGGACAGAAAAGAGGTGTGCAGAAAGGAAAGATAAAAGGAAATGTAAGATGACTTTTCCACATAGGAAGCTATTTGATACAGCAAAAGAAGCGTGCTGAATAGAATCAGAGAATTTGGATTCAAATCTCTTTTCCAGCCATATGAGGTTGTACAAGTTGCTTGTTTTTCCTTATCCTAGTTTATTTTATCCTTATAGAGAGTTATTTAATAATCCCCATCTTGTGGGTTGTAGTGAGAATTGAAGAAGGAAACATATAAGGCGCCTACCATAGGTATTTGCTCATTATAGTGGTTAAACTATCTTAGTATTTTTTTCTCCTCCCCCCGCCCCAAAGTTCTCAATTTAGCCCAGGTATTGTTGCCCATAAATCCATATTCTAGAGACACACTTTTGGATTGTGTGTTGAATTGTCCTCAGTGGAAAGTTTTAAAAAAATACTGAGGATTGTTTTGGTGCTTATACATTCATTCAGCCTCTTATTTTAGTAATAAAACAATAAGAATATTACATGATTTTTTGATTTACAAAGCCCCTAGAAATAAACTATACATCATGTTACATTACAGTTGTAGGAAATATTAGACATCATTCAACCATCTCATTTTGAAATTGAAGAAGTCGAGGCTTAAAACTAAGATAGACTTAAGGTAATGCAGCTAGTTGGGGAAGAGTTGGGGTATAAACTCAGTTCTCCTGATTTCAATTGTGCTAGCTCTCTAATATGCCATTCTACCTACTTGAAACAGGGACTTGAGCATTAAATGCTTTTGATGCTTCTCCATGAGGGTATGGATCATTGTTGTATTACCAGTGCCTAATCTGGTAAATGATATGCTATAGACACTCAATCAATTTAGGATAAATGAATAATTTAATGGTATAAAGTTATTCTCTTATATACCTTGACTGAACAGAATATTTCAAGTCCTGTTTACTATGCTAGATAAAATACGGATATAAATTCTAACAGATAATATCTCCAATTCCATCCCCATGGTCAATCTCCTCTCTGGCTCTCATTTATGTAAGTGATCTGAGTTTTCGCTTTTTCTTAAGATCAAGATTAATTTGGGGATGCCTGGGTGGCTTGGTTGGTTGAGCGCCCAACTCTTGATTTTGGCTCAGGTTATGATCTCAGGGTTGTGCGATTGAGCCCTGCACTGGGCTCCACACTCAGTACAGAGTCTGCTTGGGATTCTCTCTCTCTCTCTTTCCCTCTCCCTCTGCCCTGTCCTCCACTCATTCGCTTGCTCTCTAATAAATAAAATCTTTAAAAAATCTAGATTAAGTTGGATTAAATAACTTCCATCAGTTCCATTACTTAGACACAAAGCCCTCTTCAATAACTTGGGATACCTTGATCTCTTGGTTCTTGTTTCTATTCATGCACACTTTATTCTTCATTCTATCCATCCTGATGGAAAATTCCATGTTTGCCTTGATTGATACATGAAACACAATGTTAAACACACAGACACACAGAGAAACATTTAAAGTAGCCTTGTTTAAGATTTGGAAGGGAAAAAAACAGCCCTATAATGCAAATAACTTTGAAAAATTTGGGCATCATTGTTAAAAGTCTTTTAGTCATTTTATGCCATGGAATTTCACTGGTCCTCCTTAATCTGCTTAGCCATCATCCGTCTTGGTGAGCTTTCCTGTCACTTTTGGCTTTTTAAATTCTCTCTCTACTTTATTTCTAGAGTTAAAATTATAATATTCTTCTTGTCTCATGCAAAGCAGACTTGTCCTTTCAACTGATGTCAACCCCAATGCTGGGGATACAGAAAGGACTGAGAAGGAGGGTGAGTGTAGATGGTACATCTTATCTTCCATCCCAGGTCTTAGGCTTCTTTTCCCTTCTCATGTCTGTATGGAAAGATGTTCCTGGAGTAACATCTCTGGCCTCTCTGTCATTCCTGTTTATTTCACCTCTTGGGGGAGCAGACACTTAACTGATTGATGTCTGAAAAATTAAACCAAATGAGATTGCCTCAACCTTTTTTTTTCTGTTGCATTTATTAGACATGCCTGCAGAGAGAGACACATATCTAAACATAATTATGAGCATATCAAACATTGCTTAGTATCCTACTTTGTCCTTTAACGTTAAATTGAGGACATTTTAAAAAAGAGTTCTTTTTAACTTTGGGCTTTTTAAAAGCAACAAAGTATGAATTGTGAGGAACCAACGGTATATCAAACATCACCCTACCTGCAGAACCTGATAAAGATGATCTATTAGCTTCTCTATAGGATTTAACATGTTTTATTTCCTATTATATGTAAACTACATTCATACAGAAATTAATATATGCTCATTTCCTTCCTTTGAAAAGGAAATGGGTGTATTTACTATATACCTTTTTCTATTTTTTTGTTTTTCTATTCTTACTCTTATTTTTGCCTTCTTCTAACATGCTGTTTCTGTGAAGTCAGTCAGACAAAGAATGCACAAAGATACACAGGTGTTTGCCCTGGGTTACGGGAAAAGTATCCAGCTTTGAAATGATTAACATACCAAGGCTCTGGATCCAACCAAATAAGAGATAGAGTATCAAATAATCTAGTGTAGCATGACCTAGAGAGGGTATGCCCAAAAGTGCATCTGGGAGCTCAGCAAGGAGTAATCAATAAGAGTGGGAGGCAAGAGTATGTGCAAAGCCAGTACTACATAAGACCAAGGCCAAAGAACCAGTTAGATTATAGAGCTGGCCATAGGGGAAGAAAGTGGTGAGCTCAGACTTGATCTAGAGCTGTCCCTTATCCAGGGGAGTCCAGTAGGATGAGTCATAGTCAGAAGTCTCCAGGTGGTAATAATTAAAGATAGCATTAGGGGTATACGTGGTCTGTCAAGTTTGAGATTACTTGCTGGCTAGTGGTGAGGGATATGAGATCAAAGTTTAATTTCTAAGAATTCTGGGTTGGAATGGGCCAGGGAGGTTGTTGGAATTCCTTCTGAGCAGGCTAAGTTCCATTTAACCAGAGCACAAATCAGGAATGGAGGTTGAAGTCAGGTGCCTGCCATGAGCAACTATTCACCGCATGAGATAGGGGCAAGGTCAAGGTCTAATGACCTTGACATACACCTAGAATTCACCCCAGGCACATGACATTCTGTGATCAAAGAAACATTGTTCTTATACTTAGAAATTTTACTTATCTCCAAATCTATTATTTGTATTTGTTTCCTTCTTTACTTTATCCTGGATATTGTGATTACTTTTCTTCTACCTTAAATTTAAAAAATAGAGTTGGGTATGGAGGTGTAAATGAGTACTTTTGGTATGTTAGATGTAAAAAAAATCAAACATACACAAATAACAGTAATCCATCTTCAGAGGAAATCACCCAGGGTCCAAAGAACTGGGTTATATGGAAGTGAAATAGAATCTTGTTTCAATCACATTAGTAGGAAGGGGCCTATTGTAAAACAGTCTTTTGTGTTAATCTTAGCCATAAATGTCATGTTCAAGTCATGTAAATTGGCTGAACACTATTTGAAAAATACATTGGTTTATGTTTTAATATTTGATGCCTGTCAGAATATATATTCATTAATTTTCTTGTATCGTTGAGGAATATGCTATTTGGCCATTACAACCATGCATAGCTCTTTTGGTCATTGCTACTCCTTCCTTTAGGATTTTAGAAACTGGCTCACCGGGCCTCATCAACATTTCTCCTGTCATAAATTTTGAACATTTCAATATCCACAGAGAAGATGCTCACCATAAGCTGTCCTCTGAGCTTTTGGAGCATCTCTTTTCCAATTATTTTCTCTTGTACTTCACCCTAACTACCCACACTGATGGTCATACTAGTCTCTTTTTATTACTAATGACTCCAGCTCTTCCATAATCCAAATTTCAAACACTTGCCGGTCACAACCCCCATCTTTTCATCTAACTTCTTTTCATGTCCTCCTATAAACAATTCTTCAAATCCACTGCTTCCTTCAAACTTTTGACTGTTTCCATTTTTCACTCTTTGGCCATTCTTTAACCTCACTTCCTTCTTTGCTTGGCATACATTACAAGGTCTATCCTTACAGTCACTTTCTTGCATACATTCCCAATTCCTCTGTCCCTCACTGTCTCCCTCTGTCATCCTCACCTGGTTACATTGAAATTCTAGTCTGTTCTTAGCTGTACTGACACAGAAATAAGAATGGAAAAAAAAAAATCACACAACCACTTTGTCTTGTCTCACTTTAAATTCATGGCAGATATGCATTGCCCACTTATCCCATTACATCTCCCTAGTTTCATGCTGTCAGGCAAATATTTTGCACCTTCTCCTATGCCTTCAAACCACCAAGATCTCCTTCGCCTTCTTCTTCTTCTTCTTCTTTTTTTTTTTGATTGCTTAGTGTTTTACCAAAGAAACAGAAACAAATGTAAGAAAACTTGCACGTTTCTACTACCAATATACCTTTTTTTCTGAGTTGAACCCTGTATTTTGCCTTTCTTGTTAAGATACTATTTTTATTCCTTTTTACGCCTGGTGCCTCTGGTACCCTGGAATTCATTTTCTCTTCTCTGGTTATGATGGCTACCTTCCCTCTCTTTCCCATATTATCAAAGTTTCTCTTTTTCCTGCATCATTTAATAAGCATATGCAATAATACCTTCCATTAAAATATTCTGTTGGCCTCCCTCCCTAGTTTCTTAGCTCTCTTGTTCTCTTGTTTAGCAAAACATTCTCTCTTCACTTTCCATCACTCTTACTACTCCCAGAAACTGATCTTGATAAGGCATCAGTGGCATTATCTGGGCCGCATTTGGTCAAGCCTCAGTCTTCATCTTACTCTTCTTATCACCAGCTGGGCAGAGCTGAAGACTCTTTTCTTGAAACACTTCTTTATTTGACCTCTTGAAACTTCTCTCTCATAGTTCTCCTACTTCACTGCTGGTTCTTTAAAGTTCCTCTATTGATTCCTCTTGATCTTTGGGACTGTTAAGCATGGATGTGTTCCAGGATCCACCTGTTGGCTTCTGTATTCTCACTTTCTAGTTGATCACACCCAACCTCATGACTATACATATTTTACCATTATATCTTCTGACACAATCTTTCTTCTGAATTCTAGACTCATATGTTTGTCAGTTTAGATCCCCACCTGGATTTCTAATGGGCAAACTTAAAATGTCTGGAAATGGACTCTTGATTCACAACCATCTTCTAAAAAAAACCTGTTACTCCCATAATCTATCTATCTCTGCAAGTAACATCTCTAATCTCCCAGTTTCTTAGGACAAAAAAAATTAAGTCATCTTCTCTTTCATGCCCTGTGTCTGATCCTCAACCAAATAACAAATCTTGTTAGCTTTAAAGAAATTTGGAACCTGACTTTTCCATTGCTTTTACTACTATTAACCTGTTATAAGTAAATTATCCAATACATATGTGTGCGTACACACACACACACATAACTATCAAACTCTGATTTACACACAATTTCAGTGGTTTCAAGATATATGACTAATTTTAAGAAATGTAATTTATTGGGATGGTTAGAATCTATACTGGTATAAATTAATAACCACAGATTGGTCTCTTAGTTGTACTTGAGGAATAGGTATGCTTTTTTTCCTTGGGCTGATACATTTCGCTATTAGGTCACAAACAAGAGTTCTGGACTGGGAGTCAGAAGAATTATTTGTAGCAGTGCCATTATCAACAAATTGTGTAATCCAGATATATTTGTTCTGCAACTTTGCCTCTGTTTATGCCACCAAATAGGGCCTGAACTGTATTCATCTTTCTCCTTTACAAAATTTGGCTCCTTGTAATTACAAGAAAATATTTTGAGAAACTAAAGAAATCAAGATACAGGTTAAAATATTAGGCATCCAATGGGAATCTTGGAGGAAAGTAATTCTATTTCCCACCTTTACCCCAGCTCTGCTTCCCTGGATTGCACAATTTAGCACCACAATCTGATGCCCAAGAAGTAAACTTGTACTGTATTTATTTATCTGGCCACTCAAAAGCAAAGTAAAATTCAATCCCACCCAGCGAATGAAATGAAAAGAGAGAGAGTGAGAGAGAAAGACCTGGTTGTGAGAATTGGGGAGGAAGAGAACTGTTTGAACATTATTAATATCAAAGACTTAATTTTGTCATTTTACAGAGTTGAGTTAATGGATTAAACTTGTGGCTGTTTTATGTAGTTTTGTCGGAAAGTGATGTGTCAGAATTTTTACATCTGAGATACTTGCTCTTTTAAGTTGACTGGAAGCATCAATCATAGGTAAAATTTTCCTGCTGATAGTTCTCTTTTCTCTCATTATCAAAAAAGAGGAATTTATATGTGATTTTTCAATGGAAATAGGAGTAGAAGAAAGCCAGTTCATTTCAAAGACACTTTAAAGGTGCCTGAGTTTCTATTTAACTTTGAAAATAAACCTTAACTGATATTCTGAATTCTATTAGCAATCACAACTGCACAAGGCCCCATTATCATTCCTTACACCTTGGCTTAGGTGTTCTCACATGAAACCTTCCAAAGTATGAGGCTGTGTTTATTTTGGGGTTTGATTCTGCAGACTCTGAGAGAGAGGAACTTAACTTTTTTATGGACTTACTAGATTCTCAGCACTATTCTAATTTAGCTCTTTGCATTCAGAGTTAATCTCATATATAATCATCACAGTAATTATTTGAGATAGATGTTACATTTCCCATTTAACAAATGAGGTTATGGAGGCTCAGAGAGATTAAAATGACTTGCCCAAGGTTATTCAGCTAATAAATAGCAGATTCAGGAATCAAGCTCAAATCTTTTTCTTTCAAAGTCTTATCTCTTTGGCATAATCTATTTGTAGTTATGATTCCTTTCTGAAAATTAAGAAGTGAATTTAAGCCCAAATTTAGATCTACATTTGCAGTCATTAATTCTAAATTGAAATATGCAAACATAAAAAAAAAGAGTTAGAAAAGAAATCTACCCAAATTAGTGTGATATAATACAAAATGGCTTAAAGTGAGATTCTGAAGACATTCTTTTTGGTCTCAACTGTCTCACTAACCAGCTCTGCGGCCTGGGGCACCACTTGGGACCTTAGATTTCTCATCTGTAAAATGAGGATGTTGAACTCAATGATCTTTACATCCCTTCCAGCATAAAAATATTCTGTGTTTCTGAGTGGGAATTAGTTGAAGAGCATTTTCCTCTTTTCAAAGCCATATTAGTAAAGCACCTGAAGGGAAAAAAAATATCAGGAAGAGGAACAAACCCACACGCTATGCCATGTATTTATGTCCATAATCTCATTAAATTCCCACAACCAGCATATGTCAGGTGTCAACCCCATTTCACTGAAGGGGAAAGACTTAGAAGTAAACAGTTGACCCAAGTGAGCGAGGTTTGGTCCAACATGTTTTCCAACGTTGATGAAGGCCCAAATCCTAGTTCTCAGTTTGGTGAATCAAATTTATTATTTTCAATTTTTTTTTGCAAAATATGTAACTTCATTAGCTCATTGCAAGGTAATTGGAGGAGAGGAGCTATTGTAGCTTACAACTGAGGCATACATTCTTGTTGAAATTGGTACAGAAGGCTAGGAGAAGAATAAAACCAGACAGACTTTGGAGAGGTTGGGAGCTAGGCCCTGCAAGGTCTGTCCCTACCTATCGGCCATGCTGAGGGTTTTTATCTTTTCCATAAGGAAAATAGGGTATGCATAAGGGTCATATGATCCAGACTGCAATCCAAAAAAAAAACAAAAAAACCTAATTTGTACTGCATTAGGAGAATGGATTGTTGCAGAGCCAGAGATGAACTGGTTTTGATGGTATTGCAGTAAACCAGGTAAGAGAGAAAGTGACTTAGGTTACGATGGTAGTTACGGGTGTGGAATGAGATGGAGTGACTTGACAAATGTCTAGGAGATGAAACTGACAGAACTTGGCTACAGATGGTGAGGCAAGAAAGATGTGAAGAATAACGACTAAGTTTCACATAGAGCTGGACAGTAGTTCTGGAAATAGACCAGGTTGGGGGTTGATAGTAGTGGGAAATGGGTATTGCAGTAAATACATTATAGAGCGTGGTGCTTTGCAGCTGAAATATCTTCTTAAAAAATGCTTTCTGATAGATCCTCTTGTGATTGTCACTAGCTTCCTTAGAAGACAAAATTCTCAAAAGGAGAATGCGCATAATAAACATAATGATGTATGGTTGAGAGAAAAAGTCTTTTGATAACTTATTATTATTCTCTATTTCAGACTAGCATTTGTACTTTCCTCTTAATAGGCTTGTCACAAAATGTGAAATCCCATTTATTGTGGATAACTACCAGCTGGCGTTTCTGAGGAATGAGAGAAATACAGGTGCCTTTGGCTTGATTAGAACCATTAAACATACATGATTATCAACTCAGTTTTTGGATTAAAAGTAGTTCCTCAAAAGAAGAAAGTATTTGGGGGTTGTATGTATTTTAAATTCAGGGTCATTTATGCTTTAGCTTCCAAATGGCCCAAGAAGATGTGTCCTTTCAGCATGTCTGTCTCGTTTAGCTAGTAGTGTCTTTTGGTTGGAATACTCAAGTAACTTTTTTTTTTTAATAGTGGGCCTTAAATGGTATGAGCACGTCAGTGATTCCAAAATAAGAAAAGCCTGATACATATAATACTGTTTATTATTAAACTACTGACTACAGGGTATTCACTGAATCATGGCATGAATTAATTCATTAATCCTGCCTTATGTTTCAGCAATTTCCATTTGAAATTGGGACTCTAAGAGGTCGGCGTCAAATTCATATTGGAAACACCCAGACTCCTCTTACATGCTGTGGGTGTGCTATGAGTACAGTGAATATTTACTAAGCCCTACTGTGCCCCAGATCTAAAGCTCTGTGCCTTTCAAGTATCATCCCATTTACTTCCTACAAGAATGATCTAAGGCAGATACTAGTTTTCTAGCCATTTTACACAAGAAGCAAAGCACAGTTGATGATGAATGATTCTGGGTCATTATATTTGTACCTTGTTATAGCCCAAACATTTATGTAAGAAGGAAAGAAAGAGGGAGGAAATGGACAAAGGGATAAGAAGGGAGTTTCTGCAATTATTTCAGAATATGAAAGTGCGTTCTCTTGTAAACACCTGCCAAAAATCGTAGCTCTTCATATTTTGTTCATCATTATTCTCTTCAACTTACTTGAGATGTTCCTTCTATTCCATAGATATTGGAAGATATTCCATAAGTGACCAGAGAAAGCCAAAGAACAGAGAATGCAGGCATCTATGTTAAAAGGTGATCTGGTTGAGTAAATCCACAGACAAATCCACTTAACTAAGAAAAGCTACCCCATATCATCATGGAAGTAAATCATTCTTCTGGGGACGCAAAAATGTGTTTGAAGTATCCCGTACTGTAACACTTCTTCCAATTCTGAAGTTCTCCCCAAAGCCCCGAGCAGCTTTGATCATATTTCAGTGAGTTTTCAAAGCTCCACTCCTCTGGCTTCTTAACCATAGTCAGATGCTTGTTAACACATGTGGCCTGCCTACTTCATTCAATATCCTGTGCTGCATACGGGGACTAAATGAAAGGCATTTTCAAGCTGAAATTAAATGTAAGCCTTGGATAAATAGATGAGCAAAAGAAACACGAGGTGGGAAGGGGCAGGGATAGGGAAGTGGAGATGGGGGAAGACTTTGATCAGGCTTAGATTTGTCTAATTCTGCCAGTCTGTAGTGTTTTAGGTCACGAAACTAGAATCTTTTATATTTCTTGTCCACCCCTTGTTGCTTTCGGGGGATTATACTCTATGCGTTTCTCAGAATATTACATTCTGATGTGGAAATATGGGACAGTGCCCATGAATCTGCATTTTAAACAAAATCATCCAAGTCATTTGAGACGCACTAGAGTGAGAACGAGTTGTCCAAAGAAGTCACTTTACGTCTGCCATGAATCTTTTGTAAGGAACACCAGTCAGCCAAGCCTCAAAAATACAAGGCGTTTAAATAGAAGAAAATATACTTGTCTGGATTGAGTAGTCACTGGGATATAACTTCCCAGTGAGTTGCACTTGAGAGCTGACCTCCTTCACATTTTTAGTTGGGATGAAACACTTAATGCAAAAAAAAAAAGAAGGAAAAAAAAAAAAAGAACGAGACTTAGTCTTTTTGCTGTTCTAGCTGTTAACAATCTGAAGCATATTCTGCCTCCTGGAGGTTAAAATTTACTAGTAGATCAGAAACTGGGGTGGGGAGTAAGGTGGGAAATGAAAGCAGTCATAAAACAGCTCAAGATTTTAAATGTTGGAAGGTCGTTCACTCAGATACAATTTATTTTTATCTCCTCCTCGGAATATTTAGATCTGACCAGTGTGCCTGATGGCCTCTCTCCCGATGCCTCTGTGGGCTGCCTTAAAAGGAAAATGCTTATGTAAAGAAGACAAGTGTGGGCAGGCAGGCATCAGCTTAACCGACCAAGGAGCTCAGCAGTTCCACCCACTGCTTCTTTCCCAGAGCCAACTCCCTAGAGATGCTCTCCTAGTGAGATGTCTGGTGCTTTCCAATGCTTCCCCAGCCCTTTCTGATGTGATGATTTCCTCCTGATAGCTTCATTTTATTAGATCATAGGTGCACAGTCTGTAAATGTGAAAACTTAAAGGGAAAGAGAAACTTTCAAAGCAGCTGTTTAATGTAGGGCTTAAAAAAAAAAAACCTGGGAGGGGGAAAAAAAGAAAACTCAATCTAAAATCTTACAAAATAAAAACAATTGAGGCAGGTTAGTTTTCCCTTTCCCCCTGTAAGTAAAATATTCGTGAATTTTGCCGCTATGGTATTGTATGCTAAATGCAATCAAAATTCTTTTACAGAGTAAAAATCATAGAGAAGTGTACTGTTATCTTACAGTGCTTCCTGGAAGAACCACGAAATCTGCATTGCAAGGCACTGTCTCTTACTGTAGCAACATTGCTTCACCAATTTCCAGGAGAAGGAACAATGATCTTGACTTTCTGTAATGCTTTTCCTAACAAGATGCTTGGAGGAGGTAGCTGGCTGCTGTAAGGGCTAAGGATTCTGTATAAGCATTCTGATGGGAGGAGAAAGCACTGAAAGGGAGCAGATAATCACATTCAGGGCCTACTCAGTGGCAGTGTCCTATCCTCATTGCCCTATCAAGGGAAACACTTGGTGAGCAGAAGAGCAGATGCATTTCTTCACGGGGCATAAAGACCAGTCTAAGGACCTGCTGCTTCAAAAGACGACTGACCCTTTGTTAGATAATGGATCACACAGTCTCTTTAGGCCACCAAAAAGGTGCCGTCTCTCACGTGTCTAAACATGTGATCCTGCCTCCATTGATTTATCTGTTCGTGGATTTATCTATTCATTTAGTGAATATTTTAGAGTGCCTACCTCGTTCTGTGCACCATACCCTAGAAACACAGGGGCCGATACAATCCCTCCACTACACACACACACACACACACACACACACACACACACACACGCACAAATCACATTTAAATAGAAAGATAGGTTGACATATTTCTGGTTAAAAATGGTAGGTTGAACACATTCTCCTTAGGTTGAGCTCATAAAAAAGATGAACAGAATAGGAGGGAATGAGTGGTAATTAATTTAGAAATCCCCAGAAAGTAGACTCATCCGTTGACAGTAGGAAGATCGGAAAAATCACCCGTTTTGTATGAAGGGACCCTTAAGGCACTCCTGAGTCATGGTCGAAAGGCTGTTTCAGAAAATTATAACACCAAAACTTCCTCCTGAATATTTCCCGGCAAGGGGATGGCCTTTCTCTCTCAAGGTAAACAGGAGATGTATTCTCTGGCAAGGGATCTCAGAAGATCTTTGCACTGTAAGACAAAAGGAGCAGAACAGAGTTCCCAGCTGAAGATCTGGGAAGTTAGTATTATACACTGAAGGGTGAGACCATTCCTCTCCCGCTGTTTTCCTTTATCATGTCTCTGGATACATTTAGCAAGATTTATACATTCCAGTCAGATCTTGGAAAATTGTTTTCTACTCCATCTAACAACTTGAATGAACTTACATGGGGATTCTCTAATTTAAAAAATAGACAGGCAAACACCATTTCATTCACTTCAGTGTGTAATAAAGGCTATCATCCGCAAGCCCTATCCACAAGCACAGACTTCTGTTCGGTTATAAATTCCCACATTCTTATATGTGGGGGGAGGGGGAAAGTCAAGGATCAAATTAGAGGGACATCTCTAATATGAAAAAGACCAAAGCAAAAATAGAAAAAGCATCTTGAAGAAAATGTCTATGTGGGATCAAAAGAATCCTAAAATGAACAAAACTATTCTTTAACCAAACTGAGATCAGAGAAGATACTGTAACCGTTGGGGGAAAAAAACGTACAGGATTTCTCAGGCGATGCTGGAAGCGGCCAGGGCTGTTACTCTGAAGTCTGCAGTGTGCAATACAGTAGCCTCAAGCCACATGTAACTATTTAAATTTACATTAATGAAAATGTAATAAAATTAAAAATTCCGTTTCTTTGTCATGCTAGCCACCTTTCAAGGGCTCAGCAGCCACTTATGGCTAGAGGCTGACACCGGGCATTGCAGATAGGACATTTCATCTTCACAGAAATTCTGTGCAGTGCTGCTCTAAAGAGAAGCTTCTTGAACTGGAAACAGAAAGTGAGAACACAGCATTTCTTCTTAAGTGTTTGAGAGAGATGATGACAGCATTAACAAAATGATGGAAGAAGACCGAAGAGGGTGTTAGTAATTTTTGCTCAGGGAGTTGACGAGGAGGCATTTCACCGGAGTCGTGTTTTGACAAACTGGAAATGGGACGGAGGAAATTGTCAAGTCTGAGACCAGGTCGGTCTTCCATCCTGTCAGACTTTGTGGCCCCACCTGTGCTCTTTCCTGTGACTCCAGAGTTTGAAGAGCCTGTAAAAGGGAGGAGATTCGGGCATAGGAAATCTGAGGAGACAAGGGGAGATTTAATGGTGAAAATCTGAGTAGTTGGTTCAGTGAAAGCAGAAGTGAAATACTGTCAGAGGAATACTGGGGAAGAATGTAAAGACAACAGGAGAAGGGGTAGTGTGACCAGAGTTGAAATGAGCAAAATGTGTTTGGTTTGGTTCCTCTTCAGAGAATCCTGTTCCTCCTAACTCTGTCCATTAGATATTTAGCATTCCATTAAAACCTAAGTTTCACGCCTGCATGTTAGAAAGTAGTTTTATTTTTTTTTATTTTTTATTTTTTTTTTAAAGATTTTATTTATTTATTTCAGAGAGAGAGAGAGAATGAGAGACAGAAAGCACGAGGGGGAAGGGGGTCAGAGGGAGAAGCAGACTCCCCGCCGAGCAGGGAGCCCGATGCGGGACTCGATCCCGGGACTCCAGGATCATGACCTGAGCCGAAGGCAGTCGCTTAACCAACTGAGCCACCCAGGCGCCCAGAAAGTAGTTTTAAAAGCCACAGGAATAAAACAGGATGTTGCTCTCTTTCCTCACTTTCAAAACCATCGACAAAAATCTCACGTGTGCTTTGTCAAGTCAGTTGTCTGGTCCATGATCCACAAAAAAGAACATGGGAAAGACCAGAAGGGCAGTTGCCAGATGGAATTGGAATAATGAACTTTAAGGCAGGGAAGATGAGACAAGTCAGCATCAAGTTAAAAAACACGAAAATTGGGGTCTTTCTGAACTCTCACTTATCATATGTAGGTGTCCTATCTTATTCGTAAGTTGCGAGTAAGAACAACTTAAAGTGAAACCAGAAAGGCATTTGTGATCTTCTAACAACAGTAATGTTATTAATGCCAATAGTTTAACACTGGTTATTTATGATTTTAATAAGTTTAGCACATTTGCAATTCATATTAGCACCATTCAGGATATAGGCATTGTAGTCCTTAACTATAAAAGGTGTCGTTGGCCCTATTAGAGAATGTCTATTGTAGGAGTCATTAATTAATTAGCATGCCTTTTTTGAGTATTTATCAAGAACTGTGTTTCTAGGCTGTAAAGACATGTGCGTCTAAGACAAGGTAGTTGTTCATCATTGAAGGTAAATCGGTATTTTACCATTAAGAAAGTTAGGTGTGTGAGGGGAGAATTCAACTGTTTCTGGTAGTAAAGGTAAAATTTCCTGAACTACCTTTCAATTGCAGACACTATACTGTTACTGTATATAATTAGTATACTATACTAATTAACTGTTAGTTAATTGTCTTAACTACCTTGAGAAAGAGCTGTGGTTTTTTCTTAGAGTATTGAATGAACTTGAGGCTCTATATTTAGTGGAGGTGGAGAATTCTACAAAGTAAAATGTAAAGGTACTAAAATATATCTTGAGCTACTATTTATTTAATCCTATTACCTAAAAATAACATATTTATTCACCAAACATTCATGGTCATTTACCAAGTGCCTGGCTCCATTTTAGAAGCTGCAAAACAAAGCAGACTAAATAGCTATTCTCATATTCTAATGGGAGAGATAAGATAATTAACAAAAGGATACCGTGGCAGGTAGTGATAAGTGTACTGATGAAAAAGAAAGCAGGCTAAGAGGCTTTCTAAGGGAGTTAGAAAAATCAAGCAGAGTGAGACTCCACATTTTCTGCATTTCCAAGGCGACTGGAGTATCCAGTAGGAAAGTACATTCCTATGCCGTTGGACAGCGGAGCATTACTCTCCACTTTCCTCTAGAGGGCAATTCACAGCAGTGTGACAGTCTTCTCTTAAAATGAGTCTTAGGTATAAAGTTACAGTTACACATGATGAGTGAGTTCCAGAAATCTGTGCAACATTGTGCCTATAGTTGACAGTAAAGTATTGTGCACTTAAAAATTTGTTCAAATAGTAGATCCCATGTTAAATGTTCTACACACACACACACACACCCCCACACCCACCCCAATAGCAACAAAGGGACATAAGGAAACTTTTGGAGGTGATGGCTATGTTGATCGCTTTGATGTGGTGGGGGTAACACAAGTATATACATATGTTCCGATTGCATACATTAGTTGTATACAAATTGCATCCATAATTTATGTGCGGGTTTTTTTTTTTTTTTTTTTTTGGCATACCAATTCTATGTCAGTGAAGCTAAAAAAACTAAAAAAAGAATCTTCTGGAGCTGGATTCACGGAAGTCCTGGGTAATAGCTAATAGCATCACACTTCCGGGTTCCCTCTCAGATGGCCTCAGCCGTGTTTTGTGTGGGGGTTTCTCCTAAAGCTTATTTGTCATGGTCCAGTCTGGTGTAGCTGCCCCAGCCCTCCGGCACATCCCTGGATTCTGTTGATTCCATCAGCCCCTGGAACTCATGTTTCCCCCGTAGATGCAGAGGCATGAGTGCACATTGGGTTTAAGGACTGACACGTAGGTAGCTTATATTTCTCTGAGGTAAGAATGTGAAGGTATGTGTCTGATGTATGTTTTCTTGTCATTTGCACATGAGTTTAGTGTCTCCATAGCTAAGTGGGAGTCCTTCGGGGTAGGACAGTTTTCTTTTTCTTTTTTTACTTTTGCTTTTTTCTTTTAATTATCTCCTTTCCCTAATCTCCCTCTCTTGTGCTTTGAGTACAATCTGTTTCCCCTGAAAGAGGTCTACTTAATTATCCAGCAGAACATGGTTGAGTGTGTACTGCAATCCTCCCCATGGTTTGAAGGCTTTAGAGCCACAGAGAGGTGGACATATTGGTGGTTGCTCTTAAAATGCGCACGATCTATTTGTGGAGGTAAAAGCAATACATGTGTGAATCATTATAGGACATCTGAAGGTAGTATGGGGACAGGAAAAGAATTGCAGTGAGACTTTTAAAGGTCAATATGAGCTTAATGAAAACAAAGAATTTGAATTGAGTCCATTCCCAGTGTGTGGAATTGTCATAAAGGTGTGACTTCTGGAAAGAGTTAAATGTATGTGGAATATAGGATGTCTATCATCCTGGCTAAATTAGAGAGTTCCATGAGTAGGGAGAGACAAGTTCGGGTGGGTTAATTGGGACCAGGTAATGGAAGGCATAGAGCCCAAAAAGAAGGATATAGTTTTATTCTAACAGGTAACAGGAGCTGCTCTCCATTTTTAAACTGGAGACTTACTCAGGAAAATGAGAACCTGAAAACATTTTAGAAGGCATTCACAGTGACGAGTTGGTCCTTTTTACGTCGTTCTGAAATAATAGTGATAGAGTATTTTGTGTATGTAACCAGAATGCTACTGTGGCAGCCCAGAACTTGAGCTCCTAGTGAGGGTGACTTGATTGCCTGTCCCATGCCTGGAATGAGCCAGTTTAACACTCCTTATCCCCACGCACACACGTGTGTACACACACACATGCAGATTTCTGCTCAGATGAGACCTTTATGTGAAGCAGATCTTTGCCAAGTTTGAGGAGATGGAGAGCTTCAATTCATAGCACACAAGCCACTTGACATTGAACGTTAGACGTTCTGCCTCGAAAGTTCTTGTTTAGTGACCCTCTTATTCCCAAAGAACTACAGCTCCCTGGGCTCTCCTTGGAAACAAAAATTGACTAGAAATTTAAAATAAGCACCTAATATGTCTCCCGGCCCCATTCCCTTTCGGGTCCCCCTGCAATGGGTGGGACTACCTTGCCGGCGGAGGGGAGGGGGTAGGTAGAACTCTATGTTTGTGTACTGCACTCTCCCTGGCCCTGTACTCTCTCCAGGTTTTCCTACCAACTTGGCAGTGTCTAGTCAATACAGCGGAGGGAGGGCATGTCTGTCCCTCAAATTATTCCCTGGAGAGTTCGGTCTGAAGTCCGATTTACAGGAATTAAGAGCTTGTCATACATTCAGCTCTAGAGGCCACTGGGTAAAAGCTGATTCTCCGTGTCATTCCTTTTGCTGGCAAAACCATCTCTTCATCCCTTTACCCCTACACAGATTTTTGTTAATTTGTAAGGGCAGGATTTGCCCATTTTTTTTTATTTTGAATGTCATCTTAATACTGAAAACCCTTTTGGTATCTTAATGAAGTAGATGATTTAACAAATGATCTCGATTTCAGAATCATTCCACCTCATTGTTCAGGAAATTTCTAACCTGTTATCACTGGACAGTCTATAGTCCTTAATTTCAATAGTAGAGTATCTTTGCAGAAGGGCTTTTGTGTGCTTCCAGAGCAATTCCTACTGGCTCTTCGATTTCAGTTACACGGTTTGTCTGCTGTTAGTCTCCCTCTCTGATTTGTAGAACTCAGCATTCTCGAGAAGACAGATGTTGGCAGAGGGTTTGAGGCCAGTCTCTAATATCTGGACTGTGGCCAGACTGACTCCCTCTGAAGGAGGGAAGGGAGAGAGAGAGAGTAGAGTCCTTTTCTCCCCTCTGACTGAGGGGTGGGTCTGAGTGTTCATTGCTGCTGATGCAGAACTCAGCTTAAATGATATAGGACGTGAGGCAGTGGCAGCAAGTACAAAACACTGAAATAAATTACCATATATATCATGTTCTGGTGGGTAAGATAGAAGTGATGTGTGTAATGAATCAAAGCTGGAAGCAGTTGTGGTGTGTGGTGATAGTGAGGGAGACCGAGTTTGCTGTGGCTCAGCCTCAGCTTCAGAGGGCTCGGTGTGAGGAATATGTGAGGAAGCAGAAACCACTCACTGTAATGGGACAAGGGAGGACATTTGTGAGGGCACAGGAGACCTTTTGTTAGTGCAGCAGGGATCTGTTATTTTGCCAGCCCAGCTCTCTGATTTTCCTGTTTGGGGACGTGCCCTCCCCTGCTGCAGGCAGTCTGGCATGCGCTCAATTACGGAGCCTTCCCCTGCCTTGCCAAGCAAGGTGTGGGCACGTGACCCAGGCCGGACTGCAGTCTCCCTCCGTTCCTGAACCTGAATTTGAGTGGTGTAATAGAATGATGGAAGTCATCTGCAGCTGATTCATCCTGCAAAGTAGAGCCTCCATGACCTGGCCCTTTTGTTTCTGCTCCCCAGAGTTAATCTGGTTGCTGTCTTTCTTCGAACCCTGGCTGTCCCTGTTTCTCTTGATGATGTAAGCTATCACACATGCCTGGGAGAAGTTCTGTGTTGTGCTCAAGCTAGCCCGCATCCGTTTCTTGTGTTGGCAGTGAACTATGTCACTTGGTGAAAACTTCAGAATATTTGGGCCGTCAGCTTCTTGGTGGTGTGTCGTGCTAACACGCAGGCTGTTTGCTGCAACATTATTTGCAACATTATATGGAGTCAGACTGGAAAAGAGAGACATGGGAAAATAGAGTAATGTTAGGGTTCTGTTTATACTTAGGGTATTGCTCTGAGGGCTTCTATAAACACAAGGAAGCAAACAGGGTCTCTCCAGTGGATGATGTCACAGGCTAGTTGTAGGACAAGTTTGTAAACTCTGAGTCCTCCTTCCTCATTTGTTGAAAGAGTGATGATCACTCATTCTTCTCTGTAGAAGTGAGAGAAGTCAGATGACGTTGTTACATCCCTGGAACAAGCCTTGGTACACTGAAGGTGCTTAATTAATCTTTGATCCTGTTCTTTCCCCTCCACAATGTCTCTCCGTCTCCCTTCAGAGATTCTGATGAAGCTGGCAGATTAGACAATATGTTGAGGTATGTTTTGTTTCAGGCTTTTTTAATAGGACTGCTTTCCATAGTGGATCATGATGTGGAACTTCTAGATGTACGTATGTTTGTCTTCCTTTGGAAACTTACCAGTTTGAAACATTTTATTGGCAATGGTCAAAAGGAGAGTCTTAAGAAACTTGATGGCTGGGCGCCTGGGTGGCTCATTTGGTTAAGCGACTGCCTTCGGCTCAGGTCATGATCCTGGAGTCCCGGGATCAAGTCCCGCATCGGGCTCCCGGCTCAGCAGTGAGTCTGCTTCTCCCTCTGACCCTCTTCACTCTCGTGCTCTCTGTCTCTCATTCTCTCTCTCTCTCTCAAATAAATAAAATCTTAAAAAAAAAAAAAAAACCTGATGGCTTCAAGATGGTAGAAGTACAACATGTATAAATTTCAGGGCCCTGGCCTGACTGAAGATGGGTAGAAGTTATATTCCATTAACATGATTCTCTTCCTTTCATTAACTCTAATTCCTCTTGCTGGTGAACAATTAATGCCCTACTGATGTCTCCCCAGGGCGCGTGAGATCTGCCTTGGGCCACACCTCTGTTGTAGGACGTGGCTGCAGCTTGCTGTCCTTTTGCTGCTTGGCAGGGGGGATTTCATTTTGGGGCTCTCTTTGGCCCTGACGTGAAGAGGCTCTCTGTCCCGTCTACCTGCCCAACACCCATCCCATCCTGAACTCATGCTTCCCTTGCTCACTGTGTTCCAAAGCTGTCCTGATTGTCATCTGAGTCAGCCTCGTCATTTCTGGATCCTTCCTTCTCTTCGAAGCTTAAAATGGGTCCATCAGGCTACATTGAGGATGGACGTGGGGATGGACAGTGGCCGCGCCACTGATGGCATTATTCCCATAGTGTCCTATCCATGGGTCTGTTGTTTAGCCCCTTCATTCTTTATATATAAATATAAATAGTTTTGAGTGTCACATTAATAGACTGATATACTTTGGTATCTTAGTGAAGTAAGTGATTTCAAGAAATTATCTCAATTTCAGCATCCCAAAGTCTGCCACAAATTCATTGTTCAGGAAATTTCTAAACTATTATCTCTGGACAGTCTACAGTGCTTAATTTCAATAACAGAGTATCTTTGTGTGCTTTCAGAGAAATTCTTACTGGCTCTTCGATTTCAGTTACACAATTTGTCTGCTGATTTTGTCCCTCTCTGATTTGTAGAATTCAGCATTCTACATGCCAGGCATATCCAGTTTCAAACCTGGACTGATTAGGATACCATGCTACTACATCTCTCAGAAAAAGCTAACTCAGAGGATATTATTTTAGTAGTGAACTTTTTTTGTTTTCAATCATGATTTGATTGAAATTCTATACTTTTTTCAAAAGCACCTATTTTGACGATTAAATATAATCCTTTAAAGAGTAAAATAAGGGGCGCCTGGGTGGCTCAGTCGGTTAAGCGTCTGCCTCCGGCTGGGGTCATGATCCCAGGGTCCTGGGATGGAGCCCCCCTCCGCGGGAAGCCTGCTTCTCCATCTCCCACACCCCTGCTTGTGTTCCTGCTCTCACTATCTCTCTCTCTCTCTGTGTCAAATAAATAAAATCTTTAAAAAAATAAAGAGTAAAATAACTATTGATAACACATTTCGCCATCTTTTGCCGAGAGTTTGGTTAATGATTAACAAACTCATAATCTTCAGGTACTGAGAATTTGACATTAGCAAAAGAAGTAGCATTCTTTAAAGTAAAGAAATGATAGTTGCTGTGACTGTCTTCTGTCCAGTGTAATTTATGTAATTTGATAATGAGATATGTTCTTAAAAATTAAGAATCAGTTGTTTGCTACTGCTCTCCTGAGATGAATTATTATTTATAAATTGTAGTATTTTACTTTTTTCCTTTTGTTAAGACAAACATCTGGTGATTATTCCTAAACTTAGGAAAACAAATTGAGTTCATGTAAGTTCAACTTTTGGTGATCTATGAAATTATTGTCATTTCATTACAGTTATTCCAGGAAGCATATTATCCAGGCTGGTAGGGCTTTTTATTTTTTGTTTTTGCTTTCTTGAGAGGAAGTTTTGGCAAATAAAGCTGGTAATTTTGCAGTTTAGTATGACTTTGTCTTGTTTTCTTTCTCTATTCATTGAGTCTAGATTCTGAAGTTTTCTATGAATTTTTTAAAAAATCTGCCATCTGCTTGTTCAGTGACAAGTTCTTACATCTCCTGCAGTGCCCTCTTTTCTTCTAGTGGTTATGAAATTACAGTTAATTTGATGCACAGTTACTTTTCAAAGTAAGGAGCAGAAAATCGCCTCTGGGTTCTGCATCCTACTATAATGAAGAGAACAGGGATTTTGAAATCCCACAGTGATGAGTGCCGATTCTGGATCTGCCACGTGCTTGCGGTACAGTTCCCTAGCACCTCATTTCCTTTACGCATAAAATGGCAAAATGTCAATCCAGCTTAAAAGGCAAACTTTTGATTTTGGAAAAATTCAGAAGAAGTCTTGGTTCATCATCCCCTCTAATAGAGGAAAATAAAATATTTTACTCTGTCTTCATCTTGGAGGCACACTCACTTTTTCAAGCCACCGCCCAACTGCAATATGGAAAATGATCTCTTCTCTTCAGAAGAGCTATGGACCATTCAAATCTGAAGCTCTTGGTCCTTTTACAGAAGGAGCAGCTCTAATCATTAGGAGCTGGGGGATTAATGCTCCATATTTCTGTGAATTGAACAGTTGGCCAGTTTGTGGATGTTCTTGAGCCGAATTCTGAACTCAGGATTTACTAGTTAGGACTGAACATTCCTTTTTCTAGGCATTTGGTCTGTTGAATGCGTGCTGCTGGTTACTAGATATATTCTCTATGTGCATTTTAAAATGTAAGAAATGCACTAATTGAATAGGTTTGTGTCTCCAGTGCACGCATGTATACGTTTTTGAAGGCAGTATTTAATATTTTTTTTCTCTTTGTCCTACAGAGAACACTGTCACAATTGATGTGCTTAAAAACAAAAATGCTTGAAAACTCCATTGATAAGAATGTGCATTGCAAAATTATTTAAAGTAGGATGATTTTCAAAACTTAATGTCCAGTGGTGGAGGAGAGTTGGTAAATTATTCTGTATTTTTATGACAGCTTATTGTAAGGCTTTTTAAGTTGTGTGTATGTTGTAAGAACAGATACAAATTAAAAATAAGAGGTTTAATTCTCCCTCTTGTAAGTAAGTGATTTCCCTCCCCTTCTGGTTTTAGAGCATTGACTTCAGAAAACTTAGAATTACAAGTACTTTCTTCTTTCTTTGAAATGTATTTAAATCCTTTTGGAAACTAGTAGAACTTGTGTCAGCTTTATGACCTAGAAATATCTTTCTCAAGGACTTGGGAGCCATGTCTTTGAGATGTAAACATTAAGGGAGAGAGCATTCTATCTCCCAGTTTCTGTGGGATGGTGGGAACCTGACTGTCCTAGGAACCTTTTATGAAGTAGCAGAAGTACCTCCTGTGGTTGAGACAGAAGGAGTTCGTTTTTCCTTTGGATAAAGCCCATTAGTTCACAGATGGTCACCTCAACTACCAGGTAAAGTTAGGATGAACTATGTGTGAGAAATGATGCTGTTAAGTCCTCTTCCTTGAGGATGAGTTGTTACTTATCTTGAAAACTTGTATGTAATGGGTTGTATCTGCTTGGCTATGTAAGGGTGAGGTTTCTTTCTGTCTTCGCAATCTCTTAGCAGATTACTTATGAAGTGTATCACATTTTAGTTAAGGCTTCTTCAATAATAAAAGTGTCTTCCTTCTCCTATCTTTGTGGAGAGGATTTCCATGGGAAAAGGTTTTGTTTTTCATTCTATTTCCCCAACATATGCTAAGGTCCTTATCATGGTAGAAAGTAGGTATGAAATGGTAAGTTAAAAATCCATACAAAATTATGTATGTATGTATTTTTCAATACAGAGCACATATATTCTGAACACATGTAAAAGGACTAGAAAGACATACACATATTTTTAAAAGCTGGTATTATGCGTGATTCTCATTTTTATCTGTTTTCAGTATTTTTCTATAGTCGTATCTCTACAGCTAGGGAATAAATTATTTTTTAAAAAATAACTTGAGATCTTTAAGTGGTACACTAGAACTCAAATGTAATTATCAAATTAGTTGAGAATAAATTGCAACTATGTATTTTTTTTTCCCTTCCAAACACCATGCACGTTTCATAAAGTTTTTATTTCATGAGTTGTGGAGGAGGACCTGTCTTTAGAACTGGGGAACAGAAGTTGTGGGTGAGAACATGAGTAAGCTACAGTCTAATGGTCTCATCTATTGTTCTAGCATGTAGAAGAGATGTCTTCCAGATGCTTCGCTTCAGAAAGGGAGAACGGAAAACAAAAGGTGTCAGGGAGTAGGCAGCAAAAGTCGTGCAGCTCTTCAGTGTCCTATTCCCTTAACCTGGTCTGGCTTCTCTCTGGTAGTGACCACGTCTAAATTTAAAGTGTTGGATGCTTGAAAATAGGGGACCGAGCTGACTGTGCCAATGACAGCAATGAGTTAAAAACAGAAAAGAGAACATGGATTCTGGCACAAGAGAAAATCCAGTAGCAATTCTCAACAGGCAGCAAATAATTTGTTTGAGTGCATAATTAATAGATTTGTCAGAAAGTACTTAGATTGTAAAATATTGTGCGTAGCCCTCTTTCCAGATGGATTAAGATGAATGGGTCCTCCAGCAGCGTATGAAACCTCATTGCTCAGCGGCTAGAGAATTGCTGCATCTAGAGTTGTTTGAGTCTCTGCCTCTGCACTCCTTTCTCTTTCCCTGGCTGCAGGGGGAAAATGAATAGAATGCTTCTAATTCTGATATTGAATGGTGTCCTTTACCTAAAGGGCATCCAAGCAGACAAAATTAAATCAGATGCTCAATGGGGAAACTTTCCACTAAGCAGGAATTTAAAATAGGGAAATGTATTAACATGTTGAAAAATGGTTAAATTAAGCCCATCTGTGGATCAGAGGTGTGACTTTTCAGCAACGAGCCACAGAGGTATTTCATGTGCAATTGCCTGCACATTGAGAGTTGACACATGCCTTCTTTACCCTTGGAAATATCCATGTCATACATACCTGGGAGACTCTGATATAAATTGGCTGGTTTAAAACAGTACGTTGAGAATCCAGGTTCTGTTTCTTTGTAGGGTGTGATTGATTTGAAGGAATTACCTATCAACAGCTTCCATCTGAAAACTCTTCTTTCAGATGAGGATGATAGGCCTTAATGCAAGGATGAGGAGGTAGGTGAGCCTTGGGAAGTCCCTTTCGTGACCTTGGGTGCCCAGAACGGTTAACAGAAAAGTAAATGTGATTATTTTATTTTCTAAATTTTCTTTTATGGTAAAAATTAGGCTGTATTTTAAGGGAAATGGGTGATATTTGGCTCAGCATCTCTCCAGGGGCCTGATGCCATGCCCTCACATGACTCCTTAGTCCTTCCTCCTAAGCAGCTATTTAGCAGAGCTGAGAAGGACAAAGCTACTTCTGGTCTCAAGCGGAAGGGATTACAAAACCGGTGGTTGTTAGTGGCTTGTACAGATTATTTTTCAGGGGAAACAACTATGAATGATACTTGGAAGCACTTAATAAATTGTTGCTGTTATTTTGTCTTCCAGTTGAAAGCATTGGCCTATCCCCAGTAAAGCCAAAGCAGTGGAGCCTAACCAGGGCCAGCATTCGTCAAATTTTATTCATTCACTCAACATTTATTGAAGGTCCATTTTACTGCTTTTTTTGTTTGTTTTTTTAAGATTCATTTATTTGAGAAAGAGAGAATAGGAAGGGGAGGGACAGAGGCAGAGGGGGAGAGAGTCTTAAGCCAACTCCCAGCTCAGTGCGAAGCCTGACTCAGGGCTCGATCTCGCAACCCTGAGGTCACAACCTGAGTCAAAACCAAGAGTCTGACTGTACCACCCAGGTGCCCCGTTGTATTGTTTTTTATTTATTATTTATTTTTATTTTTTTAAAGATTTTATTTATTTGACAGAGAAAGACACAGTGAGAGAGGGAACACAAGCAGGGGGAGTGGGAGAGGGAGAAGCAGGCTTCTTGCTGAGCAGGGAGCCCGATGTGGGGCTCGATCCCAGGACCCAGGACCCTGGGACCATGACCTGAGCCCAATGTTGGGCTCAATCCTAGGACCCTGGGACCAACAACTGAGCCACCCAGGCGCCCCTTGTATTGTTTTTTTAAAATGAGATTTCAAGATGATCTGAATCCAGTTCACTTGAGGTATTTTGTTAAAAATGTAGATTTTTTTTCTATCCCTAAATTACTGGATCAGATTCTTTGGTTCATAGGACTGAGAATCAGCATTTACCAAGTTTATCTGAGAGTACTTTCATGTACTAAAAGCCTAGAACCTTTGGTTATAGGGTGGGTGGACTGTTTTACCCCTTTAGCTGTTCCTGAGCCACTGCATTAGAACTTGAACCAGGTGATCTCTGATGAAAGGGATTTTGGGATGATTTTAGGATTTAGAGAGGCCTTTTAAAGTACATATAGCTTCTTTTTAAAAATTTGTTTATTTCCCCTTTCTGTTGTATTTCAAAAAAACTTATTTTTTAGAAAGATTTTGTTTATTTATTTGACAGAGAAAGACACAAAGACACAGGGAACACAAGCAGGGGGAGTGGGAGAGGGAGAAGCAAACTCTCGCTGAGCAGGGAGCCCGATGTGGGGCTTGATCCCAGGACCCTGGGATCATGACCCGAGCCGAAGGCAGATGCTTAACCGACTGAGCCACCCAGGCGCCCCCATAAAATACTTATTGAGAACCTGTTTTGTATCAGATACATGCCAAGTACTGGAGATATGAAGGAACTACAGCATAATGTTCCTTCCACCCTTTGCTCATGAATCGATGCAGTTAAAATTCTGGGAGGCTCAGAAAGCATACCTGGCTTTCATATCTGACCAGATTCCTGTTTCTGGACTCCTGCTTCCTGTCCTGTTTTAGAAATTTCTCTAGACTCTAATTCTGAGGTTTCTGAATGTCAGCTTTCCTGTAGATTTATACTTCTCTTCAGGTTCTTCTATTTTGTTTCCTATCTTGGTTGCCCCAGAGTCTCAGAGGTTGGGCCGTTGGGACCTGACAGGGAGGAAGAGAAGACATTATATAACGTGATCATAAAACTCAGTAAACCACAGATTCACATAAGAAAATTTGTTTTAGATCAGAGATACCAAAATAACTGGGGTTAAGTTTTAAGAGTAAGTTGGTATTAAAATTAAAAATGGACACCTGTAATATTTTGAGATCTATTCAGTGTAAGACACAAGAACTTATTTCCTGTATGGTAAATTTGAAATGTTAAATATCACCATTTTCTGTTTTCCCACACTTTGCTGGTTAGAATCATATAGAACTCTGGATTTATTCAAATGGATATAGCCATGATGCTGAATTCCTCCTAAAGGTCTAGTCAAATAAATTATCTTGACACAAGGGTTTCTGATAGATGAAATGAAAATATTCTGGAAATAGAAGAAGTGTGGGCATTAGATGACCTTTTTAAGTCACTTTGGGAGAAAAATTAAATAGCAAATGAATTCTAATTCTTATCTCTCTCAATATATCACAGCAAACTATATGGAAATATATTCCCATGGTAAGCTAGAGGGAATGGCTTAATGATTTAAAACATCAGGTTTGCAATGATTAGAAACCATGCAACAGTCGGTTTGAATCTCAAAACACTTAGCTTAATCTTCCCTTCTTCCAAAACATGTCAATAGAATATCTAATTCAGGGTGTGTGTGTGTGCGCGCGCGTGTGTGTGCGCGTGCGCACGTGCACTTGTGAGAGAGAGAGAGAAATGAAGTGATACTGTGAAAGATCAAAACCTAAGGATTTTTAAGAAAGTCCGTTTCATCGCACTGTTTTCTTCTAGAACCAACTTATGATTTCTGTAAGGCACTTGACAAAACTGGAAAAATTCATTGTTTATTTACCTTCATTCCAGGAGAGGGAACGGAGACTTCTCTGCATAATATTACAGTGTCCATTTTTAATTAACCTCAAGGAATCTTGAGACTGTGCAATCAGTCTAAAGGGTTTTCCTGCTGCCTAAGCCCACCGCACATGATGAAATCGTATTTTCTAAGTCTAGGGAAAGAGATGATGACAGTTCCTCTTAAAAACATCATGGTTTTGAAAGACCTTGAAAAATATCAATAATCATCCAGTGGTGTATTAAATGCCTATGGAGCAAATGTAATTTTTGGATATAACTATTGCAAAAAAGTTCTAAAAAATAGAACTAATGTAAGTCTAAATTGTGTCAGATAAGCATGACTTGGTGCTAGAGAAGGTGTGGATGCACAGTTATGCTTTCTACCCATCAGAAATCCATTTTCTCCTTTGACATGTTGAGTTTGCTGTTTTATTCAGCACAAAAAATCCTGCCATTAAAAAAAAAAAAATCAGACTATATCATTTTAAGAGCCTAGTATCATGAGGAACACTTAGAAAAGTCCTCCCTATAACTTTAGGCAAACAAATATCAGTCAAGACCAGGCAAGAGACACTGATCTGATGTTAGCAAAGCAAACTGCCTCAATTATATAGTTGAAGTTGATCTTTAGAAATATAGAGGAAAAAATGCACTAAGTTTGACCATTTGCAATTTTGGGAAGTTTTATTCCTCAGGAACCTAAATTTTAGTTCCAAAAAGAACTCATTCTGTCCCCACTGATTCCAATGATAATGATTCTCAGCATCTATGTCAACAGTTAGCAAAGTAAAGGCAGACTACATAATGGGATTAAAAGGAATCCAAAATATACTTTTGCTAACTTTTCAAAGAAATGATGCCCTCTCTAGCCATATCACTTTCCGTATGATGGCAGCTTAGTTTCAAAAGAAATCTCTAGAGGAGAGCCCACGATATGCTTTCCTTTTAAATAAAATGAATTTTGCTCTAATAAAACATTCTCATTAAAGAAAAATTAGAAAAAGTTAGATGTAGGGAGAAGTATAAGGCAACTAATGAATCATTGAACCCTACACAAAAAACTAATGATGTACTATACAGTGGCTAACTGAACATAAAAAAAAAACCACACACAACAAAAATCTGTAATTCCTTCACCTAGAAACAACCATGAATAAATTCTGGCATACTTCCTTTCACCAAAGGGAATCTTTATTTTTAATATGAACTTTTAAAAATCTGGATTATTTCTAATGTACAAAAGACCGTACATAATGACACAACCCTATGTATTCACAGCTCAGATATACCGATAATGAACAGCTTACCATAATTGCTTCTGGTACTTTTTTAAAATTTCAAAATTGCAAATCTATAACCAAAAGCCTGACTATACACCACCTCATTGCCATCCCTCTCCTCTGAGATGTAGCCACTACCCTGAGGTTTGTGTGTATAGTTTTACCACAGACACACGTATCAGTGACCAAACAATCTAGAGTTATAATCTGCATGTATTTACACTTTATATAACCATGTCATACAGACGTTTCTGCATCTTCAGTCAACATTGTTTTCCATATTCATCTGTTCAGTTAGGTGAATGCAATTCATTCGCTTGAACTATTTTAAAGTATTTTACTATATAAATATTACACACTGACTCATTCCCCTACTGATGAATACTTAGGTTGTTTCTTTTACCTTGGTTTTAATATTATAAAGAATGTTTTAATGGGCATCATTGTGTAAACATGCACACACTGGCTATTTTCAACTTTACTTAATCATGCCAAATTGTTCTTTTATTTTTTTAAAAAGATTTTATTTATTTGACAGAGAGAGAAACAGAGAGGGAACACAAGCAGTGGGGAGTGGGAGAGGGAGAAGCAGGCTTCCCGCCGAGCAAGGAGCCCGATGCGGGGCTTGATCCCAGGACCCTGGGATCATGACCTGAGCTGAAGGCAGAGGCTTAACGAATGAGCCACCCAGGCGCCCCCCCCCCCCAAATTGTTCTTAATAGCAATTATACAAAGTATACTTCCTCCTGCTTTGGGAGTCATGGTGCATTTCTATACATTCTAGTTAGCAAACGGTATTTTTAGATTTTGATTTATTCAGTTTTGACTGTATCAGTGGTATGTTACTTCAGTATTGTTTTACCTTACATGCCTCAGACTACTAGTGAGGTTAAGTATCTCTTCATAAATGTAACAGCCTTTTTTACTTCCTCTTTTATAACCTGTTTTCCATATTCTTGCTTTTTTTCCATACAGTATTCTTACTTTTTATTGATTTCACTGTATATGTAAGTCAGTTGATTTTGATAATTTTATACCATGCAAATAGCATCTCTCAGTCAGCTCTTGGTGTTTTAAGCTTGACGTGTGTCTTTCTGGTACATTAAAATAGTGTAATAAAATTTATAGAAAATTTTGTACATTTAGAATTTTATAAAGTTTATAAGTTTATAACATTTTTAATTTATGGTTTGTACTTTTTATGGCTTTTTAAGAAATCCATCTCTTATCCCATTGACAAGGATCTTCTCCGATGTTTTCCTCCAAAAGATCAAAAGGTGTACTTCTTTTTCATACCAATAAACTTTGAACTTATTATTTTATTTGGTGAGAGGTAGCGATCTATATTTGAACATGTAAACATTAGCCTACCATCATTTGGTGATTAGACTATCATTGTATGTATGTTTTTAAGGCAATAAATTTCTCTGTAGTACAGTCCTAATTACTAGATCCATAGAATTTTCATTATTTTAAAAAGCTCATTGGGGCGCCTGGGTGGCTCAGTTGTTAAGCATCTGCCTTAGGCTCAGGTCATGATCCCAGGGTCCTGGGATCAAGCCCCGCATCGGGCTCTCTGCTCGGCGGGAAGCCTGCTTCTCCCTCTCCCACTGCCCCCTGCTTGTGTTCCCTCTCTCGCTGTGTCTCTCTCTGTCAAATAAATAAATAAATAAATAAAAATATTAAACAAAAAAGCTCATTAAATTCTGTTGTAATTTCTTTCTCAATACATTAAACATTTGAAATCATTCTTTAGTTTTTAACTTTTTTTATTTACCTTCAATTTCCTGTTTATTACCTATTTGTAACATTATCATCAAAGAATCTATTCTGTAAGGTAGCTGTTCTTTAGTATTAAGATTCTGTTTATAGTTCATGCTCAATTTTTAGGAATTATTTTTGTATGCTTGAAAAAAATGAAACTGTTTTTAATAACGTGAATATTTGTACCTGCACATTAGATCAAGCTTACCATTTTATAAAAATGTGACTCTATTGACCAAATCCATACCGTTATTGAGAACAATTATCCCCTAGCAACAAATAGAAGTAGCAGATGACAAAATTAGTAAGTATATAGAATTTTTGAATTTCAGTATAACAAATATATGAGAAGTCTGATCTTACTGACTTATCTAAAATCCTCTAACTGACCTTTTAGGACAGATTCATTCTTATCAAAATACAAGTGACATTGACAAAATATGTCCACATATAAGGTCAAAATGAAGATACTGCATATACTGAATGGCAACTTCCATACAATTTTAGAAGCAAAGCAGGAGTTCTATCATTATAGGAGGGAGGAGAATAACATAGAATTAATACTATGTCTTGTTTTTTTTTTTTTTTTTTAAAGATTTGAGAGAGAGAGAGAGCACATACACACGAGTGGGGTGAAGGGAAGGACATAGGGAGAGGGAAAAGCAGGCTCCTGAGCAGGGAGCCTGATGCAGGACTTGATCCCAGCACCCCAGGATCATGACCTGAGCTGAAACCAGGCACTTAACCAACTGAGCCATCCCAGTGCCCCCGTATACTATGCCTTTTGAAATGAGAAGGAAATGCTCTTGTTTCCTCTCATAAGGCTTGGTCTTAATCAAATGGGAAATTTGGAGGAGAAATGCAGTTAGGGTAACTCACAGAATATAAATCTCACCAAATAATACATAGGACAGAGATAGAACAGGCTATTGGAGCTGGAAAGTGAAGGCAGGTTTCAGCAGCCATGGGAACTCCCTGAATATTCTCAAAGCCGCAGAGAGGAGAGAGGTCCAGAGAGCAGGTGCAGGGAAGACCAGCATAAAGGCGAGTATCCTCTGCAGGGACAGCTTCTGAGTACTTTGCAGCTGAGAGGCGAGAGATAGGCCACATGAAGAACTGTTTCTTGTGTTGCCATTAGTTTGATTCGTAGTTAAGTTTTCATGATCACTGTTCCCTTCTGGATCCTAGTTTGGGCATCATACATTAATTCCACTCTTTCTGACCTAAGGCAAAGTATTTTCACCTTTATCTGTCACAGTGTTCCTTTTACAAATATATCTTCCTGTTTAATACATAACCATTTCTTAACATCATGTATAACAACAAGAAATAGAAGCAGCACTCTATTTCTTTGTGATGTTATACATGAAACTGAGAGCCAAATGGGGAAGCCTGAGGCCTCCAGAAGGGATTTTCTCTAATACCATTCTCCATTGATGTTATGTTGATTTTTGACATTATGTTTTTGTGTCCATCTTAGTTCAGGATTATATCTTCATGGTGAATTGTTCCTTTAATCATTATGAAACATTTTTCTTTTCCTCTAATAGTGTTTCTTGCTTTAATTTCATGTTCATCATTTTCTATCTATTGTTTTCAATCTGGGTTATTATGTCTAGGATGGGTATCTTGATTTTTATGCATAAGGAAAGTATGATTTATCCACAGGTCTTTCAGTTTCTCTGTACACATTACTTAGCCCACATCTTTCTTCAGGGTTTAATTTCCTTTTTCCGTAATATATATTATAGTGATTATCTGTGATTAGTGATTTTTCTGAGTCTTTTTTTTTTCCTTTCTGAAAATGTTTTTATTTTGCCCTTATTCTTGAATGGTGGTTTAGCTGGACATAGACTTGTAGGTTGTATTTCTTTCTCCTTAGTTCTTTGAAGATGAGTCTACTGTCCTATGGCTTTCTGAGTTTGGACTGAGGTATCTGTTTTTCTAATTTTCCTTCCACTGTAGGTAATTTGTCTTTTCTCTTTTATGGTACTTACGATGTTTGTCTTTGTTCTTTGCTGGGTTCTGCCTGCAAAATATGATAGGCGTGTCTGGAATGAATTTTTGTCTATCACTTATTCTTTTTTTAAGATTGTTTATCCTAGACAGCAAGAGAGAACAAGGGGGGGGGGGCAGAGAGAGAGAGAGAGAATCGGACTCCCCACTGAGCAGGGAGTCCCATGCAGGGCTCGATGTGGGGCTCTATCCCAGGATGCTGAAATCATTACCTGAGCTGAAGGCAGACACTTAACTGACTGAGCCACCCAGGCATCCCCTGTCTGTCACTTTTTCTTGAGAATTCATTACAAAGTTTCACATTTTTTCTCTATTTCAATAGAATTATCTTTCATTACTTCTTAATATATTTTTCCAAATTTTACTGGCCTCTCCTTTTGGAGCTGCCATTTAGATTATTTTGAACCTCCTAATTTAATAGTAGGTACCCATTAACATTCAGTATATATTTCCCATCTTATCTTTTTGGGCTGCATTCTAGATGATTTCCTTTTATGAGCTCAGTAGTCTACTAATGCTATCTAATACTTTGTTTACCCTTTCATATGTCCTTCTAGAATTATACCTGTCCACATCTGCCCATTATATTTTTTTTCAGAGCATCATTGTGTTTTGTTCTAGCTTTTAGATTTCTCTTGTTTTAATCATTTCAAATAGACTACTTTTATTGTCCCATGTTATTATTTCTTGCACTTTGAGTGCTGCTTCTATTTCTTGTATTTGCAGACTCTAATTTATGAATTTGTTTTCTGTTTTGTTTGTAACTTTTTAATGATAGCCTCAATTTCAGCTGGGGTTGTTTTCTCTCCGCAAGTCCTACCATAAGCAATAGATGAATACCTACATGGGGGCTTTTGGTTATTCCCTTCTGCTGGGACCCCAGGTATAGCTTTGCTCTTAGACCAGGATTTCTACACTTGCCAGGTTATAGGCATTTGGATTCCACATACAAGCATGGCAAAGGTTTGAGGATAGTACCCTTTTCCTACCTCTACCCACTCAGATCCTAGAGCAGTTAGCAAGTTTCTTTTTCTGTGGGATTATTTGTAGCTTTTTAATCATTCTCATGGTGGGGATTTATAGAGTCTTAGCTTTATGAAGCAGCCATAGTTTCATCTCAATGATTTGAGGAGACCTACAGCTTTGTGTGGGTGCGTGCCTTATGTCTATGAGCATTAAAGCCTTAGCTCCCTATTCCCAGGGCCTCTGAGTGACACTAGTGCTCTGGGTCTATCAACATCCATTAGATTACGCTAGCTTTGAGTTCCCTTTTTATTTTGGCATCTGAGGGTTTTCCTTTTACTCTTTCATTGAATTTTAATTTTGACTAAATTACTTACCTTTGTTTTTCATGTATTTTTATCCAGTCTTCCGAAGTATCTGTAGCACAGGAAGTGGTATGCCTTAAAATATTCCTTCACTTTGCTGGAGATGCTATCTTGTCTATTCAGTTTTCCCCATGGTTGGAATCATATTTTGTATGCAACTTAAAGTTTTCCACTTAGTATTTTTAAAAAATATTTATTTATTTGAGAGAGAGTGTGAGTGCGAGGAGGGGCAGAGGAAGAGAATCTTAAAGCAGGCTCCCCGCTGAGCCCCTGAGCAGGGAGCTAGATCTCACAACCCTTGAGATCATGACCTGAGGGGAAACCAAGTGTCAGACGCTCAACTGACTGAGCCACCCTGGTGCCCCTCCACATAATACTGTAACAGTAAGATTTTCCATGCTCTTACAAACTATGAATACAACTTAATTTGTTACCCAGTATTTCTTTGCATGCATATACCTTAAGTTATTAACCATTTTACTATGTTTTGACATTTAGATTCTTTCTAAGTTAAGTACTCCCATAAATCTACAGTGAAAATTTTTGTGCTTTGATATATTTTTTCAGATTATATCCTAAGGACTGAGTTGAGGACTGAAAATTCTAAGCATTTTATAGTAATTTTTAAAAAGTAGTAATGATGGCATGTGTTTCTATGAATATGCTTAAATTGAACCTTTTAAAATCACTAAAATCTCAAGTAACCTGAAGAGTGTAGTCTGGATGAATATCCACAGATGATAACCAGAAGATATAATTAGCTCTACACCATCATTTTGCAACAGGTGGTTATTTCTGCCTTGAATACCTCTAGTGACAGTCATTATGCAACCTTTCTTGGCAGCTTGTTCCATTACTTAATTTTCTAATATTACTGTTATAAAGATTTTCATAATATTTAATCTAAATTATCCCACACCTTCATTTGAGCTATAAATATGTATCTGTGCCCTCTCACCCACACATTTATTAATTAACAGTTAATTGGTATCTATGTAAAAAAGTGTAGTTCACAGACCAAAAAAAAATCATGTATTAACATTTCTTCACATAAAGAAATAAAAGCTTGAAGAAGTAAAACAGAAAATGTAGCCCAGAAATAGTATCAGAGAACCTCAAAGAGAAATAAATTATCTAGCTGCCCAGCTATAGGCCAAAGCTAGCCAAAGATCAATAGTAGTTACAAAACATTAAGTCTTCTGCTTTCAGGGAGGCAACTAGAATCTCTACTAGCAGTTAAATAGCCCAAAGCAAGAATGTGAACCAATTGATCAAAGTTATAGGGAGGCAGATTTTGGCTTAGTCTAAGACCAACTTTCTAAAAGTTTGAGCTCTCTGAGCATGTGATGAGGTGGTGAATTCCCTAGCATTTAAGGTCCTTCTGCAGAAGTTGGCTTGTTTCTTTACCAGCATGTTATAGAGGAGATTCTCACATCACTGGACTTCAACATGGCTACCTTCTTACATACCCCAAGTGGATTCTGAGGCAACATAGAACACACTTTAAAAATCCTTTGATACAAAGTATTAACCCACAGGACCTCCAGAGTTCATCTATGAGCTGAGATACTGTGAAATTCTCTCTTGTGTGTGTGCTCACGTGTATGTGTTCTGGAGTGGAGTGAGGGAACTGTTTGCTGGAAACCCCATAATATTTTGGAAGGCATAGTCTATACTCTGAGTCATAATCTACATCATCTAGGATTTGTGATTCCAGGTATTGACTCAAAATAATGAGACCAATGGCATAAGCTTGCTTCCTGCATTAACTAACCAAGTTCATCATATTCCTGTTCATAGTCTTTGCACCCTAGCCCTGATAAGAGGCATTTAAAGATAATTATTATAGTGACTATTTATATTTAGCAGAAAATTCATGTACATAGTATAAAAATAAAAAATAGATGGATATAAAGTAAAAAGTAATTCTATATCCAACCATGTTCTGAGCTGTCTAGTTTTCTCCCAAAGTCAACCACTCTTTGTTTTTCTTTAAATTTTTTATTGTTATGTTAATCACCATACATTACATCATTAGTTTTGATGTAGTGTTCCATCATTCATTGTTTGTGTATAACACACAGTGCTCCATGCAGAACGTGCCCTCTTTAATACCCATCACCAGGCTAACCCATCCCCCCAGGCCCCTTCCCTCTAGAATCCTCAGTTTGTTTTTCAGAGTCCATCGTCTCTCATGGTTTGTCTCCCTCTCTGATTTCCCCCCCTTCATTCTTCCCCTCCTGCTATCTTCTTTTTTTTTTTCTTAACATATATTGCATTATTTGTTTCAGAGGTACAGATCTGTGATTCAACAGTCTTGCACAATTCACAGCGCTCACCATAGCACGTACCCTACCCACTGTCTATCACCCAGCCCCCCCATCCCTCCCACCCCCCACCACTCCAGCAACCCTCAGTTTGTTTCCTGAGATTAAGAATTCCTCATATCTGTGAGGTCATATGATACTTGTCTTTTTCTGATTGCAAAGTCAACCACTCTTCCCAGATTTTTTTTTTTATGTATACTTACATGGATATTCTGTGCCTTGGAAAACAAATACATTTTCTTATTTTCACATAATTAGTATACACACATACGTACATACACACACACACACACACACACACACACACACACACACACGTATTTTTTTCCTAGAATTCTGAAAATAATATTCCTTGGTGAATTGTCACTGAGGACACCATGATCTCAACATCTCTTTAGTTGGAACATTATATAGAAACATGAAATCCTGAATGTTCCAAATAGTAATTGTTTAATCAGACTCAGGGCAAAGCCCCTAGATGATCTAGGATGGACATGTAGAATGAGCAACAAATCATTGTTTTTGGAAGCCATTGATATTTGGGGGTTATTTATTATAGCATAACTTAGCAAATCCTGACTATGTCTCTAAAATCACCCTACACCAGAAGGAGATTAAAATTAAAATCAGAAATTGATAAAACTTTACAGTGAATTTATTTCAATAAAGCTTCCCAATGAGTGGAAAGAAAAGAAGATAAGACATCCTTCTTCATTCCAGCAACTGAAAATACAATATAGTGGCTTCTACAATTTTAATGTGATCTCTGATTAATAATAAATAGTGGGCAAAGTAAATATTATTTTTTCTGAATAGACTGTATCAAAAATTGTACCAAGAATGATAATTTTCTTGGCTTGGCTTTGGGCTTAACCCTCTCTAGTCTCAAATTTTAAAGAAATAGGCTGCTAGCCGTCTCTAATGAGAGATAAATAAGTATTCCTACCTTTCTTTGGCTATTTGGGAATTTTATAAAGCCTTTTGCTATGACTACATTGTGACTAATTGAAGAAGGCGTTGAAGTTTGCCCTTATCATGAAGTTTCTCTCTGCTCATTTTAGCTGAGGGCTCTCAGTTGTCTATTCTGCAAGCCTCAGTCCCGTTACACTTGGGAACGTATGGCTCCTTCAGAGAAAATGGATAAATACCAGGATAACGAAATTGTTTTGTCTCAGTTCCTAAAGTCTCTCCTTTTTATTAGTGTCTCCCTTCTGTTCTTCTAAATGTTTCTGTTTATTTCTTTATTATCTAAGGCCATTCTGATGCTCCCGTTTGTTTATAGTACAGGTCTCTGAAATATATACATTCAAATAAAGCTTCTATACAGTGATCTCTCCCTCACTTCCCTGAACCAAACTTTAATTGAAGGTGCCACTTCCTTCCTCCCACAGGACCTCAGAAGATACTCTGTACTCTCCTCTGCTTGGACATTTGTTGAAACATAGCATGTTTCAGAGGGTGATATACAAAAACTTGTTTAGCTAAAAAAAAAAAAAGAATTTAGGATAGCAAAGAAATTCAATATAAGCTAGTTTAAAAAGATAAGAATGAAGCAGACTCCCAAAGACAGGCAAAGCAAGAGAGGGAGCAGGAGGACAGGGAGAAGGGAAAACATGAAACAAGCAAATAAAAAAAAAATGAGAGAGAAGGTAGATGTTTCCATTGGATGGAGGGGAAAGGGGAAAGATTTAAGAGAAAGCCAAGAAAGGGACCTCTGTCTAATCAGACATTTGGAACTTGAGGTGGGGAATAAAGGATTCTCTGAGAAGGGCATAAACGATATGGAGGAGTAATTTTGTCTGCCATGGAGTTCTGTCTGTATGGTTGAGATACTCTATGGTGAGATACTTGAAATATTTCTATAGCCCAGTGATTCCCTCCCTTATAATGGGTTGAAATTTTTACTACATTTAATCACTTGGGCAAAAAGTACAAAAAGGAATACAGTGCCAAATACCAGCTCTTGAAGGAAAAGTAAGCACCATGAGTAGAGAAGATGCCCACAGGGTAGTGAATGAGCATCAGCAGGTGCTGGTGCCACATGAACTTGGGAGGGCCAGTAACTCCCAGGATGGTGTGCGGATTAAGCAGAACCACACATGTGACTGCTGCTTGCCTGGCTCATGATAAGAACTCACTGTCCTTTCCCGAAGAGGCCAGTCCTCATGGTAAGCCAGGAAAGCAGTGTAGGGACAACAGAGACTGCCTTAGGATCCGTCACATAATAAGCCACTCAACGCTCTAAGACATCTCTGCGTCTGGAACGTTTTGGGAAAGAGCTTCTACAGTGCAGCAAAGGGCTGAAACTGGCATTTAGTGATGTCTACCACATTCTACTTGGCATTTTAGTCCTCAAACTGCCCATCTTTTTCTAATTGACATGTAATTGACATATATTAGTCTCAGGTGTACAACATAGTTAACATTACATACATTACATACAAAATGCTCACAAGCATAGTTACCATCTGCCTCCATACAAAGTTATTATAGTACTATTGACTATATACCCTATGCTGCACTATTAATCCCCGTAACTTATTTACCTTGTAACTGGAAGCTGGTACCTCTTACTCCCCTTCACTTATTTTTCCCATCCACCCACCCCACACCGTGCCCCTCGTATCCACTAGTTCTCTGTATTTATGTCTATTTCTGGTTTTGTTTTATTTTTTGGATTCCACACATAAGTGAAATCATAGGATATTTATCTTTTTCTGTATGACTTAATTCACTTGGCATAATGCCCTCTAGGTCCATCCACGTTGTCCCAAATGTCAGGATTTCCTTCTTTTTTATGACTGAGTAATATTCTATAGAGCATTTCCATCTTTTAGATATTATCCCCATCATATATGTAGAAATATACTGTATATATAGAAATACATACTGAACTTAGAGTTTAGGTAACCTGCCCAAGATCTCTTCCGGTTTTTCAACTTGAGCTCTGAATAAAACCAGGTCTGCGTTTGAAGTTCAGAATATTTTTTTTATCACACCATGCTTCCATTTTATGTGGAATTATGATAACCATGACAAAATTGTCAAATTGTCAAAAGAGGCAACATTTTATCCCATCTATTTACCAAGTTACTATTGGGAAATTACATTTCCACCCAAAAGTTTACATCCTAAAATACTTTATAAGCTCCCTTGAAATTTTGAAAATTTCCATTGAATATTCAGTGGCCCCTGGGTTTGTATAAACCTACTTCTTTCAGATCAATATATTTTTTATGGAGATAGTTTTATATATATATATATATATACTATAAATGTATATAAAATATATATATATATACACACACACACACCAAGCTTAGCTTTGTTTCTGATCTTCAAACATTTGCAAGAATTGCTTTCTGAATAGAAACTGTCTACCTTGAACATTTCCACACAGTTTTTGGAAAAACATACACCAGAACATTGGCGTTCTGCACTGAGATGCCTTGTTTGAACAGCCTGCATCCAACCGATCTGTACCAACCCAAATGTCCAAGGTAGGGTTGCACTCCAGTTTAGATCTGTGCAGTTTCTGATGTGCTATAAATCCATAGTTTTGGAGATTATGGGATCTGAAAGAGACGTTAGAGAGGATTCATTCTAACCAGAACACCCAGGAAATAGACTCAGATGAACTTCTTTGCCTAAGGTCAGGCAGCTAGTTAATGGTAGAGCAAAATGAACTACCTTGTATTAGCATATAAATTTGTAACATTTATGTTACCTTAAAAAGTGAAAATACAAAGAGGGAGAGGGAGGATTTTTCAAACTGCAATTCTTATGAGGTAATTTGTTTACTCTGACATGGTCAATTACTGCAACTGTATTTCCATTTTGAGGTTTTGAGGGAGACAGCCAAGGATTCAGTGACTCGGGAAGCAAAAGTGCTATCAAAATGCAACATGTGTCCACAGGGCACTGATGATTCAGGCGGGCCTTCTTCTGAGGGTGTCTGAACCACAGTCTTGGGCTGACAGGAATCCATTAGAATGGAATCAAACATTCAAGTCAGGATGTGTGAAAATCTGAGTTCACAAACACAATGAAGGGATCCATCACATGTGTCCTTCAGATGGTGTGTTTCTCTAGTAAATTTAAAATAGGATGTGTTGTCTTTTTTTTTTAAGATATTGACCCCAGTTTTTAGAAGTAGCACTGTGTTTAAAGTGCCACTCATTTTGTGAGGATATATTGCCTTGAACATATAATTGTAGTGGAAAGAGCACAAGGCTGAGTCAGGATCCTTAGGTCTCAACTGGGGGTATCCATTTACTAGCTTTGTAACACAGGACAAATCACCTTGCTTAATGGGGACCTCAGCTCCCTCTAAAATCAGCATGGGGTATGAGGCATGGTTCTGAGGTTATAAAAGAGAAAAAACCAACCAATATACAAAAAAGGGAGTTTGTTTGTCATGTAACTAAACCCCAGGGATAGATGAAGTGGAACACAGGAGTACTTTCCCCTGCCCTGGGTGCTCTTCTCAGGAAGGCATTTTCAGTTGTGCTTTCAGCAACTTAAGGTTCAATTCCATCCTCTCAGTAATCCTAATAAATAAAGCTAACTTGAATCTGAGAGCCCTGAACAGAGTTTTTTGGGCTCTGTTTGATCTGCCTTGAGTCATACACTTTTTCCCTTTTCCCCGACCCGTTACTGTGGCCCGAGAGACTGAATAAAATAGACAAATTGCCTGGCTAGTTTTACAACTGTAGCCAGTGGCAGGAATAATTCCTCCAAATTACAGCCAGTGGAGGAATCGTGGTACCTTCCATCAGATCAGGGGCCCAGAGAAGAGAAAACAGATGCTGGGGAAGCCAGGCAACAGATTTCCATCACAAATGACTAATCATTCCCTTAAAGGGCCTTCAAATTATTTTTTTTTCCACTGGACTAGCATTACGTGAGATGTTTTTAAAAATCTGATATGTAAAGCCTATCAAAGTAGAGCTTTTCTTTTTAAAGTTGGAGACTTTTTTGCCAAGCGGGTCTTCCTTCCTTTCCCATGGTAACCTCTGAGTGACTCATGTAGAACTTAGAGGAGGACAATTCAAAAGCCACTAGACCAGATGATCTCTTAGGGCACATCCAAATAGAACATTCTATCATGTCTCTTCTTGACTAGGTCATGAGCTCCCTGTGGCGCAGAGCACAGTCTTTGCCCTGTAGCTCTCATTTGCTCTCGTCCTGTGGTCTGAACATACGCCTAAAAAATACTAGCTGTTTTGATGGGGCTACACCCATTTGTCCACGATATCATCCCCTGAGTACTTTCCCCAGTCTAATCTGCCCCTCGCGGCCACCCAGAGTGCACGCAAGGCCGTAAGATAGATGCAGGTGGCTCCCCCACCCCACTCAACAGGCACAGATTGCTCCTTGCTAGGGAGGTAAATGCTACTCACTAGGCTACTCTGCAGAATTGGGTTTTTTGTTTTGTTTTGTATTTTTGTAAATGGCGAAGGCATTAAATCTCTTCCTAGATGCTCCATTCCATTTTGGCACAATGTGGAGTGAAGACTTAGGGAGAGATTTAGTCCGATCCGGCGCTTGAGACGGCAATGAATCACCTCCCTAAGCATGAAACAGCCGTGTGAAGTGCTCTCCGCAAATCTCCACCAAGTTGGTGCAATGATTTCCTCTTCCCCTTCCACAACTTAGACTTAATACTGCAGTTGCTTCTGATAATGCCCGTTTTTAATGGTGTTGGTGGGCTTGATTTTTTTCCCCCAAACTTTTGGGATATTTTAATGTTTAACCAACATGAACCACTTGCTCTCAATATTCTAGTAAGTAAGGCACTGCTTTAGTTTTCTGTATGAGCTATAAGCTGTAAACATTTCACACTGCAACACATTGGGAAAAAGGAAAGAGAAATGTGTTCAGGTAACTCTCATAGTAACATTTGCTTTCTGTTTCCAGAATTCCATATACGAGCACACACATTTATGTATTATGCCTTCCAATACATCATAAAAAATATCACATTGTCATTCTTTTGAGTCTAAAGACTCAAAATAGTCTAAAACAACTGTGAGAGGAAATGAATTTGTTTATATAATAAGGGCCCTTGCTTCAAATGTGCTCTCAGAAAACATAATTATGTTCTATCTGTGTGATCCTGTGTGCCACGCATGCTAGATACATCCGTAGTAGTTATTGAGAAGAAAACCCTGTTTTGTTTGTTTTCACCTTAAAAAGCTCCTAGTCTAGTAGAGGAAGAGAAAAGTAGAGCTATTTTTGGATATGTTTTACTGGTTTTGTATGTTGCTGTGACTGAGTTGAACTTCCGAGTTATGTTTTCATTCACCGAGAAAAGCTTGAAGAAACATATTAACAGGAACGTGTTTCTGGGTAAGGTGCTAACTGTGGAGATGTTTTTGAGATCCTGGTCTCCTTAGTGGCAGTTTCCTAAGGAATATTTTTAGAATTCTGTGACACAAATTAACTTTGTTTCTCCTTTGCAAGGGAAATATTTTCTTCTCACTTTGAGTGAGAAACGTGCAACAGACACTTTCTTTTTCCAGTTAGCTGTCTGGATGCTCAGACTCAAATTCCGCTTAATAACTATTTAATGTTGGTTTGACCATTGCTTCATGATTTGTTACATTTTATCTACCTAGATTTTTCTGATCCTGGATTTTTACGTATTTTTATTTTTTATAGAGTGATTATATCACTTGTGAGCTGCTTTAAATACTTTGTGAAAGGAGGTTTACCTATAAAGAAACACAAAAGAATCAGATTGTGTCTCCATTATTTAACACTTACTCAAACACTTGTATCAGGAGTGTTCTGCTTTGTTTGAATCCTTTCTATTTGAAAGGATATAATGAAGTCACATTTTAGGTCAGATGAAGGTTTTCAAGTCTGTGCCTAAGGCAAGAGGGTTATCGTTGAAAATCCCTCAGGGAGATACCACTTTAGAAACAAAACTGGTGGTTCTCAATAAACATAATAGTTAAATTTGCCTCCAGAGTTAAACGCATAGCTGCTTCTTTGATCACACATCATGTGAAGTAGTTGGTTTGTGTTACTGAACATGTTGTGACTGTGCATATAATCTTTAAACCTTTGAATAACATTCAACAGGTGAAGTGCTGAGGCCTTAAGGGACAGACATGTATCTCATATTTTATTCTCACTCCAGAACCTTCAGAATTTATGCTGGTCCTCTTCTCTTGCTCTCTTCCTACTTCTCCCCCCATTTCCTTTATTCACAGCTGTGGAATAAACGCTCTGTAATACCAGTCCAAATTCAGGGGTAGGGAAATTCAATTTCAGCTCTCAGCTGGAAGAGTGTCAAGAATTTGTCATCATCCTTAATCTATCACACCCCTCGTTGCTGTTCTCCTGCCTCCTTCCTTCTATCCCCAAACAGGAGTGACTTAAAACATCATTTAATTTGCTAATTATTTTCTCAACCAGAAGTTTGAGAAGGATTTTGCTGGGCCAGTTGGCGATTTATACATCATGTCTAGCAGTCTTTCCAAGAAAATCCGAGAGTTCAGTAGGCAAACTTTATTTTCCAGGCCATGGCAGGCAAGCAGGTTGCCAAGTTTTTGCCACTGCATGACAGCGATTCCCTTTTCTTTGGAATCCGATAATATTTTTCTCCTTGTCCTTCAAGCCTCTACCAGCAGGCTCCTCAAAGTCCTTTTAATTTTTGCCTGCTGCCTCTTCCAAAGCCAAGGCTATATGTTTTAGGTTTTCATTCTGTAGCCCACTTTCAGGTATTGGTTTCTGTTCATGTAATTATGACCATGGAACAAATTACTCCCAAACTTAGTGGCTTGAAACAATTTTACATTGCTCACAGTTGTGTGGATCAGGGATTCTAGAAGGGGTTGGTTAGGCAGATCATCTCTCATCCACAGGGTGTCGGCTTCTGAGATGACCTCTTCACTCACAACCTGTTGCTTCATTTGAGGTGTCTAGCTTTGGATTCTGGCTGTGGACTGGAAGTTAAGCTAGGGCTGTTGATGACTATCCACTTGCGGTTTCTCCACGTGGCTTGTGATTCTCATAGTATGAATGGGAGTGTTGGTTCTCAGAAGGAGCATCTAAAGTGTTATGTGTTTCCTGGGACTGATGGAACAAATTCCCACTAACTGAATAGCTTAAAACAATAGAAATTTATTCTCTCACAGCTTTGGAGGCTAGCTGTACGAAATCAAAGTGTTCCCTTTGAAAGTCCAGGGGAGAATCCTTCCTTGCCTCTTCCTAACTTCTGGTGGTTGCCAGCAATCCTTTGCATTCCTTGGCTTGTAGTTGTGATGTAGGAAAGATGTTAGGGTTCTAAGCCAACAGCCAAGAAAGAATTCTTGGGATGTCTTAGGTGCAAAAAGGTGGTTTTATTGAGGAATGGCCCATAATGTACTTTCAAGTTGGGAGGGGGTAAGGATAGCATAAGTCTCTAAGGAATTTTGGAAGCAAGGTTTCCAGGACCTTGAGGGGGCTATCTGTTGTTGGAAAAGATCATTTATTACTGTCTAATAAAACCTTAGACATGAGACCCTTCAGATGTATATTGGCGGGTCATATGCTTGGGGAATGATTGCCAACATGTATCTGGGGCGGGGGGCGGGGGTAGAGATAAAGGAAGCTTCCAAAGGAATTTTTATATGTTAAAGTAGACTTACAGGATCCTGGGGTTGGGCTAACATTGCATTTTTGCCCTTAGCAAAGTATTAACACGGAGGCAGCTGAGTTCCTAGAGGAATGTCACTCTGCGTGTTTTAAGAACTTGTCAGTGGTCTGTAAGTAGTAAGGAAATTTCATAATTTCTCTTCTGCTTTTGTTTCCCACATCAGTTCCATAATCCAGTTCCCAGCTTTGTCTTCACATGGCCATCTTTTCTCTGTGTGTGCCTCAGGCTCTACTAATATCTTTTTCTATATAAGGATACCAGTCATTGAATTTAGGGTCCACAGTAATCCAGTATAACCTCAACTTAATCCCAACTGCAAAGACCTTTTCAAATAATGTCATGTTCACAGGTACTAGGGGTTAGGACTTCAGTACATTTTGGGGGGAATATGATTCAATTCGCAACATTAAATGTTCCAGAAGTCCTGGGCTGAAGCTGTAAGGCTTAAACGAATAGTTAGCTACCCTCCGAAGTCCTAGAAGGTCCTTTCTGTTGCCTTGTGTTGATCAAGAAAGTCACTACTGCCAGTTCACATTCACCGGTGGGAAAATTAGACTTCACATCTCAGTGGGAGGAATGTCAAGGATTTACCACCATCTTTAATCCTTCCCTCCCTTTCTCTATTCTTTTCTTCCTCTCACGTATATTTTAAGTTAAATATGCTTATTATGGAACTCCACTAAATGACTGATACTTAAGAACATTTGGGAAAAAAAGAACTTTTTTAAAATAGTAGCTTCTATGATATTTAATCACAGGTTTTCCTCAGAGATTGTGGGGTATATTCCTGTGGGGAGTAGAGGGAAGGAGGGAGCAGTGGGAGAGGGAGGGAGGGGAAGGTGTGTGTAGTGAAAGCATTAAAATGAATAGCTTGTGCTACATTCTTCCACAGACCCCCCATGATTGATGCAGTGTTTTCTCACCAAGTAGCAAGCACAAGTGCTCTTTCTGTTCTTAGAAGTTTATTGGCTTCTTACTCAGAATAGCCTAGAAATCAGGTAGAAACTGAAAAGTTTTTAGAGCTCCCATTTAAGAGATCATGGAACAGAATCCCAGAGAAGGAAAGGAGTTTGTTCATCCTCTCAGAGGAAGGCAGTCATGAAAGAACCGAGATGCTGCATCCATTTGTCTTGTGATGTCTCTGCTATATTAGTGTTTTGGGGTTCTAAAATGGAATGGGTAACAAATCCATTTCTGGCACTTGGCTGCCACATCATGACTGCTTTCTCCAGGAAATACAGATATGGGCATTTTGAGTAAAAAGCAGGCTGTTTTTCTCTAAGACATTACCTCTTACCACTGTTCACAGTAGTTGTATGAAAGTTGTATTATTGTTCAAAAAATATTTATTGTCTTTCCTCCTAGGATGCTCTTTACTTGGCCTACCCCCAACTTGGCCCCTCCTGCATGGAGGAGTATAGTTCTGTGTTCACTCACTTTGTACTTGGCTACCTGTCTTGCTTTGACCATGTAAACTGAATGGAAGGGATCTGTGTCACTTCTGAACAGAAACTTAAAACACCATCACTTTGTTTTGTTATCATCCTGCAGAGATTGATATGTCCGCCACAGGTCCTTATCCTTGACCTGCATCCTGGAACGATGGGGCAAAGCCCACGCCACATCACATCATGAGCCAGAAACAAACTTTTGGTGTGTTAAGTCACTAAAAATTGCATATTCCTTGTGCCGCAGCATAAGTCAAAATGACTCATGAATTATATAGGAGTAAAAAAGTTTCCACGGGAAAGGGTATGTACCTTTTTAAAGGAGTCTTGGGACACCTGGGTGGCTCAGTCAGTTGGGCATCTAACTTTTGATTTTGGCTTTGGTCGTGATCTTGGGCTGGTGGGATTGAGCCCCATGTCGGGCTCTGTGCTCAGCACGGAGTTTGCTTGTCCCTCTCCCTCTGCTCCTCCCCCTGCTCTCTCTCTTTCTCTCTCTCTCTCTCTCTCTCTCTCAAATAAATACATTCTTTAAAAAAAAAAAAGGAGTCTGTCCACTTCAGTATGGCTGTGAAGATCTGTGGATCTGTAGAACTTGATTTTATGTTCCTCTGCGTATTTGAATGAGGTAGTATCATTCAGCAATTAGATTATTGGGATCTGCAGTTGATTTGACTTCCACTTTCTATCTTGGGCAATTTGACCTTGGGCAAATTGCTAAACTCCTTAAGCTTCTGGTCATCTCATCTAGAAAATGGAGATAGTAACACATAGCTCATGGGATTATGGAGAGAATTGAATTAGCTAAAGGAGTGGTTCTCCACAGGGGCGATTTTGCCATCAGGAGGCACGTGGCAGTGCCTGAAGGTGTTTTGATTGCCACAACTGGGCAGGGAGGGCTGCTGGCTTCTAGACTGTAGGGGCAGGGATGCTGCAAGACATCCTACAATGCAGAGGACAGCCCCCTCCAGCAAGCGATTTTCTAGCCTCCGATGTCATGAGTGCTGCAATTGAGAAACCCTGAAGTAAAATACAGTTCTTTGGCACAATTTTTGGCCACAGTAAGGGAAAAATGGATTTTTATCGTGTATGATGTCATCGAGTGGGCTTCAACAACAACCTAGAAATACTTTGCCGTGATTTGTTTATAAATCAATACCAGCTTTGCAAGCTTCCTATGAAGATTTTTGTTCCACTATAGATATATAACTAGAGAAAAATCATTGCTCCTTCAGATGGTTTGGCAGTGACATTCTGTAAATCCCACTGTAGTTATATCAGTAGTAAAATAGAAGAGGCTGGAAATTCTCTGAAGTTTCATACAATTTTTTATGACGTGCTTCTATTTCTGGTAATTATTGTCAGTCTACAATGTCCATTAGACAGGGTTTATAAAACCATATGCATTTAAAATGTTGTATAAATATGTAATGCATAAAAGTAAACTGCCTGAATAATAAATATATTTAAACCCAAAGAGTAAATAAAACAGCTCATAAGAAGCTGTTCCAATTATTCAGGTAAACACTACCTTCTATGCTTGACTTTCTTTCATTGCTTTGAGTCATGAGAATAAAACCAAGAAATACTGTCTTGCAGTGAAATAGGGAAATGATAGCATATAAAGATCCCAAAAATCTAATATAAAGTGTCACTGTCCCAACTCTTTGCTTTTGTCAGTGTTCAAGGCCACTTCAGAATTGCTTTAGGAGTCTACTCTTCCTAACAAGAACTTTTGTAGCTCATAATTAAGGTCAGGAATGAATTGTAGGGAAGGTTACTCGTCTGGGAGGAAAGACAGGCAGATATCTGGCTTCTTGTGTTGGGGACTAACCATCTGGTAACCTTAGAACACACATTTTCTAGGTATGAATTCACTCATCTCTAAGATGAGTGTGTATAGAGCTATAGATTCCCTACATTTTTGTCTGGCTTATAAATTATATGAAATCACATCTCCATATGGTTCACTTTATGTATATTATAACCTTTCAGGTTGATAGGAGCCCTGCCTTTGTTTTGAATGTCATTTAAGTGGGCACAAACCTGCCTAAAGAGTCTTAAAATCATTGCTGATTCACTGCTTTCTCTTATTGTTTTGCTTTTAGGCTGAAGCTGGGTTTTTCTTTCTTTCTTTTTTTTTAATTCATAAATCTAGCAAGAGGCTAGTTTCTAACATAGAAGAATGAGAAAACAGTAAAATATTCATAGTAAAATAGTAAGCTATTTTAAGTAGCAAATAATAATATCATATGTCGTATTCTGGCCCTATGCCACACTCTGTGCTGTATTTTACGTACATTAACTCAGTTACTTGTGACAAAAACTCTGATATGGAGACGTTACTAACCATTCTTCATGTGAGCAAATTTACATTTAACATTCAGAGCCACATAGCATGTATGATTCTAGCCAAGGCTGTCAAGCCAATGCATGCTATTAAGAGCCACACCTTATAGCTAAAATGCCATTACTTGACCAAACCTCTCACTGAAGGTAAAAACAACACGGACATCTTGGAAAGTGAGGACGCATTAATCTTTTCTGGGTATGTGGTTTAAATTTGCTGCTCTGTGGGGGTTCTTCTTGTTCTGTCCATGGATCTTCTCGCGTGTATCCGTCATCGCCAGCTCAGTCTTAGTCTCCCTTTCTCTCCAGCCAACTGTGTGGCAGTGAAGGAGAAGCCGTAGTCTGGCCTGAGGATTACGGCAGAACAGGAAGTTGGTGAAATGCTACAGGCAGATAAAACGAGCAGTGTGGTTCCCTTCATCTTTTTCTCCCGTGTACCATATGGGTTCCATGTGGATTTAAATAATTCAAGTTGGATTGGGAAAATGTAGCTGTTCACTGACAGTGTTGCTCATGTCTTTGGAAATCCTCTTCCTCTAGATGGAAGAAGGAAATAGTTTTTGTGTGTGTTTTGTATTCTTTGTTTTTGTGTTGTTGTTTTCTGTTTGGTGTTTTTGTTTTGTTCTTTTCCCATCCCTATGAAAGTTAAGACTCCAGAAAACATCACTGTTGACTTCAAGTCCAAGGCCTTAAATCCCATTCAGGAAGATGGCCCTCAAATATGAGAATGCTTATCTTTTCAGGTATATAAATTGCCTATACCGATATCAACTTGTTCTTAGGGGAAAAAAAAACCTTTTCACTTCTATTAGTTATTTAACATTAAAAATATCTAAATAAAATCCTCTGGTGCACAAAAAGTATACTCTAGGATTTTTCTACTTCTACCTTTTTAGACTGTGTACTCTGCACATCTTTTCATGTGTTATGTTTAATCAGTATAACAACTCTCTGGATTAAGTGCTCTTATCACCATTTTACAGTTGAGGAGACTGAGGCTCAGAGAAGTTAATAACTTGGCCAGGGATCCACAGCTAAGAGACAGGAAGGACTCAAGTCCAGGCTGCCTGACGATGGTGTCTGTGCCCTTAACCATTATATCGTTTTACCTGGGAGAAAGAAATCAGATTCACACCCTACTCAAATTCTTCTATCCTCATATTTTTAAAGTCTTGGTGAGAAGATACTGGCTACTCACACTTTGGTACAATTCTTTCAGAGTTCAAATCTGAGTAACATATAGAAAGTAACTTCAAGAATTTGACAACTGTAAATCTATATATGCTTGTAACAGTTGAATTCGTAGAAGTGATTTGTACTATTTCATACAGGGCTCTCCATGACCTCCACAAACTCTTCTTGCTGTAAGCTAAATATATTACTCTTAACTGCATTGGGGGCATTCCTACCCTGGATCTGAAAGTCAAGCTGTGATATGGCTTTCATTATTATGAGTTATAACAATTGTGCAATTAGAATAGAACAGGTAAACTGTGCCTATTACACTAATAAAAGATGAATCAAGTTTTTATAGGCTGGTTTGGAGCTAGAGGAGACTATAATCCTGGCACAGTCAATTTAGATATCATCAGAATTCCTATTTGTGTGTACATTGCTCTTACCTACTTTCTTAAATTGCATTGAGAAAGAATTAGTTACACAACGCTTAAAAAAAAAAATACCAAAGTGAAAGAAGAAATAAACCAGCAATGGTGCTGAAATCTCATGGGGCAAAATGGAATCTGTTTACTCTGCAGTAGTTCGGCAGATTAAATTTTATAATTTGTATCCCTTTCTGTTACTGAATTTAAAGCTGAGTTCTTGAATTTTTTTCATCTTATAATGTCTGCCTTTACCTCTTTGTATAATTAATATAAAATGTTTTCTTTTGGTTTCCTATATTTTATGTAGCAAAGTCCTTTGGGATATTGTTTTATCTTTGAAAAGCAGGAAATTTTCTGTTGAATCTTAGTAAATCCTGATTTACTTCCATTCTTATGAAAAAAGGAGAATCTATCATAGCAGCAATTCAGTTTGTAAACTTGAAGAACATTTTTTTTTTTCTATTCCTTCCTTTAAGCTCAGTTTTGCTATTTTCTTTCCTTTCAGTCATCCCTGGAATCAGCACGTTCCTGGAATGTACACAGAGGAAGTAGATAAGGGGTGGGGGCTTGGGGGGAAGGAGGGATTGCTCCTTAGGATTTTTTTCCCCTAAAATTTAACTTTGAGATGTGACCTGAACATAGCTAGAGGGGAGAGCATTAAAGTGCAAATCTGTCTTATTATTAGATACCTCTATTCAGGCCTATCCTGAGCAAAATTTGTTCGGAATGAAAACCTGTCTTGGAGATCCCCAGCGTTTTCTGTCTGTGATCCACACCTACTGGTATCTGCCGTTCTCTTTTCTCTAGCGCTCCCACACACCCTGACAGGTTCTCAGAATCCACCCAAAGTCTTATTCATGCTCCATAGGGGACCCACTTTTAGGAAATGATGTCACCCTACATATTTAGTCTTTTAAGCTATTAATGAACAGATTCTGCCTCCAGATATTGGGATGTGAATTGTGGAATAGAGTGGAACGAAACTTAGTTCTGGAGTTCCAGGGTGTTAAAAAGGACTGTTGAGTGGGAGAAAGACACAAATCAGTGTACTGCTTTAATTGTGTCTGCGGGTTCTGTGATATGCTCAGAGCAAGTAGTAAGCATTTGTACGTTTCCACAATATACATCCATTATGTGTGTGTGTATTTTTTTTTTGTGTGTGTGTATAAAATGTTTTCTCTTTCCCAGGAATGTTTAGTATATATTAATATTCAGGACATCAATGCTATTTAAGTTAGTCTTTAACAATTTGATCGGTCCCTGAGAGCTTGACAAAAATCAATGAGTAACTAGAATAAACTAAAACGGCCTTTAAAGTTTTATGGGATAACTCCCAGTAGTGATCCAGATTTACAAAGAAATGAGAGGAAAGTGTTGATAAAATAGTGGCTTGAACAAGTTCACAAACAGATCTCTTATAGCAAATATGGACACATGAGGTTAGTTATTGTGTCCTGGAGGCATTAAATGTAAATCATCCAGGCAACTCTCTTGTTTTTTGAGTCCCTATTCTCCAAGCAACTAAATGATTATGATTTAGCATTCAGTGCAGATCTGTTCAAGAGATACACAATATGATTGTTACCGTTTTTTTGTTGTTAATTAATGAATTGATTGTTTTACATGTCCTTCTCTATAAGCTTGGCTAATGTGAACTGCCCACTTCTCTCCAGATCTGATAAATTAGGTTTGAGCCTTTTTAACTGAAGGGCAGACCTTGGACAGGGATGAATTCAGTAAAGGAAATATCCTCTTATAGATTCTTGGAAGCCAGCCTGCATGCTTCTCGGTAGACATTGTCACTTTCCTGTATTCCTTTATTTTGAAATTGCACATTTATAATTAGAAGAGAGAACTTAAGACATAAAATGTGTTTTGTTGCAAGGCATTTTTCTCCTCCCAGCTAAATGTGCGGAGATAGGTTTTTCCTTCCTTTCTCCTTGTTTTATTTTTCTAATAAATTTTACATGGATTTTGCCTCTAGAATTAACTGAGGTTAAGAAATGTTGATACCAATATATTGAAAACTGTAAGAAAAATCTACAGGACTCAATTGCTGGGGGGAGCTGGGTGGGGGGTGGGAAAGTGGGAGAAGACAGACCAGGATTTCTATTTTTATATTTTATAAACTAGCTCTTTCCTGGGTAGTTAAAAGATGTGTATTGTTGCTGTTCTTGCTGATGTCAAAGAGGGCAAAGACAGCTTAAGTACTTGGTTAATTTATAAGTATGTTTGATGCAAAGGACAAATAAACATAACTTCATGAATATATAATGTTGCTGATGGCGGCTGAAATTATTTCTGGCCATCATTATGGCTTCTCTCCAAGGTTAATGCTGCCTGTTTGCTGGTAAAATTGTTGAATGGTTTTGTTATTCTACTTGAACTATGTGAAGGCAGCCCCTTGATTTCTGAATCACTTATTCTGGGTTCTGTGCTTTGAGTCACTTCTTTTGCCAACATCCCAAAGAATTCCAGGCCTTGGAAAGACTGACTTGTCCTCCTTCTGTCTCTGGACAGGATCCTCTGTCAAATTCCAAGATGAGGTGGCTTGATTTCCACATTAGAAATTAGCCTGCCTTGTGGTACCTTAGGGACATTTCTCAGGGCACTGATCACAATTTTATGAAAAAATACGGGGAGGTGGGACATCAGAGAGACGATAGAATAATAATAGACAGTGAAGTCATGGTCACAGTAATCTTAATAACATGCTCTTTTATTTCCCCTTTTTTTAAGTTAATTTTTTTTCTCTTCCATTTAAATGCAAACCCATATGCCTTAGAGAAAATTTAGAAATGTTTTTGTCCAGTATTTTTTTCCAGGGGCAGAAATATTTTTCCCTTAAGAAATTTATTGTATACATTTTTAATTAGTACTTAAAGGGAACATAAGTGCATACTTCCCAAGTAAACATTCCCAACTGCAAGATTACCATTAATAACCCTCTAGCTTTTACAGCAGTTTATGGTTTACCAAACATTTGCACATATTACTTGCAGGGAAAGGTAATGTTATTCATTCTAAATTCAAATGAAGAGACTAAGATTGATTAAGTGTCTAAGGGCCAGGACCAAAATCACATAGCTTGTGAACACTAGTGGTCAATGTAGTCTTCAGTTATATAGAAAAACCTGGGGGCAGAAGGCCCCCAAAGTCTTTGCATTTGGCTCATAATATTTTCATCCTACTGTACTCCTTTATATTAACATAAGAACACACAAAAAATAAGCTAAAGTGAGAAAAGCATAGTTATTATGCTCTACTGAAATGTTAAAGTGAACTAGCTTATAACAGTAGCCAATAGAACATGGTAGAGGCATGAAAACAGAGAAATATCCAAACATCCTATTACATTCGGTAGTTCCTCATTTAATCATTCAATAAATACTTAAGCTCTCTTTGCCAGTTATTAGTACACCAGGTCCCAAGATACCCTCAGAAATAAAATAGACACAATCCCAGATCTCACTGAGTGTTTAGCCTAGCGGGGAGATAGACATTAATTATATGAGTATATGGTTATAAACTAACACAGAAACAAGTTGGAAGTAAATCAGTGGGGAGCTTTGAAAGTCAAGAACAGAGGCACCTGATGTAGTCGGAGCTAACAGGGGAGGCTTCCCTGAGGAAGTGGCCTTGGATATGGTGTGTGAAATATGAACTGGAAGCTGTGAGCTGAGGGAATTTGAGAGGTGTTCGGGTGTTCCTGGCAGAGGGGCACACATGAAGATGCTTGGAGTGAGCAAGAAGCATGCTGCTTTGGAGAAAACTGAAAGAAAACCAGTGCGTGGAGGGCAAGATCAAATCACAGAGCATGTTTGCCAAGGGAGGGAGAGCAGAAGACATAGAGGATCCTGCTGACCACATTGTATCTTTTGAGTCTTAGCCTACAAACAGTGGAAAACGACCAAATGACTTAAATCAGAGGTATAGGTTGATCCAGTGTGTTCTTCAAAAAGATTACTCTGAAGGTCTAGTTCTAGTAAGGCAGAGTGCCTGCTATCAGACTAATCCTCTTGCATATGGTGCTAATAAATCAGGTTAGCCCTTACATCTTTTTAAAGAAATTTATTAAATAATTAGAATTCTCCTCAAGAAAATGCCAGGCCCAGATGGCCTCCTTGGTGAGTTCTGTCTGAAATTTAAATAGATAAAAATGATCACTCTTGGACAAACCAGTCCAGAAAAAAAGAGAAAGAGGAAACATTTCTTCAGTTTGTTTTATGAAGTCCCAAGAGTTTATTTTTGCTTTTTGTTTCCCTTGCCTCAGGAGACAGATCTAGAAAAATGTTGCTACAGCTGATGTCAAAGAGATAGCTCCTTGTGTTCACTTCTAGGAGTTTTACGGTTTCAGGTCTCACATTTAGGTCTTTAATCCATTTTGAGTGTATTTTTGTGTAGGATGTTAGAAAGTGGTCCAGTTTCATTCCTTTGTGTGTAGCTGTCCCATTTTCCCAGTACTATTCATTGAAGAGACTGTCTTTTCCCCATTGTATAGTCCTATCTCCTTTATCATAGATTAATTGACCACATAAGCATGGGTTTATTTCTGGCTCTCTGCTCCGTTCTCTTGGTCTGTGTGTCAGTTCTTGTGCAGTATCACACTGTTTTGATAACTACAGCTTTGTAGTAAATCTTGGAATTTGGAATTGTGATACATCCAGCTCTGTTCCTCTTTATCAAGATGGCTTTGCCGAGAACAAACTGATGATTGCCGGAAGGGAGGAAGGTGGGGTTCGGGCAAAATGGTTGAAGAGGAATAGGAGATACAGGCTTCCAGTTAAGGAATGAGCAAATCATGGGAATAAAAGGTACAGCATAGGAAACAGAGTTAGTTGTATTGTAGCTACACTAATGATGAGCGTAGAATAATGTGTGAGGAAACTAACATAACACTGTGTGTCAATTGTAGGCAAACAAGAATTAGAAAATAAGAAATTTTGTTTTAGGGAGCCGCTACAATCCCTGTATTGACGTGCTCATAACAAGAAAAGTACAGACCAATATCTCTCAAGAACATATGTTTAAAAATCTTTAACAAAGTGTAAGCAATTCAGATAGAGGCATCTATAAAAAGGACAAAGCATCATGCGAAGTAAGGATCATCCCAGGAAGGCAAGGTTGTTTTAATATTTTAAACACAATTGGGGCGCCTGGTTGGCTCAGCCGGGTAAGTGTCTGCCTTCGGCTCAGGTCATGATCCAAAGGTCCTGGGATCAGCAAGGAGCCTGCTTCTCCCTCTCCCTCTGCAGCTTTCTCTCTCAAATAAGTACGTAAAATGCTTAAAAATTATTTTAATCAATCTAATCACACTGACAAGGTAAAGGAGAAAAAAGTCATATGATTATTTCAGTCAATGGAGAAAAAGCATTTGACACAATTCAACACCCATTTATATAATAAGACCTATCAAAATCTAAGAATAAAAGGGATCTTCCTCAACCTGATAAAGGATATTATAAAAATCTACAAGTTGCATCGTATGTATTCTTAAATTTAATAATACCATCCTAGCAAAGAGCCAGAAAACCTGAATGCCCTTCCTAGGTCTGCCACTCACTATTGTGACCCTGTTATGGATCACTCAGCAAAGCCCTTGGAAACCTCTTTGTTCATATAGAATGTGGGGACACTAATAATACTTAAACGGTTCTTGAGAGGCTCAAATAATTTCAGTATGGGAAAGTGCTTTAAGTGTTACAAAGTACTAAATAAGCTTGATGTGATGGTGATGATGATGATGAACCTAGAGGATTAAAATTCTGTACCTTTCTTTAACCAGTACCCTGAAGGCCCGAGGGTAGGATTCCTCCTAACTTTGTATTACCTCAAAGTAGTTCTGTTACTTTGGGCCTAGCCACTATTACTTTAGTGTCTCCTTTTGAGTTACCTGACTTGTCGGTAGCTCTTTGATCATTGTCAAATGGAAGTTTCTGAACGTGAAGGTCAGTTAGGTTACTGAGGCCACTTGCTTGAACCCCTTGTGGAGGAGTTAATAAAAAAGAAATAAGGAAATAATAGATTCAATTATTATTTGTTAATTTGTTGGTAGATTTTAATTTTATAGACTTTCCCTACCCCTCCACCAGCAAGGGCAATTTACGGTCACTGGTCACTCCATCTCTTTCTCCTGCTAAAACCACATTCTTCTTACTCTGAAGAACAAGGGAAGGAGGGAGAGGGGGAGGGGGGAGAGGCAGATCCTAGAGGGGTCTGCAAGATAAAGAAAGGGATCTTGATGTTTTCTAATATTCCTTACTCCTTGCACCGTCCTAATTGCAAAGCTCAAATAGTGTCCTTGGTGTTTGATAAAAGTTTACAGCAGAGGAACCTGGAAAGTACATGATATTTATGCAGAAGTTAGCAAGGTCATTATTTTTTAAAACTATTTCTATTATTGATAACATATAAATCTTAATGAGATTTCCCCCCTTAGGGCTTAGGTACTTTTAATTCGGATGTCAAAATGTAAGAAATTGTAATTCCACAACAATAATGAAACAATAAGTCTTTTTTTCCACATTGCTCAAAGAAATTCACAAATCTTATGTTAATTCATCGATTGTCACAAGTCCTACATTAGAATCGAGACATATTTCTCTGTTATAATTTGGTTTCAGTCAAAGGAGGGTCTAGATCTGGGACTGTAAATGATGAAACAAGTTTGTAAATAGGCACCTAAAATTGTAGGAAAAGTCTGTGGTTGTTTGGGCAAACTGTTGGTATCTGGAATAGGTAATAAGCTTTGGGATTGACAAGGATTTTAGAAATCACTTCTTTACAATCTCTGATTACAGACCTGAGAAATATTCACCTGCAAGTAGGACCCCAGGCAGTGGCTTGGTTTCAGACCTTAGAGTATGGGGATTAGGTTGGGGCCTAAGATTCAGAGATAGAGTCATCTGGGGCAAAATGGTTAGGCCTGGGGGTGCCTGGGTGGCTCAGTTAGTTAAGCGTCTGCATTCAGCTCAGGTCATGATCCTAGGGTCCTGGGACTGAGCCCGGTGTCAGGCTGCCTGCTCAGTGGGGAGCCTGCTTCTCCCTCTCCTCCCTGCTCATGCTCTCTCTTGCTCTCTTTGTCTCTCTCTCTCTCAAATAAATAAATAAAATCTTTAAAAAAATGGTTAGGCCTGGGCTAACTCAGGGACTGGGGATGAGTTTTACGGAAGATGTTAACCATATCTAAGGAGACCAGAACACAGGTGATGGAATTAGGTGGGTGATCTCAGAGACCCCACAGCAAGATTGGCTTCAGGTGAGTCACAATGTGAGGGACTGGGAGCTCCTTTTACTTCTTCCTGATGAAAGTGGAGTCTGACTCCACCCTGGGAGTTTGGTATTCTGAAGGGAAGATTTAAAGCCTGGAGGTCAGTGGTCTAAGGAGTGGAGGTTAGGGTAAGACTGGAGAAGGCTCCGGATGTTTTTTCCTTACCTGTACCCTACCTCTTGTACTTAGCTGTGTTCCACTAATTCCATTAATGCTTCAAGGGCCAATCCTCTGGAATAATACCGCTTTGGTAAGGTATGAGCCATTGAAATGCTTATAGTGTGAACTGATTTGTTAGACCAGAAGAATTGAATAAACCACTAATACGGCAATGATTGTCACCATGGTGACCTCTCTAATCACAAGGACTGAGTACTAGCTAAGGTCCCAGGCAGATCAGATCCTGTATTGTCACATGCAAAATATAGTCCAGCAACTAAGAGCAGTGCTCTTTCTTAAACTTGAATTGCACCTCTGTGGTTTCTCCATCCCAAATCTCTCATACTCTGTAAATTCTCTAGAGGCTCTTATCCTCTAAATACTGAAAATCTCCCTGTCAACCCCATGGAAATCCCTCTCCAGCTCACTTACCCTTTCTCTACACCACACCCCTTGCTTCTTCCTGGAAGAGAGGCTGGGATTTCAGCTACTTACTACTGGCAATATTGAATCCCTCTAGGATGACCAAAGGACACAGAAGAGTCGCTTGTCCTCTAACCATAATACACAGAACTGCTAGGTATGGTTTTCTGAGTTTGTTTTTCTCACAAAAATGTTCTGCAAGTATTTCTAGATAATTAAAATTCTCCAACTTATTAGCAATAAAACGAAAGTCAGGGACTCTGAGAAAGTTTCTAAACTTGAAATTGAGTGCATGGACACAGAATGGAAAATGATATGTAGGTTTCCATTTGAATTATTGAAAGGTTACAACATGAATGATACCATGAGTCATGTCTGAACTCCTCAAAACTAGGAGATACTATCAGTGGATGATTCTGTTCTCAGAATTTTCTAGTCTAATTCTTGCTAAACTACTAAGAAAATCCATGACCTTTATTGCTGTTTACTTGACGTTATTCATATTTCATTGAGACGGGTTCTCGCAATTTCTTTTGAATGCTTTTTAAACAAAATGCTCTTAAATGTCTTTTTATGTGATGGCTATCAAATTTGGGAATTATCATTAAATTCCTTTAAGGTGATTGGTTGAAATGAATTGTACACACCTTTTTCCTATAAATGACAAAGAAATATGCATCCCCCTTTCCATGAGTCTTGGTGGTATTCCTTTTAGTTGTAATGCATTATTTTTAGACATGCAGCCCTGTTTTCATATTTATTTTCCATGGAAATCAGCCTCATATGACATGTAGGCTTTTAGTAACTTAATGCAATTCAAGTGTTTTGCATAAAACAAGGTTCTTTTTGATTTATTGTTTTAAATTTAAGGCCTAAAGTACTAATACAAAATACAACACCTTCCAAGTAATTCTAGTTATTTGGGCCAGATGAAAAAGGAAAGGCAGTAGGTTGCTTTTTTGAATGAGAATTTGATGTTGCCTCTAGAGTAGGAAGCTTTATTTCCTAAGGACTATAACAGTAGACCTTTGGAGTTTCATATTTACAACTAAGAAAGTATATAGATACAAAATGGTTTTGAGTTTTATCATTTACTAAGTATGTGATCTTAGGAAAATTACTGAAGCTCTCTAGGCTCAGTTTCTTCAACTAGTAAAAGGTGAAAAATAGCAGTTACCTCAATGGATAATTTAAGGCTAGAGCTAATACATATAAAGTATTAGAACCTAATGAACACTGAATGCCTAATAATGCTGTTTCTTTGAAGGATTTTTCTATGAGTTGTTAAGAATAAGTAAAGATTGAATGGTTCTCAGAAAGAGAGGTGGCAAATGGGGCCCCTGTATGGTGATGTGGGAATCATTTCTATTGGATCATCAGTATTTTAATTACATCTATGCTTTTTTCAGAAGCTACAGATAAAGAAAACTGAATTAATGTAGGCATAATTTATTCTTCTATAAACCAAGTGGTTTAAAAGGTGTTCAGTTGGCGTGCATTGCCTTACTCTATAAAAACTGATGCATGAAGTAGGTCCAATTATCCAAACTGATGTACATTTACTGTTTTATGGCATATTTTAAAAAAGCTAATTTGCTACCTATAGAGGAAAGAATGTGTGACTTTTCTGAGGTACTGGGTAAAGGAGGGAGCATATGCTTAGAAGTTAGCGAACTTGAGTTACTCTCCCATCGTCTTTATTCATTTTTTCATTGTTTTAAGGGCCTCCCATGTTCAAGGTACATGATGAAGTGCTGTTAGAGGCTTTACTATATAATGTGAAGCCAGGCACAGAATACATGGTCATGCAATGTTTGGTTAATAAGGTCATAAGGAAGAGGTGTGGAAGATTATAAATGAAAAGAGAATGTGGTTCTTACAAAGTACTTGGGTAGTTCAGAGGAACGAGAGAGCAGATCTTGCTGTTGTGGTCAAGAAGGCTCATTAAGGAGGTGATATTGAGGGACACATTCAGGTATGAGTAGGCTTCAAAAGGGGGAAATGGAAGGAAAGAGACGCTGTATTCTAGAGGAGAAGATCTTTAAAAGCTTGTGTAATCAGTGGGCAGAGTTATATAGACCTGTGCCAGTTACAAGCAGATGGGCCTGTCCAGTTGCTCAGTTCCTCTGTTGCTGCGTCTGGAGCCCTACTGCCCCAGAGGGAGGGTCAATGTCCCTGGCAGTTGCCATTGGACCTTTTACCCCAGATCCTCAGACTGTATCCTTACCTTATTCTCTGCCACAAAGTTCTGTCCTTTCCAGATTTCAAACACTGGCAGCAATCACCCTCTCTCTAGGACATTGTAATGGCTCACTCTTTAACTGGTATTCCTACTCTTCTCCCACTTTTCCCAATTTACTATCAACCTAGCAACCAGAATAATTCTTTCAAAATTAAAGTTATAGCATGTCTCTCCATTGTTCAGCCCTCCAGTAGAAAAGGTAATTTTTCAGAATTTTAGAAGGCGCTACAGGATCTGGCTCCCTGTTACCTCTCAGACTCTTGAGACAATTTCACTTGCAAGACCTCATATTCATTAAGAATAGTCATACCCATCAAGACAGGTCATGGAGTCTTGGTAAATTTCCTTGGTCTCTCCCTTTAAATTTCTGTTAGTGTCCGTGTGCCTCTCCGTAGAACTTCTCAGGGAAGGTGGAATTGGCATCCAGTTGTACACTGTCAGTCTCCAGGAGGGATTAGCTGAGTGGAAATGATGCTTTAGAGTGGGTAATGTTGGTGGCACCTAAGTGTGTAGTTTGCCTCCAAAGATTCCCTCATGGCGATGTCAAATTTGGTCAGGCACTTAACTAGTCTAAATATGCTTGGCTGTATCTATATTTATCTATCTATATGTATAGATACATAGATAAATATATATTTTTTATAAAGCAAGAGTGCCCACGTGCATGCAGATTGGGGGGGGCGGGGGACGGGCAGAAGGAGAGGGGGAGAGAGAGATTGAGTGGGGCTCAATCTCAGGACCCTGAGATCATGACCTGAGCCGAAACCAAGACTCCGATGCTTAACCAAATGAGCCACCCAGGCACCCCATGCTCAGCTGTATTTGGCCAGGTAAGAAAGAGAGGCATTATTAAAGAAGTAATGAAAATACAAATACTGAGGCCAAGAAGAATGATCTTTGGATGAGAACTTTTTCTTTTCTTTCTATAAAAGAAAAGCAGATCATTGCTTTTTTGACCCAAGACATACCCCGGGGTCATTCTCAGCCCCTGAAATCGTAACATGACTTATTTAAGTATGAAGAAATACCAGAAATCAGATACCTCATAATCAAATGTATTCGGAATTCATGCCTCACTCATTGCCTCTGACTCACAGGTCTTGACCAAATGTAACATTTGGATTTTGCAGCTTTCACTTCCAAAGCAGTGGAAGGGCTCGGGCTCCTGGAGATCTTTGCCTCCTTCCCGACCTTCAGACGCAGCTCTTTACAGTCATGTTGAAATCAGTCTTAGTGATCCGTCCTCAACAACTTGTTTCTTGCCCATGCTTGTGTCGTATCCACTGTCGAAATAAAAGCTGATATCCCAGGTAGAATCAAACAAATAGGGGAGATTTTTGTCTCTTTTCCTGAACTCCGCCTCCATCAGTATCAACATTAATGAAAATACTTTATCTGTGTTACTGTCTTTCCTCTTTTCCTTCACAGAGTAGCCAGGGTTTGAACAGTAGGTGGACAGGAGTCCTACACACGTTGCCTGGTGTTTTGCCTGTGACATCGAGCATCCAGTAGTCTTAGAGCAGTCTGCATCATGACCTTTTCTTCGTTGATAATATAGATAAAGTTGTGTGTATCTTCAGGGAATATTGTGAGCATTTGGTAACGTATTGGGAAAAGCCTAGGAAACCATAGGTTCGTAAAAGGTGTTGGCTTGTTTTCTTTCCCCATTTACACCTTCCTTTCCTCAGTGAATGACAGTGTGATTGTTAAACTATCACAGTTTAGTTCAATATGATTTTTTGAGAGGGGAGGGGTTAGGGTCTTAATTTCCCATGATAAAACATGCTGACTTATTTACTGAAGACTTTTTTTTTTCTGGCTGACTTATATACCATTTCATTCCGCTTTTTTTTTTTTTTTTAAAGATTTTATTTATTTATTTGAGAGAAAGAATGAGAGAGAGAAAGCATGAGGGGGGGAGGGTCAGAGGGAGAAGCAGACTCCCTGCTCGGCAGGGAGCCCGATGCGGGACTCGATCCCGGGACTCCAGGATCATGACCCGAGCCGAAGGCAGTGGCTTAACCAACTGAGCCACCCAGGCGCCCTCATTCCGCTTTTAAACAAGATGCTGCTTTTTCTCTGGACTGGACTATTGCCAGGAAAAGCATTGATCTGAAGATGGGCGGCAGAGTCATGGGAATAGCAGGCTTTTTCACTCTCCCCACTAAAACCATGAACACAAATTGGAAAACTGATGCATCCCTTTTATGAATTTTGGCTGATTATTTTCCTAGGAAACTTTACATTTCTGTATTGTGTTTCACGTGGGCCCATTCTCCAACCTGATAATTCTCCACCCCCCCAGAAAACTATTTTTAAAGCTTAACATAGAATTTTCTCTTTTACCATTCCTCTAGTATTATCTTCCAGATTAGAAAGTTTTCAATCTGGTTCAGTGATTCTTGCTGAAAAGTTGTGAAAATTTCAGCAATATCCTCTGACATTTTGCCCAGAATGTATAAAATTATTATTAATAATTATTTATAGAGAACATAGGGCTAGAAAGACTATGTTAGAATATTACTTTATAAAGAACACACATATAAAAATCCTAGCCCCAAAGAACTTTGCTCACAAAACACAATTCTTTTTTTATTTTCCTCTAATGTTTTATTTATTTACTCATGAAAGAGAGAGAGAGGGCCAGAGGCAGAGGGAGAAGCAGGCTCCCCACCTAGCAGGGAGCCTGTTGCAGGACTTGATCCCAGGACCCTGGGATCATGACCTGAACTGAAGGCAGACGCTTAACCATCTGAGCCACCCAGGCGCCCACAAAACGCAATTCTAAATCAGTGTGAAATGGTGTTATTGAATGGCATTATAAGTTAATAATTACAGTACTGACACTCCTGTGCCAATACTCTGTTATGTATGTGGTTAACTTATTGAATAGGAAACTAGAGGTGAGTTCTTAAAAATCTAAAAGTGGCTAAGGACTTGCAAATGTGTGCTAAGTAACGATTGTTTCTTTTTTTCTTTTTGCATTTTTTTATTTTATTATGTTAATCACCATACATTACATCATTAGTTTTTGATGTAGTGTTCCGTGATTCATTGTTTGCGTATAACACCCAGTGCTCCATTCAATACATGCCTCTTTAATACCCATCACCAGGCTAACCCATCCCCCTACCCCCTCGCCTCTAGAACCCTCAGTTTGTTTCTCAGAGTCCATAGTCTCTCCTGGTTCGTCTCCCCCTCTGATTTCCCCCACTTCATTTTCCCCTTCCTGCTATCTTCTTCTTTTTTTTTTTTTTAAACATATGATATATTATTTGTTTCAGAGGTACAGGCCTGTGATTCAACAGTCTTACATAATTCATAGTGCTCACCATAGCACATACCCTCCCCAATGTCCATCACCCAGCCACCCCATGCCTCCCACCCCCCACCACTCCAGCAACCCTCAGTTTGTTTCCTGAGATTAAGAATTCCTCATATCAGTGAGATTTATATGATACATGTCCTTCTCCGATTGACTTATTTCGCTCAGCATAATACCCTCCAGTTCCATCCACGTCATTGCAAATGGCAAGATGTCATTCCTTTTGATGGCTGCATAATATTCCATTGTGTGTGTGTGTGTGTGTGTGTGTGTGTGTGTGTGTATACCACATCTTCTTTATCCATTCGTCTGTCGATGGACATCTTGGCTCTTTCCACAGTTTGGCTATTGTGGACAATTGTTTCTTATGGCTGAATAATCCGATTTTTAAAATATAAAACTTAAAATTCAATCAAAAGGATTTTCCTTGAAAATGAATCTGGAACTTGGCCGAAAAGCTTGATTGTGAGCATGGAGGATGTTGATAAAGTGTGCTAAATGCTGTACTCAGCACATTTATTCACTTAGTAAATAGTTATTAAATGCCTACTATGTATAAAGAACTATACTAGACATTGTGGATTAAAAAAAATGACCAAGAAGTCCCTGTTTTTAGGACGCTTATAGATAAGTGGAGGTATGTGTGTCTTGTGTCTGTGTGTGCATGCGCACATGCACATGCAAATAGAGTGCAGTAATTTGGAGTAGATACTAAGGTAGAAGTCTCTTTAGGCTTAAACGAATGCACAAAGGAAGCAGAGGGAAATCCATTTTGGTTGACCCTCAGTGGGCCAGACTTGCATTAAAGATAATAATTAAAATAAATGAATGCCAGTTATTAAATGCTGGGAAATTTCAGGAACATAGATAAAGATATTATAGAGCTTGGGATAACCCTTAACTCATAAGATTGTATTTTAATAACTCAGAAAATTTTAAGGATAATTCAATGCAGATGAAATTTCAGGTCCCCAATATCTCTCTGCTTCAAGTCAATGGGAGATAGAAGTTCTCAATTAGAATATCTATAAATTCCTTGGGATAGTGGGCCACACTGTATGTGTATGAGCTCAAGTGAATTTTTATGGGTACATGGGCCATAGCTTGCATTAGAGTCCCAAAACTGTTTGTGGTAAAATGTTAAAAAATTTTTGGAATTTTTTAAAGAATTTGGTTAACCCTTAAGAACACGTGTTTCAGGGTGCAGAGTACATAGAGTTTTAGTAATTGATAAATGTCCTAATAGGCAAAGCTGTCTGCTATTCCTAAACTGTTTTCTCTAAAATCCCTAAAGGTAGCACAATTAAGACATTTTTATTTTAATATTTTCACTTTTATACTTTCGGTTAAAAGAAATAAATCTATAGCCGGATTTATTTCCCACCAAATGTAGGATTAACAACCATTTTCCTTCTGTTGATGGTTGAAGACTTAGGAAAATAGTTCTTCCATACTTCTACCTTGAGAATAGTCTCACTGTCTTATAGTAATAAATTAATTTCAATAACGCATTGACTTGTGGTTGGATGTTACAAGTTTACTGTTATTTTCTCTGCTTTGTATAATTGAAATTAAGTTATTTAATTTTTACTAAACCTTTGTATAAAGTCATGATAGAAGAGATTTTATCATTGTGTTAATGTGCATTTTTATAATTAAACCTTTAGCACAGGACATGAGGCAATCAGAAGATAAAGTTACTGATGTTTTGAGAACTGTTATTTAAACTACAACACGTCTGGATTTATTAAAACAAACTTTGGGTTTCATTAGTGTCCTATTAACTTGGTTTACGTCTTGAAAGTGACAATGGCATTTTACAGTGCAGCAGTGTAATAATTTCCTTCAGCTTCTATGACTCAACGTGGCAAAACATTTTATGAAAAACTTGCAGATGTAGTTATTTTTTCCTTTTTAAATTTTGTCTGGATCAGGTGACCTGGCCAGTCTAAGTGGGACTCAGCATGGCACAGCAAAACAGTATAGACTTTGAAGGTCTCATCCTGCCCCTTACTGGCTGTGTGGCCTTGGGAAGTTCACTGACCTCTCTGAGAATCAGATGCTTCATGTCTAAAAATAACTCTGGGACTGTTAGGATGATTATTAATCTGCATAAAGTATTTATTCTAGTGTTTTGTGCACATTGGTGATTACTAATATCATTATTAATTGTCATGTAGGAAGAAACAAATTTGGATGATGATAAACAATATAATGGCATCTACTGAAAAGTACAGGACAAGTCATTCATTTTTCTGTAAACTTTGGTTTTGTCATTTACAGAACGAAATTGTTGGAGTGTCATCCCATCCAACTCTAATTTCCTTGCTTTTATGAAAACCAACTGATACATTTGTCTGTATCAGAAATAACTATTCACTTATTTTAGCTCAGTGATTTGGGTCAATGGAGTAAATCCAATCAGAGACTAAGAAGTTACATGGTTCCCGTAAGTTAAAATAGATGGAGTGACATTAGATGTCATCGTTACCTAACTAAATGTGCTTTAAAAAATAAATTGTCTAGAGATGTTTTAATCCACTTTTCTAATATAGCTCATGGAGAAACAATACCATTTGTTCATTGTGCCACTTTCTAAAAACATGTTTTCAGCATTTAAACTGTTGCATGTCCCACAGTGTAACTTGAGAGTGTTCTCTTGATAAAATATGATAGTTATTTTATGTCAGAAGCTGCATGAGAGAAGTCAGTCTTCCTTTTAAGCAACTACACAGTGTTAGGTATGTTTGATTTTTGCCATTATTCTTTATTCTGTCCTGGACAACATATTATTCTAGGTTGCTTTATTTAGCATGATTCCCTCAAGGAAATGAATCATGCCTGATTGAATGTTTCGATGTATAGGTAGGTGAGTAGCAACCTTATCAAGCCAACTTGACAGTGTGGTGTTTCTTGTCTCGAGAGACTGCGGGTGAAGAGAAAGCTATAAATAAAGTAGAGAAATGGAGATGAAAATTGTGCAGTCATTTCAATCAATGTGATTGACAGAAACAAAAGTTTGGTAATGATTGGTAACTAATTTGGTTACTGAATTTATTAATACAAGGTGAAATGACATTGTTTCATGAGCAAAAGTTTTTTCCCATGTTATAATTTTGATTTCTTTCTTTATGTTTTTATAACTTCATTTCAAACTTTCATTGCAAGTAATTTTATTAAGCGAATGGTGTAAATGAGAATAACTATGAAAAAGTTAAGAATGACTAAATATAAAGTGAATCTGTGTTGAGGGAAGTCTTGGGAAAAAAACTAAAGTAATCAGTAGGTAAGAATTTATTATTTTAGTCTATAGTGATTTATTTTTTGATTTAAAGAAGTGAACAAAAATAGTTCAGTAAGAGAAGGATTTTCATTTGAGGAAAGTGTTAATTTAGGTGTATGAAACATTATTAAGAGAAAATGAACTGATTTTACATTATCAATTTAATACATACCTAGGGTTTTGACTTAAATAGACCAACAGGGCTGATGAAGAAAACCATTAGAATCTTGGCCAAATTCATAGGGTAATTGTCTCTGTCCTTTTCTCTTTTCTTTTTCTTCCTTCCTTCCTTCCTTCCTTTCTTTCTTCTTCTTCTTTTTTTGTATTGCAGTCATTTCTCTTGGACTTTTCTGCCTCCTTACTCCAATCTCATTTTCCTGATTTTTAGGCTCTTCGCAAGCTGTCTTCCAGGAATATCCATTTACTCATCCTGGGAATTCTTTTGACCTTTCACTGTGTTAATCTTTTTTTTTTTTTTCCTGGACCTGATGTCTTTTCTTTTTTGGTTTGCTCTCTTGATTCAGTGACTCCCTTCCTCAGTAGTTTTCTAAGACTTAGTGCCTTGATGTTAAAGGTTTAGGTTACTCTCATACATGATTGCTCTTTTGGCTGGGTATACAGTTCTGGATTAAAAAAATTACATATAATTTTAATGGCATTGCTCCATTGATTTCTATTTCAAAAGTTGCAGCTGAAAACACTGATAGTGTTCTAATATCCAATCTTTTGTATGTGAAGGGATTTTTTTTTTTTCTTTCTGGAAGTTTTGAATGCCTCTTTATTCTTAGTGTTCTGAAATAGAATATGATATTACTTAGGATGGATATATTTTTGGTTTTAGTCACTTTATTGTCCTCAGTGGGCTGTTCCCATCTGGAAACTAATCTCTTTTAGTTTTAGGAAAGTTTCATGTTATTCATCTCCATTTTCTTGTCTTCTTTCTTTCAAATCTGTTAGTCTGATGTCAGCTCTTCTGGATAAATATTCTTTTGCTTATCTATAATTTGTTATCTTTTATCTCTCAGTTTTTCTCTCTTTACCTTTTGGTTTTGCCTGTTTCTGGGAGACTTTCCCAACTGTACAGTATCTTCTAACCCTTCTATGGATTCAAATAACAACCACCACAACAACAGATTTTCTCATCATATTTTTAATTTTCTAGAATTCTTTTTTGTTTCTAAGAAGCTCATATAATATCCTGCTCTTGTTTTATAAACATACAAACATACTGTCATGTCTTACCTCTCTGAGAAGATACTTGAAAGTTTTAAATTTTTTTTGTCCTAAATTGATTTTTTTCCCACTTCTGGATGTTCACCAGTCATTATTTTCCATGTAAAAGCTCATACTCAAAGGGTTGGGTATTCTCAGTTGTATATTCCCACTCAAGGTGGAAGCTTTAAAGAGCTAATTGGATGTTCTCTGCATAAGGAAATCAATGGGCTGGTGGTCCTCACAATTGTGTGAACATTTCGAGATCTTCTACTACATTGGGAAGATGCCAAAAGTCTGCACCTAAAATTTTCTTTCTCTCAAGTGGATTAATTTTATTGGAAAGAAATTATGTAAAATCTTTACTATGTATCATAAGTTCAATTCTCAGCTTTTTGAAAGCCAAGAAAAGGGGCACCTGGCTGGCTCAGTCGGTAGAGCATGTGACTCTTGAGCTACTGACTCTTGAGTCGGTAGAGCATGTGACTCTTGAGGTGTGAGTTCAAGCCTCGCCTTGGGAGTAGAGCCTACTTAAGAAAATAATAATAATAAAAAAAAGAAAATGAAAGCCAAGAATAGGAAAGAAATTTCAAAATCCAGTATGCAGAGTTTCACTTTCTGTTCCACTGCTCTCACCTGCCAGATACACCCAAATCCAGAGAGTCTCTGGTTCAATGCCTCCAGAGAGTAACCTTCTACCTGGGCAAGTTCCTACCTTCATGGACTTGGGAAGGATTCTGGAGGATTAACACCTGCCACCCTACACCCCCCACTATTAGAGTCACCTGGTGCTTCCAGTTCCTGAGCTTTTGTGGGTTTTATGGTCTGGATCAGTTTTTGTAGCTGTCTTTTGATCTTTGTCACTTAGGTTTCAGATTTTTTTTTTCTTGTCAGCTAAGTCTCTACTACACATTCCTTCTTTCCATCTTCTCAAATTTTAAGACTAACTATTATATCTTTTTCCTTTAGCCTGTGGTTTGAATTTTGTTATTAATCTAACAATTGGAATTTTGGAAGAGAACAGAGATAAACAGAATGTTGAATCTGCCATATTTGATTAAAACCTTCATTCTTTATATATTTTATCTCTATTTCTTTTGTTAGTATTCATTATTAAAGTTTTTATTTAAGTTCCAGTTAGTTAACATACAGTGTAATACTAATTTCAGCTGTTCAGTTTAGTGATTCAACACTTCCAGACGACACCCAGTACTCATCACAAATGCATTTCTTAATCCCCATTTCCTGTTTAACCCATCCCCCACCCACGTCCCCTCTAGCAAGCATCAGTGTATTCTCTATAGTTATGAAGCTGTTTCTTAGTTTGCCTTTCTCTCTCTCTTTTTTGCCCTTGGTCATTTGTTTCTTAAAGTCCACATATGAGTGAAATCATAGGTATTTGTCTTTCTCTGACTTATTTTGCTTAGCATAATATACTGTAACTCCATGTTACACTCATATGTGGACTTTAAGAAATAAACAAGCAAACGTTAAAAAAAAGACAGAGAGAGAGACCAAGAAACAGCCACTTAAGTATAGAGAAGAAACTGATGGTTTCCAGAGGGAAGGTAGGTGGGGGGATGGGGCAAATAGGGGGTGAGGATTAAAGTGGTATGTATACCATGATGAAAAAAAATTTTTGAAGAAATGAGAAAAAAAAAAGACTTGAAAGACATCTTTTATATAATACAGTTTACATATTGGCCAAAAGCTGTAGGGTATTTGAAACTCTGTAGCTCTTGTTTTATGCAGTATATAGTAAATACCTGATTGATTCATAGCGGAGGCATTTTTAGATACCATGTCTTGTCTGTACTCCATCCCTGACTAGTAAAGTGTCTTAGGTCAATTCAGTTGTACTTGTGTGAACTGAACATAATTTAGACTTCAGAATTTAAATTTACCAACACGATTATAATTGAAGGTCGGAAAGATTATTAGAGGGAGTTGATGATTATAAGAATCGTGGGATTTTATATTTCAATATTAAATATTAACAGAGGTCAAGCAAATTGAGGTAAAGTTATTGAAATTATTATAATTTAGAGTAATTTAGGTTTTGCTAGAAATATTTACCCTAAAGTGTTTGCTGTTATTAAATCTTGTCGTAATAGAAAAATTTTAGAGCTGACTATATTATGTCCAAAATACATGTGTGAAATAGCCAAGCATTTTCAGATTTTGCTTCATTAGACTTTACCCCATTTTATCCTATTGCTGATTAAAGATCAAACTAGTTATTTTTACTAAAACCTCATCTTTCAAGTAAACAAATTTCACTGTAGTCAACACTTCTGATAAATTTTGATTTGAGTCTTATGGCTGCTTTTTTCACTTTCCCAATTTGTTATTGGATTTAAAAAAATCTCTGAACAGCTTTTTCAAGCATATAAAACTTACTAAGAGAGACTTTTCATGAAAAAAGTGTTTAATCCCAGAAATAATTTTGTCTGCTTTCCCTGAGCACTCAGGAGCAATTACTTGCTCTGTGTTTGTGCTACATAAATTCAACTTAGACATAATTGAAACAAAAGATGTTACTGCTTCTAGGTTTTAAATGACAGACACAAAGAGATTCTGTTGTTTCATAACATAATATAAATTGATCTTTGAATTTGATGGTGAGTTTGATTCCTCTGTGATGTGGCAATGTACAATAGAAGCTGATGAAACATCTTTAGTTTGCTATTGGAAACAAACTATTTTGCTCTGTGATTTTAGTTGAATTATTTTAGACTAAAGTTTATTTTTAGTTTTTCTCAGGCATACTGAACCCAACCAGGAACTCCTGTTACATAGAAAGGAAGTAATAATATCACCTGTCGTCTATTACTCTGAAGCCACCATAGAACAGTGAAAACACTTAATGGAATTTGCTTTTAAAACTCATGTTCTACCTCGAAACTTTTCGTTCAGTCACAAAAAAGTTAAAAAAATATTTGCACTAAAAATAATTGTGATCTAGATTAGACCTAAACTTTCATTTAGGTATTAGTTGTTAATTACAAAGAAAACAGACATTTGTTGAAATTTGTTGAATTCACTTGAGCTGCAATTGTTAGAAATCTGCTCAAAGTGTTTTTGATATGGAAATTAGTGCCAAAGCAACCCACTTGTAGTTTTAGTATCTGCTACTTCAAATAATAATAATAAAAACAATAAGAACAACTAGTAAACCACTTATAATAGCATATTTCTTGAAGCCAGAGTCCCAGAACATAATCTGAAAATGTCTCAAAAATTAGGAATTATTTTTAATCAAACATTGAATTTAGTATAATTAACAAGATTCATATTATTTACTATACCACTGACTCAGGAATTACTCATGGTGTAGAATCTCTAAGACCAGAATATCTTTAAGCATCACAGTTCTTATTCTTCATTTCCCTTTCCCTACTAATTTTACATGCTGCCCATGATAACTGTGTCGGGCACAAGGCATTACACAAATGAATGGTAAAAGGATATATTTCTGGTTTTAATTTGTTACTGCCGTCTAAATGGATACATGGACATTTTCCCCTTTCAAGCGTATTGGTAATATCCAATTATATTACCATAGCACATTAAAGAGATAAAGGATTCCCCGATCATGATAATCAGATATACTTGTAAGAAAGTGTTATTTACCTATTTGGGGGCATAAGCTCTTCTAGATATTAAAACAGAGCATACAATATTATGTATATATATATATAAATTATATTTTATATCTCCAGAGTCTAGAAAAATGCTACCAGAACATATTTCTGAAATTTGTTGGGGATTTTTTGAAAATTATTTACAGATTTATTTTGTACTATAGGGTTTTTCTCTTTTGTACTACTAAGTTGGATCAGCAATTTTGCCATTAATGCAGGGAAAAAGAAAGGATGATGAAAAGGTTTTAATTGGAGAAAAATTAAAAATCTTGAGTTCTTTTTAGTCTTTTTCTGTTTAAATTGTTTCTTTGAAATAGAGAAAAGTTATATGATGTAATGAAAATACAATAAGTCTCAAAATTTCAGTCCCTGTGTTATTGGAAGAAAAGTTTATTTCGGTTTCAGTATAAAATGGTAAAAATATAAAAACACTTAAAATGAATCTTCTCCAGTATCCAAACATATAATTGAGTTTTCTTGTAATATCAAGTAAGGTAGGTAGAAAAGAAATTTCAACACTTTCATAAACTCTTGAAAAATGTGGTTAATAACGGAAGTGCCAACCTACTCTTAAGCTATACAGTAAAAGTTTACATGGAAACATAGCTGAAGTAGGAACAGAGGGTAAGTTTTTGTTATATTTTGTAGAACCCCAGATATTTGTAGTGAGTTACTCATATAAACTTTCTTCTATAACTATAAACTATAAGAAATGAATTTTCTGTAGTGTTAGCTATTTAGGTTTATTTTAGGCCTAGATTTTCAATGCTGGTTTTCTTACTAGACATTCCAAGGGGATTCTTTTTTAAGAACTAAAGATACAAAGAAATGACTATGGCATTGTATATGGTATGAAATCATGTTTACTGGGGAGATGAAATAATACAGTTCCTTTGTATCTTCATTTCTGAAAGGAAAACAAAAGTGGATGGTGGTCACAAGTAAAAATTCAAAGTTGTGTTTGATATTTGTAATTAAACTTTTGGCTTTCTGGAAGTCACCACTTATAACAGAAGATGTACTTTTTTGGGGGGGAAGAAAAGAAATATTAATTTATTCAGATTATATTTTGATCATGTGTTTACCCACAGAAACTGGTTGAATTGATTTCATTTTAAGTTAAATACAATTTTTAAAAGTCATCTTTTTAAATTTCTATATGATCGAGGGAATTTTGGCAGTATTTTTCATAAGGTTGGTTTGGTTTATAAATTAAAAATGTGCATGTTACTATTTTTTTTTTTTAATCAGGAGACTATGCTACTGAATCAGGCCATCAAGAGATGTGAAATTAGATAAATGCTTTACTTTGGTTTAGTAAAGTGATTAAATTTTTCTTAATACAAGCTTAACAATAGGACTTTTAAAAAAGAACCTTTTTTTTTTTTTTTTTTTTGCCAATAAAATGTCAGGAGAGTTACTTTCTACTCAGAATCTTCAGATACAAGTTCAATCACCAACTTATTACTTAGTTTCAATCTATAGGGCTTATTATATATACTGTCTATTTTGAAGTGAAACAAAATTCAGCAAAACTATTTGAAGTCATTTATTACTTTTAAAACACATAGTATTGCATGATTAGGTGTGAGATGATCAGTTTTCTCTGTAACCGGCTGCCTATCTCTCAAAATAAGGGATGTTTTGACTCCTTTTCTGAAACATTCAGCCCTTCCCCCAGGCTTCTATTCTGTTGCTTATCTCTCTTCTTGGGCACCCTCATGTCCTTCAATTCTGCTCTGGAGGAAGAGTAACCAGTGTGATTGGTAAGAAGATGGGCATTAATTGGCCCTGTTTTTTTTTTTTTTTAATTTTTTAAAAGATTTTATTTATTTATTTGACAGAGAAAAACAGCAAGAGAGGGAACACAAGCAGGGGGAGTAGGAGAGGGAGGAGCAGGCTTCCTGCAGAGCAGGGAGCCCGATGCAGGGCTCGATCCCAGGACTCTAATTGGCCCTGTTTTACTAGTGGGTAGGCCTAGTGTGTCTTAGATTTGAGCCTAAAGTTCAGGGGATGAAGTAAGGGGATGTTTCTTTTCACTTCTGACCTTTTAGATTAAGCAATCTGGCCATCTTTTGGGCGGGGTGGGGGTGGGGTGGGGGGGGGAGTACACAGGAATCCTTGAGTCTAATCCTTGTTCTCCAGTCCAGTGTTGTTTTGGTACCTTGGTATGGAAGCGGCATTCTAGGGATGTCTTAACATATGTTATTAGTAAAGCAATGAACTTCTTCCCATTAGACAAATTTTCCTCACATTTTTGGTGCCTTAGATGGTAAATGGTAGCAGTCAGGGACAACAGCCCACCAACAACATTTAAAACTAATAAATGGAAGTGTTCCTGTTCCCCAGGCTCTTAGAGCCAAGGCATTAAGACCTTGTGTACAGTGTTAGAAGTGGAGAAAGAACCCTCTCTATTTTTTTCTATTCTTGATTCGTTCACAAACCCTTTACATGATATAAGGCATACAAATTAGGAATTAGCTTCCTTTTTTATAGGGCTAACACAGCTAAGAATATATTGCCACTTAAGACATCTTTAATATCAAATAATAGCAGGTAATAATTCAGAGCAAAAATTTGAGAAAAATTAGTAAGGCACAGCCAGAAGGTCAGTGCATTTAAAGATTATTCTATTAAGACTTAAAAGGTAAATTGAAATTCTTTGAATGGAAATAAATAATACCATGAAATTAAGTTATTAGGGGATAGTTATTACCATGTAGTACATTACATAGTTAATATAATACATAGTAATATATAATTATTGCCATTATATGTATATCTGTATATATACATACACAAAATTTTGATGGTTTATAAAGACATACATATATTTATTAATAATTTTTTCTTGGTACTACATTCTTGAGGGAATTGATTCATTGCCTGGGTGCAAAAATTACTATACTGGGTGAGTTCTCCAACTGTGGACAAACTTAGGAGAAGCCTAAGTTGAGCTTAGTTATTTTATAATGGAGTGAAACATACTAATGGGTCTTCTTTCTGTAGTTTAAGTGTATCACTCAATAACTCTTCATATCTATTTTGTAAGTGACCCTGTGCTAGAGATACAGTAGAGAAATTGATTCAATTCATGTCATCATGGTATAGTAGTGAGTGAAAATAAAGGCGAGAAAAGTGCCATAGGATAAGTTGAAGTCATTGGTTTCTAGTGTAAAATTGCAGCAGGAATTACTGAGGGGAGTAATTCAGTGATGAAATCTGAACCAAAAAAATTCCTACTATATGCAAACAATGAATCGTGGAGCACTACATCAAAAACTAGTGATGTAATATATGGTGATTAACATAACAAAATTAAATTTAACTATTTAAAAAATTCCTACTGGAGTGACATCATCAAGATGTCAATATAGATCATTCCTGACTTCAGTCCCTCTCACAAGAAGTCTAACTAGCAACTATCCATGGACAAGATACTGTTGTGAAAATCCCAGAACCCAGGGGTGAGGCTGAAGCGCTCCCTTGCATCTCAGAGATAGAGAGGGACTGCAGTAGAATGGTAAGAGGCATGGCTCCACTGTGACTGAATCACCCTTCCCCCAGGCTAGCACAGTGCCACACCAAGAAGACCCCTCTGGGCCTACACTTTCTCCAGTGGGAGAAAGAGAACCCAAGTGGACATCCAGCTCCATCATTGTTGCAGGACTCTATCCCAGAAGCCCCCCTCAGGTCTCACCCCACACGGTCTTGAACACTAGGTGGCAGATGGAGACAGAGAAGGGGGCAGGACTTAAACCAGCACTCAGATCTTGGCAGTTGACATTCCTGCTTGCAACAGAACCCAAGCAGAAATCCCAACCACTGGCTCTGTCTGCAGAGCTGAACTGGTGGCACATCTGGCACACTCAGGAGCTTGATTAGCAGTTCTGCCTAATTTGAGTCCCAGCCAATGAACTGTATTGGCTTTGGAGACTATTCTTTACCTTTGCTTAGGCAGGAAAGTAAATTCACAGCTCTGCCCAGCTACTAAGTAAAGCTTCCAGTCCAGCCCAACCAGAAAGACTGGCCAGAAAACCTGAGCACCTGTGCATCCTTTCTTATGGCCCTGCTTGTCCAAGGAGCCAAGCCAGTAGTCCAGGCCAACTGTTAAGTATAACCTCTAGCCCTGTGAAACCAGGGAGCCCAAACAATGACACCAGGCACCCTTGAGCCCACCCTACAGTACCGTCCAGCCTACAGTCCTGTTTTGCAACAGAGCCCAAACTATGGTCTTGACCGATTGCTGAACACAGCCTGTAGCCTTGTCCAAGAAGGGAGCCCAGCCAGTGATCTCACCCAATTACAGAGCATAACCTGAGGCTCCATCTGACAAGGGGAGCCCAGACAGAGACCCTGCCTGACCATGGAGACACAGTCTCTAGCCCCACCCAAATGCAGGATACAGCTTGAGGCCCCTTGCAACCAGAGAACCCAGCCAGCAACCTTGCCCAACAAGTAGCAGCCTACCTGATGAAAAAGCCCAGCCAATAGACCTGCCTAACTATTCAGCTAACCAATAGTCTGTAGCTCAACCTGATCACAGAAGACATCCTGAGTCTCCATCCAAATGTAAAGCCCAAACATGGATTCCAGCCAGTGCCACCATCCAGTCAGGGAGAATACTCTGAGACCCCACTTACCAGGAGCAATTGCAGAGCCTAGCCCATAACCCTTCCCAGTCATAGACTTCAACCAGCGGCACCACCCTACTAGAGAACACAATCTGTGACCTCACCCAACCAGAGGTGATGCAGAACTGAGCTAGTGAGAACACTTGACCATGGAACATAACCAGCAGCCAGCCTGCCTGATCCAGGAGCTCACTCAGTGGCCCCACTTGGAAATAATCCAGCCAGCAGGCCTGTTCAACTGTGGAGGCCAGCCAGTGGCATTTCCGTGACCCCAGAGCATGGCCAGTGACCTTGTCCAATTAGAGACCCTCATAGCAAGGCTTGTCTGCCCACAGACGGTACCAACTGACTTGGTGATGGTCTTTTCCTACTGAAGTGAACTTGTAAAATCTGGAAGAGGAAAATGCTTAATCAAATGAATACATGCTGATTAAGGAATCAGGGATCCTGGAGAGTCAGGTAATCATGATGCCACCAAAGAAAACGCCTAAAGCTCTAATAACTGATACTAAAGAAATAGGCATCTATGAATTGTCAGAGTAATCCTCTTAAAGAAGTTCAGTGAACTACAAAAAGACAAAGACAACTAAATGACATTAGGAAAGCAGTGCATGAACACAATGAGAACTCCAACAAAGAAACAGATACCATCAACAAACACACAGAAGTCCTAAAAATTCTTCAGAATCCTGAAGAGTTCGGTAAAGAGCTTCAACAGCAGACTCAACGAAGCAGAAGAATCAGTGAACTGAAAGAGAGGCCATTTGAAATTATCCAGTCAGTGGAGAAAAAATAAAAAAGAATAAAAAAAGAGTGAAGAGAGCCTATGGGATTTATGGGAGAGCAGCAACACACAGAAACTGTGTTTCTATACACTAACAGCAAAATATCTGGAAAAGAAAATAATCTTCAGAATGCTATCAAAACAAAAAACTTGGAAGAAAATTTAAGCAAGGAAACGAAAGAGGTGTACAAAGAAACTAAAGGACTTTGATGAAAGAAATTGAAGAAGACAAACAAATGGAAAGATATCCTGTGTTTATGGATCAGAAGGATTAATACTGTTAAAATGCCCATAATACCCAAGTCATCTGTCAGTGCAGTCCCTATCTAGATTTCAATGTCATCTTTTTTCACCAATAGAAAAAGCAATCTTAGGATTCATATGGACTCACAAACCCCCCTCAAACATCCAAAGCAATTCTGAGGAAGAACAAAGAGGGAAGTGTCACAAGTCCTGATTTCAAACTGTATTACAAAGCTAGAGTAATCAAACCAGTATGGTACTGGCATAAAAACAAACACATAGACCAATGAAATAGCATTGAGAACCAAGAAATAAACCCATACATACATGGTCAACTAATATTTGACAAGAGAGCAAAGAATACTCAATGGGGAAAAAATAGTCTCTTCAATAAATGTTTTTTTAGGACACAGAATATTCACATACAAAAGAATGAAGCCTGAAACCATAAAACCCTTTCTCTCTTAGGAGAAAACTTAGGGAAAAAGTGCCTTGGCCTTGGTCCTGGCCATGATTTCTTGGATATGACATCAAAATGACAAGCAACAAAAGCAAAAATCAGCAAGTGGGACTACACCAACAAAAAGCTCTACACAGAGAAGAAACCATCAACAAAATGGAAAGGCAACATATGGAACATGAAAAGGTGTTTGCAAACCACAAATCTGATAAGGGTTAATATCTGAATATATAAGAAACTCATGAAATTCAAGAGCAAAAAAAAAATGCAGTTAAAAAATGGACAAAGGACCTGAATAGACTTTGTTCCAAAGATATTCAAATAGCCAACAGGTACATAAAAAAATGTACATCACTAATCATCAGGAAAATGCAAATCAGAACCACAGTGAGGTATCACCTCCCACCTTTTAGAATGGCTATTATAAAAAAGATGAAAGATAACAGGTGCTGATGAGGATGTAGAGAAATGGGAATCCTTGTACACTGTTGGTGGAAATATAGATTGGTACACCTACTACGGAGAGAGTATGGAGGGTCCTCAAAAAATTAAAAATAGAAACACCATATATGAGCCAACAGTTCTACTTCTGGGTACATATCTGAAGAAAAGTAAATCATTATCTCATAGAGATACCTGCACCGCATGTTTATTGAAGCATTATTTATAGTAACCAAGACATTGAAACAACTTAAGTGTTCATCAACAGATGAATGGATAAAGAAAATGTATTTATATAAATATTATTTAGATAATAAAGGTAATATTCTATTAACTATATAATATATACCATATATAATATATGATATTCCTATATGATATATATAATATGCCAAATTTTCCAGTCATAAAAAAGAAAATCTTGTCATTTGCAACAACATGGATGAATCTTGAGAGCATTTTTTAAGTGAAATGAGTCAGACAAAGAGAGGCAAATACTGTAGGATCTCACTTAAATGTATACTCTAAAAAACAGAACTTCTAGAAACAGCACATTGGTGGTTGTCAGAGGTGGAATGTAGGCAGGGTGGTGTGAGGCATATGGGTGAAGGTGGTCAGAGCGTACAAACTTCCGTTTATAAGATGTGTAAGTTCTGGGCAGGTAATTTACAGCATGGAGACCACAGTTAACACTATTGTATATCTGAAAGTTGTTATAGAGTGGAACTTACCATTTCTCACCACACACACACACACACACACACACACACACACACACACACACACTCACACACACACACACACACACACAAGTTGCAACTATGTGAGGTGATGGATGTGTTAACTTTATTGTGGTAATCATTTTGCAATATATACATCTATCATGACATGGTGCCCCTTAAACTTATACAATGTTACATGTCAATTATATCTCTGTAAAGGTGGAAAAAATAAAATTCATGTTTTATGCCAAAAAAAGAAACCCCTACTGTTAGCGAAAAGAAAAATTAAACAGGAAGGTGTTTGAGAAACTTTATAAAAGTGGAATAGCTAATTCCATTTTTCTTAAAATAGTAAGCCATGACCTGTGTGATTTCACGAGATACATTGTAAACATAGGTGAGCTTCTTTAAGAAGAGTGCTTTCTGGAACAGGATCCCCAAGAGGTACTTGCATCTGCTTATCTCTTGGGAACAGATACTAACCTTTGAATATAAAGGATTGTTTCTCAAAGGACAGTACAGGAACCAGCAGCATTCTGACTTGTCGTTTTTCTGCTGGGGAAGTAGATGTTTCAGGCAACAGAACTCTAAAGTGTAGGTTCCGTGATGTTCTTGCTACGAAAATCAAAGGCACCTCAAAGTTGACCAAACATGTTTACTTCCTAAATGGTAGTCTTTTGTACTTCCCACACATCTATGGTACCTGAAAAACATGAGAGGAGAAATTTGTATTGTCTCTTCTTGCAAGCGAGAAGGTACTTCCATTTTTAAAGCTTTAAAAAAAATGGAAGTAGCTATACTCAGGTACCATTTTAGTGCTACTGTGTGAACTTAGGCAATGCATTTTATCTATTTGATTTAACGTTTTCTTCACCTAAAATGAAAAAATTGGTTGCATTACCTCCTAAGTCACTTTATATTTGGGTTATTGTTATTATTCTGTGATTCTGCAAGTATTAATAAAATTATTTTATTTCTTCCTGTGAAAGCTATATTGATCCAAAGCATGTTGTTCAGTGACAAGTGGCCCTTTTGAGCTTCATGGGGTATTATTTAAGTGTAAGAATGTTGCTTGCTCTTCTACAAAAAAAATCTGTACATGCCTCACAAAAGGAGAGAAACAGTTGAAGAAATTCAGATAAAGGGAAATAAAAATAGGAAAATAATAAAGCCAGCAATAAAGTTAGTAGAAATTAATATCACAAAGTCGTATATTATTGTCACAGGAAGGAACAAATTTGGCTCTTATCTTTCTAGCAGCCAAAGACAAAGAGGAAATACAATAATTTAAAAGATTTATTGAATAAAAAAGTATGACTTCTCCTGAGGAAAAAATTTTTCTTCCCTTCTCAAAGGGAAACAATGTTCATTGTGGTAGATAACATCTTCAATATCTTAGAATTTTATAACAGCTGAATCTTAAAATATCCTCAATGGCTTAAGTGTGAACATCAAAGCATACGTTCAGAGTAACATTGAGCCATTGAGCTAGGCAGGGTTTTTAAACATTAGCTGTAATAACGTTTTGGGGTGAATGATTTTTTTTGTTGTGAGGGGTTGTTCTAACGCATTGTAGGATGTTTGGCAGCATCCCTGACCTCTACCCACTAGATGCCAGTACCACCCCAGTTGTGACACCCAAACATGTCTCTAGACCTTGCCAAAATCCCCTGGGGAAGCAAATCACCCACAATTGAGAACCACTAAATAGCAGTAATTAACTGATTACCAGTTATTCAATTATAATTGTCAAAAATGCTGTAATGAAGACATGAGTTTGGGGCTTAAGAAATGCTTTTTGAAGGAAGTAAGACCTGATAGAGGGCCTGAAGGGTAAGAAGTATCTAGCTCCTCAAGATGTGGGATGTGGAGTATTCCAAACTGAGGGATACTCTGTGTATCAGCCGTGAATTAGGAAGGCAGGTGTGACATGCCATTGCATCGATAACAGTCACCAAGATGACAAAGTCAGATTCTTGTCATTATCTAACTGAGGAATGTTGACTGAGTGGTGGTCTCCTAGTACTCTGCAAAAGTGGGGTTTTAGATTTTTCACTGAGGAGCTCGCAACCCGGTCAATAAGGCAGAAATAACACAAAAATAAAAGTGGGCACTCCTTAAAGCCGGTTTGGAAAGTACCTACTCTCAGTGCAAGAGGGTAACATCAACAAGAAACTAATAGAGTCTGGAGAGACCAAGAAGAGGTGTTATGGGAATTGTCTCAGACGGATTGGTCTGATTATAAGAACTAGAGAGTGGAATAAGGGAGAAAGGAAGAGTCAGAAGAGAATAGCGTAAAAAATGGCTGGAGATAGAAAGGTATTTGCAAACTGGTCAAGGACATATCTAGTTTCATGGTCCTGTCTATTAGGGGCTCAGGAAATTTGGGCTCCCAAACCTAGCCTTACCTGTTTCAGGGTCAGGAGAATTTTAGGAGTGTCATCATTTTATGTATTTATTAAAAAAAATTTTTTAGAGAGGGAGGCAGTTTGGGGCAGAGGGAAAGGGAGAGAGAGAAACTTAAGTAGGCTCCACGCCCATCAGGGAGCAGATGCAGGGCTGGATCTCACAACCCTGACATCATGGCCTGAGCTGAAACCGAGCGTCAGATGCTTAACCCACTCAGCCACCGAAGCCCACTGGAATGCCATCATTTTTAGGAGCAAATAATTTGCTTCATCATTTTCAGAGCAGAGGAAAACTGGCATGAAGGTTACAGTGAATGAGAAAAAAGAACTTCAGGGTACCTGCTCAGATAAAAGGCTGGGGCAAGAACTATCTTGGTGATTTTGATAGGTTAGTGAACTGAATTAATCTATAAAAGACTTTTACTTCTGGGGGATAAGATCCTAACACTGAGAGATCTTCCAATGTTGAGTCCAGAGCGCTTGTTCCAATTACTTTTCTTCTACTGTTAGCTTGGCATGAAAGTGAAATGGCATATTAAGTCAAAATCATGGTGACTCTTTTCACCTGAAGAGGCCTAATTTCATTTTTTTTTTTTAGAAAACTATAAGTAATGAAGCAAACCCTTAAAATCAAAAAGACCTAGAGACCAAATTCTTTTCTACTATTTTTTTATCCTATGAATAAAAGTTTACTGTGCAGATTTCAAATATTGTCAAATCGGTTTTAGCTTTCTACCTTTAAATTGTGAGAGTTAGGATTCCCTCATTCTGAGAATGGATACAGAGATTTTTGCCATTTCAAAGGCAAGAAGACATATTGGCCCTTCTGTAACCTCTGTTGTGGTAGAAATGATTGACAGTGATGATGTCCAACCACAGGCCATTATCTCATGAGAGGCGAGTTCAGTGAGCAGATTGCTCTTTTCCCTTCAGTAATTACATTCACTACAAACTGGAAGAAATTTTTAATAGCAATTTTGCACAAAGATTTTACAACTATTACATAGTCCATTTATTGCAAGTATATGGAATGACTCAAAGAAAAATGCACATAGAATTTTATGACTTGGGAATAATTGTTAAACAGTTATACATTATTCCCACCTTTTTTCCCCCAAGCAGAGAAAAAAAATCATCAAATATATCGTGATAATTAAGGACCTTCAAGTTAGTAAAAGAATTTGAGTTAAGAACTCTTTGAATATGATGGGGTTTTGGAATATAGGTGAGGTTCAGTGTGGTGAATTCTGGAGTCAATGACCAAGAAAGAGTTCTTGAGACATCTTTGGTGCAAAATGGCGGTTTATTAAAGCACAGGAACAGGACCCATGGGCAGAAAGAGCTGCTGCACCGGGGTTGTGAGGGGTGGCTGATTATATATTATGGGTTTGGAGGAGGTGAGGAAAAAGGGAGGTTTCTGAAAGAACTCCCAGGACACCAGAGGCCTTGCCATTGTCAAGTTAAGGTTGTTTACCCTTCTAGTAAGGCATTAACATTAAGATAATTGGGAACTTCCTGGAGGAACAATACATTCTGCCCACTTCAAGTATCTGTTGATGGGCTGCAGGTTATAAAGACATTTAGTTGTATATACATTCCCTTCTGGAAGCTATTGCTAAGGCTTTTGTAAGTAAACTGGGGGAGACTCAGGTCTTGCAGGATTGTGGTCTCTACAAGTTAACTCTTTGTTTTTCCTTTAGGGAAGTCAGGAGTGCCTGAGGAATGGCACATATATGGGGTGGGTGGGGGTTTACAGGGTGTCAGCTTCTGCTTTGTCCTCAGCTTGCTTTCTGTTCCCTCATCAAATAGGTGGTATATTAAGTCAAAATCATGGTGACTCTTTTCCCCTGAAGAGGCCTAATTTCATTTTTTTTTCTTTTAGAAAACTATAAGCAATGAAGCAAACCCTTAAAATCAAATTTAGAAAACCATAAGCAATGAAGCAAACCCTTAAAATCAAATTTTTAGAATTCACTTGTTCTAGATCCCTTCCCCTGGTGTTCCATCAACCAGGAGGGGATAGATTCTTATCACAGAAGAGGAGCCCAGACCTCAACACCCCACCCAGACAGACTTTTCACAATCATACCTCCCATCTGTTCTTCTAAAGGCTCATTCATTTTTTTTGAAAGATCATTTGTTCTTCCCTTAAAGGCCTACATCCCCCCTTTCTTTTCCTCTGAAGATGGTTTTTAGCCCTGAATTCTAAGCTAACTTGGGGAGTTCCCTATTATTTCTAGGTCTCTCCCATATATACATGAGGTATGCATATATGTATATAAACTTCTGGTTGTTTTTCTCTTGTAAGTCTTTTATGACAGTGGTCTCAGCTAACAACTTAGGGGGTAAAAGGGTTATTTTTCCTCCCCTACACAGAAATAGGTGATAGAAGGTACTAGCAGGGAGGTGAGTTTGAATCATTTGATGGGCAAGAGGAAGACACTGATGTTTTTTTTTTTTTGGCTGAAGAGATGAATAGATTGCTTTGAGGAGGTAACCTGGTGGTAATACTCCTAGAGAGAGAAAGAATGGGGACAGAACCACTTGCTGGTAGGCGCTGGAAATAATAAGCTGTTTGTTTATGGGTGCCAGGATTGCTGGAAGCCTTGAGAATAGGAATTGGAAGAGGTATGAATTGCTGCATCAATGCAAATGCCTTCCTAATCTACATTTCCTGGTCTGTATTTTTATTTAACCAGTGATTATTAGATACAATATGTTATGTTGTACTTTTCTTCCAATTTACCATATCTTAAGCAAAGCTAATTGCATTCTTTGGTTGTAACAATAGGCACCAATTCTGGCTGGCTTAGGCAGAAAAAGGAAACCCAAAGAATTTATTGAATAGCCAAGCCTCAAGAAATGGGAAACCACGGCAGCTTTGTGATGCTCAAGAATATGATTTGGTGGATTAGTTGGCTAGCATGCTTCCATTCCAAGCACTCAGTCTGCTATGAACAATCTCCTCTTTCTATGTAAAAGATTCCCAAATTCATGGAAAGAGAATCTTATTAACTCAGTGGAGTCCATGCAGTTACAACATTGATAAGTGACTTTTGAAAGTCTACACCCTCTTCAGAGGGGAAAAAATTATCAGAGAAGGAGTTATTTTGAGCTGTGAGGATGAGCGTCACGTCCTAGAGATGGTAGAGTGGTAAGTGGTAAGGAAATGCCACAGCTGCTTGCTCTGGGTATATATTCCATTAAGATTTAAGGTAGCAGCATCGAAGAAAGAACACAAAAGTGCCAAATAGCACTTACCAGCTGCCTTTTAGGATTCCCCCAAAGCCTTATCACATGGGAGATATGTAATATGCACAATCCATGTGATACATACAAGGATAGGTGGCCGTGGGTGAGTGTAGGCTTTATTCCAGGTTACCATGTGCCCAACTAAAACTGGAATCCATTACCAGGGAAGAAATGTAGAATGGATGTTGAGATAAATAACTAACAGCTTTTTGCCACATTTAAGAAAGTAAATTATACACATAAACACATACGTAAAAATATATGCATGCATATTGCAGAGTATTTGTGTGTATGTATGTGTGTGTATGTATACAATCTTAAATACTTTGTCTGGTGTTTACAGGAACCCTAAAGACTGAAAAAAGTCACTTCATCATTTGTAATTAAATCAGTATTTACTGATATGTTTTCTGTAAATTCTAACCTGGAGTCAGACTTAAGAGTCAGTCATGCTTTATTTAAAAAATGGTGACTTAGAAAATTCTTTATGCAAAGATTCACGATACACATTAGTATGTTCAAAGTCATCGGAAGGGGGTGCCTGGGTGGCTTAGTTGGTTAAGCCACTGCCTTTGCGTCAGGTCATGATCTCAGAAATATTGGGCTAGCAAAACCAAACTAGAAATTAGTTTCGAGAACACATTATTAAATTCACAATATAAGAAAACCGCAGTTGAAAAGATGTAGATGACAGCTATATTTTTATTTAATTTTATAAATAATATTTACCTAATATTCTATGGCTAAAAATAACAGAATTATAAGATAAAGCTGCTTTATTTTTTTTATCAAATTTTAAATTTTATTTAAAAAACTGGGGAATTAAATTGATAATTAGGTAATTAATTGAAAATTTATGTTCAAATTATTTCACGATCAAGCCTTTAAATACCAAGTCTGTACTTTTTTTTTTTTTTTTACACCATTTGGGGTGTTCAGATTTAGTTTGATATGACCTATATAACTTATCTGAAACATAGTTGTAATGGTGTTTATAGAGACAGCTCTAAGAATTGAATGATTTTCACTTTCATGCACCATCCTTTCTGCGAATCATTTGTCTTTAGTGGTCCTTCGTCATTTACATGTAAAAACCTAATTGAGGAAGCTGTTCTTTAATTTTCCTTAACAAGATGGAAGTGTCATTTCAGTTTAATAGGTCTTAAATGTCCCTGTACCTCACACCTTTGCAACTGACAAGGAAATCTAGTTTAACTGTTCTAAAAATTCCAAAGGCGGTATTACATTAAACGTGTGCTCTGTAATTGCTTGTGACAAATTATCCTATTGATGGAGAAATATGTACCCAGGTTCCATGTGGATATTATTTCTTTGAACTTAGAAATGATTCTAAGTAAACGTCTTCAAAGTAATCTTTTTAAATGAGTTAGCCATGTCTTTAGTTTGTAAATTACACAATATGTACTATTTTCAATCAAACAGTGACTGCTAGAAATCAAAGAATTCATATATTAGAAGGATGACTTTCAAAGCTCACTGCTTGAAAAATCACCTAGAAATTAGTTTTATTTTCTCTTCCCAGACACAGAGGTTTTAAGAGATGTGATACTATTGAAATTATGTTTCCATTTTTTAAAATCAGCTTTTCATTGTCTTTAACTCCATGTAGTGCAGTGGGTAGACATTGGAAAGATACTTCACTAAAGCTTGAAATCCCCAAAAGGAATCCCATGTAAATGAAAAGCATGATTAAAATTCTGAGGGGAAAGTATATTTTTGGTTGAGTAAAGATTTTTTAAAAAATATTCTTGTAATTCCTATTTCTAAATACGTTCATTGGCAGGACTATAAAGATATGAGTGGGTTGTGTGGATTTTGTCTCCTCACAGGAGGAGGTTTCTCTGGCCTCAATACATAAAATTTCGTAAGTACAATCGATCAGATCTTTCCTTGACAACATTGAACTTTGTAATGTTTCAGGGTCATTATTCAGGAATCCATTGATGTGGAAGGGAAAGTGTGATTGAATAATTTGAGTACTGGTTCTATAGTCCCTTGTTCAGTATATGTTATGTTAGAACTAAGTAATAGCACAAATTTGAGTCGAGTGTCTAGACCTTCGCATGGTTGTAAAATAAGCAAACTATACCTTTGGTATTCCTTCTACTGACCTTTCGTGTTTTCCACTTCGTATTCCACTTAAGGACTCTCATTTCTCTTTTCACAGTCGGCTCTCTGCCAAGTACCAGCTGTAAAAGACTGACAACAGTTTAAAGCATTTTCTTTCTTGAAATTAAAAAGGTGAATGTGCAGATTTTCACATAATAGCCAGTGTATGGGAATGACATGCTTTGGGCAACATGTCTTCCTTCCTTCTATTGAGTAAACAAATTGCATATTTCTTAACAATGTGCCTGTCATTGTAAACTGCAGGAGACAAGCACTAAATAAGATAAACCTACTGCCAGTCCTCACAGGGCCTCATGGATCTTGTACTCTACTGAGGAAGCAAGACAATGAAGAAAGGCATGAAAGACATAAAGAAAGGCATGATCACAGAATGTGATGACTTCTGTGATGACCTGTTAGATGAATACATGTAGTACTACTTAGGGTTCCTCTTCCTGGCATTTAGTATTTTATATAACAAGAGAAATCTTCAGATTTTTCTCTCACTTCTCTTTTAATTGTTAAAATAATAGTAAAGAAGATTTTTGTTAAGAAAAATACCCATGATTTGGCCATCCGAAATCAAAAACCTGTCATGTGTGTATGTCCTTTTATAGTAGCTAAACACAGACACATGTGTTTTATATGATTATTAACATAGCATAATTGGGTTTATTTGTATGCCACTGCTTTATCAGATGTTTTATAAAATATTGCAGTAACGTCTCAAAATTATTTCTTTTAGGGTAGATATAATATCACTTTATGATGGGATGCCATAATCTACTCAAGCAATTCTGTTTTGTTAAATATTTGCACTTTTGAAATAATAATATTTCCCAGCACAGAATATTATCATGGATAAAGCTCTATTTTGCTATTGAATTATTTCCTAGGAGTAAATTACAGGATTATAGGGTAGGGACATTTTAATATCTCTTGTTCTGTATCCCGCATTGTTTTCCAGAGATGCTATAACATTTTCCTGTGCTATCATAATTATATATTTATTTTAGTTTGAATTTATTTCTTTTATTCATCAGACATCTACAAGATCCTTCGTATGTCCAAGGTTTTTGATGTTGAAGAGATGAGTGAGATTTAAAGCTAATCATATCTTGGGGATTATTTGCAGGGGTGGGACAAGATAAAGACTTTTTGGAGCCGTGAAAGAATCCCAGGGGCTGCAGGAGGAAGAATTTGTGAGTGTTTTAGAAAAGACATTTAGAATTTGTGAGTGTTTTAGAAAAGACATTTCATAAACTCTGTCACAATGAAGCATTGAAATATGATCTCTTTAAAGTCTGGTTCCAGCCAACATTGACCTCTATGCCACATCCTGGTAATCCATCCAGCCCACTCTGTTTCTCCCTGCGGACTGCTCACAGTATAATCAGCTTTTCAAAGTGCTCTGCCTGTTTATTGATGTCCTGTCTAAAAAATTCAACAGGTAAACACATTCCTGACCCAAATAGTGATAACAAGGTAGCACAGCTGTAGCTTAGCCAGAAGATTATTTTAAAATAGTCTGGTGGTATTAAGGCTTCCTATTTTCATCTGTATTTGAAGGGAGAATCACTAAGTAAACAGAACATCTTTCATATCAACAGCTATTGCAGGACATACTACATACAAATGCTGTACATATTTAACGCTTTTACATTTTCTCCCATTTATTAAATTTCAGAGCTTTACATATACTATTTCCTTTAATATTTACAGCCTTTCAGGACATTTTTTTTTTTAAAGATTTTATTTATTTATTTGAGAGAGAGAATGAGAGAGAGCAGGAGATGGGGGAAGGTCAGAGGGAGAAGCAGACTCCCCGCTGAGCAGGGAGCCCGATGCGGGACTCGATCCTGGGACTCCAGGATCATGACCTGAGCTGAAGTCAGTTGCTTAACCAACTGACTTCAACTGACGCCACCCAGGCGCCGTCAGGACATTTGTTATTAGCTCTTTTTTATGGGTAAAGATATAGAGGCTCAGAGACATTAAGCAGAGTGCTTAATGTCTTAGAGCTTATAAATTGTGAATCTGGGATTCAGACCCAGAATTGATTCTCTGAAAACTCTGGCCGTTGGGTGCTACTACTGAATTTTTACTTTGTTTTGTTTGATGTTCTATTAGATGGGGACGTAACTATAAATTGGCCTTCTCTTTTTCCTACTTCTCATTCTTGGTGACACACTCAGTTGACTGGACATGGATTATCTTCTAGGTCCTAAACAATTATTTCATTTTATCCTCACAACGACCATAAGAAATACATATTATTATCATTATGGTTTATAGTTGAATAATTTGAAACTTCAGAACTTCATAGTAACATACCAAGTTTACCCAGTAATTAGGTGAACTGGGAGAAAAATAGGAATGAATGCTCTCAGTAGGTATTCAAACCCACTGTTATAGAATCAAATAATCATAGTGACCACCCCCTAACTCAATAGACGGAGGGTTTTAAACTTGAATATATTTTTGGCTCCTGACTAGAGCTGAGTTGGAGAGCCTGGACAACTGGGCAGCTGCCTTGGATCTCAGTCTATAAGCCACAATAAAACATCTCTGTGATGCATCAGAAAAAATAATTCTTGCCAGGTGCCTCACGTTTCCACGTTTGGCTGCTAGAGGCTGCAAACTCACATTTACACAGATACCTGTGAGTCACCTGATAATTGTGGGAGATAAAATTTTGTAACTGAATAATGCATGATACAATGCTATTTGCTTAGAATGCTTTGTACCTACCGCAATATTTAAAGGCTATAAAGTACAAGCCCCTGAGCCAGGTATTACAATGAATATAGTTAACAGACTATATAGTTCCTTTCCTCCTCTAGATCTTATGTTCTAGAGGGCTTGACAGAAACAAATAATTGAGCATATAATTGCCATTTGAAACTACAAACAATGCGCTGCATGAGGCTAGAACTTCTACTTATCATTTATATTAGTCTGATTAGGAAAGACAGTCAAGCAGTCGTTAGACTTCCATTTTATTTTATTTTTTTTAAGATTTTATTTATCTGAGAGAGAATGAGAGAGAGCACGAGAGGGAAGAGGGTCAGAGGGAGAAGCAGACTCCCTGCTGAGCAGGGAGCCGGATGTGGGACTCGATCCCGGGACTCTACGATCGTGACCTGAGCCGAAGGCAGTCACCCAACCAACTGAGCCACCCAGGCACCCTAGACTTCTATTTTATAGAGCAGAGGACTTAGTAAGGCTCAGATTGGGGGGTGGAGGTTAAGAAGAGTTCGAGTAGGGAGAGAAGGAGTACTTCGATGGGAACATTTACGTGAGCAATTGAATAGAAGCAGAAAGTGGATGGGGTTTGCTAGGGAAAGACTTGGAGTTGCATACAGTTGGGAGTGGAGGGAGTGCTTTGTAGACTTAAAGATCGTGTGAATAGGGGCTTCTCAGATTATGATTTTCCTGTCAGTCTATGGAGTGATACCATTCTAGGAGTATTTGATTTTCTGTGTTCCTCCAGCGATGATAGTACAACCTCTTATGGACTGTTTGCCACATGACTGGCCAAAGCCAGGTGGGCAAGTATATGAAATGGAACACAAAAATAGATGTTATGCTTTCCTTTCTACACCTTATTGATATACCATTGTTTAATCATTGAACTTTTTCTATTGTACTTCTGAGATTTCAAGGGTGGAATCATAAACACCATTCTCCCACTCATCCAGCAAATCTTGAATACCTGCTATGTTTTACATTCTGTGCTAGATATTGGGGTTAGAATTAGAAAAACCCTGACCTCAAGAAGTTCACATTAGTCTAGTGGCGGACACAGGTCACCAAACAATTAATATCAAGCGTGGATGAGGGGACAGTGCCTAGCTGTACCTTCACACAAGAAGTGACTTTGAGTTATGAAGGATGAACAGATATTCTCCATGTGGAGAAGGGGGGAGAAGGAATGACAGCCATTGCTTAAACTCCCTTGTGTGGCCAGTAACTGGATTAGGTTTTATTTTACATATGATAACATTTAGTTAACCTCAGGAACAGTCATCTTATTTCCATTTTATAGGTGAAAAAAAAGGAACAGGGATCAGAGAGGTGAAGTGACTCAGGATCATGTGGGCAGTGTTATAAGAGCTGAAACATAAGCTCCAATTTGCAAAATCAAGAGGCTTATATCCTTCCACTGTGGTAGCCTAAAAGATGGAAGATGGTTTTACAAAGAATGAGTTAACATTAACAGAGAGAGGAAAACATGGACAAGAATGACTCCCACGTGTAAGGCAAGAAGAACTTAATCGATCTGTGTCCCTAGAGACCGTGGCTCAACAGGGCAGCCCTGTTCCAAACTAAAGAAATATTCCATGATACAGACTTTTTCAGTCTTCTCAATAGCTGCATTCATCAATCATACCTTCCATATTCTTAAAGCCTCTTGTTCTGCCATTATGGCAATGAAACTAACAGTTTTAAATAGATAATCTGTAAACAAATCAGTATAAATTTCCCATCCTAATGTCTTTAAGCACATCAAAGTCATTTTCCTAGCACCGAATTTCCAATAAAAATATAAAGTGAGTCACATATGTAAATTTCTATTAGCTACAATAGAGTAAAACTAAGTGAAATTAATTCTAATATATTTTATTACATGTTCAAAATGTAATTTGAACAAGTAATCAGTATTACAATTATTGTGGTATTTTTGCATTCTTTATTTTCTGCTAAGTCTTTGAAATTTGGTATGTATTTTACTCTTAGAGCACATCTCAGTTTCGACGAGCCACATTTCAAGTACTCAATAGCCTATGTAGCTAGTGGCTGCTGTATTTATTGGACAAAGGAGGCACATAATGAGTTGTCTTAATGGTGGAATATCAGGTCTATAGCCAGACAGTGGGAAGGATACTTTTGGTCTGGAGTTGTTTTCTTCTCATATTGAAACAAATAAGTAGGTTAAGGTTGTCAACCTTTGCTGAACTTTAGAATTACTTGGGGCATTTAGAAAGCTTGCTTCCCACTGAAATTCTGATTTGGTCTAGCGTGGGGTTCAAATACCAATGTTTTGTGGGTTTTTTTGTTTGTTTGTTGTGTTGTGTTTTGTTTTTAGCATCCTAGATCCTAGTATGTAGTCAAAGCTGGGAATCACTAAGGTAGACAGAACCAATTCTTACCTTGTTTTGACTAGTGCCAGGAGAGGGTCAAGATAAATGGAGAAATGGCAGGAATGTCTTTGTTCTTTGCCTTGGCGAGAAATAGGCTATTAGAACTTTCCTTGGAAATTTTTACTGACTTGCTTTGGTTTGAAGGGATTGAATCTCCAGTAGGGATTATACGTTTTTTGTTTTTTTTTTTAAATATATATTTAGTGAAAAGTTAGGATTGTGTGGACTTGAGTAGAAACTGATTTCTTTAACATTGTGGGGGAAAAATAATGCTTTAGACCTTTGCACTTGATGTGAAACAATATAGAGCTCTGCATTTGTATTTGGGTGGTTTTGATAGTCTGGTGTTTGTGAGGTGAGGAGGATCAGAAAGAAGGCAAGGTATAAATATCTGCCATCTGTGCCACACGCCTGATCCTTTGTCAGCCATAATAGAGCATAAAAATGCATGAATGTCCTCCACTCCATCCTTAGCTAATGTTCCATTTGTATCTAATGTTATAGATGCCATTGTAAATTACCCTTAAATTAAGGATGGCAATCTCTCAATAGCAGGGTCAAGTTAATAACTGGAGTTTAAAAGGAAGACATCAAACCTTCCTAATGCTGAAGCAAATACCATCCAAATGAGTAGACCAATATGACTTTAAGTCTTCATTAATATAGTAAAATTATTAGCACCTGGTTACCCAGAGAATATCTGATACTGGCATGCAATTGCATTTTTATGATTATTACAATAGTGATTTATTCTCTCTTAACTCCTAACTATTCTCTTTGGAGAGTGCTTTCTTCTAATGTGTATTGAGAGCCTTAGGCTCATGACGATATTTACTACTCTCAATATTAGGATATTTCTCCATTTTGTACCCATTTACAACATTCATAAAACATCTGCCAAAGTGCTGAAATCAGCTTTGAGAAAGTAAACTAATGGTGCCCTGTGAAATGAGGAGGTTTGAGAGTGTAGGATTTGGAAGGCTATAATTACTTCAGCTCTCACACTGTAATCTGTATCTTTAGCATTGGGACACATGGTGAGTGGTGAAATGAAACACTGATGCCCATTAATGTCTCCTGTAAGTGAAGCTACTGCGCTGTTAGCAAGGCCCAAACCTGTGGACAGATGAGCACTCACACGTGTGTGTGCACGTGTGCACACACACACGCATGCATGCATGCACGCACTCACTCCAGAAGCAGAATTGAAAAATGCTTCAAAGAGGACTTAAGAACTTAAAAATTTCACAGCCTGCAATCATTGTTTTAACAGTGAAATCATGTGTCATTAGTGATAGCCTCTAGTTCCATTTTTGTACCCTCAAGACATTGGCTAGTAATGGCCGTATCCTCACATTTTGCTATCAGAAATCAAAGCTTTAAGAAAATAGCTAAGTTGCCTAAGCTCAGAGAACCAAATGTAAAATCATGCTGTGACAAATAGTCTATAGTCTATAATATTATGATGTAGCCAATCAGATTAGGGACAATTTAATATAGCAAGAAACCAGTCAGCTGCTTTGAGTCAATCCCCAAGGGTTCCATTAAAATCAGATGAATCAGAGCAGTATGGCTGCTAATCTTGTGCACATCCAAATTATCTGTGAATAGCCTGAGCTTGCAGATTTGGGCTGAGAAAAACCAAAATGCAGCTTCTCCTTAGATATTTAACACACAAGCTGATCGGCACATTTCTAAATGGACTTCCATTAGATTCACTGAACAGATTTTACCAAGAACTTCTTGGTTTCTTAGGCACATTTAGAGATGTTATCACTCACTTTTTTGTTTGTTTGTTTTTGATCACTCAATAAGAAGGTTAATAGAAAAGAATTTACAAAGATTCAGTTTGTTTTTTCAGTCTGTTTTATCTGTAGGGGTATGCCTGAGTTTGCCAAAGGTGAAATGCAACTCCAAAACGTGTTGCTTTAGTTGAATGCTTTTTACCCGTATCTTTTGGCATAGACTTCATCAAGTCTCTTTGAGTTAATCTCTTAGCTAACAACCGTAAATCATGGGAGTATGATCATTCAAAATAGCTTTTCTTTTTTTTTCCCTGGTGGAGATGAATATCTATTTGAAGATGCTGCAGTATGCAGTGGGAAGCATTCTTATCAGCAAGGATAATGGAAGATTTCTTTATAAATCACTTTATGGGAGACAAGCTGAGTTTAGCTTTATTAAGAGTTGGAGGAATTGAAGCGACACTTAGCAAAAAGTACCAAAGGCACATAGGATTCTTGAAAAACATAAATATACCATTGAATCATTAAGTACCCAATCTTGTTAAGATTACTCATGCAAAATTCCTATTCCAAACTATCTGAGGTAGTGTGTGGAATTAAATTTGACCTAGGTCTACAGTTTGCATTTTTGACTACACAGAAACTGCTAATATTGATAAGAGAGAAAACAAATTTAGATTTTTAGGCAAGACATATGGCAGTCTCACATTTGAAAAATCTAAATGTATTTTTGAAATCACACTTGCGACCAAGTATTTTATGTGACCAATATTGTATCATTTGTAATTTATCTTAAAGGGGGAAGGACATCTGATGTATGTTAATTTTATGAAAAATGGTCATGTTTTCAAGTTTGCCACGTTTTGTGTTCCAGTGTTTTAGAAGTAAATTAATGTCTTGGTTTCCATATGTAGTTTATAGCTTATCAATACTGGAATGTGAATGAGGCAGAGAACAGTGCCTTTGGGAGAAAAATAGTATTTTGTTGATTTACCTGTTTTGAACAAAAATGATAAGTATTTTCATATAATTATTTCCCAATTTAGCTGATAAAGGATAGGATACCCATTGAAATAAAGAAGCACATATAAATTTTTCCATGTGTGTTAGCTAGTGTAACAGAGCCAGGATTTGTCTAGAACCAGTATTCTGACTAAATGGCACTGTAGGAGAGTGCTGAAACTGAATTTCTAAAGCTACAGTTTTATTTCTGACCCACCCAACTTAAACCAGCATTATTGGGCAAACACTTTGTACAAAGTGCTTTGTACTCATAGTTTACAATTGAGTAGGTGATAAAATAATTATGGAAATAACTTCTGCATGGATATATAATATACAAGGAAGCCTTTCCTGCCCCCAAGTTGGGGCTAGGTGTATCCCCCTATATGCCCTGCATAACACCCACACAAATCTGGATAGTTTCAGTTATGCTATAGAAACAAACCCCAAATCTCAGAGGTTTAACACATTAGAAGTTTATTTATTGCTTGTGCTACATATTTCTCATGGGTATCCTGAGATCCCTGTTCTGCATTCATTGTCTTCACCTCAGGGCCCAGGGTTCCAGACCAGGCACCCTTGGGAATGTTATCAGTTACTGTGGAAAGGAAAAAAAGCAAAAACATGGAAAGTGTATCCTGGTTGCTAAACATTTTATCCAGAAGTGATTCATATTACCTATACTCCATATCTTGGTCAAAATAAGTCACCCAGCCACAGCTAACATTAATAGGGCAGGATATATAATTTGTGTTATTTTTTAAATTTTTTTTATTTTTTGTTAATCACCATATATTACATAATTTGTTTTGGTGTAGTGTTCCATGATTCATTGTTTGTTCATAACACCCAGTGCTCCATGCAGAATGTGCCCTCCTCAATACCCATCACCAGGCTAACCCATCCCCCCACCCTCCTCCCCTCCAGAAACCTCAGTTTGTTTTTCAGAGTCCATCATCTCTCCTGGTTCATCTCCCCCTCTGACTTACTCCCCTTCATTCTTCCTCTCCTGCTATCTTCTTCTTTTTCTTTTTTCTTAAAATATGTTGCGTTATTTGTTTCAGAAGTACAGATCTGTGATTCAACAGTCTTACACAATTCACAGTGCTCACCGTAGCACATATCTTCCCCAATGTCCATCACCCAGCCACCCCATCCCTCCCACCCCCGACCACTCCAGCAACCCTCAGTTTGTTCCTGAGATTAAGAATTCCTCATATCAGTGAGGTCATATGATACATGTCTTTCTCTGATTGACTTATTTCACTCAGCATAACACCCTCCAGTTCCATCCACGTCGTTGCAAATGGCAAGATCTCATTCCTTTTGATGGCTGCATAATATTCCATTGTGTATATGTACCACCTCTTCTTTATCCATTCATCTGTCGATGGACATCTTGGCTCTTTCCACAGTTTGGCTATTGTGGACATTGCTGCTATAAACATTGGGGTGCACGTACCCCTTCGGGTCCCTACATTTGTATCTTTGTGGTAAATACCCAGTAGTGCAATTGCTGGATCGAATGGTAGCTCTATTTTCAACTGTTTGAGGAACCTCCATACTGATTTCCAGAGGGGTTGCACCAGCTTGCATTCCCACCAAAAGTGTAGGAGGGTTCCCCTTTCTCCACATCCCCACCAACATCTGTCGTTCCCTGACTTGTTAATTTTAGCCACTCTGATGGGTGTGAGGTGGTATCTCATTGAGGTTTTGATTTGGATTTCCCTGATGCCGAGCGATGTTGAGCACTTTTTCATGTGCCTGTTGGCCATTTGGATGTCTTCTTTGGAAAAATGTCTGTTCATGTCTTCTGCCCATTTCTTGATTGGATTATTTGTTCTTTGGGTGTTGAGTTTGATAAGTTCTTATAGATTTTGGATACTAGCCCTTTATCTGATATGTCATTTGCAAATATTTTCTCCCATTCTGTCGGTTGTCTTTTGGTTTTGTGGACTGTTTCTTTTGCTGTGCAAAAGCTTTTTATCTTGATGAAATCCCAATAGTTCATTTTTGCCCTGGCTTCCTGTGCCTTTGGTGATGTTTCTAGAAAGAAGTTGCTGTGGCTGAGGTCGAAGAGGTTGCTACCTGTGTTCTCCTTTAGGATTTTGATGGACTCCTGTCTCACATTTAGGTCTTTCAACCATTTGGAGTCTATTTTTGTGTGTGGTGTAAGGAAATGGTCCAGTTTCATTCTTCTGCATGTGGCTGTCCAATTTTCCCAACACCATTTGTGGAAGAGACTGTCTTTTTTCCACTGGACATTCTTTCCTGCTTTGTCAAAGATAAGTTGACCATAGAGTTGAGGGTCCATTTCTGGGCTCTCGATTCTGTTCCATTGATCTATGTATGTGTTTTTGTGCCAGTACCATACTGTCTTGATGATGACAGCTTTGTAATAGAGCTGGAAGTCCGGAATTGTGATGCCGCCAGCTTTGCTTTCTTTCCAACATTCCTCTGGCTATTCATGGTCTCTTCTGGTTCCATACAAATTTTAGGATTATTTGTTCCATTTCTTTGAAAAAAGTGGATGGTATTTTGATGGGGATTGCATTGAATGTGTAGATTGCTCTAGGTAGCATTGACATCTTCACAATGTTGGTTCTTCCAATCCATGAGCATGGAACGTTTTTCCATTTCTTTGTGTCTTCTTCAATTTCTTTCCTGAGTATTTTATAGTTTTCTGAGTACAGATCCTTTGCCTCTTTGGTTAAATTTATTCCTAGGTATCTTATGGTTTTCGGTGCAATTGTGAATGGGATCGACTCCTTGATTTGTCTCTCTTCTGTCTTGTTGTTGGTGTATAGGAATGCCACTGATTTCTGTGCATTGATTTTATATCCTGACACTTGACTGAATTCCTGAATGAGTTCTAGCAGTTTTGGGGTGGAGTCTTTTGGGTTTTCTACATAAAGTATCATATCATCTGCAAAGAGTGAGAGTTTGACTTCCTCTTTGCCGATTTGGATGCCTTTGATTTCTTTTCGTTGCCTGATTGCTGTGGCTAGGACTTCTAATACTATGTTGAATAGCAGTGGTGAGAGTGGACATCCCTGCCGCGTTCCTGACCTTAGGGGAAAAGCTCTCAGCTTTTCCCCATTGAGAATGATATTCGCTGTAGGTTTTTCATGGATGGCTTTTATGATATTGAGGTATGTACCCTCTATCCCTATACTCTGAAGAGTTTTGATCAAGAAAGGATGCTGTACTTTGTCAAATGCTTTTTCTGCATCTGTTGAGAGGATCATATGATTCTTGTTCTTTCTTTTGTTAATGTATTGTATCACGTTGATTGATTTGCGGATGTTGAACCAGCCTTGCAGCCCAGGGATAAATCCCATTTGGTCATGGTGAATAATCCTTTTAATGTACTGTTGGATCCTATTGGCTAGTATTTTGGTGTGAATGTTTGCATCCATGTTCATCAAGGATATTGGTCTGTAATTCTCCTTTTTGATGGGGTCTTTGTCTGGTTTTGGGATCAAGGTAATGGTGGCCTCATAAAATGAATTTGGAAGTTTTCCTTCCATTTCTATTTTTTGGAACAGTTTCAGGAGAATAGGTATTAATTCTTCTTTAAATGTCTGATAGAATTCCCCTGGGAAGCCATCTGGCCCTGGGCTTTTGTTTCTTGGGAGATTTTTGATGACTGCTTCAATTTCCTTAGTGGTTATAGGTCTGTTCAGGTTTTCTATTTCTTCCTGGTTCAGTTTTGGTAGTTGATACATCTCTAGGAATGCACCCATTTCTTCCAGGTTATCTAATTTGCTGGCATAGAGTTGCTCATAATATGTTCTTATAGTTGTTTGTATTTCTTTGGTGTTGGTTGTGATCTCTCCTCTTTCATTCATGATTTTGTGGATTTGGGTCCTTTCTCTTTTCTTTTTGATAAGTCTGGCCACGGGTTTATCGATCTTGTTAATTCTTTCAAAGAACCAGCTCCTAGTTTTGTTGATCTGTTCTGCTGTTCTTTTGGTTTCTAGTTCATTGATTTCTGCTCTGATCTTTATTATTTCTCTTCTCCTGCTGGGTTTAGGCTTTATTTGCTGTTCTTTCTCCAGCTCCTTTAGGTGTAGGGTTAGATTGTGTATTTGAGACCTTTCTTGTTTCTTGAGAAAGGCTTGTATTGCTATATACTTTCCTCTTAGGACTGCCTTTGCTGTATCCCAAAGATTTTGGACAGTTGTGTTTTCATTTTCATTGGTTTCCATGAATTTTTTTAATTCTTTAATTTCCTGGTTGACCCATTCATTCTTTAGTAGGATGCTCTTTAGCCTCCATGTATTTGAGTTCTTTCCCACTTTCCTCTTGTGATTGAGTTCTAGTTTCAAAGCATTGTGGTCTGAAAATATGCAGGGAATGATCCCAATCTTTTGGTACCGGTTGAGACCTGATTTGTGACCTAGGATGTGATAAATTCTGGAGAATGTTCCATGGACACTAGAGAAGAATGTGTATTCCGTTGCTTTGGGATGCAATGTTCTGAATATGTCTGTGAAGTCCATTTGGTCCAGTGTGTCATTTAAAGTCTATATTTCCTTGTTGATCTTTTGCTTAGATGATCTGTCCATTTCAGTGAGGGGGGTGTTAAAGTCCCCCACTATTATTGTATTGTTGTCAATGTGTTTCTTTGCTTTTGTTATTAATTGCCTTATATAATTGGCTGCTCCCATGTTTGGGGCATAGATATTTACAATTGTTAGATCTTCTTGTTGGATAGACCCTTTAAGTAGGTTATAGTGTCCTTCCTCATCTCTTATTACAGTCTTTGTTTTAAAATCTAGTTTGTCTGATATAAGGATTGCCACCCCAGCTTTCTTTTGGTGTCCATTAGCATGGTAAATGGTTTTCCACCCCCTCACTTTCAATCTGGGGGTGTCTTTGGGTCTAAAATGAGTCTCTTGCAGACAGCATATGGATGGGTCTTGTTTTTTAATCCAATCTGATAGCCTGTGTCTTTTGATTGGGGCATTGAGCCCATTTACATTCAGGGTAACTATTGAAAGGTATGAATTTAGTGCCATTGTACTGCCTGTAAGGTGACTGTTACTGTACGTTGTCTGTGTTCCTTTCTGATCTTTGCTGCTTTTAGGCTCTCTCTTTGCTTAGAGGACCCCTTTCAATATTTCTTGGAGGGCTGGTTTCGTGTTTGCAAATTCCTTTAGTTTTTGTTTGTTCTGGAAGCTTTTTATCTCTCCTTCTGTTTTCAATGACAGCCTAGCTGGATATAGTATTCTTGGCTGCATATTTTTCTCGTTTAGTTCTCTGAAGATATCTTGCCAGTCCTTTCTGGCCTGCCAGGTCTCTGTGGATAGGTCTGTTGCCAATCTAATATTTTTACCATTGTAGGTTACATATCTCTTCTCCCGAGCTGCTTTCAGGATTTTCTCTTTGTCTCTTAGACTCGTAAGTTTTACTATTAGATGTCGGGGTATTGACCTATTTTTATTGATTTTGAGAGGGGTTCTCTGTGCCTCCTGGATTTTGATGCCTGTTTCCTTCCTCACATTAGGGAAGTTCTCTGCTATTATTTGCTCCAATATACCTTCTGCCCCTCTCTCTCTTTCTTCTTCTTCTGGGATCCCAATTATTCTAATGTTGTTTCGTCTTATCGAATCACTTATCTCTCGAATTCTGCCCTCATGATCCTGTAGTTGTTTCTCCCTCTTTTTCTCAGCCTCTTTACTTTCCATCATTTGGTCTTCTATATCACTGATTCTCTCTTCTGCCTCATTTATCCTAGCAGTTAGTGCCCCCATTTTTGATTGCACCTCATCAATAGCCTTTTTGATTTCGACTTGGTTAGATTTTAGTTCTTTTATTTCTCCAGAAAGGGTTTCTCTAATAAATTCCACGCTTTTTTCAAGCCCAGCTAGTATCTTTAAAGTCATGATTCTGAACTCTAGGTCCGACATCGTACTAATGTCCGTATTGAGTAGGTCCCTGGCTGACGGTACTACCTCTTGTTCTTTTTGCTGAGGTGATTTTTTTCATCTTGTCATTTTGTCCAGAGGAGAATAGATGAATGAGAGAACAAAATGCTAACAGGTTTACAACGTCCCCAGCAAATATACTGTATACAAATCAGAAAAGACCTGAAACCAGGGGAAAAGAAAGGGAAAGAAAGAAAAAAGAGAGAGAAAAAAAAAGAAAAAGAAAAGAAAGAAAAAGATAAAAACAAAAACAGAACAATACAAAAAAAGCAGAATGTGATCAAATATGATCAGGCTAGTGCATAGATCAGTGCCACACACTAGATTTTGGGTGTATTTTGGTCTGTTAGAAAAAAGTGCCTCCTAAAATTTTAAAGGAAGAAAGACATAATGTACAAAATAAGGGTTGATACAATGAAGGGATAGAAGATGACTGTAAAGATGAAAATTATAAAAGATTTTATAAAAGGACTTGATAAGAAGTTGTTTGAAAAAAGGAAGAAGATTTAAAAAAAAAAAAAGGGAGAGAATGTGATCAGGCAGGAGACTAGAACAGAACCATACACTAGTGATTTAGGGTATATTTTTATCTGTTAGAAGAAACTGTATCTCAAAATTTTAAAGAGAGAACAACTTATATATATATGCCAAAAATAAGGGTAACTACTATGAAGGGATAAAATATGACTCTAAAAATGAAAAATAAAAAATGTTTTTTTTTTTTTAAAGAGATTGATAAGATGTTGGTTGAAAAAGGGAAAAAGAAAAAGACAAAAAAAACAGTTAACAAAAATTAACTTTGATGAACTAATGAATCATGGTAAAAAAAAGCCATGAATTCTATGTGCAGTATTCCTCTAGCGCTGGAGTTCTTCGGTTCTCCTTGATTGGTAAACTTGGTCTTGGCTTGCTGGCTGTTCGTGCTGATCTTCTGGGTGAGGGGCCTGTTGCTGTGGTTTCCAAATGTCTTTGCCGGAGGCTGAATTGCCCCGCCCTTGTCGGTCCGGGCTAAGCAAGCTGCTCGGGTTTGATCTCAGGAGCTTTTGTTCCCTGCAAGCTCTCCGTACAGCCTTGGAGGACCAGGGCAAAAATGGTGGCCTCCCAATCTCCACCCGGAGGAGCTGAGAACTCGGGGCCCCGCTCCTCAGTGCGCCCCCAGAGAAAAGCAGTCACTCCCTTGTCCCTGGTCTCCATCCGCACTCTGTGCTCACCCGGCCTGTGACCGAGCGTTTGTATCTCTGGCACCAGACCCCGTGTGGAGTCTCCAAACCCAGCAGATTCCTGCGGTGCGTTCCCGCGCCACTCCTCCCTGGGAAGGAAGGGGAGTCTCCCCGGATCTGCCGCCTGTTGGGTCCCTGCTGCAGGATCAGTGGCCCTACTGGGCGGCGGATCACGGTTTATGGCAACCCCAAGCTGAGAGCCCGCGCCTCAGCTCCGTCTCTGCAGCCGGCTTCCCCACTCCGATACCTGGGACCTCTGGCGCACTCAGGCTCCCCCGGTCTTTCTGTGACCCCAAGGTTCCTGACACCCCACTGTCCCGCGAGGGTTCCACCCCCGCTTAGCCACTGGAGCGACGTCCCTCAGCGGAGCCGACTTCTAAAAGGTCCGATTTTGTGCCCCGCTGCTCTATCACTTGCCAGAAGCGGCTGGCGGAGGCCCCTCCCCTGCCGTCTATCCTCCCGAATATTGCCACGGATTCACTTCTCCGCACATCCTACCTTCCAGTAAGTGGTCACTTCTCTGTTCAGAGAGTTGTTGCTACTCTCCTCTTTGATCTCCTGTTGAGTTCGTAGGTGTTCAGAATGGTTTGATCCCTATTTAGCTGAATTCCTGAGACCAGACGAAATCTAGGTCTCCTACTCCTCTGCCATCTTGCCTAGGGCAGGATATATAATTTATCATATGATTGGGAAGAGAGACAGGACTTTTTGACAACACTGACCACCATATCACTGTTTTTCCTCTGGTACAGGAATCACAAACCTTTACAGTAATTGTTCTTTCACAGAAATTCCATGATGGTCATGTTCTTTATTTTATCTCCGCCACCTATCACAGTGTTTGGCGTATTTAGTATTTGTTGAGTGAATGGCAATAACTCTTCTGCTTGCACATTCATAATGATTAGAGTTTTAGAGTCTATGGTCAGCTAGGAAATTTAGAAAACCCACCAGTTTCTGGATTACAATTTGAAAAGGAAAAAAAAAAAAGACCTTGGGCAGTTCTCACATATATTGCCACAGGAGATATTTCAGAAAAAAACATCAACTAAAGATTCTGGTACGATAGATCCTGAGTTTAACCTCAGAAAATGATTAGAAAATGTCCACCCATTTTTTATGAAATGATGGCTTATTTTTCCTGCTTGTCTACTCGAGGTGCACCAATCACATATAAACAGACTTATCCAGGAGACATTTTCATCAATTACAGAGTACTCTAACAACATTCTATCTCAGGAAGCTTCATAGCTTTCTCAAGTGTGATTTCTTTCCCCTTTTCATCTTGAGATGAAACACAGATCAGTCCAGCCTGTATCAACACTTTTACTTGGCATAAAACCATTTACTGTCTTGCCCTTCTCCTACAAAGAATCCCATCGTTGAGTGAAGGTTGGAATTTTATCATTTTTCAAACCTCAGTCTCTGAAGACAGTACTTGGGGATAGATTTTAGTACTATACAACTTCCCCAATATTTTTTTAAAAGATTTTATCTATTTATTTAAGTGGGGGAGGGGCAGAGGGAGAAGGACAAGTAGACTCTGTCCTGAGCTCAGAGCCCAACAATGGGGCTTGATCTGATGACCCTGAGATCGTGACCTGAGCCGAAATCAGGAGTTGGACACTTAACTGACTGAGCCACCCAGGTGCCACCCCCTCCCCCAGTATTTTTAAAGACTTAAAAATTAGGCACATTGACCTGAGATAAACATGCTAGTAAAAAAGCCAAGTTTCTTTGCTCTGAGTCAGAATCATGTTAACAACCTCACAAACCTAGTTATTTGACTGGAAGCTCTGATTAGAAGTTAAAATGTGATGAAGTAAATTTTAAAAAAATTGTCACAGAATTCAGATTGTTTGGAAGATGTGTTTTAAAAATCAGGCTTGGTAATAGTTGTATGTATGCTAGATGAATACTACTCCTCCTCAGAGCCTACTTTGGATGTATCTACTGGGACAAGAGTGTCTGCCAGGCAAGAGAGAGGTGGAATGCTTGAGGCTAAGGTCCCATTTGAAATCCTCCTTAGACAGCCTCCGCGGCTAGCCATCTTTGTTAAGTGGGACATGGGCTGCGTCCCCCAGTGCTCTTGACCATATGTAAGTGAGAAGTGAATGGGAGGAAGAGAAAGAAGGAGGAGGGTGAGAATGAGAAGACAAAGGAGGAGAGGACAAAGGGAAGAGAGCAAGTGAGGAGTTTGGGTTCTGGAGCTGCCCAGGTGCTATTGTTCTGGAACTAGGATTCTTTAGCTTTTTACAAGTGTTCTTTCCATAAACTTTTAATTTTTTCTGAGGTAACTTGAGCAGGACTCTGGTTTTTGCAACCCAAAATGACCTTAGCAGAATAAGCTTCTATAAACAGTGAGCTCTCTTAGGGCAGCTAAAATTGAATTGATGTGCACTAAACTTTTAAGGAAACACAACTTATAGACGGTTGTTTCTGGTACTTTGTTCTCTTTCCTTCTGGCATGGCGCTATGGTGGTGATCTTGTCACTTATGCAACAGTGAGAATTGTTATAAACTGCCCCCTCTTTAGACATATTCAAGGGCTCTAAAAAGAAAAGAGGGAACTAAAAGTAAAACACAAACAAAACCCACTGCCCCCACCCCAAACAACTACCTTTGCTTCACTTAACAATGAATATGGTATAATATTATGATTCTGATAGCCCTATCTGCAGATCTTCATTTTTCTTATGTACTTTTGCTTTTTTATTAGTAAAGTTTTAGAAACTTTTAATCACTTTAAAATAGGCAAAAGCAGTAATAATTGCTAACATTTGGAATACTTCTTATGTGCCAGATGGAGTGCTCCCTGAACTCTAATTTAGGAAACGGAGGCTAAGTCATAATAAGGATATGTAGTAAGTGAATGTGGAGCTTGGATTTGAAGCCAGACAGACAGATTTCAGAGCCCATGTTCATCCTTCAAGCAACTATGGTTACCAGGATATTTGACCACACCTGGTTTTAAGGGTCATTAGAGAATGTGAGGGCTCAAACTTTGATTGGATTTTTTTTAAGCCTTTATGCACCTCTTTGAGGAGATTGAGGGTATGTACTTTATATTCTCAAGAATAGCCTTCTCAGAGTGCTTGGGTGGCTCAGTTGGCTAAGCATCTAACTCTTGATCTCAGCTCAGGTCTTGATCTCACAGTCGTTGAGTTCAAGCCCCATGTTGGGCTCTATGCTGGGTGTAGATCCTACTTAAAAAAAAAAAAAAAAAAGCCTCCTTGCTTTCTTTTTCTTTCTACATGAAGCATGGGCTTGTCACATATTACTTAGAGAGTATGAATCCAAGGTTTCAAGGTAAGGTAAGTTCAACTTATGTTAACAGAAACAGGTCTTTTTCTCTCTTGAATTCGCAGTTTGAGGAACTACAGTATTGCCTGATTAAATTCCCATTTAAGATCCCAGTATGAAGAATAATTCAGAGTACACTCTACTTGGAGAGGAGCTTGGATGAATATACTCACTAGACTTCTTTACAACTGACCCTCTACTTAAGGATTACATTTTTTCTGTTCTGTTTTTTATTTTTAGTCTGGATCAATTTTTTATTCTATACTACTGGTGAGCAGTGGCATCTGTTCATAATATGGATGAAATGTAAGGATTAGTAATTATTAGGAAAGGTTTAAAACCACTGCTTTCACCTCTTTTGGAGTGGATCAAGAGTGAAGTGACTTTTTTCAAGCTTTACCCAGGTATATTGACAAATGAAATTTTATGCATTTAAGGGGTACAATGTGATGATTTGATAAATGTATACATTGTGAGGTGATTACCACTATCAAGATAGCTAGTGAACACATATGTGATCCCACATAGTCACCACCCCTTTTGTGTGTTGTTTGTGTTGAGAATGTTTAAGATCTACTCTTCCTGCAGACCTCAAGTATACAATACAGTCTTATTTACAGAAAGTGAAGATTAATTGCTTGAGTAACTATTCTGACTACCCAAAGGAAATGCCAAAAATTCTTCCTTCACTTTGAAATTTTAAATGCAAGGCCAAGCCCTTCATAACTCATTAAGTCTAAGTAACTGGCAGCTTACAAGTCACCAAGAATAAATTTCAATGCTCTCTGCAGTACCCGAGATGTATTATGTATGTGTCATTGAGTTCTTCAAGGGATAAAGAAATATTTATTACTTTTTGTCTACTCTTAATGCAAGGAGCTTCTTGGTCTTTTTAAACGTATGATCACTTGCTTACATCTCATCTTAGAATTGGAGAATAGCAAAACAAAAACAGAGTCCCTGCATTTTATCTGGTTGCTTATAGAGTGGGTGTTTGTTGAGTGCCTACACTGGCGGTGTTCAGCATTGCGGTCAACAGCATGAGTTCCGGAGTAAGAAAGACTAAGTAAGTAAAACATCACTCTGGGACCTTAGGTCCATGGCTCGCATTCTCGTAGCTTCAGCCTGCTAACTTATACAGTGGGTGTCATATTAGGACCTACTTAGGGTAGCTTTGAGAATTGAATGAGATAATGTACCTAAAGCCTTGATGAAGAGATTTGAGCCTTGAGATTTGTGCTAAAAAGAAAGCACTCAATACAGAGTAACCAATTATTATGTTAGTGTCTGGAACACATTGAATGATTAATATGAATGTGGGGAAGAATTTATGCATATCCAGTTTGTGTTAAGATCTATGTAGAAATAAAATGTGTAAAAAGATAATCTCAGCTTTTTAGAAACATCTGTAGTGTGGGGCGCCTGGGTGGCTCAGTCGTTGGGCGTCTGCCTTCGGCTCAGATCATGATCCCAGGGTCCTGGGATCGAGCCCCGTGTCGGACTCCCTGCTCAGCAGGAAGTCCGCTTCTCCTTCTCCCACTCCTTCTGCTTGTGTTCCCTCTCTCGCTGTGTCTCTCTCTGTCAAAATAAATAAATAAAAGCTTAAAAAAAAGAAAAGAGGGCACCTGGGTGGCTCAGTTGGTTAAGCGACTGCCTTCGGCTCAGGTCATGACCCTGGAGTCCCAGGATCGAGTCCCGCATCGGGCTCCCTGCTCAGCGGGGAGTCTGCTTCTCCCTCTGACCCTCCCCCCTCTCATGCTCTCTCTCTCTCTCATTCTCTCTCTCAAATAAATAAATGAAATCTTAAAAAAAAAAGAAACATCTGTAGTGAGAACAGCAGAGATGAAGTTACAGCTAGAGATAAAGATGAGACAGACAGAGTAAAGGAGTAAAATACTATATGAATTTAGAAAAGCAGAGCCAGTTTACATGTGGGTGAGGCATCAGGGAAAATTTTACAAAGGAAGGTGACTTTGAATGGAAACATGAAAAATTGGACAGTACTTGTCTTTATGGAGACATGATTTTGGAGATAAAGCTCTGAGAGAAGAAAGAGATTCTTTCCCCAAGGTTCTGTCCTCACCAAAGGTGGGTATAGTAATGATACGATATTTGGAAAGAGAAAATACCATTTCTTTCTAAGAATTGGCATGAATTCCTCTACTAAATGAATAGTTATGGTAATTGCATAGAATCTAGGGATTTGGCTATGACTCCTTTGAACTTGTTAGGAAAACTAAAACCAAGCTGGGTTTAAAATTTTAAACTTCTTTCTTTCCAATTCTCTAGATTGTCAAATTATCATATATATTATATTGTGTGTGTGTGTGTGTGTGTGTGTGTGTGTGTGTGTGTGTGTGTAGTCTTGAAAGAATAGGGGCGCCTGGGTGGCTCAGTCGGTTAAACGTCTGCCTTCGGCTCAGGTCATGATCCCAGGGTCCTGGGATCGAGCCCCACATCGGGCTCCTGGCTCAGCAGGGAGCCTGCTTCTCCTTCTCCCTCTGCCTCTCCCCCTGCTCCTGCTCTCTCTCTCTCTCTCTATCTCTGTGTCTCAAATGAATAAATAAAATCTTTAAAAAAAAAAGTAAAAAAAAAATAAACTGGTCACTGATCCTGTTCATCTGTACTAAGTTTGTGACTATATTTAAATATCTTTGTCTTTCCACTTCACTGTGCTCATAGAACACAAGCCTTTCCTTGCAGCAGAGAGAGGAATTGTAAGAAGTACCTGGCATCTGGGTTGCAATTAAATAAGAGGGTGCAATTTAATCATGTAGCTATATTGTGATTTATCTGCATCAGGCTTAATCATTAGAACCCTTTTAAAAACCAGCACTCTATTTGAGGTCAATCTTCATGCTTGTCACAGGTTCTAAAGTGACGATTAGTGCCTTACTTTGATTTCCAAATGGCATTTGGGACAAAAGCAATTTATTGAGCACATTTTCTATATTAGCTGCTGTACTAACTAGAGTATTTCACTGCTCTTCTCAGTAATTCTTTGAGGTAGGTAATAATATCATCCTTTCTGCACTGATGAAGACCATGAGGTGTAGGCTGTTACTTGTGCAAATCTCAGCCACTGGTGAGGGCAGGATGGAAATTCCATTCTGATTTTAAAGACTGTTCTTTTTTTTTAAATTTTTTTTATTGTTAATCACCATACATTACATCATTAGTTTTTGATGTAGTGTTCCATGATTCATTGTTTGTGCATAACACCCAGTGCTCCACGCAGAATGTGCCCTCTTTAATACCCATCACCAGGCTAAGCCATCTCCCCACTCTCCTCCCCTCTAGAACCCTCAGTTTGTTTCTCAGAGTCCATCATCTCTAGTGGTTCGTCTCCCTCTCTGACTTACTCCCCTTCATTCTTCCCCTCCTGATATCTTCTTCTTCTCTTTTTTTCTCTTAACATATATTGCATTATTTGTTTCAGAGGTACAGATCTGTGATTCAACAGTCTTGCACAATTCACAGCGCTCACCATAGCACATACCCTCCCCAATGTCTATCACCCAGCCACCCCATCCCTCCCACCCCCCACCACTCCAGCAACCCTCAGTTTGTTTCCTGAGATTAAGAATTCCTCATATCATTGAGGTCATATGATACATGTCTTTCTCTGATTGACTTATTTCACTCAGCATAACACCCTCCAGTTCCATCTACGTCGGTGCAAATGGCAAGATCGCATTCCTTTTGATGGCTGCATAATATTCCATTGTGTATATATACCACCTCTTCTTTATCCATTCATCTGTGGATGGACATCTTGGCTCTTTCCACAGTTTGGCTATTGTGGACATTGCTGCTATAAACATTGGGGTGCACATACCCCTTCGGATCCCCACATTTGTATCTTTGTGGTAAATACCCAGTAGTGCAATAGCTGGATCATATGTTAGCTCTATTTTCAACTGTTTGAGGAACGTCCATACTGTTTTCCAGAGTGGTTGCACCAGCTTGCATTCCCACCAACAGTGTAGGAGGGTTCCCCTTTTTCCACATCCCCGCCAACATCTGTCGTTTCCTGACTTGTTAATTTTAGCCATTCTGATGGGTGTGTGGTGGTATCTCATCGAGGTTTTGATTTGGATTTCCCTGATGCCCAGCGATGTTGAGCATTTTTTCATGTGTCTGTTCGCCATTTGGATGTCTTCTTTGGAAAAATGTCTGTTCATGTCTTCTGCCCATTTCTTGATTGGATTATTTGTTCTTTGGGTGTTGAGTTTGATAAGTTCTTTATAGATTTTGGATACTAGCCCTTTATCTGATATGTCATTTGCAAATATTTTCTCCCATTCTGTCGGTTGTCTTTTGGTTTTGTGGATTGTTTCCTTTGCTGTGCAAAAGCTTTTTATCTTGATGAGGTCCCAATAGTTCGTTTTTGCCCTTGCTTCCCTTGCCTTTAGCGATGTTTCTAGGAAGAAGTTGCTGAGGCTGAGGTCGAAATGTTGCTACCTGTGTTCTCCTTTAGGATTTTGATGGACTCCTGTCTCACGTTTAGGTCTTTCAACCATTTGGAGTCTATTTTTGTGTGTGGTGTAAGGAAATGGTCCAGTTTCATTCTTCTGCATGTGGCTGTCCAATTTTCCCAACACCATTTGTGGAAGAGACTGTCTTTTTTCCATTGGACATTCTTTTCTGCTTTGTCAAAGATAAGTTGACCATAGAGTTGAGGGTCTTTTTCTGGGCTCCCGATTCTGTTCCATTGATCTATGTATGTGTTTTTGTGCCAGTACCATACTGTCTTGATGATGACAGCTTTGTAATAGAGCTGGAAGTCCGGAATTGTGATGCCACCAGCTTTGCTTTTCTTTTTCAATATTCCTCTGGCTATTCGGGGTCTCTTCTGGTTCCATACAAATTTTAGGATTATTTGTTCCATTTCTTTGAAAAAAGTGGATGGTATTTTGATGGGGATTGCACTGAATGTGTAGATTGCTCTAGGTAGCATTGACATCTTCACAATGTTGGTTCTTCCAATCCATGAGCATGGAACGTTTTTCCATTTCTTTGTGTCTTTCTCAATTTCTTTCCTGAGTATTTTATAGTTTTTTGAGTACAGATCCTTTGCCTCTTTGGTTAAATTTATTCCTAGGTATCTTATGGTTTTGGGTGCAATTGTAAATGGGATCGACTCCTTGATTTGTCTCTCTTCTGTCTTGTTGTTGGCGTATAGGAATGCTGCTGATTTCTGTGCAATGATTTTATATCCTGCCACTTTAATGAATTCCTGTATGAGTTCTAGCAGTTTTGGGGTGGAGTCTTTTGGGTTTTCCACATACAGCATCATATCATCTGCAAAGAGTGAGAGTTTGACTTCCTCTTTGCCGATTTGGATGCCTTTGATTTCTTTTCGTTGCCTGATTGCTGTGGCTAGGACTTCTAATACTATGTTGAATAGCAGTGGTGAGAGTGGACATCCCTGCCGCGTTCCTGACCTTAGGGGAAAAGCTCTCAGCTTTACCCCATTGAGAATGATATTCGCTGTAGGTTTTTCATGGATGGCTTTTATGATATTGAGGTATGTACCCTCTATCCCTATACTCTGAAGAGTTTTGATCAAGAAAGGATGCTGTACTTTGTCAAATGCTTTTTCTGCATCTGTTGAGAGGATCATATGATTCTTGTTCTTTCTTTTGTTAATGTATTGTATCACGTTGATTGATTTGCAGATGTTGAACCAACCTTGCAGCCCAGGGATAAATCCCACTTGGTCATGGTGAATAATCCTTTTAATGTACTGTTGGATCCTATTGGCTAGTATTTTGGTGAGAATATTTGCATCCATGTTCATCAAGGATATTGGTCTGTAATTCTCCTTTTTAATGGGGTCTTTCTCTGGTTTGGGGATCAGGGTAATGGTGGCCTCATAAAATTAGTTTAGAAGTTTTCCTCCCATTTCTATTTTTTGGAACAGTTTCAGGAGGATAGGTATTAATTCTTCTTTAAATGTCTGATAGAATTCCCCTGGGAAGCCATCTGGCCCTGGGCTTTTGTTTCTTGGGAGATTTTTGATGACCGCTTCAATTTCCTTAGTAGTTATAGGTCTGTTCAGGTTTTCTATTTCTTCCTGGTTCAGTTTTGGTAGTTGATACATCTCTAGGAATGCACCCATTTCTTCCAGGTTATCTAATTTGCTGGCATAGAGTTGCTCATAATATGTTCTTATAATTGTTTGTATTTCTTTGGTGTTGGTTGTGATCTCTCCTCTTTCATTCATGATTTTGTGGATTTGGGTCCTTTCTCTTTTCTTTTTGATAAGTCTGGCCACGGGTTTATCGATCTTGTTAATTCTTTCAAAGAACCAGCTCCTAGTTTTGTTGATCTGTTCTGCTGTTCTTTTGGTTTCTAGTTCATTGATTTCTGCTCTGATCTTTATTATTTCTCTTCTCCTGCTGCGTTTAGGCTTTATTTGCTGTTTTCTCTCTAGCTCCTTTAGGTGTAGGGTTAGGTTGTGTATTTGAGACCTTTCTTGTTTCTTGAGAAAGGCTTGTATTGCTATATACTTTCCTCTTTGGACTGCCTTTGCTGTATCCCAAAGATTTTGAACAGTTGTGTTTTTATTTTCATTGGTTTCCATGAATTTTTTTAATTCTTCTTTAATTTCCTGGTTGACCCATTCATTCTTTAGTAGAATGCTCTTTAGCCTCCATGTATTTGAGTTCTTTCTGACTTTCCTCTTGTGATTGAGTTCTAGTTTCAAAGCGTTGTGGTCTGAAAATATGCAGGGAATGATCCCAATCTTTTGGTACTGTTTGAGACCTGATTTGTGACCTAGGATGTGATCAATTCTGGAGAATGTTCCATGGGCCCTAGAGAAGAATGTGTATTCCATTCCTTTGGGATGGAATGTTCTGAATATGTCTGTGAGGTCCATTTGGTCTAGTGTTTCATTTAAAGTCTTTATTTCCTTGTTGATCTTTGCTTAGAGGATCTGTCCATTTCAGTGAGGGGGGTGTTAAAGTCCCCCACTATTACTGTATTTTTGTCAATGTGTTTCTTCACCTTTGTTATTAATTGCCTTATATAATTGGCTGCTCCCATGTTTGGGGCATAGATATTTACAATTGTTAGATCTTCTTGTTGGATAGACCCTTTAAGTAGGATATAGTGTCCTTCTTCATCTCTTACTACAGTCTTTGGTTTAAAATCTAATTTGTCTGATATAAGGATTGCCACCCCAGCTTTCTTTTGGTGTCCATTAGCATGGTAAATGGTTTTCCATCCCCTCACTTTCAATCTGGGGGTGTCTTTGGGTCTAAAATGAGTCTCTTGCAGACGGCATATTGATGGGTCTTTTTTTAATCCAATCTGATAGCCTGTGTCTTTTGCTTGGGGCATTTAGCCCATTTACATTCAGGGTAACTATTGAAAGGTATGAATTTAGTGCCATTGTATTGCCTGTAAGGTGACTGTGACTGTCTATTGTCTGTGTTCCTTTCTGATCTATGCTGCTTTTAGGTTCTCTCTTTGCTTAGAGGACCCTTTTCAATATTTAAAGAGTCTGTTCTTAATTACTGTGTCTTCCAGGCTGCTTGTGAAGAAATTACTCTTGAAAAAATTAGATGTACATACATACATATATACCTTTACCTATGATGTATAGGGTTTCTTAATTTAAATCCCATTATAATCTAGGTGGCAGGAAGTTAAGGGTTCAAAACAAAACAAAAACAAGACCTTTCTCATCTTAGTTTGAGTTTTAAGAATCTAGACCATTTCTGCACATTTTTGCTAATGTTCAAGTCAGGATGCACTGAAAGAGATTTGGAAGTAAGAGGAAACTTCCTCTTCATTTTGGGTAGCATGCAGCTAGATATAAACAGTTGTGACTTCACTAGTAAGTATAATCCATGAAACTGTTGGACCATTGATGCTCTTTGTAAAATTTTTTTCAGTAATTAGGTTTTGCTTTATCTTCATGTATTGCTCAATTCCCTAGCAGCTCTGTTTTCCTTGAGGAACCACACAGTGTGACAGGAAGGATATGTCTTCAACGAGCCTTGTATCTCGGATGGAGCCCCTGGTCATTGAAGTACAGCTTCAGCTAATTATTACATCTTTTACTGCTACGGTGTTCTCAGCTTCTAAGATGGAGCAAAAGTATATACCTTCCACGGTTTTTCTAAAATTGGAGCCGATGACGCATACTTAGCAATATATCTGGTACATAATGCACTTAAAAAGTGGAAAATAATGGCTTTATTTTAAAAAAAAGCTCAAACTTCTTTTTTCATTCTTTGTAATAAGTGGATATCTCTACTTTCCAGGTGTGTGTGTGTGTGTGTGTGTGTGTGTGTGTGTGTGTGAGTGATTGAGTGATGACCATATATATGTACAGAGCCTAGCACCTGGTAGAATTTCAGTGAACAATTATTTCACCTTAAAAACACATTCCACTAATCTTTATTTATTTTCCTTATTAATGTGGTTATCTGTTGTCCACCACAAAGTGCTTGGCTTGTATGCACCTTGGTGGTTTTCAAGCCTTAACTTTAATAGTAAAGGAAGAGGAAAGCCCACACAAAATGCAGTCTCAACAGGAAAAGAATTAGCCACTTTTCAGGCAAAGAGACGATGAACTTAAAATGTGGGTTCCTTTTCAGTATTTCAGGAAAACACTTTACATACAGTTCTGGGAATGTAGCCAAAATGAGAAAGCCAAGAGTTATATCCAACAGATATTATGAGAGGGTAAAAGGAGTCACAGATACCAATTACTTCTATAATAGAAATACAACATCCCATACCTTTATATCCACATCTTTGTTTTAGAAGGAAAGGTAAAGGGGTGGAAGTTGTGGAGTAAATCTTTAAAGCTTATTTGAAAAGCTTCTCTCATTTCCTTGCACTGTCTTCCATTTTATTGTGCCATGTTTAAGCTAAAAGGCAGGGAGAACTACTATACAGAGCATTCGTCTTAGAAAATTCTCTGGAAGCAGAGAATAATGTACATCCATGCATTCAGTACATTTTTTGAACACCTACTACATGCCAGGCACTGTGATAGATGCTGAGAATGCTCCCCCAGCAGATCTACCAGTGTGCAGGCATCTGTAGCCTATATTCTCTCCCTTTCTCCTGTCACGGTGGGAGAGCTCCCCTTTTTGTGGCCTTTTCCTTCTTTCGGATGGTGTGCCCATCCTCGCTCTCCTGCTCAAGAATTTCATTTTTGCAATTGTCCTCCATCAATTTTCTTTATTTTCTATGAACATGGTTATCCCTCTTACTAAAGTGGTATCCCACATAAAGAAACATCCCCATGACTTTACATCACTCTCCACTACAACCCATTTCTCTCATCCTGTTTATGGCAAAATCGCTTGAAAGAGTTGTCTGTACTCCACTTCCAGTCCTTCCAAGCCTTCTTGAAGCTCCGTTGGAGCATCCATCCCCTTTATTCCACAAAATTGCTCCTGTATTGGTGATCGGGCACTGCCCTGCTGTCACACCCAGTGCTCCATTCTGCCTTCTCTTATCCCAGCAGCAGTGGTGGACCCTTAATTCCCAGGACACCCTATTCTCCTGGTTTTCCTCCTACTGCATCAGTGAACCCCTCTAAGTCTCCTCTGACAATTCCTCTTCACCTTGCTGAGCACTAAATGTTCCAGTGCCCTGGCAGTCAGTTTTCACACTTTTACTCTGTTTTCCTCATAAGTGAATCCATCCACTCCTATGATTTTAAATGTCATCTGTCCTCTAATAGCTACCAAATATGTATTTCCAGCCTCAAGACTCTTTCCTGAACTCCACGATTGTAAAACCAACTGTGCCCTGGATATTTCCACAGCTGAAACTTCCCCCATCTCAAAATGAACTCTTTATTTCTTTTTCTCTTGTCTTTTAAATTGAGGCATAATTGACGTTCAATAAAATGCAATTTTAAGTGTACAGTTCAGTTAATTTTGACGAGTGTATACACACACATCACCACCACCCAATGAAGATACAGAATATTTTTGTCATGTAGAAAGCTCCCTCCCTTCCTTTTTCCAGCCTAATTCTTTCCATACCACCTCAGAGGCAACCACTCTTTTGATTTCTGCAGTGTCGTATAATGGGAACCATATGGTATCTTCAGTCTTGTGTCCAACTTCGTTCACTCAACATAGTTTTGAAATGTAACCATGTTGTTCCATATACCAGTAGCTTATTCCTTTTTCATTGAGTATTGTTCCATTGTATGATCATACCACAGCTTGTTTATTCACTGATTCGTGAATATTTGGATTTTTATCTGTTTGGGGTTATTATGAACAAAAAATAATATTCTTTTTTTAATTAAAGTGCAATTGACATAGAACATATTAGTTTCTGGTGGACACATAATGACTCGATATTTCTGTATATGTGAAATCATCACTGCAGTTAAGTCTAGTTTTCATCCATCACCATACAGAGTTAAAATAATTTTTTTTCTTGTAATAAGAACTTTTAGGATCTCTCTTAGCAACTTTTAAATATGCAATAGCATATTATGGAGTATAGTCATGATGCTGTACATTAAATCCTAATGACTTATTTTATACTGGAAGTTTGTACCTCTTCATCCCTTTTACCTCTTTTGCACCCTGCCCCGCCCCGACCCTCTTTTCCTCTGACAACCAGGAATCTGTTCTCTGTATCTGTGAGTTTTATTTTGAGTGTTTGTTTTTTTGTGTTTTAGATTTTACATCTAAGTGAAATAATATGTGGTTTGTTTGTTTTTGTCTGACTTATTTCACCTCGCCCAATACCCTCAAGGTCCATCCATCTTGTTGCAAATGGCAAAAGTTCATTTTTTTGGCTGAATAGTATTCCACTGTGTGTGTGTGTGCATGTGCACACGCGCATGCATGCACATGCCTGTGTGTAAATACCACATCTTTATCCACCCATTCATTTTTTGATGGGCACTTATTTTGTTTCCGTATCTTGGCTATTGTAAATAATATTGCAGTGAACATAGGGGTGCATATATCTTCAAATTAGTGCTTTTGTTTTCTTTGGATAAATACCCAGAAATAGAATTGCTGGATCATACAGTAGTTCTAGTTTTAATTTTTTGAGAAGCCTTCATACTGTTTTCCATAATAGCTGTATCAGTTTACATTCCCACCAGTAGTGCAAAGGGGTTCCCTTTTCTCCACATCCTTGCCAACACTTGTTATTTCCTGTCTTTTTGATAGTAGATGTCCTAACAGGTGTGAGGTGCTATCTCATTGTGGTTTTGATTTGCATTGCCCTGATGATAACTGATCATCACTTGTGCTGCTTTTCATGCCTGTTGGACATTTGTATGTCTTCTTTAGAGAATGTCTCTTCAGATCCTCCTCCCATTTTTTAAGTAGATTGTTTCAAACAGAACTCTTCATTTCTACATTCCCAACTCTCTTCTCTCCAAGTATTTTCTGTTTTGATCATTGAAACTCTACTCTTTAGAAAATTCATGCCAAAAAAATTGGAGTGTTTCTTGGTTTCTTTCATTCTGTCATCCCCCCATACAATCTCTTAGCAAATCCGATCATCTCTGCTTTCAACATGTATATAGAATCTGACCTATGTCAATCACTTTTACAGTAGTCTTTGTATTTTATCATGATTTGTTCTATCATAGTCATTGTATACATCATGATTTTTCACTTAAACTACTGCACTAATCCTATAACTGTTCTCCCTTGACCATCCCCTTCCAGGCTGTTCTTAATACAAAGGCAGAGCAGTCCTTTCAAAACATAATTCAGATCTTGACACTCATTGCTCAAAACTCTCCAAGTTTGTTTCCACCTCCTCTAGGATAAAACTAAGGGCCTACCATACCAACACAGCCTTCATAATGCTCCATAGTTATTCCAGTCTCATCTCTTCCTTTTTTCCTCTTTGTTTCACTCTGACTGCAATGCCCAATTTCTGTTCTGTGAACACACCAAGCAAATCCCAGGCTCATAGTCTTTGCACTTGCTGTTCCCACTACATGGAATGCTTTTCCTCTACTTAGCACCATGAGTCTACTTTTCTGGAAGACTTCCCTGATTACCCTTGGTAAAATAAAATCTACCCATCCCCAAAACTTCTCATAGCTGCAGCACAGGAATATTCTTTATTCTCTCTTATTGCTGTATTCTTTATAACACCTCCTCCTACCTTTTTTTTCCCCCTGTTTTGCTGTGCTAGAATGTCAGTTCACTGCTGTTATTCCAGTGCCTAGAAACAATACCTGGCACCTGGTATGTGCTTAGTAAGTATTTCTGAGTGCTGAAAAATAGGAATATGGTTCCTGCTTTCACTGAATATACATTTTAGTGAGTGCTGAAGACAAATACAAGTGAGCAGACAGATAAGTCAAATAGCATGCAGATTTTTGAGAAGTAATCTTAGTATTTTAAAAGCAATATCCAAGGCATTGAAGTGGAGATTAATAGGGAAAACTTAATTTAGATTAATTGGCTGGCGGGGGAGCTTTTCTGAGGGGGTGGCAATTGATGATGAAAAGGAGTTAACCATTCCTGAATTAAAGAGAGAGCATTCTATTTCTTATACATGCTGGAAAGTATAGTAATTACAAACATTTGATTAACAACTTTCTCACTGCACATGTGCACACAACTGTCAGTAAAAATGTGTGCAGGAATGGGAGAGTCAAGAACACGTTTTCACTTAGCTAGTGGATAGTAGGAAGAAAGAAAATTCTGCCTGGACATCAATGAAATGATTGCATATGTAAATGGGAAATTCCAGCTTGGGATGCATAATAGTTAGAAAACCTGACTAACCTCAAGGGGTCTGTATCCATTCTCCATGTTTTGTGTCTCTTTGAGAAGGAGAATTTATCAGAAATTTAGATTAGAAGTGGAGTTGAAATCTTTCATTCCAACCTTATCTAGCATTATGATGGTAATAGGCACTCATTAAGAATATAAATATTTTTATTTATTTATTTAATAGAGAGGGAATCTTAAGCAGGCTTCATGCTTAGTGACGAGCCCAATGAGGGGTTCTATCTCACAACACTGGGGTCATGACCTGTGCAGAAATCAAGAGCTGGTTGCTTAACCAACTGAGCCACCCAGGTGCTCCAAGAATATCTTTAAGATTAGGAAGTAAATAACTAAAAAGAATAATATCAATGGCAATATTAATTGTAACCACAATTTATTGAGTGCCTAGTATGAATCTGGCACCTTAAAAAGAGCTTCAACTGTGGTACTTCTTTCAGTTACTAGAATAATAATGTAGGAGAATTTATTTAACATGCTTAGTTCAGTGCCTTAGTGTATATTGAGTACTTATTTGATTATAGCTTTTAGTAGTAATAATAATATCAACTGTCATTTCTGTGTTATCAGTTCCATATTACAATTGAGAAAACTATTGTTTCACAATGATTACAAAAGAGCTCCCAAGGTTATACATTATAAAGTGTCAGATCTTGGATTAAAAATCAGGTTGGTCTGCTTTTTAATATGTCTTTGTGTAGTCTCTTTCCCTTCCTTAATAATGATTTTCCCTACTATCTTTCCTTTCCTGATGGCGTAATATAATTGATACACAATGAACTAAACCAGGCTCCTTTTCAGCGATTTGCTAACCGGCTTTAAGTCAATCAAGGCTGACTTTTTTTTTTTCCCCATTCTCTTTCTCCTTCCTTCGTTCTCTCCTGCCTTGCATGTTGCTTGATTACACTACTGTCCTGCATCTGTTTCTAGCCCCCTGTGTCCACACTTCAACATTCCTTGCACATTTCAGAAATCATTCTGTGCCCTCTGCAAGAGCTCGTATTCATCCATTCTCAGGGCACTGTTTTCCAGCTGACACGCTGGCTTGCAACTTGTGTCCCACTTTGGTTTCAGTGTGCAAATGCCACTCTCTGCTGGCATCTCTTTCAGTGGCCATTTGGTGCCAGCCTCCTTCTGATGCATGTGGGGCCACCAGGAGTGGCCGTGAACTAGTCCCAGCTGCCTCTGCTCCTGGGGCTTGCCAAAGTTTTCTTCAGACCAGCCAAGTCTCTAATCTGCTGAAAATTACTTGATGACTACAGATGGATCTTTGTCCCTCATGAGCTTTGTCCTTTCTGAACCACCACCAAGCACAGCCATGTGGAGAAATTAAGCTGTAAAATGCCTATGAAGAATCTAGTTAGTGTTTCAAACTTGTAATCACAATGATAAAAGGCAAGCATGAATGTTTGTGAAATATGTTGTTTAGTAGGGTTTAATCTCCAGCCCAAAAAACTAAAAAGTCTCCTTTCACTTTCTCTGTGCTGATATGAAGGGGCAAGGGTGCCTTTCAAGTTCATATTATCTTTAGGAAGAGTCAGTAGCGTAATTGGACAATGCGGAATTGCGCCCAGCCTACTTAACCTTCACGTGTGGGTAAGTTTGGAATGCAGATGAGATGGCTTTGGAGTCCGAACGACTTTGGGCTGAAGCCCAGCACCTTCATAAACTAGCTGTGCTGTCTTGAAAAGCTACTTACATTTCCCTATCCAGATTTTCTCATCTCTAACAAGGGAGAAAGTAATTTCTACTTTGTAATGCTGTTATAAAGATTAATTGAGGCACTAAACATATAGTATGAATGTGTAGATTTATAAATCCTGGGGTGGAAGAAGACATATTTTCTTTAACTCGTAATTTCTGACTCGGAATGCTTCTCCCATTAGGCTAGTAGAGATACAAAGGTAAAAAACTCAATTTGTACCTGAAATTCTATTCTCCCTTTCTTTGGGGAGCAGTATCCACTGTTTGAGGATGTCCTACGATGGTAAGATTTTGGCTGGTAGGTCTTGTTGAGAGAGTTTCCACCAGTCTTGTCTGAGGTCATCAGTTCATGCAGACAGCCTCGAAGAACCCCACTGCATTGGTGTGCACGGCCCCATTCAGGTAGTCTCTCTCATTTTCTCCTCTTTTCCTAGCTGGAGTGTAGAGTATCTGGCAATGTTCTCTGGAGGCCCATAGCCCAGGTGTTCCTTTCTCCAGTCTCTGTTGCCTTTGCTGCTGAAAACCAGGGAATAGATTTCTTTCTACACTCAGAACCCATAGAATTTTCTTTCTTCCTTTGTTTCTTACTCAAGCGAAAGAACTTTTTTTTTTAATACCAATGAATGTATGGGGAGTACCCTGCTTTAACTAGGTATTTAGTCTATGTATACAAGTACCCTTTACTCATGTTTCACTCAGGAGCATCCAGTATTATTTCCTCAGTAGGTACGGAAATTCTGAATACAGATGACTCCCGTCCAAACTACTTTGAAGAAAGCAAATAGAAATTCTGTCCTTAGCCTTGAAGGAAGGTTGGGAGGAGTGGACATTAAAAGGGGCAAAATCCAGGAAAGAAAACAAATTAATACATTAAATTATTATCCTGCATTATGTGTAAAAGCATTATCACAGAGGTTGGCCCACAAAAGTTGGAAAAGTTAGAGTTATTACATTTAAGATGGATTTTCTAATACTGCTTTTTTCTTCATGGAAACTGGATTTTCTGGTATATCTCTGGGCATTCTTGACTGGTATCTTGATTCTCTCTGGTATCTTGATTCTGGGCATTCATTTTGAGATAGCAGGTTTAGGTGAGAAGAGAAGTCTGTGACTATGGAGCTGAGCAAGCTTAATCAGTACAAGGTGATAGAGGGGTGGAGAGAGATTCAACTCAACATGAAGTCTTGCATGTACCTTGGAGTCTAGTCACCAACAAGACACTCAGAATATCTACGAAGCCACTGGAGATAAAATCGATTTTCAAGAGAAACATAAGCCATCCATATAGTCACCTGCTAGTGTATTTTTGCTTGTTAAGTCTCATTAGTTTGTGAAGGAGTGCTAATGAGGATGACATTTGCTTGTGTGGATAGGCTAAGGGTGAAGTGGTCAAAGGATAAGAAGGTGATGTCTAGAAGAATTGAAGATGTCATAGGAACCAGAGTGTTAGATATGATTGTGGAAAGCAATAGCCAGAGTTCTGCAGAACACAGAAAGCATCCCTGTCTCCTTGTATAAGTAGTAACAATTCATATTTTTGTGGCACTTTTTAGTTTTGTAAAACTTTTATATACCTTAGTTTTCTCTTATACCTTCACAGCATTGGTCTTAAAGTATGTGGAGTTCTCAAGTTTCTACCTTGAGATGAAAAAAAGTGAAGCTCAGAGGAACTTACTTAAAGGCTAAGAAACAGTCCAAAACTCAAAAGAACAGTGTTTTTTTTCTGTAATATTCTGTAGTCTGCTGAAATGCATGGAAAAGTTTCTTCTACATCTGGCTTTTGATCTGCAGCCTTAAGGCCAACAGGAGCTTTATAGGCAATGTTGCCTACTTAAAATTACTCTTTGATGACACTATTGAGTTTCTGTTATGGGATGGTTATTATTGCTTTGTGGAATTCTAAAAATTCAGATAAAAGGACTTGTTTGATTCTTTGTTATCTATTTGCATGCTTGACCAGAGTTGTCTATTTTTTTACTATTTGGTCCCTGCGTAGCCTACTGTCTTAATCTTGTTCTATTTTACTATTTATCTTCTGTTTTACATAATACTTTTAAATGAGAATCTGAAAGCATGGAGGATAAAATAGTGTAGTTTTTTAAAATGAGCCTTGCTGCAAGCAGGAAGGACTAGTCATTTCTGCCTTTTCTGTCCATCTTCCTTCCGTTAAACTCCTCAAAACCCCTTAAGGAATTCCAGAGCAGATTTCCCATTAAATGTCTTGACCCTAAACTGAGTGAGGTAGGACAGCCTGGTAGTCCAATGTAATCAAAAAGAAAAATTAAAAAAAAAAAAAGTCACTGAAGATGGTATACCCAGTTAACCACAGACATCTTTTTTAATTCTAAAAGATGTTCTGGAAAAGGAATGAAGCAATATAGATTCTCATTTGTGTAGTGTATATAAGACTCCTTACTGACCTTATGATCAGCCCTTTTGTCAACCCTGGGAGAGTACTATATCTAATAGGATGTCTTTAAACTGGACTCAGAAAATTTAGTTTGCTCTTGAATCTCCAACTGATGCCCCATAATTCCTAAAGGGTGATAGAGTAAAATGACAAAGTCACTATATTAATGAAAGGTACATAACATCTTCACTTTCTTACAACTCCAATTCTGTCTTTGACCTTTGCATCAGGTCTTTGAAACTTTTACCTCTCCCAAGTTGACTTGGACCTGTCCCTCCATCTCTTCCTGCTGTGGACTTCCTGAGCTGGAATAATTTATGTTAGCATGAATGCCTTGGGATCTTGCTTCTGATTTTGACTTTGGGCCTGGCACTCAGTCCACCTGTTCTGAGGATGAGCAGTGAGAAAAGACTTTACTCACAGATTAATCTTAGAGTGCTCTGAGGTAGCAAGTTTGAAATGCTTTGCCTTCACCTGGTACCATCTTTGGACAAAAAACCTAATGGAAATCCCCATGTAGGATCTTTTTGAAAAGGTGAAATATAGAACAGCCTAAGATAGTTTTGGAATCAAAGCATTCCCTAAAACAGAAATATAAGTGAAGTGAGGTTACTTTGAATGGATACACTGTTTTTTCTTCAATTAAATTGCATGCCTTGAGCTGCGAGTCTTTGCAATCTTATATCAAAAGATATGGGCCTTGTTTTATTTTATTTTTTAATCTTTTTTTACTACTTTGGCATGTTTCTTTTGCTGAATTGTAACTGTAATTTAATCACATATGCTCCAGAATTATTGTTATTATGTATACATTGTTATGCTCTTCCACAGCATAGTTAATAACTTGTTCGTTTACCGCTATGTCCCAAAGTTAGAGCAGATTTATATCTGCTATTGAAAATCAAGGCAGTGAATGAGGAAGGCAGTCCTAGTTCATCCATATTCTTTAACAACAGAAAGAGTACCTCTGGAGGAGCCACAAAACACAGAGGCATTTATCTTAGCACCTACTCGATACATTTTTCTAAACATAGTCAATACAATGAAAACTGTATGTTGATTTGTTTATGCACGGTGACATCATAATAATGAGATGTCAGGCTGTTTGATTTTGTAATTGATGAAATCCCACCAGTCAAATTTATAGAACCATAATTATTTGTTCTCAGCTAAAGAACGATTGTTTCCTATATAACATTGTAAAGCATTTTTGCTTTTCAGTTAAAAAAGTTGAGTATCTTACAAGGATAATCTCTACCATTTTGAAAATACTGACATAGAAGGATGCTTGAGAGACCATCAGTCTGTCCCTTTTCTTATCTTATATTTACATCAAAACCTTCAGGAATGCTTTGATTATACAACATGTTATTTTTGTTTTCAGCTCACATGTAATTTGATTGTCAACCCATTATCCCAGGAGGTGGTGTATCATTTTATTTGCTGTCTTGGATCAAGATACAGTGTATTCCCTTAGAATTACACACTTAATATTAACCTGTTGTATAGGCTGAAGGCTGCTTATATCCAAATAATCTTGGGTGCTTATTAAAATACGGAGTCCCTGGACCTACAAATTTGCATTTTAATAAGCATGCCAGAAAATTTTGGTGTAAATTCAAAGATCCACTAGTTAAAACTATGTGTGTATAACCCCAAAGGCACATGACATACTGTAATGTATAACTTGTCACTTTACTGAGTCATGAAAGAGAATCATGGGCCCTAGATTTAGGGAGTGAGGGAGTGAGGGAGGGAATGTAACTTCTCTCTGCATCTCAAGGTGACGTTTTCTTTACACATGAACTCTGGAGAAGCCTTGCTCTCCTTTATGGGTAAATTATATGCTTTCCTAATGTTTGAGAGGTTCTCAGGACCCTCACAAATATAAAGATTCTGCTATTTTTGTACCCTAAACTTAAAATGCCTTTAAAAATTGTTTTGCTGATATTTTTTCCTGGTTTCTCCCTAACAACCTGCGCATTCCCTACAGAGATTGTAGCATATGTGTGGCATGGTTACCTGTGCATACAGAAAGGACTAACGCCTTTGATTCCGTTATGAGTTATTATTCTATATGTAAGCCAATAACACCTTTCCATTATTTCCTAATGTCATCTTACTGTTTTCCTTCAGTTTACTGCCAATTCTGATGCCTAATCTCTTTCTTTTCTTTCTTGCAACTTTCCAATTATCCCTCTCCAGCTGAATAAGTTTATATTCTGAATTCTTGTTTATACATTACTTTACACTTTTCAAGTTCATCTCATTTTGTTACTTCTTGCCCCGTAAGTCTGATCTTCCTTAGCTGTCACTCTCCTCTCGCCCTCCATATCTAGTCCACCAACTAATTGAAGCAAGTAACCCTGCTTCATAACTCTTGAATCCACCTACTTCTTTCTATTCTCATTATCACCTGAGTTTAAGCTATCACATTTCTCTTTTTTTAATGGAAGTATGATTGATGCACAATATTGTATGTTTCAGGTGTACAGTGGAGTGATTTGACATCCCTATACATTATGAAATGCTCACCACAATAAGTCTAGCTACTGTCACCATACAAAGTCATTACGATATTATTGACTATATTCCCAATGCTGTACTTTACATCCTTATGACTTACTTATTTTATAAGTGGAAGCTTGTATCTCTTAATCCCCTTCACCTAAGCTACCACATCTCTTTACTAAAGAACAGCAAGAGCTTCATCATTTTCCTCCCAGCAACAACTTTTATCTCCCTCTAGTACATTTCATGGAAATGATCAAAGTTAGCATTTAAAAATGCAATTTCAGGGGTGCCTGGGTGGCTCAGTCAAGTGTCCAACTCTTGATTTCAGCTCAGGTCATGATCTCAGGGTTGTGACAATGAGCCCTACGTTGAGTTCCGTGCTTAGCAGGGAGTCTACTTGAGATTCTCTCTCTCTCAAATAAATAAATAAATCTTTAAAAAAATGCAATTTCAATAACATCTTTCTTATGTAAATAATTAATACAGATCTTCCTCAACTTATAGTGGGGTTATGCCCCCAATAGACCTATTATAAGTTGAAAATATCCAAAGTTGAAAATGCATTTAATACGTTAACCTAGCAAACATATTTTACCCTAGTTTGCCTTAAATGTGCTCAGAACACTAACATTAGCTTACAGTATCGCAAAATCATCTAAGAAAAAGCCTATTTTATAATCAAGTGTTGAACATCTCATGTAATTTGTTGAACATTGTATTGAATGAAAAACAGAATGGTTGTCTGGGTACAGAATGGCTGGAAGTGCATCAGTTGATCACCTTCGTGATCACATGGCTGACCAGGACTTCTGACTGCTGCCCTGCCCAGCATCATAGGAGACGATCACACCACCTATCGCTGGTCCAGGAAAAGATCAAAATTCAAAATTTGAAGTACAGTTTCTATTGAATGCATATCACTTTTGTACCATCCCAAAGTTGAAAAATGGTAAGTTGAGTTCTCTTACATTGGAACAGTCTATATAAGGGAAAAAAAAAAAACTTTGCTAGGACCCACATGCTCTAAATTGTCTGCCTTCTTTTGTCAGTTCCAAGATCATATTTTGCCTCTGTGCTCTTCTCTTTCTGCATTCCAACACAGTTGTCTCTCATGTGGTTCCTTGAATATTCCAAAGTTCTTTCCTACCTTGAGGTTCCAGTATGTGAATTCTCTTCCCACACTTTCACCGGGTTAACCGCTCTCCATCTCTCAGATACCAGCCAATTTGTTTCTTCCTCTTGGAAGTCTTTCTGATCTTTGGACTTGTTCAAGTTCTTCAGATGGATTCATTCAACATTTACTGTACTTTTTCTTCATAAGACTCACTCCAGTTTTTAATTACATTATTTGTGTGATTTTATTTAATTACACTAGACTATAAGCTCTATGAAATCATGTACATATGTATTTTTGTCTTTTGTTGAATCTCCAGCATACATAGTAGTTTTTCAAAATGTTGAATAAATGAACAAATGAATAAAGCTCAATTTATTTTCCTTTCTTTGAAGGAAAGTAAACCTATCACCAAGCAACTGTGGGGTTTTTTCCTTATTTATAAATTCTCGTGATTGTGAGTCATAAAAATACCCTTTCTTTGCCTTGGCTTCATACATCAGGTAAGAACTTTACCCTTAGGGAAACAAATAGGAGCTCAAGTCAGAGGTAATTGATGTACAAAGTATTATCATGGTGAATCTCCACAATAATTTTCATTCTATCACATCCTTTTTCTGATTGTACTTTTTCATCTATTCATTTCAAAAAAAGCTATTTATGATTTTCCCCCTTCTCAACTAAGGAAGTATAGAGATGGTACTTAAAAGGATTGAATTAGTGTTGAGTATTATGAAGCAAACTACCTGCACATTTACCTTCTGAGTCAGATTAAAAACTTCTTTTCAGTAATGCTGGTGTGTCAAATTTCTCTATTCCAGCCACTATTCTAGGAATTTCATTTTAGACATCTCAGTAAATGGCCATGTCAATAAATGTTATAGGTTATCTATGAGACCTTTATCAAATATTTCTATTGTAAAGATAAAAAAAATGTAAGACTTGGGGAAATGAGGTAACTTCTGTAAGGTCACTCTAGTTTAATGTAGCATCCAGGATTGCAACCTGGCTCTCCCTGACTTAAAACCAAAAGCCAGAAAAGATACTCTTTAAATATAGCTTGATTCAGAACCTCTGTAGAGCAGATGGGCTCCCCTTGTGGGGATCATCGCTCAAGCTCAGAATGTTAGAGGACCCACAATGGGCCTCTTCTTCCTTCTCTGGTCTGTTTTTAGCCTTAGAATTTATTTATGACATAAGTTTAGTGTTTGCTTATGCCAGCTATTAGCATCTCAGTAACTGATGAATTTTACTCTGTGTCCACTCCTTGACTATCTGGGAAATACAAAGAGGAGATATCAAGCACCTTTATTTTACTGGTCAATATAGCACTGAACAGTCAATATAACTTCTATGAGCTGCATATAGAACTAAAAAAACTTTTGCTCTTTTCATGAAGATGTCACATTAAGACATATAGAACCGATCAAAACGTACTACCCCACAACATTCTCAGCCTCTTGTGCACTAACAAATGCCAGATTTCAATGCCAAGATACTGGTGTGGATTTCCTTTGCCTCCATGGCTTTACTCACAGCTACGCTGCCAAAATGTTCTTATCCTGCCATTCCATCCATTTGAGTGTTCCAGTATAAATGGTGATCGTTGAATTTCTCCTCCAAACCCACATTCTTTGTTTCAAATCATTCCCTTCAATGAGTGTTACTTCCTAGGACCCAACTGAAGTCTCTAAGTGCTGTTAAACCTTTTGCACCTGTTCATTCAACTCTTCTTTTTATTTCTTTTTCCTTGTGAGGAACTGATTATATTTAACTTACATGACATCATGGAAAGGGTTTGTACCTGTATTCATGATCCCAAGACTTAATAAATTTTCTCCCATAACAAGCTTATGATGGGACACTGAGATAAGTCACTTGACTTCTCTAGTATTACAGTTTCTTTATGACTAAAAAGCAAATAGTCTGAATCACTAAAGATTTCTTTCAGTCCTAAATGAACTCTGCTTTCTCTCTCTTCCCAGCGACTTAGTTCATATATTTCACAGCCACTAGAAATAGCTGAGATTTTAAAATGACAAAACAAAACCCCTCAGCTTCATGGTTGTGGCACAAAAGAGAATTTTCATAGCCTCTAGCAATACTTCTTGTAGTTAAAATTCTGGCACCATGCTTTTTCAGGGAATCATAATAAAGGATGAAACAAAAATCTTTTCCTAAGTTAGCCCCAAGTGCAGAAAGAGGTATCTAATGTGGTTGTACAGATGTAGAGTATAAGAACTCTGATAACACAAATAAAACTTAATTTTTCCATGGCATGAATATCCATGTAAGGTGCTCATTTGCCGTTTTCAAGGAAGCTAAAAAATGAAGGTCAAATCAAAGACTTATTTTTTTATATTTTCCCTGTGTGAGCCTGTAGAACTCAGCAGTAGCAACAGGTCAACCTGCCATTCTCTGCTTCTCTCACCTAGCAAGAAGAGTGGCACCCTGAGAAAAAATACGAATCTCACAGTCCTGCTTTTCTAGATTCAGATCTTATCTGTACCACTTGGTAGCTAGAAACGTAGAAAAATTACATCACTTCTTTCTTTAGTTTTTTTTTTTTTTAATCTGACTTTCTTTCATGGTTGCTACATAACTCAAGTCAGATAGGTACACATGTTATCATAATCACATATTTATTTGCCCATTTTTCTTTCAGGTCTCTAAATTCCCTAAAAGAATGGGTAATGTCTATCTCTTCACCACTGCACTTGAAGGGTCTTTTACAGTGACTGAAAAAAGTATAGGTCAAATATTTGTTGAATGTGTAATGTTTTGAAGAGCTTAACACAGTGTCTGATGCTTAGTAGGTATCTGAAACAGAGTTCTTTGTCCTTTTTGTGTCCTTGCCTTGCACCTAAACTCTGTTCAAAAAAATCCAAATTATACCCGAATTGGGCATAACAGTTATTTTCCTATTGTCTTAAATCCAAACGCACATTTCTGGATTCTGTCTTGTGAGGCTGGGGCTGGGACCCAGCAAACTATATTTTTCAGACTTCCTTGACAAATGGCTTCTAGTAAGTTTGGTCAATAAGAGGCACTAGAGGGAGATTGAAAGACAGGAGGGCAGAAGGGACCTGCTTCCTGTTCTCTGTTCTGGTCAGCAGTGTTTCAGCAGAAGTAGTTACCTTCAGGCTCTTGAAAGACTCCCAGAGGGAATCCCAGCATGCTCTTTCAAAAAGTGGCGGGAGCAGCGAGGTGGTACCTCCTCCTTAGAGGTCCAAGCATGAGTTAGGTCTTTGAGCTTCTAAATTTCAGCAATTCCACTTCTTCCCTTTTTGTTCCCCAAACAATTATAGATGGTAATGACTCTCTGCAATTACCATCTCTGGTTCTCTTTCTTTTAGGCTCTTTCAGCTTTTACACATCCATGTAACCAATTCCCTATATTAAATTTCTTTCTTTTGAAAAGCTTCATAAGGTTTCAGTTTTCCTTAATGTGGACCCTGATTGATATAATGTGTTACTTGCTTTTCCTAAGTGGGGTACTTCTATGTCAAATTGTTCTTTCATCTGCTTGAAATATTCAGTCTTAAATAACTGACAAGATTATGCAGCCACATATCAACTGTGTTATTTGGGTCAAATCCTTAAACTCTTTGAGCCTCATGTTCTTCCACTTGAAGCAGATTAAATGATAGTCCCTACTTTGTAAACTTGTATTATATATGTGTATAATTTATATATATAATACACACACACACACATATATATATACATACACACACATATCTCAGTTGAAGTTCTGAAGAGCAGATATGTATAGAGATATATATATATATCTATACATATATGTCTGTAGGTATATATATATATATATAATATGCCCATATATAAGAGCATATATGTGTGTGTATGTATGTATATGTGTGTGTGTGTGTGTGTGTGTGTGTGTGTGTAAAACAAGCAACAAAATGATGCTCAATAAATTGTCACTAAATTGACTGTTCAAAACAATGTATTGCGTTTTGCCTATGTCTGGCCACTGTGCTAAACTTAGAGATATAAAGATGCATAGGTATAACCTGTGTCCACAAGAAAGTGAAAGCCTCATGGGAGAGAGAAAAAATCTGATCAGATCATTTTACCACATTAAACTAAAGTTTATAGATGTATGTACGAAGTGCTAAGGATATACAGAACATGAAAGATTAACAGTCTTGGTGGATAAAGAAAATGTATTTATTAAAAATTTTGAAGGACTAGGTGGAAAGGGGTTAAAGGATTTTAAAGTTCAATGGAGTGGAATTAACAGATAACCTGGAAGTATATACATGATAGTATAGATGGATTTCTTAATACTATTTTGCATTGGGAAAAGGAGAAATAAGTGTTGGTTAAGTTAAAATGTCAATACTTGGAATGTTCACTTTCAATGAGTAAAGTAGATAAACTTTCTCTTCAGTAAATCATTCCTTATTTTGCTTCAGAGCTTATAAACTGTGCTTCACTAAGTAAGATTTAGATTTAGGTATTTATCTTAATAACAAACCAGTCTTAGGAGGGCATAAACTAATTCTAAGTGAGTTATGACTTACGCACCATCTTTGGTTAAGAAGGACCAATGGCAAAATAGGGTCTTTATAAAGACAGAAACACAACAAAAGTTCTATAAACCAGTTAAATAATAATCATAGGCTTAGCTTGAAGGATGTAAATCCTACATTTAAATTCATGCCCTGAAAGTCAACTCAGGATCTTGGACTCATCCCCTTGAACAAGCTGTGAGAGTCAGAGGCTAAGCAATATTCAAGATGTCCATGAGAAGTCACTAAATATCCTTTTGCAAGTAGAATCTTCTACAGTGTAGAAATATCTTGATTTTGGATCTAAGATGGGAGATTATACAGTATGAATGATGGGTACTATTATTTTCTGCTTTCCCACTGAATCTCCTAATAAATAAGTATCCACTTTCAAACACCTGAATATAATGAGTAACAAAATACAGCTTACCCACACCAATTGATTAAGGATATAAGAAATAAGCTTCTTTCCACTGCCAAAACTCTTAACACACATGAGCTCAGCTTTTGGTCTAAAAATATACATTATTATGTATAATTGGCAGAGGCTGAGGTCTGGTGTCTTAAGCCCTACCAAAAGCTAGTGGCACTAAATTAACAGTGTAACATCTTTCTCCCTTCACTAATACTTTAAGATTCAGTTCTAGGATTAGCACTGAAACTTAGAAAAAGTGACAGGAAGCCTTCCTGCACATCTTATGACTTGTCCAAGATCTCTCAGTGATGGGGATTCATACCGATATATCTCTTTTATTCTTCTATGTAATTTGGTGCAATTTAGAAAAAAAATACACTTTGCTTATTTGTGAAACTATGTGTAGGTCATTATGACTAATGAATAGAGTATATATGAGTCAGTGAGTGAAGGCAATATAGTGAAATAAGTAGGGACCAAGTTTTTAAAGACATTGTGTGCCAAGCTAAGGATTTTCCTTTACCTTTAGACTACAGGTCAAATGTCCATACATTTCAGTTTAACTAGAGCAGCTATTATTCTATGGCTTTGTTACAGAATAATTCCAATACTAGCCTTTTACTCTCAAAAACGTATTTGTTTGGAGGATTCTAGAGATAACAGTGGCAGTAGCAATGTAGATGTTTGAATCTCTCTAAATCCTCATATAAAAATAATAAGAATGACAATGTGTGGACAAAATTTGCAATGAAGCTAGTGACGAACTGTCCCCCAGAATTACAGATTAGAAACAGTTGGTCACAACCACTAATAGTTACAAAATTGTGGTGATACTAGAATCTGTGCAGGACTTGATAACAGACTATCTGAATAAAGAGTCTACAGGTATTCGGTGGAAATCCTAGTGGGTGAATTTAGAGTCAGAAGTTAAAACTGGAATGAAATTTACTCTTCCATAATGGGTAGCTGTGTGGGACACTGATGAGATTTGAAGGACTGGAAGCACACTGATCTCTGCTTGAGTCCTAAAAACTGACTTCTGGTTTCTGGTTCCCGTGTTAAGGAGCTTGGAAATTGTCATTCCACCTTAACATGTAAAAAGCTGGACAGAATGAAAAAACAACTCTTCTTGGATCTATAAGAGAGGAGAGGTCACAGGGCAAGCTGCTGCTTCCAAGATTGGAGAGTCTGGCAGATAGAGGGATCACAGCTTGTTGGTCAGAGACTCCCAAGCAGAAATTGCCCAGGGAGCCAATGCTGGAGTTAGGAGAACCTGAACTACAATTGATGAATTGCTGAAGGCTCATTGTAGGCGTCTGAGAGTTAAGATATGCAGAGGAACCCAGTCATGGGGAACCCCACAGTTTTGTGAGTTTGATCTTTAGGAGCTGGACCAAATTCCCACAGTAAAAATCAAAGAATCCTTTCCTTCTTCCAGCAGGGGGAACGGAAAAGGAACCATTTGGAAATACACCGGGGCAGTCCGTTCTTAACAAGGCCTGTCCTCGGGAGAAATGAGTTTTTCAGAGCCTAACCTGCTGTGGTATTATCAGAGTCTAACTGATGTAGAAGGAAAATCTGCAACTCCAGCCATTCTAGCCTTTCTGTCCCACCTAAGAGTGGAGAGGAAAATGGAGAAATAGTTGTGAACTCACAGACCAGAAGAGATGGGGTCAGTAGAAGACTGATACATAATTTCATAGGACAGTAGAATGTTCCCCCACCTCGCAGCACACACAACTTCCTGATACATTGCTAAAGGCCTAAAATCATGTTCAAATTATAGACAAAGACAAAAAATCCTGAAAGAAGCCAGAGAGAAATAAATAGCTTTCCTATAAGGGAACAAAGGTAAGAATTACATCCAACTCTTCCTCAGAAACAATGCAAGTGAGAGGAGAGAGGAGCAAAATATTTACAGTGTTGGGGAAGAAAACTACCCACCTGGATCACTGCTCCTTGTGTGATGACGCCACAGACCTGAAAGATAGGTACATACGTGCAATACTGACCCCAGGCATTGTGTAAGAGAGGGATGGTGGTTGGGACTTCGAAAGGAGAAATATTCACATGAAAGAATGCTCAGAGAACCCATGAGGCATCATGGTTTCATGAAAAGATCCTGGATTTTAGGTCTAGGTATTCAAGGCTCAAGTTCTGACCAGTTTTGGACAAATGACTCCTCCATTAGTCTGAGTTTTTTTATTGGTAAAATGAGGATAATATTTCTTACTTTAAGGCTTACAAATGAAATTTTGGATGAATCTTAGTGATAAAATATAGAACAACAGCAACAAAAACAGACATTAAAGGGTCCATGTGATTCTTTTATATCAAGTTCAAAGCCAGGTAACACTTACTATGGTAATAGGAATCATGGTAATGGTTACTTTTTGGGATGGTGGGTTTTGATTGGGAAGGGGCACTACAGAAACTTTCAAGTTGGCTGGAAATGTCCTATATTAGGACCTAGTGATTACAAGGATGTAAAAATTCATTAAGCTGAACCAGTAAGATTTAGACATTTTACTGAATGTAACCTATTGCTCAATAAACTACTCTGCTTCCCATATTAAAAAAAAAAGGGGAAATGGCAAATATAAAGCACTTGAACACAGTGCTTCGTACATCATTAGAACTCGGTAAATGTTTGCTTTTTTTATCCATTAAAGAAGAGATCAAACATGACATTTAATAATACAAACAAAAGAACTTCTAAATAGAAAAAAATGCCATAAATATAAATCAATGTATACATGTTGCCAAATAAAAGTAGTATAAGGAACTGGAGGCCTTTGGATAAAATACTTAAGATAACAGTTTTTAAACATTTGAGGGTCTCCATACCAAAGAGGGAGTGGATTTCTTTTGTTTTTAGAGGGCCTCCAACTAGTAAAGGAAAAAAAAATTCTTACCAAATTGTCTTTTAAAAGAGAGATTTCCCTGCCACTAGAGGTACCCAAGCAGAGCTGAAGGGCCATTTTAGGGTTGTGATAAGAGGGTCCTGGCTCAAAATATCTAAGTTTGTGTGAATCTAAGAAATAAATGTAGAAGTCTCAGAAAGAAGCAGAATGTTCAGGGTCATTGACATGACTGATTGACAAGGAAGCATGCACTGTACCCTGTACATAACCCAGACTTATGAATACCTAGAATTTTCAGGTCATGAATTTGGAAGTCAGAAAAATAAGTATGAAGGGAGCATCATAGCATTGTATTTCGCTCAGTCAGTTGGCAAAAGGAGGAGAGGGTAGTGAGAGAAGGGGGAGGCAGCCTCATATTATCTCAGATGGCAGTGGTTTATTATAAGGATTCCTGTAAAATGAGAAAGTACAAAAAATTGTTTGAAGGTGAAATAGTGCTCAACATCATATCCTTCCATAATATGAGCTTCATAAGCTACTCACAAATCCAATAAAAACTTTCTACCATTTGTCTTAATTTTTTCAACTGAGTAAACCTACACTGTTTCCCTCAATAAAACTATTTTTTTAAGAGATGTTAAGTAATCTCTACGACCCAACATGGGGCTCGCACTCACAACCCTGAAATGAAGAGTTGCACACTCTACCAACTGAGCCAGCCAGGCATTATTCAATAAAGCCATTTATCCTAAAGAAAAAAGCAAAACAAACAAACAAAAAAAACCCTTAAGTGCATTGAAGCGGAGATGACCATTATGTGAGCCAGCTAGGAATAGTAAATGTGAAAAATCCAAGGCCTCAGAACAATCCTTCAAATAATAATCAAGTGGAATCAACAAATTGTGTGTTTGCTATAAAACCTGGATATAGATTTTTTGTGGCTCTGACCACACTGTCCTGTGAAGCAGATTAGTAAAGCTATGTCTTTTCTATGATAGCCAAGTTCCTAATTTAAAATATATATATGCATTACCAGAGTTGGACCAAGTATTCCATTTGTGAAGCAAAATTTCTCCACTGCCTGAGCACCAGTTGTCAGTGTTCTCACCACTGCAACTTAAGTAAGCAAATGTCTGTCTTGAAAAGTCTTGGATGGAATATGGTTAGGAGATGAGAGACTATGTCAGCCCTTCTCCTTACATTTAATGAAAGAAGAGAAAATGTCTTTTAAACTTACCTTACAGATAGACGAAATAACTTGGACTTCACAAACACACAAGTCAAGAGAACCAACTTTATTCTGTTTTTATGGGCAACAGGAAACAAATCCTGGAGTGCTTTGATCAATGATTTATGTTTCTTTTCATAAAGGACCAAATTTTTCATTCAGCAGGCATAATGTAGTATTAAAATGCAAATATTCCTTAGAAGGAAACATAAGGACTTGTCTACTGACATTTAATGCATAAACAGAGATGTTTTTTAGGCTATTTGGATAGATTCCAGCAAGATACCTAAATCTTTCTGCGATACTCCCAGTGTGTCCTCACACAAATATTGCTTTAAATCACTAATATTAGATTCATTCTGGAAGGCAGGTTTTAGTAGAATTTGGGGCAAGGAAAAACCAAAAGGACACAAGAAATCTGAAAGCGTTCACAGGGTATTGAGTGAGATGAAGAACAAGAATAATATAGGGGCACCTGGGTGGCTCAGTCAGTTAAGCATCTGCCTTCAGCTCAGGTCATGATCTCAGGGTCCTGGGATTGAGCCCCGCAGGGAGCCTGCTTCTCCCTCTCCCTCTGACCCTCACTTGTGCTTTCTCTCTCTCTCTAGTGCTCTCTCTCAAGTACATAAATAAAATCTTTAAAATCTGCAAAAAAAAAAAAAAAATACAAAAGGGACAGTAGGATTTTTTCTCTCCTTTGCTATTTTACTCCAATTTATGAAGTTTTATATTTCAGTAGTAAGAAGCAACATTAACTCTTAATCTGCTAGGCTGTCATTTAGTAAATTAAGACCAAAGCCACCAAATGGGATTCCATTTCATTACTTCATTAAGGCAAAGGTGTCTGTTAAAATATGACTTGAAATGGTAGAAGCTATTTGAACATCATGTTACATTTTAAAAACATGTTTATAAAAATCCCCAAACACTAATAAAGGGATTATATGAAAGAAAAAGTTTTACACACATAAAAAATCAAATTTAATTTAATCACAGATAACTTTAGACTGCTCTCAAACTAGTGCTTTAATTTTTTCTTAATTCCTGAAACACCCATTGCTACTTCTAGCCTTCTCACATACCTTTCCTGTTTGAAGAGCATCTATTCTGAGTCTTTTTTTCAGATATTTCCAGGTGCTATTGGGGCAATCGCTGCTTAGTGCCATTTCAATCCCTACAGCACAGTATTTGATGAGGAAAGAATCATGTATTACTGTTACTCCATGATTCTTGTTAGAATGGCTAGTAGTTTTGGGATTCTTCAGTAATTTCCATCATATTCTATCTATGGAAAAAATATGACTAAGTTTTGAGACTTAAAAATAAGCACCATAAAACAAATTTATTCTATTATTCTTCACTGGATGGCTTGTAAACTTGAATATGAACAATAAATGTGTATATGTATTTGACCACTCAGAAAAAGAAACAATTCTCCAAATTGCTTTAAAATAACTTGGGGTATTATATTTCTATTTGAGAACACTTGAAAAGATTGGAAACCATCATGTTTGAATAACTGTTTCTTAATTACATTATTAATTAATCTAGATATTTTCAGATATTTTGAGTTAAACTAATATTTTGTCTATTAAATGCACACTAAAAGATACTCCTTGTTTACTCTGTTGTTAGGATGATAGCGTTACCATCATATTTTTTGCATGATAGTCCAGAGTATATATAGGATGTTTCCAATGAATTAATTGTCAATATTTTCAAATCCCCCTCAAAGTATTTTGGCATGATATGACTATGACTCTTACTTAGAACTTACACAGAAAAATTCTTTCCTTTTTCTCTGCTCAAGCAATGGCTTTCTCATTTTCCAATGGTCCTAATAATGATCAGAAATTTATTGGACACCAATAATTAGTAACTGCACCAAACATATTAACACTAATTAGCTCTAAAAGCCAGAAGTAAGTTATTTTAAATGATAAAGCCAGCATTAATATCGATCACCATGCTAATTAGTCCTAGTGGTAAAAGTAGACAATTTGATCAACAGCAATTAGGTTTGGCTTTTTACCCACTATAATCATCCAGACTCATTTTAGCATAGGGCTAAAATCAATGTGTTTCCTATAATTTAGATTATCATTTATTTCTTTCATCACCAACATGAATCCTGGCCTATGCATTTGTAGCAGTCCAAGCATGACTGACAGAATCTTGTAATAAACTACTGTTAGTTTGGGAATGGAGCAACATTAACGGCAAAGGTCTTACAATAATGTCACTGAATTAATTTGATGCCTTCAAGAGTTCCTCTAGGTCTAAGCCCCCTTTAGCTAATCAGCTGTCACAGTATACAACAACATTAAAATCTTAATGTAACTGTGGCTCTATCCCAAATAAACTGTAGTCTAAATCGTCTAAATTCAATATACTATGTTCATAAACTGAAGGAGGTTATAATATTCCTCTGTCTTTCCCGAGTAGACAACATAAATTTATTATTTTTTTAAAGATTTTATTTATTTATTTGACAGAGAGAGAGACAGCGAGAGAGGGAACACAAGCAGGGGGAGTGGGAGAGGGAGAAGCAGGCTTCCTGTGGAGCAGGGAGCCCAACGCGGGGCTCGATCCCAGGACCCTGGGGTCATGACCTGAGCTGAAGGCATATGCTTAATGACTGAGCCACCCGGGTGCCCAAATGAACATAAATTTATATAAAATGATCATGATACGACTATTTTATACCAAAGCTTTCATGCATAATAGGCATGTATATATTATGCATTTACATCAGTGGAATAAAGCAGTTGTCTGTTTTCACCGGCTTGGACTCTCTGATTATTTCTGCCGGGAAAGTCTTTGCCCACTCTGTCAACCTGGAAAATATCTGCTTATCTGTCAATCAGCTCACCTAGCATATTTTATGGGTCATGATCTTAAAGGAACAACTTGGGGACCAGGAAGTGCTCCAGGTAATACAAGGTATGCAATGATTGTTGAGAATCTAGTTCTGTTTTTAAGAGGATCACCTCACACAGCCGGAGTTTGTGCAAGCTTCAAATTATATTTTCTGATCCTCAGTATTGTCAACCTAAAGTGTGAACAAAATAGCACCCCTTTCAGAGGATTGTTTTGGAAACTACCTAAGAATATATGTAAATTATTTAAAAGAAGGATTATTATATAATGAGTGCTTAATAAATGTTAGATATTAATGTAATCATAAAATGAATGCATAAATATATTTAAGGGAAATATTAAATATACAAAAAGAAAAGAACAAAGGAATTGCATTGAAGATTCAAACATGAGAAAAGACTATAGTAATCAGTAATTAAAGTTTCTATCTCTTATAAGATAATCAGAGCTACCAAATTAGCATTAGTTAATATTAAAAGATTGTATTACCCTCTTGAACATATTTCTCAAAGTGTCTTCTTCAGATCCTTTATTGAAGCACAGTGGGGTGGGCCAACTCAGTGTTTGGTGAGCAACATTTGCTATTCTTGTTTCTTTACCATGTAAAAGAACTTCTCACATTCATCGTTGCAACAAAGAACTAGGTTTATTCTAGCATCATTCTCATCTCTCATGGCAGCTGATTAAAATGTATTGCTATTTTGTTATTCATGAATTTTTGTACATATTAGTGGTCAATTGTGGCATAGACTGTTGCAAATAACCAACAATTTATCATCAAACCTGTATAGATGTACCCAAGGTCAGAGATTTTCTTGAAGCTGCTTAGATTGAATGACTCACCAGGGCTCAAAGTTTATACCCATTTATTCTTAAAGGTTGTGAAGAAAATGTGAAGAAAATCCATGCAATATTTTGCAAATCTAATTTACATTCACTTTTTGAAAGTTAAATTGTTATTCCTTTTCCCATATTTTCTCTTAGTTCAAATATCAGGTGGGGAGGGAAACTTTTAAGTTAGGTAGATCCAAACTGGTGAATTCTCTACCGCGGTGCAGTACAATGCATGCTTCCGTCCCTGAAGGTTTTCTCTTCTGTCCCTCTTACTGAGCTTTGTGTCCGTTTAAATCTCTTTTCAGACTTTACTGAATTAAAGTATTTAAATAGGACTGATGTAAGTGCTAAATGAGAAAAGTACTATAAAGCTAAGGAGCCTGATCAAATGAGTTTGAAAAATAAAGACAGATGGCAACTATTAGAGAGTCTTCTACACTCATTTGAAACACAATGCTTACTCTTACAGTTTGTTTTACAACTGGCTCATTTACAGACATACATATGCTGTAGGTGGTAAATGTTATATACTAAATATGCTGTATCTACTTGGAGCATGGATTCCTGTTTTTCTAGGCCTTGTCAGTGAAAAAAGAGTGCAACATGCATTCTTGCACAGACACAGAGTTGAGATTAAACTGATAAAGATTTGGGACAAGAAATTTTACTTAATTTCTATATTTGATCTGTCAAATATTAATTCAAAAATGAATTCTCATTTCCTAAGTTATAAGTATAATAGCATTAAAATATCCCATGTTTATTTCCATGATCATTTGATTTATGCCATGTTATGGGTTAAGTTGTGTCTACCAAAAGATTTTAAAGTAGACTTCCAGTATTCATGAATGTGGCTTTATTTGCAAATAGATCTTTGCAGATGATGAAGTTAAGATGAGGTCATTAGGATAGACCTTCATCTAATATGACTGTATACTTTTTAAAAATTTAGACACATAGACTCACAAAGAAGGAAGATGATGTGAAGCTATAGAAAGAACCCCACCTACGAGTCAGTGAATGCCTGAGGGTAGCAGAAACTAAGACAGGCATGGAATAGAATCTCCTTCACAGCCCTCAGAAGAAACCTACCATGCTGACACTTTGATTTTAGACTTTTAGTCTCCAGAAATGTGACAGTTTCTGTTGTTGAAGCCAACCAGTTTGTGGCACTTTGTTATGGCAGCCCTAGCAAACTAATACATCCTACAATACAAAAGAAAAGCTTTGAAATTTCAATATTAAGGTTACTATCAGCCTTATGATTCCTGAAATACTTTTTTTTTTTTGTATATACCTTGGCTGTTCTCCCGTTTTTTTAATAGCCTATGATTTCTATATTATAAAAACACGTGACCACTACATACTGTATTTTCTCCCCATTAATTTTCATTCAGTCTTAATTTCATAAGTAACTATATATTTGGTATTTATAATCTATTATTAAATCTATGTCTATCATTTTGTTGTCTGAAGGTTATCTTGTAGATTTCTTAGGAAGAGATCACTGGGAAAATAGTCCTTAACCTATCTCATTTTGGTAATTGTTTGATCCTCTTGTACTTAAAAATAGGTTTTGTTGGATATAAAAATCCTTGGCTCATTTTTTTCCCCTTGACTATCTTAAATGTGTTAATTGCGTCTTTTTTGGGGGGGGGGGGCATAAAATGTTGCTGTTGACAAGTCTGAATGTTATTTTTCTTTTCCTTAGGAGTAACTTCCTCTTTTTGCCCAGATGTCCAAAGGATTCTTTTTTTTCTATGACTTTGAACACTACTTGTTCCTTGCTTTAAGGGAGCTTCTCATCCTATTATACATATGTTGGATCCTCTTAGCTGTCTTCAATTATTTTCCAAGTTTTTTCTAATCCTTACCTATATGTCAAAAATAATAGGAAAAAAACCCCATTGACCGTATATGCATGAGTGTATTTCATATCTATCTGCTCTCATATCTTTGAGCCAATATAAGCTGTCCTGATGATTGAAACTTAGTTTAGAAATCAGTCATGGTAAATTGGCAATCTTGTTTCCCTTTGTCAGAAGTGTATTGGCTATCCTAGCTGTCTTACTCTCCCCATAAGAATTTCAGAATAAGGTAATCAATATTTTCAAAAGACCTCCTGGGTTACTTATTGGAATTGTGTTGAATCAATAGGACAATGTGAAGTTGAATGACAGTTTAACAATTTTAAGTATTTCATCCCTTGAACATGATCACTCTCTTCATTTATTTATGCCTTCTTTAATTTATTTTAGCAAAATTTTGTAGTTTCAAGTCCTGTAAATAATTTGTTAGCTTTATTCTTAATTCAGTTTTTATTCTATTGAAACTCATCTCTTAAAATTTTAATTTCCAACTATTCTTTGCTTGATTAAGAAACACAGTTGGGTTTTCTATGTTGACCTATACCCTGTGATCTTGTTATTTAATTCTTGGAACTTTCTCTGCAGATTTTACAGGATTTACCCATGATTATATCACTTTAAAATAACTACCTTTTTCAAAACTGTGTTTCTTTCCTTTATTTTTTGTTTTTGCCTTTTCTCATAGGCTAGGATGTTCCGTGCAATGTTTAATAAAAACTTGAGATAATATATACTTGCACTGCTGATGATCTTAGGAGGAAAGCATTCATTTTCATTATTATGGATGATGTTATCTGTAGGTTTTCTGTAGATGTTCTTTATCATGCTCTGCCATTCTTGTTTTGAAGAAAGCTTTTCTCATGAATGGGTATTGAATTTGTTAATTACTTTTTCTGAATATATTGAAATATTGATATTGAGATATATGTATTAATCGTATGTTTATGATTTGCACTGATTTACTGTTTCAAGTAAAGCCAACCTTTGATGTTGGAGATAAATCCTACTTGCTCATGGTGTGCTATTCCTTTTGCATTTTGCTGCATTCATTAGGAGAATATTTCGCTAAGGATTATTATGACTATTCTCATTATGAGGGATAATGGTCTGTAGTTTACTTTTCTTTTGATATTTTATCAAAATATGTTTTTTGTATGACGGTAATTTTTTCTTCATAGAATCGCTTGGGGATTATTCCTTTTTTCTGAAAGAGTTTGTATAGAATTGGTTTCATTTCTTACAAGTTTGCTAGAAGTAATTAGTAAAGTCAGATGACTCATAGTTAACATTATCGAAAGGCTTTTTACTACAAATACAATGTTTCCATTTGTACAGTTATTCAAATTTTCTATTATCTGGGCTAAATGTTGGGAGTTTATGTCTTTCAAGGAATTTGTTTGCTTTATCTAAATTATGGAATTCATGACATAATATTATTTTCAATAATTTCTCATTACCTTTTTAAGGTGTGCTAATGATGTGCCTACTTTTATTCCTGATAATCATATGTCTGCCTTTTATTTTTCTTTAGTTTGCCTAGAGGTCTATCAATTGTATTAATCTATTCTAAAAACCACATTTAGCTTTATTGAGTCTATTCTTTTTCTGATTATACTTCACTTATGCTTTTATACTTATTTCTTTCATTTTATTTTGGTTTTATTTTCACTTTCTATTTCTTAAAATAGATGCCTATGTCATTTATTTAAAACTTTATTCCTTTCTAATTTAAATGCTAGAAAGTTTCTTGAAAGATCTATTTTAACAATATTCTACATATTTTGATATATTATTTTCATTTAACTAAAAATAATTTTACCCCTTGTCATTTTTCTCTCCACGTTATCTACAAGTATGTAGTTTAATTTCCAAATTGTGTTAATATACCAGATATTTTACTGGTTTTTATTTCTAATTTAATATCTTAGTAGCCAGAGAACATAACCTATATAATTTTAAACCTTTAAAATTTATTCAGAATTATTTTATGGCCTCGCCCATGGGCAGTCTTGATGAATGTTCCATGTATACTTGAGAAGAGTGCTATTTCACTGTTTTTGAGTGGACACAGTGGACCTGTGAAGGTCATTCAAATTGGTTGTTTTTTTCAGATTTTTAGAATGCTTATTTCTGCTTTTTCTGTAAATAACTGTGTAAGAAGTTTCCAATTTTCCCAAAATCTGGTTGTGGGTCTATTTTCCCATCTGGTTTTACTACTTTTGCATTATACATTTTAAAGCTCTAATATTAGATCCATGCATATTTAGATTATTATGCCTTCTTGATGAATTTGCTCCTTTATTCTTATAATACATCTTTCTTTAGTCCTGGTAATAGTACTTGTCTTGATGTCTACTTTGTTTGATTTAATAGAGACAGTGCAACATTCTTTTGATTCTTGTTTTCATGGTATATAGTTTATTTGTCTATGTCTTAACTTATAATCAATATTCTGATTTATAAAGTTTTATTATAGAGAGCATATAGTTGAATCTTAAGGTTCTCTCTTGATGTTGTAATTTTATGAGTTTGGACAAATGCATAATGACATGTGTTCGCTATTACGTATTATATAGAGTATTTTCACTACTCTGAACATCCTCTGTGCTGTATTCATCCTTCTCCCTGGACCCTGGTCACGGCCAACTACTGGTCTTTTTACTGCCTTTAAAGTTTCGTCTCTTCCAAAATGTCATATAATTAGAGTCATGCAGTATGGAGTTTTTTCACATTGGCTTCTTTCACATAGTAATATGCATTTCAGGTTTTTCCATGTCTTTTCTTGGCTCACTTCTTTTTACAGTGAATAATATTTCATTTTCTGAATATACCACAGTTTATCCATTCACCTGCTGAAGGACATCTTAGTTGCTTCCAAGTTTTGGCCGTTATCAATAAAGCTGCTATAAATACTTCTTTGCAAGTTTTTGTGTGGACATGTTGAAAACCTCTTTTGGGTAAATACTGAGGAGTGTGGTTGCTAGGCTGTGTGGTAAGAGTATGTTTAGTTTTGTAAGAAACTGCTAAATGTTCTTCTAAAGTGGCTGTACCATTTTGCATTCCCACCAGCATGAATGACAGATTTTGTTGCTCCACGTTCTCATCAGCATTTGCTGTTGTCAGTTTTCTGTACTTCGACCATTCTCATTGGTGTATAATGATATCTCACTCCTGTTTTAATTTGCATTTCCCTGATGACATATGACATGGATCATCTTTTCATATATTCATTTGCCATCTGTATATTTTCTTTGATGAGATGTCTGTTAAGGTCTTTGGCCTGTTTTTTAATTGAGTTATTTGTTTTCTTCTTGATTTTTAAGAATTCTTTGTATATTTTGGGTTACAGTCCTTTATCAGTTGTGTCTTTTGCAAATATTTTCTCCCAGTCGATGGCTTGTCTTCTCAGTCTCTTGACATTGATTTTATAGAAGTTTTTAATTTTAATGAAAATGGGATTTTGATTGAGAAGCCTTGAATTTATAGATGAAATTGGAAATAACTGACATCTTAACATCGAGAAGCATTGAATTTATAGATGAAATTGGAAATGACTGTCATCTTAACTCTTCCTAACCTTGAACATAGGTCTCCATTTTTAGTACATTTTATTCCATTCCTCTCTTCTCTTTCTGGTGTGCCCATTATATGTATGTTAAACCTTTCGTAGTTGTCCCATTGTCCTTGGATGTACTTTTCTTTTTTAGTTTTTTTCTCTTTGCTTTTTGTTTTGTGAGGATTCTGTTGATACACCCTCTAGGTCAGAGACTCTTTCCTCATTCATGTCCAGTCTGCTAGTAAGCCATCAAAGGCATTCTTTATTTCTATTACAGTATTTTTGATCAGCATATTTTTATTCTTTCTCAGAATTTGTCTCTCTTACTATTTTGTTCTTGCATGTGGTCTATTTTTATCCATTTGAGCCATTAGCATATTAATTCTAGGTTTTTAATTACCCCCCCCCCACGTTCTGATACCAACATCCCTGCCACATCAGGTTCTGATGCCTGCCTGCTCTTTCTTCTCAGATTGTCTTTTTTGACCTTTGCAATGCCTTGTAATTTTTTGTTGTTGTTGTAGCTAGACATAATTTACCAGGTAAAAGGAGCTGCTATAAATATGGTGGGAGAGGAAGTATTCTGTAGTTCTATGATTAAGTTTCCATCTTTCATTGAGCTTATTCTTCTGGACTGTAAACTTCACAAGTGTTTCTCTGTTTCTCCTTCCCTTTAGGTGAGATAGGATGGCTATAGTGGTCTGAATATGGATATTTCTCTTCCCCCTGGGTTGGTTAGGCTCTGATCACACCCAAGGACATTAGGCTCTGGTTACCTAGTTTCTACTGAGGGCAGGCCTAGTTAAGAAGAACAGAGTGAGAGGCGCCTGGGTGACTCAGTCAGTTAAGTGTCTGCCTTCAGCTCAGGTCATGATCCCAGGGTCCTGGGATTGAGCCCCGCGTTAGGCCCCCCTGCTCCGCGGGAAGCCTGCTTCTCCCTCTCCCACTCCCCCTGCTTGTGTTCCCTCTCTCTCTGTCTCTCTCTCTCTGTGTCAAATAAATAAATAAATAAAATCTTAAAAAAAAGAGTGCTCTGACATATTTAAATATGGATTGTTTTCTCTTGCTGGAAGCACGGGGAGATTTTTTTCCTGTATATACTGTAGGGACCTGGTCCAGCTCCTGGAGGTCAATCTCACAATATTGTGGGGACTGCTTCCCCCAGGAGTTTTTAACTCTCAGAATTGTATACCCTGAGCCTCCAGCAATTCCTAGTTATATTTGTGGTTTTTCTACCCCAAGATTTCTTCCTACAGTGGATTCCAGTAGTGAGTCTCAGCTCCAGTAAGCCACAACTTTGTTTACTCTCCTCTCTCTCCAAGCTTAGAGCAGTGGTTTGCCCTGTGTCCTCTCTCTATGAATCCAAGAAGAGTTGCTGATTTTTATAGTATGTTCACCTTTTTATTTGTTGTTAAAGCAGAGTGGCAACTTCCAAGCTCATTGTATGTAGAACTGGAAACTGGAAGTCCTCCATTATTTTTTAGAATATATTTTCTGCTTCATTCAATAATATATCTCTTTCTCAGATTACAATGCCACATATGTTATTTAGTTCAATGTTGCCCTACAGGTCACTGAGGTTCTGCTCTCTTTTTATTTTTTTCTTCTTTTCAGATTGAATAACTTTATTTCTTTGCCTTCAAGTTATTGAACATTTCTTCTGTTGTTTTTACTCTTCTATGAATCTCATCCAGTGAATTTTCTGTTTCCTTAATCATCCTATCAATACCAGAAACAGAATTGTAATTTTTTAAAAATTCTTTTTCATTTTTTTGTTGAAATTCTCAATGTGTGTACTGGTCTTGACACTTTTTTCTTCACATTGTAAACTTTTTAAAAAACAATAGTTTCTTTAAATTCTCTGTCTATCTGAATTATCTCAATTTGTGTATGTGTGTTGATTGCTTTTTCTCTTGACTGTGTTATTTAGTTTTCTGTCTCTTTTATTTTATTTTAGGATGGACACAGATGATACATTGTAGAGACTCTTATCTTTCCCTGAAAATATTGACTTTTGTTTTGACAGGTACATAAGTTAATGGCTGATTACCATGAACTTGTAGAGGCATTTTTTAACACTTTGTAGGATGAATTAACTTAAATTTTATCCTTAATCTTTAGGCACATCCTTAGCCCTTTAATAGAGTATCTACTCCTAAGACATGACACTTTTTGCATATCAGTGGAAACCCTAGAACTTCTTTCAAGCCACTCCAAGTTGGCAATATTCAAGTTCCAAACAGACTCCTCTCTGGTGGGCAACTGAAATCCCTGTCCAGCTTTTTCTGTGGCCTTTGGATTTTCTCTCCAGACACAATTCAGGAATGTTTCAAATATTTGAGGGGAGTCCTGTGGCTCCATCCTTTCTGGTATTTCATCCTTCAACTTCAGCTCCTCTGGTGGCCCTGAACTCTGTACTTTGACCACTCACATCACTAAGACTGTAGCCTTCTATTTGAGTTCAAAGAACCCTTTGCTATGTGATCTGAAGAGAACTTTCAGGAGAAAAACCAAATTAACATGGCTCTCACCCTGTGCAGTTACGCCTTAGAAAGCTTGAATTGCCTATGGAGTTGACCCTTGAACAGCACAGGCTTAAAGTGCATAGATATACTTACTTGTGAATTTTTTTTTGATAAATATGGTATAGTATTATAAATGTATTTTCTCTTCCTTGTGATGTTTTTAATAACATTTTCTTTTCTGTATCTTACTTTGTTGTAAGAATACAGTATGTAATATAGATAACATAGGAAATATGTATTAATTGACTATTATCTGTAAGACTTCCAGTCAACAGTGGGCTCTTAGTAGTTAGATTTGGAGGAGTCAAAAGTTAAGTGTGGATTTTCAGCTCTGTGGGGAGTTGTGTCCCAACTGCATGTTGTTCAAGGGACAACTGTACTATCTCCATGCTTTTGCTCAAGTCACAGTTCCTTTAAAGAGTTGGTTATGTTTTATTTTTTTTTCCAGACCTTATAATTGCTATTTGTTAGTAGATTAGTCCAATAGCATTTACACTGAATTTAGAGCCAGAGCCCCAAGACATGGAATTTTAATTGTCTTGGCTAAGTAAAAGCCAAAGTCTGAGCTTACTGATGTTTGCATTCCCTACAGTATCTGATATTGCCCTATTGTGCTAAAGGCATTAGTGAATGTTGGCTGAGTGATAGTTAATTAAATCTGAATGACTGCACAATATTGGAGAAAGTGACACAGCTAAACAGATTGATATTACTATAAATTCATGATCACTGGCTTCAAGGAGGTCCAAAATATTGCCTGACAATTCCACTGTATTTCTGTTTTCAACTTGTTCTCTCATTTTAATAACTTGTTCAAACTTTCTCATGCTCCTTAGATTTCTGGCAACCTCTTTTCTTCAAGCCCACTGTCTGCATCACTATTAGCATATGACTTCACTTCTTACCGTGGAGTGAATAATAAAGCCATCAGAAAGAAATTCTTTCAACTTTTTGCTGTCAAACCTCAACCTACCTATATCTGATTCTAATGAACAAAATGATTGGAATAGTGACTGACATAATAAGCACGCAACAAAAGCAGTAATAATCATCACCATCATTATCTCATTGTCATTGTTATACTTATCAGTGGGTTTTCATTATTGTATTATTGTTTCCCATCTTGTTATATAAGAATTTTTTCCCAAATCCTTCACTTGTCCTTCCATCCATATTCTCTCTTGAGTTCTTAGAAATTTTATGTTATCACTTGACCCCTCTTTCTCCTTTTCACCTGGATGGTTAAATAAAATCCTGTACTTAAGATTAGTCAATCAATCAATTAATCATTATCTTTAAACAAAATTCATTCTTTCTAAAAAACCTTTTTTCTCTCCATACATCTCTTGAGATTTCACCCTATCTTTTCTCTCTTCTTTGTTTTCAATGAAATTTCCTCGTGAATTATCTGTACTTGAAATTCTTATTTTCTCATAACCTGTTCCCTCCATAACCCAACCTACTAAACTGGCTAAATCAAAATAGCTCTCTTTGTGTGGGCACATGACCCAAACTAACCATATTCAATAGCTCTTTTATAGTTCTTACCTCATTTGATCTCACAGCAAAGTTTGACATAGTTGATCACTCTACCTTCTGAAAACTTACTTTTCCCTTGGCTACTAAGGCATCAGTTGCCCCTGTTCCTTCATATTTATCTATGAATTATTTTTATTTTTCTTTCTTTCATACTCATTCTCCTCTGACCTATCACCACATGTTAAATTCCTCAAGGTCCTCTCTTCTCACTTTCAACCTGCTGCTTGGGCAATCTTATCCACATATCATCCCTTTCCTAATGACTCCCCAACAACACCCATGCCCTGCTTTTACAAACAAATATAAATAGATATGTGTATTTCCAACTCAGGCCTCAATTCTGAGTCCCTGATAAGGTTACCCAACTGCATATTCAACATTTCATTTAGATGTCTCAAGGGAAGCTCAAATTCAGTTTGTCCAAAACTGATCTTATATTTCCCAAAAAACATTTTCCAGTCACTTCTCACTTTTCTCATTCTTAATATCCAAAATTAATCCATCATTATCTTCTTTTAAGTGTATATGCTGAATACTTCTCAGTTCTATCACCACCACTACCATCATTGTAATTAATGCTACATCATCTTTCATGTAACTATTGCTATAGACCACTTTACTTCTTTAATTTCTTACCCCCATATATCATATATTCTGCAGCCAGAGTGATATGATGAAAATGCACATATGAGTAAACCATCTACTTGCTAAAAAACATTTAATACCTTCCCATCACTTTTAAGATTAAGACTATCTAGGCCTTGCAAGACTCTACATAGTCTGGTCTTCACATACTTTCCTTGTCTTATCAAAGATCTTGCAAGTACACTGACTTGTTCTCAGTTTCTCACATGCACCATTTTCTTTCTCATTACTTCGTATATAGTGTTCACTGTCAAAACTTACCTTCTTTCCATCTTGGTCTATTATAAAACATTTAAATATGTAAAGGCTAGATTGATGTCAGACTAAGCTTGGAATGCCAGTATCAAGGCTCAAGCTTTATAAACAAAAGTGTTGTTGCATCATGTGTTATATCTAATTCACTCAATTTATCTTTCAGTTTTCAACTGGAGTCAGTTTCTCAGGGAAGCCATAATTGACCGTCTCTGTTGTAGGATTGGTGGTGGTGGTGGTGGTGGTGGTGGTTGTGGTGGTTCTTCTTCTTCTTCTTCTTCTTCTTCTTCTTCTTCTTCTTTTTAAGATTTTATTTATTTGAGAGACAGAGAACACACGCACATGCATGTGCATGTGTGTGTGCACAAGTGGGGGAAGGAACAGAGTGGGAGGGAGGAGGAGGAGGGGAAAGAATCTCAAGCAGGCTCCATGCCCAGCATAGAGCCCAAAGCAGGGCTCGATCTCATGACCCTGAGATCATGATCTGACCTGAAACCAAGAGTCAGAGGCCCAACTGACTGAGCCATCCAGGCACCTGGATTGGTTCTTCTTTATGCATTCTCCTAAAAAAAAAAACCTTTCTTTTCAGCTTATAATTATTTTTGTAATCATGATTATTTGATTAACATCTTCCAGGTAGGTCAAAGACTCTGTTAGTGCATGAACCACATTTGGTTTTATGCAAAATTTTATCCTGAGAGCCCAGCATAGTCCCTGTTACAGTGATGCTCAATAAATATTTTTCCAGTGAATAATTGAGTCCTAGAATAGGATTAAGGTAGAAAAAGGAAAGGGGTTAAGTGAAAGAAAGGAAGCTGATAATTGAATGACATACTTTAACCAATATCGAAATCTGTCCCAGTTGAATGAGTTAGAAATTAGGTCTATAGTTGGCTTCTGTTCTGTAGGTTGAATTTTTTTTCTTTGTCTCTTTTTTTAACTACAAAAAAAAAATCAAAATTCAATTTAATTAAACATTAGAAGAGTTAAGATTCAATCTAATAAAATTCAGTTGCTCATTCATTTATTAAGTGATCCTATAAATATTTATTAATTATTCCCTGGGCATTATACTAAGAACATGTGATAAGTGTAAATAAATCATGGTCCCTGGCTTCATGTTGCTGAGTATTAGAAAAAGATAGATATGGACAGAGAGCTGAAGTATGAAAATGACCATATTGATTCAAAAGGAACAAAAAGGAATATATATCTCAGAAGACAGAAATGACCAGAATTCAGACTGGGATTCTTGCACTCCTTGTGTCTAAAAGGGAAATGAGGGAACAACACTGGCACCCATTAATTGAGTAGCCAATCTAGTTATCTTACATATGAAGAACTGGAAGATCACCTGGCAAATCCAAGATTACATAAGTAGGTAATTCTAAAACTGAGACAAGAATCCAACTCTATTTCTTGTTTCACTAGTTATTTTAAAGATAGCACTTGATTTGGATGAGCAAAACAATTGTTAGAAATAATAACACAGGTTTATTGGATGTCTACTATGTGCTCATTACTGTGCTGAGTGCTCTATATATGTTATTTCATTTAAATCTCATGACTGTGTAAGACGAGTAGTAGTATTAGAACAGTATGGCATCTTAGGACACCAGGGTTTATGAATCCTAAGTAACTAGCCCAAGATCAATCAGCTAGTAAGAGTTGAGGCTTAAATATAAATTTATCCTGTGTAAAGCTATCACTCTAATCTCCATATCAGCAAACCTATTGTGGTATTACCTATGTAATGTTTCAGGCAAATCCACTTACAAACATGGTATCTTCTGTCACTTACATAGTATTTACATTTTCATGGAGTGCAAGTGGTGTGTGCACAATCTGCCTTTGGAAGCTGTGTGCAGATCAGTGTAGTGCAAACTATCTTCCCTTGTCAAAATAAAAATGATAGGTACTGCCAGAGTAAAAGCAACCAGGTTTGATTATAGTCTTTAGCTCTGTGATACACACTTTGGAGTCGACAGGATTCCTGTGAAATTATAGCTCTCCCTGTTTCAGTGTTTCAGTCTAATATGTTCTTTATTTTTACATTGGTAGCATGTGCCAAGAAAGACAGTGTTTGTATTGATAGAGTTTTGCCCAATGTGTCCCAGAGAGTTTTTCCACCTTCATTATACAGGTAACACATACAAATCTCAGATCACAAAGTAGGGTTGGCAACAATTGTCATTTCCTTTTTCCTCAAAGAAAAAACAGTTTTTTCTTGAGCCTCTCATCTAGTGGGAAAATATTTAATCTTAGTCCATCTGAGATAAATTTATTCATTCAGTTCAGTGCTTTTCAGTCCAATTCAGAGTTTTCTCCCTTTCAATACATCTCCAGGATACATCTAAGATCCATTTTCCAGAGGACCTCAAATAACATCATGGCATCATTGGAAGTAAAGATGGGCATTGTAATTCTCAGTCATCTGTCCATCCTGACATCCTCTTAAGTTTATATCATCCTCTCTGATTGTGGCCCTCAATATCTATATGTTTCCATCTGCTGAGTGAGAAATCCATGTTCTCAAGTAGTCTCTGAGCACATGAAAGGCAGTCCTATGCATTTTATCCTGATGAGGAGTCTTCTCTAGTTCCAGCCTTCTCACTCACCTCCTCCATATCACTCTTTGGGGGTATGAAAATAATTGGTTGGTCTCAAGTTTCCCTCTTAAAAGCTCTCTGCAGTTGTCTAAGAACTTTTGTATAGAAATATCAGGGAATAATTTTTCTTTTATAGCCCTTGATGGGTTGAATTGTGTTCCCCCAAAAGATAGGTTGAAGTCCCAACCACCGGTAGCTGGGAATATGATCTTATTTGGAAATAGGGCTTTTGTAGATATAATCAAATTAGGATAAGTTCATTAGAGTGGGCTCTAATCCAATATAACTGATGTCTTTATAAGAAGGCAGTGTGAAGTCAGCAACATACAGGGAGACAAGAGCTATGTGACTCTGAGGCAGATCTTGGAGGGACATCTACAAAGCCAGGGAACACCAAGGATTGCTGGCCTCTAGTCACTAGGAAGAAGAAAGGAAGGATTTACTCATGGTCTCAGAGAAGGGCCCTGCTGATACTTTGATTTTGGATTTCTAGCCTCCAGAACTATGAAGTAATAAATCTCTTACTGTTTTTTTTTTTTTTTTTAAGATTTTATTTATTTATTTGACAGAGAGAGACACAGCGAAAGAGGGAACACAAGCAGGGGGAGTGGGAGAGAGAGAAGCAGGCTTACCACAGAGCAGGGAGCCTGATGACAGGGCTCGATCCCAGGACCCTGGGACCATGACCTGAGCCGAAGGCAGATGCTTAATGACTGAGCCACCCAGGCGCGCCTAAATCTCTTACTGTTTTAAGTCGCTCAGTTGGTTGTACTTTGTTATAGCAGCTCTAGGAAACTTACATAGGTCCCTGTGCCTTGTTGGCAGAAGGGCATTTATCAAGACTCTGCAAGTCCCAGGAATTCATCCAGGTTGAGGTGTAGAAGTTCCTTGTGTTCTTGGGTCCTAAAATTCATTTAGAAATCTCACTACCTAGTCCACCCTGGGAATTAACCTGAGGGGAAAGTGATTAGAAAGACATGGTACAGGTCTCTTTCTTGGGACATACTTCCCTTTGGCTTCATTTCCCTTCCAGTTCTAGATCTTCATTTAGTTTAGGTTCAGTGGAAATAGCATTATCAAACTAATCATTTCTTATTCAATGTCTATTGTTTCTGTATAGACCATTCCTTGAACTGCCAGGATTCTGGTCTTGATATTCAAAATGAAGTTGCTTACAACTTTTAAAAGTTTTTCCTTCAAAAATTTGTCACATATTTCACAATTATATTTTGAAAGTCAAAGGCTAGGAATTTACCTTCTCATTCATACGGCATGGACTAAATGGGGAAAGACTAAAAGTAACAGAAATTACCGAAAAAAGAATTGTTTTAATTAATTTGGAAACATTAAATTATCATCTAGAAAATCTTTTGAGATTAGATCATCAGATTTGGTAGTTTGGTTTATTAACAGAGTACGTGGTTTCATAAGCCTTCTCTCTTTGGTGATTTTATCACTGAGAATATCTACCCAGCTAGTAGTACTCTCTAAATAGTGGACTTGCACTTGGGTCAGTATGAAAATGTTAAAAGGAATTAAAATGTATAAATTTCTTCCTTATAAAGAGAGGTGAGAAAGCTTTAAGGAAAGTGTGGGTCTAGGAGTCAGGTTTTAGATTGTGCTTTACATTTCACAGGACTTTTTGTTTATGTTGGTTCTATTTAAGACTTTAAGTTGGCTGTAGCTCTTGGATCAAGGATTATCTGATTCTTGACGTTCACCCATTTCTACATGGGCTCTGAAGGAAAGGTACACACGTAAGAGAGAAATCAACACAACGGAACATAACCTCTCAAAGCTTTTGACCTCAAGCTACAAGTGGAATTCTGGTGAGTTAGGATGAACCATGTGGAGGAGTCTGTGTGTATAACTTAAATTCTTTGGCATTTGTGTTAGACTTTCTGCTGACATCTTGGTACAAATCCACCTCTCTTCTATGATATTTTCTATGCTGTAGATAATGGAGCTCTCGATACTATATTTAAAACTTCCTGAGAGTTTAGCTTTTACCAAGGAGAAATATAGCTGGCTCAGGCAGTCCATCCTGAGCTTTTATTTTTTGGGTGGCTAACAGAGTTTCAACTCTATCCTCTTTACCTATACTTGGAAGGTTATCCTTAAAAATACCAAATGATATGTGACAGAGCTGCAATCTTAAAGCGATAATTCATTTTTTTTTTTAAGATTTTGTTTATTTGAGAGAGAGTGAGAGAGAGCACAAGCTGGGAGCGGGGAGAGGCAGAGGGAAAAGCAGACTCCCCATGAGCAGGGAGCCCGATGCAGGGCTTGATCCCAGGACCCTGGGATCATGACCTGAGTCAAAGGCAGATGCTTAACTGACTGAGCCACCCAGGTGCCCCAAGAGAGAATTCATTCTTAACCTTTTCATTAATTTACTGTTAAGTCGGGTATGCCACGTACCCTCTTTGGGCTTCCTTGTCTTTTTCTGTAAAATGAAAGAATATGTCTATTGACTTAGATTTTACCCAAATTAATCCTTAAACTCTCCTAAACGTTCTTATATGGCAAGGAAAAGATATACTTGGTTTAGACATCTTTTTATTTCAATAGGAAGGCTCCATGCTTTAGAGTGCTCAGATCCTGGTTAGAAGCTCCCACACTCACGGGCACTAATCTTAGACATCTTTGAGAAGTGCCACCTGCTAAGATTGAGCCTTGAACTGACTTCCTTGTCTTGATCAATCCAAATGAGTGCTCCTCGTTGCAGGAAGATTTGGCAAGAAAAGGAAGAACCAGGAGTTCTTCATCATTCCTCCATCATATCAAGACATATGCATTCTGATTTAATCATCTCCACAGTGCTATAAAGTGATCGGTTTTATTTCTAATTTACAGATAATGTAGATAATGCAAGTAACTTGCTTAAGTTTGGGACTTTATGAGAACTGCACTTAAATCTAAAAAGCTTTCTGGTTCCAAATCCAACTTTGTGTCTAATATACCCTAGGCAACTTGCCTATTTACTGTCCTCTACATCTAAAGAAAAAGGCACTCTCTACTCATCACCTTCTGGGGCTGTTCTTAAGTGTTACTGATTTGATTATACACTTAAACTTCCTCCTCTCAGACACCGTGTTCCTTTATTCACAAAATAGGGGTAATTATTACTGGCTCCTAGACACTTCACAAGAATAGTTTCAGGTTTAATTAGAAAATGAGCAATAGTTTTAGAAACCTCAGTGCATCCTTGGTTATTAATGGACTGAACTATTTTCAGCCAATTAATAAGACAGTATTTTTCTATTCCAAATTCAAATCTTCAATCATATCTCTAATTGTATACCTCACACCACTCCCTTTTCAGGAACCCTGTATAGACTCTCCTCTTTCTTTGTGTAAACTTATTCTTTGGAAGAGAACTGAACTCAATTATTTCTACCTTTATTTGAATTTCTCAGTGGGCTAGCTCCTCCGGGATAGTCTATTTCTTGTAAAACTACATGACTACTGAATTCACCCATTAAAAGGAATTTAGATGTTGGAAAAAATACGGAGAAGTAAAATTGCCTTCATGCCCTTGAAATAAGGCATGTTTCTACAAATAACCATCTATACTTTTTCCCCATTTACCATATAAGAAAAGTATTTGATAAAAGCGTAAATATTTTACCATGCTGCACCCCAATTATAAATTTCAAATTCTAATAAGATAGCAGATCATGATTCTTATAAGTAAATTTATTATTTGACTCAAGTTAAACTTATTTGCCTTAAAAGCCATAGCTAGGATTGTAGTTAGTCACTTCTAACATATACAAGAACACCTGAGAGGTGCCTGAGTGGCGCACTTGGTTGTGTCTGACTCTTGGTTTCAGCTCAGGTCATGATCTCATGGGCGGTGAGATTGAGCCCTGCCCCTGGCTCCGCCACTCAGTGGTGAGTCTGCTTGAAGATTCTCTCCCTCTCTCTCTCCCCCTGCTTGTGCACACACTCCTTCTCTCTCTCTCTCTGTCTCTCTCAAATAAATTAAATTTAAAAACAAAAACAAGAACACCTAACAGTTTCATTTGTCCTCAACATTTTACCATGCCTGTTATGTGGACAGACTCTGCCCTTCACTTGCTGTATGGAGATGTATATCCACTTGAGCTAATTATAAGATCACATCTCTGACTCAGAAGTAGTGGGTTTTTACACTCAGCTCTCACCACATTGTAGAGAACATGGCTGTTGGCAAATGTAGTCATATTCTATGACTACTCACAGAAAAGAAATAGAATTTCTCTTTACCAGCTTCAGTATTTTGACAAACTGCAAGGAAATATACTTTAATCACATGTTCACTCTCCAGAGAACTGGGTGTAAAAACCTACTACCAGATGGAGAAGTAAAGGAATGAGAGGGGAGGAAAAACCCTGGGTCCCGAGTTACTTAGTTCCTGTTGATTTTCCTTTGTCAGGTTATTGCAATGTCATTACAATAAATGTCCCCCCACCTTTTATTTTTAGGTAATTCAAGTTGATTATCTGTCATTTGCAACAATGAATGATGAGCCTAACACTGTGGAATAACATTGTAAGATAAAGTAATGATATAAATTATAATCATAGGATAGATAAGGAAGTGAGAAAATTCAGTTTACAATAGTAAAAGCCCTCTATCCACTGGAGAAAAAAGAACTAAATATGTAATAAAAATATTTATTGTAATTTTGTTTTTTATATATATTTTAAATGCTTGAAAACACAAGGTCATAAGGGAATCACAGCAAAAAAAATCTCTTGAGAAATTCTCTTCAAGTAATTTTTAATATCATCTAATTTAATCTTTTAACTACCCCTGTGTAAAAGTTATTGTTGTCTCCATTTTACAGTCAAAAAATCTGAAACTTAAGGAGAATAGGTGTTTTGCCAAAGATCAAACAACTATGAAGTGTTTTTGCAGAACAAGGAATAGGTTTTAGGTGTATATGACAATCCCATGCTTTGTACAATACACCACACAATTTACATGGAATTAATGGCCAGGGGAAAAGATGATCAGGTATGTTTTTAAATGAAATTTATCAGAATGTAATCTTGGCTATAGTTGTGTAATCAGCTAAGTTTAAACATGGAAAGGAGATTTATAACAATTTAGCCTGATCCTCTTCCATCATGGGTTAAGAAATACACTCAGTAAGATTAGTGGACTTACCTTGGGTTCAGTAACCTTTTATTTGGAGTAGGTTCAAGCATAGATGGCCTCTTAAGATCCCTGCCCATCTGTGAATGTGTGTGTTCTTCTGATGTCACAGCATGAGAATGCCTCATGTCTTCCCACATACAGCAGTGACAATCCAAGCTGCAAGAAGGAATACTTTAAAATGAACCTTTTAAATTTCATTCTTCCGTATTTGTATGTGCAGAATGCAAATGATGTCAATTCCATTATCTTCTGTACAAAATGTTCCCTTCTTAGAGCCAAATCAGGGGTAGGAAATATGGAACTGTGCCCCAAGTACCTCAAGGGCAGCTGGCCACTTCTATTTCTAGATCCCAAACACCTGCATTTCTCAAAAGCTGGGGCCATTTCAGAAGAGACGTTTGGAAGTCATCAATATACTGCTCACTTACTGTGGATTTGAGAACCTTGAAATGTCAAGTTTTAGCTTGAGGCCAAGTTGGATTTGTGAGCCCTCATACTGATGGGTGATGAGATCATTTACATTGGATTATACTTCTGGTGTGTGAGCAATTCAGTAAATGATGAATACAGTGGGAATTACTGCAGTACATCTGCTGGACACTTTTATAAAATAGCTCTCTCATCCCACCTCCTAGGTGTGCAATCTTCAATCAGGAAACATATTTGAAGCAGGAAATCAGTTCTCAAGCCTAGGGCTGTATCATCTGCTCCTGTCTCTTTTGCAGAGTGTAATTTTGTCCAGTGCAACATTGCAAAGTAGACAACCCTAGGACAATGATTCATGGGCAGAAAATAATACACTCTGAAAAGTGCTTCCAAAGTTACAGCAGACAATTTGCTGACTATTGTTAGGAAATTATGATTAAAATGGGGTGGGGAGGAGAGAGAATTTTTTTTTTTTTTTTTTTTTTTTACGTGAAGAAGTCGGGCACCAAGGTAGATTCTGGGAGTTTAATCGCTTATCATATGAACCTGTCCCTGATCCTCACTGAGCTTTTCAAACTAGCTGTGATACAGGCACTTTGAAAAGGCAGTTTGAATTGTGCTGAGTCTGCAACAAATTAAAGTGTTAATGAATAGTAACAATAATTTAAGTCGAGATACCTGAGATACCTTTGCACCTTGCTTCTGAAGAAGCTACATTTAAGTGGACCCTTGAATGAGTGAGGTGAATATTGGGGAAAGAGCGTGATTGAATAATGACAGATCACAGATCTCAGGTAAGGCAGAATTAGGGTTGAAAGAAAACTAGAACAGCAAGGAGAACCCAAACAGGGCAGTAAAAACAAGAACATTCATTCAGGCAGCGGTCATACTGAGTCCTTTGTTTGTTCTTACTTTTGCTTGCTGTGTAATGGGGGTTATTTAGGATAGCTTCTACTGGTTGTATACTAATTCATTTCTTCATGTATTGTATTGTACACACAATCCTGTGTGTAGTGCTTTATACGTTTCTAGTGCTATGATGGTCACTGGTGCTACTGCAGAAAGCTGGATTTTATCTAAATTCTTAAGACTTTGAAAAGTCAACCATTGTGTTAACTAGGAGTTGGATTTTGGTGCTAGTAACAGAAATGTGATTACAGCGGCTTAAACATATAAGGGTTTATTCTCTCTTACAGAAGTCTGGATGTAGCCTGTTGTGGAGAAACAAAAGGTTTCTGTAGTTTCTAGCATTCCTATAAAAACCTCTAGTCTCCCCAGTCTCAGTTATGTATGTAATATAAAGACAAGAAATGCTTGCTTTTATTTCCCCTAGAAATACTTTCCTCTTTACTCACCATGAGACTTAGATTGGTAGCCATTTTTTTTTTTTTTTTTTTCCTACTTAATTGCTGTGATCTGAGAGAAGCAAATGCTTACAGCCTGGACTACATCCTTAAGACCGAAGTGTCAGGAAGACTAGAGCAGTATCTCTTTAGGCTTTTCCAGTTTAAAAGAGATGAAGCTCAGACCTTGGAGACATCTTTGTGTCTTAGAAGTCATAACAGATACCCAGTGATTTATTTAGCATCTGGAAAGATATATTTACATTTCAATAGGTTAGAGTAAGAACTCAGGATTCTTGCCATCCCATCTCAAAGGGATTATTATCCTATCAGCAAAATTTTTTCCTTCTCTTTTCTAGAAAAGTGATGACTGTCTCTCTCTTGAATATAAATGCCAAAAATCTGTTGTCTGTTTCTTATCTGGGGAGTTTCTAACTACAGGATAGGATGTTTGACCTGACTTTCACCAGATCACTCCCCAGGTAAGGCCTGGGGCAAGAAGGACGGGGGGATAGACTTAATTATTGCAAGGTAGTTAATAAAAAATCAGTCTCTGATTCAGAGCCCTTCTTTTTCACATTCCAGATAAAATTAATAAACGTGAATATTAAAACTCAATGTCAGTTCAGGACTGGTATTGGAAGCCATTAAGAATGAGGGTTCTTCTGGGGCACCTGGGTGGCTCCGTCACTTAAGTGTCTGACTCTTGATTTTGGCTCAGGTCATGATCTCAGTGTCCTGAGATCAAACCCCGTGCAGGCTCCATGCTCAGCAGGGAGTCTACTGGAGATTCTCTCTCTCCCTCTGCCCCTCCCCCTGCTCTTTCTCTCTCTAAGATGAATAAATACATGTTAAAAAAAAAAAAAAAGAACCAGGGTTCTTCTATCATCTCTTAGCTTGTGATTCCTACCCTAAGGATTGTGATACAGCTTTTGGAGGTCCAACTCTTACACTATTCCAGGCAAGAAACTTCAGAGAGAGTACAGAGTGGTAAAATGAGATTTTTCTGTAAATCCTTCCCCCAAACTACTTATATTTAATTGATCATCCCTATATGCAAAGGAGGATAAGGAATATAGTAGTATTTTCACTGAATACAATATAGAGTTCTATTAATAAGGAAGAAAGTGAAAATTGATAATGTTGGTCTCTCCTTTAACCATGTACTTAAAGAAAGAAGATAACTGATGGAAAATTAGAATTTTTTCAGTGCCAACACTTTATTTTCCTGGGGATTCTAAGGCCACAGGTAGGTACAGTGACTTGGTTAAGGACATAGATAATTCAACAATGAAAGACTGCCGTCTTGACTGACCGACTTCTTCAGTGAAGTTTGTCTTCCTATTTCATCTGCAGACCTCTGTATTTTCAAGTATTTGATAGTTCGTGGAAACACTACTTTTTCTGCTAAACTATCTGTGAGCATACTTTGTGTGCATGCAATTCAGGATGCCAATTCATATCACGGTAAATTAAAAACAATAGGGGAGTTGGTAGGTATTTCTGGTTCTTCATTGTTCCCAGAAAAGCTATTATTCCTAATATAGTTTCTTTGTGTCTCTCATTTTTACACTGTTGGCAAATGTATTAAAAAGGACATTTTTGGGGCGCCTGGGTGGCTCAGTCGTTAAGTGTCTGCCTTCGGCTCGGGTCGTGGTCCTGGGGTCCTGGGATCGAGCCCCGCATCAGGCTCTCTGCTCAGCGGGAAGCTTGCTTCTCCCTCTCCCACTCCCCCTGCTTGTGTTCCTTCTCTCTCGCTGTGTCTCTCTCTGTAAAATAAATAAATAAAAAATGTTTTTTTTTTTAAAAAAAGGACATTTTCACATCTTTGAAGCATGTGTTTGGCCAGGGTGTAGATGAGGTCAGAAAGTCCCATTTTAATAGGTCTTTTTAAACTGTATTCATTAATTCAACCAGTGAGCATTTTATATGGGACCTGCACCATGCCTGGCATTTCAGTGGACATCTGCTTTATCCTAGGTAACCTGTAATCGCTGTCAATGTGGGCAATGACAAATGCTTATGAACCCTTTGTTCTTCAGAGAAGTCAGGTTATTTATGGACTTAAGTCAAAAAAAACTGTTTTATTAAGTTATGAATGAAATCTCAGATATAGAGTTCTTATCTGAAGTATGCATCCATGAGCCATGTGCCCCTAATATTGTATTGGTGTTTCTCTTCCACCATTTGAATTAGGATCTGGGTAAAATATTCATGTGATAACCACACTAGATACTTAAACGTGAAAATATGACAACCTGGCTTAATTGTGGGTAACAGCCCATTCTTAATTCCTTTTACTAGTGTCATGACTATTGACCTAAATAGAAGCTCAGTTTAAGTGGTATAGAAAGAAAAGCATTAACAAGACAAACTTGATTTCAAGTTCCAGCTCTACCGCTTTCAAGCTGTGCAATAATTGGATGTTATTTTATCTTTCTGATCTTTTGTTCCTCAACACAGAGAGAGAGAGAGAGAGAGAGAGAATATCATGGGATATTATGGAAAATTAATAAGGGGCTTTTTGAGAAATAGAAAGAATATGTAGAAAATGCCTATTAGGTTGTGTAGCAAATAGTAGATTCTCTGTAAGCCACAGCAATTATTCCAACACAGTTGAACTCTCCCCTTCCTTTTTCCTTCCTTGTTTCTTCCTCCCCCATTTCTTTATTTTTGTCTTTCTTTCGTTCCACACTTCTTCCTTTAAAGAAATACTACAAATATGGTTTTATCACCTTTTAGAAAAAATCTCTTAATGAAGTTCTAGATATGTAATGTCAAAATCTAAACTAGAATGGCCTGTGTAAAGTCAGGGAGGATTTGTAAATTACAGTGAGACTCAGTAAAACACTACCAAGATGTAAAATGAGGCTTCACTCTCCTCCATTATAGTGCCTATGTAGAGACAACCTTCTGTAGCTCTTCTCGGTTTTTATTTCTCTTTCCCTACCCAACCTCATTTTTCTCCTCTTTCTCCCTCTTCATTCTTCTTCGTTGCACCTACTATTTCTTTCAAAGGCATGTCATTCATCATTGCCTTATTGGTGGTAAAGATATTAACAAAGGAAGCAGTAGAAGTTGGATAGTTTGTGTGTATTACACTGAAAATATTTGTACTGTCTGCCAAGGTTGAACAATCTGAACTGATCTCAATCTGGAAATCAAATTGCCTCCCATTCCTACTGATTGTGCAGAAGTGTTGTCTTTGGCATGGTTTGTAGTCTCCCCGAAGTCTTTAGAACCAAATAAAAGTCACTTCAGGCAGACAATTATCTATTATCTTTGTCCCTTTCAGACCCTGTCTTGTGTCTTTGCCTAAGCCTACACAATCTGAAGATTAGTCGGCTATCTTTAATGGCAAAGAATAATATGACTTTGAGCTTACTTGGAAGGACGGCCAGAAAAGAAATTAGAAATTTGGCTGTATCCTTAGCTTGCCCTGCCTTGCTCTCTTTTGCCCTATGACCTCAGCAAAGTCACATAACTGTTCTTTCTTCACATTTCCTCATCAGTAGAGGGTGAATAACAAAGACAGGGCTGTTAAAAGGAATATATCACCTTATTTTTGGATAAGTGTTTCAAAAGCTTAATAAGAGCAAGGCGAGAGAATTGAGTTGACTGACTTTTACAGTTGTCCTGGGATAAAGGTTCATTACTCCCAGTGATCTATTTGAGCTACTAGAATGCATATATTTCAAATGATTCTCCTACTGAGGATCCAGATTCTTTCAAATTTGGCTACTTTCATGTATATTCTCTGTGCAAGAGCATTGTTAAGTGATTAATAATTCTACCTTCTCTTTCTGCAAAAAAAATTGAGCTTGATGATGAACATAAGACTTATAATTTGCCAAGTTGTGGGCAGAGACATTCTTAGACCGAAATAAACCCCTTCACATCCAAATTCTGCTTTCCTTGGCATCAGGTGGCCATGTTCAGGTAGAACTTCCTTTTCTTTTTAGTATGGGCAAAGAGAAGCTGGAAAGTCAAATAAAAACGTAGCCTATAGTGCCAAAGAGTGTTGTTATTCAAAGAAAAAGAAGGAGGTAGTTTGCCTTTCTCTGTTAGATAACTTTTTTGTATCAACTGATTTTAGTTAGTAACTTCTCAAACCTTTATCTTTGTATATTTCACAACGACTTTGGATATTTCTTAACGCTGGTGGTGGAAAAGGAGTTGGGGAAGAAATGGTCAAATTTGTGTTCAGTTTTCATACATAGGAAGCATTTAACCTTCAAGCCTCTTCTTTCCACTCACAAGTATTTCGCTCTTTGAACCAAACACACTGAAATATTTTGCAAGATAATAATGATATAATTCGACAAGCCAAGGACTTGTATTTGATGCCTCAGGCTTACTAAAAATTGATGGGAAATTATCCCCTAAAGCCATTAACTTTGTCTCAATTCCTGGGGCCTTTTGTAGATCTTTCTCAGCAACCCTGGAAAGGAAATTCACTCACCTTTTTTTTTTTTTTTTCAGGCTCTCAGGGCTAACAGTCTATTTAAGGAGATGCCCCTAAGTAACAGCTCTGTCATCATAATACTACAATCATGCATCAGAGAGTGATTTCTCTAATGATGTATTACTCAAAATGCAGTGCCAGCCAGGATATCAGCAAGGGAGATCATAAAATTTTATTTAACCTTTTGTTAATTTAAAGTCTCCAATACTTTCTAATTTATTTATTATGTATGGGAAGGGGGAAATGACAGTAACTTCAAAGGCTATGAGACCTGCACACTATTTTATTCACTGTATTCAGAAAATATACGTCACCAGTGGGTCAAGGAAAAGATTTAAAACCCCCAGTTAAAAATGCTTTTAAGACTCACAAGAGCGTAAGTACTGAAAACAGACCATGTGGAATGTATCTGAGGTGCAAACAAAGCTTGCCGGTCTGCAGAAAAGGGAAGAAAACTCAATAATACTATTTTTCGTCGTCTTAGTGAAAAAAATTTAGAATAATATTATGGTTTTTCATCTGTTTACCAAGGAAAATAATCATTTCTTAATTCCAGAATTATTCCAAGGCACCATCTTACCAGGGGCCCATGATGAGATGATGAGCACCAAGCTCCAGGCTGCATTCCACATAAGCATTTCTGAGGCACGAAAGGATCACATGGTAACTCTTCTAGGATAGTGTTTTATGTGTAACCAGTAACTAAAGAAAGCTCTTAGCACAATGCCAGGCACGTAGTAGTAATTCCTCAATAAATGTTAGCTTTTATTTTTTTTCTTAATTGCCATTTAGTGTTAAGTTAAATTAAGAGTGGCACTTTACAATAATAACACATTTATTAGACTAAACACTACTTTTAAACTTCAATTCAGCTTTAATTCAAAGTGAGTAAGTCACTTCATATTAGTAAGGGTTCTTTTATAGTATCCATCTGTAAAACTTAAATGGAAGTTTATGACACTCAATTATTCCAAAAATTCAATACTAAAACGTTATTCATGCCTAAATTATCTGGCTTCATCTGACAGGAATGTATTTTATCTGGATTATCAGATCAATTATCTTGATTTCTGCGCTCAACTTTGCAAGCACATGTGTACTCTGTGCCCTCTGTAAGGTGCAATTGGATTTCTGCAGGTTGAGGTGTGACCCAGTTAGCTTCCTACAAGGCACATAAAACCTGTTCAGAGATGGTGCCTTTGAAGCCTGGGGTGTATTTCTGGAATGGTTCTAGTCTTTTCAGAGATGGGACAACTAGTGATTGTTGTCAGAGACAGACCTCAATTATTTAAATCTGCTTATAAAAATTTCCTCTAAACCACAGAAATGTTTACTCACAGTGCTAACATTTGTGCATTAATCTGCAAACTCTGTTTTTTAACTTTTATAGTTTGAAATTAAACAATAACAATTCTTCCCTTTTGCTCAAGCTCCAGTATTTATTTACATGTTTTCTAGGTGATAGCTCAAGTAGAAGTGAATTGGCCATTCAGTCCAATGTGAGCCATGAGCCAGAGTTTGAAGTATGGCATGTTTTAGGGTAGACTCAAGGAGGAAGGAACATAATAAGCAAATCTTCTCAGTATGAGTTTAAATATTCATGATGTGCTTATTAAAACATTTTAAAAATGGTGTCTCCAAGCATCAGGTTCTTAATATGCAGAACAGAAAGAGCAAAGTACTGAAAAACAACAAGCATGTTGTCATGGAATTTGCTTAAAATATGCCAGAGCTAAAGCTTAGTGTTCCAGTATGTATATATGATACGTTAAAGCTTTCCTTAGAAACTAGGTATAAAAAAATCATTTACCTTTGAGAGTTAATTTTTTAAAATCAACACATAATGGGACAGAGAAATGGCATGGATAAAGAAGCTCAGGTGATAACCTGGTTGTGATGGTTAATTTTATGTGTCAATTTGACTGGCCACTGGGTGCCCACATTAAACAATATTTCTAGACGTACATGTGAGGATATTTCTGGAGGAGATTAGCATTTGATTTGCTGGACTCTGGAAAGCAGCTGGCCCTCCCTGAAGTGGGCAGGCATCACCTATTTCCATTAAGGGCCTGAATAGAAAAAAAGGCAGAGGAAGGAGGAATTTGCCTCTATTTTCCTGTCTGAGTTGAGACATCTCCTCTCAACCTCTCTGGCCCTCCAAATGAGATTACACCAGTGGCTCCCCAGTTCATGGTCCTTCGGACTCAGACTGCATTATTGGTTCTCCTGGGTCATCGTATCTTGCCGACGGCAGATCATGGGACTTCTCAGCCTTCATTATGAGGTGAACCAATTCCTATATATATCTTTACTGGTTCTGTTTCTCTAGAGAACCCTGACTAATACACGGATTTATATTAACATGTATGATTGTGCAGTCAGTGAGAAGAGGTTAGTCAACCATGGGAAAAGAATGTGGTTAAGAGAGTAAAGACAAACCTTGATGATGCCCATCCAGCCTTCAGTCTTGGGATTTTTCAATAGTCTAGTTCCATTAATAAGTCCATTTACAAAGTAGGGTAGATATTTATGGTTAACTCTGGTTAATACCAGTGATCATGGTGTGTTGAACAGGCCTCCGCAGAAAGAAGCTAGAAGTAAGTAACAGGATGTCAAAGGTCTGCCTGAGGACTCAGATACAACCAGCTGTGTTTACTCATGCCATGGGAACCCCTCAGCCAAGGGAAGACCCTCAACTCTGGTGAGGCAGGTGGGTGTCTCTGAGGAGTCCACAGAGATGATAAGGGATGACAAGTCAATTTTAAAGGCTTGGCAATCCTCACGGATGCCAATGTTTCATGAACATCCAGTAAAAATGTCCTGCCCTTCTTCCCATCTGTCTCTCTCTACTTTGCTTCTACTCGAGAGGTATAAAGTAAAACACACCTGTGGTTGGAAAGATGAAGAATAAGGGAATGAAATAGATGGGGTTGGTAGACAGTAAGACCCATTTTTCCTGACTGCAGGCTTCTTACTATAGCAAGAAGAAGAAATTCGGAGTTTAGATTATTACCTGAGAATGAACATTTCAATTAGAGAAGTGTGGCTAACTTTTATAACCTAAAAAGACCGTAGAACTTTCTTTTATTTTAGAATAGTCAAGGAAGTCAGGGAGCTATTGGGACTTTTTTCTTTTTTTTCTTTCAGGGCTAGAGAAAGAATACTCTATAAATAAATTTAAAGGGATAGTAGAAGGCAAAATGGAGTTGCCTTCGGTTTGACATAATGTACACATAAGGTGATGGAAGTTTATTGAAAGGAAATGTGGTGATGAAGGCAGATAGGAAGCATTTATAAGCTACATCGCCAGTCCTCCCGGAAAACTGAAATGATATTTTAGACTATATTGCAGCTTTATTGGCCAATTGACATTTTGAGTAGTCCGGTGTTTATATTTGGTGCTACGGGAGTTACCACTGATTGCTTCTCTTTGCCTGTCTACACGATGGCTTCTGCTTATCCATAATTTTGACTCCCTACCTTCTGCCTGTGTGTCTCTTGACCTTTATTAACCTTTCTGTCTATGTCCTTCTCTTTCTTTCTTGTGAAAACTCCATAAGAGATACCTAGATGGCCTTATTTATGTGTACAAAACATTCTTTCTGAGCAGAGTTCTTTTGACAGGATGCTTGGTAGATGACCTTTGTCAATATTATAGAGCTGTACTTTTCAATATGGCAGCCACTAACCACATGTAGCCACTGTGCAGTTAAAATATGGCTAGTCCAAGGGCACCTGGGTGGCTCAGTCAGTTAAGCATCTGCCTTTGGCTCAGGTCATGATCCCAGGGTCCTGGGATTGAGCCCGGCATGCTTCTCCCTCTCCTGCCCACTCATGCTCTCTCTTGCTATCTCTGTTCCTCTCTCTCAAATAAATAAATAAAATCTTTAAAAAAAAAAATAGAAGGAAATGTGGCTAGTCTGAATTGAGATGTACTAGGAGTGTAAAATATGCCCATGATTTTGAAGACTTAGAATAGAAAAAACTGTAAAATATCTCATTAATCTTATATTCACTACATAAAAGTATACATACTTTGAAATTATATTTTGAAACAAAATATATTATTAAAATTAATTTTACTTATTTTTAGTTTTTTAAGTGTGGCTATTAGAAATTCTAAAATGACATATATGGTTGGCATTTGTGGCTTACGTTACCTTTCTGTGGTAGTGATGTCTGCCTACTTAATCCTAGTGTAGTCACCAGAGTGAGATCTTACATGATAAAGAGCAAGCACGCTTTGATTAAGGAATTGCTTCTGGACACATTTTTTGAAAAGGCCATAGGAATGGCAGGCCCTTAGTATTTCATGGATTACTACCCAAAGATGGAATGAAATTTATTTTTTTTAATATTACTGTATATATGTAACATTTTCTATATTAGATGTTATTTTATAGTACTTCCTAAACTTTTCACAGATAACTTCATTAGTGATCTGTGGAGCATGAACTGTCATTTTACAGATGAGAAAACTGGAATTCAAAGAGGGGAAGGACATTACCACATATACAGATCCTACATGTAGTGTAACCAAAGATACATCCCTAATTTCCTAGCCTTATGGAGTTTGTCTTTGGAGTCAAGCCAACCTGGATGTATGTACTCTTTTTGCTATTTCCTGGCCTATGACCTTGAGAAGTTACTTTTATTTTATTTTATATTTTATTTTATTTTAATATCACAGAGGAGTAGTGAATGAATGATAAATATTGTCACATAGTTGGTGCTCAACGTGTTAATCCACATCTGATGCCAAATTCTATGCTTCTCAATAGAGATAGCTAACAAAAACAATTAACAGGAATAATAATTTACCAAGTGCTGATTTTTTGTGTATACATTTCTGTATAATGGTATAGCATGTTCATCTACCTGTTAAAAGATATTCTCTGAAACTCTCTCTTGGTCAACTTTCAAAAACCCTAGTTTGTATTATAAAAACATAAACAAATAAATCAATAGGTTTGAAAGTGTATAGTAATTTGGAAGTAGAAATTCAAAGTCCGTCATACTTTTTGTCTTTATTAGTGGTAATGACATTATTGCCTGGGGAAAGGGAAATGTTTTTATGAAAATTTAAACCATCCTGAAAAGATAAAAAAAATTCCCTATTTTCTAATCTGAACCAACCTGTATGACCATCTGCCTGACTATCACCACTCTTTCCTCTTCTGTGAAAATTTCTTAGGGCTTGCCTTGTTTTCATGAATGATACCTCAGTTGTGCTAATTACTCATGTTCAAAACATCAGGCATCTGATTTTTCTCTCCTTTTTGCTCCCATTGGATTTAATTAATTGTCAGTTTCTATAGTCTCTAACTCAGCAGTGTCCACCAGATTTGCCCTACTGGATTAACTCTTTTTTTTTTTTTCCTACTGCATTAACTCTTAGACAATATTTGAACTACCTTCATTCAAACTCCCATTATTCCCCATGTAGATTATAAATGTTTCCTAAATCTACCTTTAGCTTCCATTCCTACCCATCTCCAAATCTCCCTTGCACTGAGGCCACAGTAATTTTACCAAAACCCAATGCTAGTTATATAAAATACAGTTCTCTCCTTCATATATACTTTCTTAAGAGTTCATCATTATCTATAAGATTAAGCCCAAGTTCCTTAGTGTGTCAGAGATCCAGCATGATGTGATCCTTCCCTGCATTTCCCAACCTCATCTTCCACCGTATTTTGACATCCATCCTCTGTTTTTGCTCTCATTGTTTGATTTATTTGGAGTTATTTCCCGATTGTCCCCATCTCTTACTCCATCCTTGTGCAACTCAGTTTAACGATGTTTGTTCTCTAATCACTCATTTTCTTGTCTTTGGAGCTCCTTGACTTTTTAACCCAGCAACCCAAATTTTATATTCACTGAGTTATGGTTTTCCATGTATATCTACACCCAGTACAAGGCATGCTACAGAATATAAGTTCAGTAATTTTTTAAATGAATAGAGGAAAGAATGAATAAATGAATGAATACCTGAGTGCTAGACCTTAAAACTGATATCCCTAGACAGTGAGCCCAAAACAGGATGTTTTATTTAAATGTCTATAGGAAATCCAAACAATTATCTTGGCCCATTAATTGATTTTCTTAAGATTTGTAAACCATACTTAAATCATAGGAATTTAGAATGCCTTAGCTCTTAGACAATATAGTTAAGGTTGTTTTTTTTTTTTAAATAAAAATATTGCATGGAGTAGTTTTAGAGATTGATACTGTGATACTAGTGGGGAGGTTATACTTGCTATTCTGCTCTCACCAGTGTGATAGGGAAATGCTGGAAAAGAAAAATGTGTGTGCTTGGCATCTTCTAGATAAGAAAAAATTCTTTTTAATCCTTGCATAATGAATTTGTCACTGTCTAGATGGCTCCCAAATGATTAGAGGAATAATATAAGGAATGCTTGTGTAATAGGAGATAAGATTTAGTAGAGTTCTCAGTGATCTAGAAGGTGTTTCTAGATTTTGATAAGTCACATGAGGAATTGGGGAGTCTGGCTGCTTTTGCCATGTGATCTGGTTCAAGTCAGGAAACTCTTACACACTAATCCTAGCATGCTAGGGGGCTACAGGAAGTCACAATGATTGATTCCTCTCTCTTGAGCTCAAGACAATGTGCCTTAACCTCTTTGAGATACCACTCCACAGCTCAAGTGATTGACTCCTATTTACTCCTCTAGCTTTAAAATACCTTATCTCATCTTTCTTCCTATCTCACCAAACCAAATTTAGTGTTCATTAATCCAAAGTTCTTAAAGCAGAGGCTATTTAAATATATATTAAATAATATAAATTTATATTTATATAAATATATATAAATTTATATTTATATAAATATATATAAATTTATATTATATATAAATTTATATAAATTTATATTTATAAATTTGGAAAAATAAAAATATATGTATATAAATGAAATATGTAGAAAAAATATATATACATACATATACATACATACATGCATACATACATGTATATATCTGGCATGGCCTGTGGACAAAAAGGAAGAAGTAGCACTTGTTCTACATCTCCTGCTCTTCTTCTTAATTGGAAAGCAGGATGTGATCATGGGGTGTGCATTTTCCATGGGATTTTCCCCGTGGCTAGGGATAGAAATATGCTAGGCAAGCCTTGGACCACAACATTACTTGTATCAGAGTGTTTCTGCTGTTGAGCACCTTTATGCAGTACATGATTAAAGAAAAAAAAAAATAGCCAGTGAGGTTGGTCAGTTCTGAAAATATTATCTGAAAGAGCAGCAAGAATATTTCAATGCTTCCAGTCCAGACACAGTCTAGCCTGCTTCATTTACAATGGTTCTTCTGGGCAGAAGTGGAATTACCTCTTTCCTGTTAGCTCAATTGCTTTATCTATTTTAGGGGATTACAAATTAGCAACTTTAATAAGATATAAAGCAGTACCTACCGATGAGTATGTGAGCTTAGGTAACTCCTTTATTCAGAAGAGTGTATTGCAAACATAAATCTTTATTTTCTCATAATCTTCACTTTCCCTCTGCCTCATGTGAGATCATCTAAGCAATTTTGTTAAGAAACCTTGTTTTCATTTGAAGTCGAATATTAGCCTCGATTCTAATTTTGGTTATGCCCTTTAACTCACTAGATGAGCCCGGGGCAGCCATTTGATCTGTTTGTCTCTGTTTAAACATTCTTAAAATAAAGGAATCCCCACAACATTGAGATCTCTGACGTTGAGAGCAAGCTCCTGTATCACGACCACTTTACTCTGACACCAGTTTGATGGGAGCATGGAGTCGGGAGTTCTGCCAAGAGGACTTGAGAGGCAGCAGGTTGTAGGAGAGTTACCCCCCAGCACTAAGTAAATCCCAGTGGTACCATCAGAATCATTATCTTCGAAATGCCCACAGCCTTGAGCAAGGGTTTTCCAGTTTACAAAGAGCCTAATCTAAAACCTACCAGACTTTCCTAGATAGATCTGAAGCTCTCTTAGGCAACTGACCTTTGGGCTCACTAAAGTCCCAGCTTCCCCAACACAGAGAACTAATTTTTTTTATTTATACGAGACTCTCTGGCTTAAGCAACATGTCATAGTCTGCCCAGCAGTGCCCTAGACACTGATGCTCCCTTTAGAGCCATATGAACAGAAGCTTTTTCTGAAAAATATTGTAACATAATATTTAATAATTTTATTAAAAATATAGAATCTCAGCCTGGTAGTTTGGTGTAACAACCTGGTCCTTTGAATATCACAACTCAGATTCTCATTCGTATTCAATTTTTATTTAACCGGTATTTCCTCCTCTCCTATGGACACTGAAGTAAGACTTAATTTGAAATCAATCTAATATTGTATAACAAACTGTTTTTGATTAATGACGATTATTTGGGACTTAGAGTTTTATCATAGTGCAGGAACAAAGCACATGTTAAAAGGGATAATAAAAGTAAAGCTTTCACACGGCTGGGATTTAAATGAGAAACTTGATTTGTAGTTGTGGGAAATATCTCAACCTAACTTAAGAAAATTTAACAGAAGTGACACCTCTCATTTGGGGGAAATTCAAGAGTTAACGCCTACAAATTGGAGTAATTAGGCTCCGGATTTTCTGAACCATTTCCCCATTCTTTTTGCTTTTTTTGAAATTTTGCAACACTGCAAAAGCCTAATCTTTGCCCACCGTCCCCACATTCTTTTTTGCTTCACACTAAAAATAAGATCTTTATCTCTATATTAGAAATGGTGAGATACCCATCTCTCTTGGCTTGGCCGTTTCATCTTTCTGGAGGAAAAGCAACCACCCAATTATACACAGCCATAAATTAACTTGACAAGCCACATGCTGGAACCGCCACCGTAGCCCATGCTGTTTAAATTGTGCCTGAGTTCCTAGTCTCCTCTCTGTGAAGGAGCATTACATGCCCCAGTGGAAATTGTTTTCCTTTTGTTTGCAGACTTACCAACAATACATCCTCTGTAGTAGGTTCATCAGTTACGTACTTCTCTTTCTCAGGGGACTCATTATGCAAAAGACATCTCCTCTGCTCCTGCCCGTAAATGTATCACCAGCAAGGAGGCAGAGTTCACCGGTGGCCCATTCCTCATCTACTACAGAAGGACTTGGGTCCTCAAGTGCAAGCACTAACTAACTTCACAGGCTTCTTCTTTGGAAATGTCCCCCACCACTTCTCCTAAGTCTGGACACTGCCCTTTCATGGTGAATATTGTTCTGATATGTTACGATATCCACAGAGGTCATTCCGGGAACGTAACGCATAAATGGAATGATACACCAGGTTCACTGGGGGACTAGTGAAAATGTGCTTGCCTTTGAGTGTGCCTCTAGCTGTGTCATGCTTGTTTACTTGCTCTCCTAACTAAAGACAAAAGCAGCATGTCATGTATTTATACTTATTGTACAGTAAGGATCTGAATCCACAATGTTATATACACAGTGATGTCGATTTTATTTATTTATTTTTAAAGATTTTATTTATCTGACAGAGAGAGACACAGTGAGAGAGGGAACACAAGCAGGGGGAGTGGAAGAGGGAGAAGCAGGCCTCCCACGGAGCAGGGAGCCCGATGCGGGGCTCGATCCCAGGACTCTGGGATCATGACCCGAGCCGAAGGCAGACGCTTAACGACTGAGCCACCCAGGCGCCCCAGTGATGTCGATTTTAAAATCAACCCAAGTGGATTTGCATGCATATCCTCTGGTCAGTAATGCCAGTTCTTTTCCCACCATCAGCTTCTCTCACCTACTGTCTTCCTGGATGTTTATGCTAGTCGCTACATGCCCTAAAATGGGAGAGGTCAAAAGACAAGCCGTTGTGGAATGCTTTGAAGGATTTATTTCTCTTTCTTGCTTTCTCTGCCCAGACTTTATGATTGCAGATCGCAGTTCAGTTCTTCTCCCATTTAGATGGACTTTAAAGAGGATAGAAAGAGGGGTGCCTGTGTGGCTCAGTCAGTCAGTGTCTGCCTTCAGCTTGGGTAATGATCCCAGGGTCCTGGGATCGAGCCCTGTGTAGGGCTCCCTGCTCAGCCAGGACCCTGCTTTTCCTTCTCCCTCTGCCCCTCCCCTCCGTTCATGGTCTCTTAAATAAATAAAATCTTAAAAAAAAAATAATAAAGAGGATAGAAGGAGAGTTTTCCTTCTTAGCCTCCATGTGGCTGTGTTATTGGTAAGAATTACCCTCAGAAACCATTTGCTCTGCTGTGAGAGCCCAGGAACCCTGTCCAATAGGCCTTCCCATTTTCTTCCTTCTCCTGCCCCTGATCAGTTACAAATACTTCCGCCTCACCTGACACAACAATTCATCAGTGTTGCCTCTTGTCATTCTTCTCCTTGTTATCTAATTCTCAATTCCACAACCTTTTCCGGAGACTTCTTACACTCTTCTGTCCTCATGGTGCAAAGAAAAATGCCAAGGTTGTTGGCAAATGTTCTGAGTGGTAAGGCCCCACACAGTAGAGGTGCATGGTCAGTGGCAAACATCCCCCACACCACATGAATGTGAAATAGCTTACAAATGACTATTAGACTACTTTGAAACCCAGTATCAGTGTGACTGTGTTTCACCAACATGGAACTTTGATAAATTCTCTGGGAACACTTGGTTCTTTCCTTCCTGATACTAAAAAAACCCCAAGTAACTATTAGCTTTCTTCCCTTCCTTAATGAGGATCTTGTGTTGTGTGCAAGTGTCCCAAATTATCTCCTATGACTCCTCCCCCTTCTCAGTCCTTGTTTCGTTGTCCTCGGATGTTTGTGGTGTGGAGGAAAAAGTTGTCTCTTGGCAGGTTTATAACTTCCCGGATTACCAAGGTGTAGTTGATAATAAACTCTTGGTTATTCTCCAACTCTGAATCCAACAATAAACAGATATTTACCCGCCCAAATTCAGAGTACGGCTGTAATTTAATTCATACTTCAGAAGAGAAGGTGATTCTACCTTAAGATGAAACAATGAAAGAGCTACCAAGAAGCTTTCTTGGGGCTGCTCTGCTTGCTTTTCCAGACATGGGCCAAGACAGCCCCGCGCAGCTCTGTACTGTGAAAGCACACAGGTTCCGCTCAGGTGCATGCAGTCGCTCCTAGAAAGGGCTGTTCCTCCTGCCTTTTGTTGTCCTAGGTCACCTGCTACTCTAAGATTTCCCCTGCTCTCCTCAGTCCTCTGTCAAAACAGGAAAATGACTACTATCATCCATTTACACTTGATTGATTACATTTTACCTGAAACTTACTCTCACTAAAATTTGTACCCTCGAGACATGCATTTTCTTTTCTACCCTCTTCTTTCTAATTTTGGACCACAGGCTGCCCCATTTCAAGTGTCAAAAAACAGCTTTTTTTTTCCCTCACTCAGGGACAGTGCCAAGGAGTCCCCAAAATCACTTAACAATGGGCTCTAGAGAAGCATCTGATTCTGTCTTTGTAGGGTTTTTTGGCTGGTGCTGAGCGAGTTGGAGGAGCTGGTCTGCAGTCTCTCAGATCTGATAGCCTCAGCAATCTTGGGGGGAGGGGTTGATGACCCACAGGAATGGTTGTGCTGAGGCAGATGGAAGAACTGAGGCTGAACATCACCCAAAAAGTTCCCATCCCTGATCTGTGGCTGAATATTTGTTGTTATAAATCAGTAGTTGTGCAAGTCTTGACTTACCTTTTCATTTGTCCTCTCAGCAGATTTAGCACTGCACGCCCCCACCTCTGCTTAATCCTATCTCTTATCCTCTTGGTCTTTCCCTTTTAATGAAAACAATATATATTAACTGCAGTTCCTAAAATACATCTGTATCTTCTCTATGATTTCTACCTGTGGTAAAAATACTTCCAACAAGGATAAGCTTGATTATAACCTTGACTAACCACAACAATAACATTTCAAGTAGTAATTATTATTTTAGCTACTCTTTACTGAGACCTTTTTATAGGTCAAGTATTCTGAGAGGTTGTTAATATGTACTATTCCTACCTCAGGTAATTATACGAATTAAATGAAATATCATACATAAAATACTTTAGCTTGGCATTGGGCATGTAGTAATGCTTAAATAGTTAATAAATTATTACAATCATTATAAAGTAATTAATTATAGTTATTAATGTTGGTTCCCCATTTGGTCTTTATACCATCCCTACGCAGTAAGAATTATTATGATCCCATTTTAGAAAGGATACAGCGCCCGTCAGTTAAGCAAGCTAAAAATAACCCCACACACTCAGACCTGAGAGCCTGTGTTTTCACAAATGTGGTGGTTCCAATTATATGTGTGTAACTTTTTGATATCCTGGTTTTTACATATTTATTTATTTTTGAATGTCATTAACTTTATTTTTTCTGCTTTATTGATATAATTGATATACCACAGACTGCACAGATTTAATGTTTACAGTTGGATGAGTTGTCATAGGCATATACCCGTGTCATCCTTACCACATTCAAGGTAATGAACATACTGTCACCTCCAAATTTTCCTCTGGTCCTTTGTTTTTGTGTGTTTTTGTAGTAATGGCACTTAACATGAGATAGACCCTCTAAAGAAGTTTTGAAGTACATATATGATATTGTTAACTGTGGGCCCTGTGTCTTACAGCAGATCTCCAGAAGTTACTCATCTTGTATAACTCTAACTTTATATACCCACTGAACAACTTCCCATCTCTAATCTCCTGGGAACTCCCATTCTGTTTTCTGCTTCTATAAGTTTACTTGTTTTAGCTACCTTGTGTAGTAGAATCAAACAGTCCTTATTCTTCTGTTACTGACTTATTTCACTTAGCATAATGACTCCCAGGTCCATCTTTGAGTTAAATATCCTTATCCATGCTCTTTTATTTCTGTTTATAAGAAGTAAACCTTCTGAAAAGGATAAAATGCTATTATTATTATTTTTCAAAGATAATTAAAAATATTTTACTCGAGTCATGCTCATTTCAAGTCACAGGCCACGTCATATGCACACTGCTAGGAATTTTCCTAATGAACATACCAGAGTATAAAGTTTATTGTTCTCTGTGCCCCTTTCCCTCTGCCCAGTTTCCTTTACCTTATTTTCTCTAGAGCAAAGGACAACCATAAAAGCAATGAAGGCAAATAGTCTCCACAAAGCAATTAGAGCAGAAAAAGAACTTCAAGCCCAGGGGTGTTTTCATGGCAAAGGGAGTTGACGTGGGGAGCAGGTTATAAAAACTAACCAAACTGGCCCAGAAAAGAGAGGAGGCCACAGGACCAGGTGGGGGATGGTAAGAAAGGTCCCTTAGAGCAGAGGAGGAGAAAGCTTTTAGGAGTTTGTGGGGGGAGGGCAAGGAATTTTAAGGGCTAACTTTTTTTATTACTTTAATGGTCGAGGAAATTTTAGGGAGAGCTTCAGTCCTGTATGGGCCATATTCCTTTAGCTGTGGCATTGTCCGAAACAGACACGGGTTTGATTTGAGTATGCAAGTGGGTGAGTTTTAGGAAGTGTCTTGGATATAAGACCATCATTCATAGCTAGGAAAACAAAACATAACATATAAAGGTAATGTGGATGCAAAATAATTTAGGAGTACAGTTAACCCTTGAACTACACAAGTTGGAACTGCAGGGGTCTACTTACACGTGGATTTTTTTTTTTTTAATGCAATACAGTACTGCAGATTTTTTTTCTCTTCCTTGTGATTTTCTTATTAACATTATATTTTCTGTAGCTTGATTGTAAGAATATAATATATCATAAAGATAACATACAAAATATGTGTTCTTCTACTGTTTATGTTATCACTAAAGCTGCTGGTCAACAGTAGGCTATTAAGTTTTTGGAGAGTGAAAAGTTGTACATGGATTTTCCACTTTGGGGGCATGGGGTTGTTTCCCCCTAGTCCTCATGTTGTTGAAGGGTCGACTGTATTCTAAATACACCGTCTTGTTTGGAGAAACTGTGGGTAGATCAGTTATATCATCTGGATGCTTATAATGTAGTGTTAAAGGAGGCAGCAATTGGTTTGGTGTGAAGCTTCAAGAATTGATACCTATAAAGTACCTGACAGAGAGCCTGACATATAATATGTGCTAAATAGATGTTCATTTCTATTGTTCATTTTTATATAAATGCACAATAGACATGCAGCATATATTTCTGGAAATTGAAACTTAAAGATGTTTACAACTTTGTATTTATTAGTGATATTTAACCAATACTTTGTTTCCTTCTGGTCATGCAAGTTTCCCTGAATTTCTGTCTTTACACTCAACTCTTGCAGTCCAGGATCATAGCACTATTTACATGTATTTCATATTTTACCGTCTACAGAAGACTTCCCATGGAAATTTTTTTTTTTGAAAGTAAACTGCTTGGGGTGCCTGGGTGGCTCAGTCATTAAGCGTCTGCCTTCGGCTCAGGTCATGATCCCAGGGTCCTGGGATCGAGCCCCGCGTCGGGCTCCCTGCTGTGCAGAAAGCCTGCTTTTCCCTCTCCCACTCCCCCTTGTGTTCCCTCTCTCGCTGTGTCTCTCTCTGTCAAATAAATACAAAAAATCTTTTAAAAAAAGGAAAAAAAAGTAGACTGCCAGGGCACCTAGGTGGTTTAGTCTGTTGAACGGCTGACTCTTGATTTTGGCTCAGGTCATGATCTCAGGGTCCTGGAATTGAGCCCTGAGTCAGTGACACTCCTCTCTCATTGGGGAGTCTGCTTGAGGATTCTCTCTCTCCCTCTGCCACTCCCCCTATAGTCTCTCTCTCTCTCTCAAATAAATAAATAAATCTTAAAAAAAAAAAAAAAGAGTGCCAAAATTTTCACCTTAGGAATTTTTTTGAACTTGAATTTGTCTCTGTGGACAGAGAATAAGACATAGATAGGTTCAGCATATCTCGTCCCATTGATCATTTCAAGAAGCCCTTATGGAAAATTACTGTCTGAGAAACTGAGGCAAGGCATGTAGCTCTTCTTCAGCTCCCTGACTTCCTCTAGGGGTAAAGGAAACTTGGGAAGGAGCACTGGGTTCTACTCAGGGTTCATCTTGTGGGAGAGTAGCGTTAGGCATAGGCCTGCGTCCATAAAATGGTTTCCATAATGTCTTGCCAAGAACAGAATTCTAACCAATTAAGTTTTCTTAGGCTAACTTCACCATTTGAGTACCCAATACCCTTTGGAGTCTCTAAGTTATTTTTTTTCCAACATGTCCTGGAAGGAGATCTTCATGACCCTTTGATCTGCTCCTCGGGATCTATGGAGACTCAGCCTTTCTTGTAGTTAACGTGTGCCTGCCACTGTTTTTTTTTTTTTTTAATTTTTTATTGTTTTGTTAATCACCATATATTACATCATTAGTTTTTGATGTAGTGTTCCATGATTCATTGTTTGTGCATGACACCCAGTGCTCCACGAAGAATGTGCCCTCTTTAATACCCATCACCAGGCTAACCCATCCCCCTACCCTCCTCCCCTCTAGAACCCTCAGTTTGTTTTTCAGAGTCCATCATCTCTCATGGTTCGTCTCCCCCTCTGACTTACTCCCTTTCATTCTTCCCCTCCTGCTATCTTTTTCTTTTTCTTTTTTCTTTTTTTTATACTTATTTTATTTTATTTTATTTTTTTTATTTTTTAATTGTTATGTTAATCACCATATATTACATAATTTGTTTTGGTGTAGTGTTCCATGATTCATTGTTTGTTCATAACACCCAGTGCTCCATGCAGAATGTGCCCTCCTCAATACCCATCACCAGGCTAACCCATCCCGCCACCCTCCTCCCCTCCAGAAACCTCAGTTTGTTTTTCAGAGTCCATCATCTCTCCTGGTTCGTCTCCCCCTCTGACTTACTCCGCTTCATTCTTCCTCTCCTGCTATCTTCTTCTTTTTCTTTTTTCTTAAAATATGTTGCATTATTTGTTTCAGAAGTACAGATCTGTGATTCAACAGTCTTGCACAATTCACAGTACTCACCATTGCACATACCCTACCCAATATCTATCACCCAGCCACCCCATCCACTGTTTTTAGGAATCCGCCTAGTGGAAATTATCTTTTCCTGAATCTCAGTTCAAACGGCCTCCACATGTTTCTGGAAAGGGGATTCTAAAGTGTGGTTTGCGTACTGTAACTTAGGCAGCCGAAGATTTAAACAATGGGTATTTACAATACTTCAAAAAAGTGTTGTTACCTGTAGTGCAAACTATCTAGAACATATTCACATTCATTTCAAATGATTTCTGTTAGATAATTGCTCATGTAATATAATCATTTTGGTCACTGTTAAGATGATTATTAAACGTATTAACCTCTTTGAAAAATCAATATTTACATGTTGTGGATCATTAAATTCACATATATCTTGAGAAAGGACATTCACAATGAATTTAACATAATAAGGAAAATTTCTTAATTAATCGCATATTAAATCAACAATGTCTCAGCCAAATTTATTTAAATTGCAAATGACAAAACCATTTCAAAGCAATCTAAGAAAGAGCCCTGGGACAAAAATAAAAGGAAGCATCTAGGTATTCCAAGGACTAGCAGCCATCATATCTCTGCTACTTTTTTTTTTTTATCTTTCTCTCGGGTGATTAATTTATATATACACTCAATAGCTTTCCAATATACATTTCTCAGTTTATGAGAAGAGCCTAGAGTGACCCTATCTTAACCTCATTTCTAAATTTTCACGGAAGAGTCCTAGTTCCTCACCAGCGTGGTCAAGTGCCCAGTCTGATCCGGTCAGTTATGCACGGCCCCTGCCCCTGAACACCAAGAACTCTGCACACAGTGGAGTCTCTGTAACATAATCTATATAAAGGGGAGTCCTTCGAGCCTAGCAAAGACTGCAGTGGGAATGCCCCACTGGGGTTGTGCAAAGTCGGAGTCCTGCAGGTGTGGCCAAAGGCTCAGGGTCATATAGAAGAAATGTAGAACCAGTGCATCCATTTCTGACATAGAAAAAAAGAGAGAGCAAGAGACCCCAAGTTTTGTATCCTATCACAGACAACAACAAAACCCTAAAATTCTGTTTTAACTTTAGAAAGCACAGATAGATAGAAATAGGTTTGAACAATTTTAAAAGACAGTCTTGTTCATGTCCTAATAGTTAAGTTGGACATTTTGCGTGTATAAAAAAATATATAAATCACAGGTGGAAGCCGACTTAAAAATATTCATCTATTTTTCTCCTTTGGCCAAAGAGGAAAGTGAGGCTGAATTAGAAAGAGGATGTGCTCAGGTTTACACAGCTCATTAGTTGCAAAGCTAGAATTAGAAGCTCATGCTGAATCCTGAAGAATATGAGTGGACTGCTGCCTTTGGAACATTAGCCCTGAAGTCTGGTATCACATTTACTTGCTTGGTTTGCTTTTTGGAAACCATCCAGGCCTGGTTCTAAACAAGAATTGCTCTTTAATTGGAGTGTTCTGGGTTAAGCCTGTTGCCGTTAAAAACGGTCTGCCTTTCGTGTTATGCTGAGTGAAATAAGTCAATCAGAGAAAGACATGTATCATATGACCTCGCTGATATGAGGAGTTTTTAACCTCAGGAAACAAACTGAGGTTTGCTGCAGTGGTGGGGGGGTGGGAGGGATGGGGTGGCTGGGTGATAGACATTGGGGAGGGTATGTGCTATGGTGAGCACTGTGAATTGTGCAAGGCTGTTGAATCACAGATCTGTACTTCTGAAACAAATAATGCAATATATGTTAAGAAAAAAAAAAAGAAGATAGCAGGAGGGGAAGAATCAAGGGGAGTAAGTCAGAGGGGGAGACGAACCATGAGAGACAATGGACTCTGAAAAACAAACTGAGGTTTCTAGAGGGGAGGGGGGTGGGGGGATGGGTTAGCCTGGTGATGGGTATTAAAGAGGGCACGTTCTGCGTGGAGCACTGGGTGTTATGCACAAACAATGAATCATGGAACACTACATCAAAAACTAATGATGTAATGTATGGTGATTAACATAACAATAAAAAATTAAAAACAATAAAACAGTCTGCCTTTCATTGTGGCCTGACAGTCTCTTGGTAAGAGACACTGTTCCCTTCACAGCCTCTGTATTTGATAACTTCGATATTGCCTTGTGTTCTGGGTTGAATAGTGTCCCCCCCCCCTAAAAAAGTTCATGTCTACCCAGAACCTGTGAATATGACCTTACTTGGAAGTAGAGTCTTTGCAGATATAATCAAGTTAAGATGAAGTCATACTGGATAAGAGTGGGCCCCTAAATCCAATATGACTGGTGTCTTTATAAGAAGGAAGATATTTGGACAAAGACCCAGATACCCAGGGAACACACCATATGATAATGAAGGTAGAAATTGAAGTGATGTGTCTATAAGCCAAGGAACAAATGCCAAGGATTACAGACAATAATCAGAAGCTGAGAGAGAGGCGTGGCACATATTCTCCCTCAGACTCCCCAAAAGGAATCAACCCTGCCAACACCTTGATTTCAGATTTTCTGGCTCCAGAACTGTGAGATAATAGATTTTTGTTGTTGTTCTAAGCCACCTTATCTGTGGCGATTTGTTGTAGCCATGCTAGGAAATTAATGCACCACGTCATGCATGTGTATGGCATATGTAACTTTCTTACAGATGAATACTTGGAATTTGTAGAAAATAAACAACAGGATAATTTAATTTTAAAATTAGATGTGTGCAAGGCGGCCTTCTGGGTTTTCTTAAACAGCAGTTCTAACCAAGACCTTCTTTACCTCTTCTTAACATTTTGTTTAGAATGGCAGGAAAAAGTGTCACAATTAGGACCAAAAGAATGCAGAGTGTCTTTAGTAGCAAACTAGGCGTTGTCTAGGGCACCTTTCCAAGTTATCTCTGCCTTTCATTTTACAACTCTGTAAATTGTATAAAATTAATAACAATGCATCTGATTCTGGTTCATAGCAATGCAAATGAATTGTATTCAGGGGAGTGTAATTGTCTAGTTTTTCATCTATTTGCGAATTCATTTAGCGTTCCTGATTGCCTGCATATGTGTGGTTCTTTGAATCCTCTTTAGAACTGGTTGTAACATTACTGGTTTCTCTCACTGGTGGAGTTAAATAATATCTGAGACATATGCTCATTTTATATTTTCATAGGGGTCATGACTTTCTGTAAAAATCTGTCCTTTAATAAGAATCTAGTATTCTTATAATTCTTAATTTTGATAACCTCCTTCAGATCTTAAGGCAAAGAGAATTACAAGGGCAAAATTTCTATTTCTCCCTACCCTGTGTTGAAAGCCTTTCTAAACTTCCAAAAGCATTTTTACAAGATTTTAACTTCCTGTTTTAACAAGCAGTATCCATTATAGATGACAAAAAGAATATTAAAAAATCTTAAGATATATTCTGGAAAATTAGTCAAAGCAATGCCCTTGGTCTCTTCGGCAGTGCCAATCCAGAGAGCAAGGTTCAAAATTATTCTTTACTTCCAAACATACTGGGGCTAAAACAAGCTTCCTAGACCTAACATAACCCCAATGTAAGGTGACAACAGGAACTTAAATCTAATTTTTAAAGCTGCTTCATTGATGTGAAATGGCTTTGAGAGGATAATTGATATTGCCCTTTAAATTCTTAGAACCTGGCTTGAGGATCATACTAGCATGAGAGGTGATACAGTGATGAAGTTGTATCCCTGTGACAATCTCATGTCCAACTGGGACTAGAGAAACAAGAATATTCAGAGGGCTTAGGAGGGAAAGGCAGCATGCCAGATGTGTCCTGGGCAGAATGGAGTCAATTTTGCAGAACATAAGGAGAAGTAATGACCCATAAAAACTCCTGGTTACTGCTTTAACACAGGAGGAGACTAGAAAAAAGACATAGCACATTTCCTTGCAGCCTGGGATACCCCAGAGTTTTGGGGTTTTTTGTTTGTTTTGTTTTGTTTTGTTTTTTAGGCTTTTCACATGCTGAGCTGCAGAATCTAGAGTCTGGCTTGGAAATGGACTCAATTGTTGGGCCCTGGATGTGTTTGATGCTAAATCTCTTTTTGTTCTCCGTATATAATCTGTATTCTTTTGATATGACAGACCCACAGCATAATGGCTTAGGATGGCTGATAGCCTACCCTTGTGTAGGCATTTTCTAACATGATTGAGTTTATTTTCACTTCTGTTTTTCAGTCCCTGCTGACTTTGTTACTCAGTTCAGAGTGCATGGTTTCTTGGCTGACATGAGAGTCTAGGATATTTGCAGCTCCTCTGGAGACTCCTGCCTGCTCTTGTCTCTTCAGCTAGCACCATCTTTGTCTTTCACAGCTCCTCAGGTGGCTGAAATTTTCACAGCTTGTTAGGTGGCTCTGGCTTTCACAGTTTGTGGCCCTGAATGGCTGCTAGGGGAACAGCATTTTCACTCCTTCCCATAGCCAAGCTTCGCAGTGGAAATATGTGAGTTGTGCCAGTAGCCTCCCAGAAATCCTGTGGTTGTGGCAGATGCAAGCTAACGCAGCATGGAGATGAGATTTCTTCCAGATTGGGAATTGATGTCCCAAACAGAAAGTGAATTGTACTGACTTTGTTCTCAAGTAAGTTGTGACAAGTGGAAGTAAGAGCAACACCACATAAAATTGTTGGCAAAATAAACAGCAAACAGCATTATATGTGGAATATTGGTCCCTGTATATCTTTTTTCCTTTTAATAGTTGTTAATATAGCCAAGATGCTAAAGTGTATTTAATAGAGGTTTCCCTTGATATAGCACTATTTTCAGGAGCCAGGGAAAAATAGTGTTTTATCAGGAAGAAGGTAATAAGCAGGAATTGAAATGTTTTCATTTGGATCCTAAGTGGTGCCTGAGGTAAAATTGCACAATGTTAAAACAACAATAATTGGTTCCTCCTGGCTTTCTACATTGAAGGAAATTGAAATTCAATTGACTTTCAATGGAATAGTCATGGAGTTCCAATTGTCATTGCTCTGACTTTGTGCTGGTCTATCCCAAGAATGGTATGGGAGCCAAAAAAGAAAAGGTTCTGAAACAGCTGGGAAAATCAGTGCAATTATTTTAGGGCAGATTGAAGGGGAATGAGGTATTCCAAATATATGAATAGATTTCAATGTACCTCAGAGCCCATAATTGATATGTTGCCATTGTCAACGTTAACTTGAATATGGTTGGAAGTGGGGTGCGGTTCTTGTGTGATTATTTATGGCAAAGCAAAGTTTAATAAAAAGAGGTTAAACTATGGCAACAGTCTAGGCTTGGAAGCAAAATGAGAGATCGATACTGAGTCTCTTTGTTTTATGGGTTTAGATAATTTTAAATAGTGTTGCAAGGTGCCATCATAAAACAATTATAGTAGCTAATGCTTATATTTAGATATTATGCCAGTTTATCTCATTTATTCCTTGCAAAAAAATAAAAGGTTAGCACTGGCCCTTTTTATAGATGAGGAATCTCAGACTCAGAAAAGTCAGGTGTCCTTTTCGAGATTAATATAGTTAGATAATTGTTGGGCCAGAATTTATCCAAGGCTTGAATGAGTCTTAACCTCTGTAAAACCCTTACTCTAAGCAAGGTTATTTAGAAGAAAAAAAAAAACACACAAAACAAAACTACCGATTTCTACAGATTTCCTATTAATAAGAATAGAGTAAGGCACTAGAATTGTTAATGTGATGGTTGAACAAGCTAGTTGGAGAAATACAGTGAGAAAGAGCCATTAATTATTTGATTAAAAAATTGTACTAAAATGCCTCAGTTTTGTTCAATGTACCAGATTTTACATGCATTAAAGACATATTTTTAAATACTTCCTTATGGAACATTTCAAACAAATTCAAAAGTACAGAGAATAATATTAGAAAATCTTATATACTCATCACTTACCTTAAACAGTTATCAACTCATGGCAAATTATATTTCATCTCTACATGAAAATACTTCCCCACTACTAACAGTCTTATGAAACAAACCTCAGTGGTCCTATTATTTCATACACAAATATGTCAATATGTATTTCTAATAGATAAGGACTCCTTGTTTTAAAAATGATCACAATATTATTTTACATATTATAACTCCTTAATATTCAAATATCCAGTCATTGTTCCATTTCCTAAAATATCTAAGAATCTTTCAAAATCAACTTTACTAAGAGGGGGCCTGGCTGGCTCAGTCCGTTAAGTGACCAACTCTTGATTTCGGCTAAGGTCATGATCTCAGGGTTGTGAGATAGAGCCCTGGGTCAGGCTCTATGCTCAGTGTGGAGTCCGCTTGAGATGCTTTCTCTCTCTCTCTCTGCCCCTTCCCCCACTCACGCTTGCTCTCTCTAAAATAAATAAATAAAATCTTTATAAAAAGTAAAAATCAGCTTTATTAAGATACAGCTTACAAAAAACAAAAACAAACCTAGTTTATGTGTACTGTGAAATGATTTTTTTTTTTTTTCTTTAAGTAGGCTCCACATGTGGGACCCAACTCGGAGTTTGAACTCACAACCCTGAGATCAAGACGTGAGCTGAGATCAAGAGTCAGGCTTAACCGAGTGAGCCACGCAGGTGCCCCCAGTGAAATGATTTTTAACAAATATATACACTTGTATAACCACTACCAGAATCAAGATATGGAATAATTTCTTCATGCTCCAAGTTCCCACCGGCTCTTTCTCAATTTCTCTTCTGCTCAACCCCAGCTCCAGGAAACCACCATTCTGCTTTCCATCATGAAATTTTCTATTTGATTTTTGTTTTAATCCTTAATAGTTCTTTTCTTTTAGTCATTTTAGCTTAATTTTCTCTTGTTTCTAGTTTCTTACAATAAAACTTTTATAAGTGATTTGAATCTTTTTCCCAAATACTTAAAACTATCAATGTTCCTCTAAGCACTACTTTAGTTGTATCCCATAAATATTGACACATTACTTTTTCATTTTTATTTTGTTCAAAATATTTTCTAATTCCCCTTTGATTTTTTTTAACCCATAAGTTATTTAGAAGTTTGTTGTTTAATTTTCAAATATTTGGGTATTTTTCTGTCAATCTTCTTGTAACTTATTTCTAATTTAATTCTGTTTTGGTCAGAGAATATACTTTCTCTGATTTCCATCAATTTAACTTAACTGTGACTAATTTTGTTGACCAGCATATAGCATATCTTGGTGAATGTTCCATGGGCACTTGGAAAGATTATTGATTATGCTGTGTTGAGTGGTATGCTTTAATAAATGTCAGTTAGGTTAAGTAGGTTGCAGTGTCATTCTACACTGTTACACATTTTTTTTTCTACTTCTAACAATTAATGAGAGTGTAAGATATCCAGTTATGTTTGTGAATGTATTATGAAGCTTTTATTGTGTCTACATCTATTTAAAATTGCTATGTCCTCTTGAGGAATTGCTTTGTCTTCTCTTTCTAATATGCATTTACCATATATATATAAATATACATATATATGTAGCTATTAAAGATTTTTTGTCTTTATTGTTGGCATAGTATATCTTTTCTCATTCTTTACTTTCTAGCAAACTGCCTTGAGATTATAGTGGTTGTTTTGTAGAGAATTTACAATCAGGTCTTGTTTTTATTCACTTTGACACTTTCTACTTCTTAGAAGTGTTTGGAACATTTTACATTTAATGTAATTATTGATATGGTTGAATTTAAATCTACTACCCTCGTTTGTGTATTCTACTTTTCCATCTATTCTTTGTGTCTGTTTTCTCTTTTTCAGCCTTGTTGTGCATATTTTTAAAATAATTCTAGTATCTCTTTGTTTTATTCTTTCTAATTGTTGCTATAGGATTTATAATATGCACATTTATTTTATTACAATCTACTTTCAAATAGTAGTATACCACTTTACATATAAGACCTTTACAACGCTATACTTCAATTTCTCCAATTTCTTCTCTTTTGCCTTTGTATCATATGTATCATATGCTACATAAATTATAACCCACAAAATGATACATAAGTAACATTTTTAATTTAAACTGTCTTTAACTTTAAAGGAAGTTGAAGGAAAATAGTTATAGTCATACATGTAAGTTTGCTTTTCCCAGAGTTATGATCAGTAATTTTTTTTTTTTTTTTTTTTTTTTTTTTTTTTTGCTGCTGCAAAAAGCTTTCTTTCCCCCATTTGGTCCATGGTTTGGGAGAGGGCTCCAAGGTGGTTAAAAAGCTGCCTAGTGGCTGCCAGGAGAGGCTCAGGCACAAGCCCTAGCACCAGGGTGATGTCGGAGGGGCCCCTGAAAGACTGCTGGGCTCCAGAGGCTCCTAGTTGTGTTTGAGAATTAGCCTTTGGAAGAGATCCTCACCTAGCCCAGGCTGGGGGCAGCCAGCCTGCAGAGCTTAGTCAGGTGGTTGCCCATCTTCTTGATGAGTTTCACCTCCTCATCTAGGAAGTGATTCTCCAGGAAGTCACAGAGATGGGAATCTGCAAGAGTAGAACCCAGGACATGCAGATCCAAAAGGGCCTGGTTCAGGATCTTCTCCAAAGCCAGGGTGGCTTCCTTGGCATCCAGAGTTTTACCCCACTCATCTTGGGATGGCTTCTGCAGTCCTGGAAGAAGATGTAGCCACTGCGGTGGTTTTGCATCTTCAAGAGATGCTCCGTGTCCTCACGCTTCTCCTCAGCCAACTAACTCACAGAAGAAGTGGCCCACGCCCTCCAGAGCCACATTATCATGGTCAAAATAGAAGCCCAGAGAAAGATAGGTGTAAGAGGCCCTTAGATGCATGTTGATCAGGTGGTTGGTGTTGGCCCTCACCTCAGTGGAATAATTCTGACATGTCTGGACACTCATGGTTGATCAGTAATTAAGAAGTAAGCTCAAAATAGAATATTGACTGGTCCCGGAGTAAGAGGGTGGCTAAGGAGATGGCTCTGAAATTTGCAACTGGAAAAAAGTTTGGAGAATGGTTAGAGGCTAGTAGAAGGGGCATCCTTGGGTCTGTTCCATCCAAACACTGTTGAAACAAGAAACAGATCTACAGGACCACCGGGTACTCTGCCTAATCAGTAATTTTTCTAAGGAACACTAGTTTATTCTAGTGAGAAATTAAGAGTCTGCTGTCTGGGTACTAGGGTACCCATTGCAAATACGTTAGTCAGTGTAAGATTTTTTTTCAAATAGTGAAATGTATTAGTTTTCTGTTCTTTTGTAATGATTATCCCAACTGTAGCAGCTTAAAACAGTATACATCTCATATACAGTTCCTATTACTTTAAATTTCTTTGCATAGAGTTGCCTGGGTGGTACAGTTGGTTAAGCCTCTGACTCTTGGTTCCAAGTCAGGCCCTGATCTCAGGGTTGTGAGATTGAGACCGCCTGGGCTCTGTGCTCAGCATGGAGTCTGCTTGGGTTCTCTCTCCTTCTCATTCTGCCCCTTCAGCTCACACTCTTTCTCTCTCTCTCTCTCTCAAATAAATAAATAAATCTTTAAAAAAATAAGTTTCTTTGCATAGATACAATTGCTGATCGTGTATTTTCTTTCTTTTCTTTGAAGAACTCCATTACAATTTATCATAAGGTACCTTTTGTGGTGATGAATTCTGTAAGCTTCTGTTTGTCCCCCAAATCCCTTTTAGTCTCCAGTTTTGAAGGCTATATCCCCTGGATAAATAATTTTATGTTGTTTTTTTTGCTTAAGGCACATACATTTTTTTTTTTTTTAGTTTGCATGATTTCAGAAAATAAATCTTCACTAGTCTTACCTTTGTTCCTGTGTGTGCAATGTGTCTTATTTCTCTGGGTACTTTTAAGAGTTTCTCTTTTACACACAGGTTTGCAGCAGTTTGATTGTTAGTATTCTGTGACTAACAATCTTGATGTTGTTTTCTTTGTGTTCATCCTTTTTAATGTTTGATGCATTTCTCACATATGTAGGTTTATTATTTTCATCAAATTTGGAAAAATCTTGTTAGTCATTTCTTCTTTTTTTTTTTTTAGGATTTTATTTATTTGACAGAGAGAGACACAGCAAAAGAGGGAACACAAGCAGGGGGAGTGGGAGAGGGAGAAGCAGGCTTCCTGCCAAACAGGGAGCCCGATGCGGGGCTCGATCCCAGGACCCTGGGATCATGACCTGAGCCGAAGGCCGACGCTTAACAACTGAGCCACCCAGGAGCCCCTTGTTAGTCATTTCTTAAAAATTTGTTTCTGTCTCTACCTCAGGGATTCTGATATTATCTCCCATGTAACCAAGGCCCCGTTCCCTTTTTTAGTCTTTTATTTCCCTCTGCTTCATGTGGATGGATTCTGTTGTATGTCTTTAAGTTCATTGATCTTTTTTTCTGCAGTGTCTAATCTATTGTTAAGCTCACACATTGGATTTTTCATTTTAGATAGGATATTTTTCATCTGTTCATCTGTCTTAATTTTGTTTGGTACTTTTGATACCTTACATTTCTTTTCTCATCAAATTTACATTTTCTTTTCTGTAGACCTAAGAATATGGTGTGAATCTTTCCTGTTTCTACTGAATGTCTGGCTATAGTCATGCATTGCCTGTTCCAATTGTGTAATTAGTCATTTCTTTAAGAAGCATTAGCTTTTTTTAGGGCAAAATTAAAGGTCTGAAGCTGAATGTTAGAGTGCCCATCACTACTTAGTCATTGTAAGTTTTTTAAATTAGGTATATTAGTTTTAAATTTCTGCTTAATCACAAATTTAGCAGCTTAAAACAATATATTTCTTATGTCATAGTTAGTGCAGCTTGGGTCTCTTGCATGGCCTGGCTTGGTACTTTGCTCAGGGCCCCTCACAAATGTGCAGTTAAAGTGATAGCCAGGCTGCATTGCCATCTGGAAGCTCACCTCAGAAAGAATATACTTTCAAGCCCAGAGCCTGTTCATGTTGTTGGGATTCATTTTTTTCCAGTGGTATGACTCAAGGCACCAGCTTTTGCTGTCTGTTTGCTGGAAGCTGCTTTCACGTTCCCAAGAGGGTTTCAGTCCCTTGCCATGAGAACTTCTCCATCATGGCCACCCACTTCATCAAGCCAGCAAGAGTAATCTCTCAGTCTGATGGAGTCTCCTACAACATAATGTAATCTTCAGAGTAACTTCATCATGTTTGCCATATAACATAATCTAATCAAGGGAGTAATATCCAATAACCTTTGAAATATTCTATTAATGAGAAACAATACAGATTTCACTCATACTCAAGGGAAGGTGATTATACAGATGTGTAGACATGAGTAGTGGGAAATCATTGGGGATCTCCCCACTATATAAGAGCTAGCGGTTTTTTAAAAGCAAAATAGATCATGAGTTCATATTAATCTTTCTTATTCAAATTCAAGAGTACAAGATTTTTGTTTTACTCATGTATCTTACATTTGTACCTCCTCTCTCCCATTTAAAATGCCAATTTACCAAGAACAATGTAATTTTCAGTTCTTTTTATATAAAAATGCGTACATAACAATCTGAGAATTATAGTACCATCAATATGATGTTTGAAGAAAGATTAAGAATTTTTTCTGCATTGCTTTATTTTTTAAAATGTGCCACTGGGTATACTTGTCAAATCATTGTCTTTTTTTATTGGTATATAATTGACATATAACATTATATTAGTTTCAGGTCGTAACATAATGATTCAATATATGTATATAATAAGAAATGATCACCACAGTATGTCTAGTTAACATGCATCAGTACACATAGTTAAAAAAAATTTTTTTGTGTGTGATAAAAACTTTTAAGACCCAGTCTCTTAGCAACTTTTAAAAATACAGTATGTCGGGCACCTGGGTGGCTCAGTCGTTAAGCATCTGCCTTCGGCTCAGGTCATGATCCCAGGGTCCTGGGATCGAGTCCCACATCGGGCTCCCTGCTCGGCGGGAAGCCTTCTTCTCCCTCTCCCACTCCCCCTGCTTGTGTTCCTGCTTTCACCATCTCTCTCTCTGTCAAATAAACAAATAAAATCTTAAAAAAAATAAAATTAAAATACAGTATGTCATTACTAACTGTGGTCACAAATAATTGTCTTTTAAATATGTTAGGGCAGTTCCTACAAATGAGTATAAAATAAAGCCTTTTTTTTTTTCATTTTAACTCTCAGGGTCTACTTTAAAGTGTTTATTTTGTTTTATAAATACATAAAATTTTCATGACTCCAGTGTCACATCTTCAAATATGATGCATTGAAAGAATCAGTCTAGTTTCTATCCCTTTGCCTACAACTGTTCGCAGTCAGCCCCCTTTCCCTCCGTTCCTTCAGCCCTGTTAACCACTAGGGTACTTTCTGTCTCTATAGATTTTTCTATTCTGGACATTTCATACAAATGGAATCATATAATGTGGACTTTTATGTCTGGCTTCTTTTACTTAGCATAATGTTTTCAAGGTGCAACAACGTTGTAGCAGAGTTTAGTACTTCATTCACTTTTATGACTAAATATTCAATGTATGCTATTATATATTTTATTTTTTCCATTTTGCAATTGATGGACATTGGTTGTTTCTTTCATTATTTTGAATAATGCTCTGAACAGTTGTATATCATTTTTCTGCATAAGACGTAAGCTTTATTTCTTTTGTGTATATATACACCTCAGAGTGGAATTGCTGGATCAGTTGGTAACTTTAGGTTTAACGTTTTGAGGACCTGGCAGACCGTTTTCCAAAGTGATTGCAGTATTTTACATTTCCCCCCAGCAATGTATGAGTGTTCTGGTTTGCCCACATCCTTTCCAACACTTGGTATTATATGTATTTTGATTGTAGCCATCTTAGAGGTTATGAAGTGGTATCTCATTGTGGTTTGGACTTGCAGTTCCTTGATGGCTAAGGATGACAAAATACTTTTTTTCATGTATTTATTGGCTATTTGTTTGTCTTCTTTAGAAAAATGTCTGTTCAGATTCTTTGCCCACACTACCCTATTTCTTTTACTTACCCTATATAACTATTTAACAAATCTCATACTTCTATTATTTTTAAAATAAGCAAATTCATATATGTAAGTATGTTCTCTCTTCTTCATAGATAAATGGTAGTTTGTGATATACAGTGCACTCCACCTTGCTGTGTTAACATTTATCATGTTGATTGTTCCATAATTATATGGAGAGAAATTCCTCATTCCTTTTTTTTTAAAATTTTTTTGAAGATTTTATTTATTTGAGAGAGAAAGAGAGAGAGAGCAGAAGGTGGGGTGAGAGGCAGAGGCAGAGGGAAAGGGAGAAGCAGACTCCCCACTGAGCAGGGAGCCCTATGCAGGGCTTGATCCCAGGACCCCAGGATCATGACCTAAGCCGCTTAACCACTTGAGCCACCCGGGCACCCCTCCTCATTCCTTTTTAAAACTGTATCCTACTGCATTGTGATGGCATGTCATATTTTATTTTATTTTTTATTTATTTATTTTTTTAAAGATTTTATTTATTTGACAGAGAGAGACAAAGTGAGAGAAGGAACACAAGCAGGGGGAGTGGGAGAGGGAGAAGCAGGCTTCCCGCTGAGCAGGGAGCCCGATGAGGGGCTCGATCCCAGGACCCTGGGATCATGACCTGAGCCGAAGGCAGTCACTTAACTGACTGAGGCACCCAGGCACCCCATGTCATATTTTATTTTATAGTGTGCTCATGTTGTGCTTTACCTAGTTAGTCCCCTAATTTTTGAATATTTGGGTTTCCAGTTTGTGTGCCATTTCAAAGAATGCTGCATGGAATAATCTTGTATATATATCTTAATATTTTTCAACATATCTCTAATAGATCCCTAAAAGTAGTAGTTATAAATTAGGATGCAAGTAAATATATACTTCTATAGATTTTTTAAATGTCTTTCCATAAAGGTTGTAGCATTTTAAATGACCATTGATAAGGTGTGAGAATTCTAGTCTTTCAACAACTTCATTCAAAATTATGTTGTCAAACTCTGGATTTTTACACTGAGACTAGAGAGAAATGACACGTCAGGGCAGTTTTAATTTGCATTTTGTCATGGTTAAAAGCCATAAGCAATTAATTTTCCATGAAAGGGCTATTCATATTTCTATCTCATTTTTTCTTTTTTCTTTCTTTTTTTTTAAGATTTTATTTATTTATTTGACAGAGACACAGCAAGAGAGGGAACACAAGCAGGGGGAGTGGGAGAGAGAGAAGTAGGCTTCCTGCGGAGCAGGGAGCCCGATGTAGGGCTCGATCCCAGGACCCTGGGATCATGACCTGAGCTGAAGGCAGACGCTTAACAACTGAGCCACCCAGGCACCCCCTAGCCCATTTTTTCTTTTGGTGTGAGACATAGCGACACAGTTTTCTGTTTGTTTGTTTACAAAATAATAGAATACATCACACACAAAGGGATTTGTGTTTGCTGTTATGTGTGCAAACACTTACGTATAGGTCTCTTCCATGTTCACTTAACTATTCTGAGGGGACAGCTTCATGAGAAAACTATTTACATTTCTTCACATTACAAAATGGCATTGGTGCCTATAAAATATAATGTCTGCTCCTCTTTTAGGTCCCTGGGAGTAATTTGGGGACATTTATTGGTTTAAATCAGTTTGCCTTTTAAGTCCTTTTTAAGTTCATATTCCTTTACTAAGGTCTGTCTTCATGGGTCTTTTTTGTTATTTATTTTTTAAAAAGATTTTATTTATTTGACAGAGTGCGCATAAGCAGGGGGAGTGGCAGGCAGAAGGAGAGGGAGAAGCAGGCTCCCTGCTGAGCAGGGACACCAATGTGGGGCTCGATTCCAGGACCCTGGTATCATGACCTGACCCGAGGGCAGACATCTAAACAACTGAGGCAGCCAGGAGCCCTCTGGGTCTTTTTTGGATGAAAGCTTTTTAGCAAAGGACAAACTGGTATCACCTCAGAAGTGGGTCTTTCTAGAAAGTTGATAAGCTACTCATAAACAGGGAAATTTTTAAAAGCACAACCTAGAGTTTTATCGCTATCAATATCACAAAAGTATTGATTGCTTATTCTTTCTTTTGAATTGTTCTAGGTAACACGTTCAGAAGGGTAGAAAAGAACTACAAATTTTTCTTTTTAAAGATTTTATTTATTTGTCAGAGAGAGAGAGCATGTGCGAGAACACAAGCAGGGGGAGTGACAGTCAGAGGGAGAATCAGGCTCCCTGCTGAGCAAGGAGCCCAATGCAGGACTCAATCCCAGCACCCTGGGATCATGACCTGAGCTGAATGAAGGCAGGCATTTAACCAACTGAGCCACCCAGGTGTCCCAAGGACTACAAATTTTATTAATGCACAATGCAAGTTCTTTCTGAAACTTAATGAGATGATGAAAATGTTTATTAATAATTCTTTTTTTAAAAAGCTTTGTTTACTTACTTTAGAGAGAGAAAGAGAGAGTGCGAGTAGGGGGAGGGGCAAAGGGAGAGCTAGAGAATCTCAAGCAGACTCCCCACTGAGCTCTGAGCTTGTTGTGAGGGGCTTAATCCCAAAACCCTGAGATCATGGCCTGAGCTGACATCAAGAGTCAGATGCTCAACCGACTGAGCCACCCAGGTGCCCCATTAATAATTCTTTATAATAATTATAAACATTTTTTAAAAGATGGTTGCTGTTTGAGCAATTTGAAGTCACAACTGTAGGATAATTTCTTTTAAAGAGCTTTGTTTTTTCATGAGATCAGGTCAGTAGACATTCTTGTCTGTGACTATTGGGTCTCTTCCATAGGGCTAATCTCAGGAGAGAATTATATTAGTAATAAGGAGGTCAAATAAAAAACTTCAAATCTCAGTGGTTTAAAACAATGTTTATTTCTTGCTTGCACAAGGTCTAATACATGTTCACTTATAATCTACATCTGGCACTCATGTCCTCAAGGACAGCTTGGTAGGGAAGATAAAGAGAGAGGAGGTACATTGGCGCTTAAATCCTTTGGCCCTAAAATGAAACTCGTCATTTCCACTCACAGCCAATTGGCCAGAGTAGTCACATGACTTCATTCTAACTGCATAGGAGGCTGGGAAATATAAAGGAGTACATGGATATTTAATGTGTTCATAGGGATAAATTTCAGAAGAAAAGCCTTTTTTTTGCACTGAAGTACAGGAATTTAAGAATTGTCTCGGGGCACCTGAGTGACTCAGTCAGTTAAGCGTCTGCCTTCAGCTCAGGTCATGATCCCAGAGTCCTGGGACTGAGCCCATATCTGGCTCCCCACTGGGCAGGAATCTGCTTCTCCCTCTCCCTCTGTCCTTCCCCCCTCCTTGTGTTCTCTCTCCCTCTCTCAAATAAATAAATAAATAAAATCTTCAAAAAAAATAAGAATTGTCCCATGGCAGTTTGAAAAAGAAATAGATTTGGAAGACCTGGAGAAGAGAAGAAGGACATGTCTGGAGAACAAGAAAGCCACACCAACATGGCATCACACCTGTTTATACTGGTCACAAAACAAATAAGAAATTCCTTATTATGGTGATTGAGTGATTCATTTCTATGAACAATTATGTCTGCCATTTATTTTAAAGCTGCATTTTGCTTTATGCTATAATTACTTTTCATTACCCACAAATATTCAGAGAAGATAATACAGAAAACAGCCTTATGTTTTTGGCAGATGATCATTTAGGGGAAACACATGAAGAAAGGTTCTTTGGATGGTAGTATAAAATGGGGTGGAGAAAGAGAATTCTCAGAAATTGAGAAAAGCTATGGAAGATTTAAAATCAAGCTTTTGTTGAATACAGAGTTAGGTTTCAGAAGATCCTAAACCAGCCCCTCTGCCCTCCTATAAACCCAGTAGAAAAATATGGCACTGGGACTCCTCCCCCCACAATAAACACAAAGTGGCTCTAACTCTTTAAAGGACAGAGTGACCCCCTAAGTTTGGAGGATTCAGGATCTTTGTGGTTAAACCAACAAAACTCCATTTTTTTTTTCAACAAAACTCCATTTATTCACTTGTTAGTGTTTAGTAGATATTATATAATTTATGTGTTATCTCTAAGTCTAACAAAATAGATATTAACTTCTGTATTTTATAGATTAGATAAGTGGGGCTCTGAGAGTTTAAATGACTTGCCAAGAATATATATGTAATAGGGGGGAGAGGCAAAATTCTAATTTTAGACTCTTTTTTTTCTTATTTCAAAGTATATGCTGATTTGCAGGATTTTTGCCACCAATAGAATCTGTATTTACTGGAACTCAGTATTTGTCCATAGCAGATACCAAAACACTCACTCATTCTGGTTCAGAAATGCAAAGCAATGCTACTGTACTGTCCAAAGTGTTGACAAATCATTTCTAGATTTGTTGAGAACCTGTGTGGAGGTTTGAGATAGTATTTTCTTTGCTAAGTAAGTTGTACCTGCAGCTCAACACTTCCTAGGTTCATATTACACCTAATGTGGCCACAATATATCTAGACGTTGAAGGAGAGGAATTCAATGTTATGTTAAAAAATAGTCAATGGCTAAAGTTAAGGTAACACAGAATGCTGGTTCCAGGGGCTCTAGGAGCTGTACTACCCTAATTCTTCACCTAAAGAACTCATGCTTGAAAAAAGCTAATCTATGGAGAAATCCTTTTACAAATTGCTTGATTCTTACCAGCTACCAGTGGAATAAGCAATCTGTTCCTGCATTAATAGGCTGCTACCTAGAGGAAGCACTTAGGAAGATAGCAAGCTGTCTTTTAAAATTCTGGAAAGCAAAAATGTCAACGAGACCTGATTTTAGCAAGTGGGCCTTTGAATCCTAAACTGCTTATTAAGACTCGTGTGTTTGGAGCATATGTGAAACAAGCAACTGATTTCTTGCATGTGGTACAATTAGCCAAAACCCAAACTAATAAATATTTGGTCCTTTGATTAGGAAAAGAAAATTCATATGTTGCCTTACCATTTAGTGGACTATGATTACCATCTTTTATGCTTGAATGAGCAATATTTTTTAATAGACTGTCCTACATTGAGAGCTAGTGTCCTCTTTGAGAGAGAGAGAGAGAGAGAGAGAGAGAATTTACATATCAAGGCACACTTACTGAAATCATGGTTGGCTCCATTCTGTTTTATGGCTCATCTCCTGGTGGTGACCAAAACTTGTACTTCTAAACTACATTATGTGTTTTAGTACCTATATATTCCTTTAAAAAATGTGCTGGAATAATTCAGTTCCAAAAATATATATAGTTATCTTACATTTTCAGTGAGCAATGCTCTCTAACATAAGAAGAAGTGATTACATTACAGAAACCACACAATGCTCTCTTAAATTATGTAATCTTCTTGAAGCAAAACTATCTCCCCTCCCGAGGAGAAATAAAAGCTATATGTAAGCAATATTAAGTGTGTTGCTAAATGTTAGTAAAAAAAAAAAAACAAAACTCAATTGAAAAAAAAAAGGTAGGGTTGAGCAATCAATTTATATCTGGTTCAGAGCATGTTACAAATACCAAGAGATTTCAAAGTGTTGAAAATGAATCACAGCAGCATTCACGACTGAGCAGCAACAGGGAATGATATAAAATAAGTTTCCAGCTTGGGGTTTTCTGTAGGTTTCTCCTTTTGCCATGCAATCAATCATGTGCAGTATTGCATTCTTTCCATTTGTGCATTCATCACTGTACTAGCAATTTCACTGGGGAAATTGCACAGAGCAGAGGAGGAAAGGAGTCTGGCTGGACTGTTTAGTGACATAGGTGGTAGGTCTTTTCCTTTGAACTTGAGGTTGGGGGTTCCATTTGGTGTAGAGATGCATTTATAGGCATAGAAACTTTATTGTGTGCTTGGGGAAATTCAAACACTGTTGGTGAAAAGCAGAGTACACACATGGAATATGGGGATTCTGGTATGATAATGCAAATTTTGATCAAAAATATTTTTAAGAACATTTGGGGTGCCCGGGTGGCTCAGTTGGTTGAGCAACTGCCTTCAGCTCAGATCATGATCCTGGAGTCCTAGGATTGAGTCCCGCATCGGGCTCCCTGCTCAGCAGGGAGTCTGCTTTTCCCTCTGACCTTCCCCCCTCTCATGTGCTCTCTCTCTCTCATTCTCTCTCCAATAAATAAATAAAATCTTAAAAAAAAACAAACATTTGTGTTGAGGATGTAAAGAAATCCTGGAATCACCAAAGTAGACAGATATCCAACCACATACAAAGCTCTGTTTGAAGGATACAAAATATCTCTTTTTAGGAGTTGGAAATCTTTAAGAGGCCCAGGAAAGTGTTATTTTTGTAATTCAGCTGAGTCCAGGTTTCCTCCAGTGTCTGAAAGAGCGCTTCTATGAAACTTTTTGTAAGCTGACATGGCATAAAGCAAAGAAGCAATTACCATTAATTTATATGGAAAATTTTTTTGAGCATTCCTAGACCTAAAAAAAAAAGTCTGTCTCAGGCTTTTCTGATACTTTAGTACACATCTTGCTAAAGGATGCACAGCATAAATGACATAAGATACAGCACACATGCTCACGGACACAGTTCAGAGCTGTGGTGGCTTGATACTGAGATGCTGAGTGGAGCGCCCAGCGCAGGAGCTGGGTCATGTCCCTGTTGCTGTTTGGGGTGCTCACTGCCTTTCTAATGGCTCATCGCCAAACAAGTACTGAATGCTGTTTTCATTTTTTTGCCCTTTTCTCATAAAAGTGAAAATCCTCTTTGGATTTCTTTCACTTAGTGAAAACAGATACCGATGTAGGTCTTTTGTAAAAACAAAGCAGTGTTTCACTCCTAAGTGGAATTTAAGAAACAGAACAGATGAACCTAGGGGGAAGGGAAAGACAAATCAAATATGATGAAAACAGAGAGGGAGGCAAACCATAAGAGATGCTGAACTCTAGGAAATACAGGGAGGGTTGCTGGAGGGGAAGTGGGTAGGGGGAAGGGATAACTGGGTGATGGACATTAAGGAGGACACTTTATGTCAGGAGCACTGGGTGCTGTATGCAACTAGGGAATCACTGAATTCTACCCCTGGAACTAATGGAAAAAACAAACAAAAAAATGAAGCAGTGTATGGTGAACTTGCTCAAAGCGGGGGAAGCCTGTATAGAGGGCTGGGTGAAAGCTCTAGGAAAATCAGTGCCACGGGTCTTTGAGAGAAGAATTTGGAATGGGGAAGACTGGCAATGAATGCTTAATGGAAAGCAGGAGAAAAGTGACTAGAAAATCAGCATAGGACAACAGACTAGAGATGAGAGTGGGCAGTGCGCGTGCCTGCGACAGGGCATGAGCCAATCTATCTGCAACAGGAGCTTTATCCTAACCGTGCTGAGTCTGTTATAGGTTCCAGGGACCACAGGAAGAAAATTACATGTAACACAGAGGATTTTCATTTTCTGGGCCTCTTAAAGCCATCATTGCTTCCTTTGTTGTTTATTTACTGTTTTTACTATTCGTAGTAAAGAATATGCTAGTACCATTTTCCAGTTAATTCTTAACTTTTTTGAAGAATTGAAAAATGGCTACAGTAGACACACTAGTGGTTTTCTTTGCACCAGAAGGCAAGTTCACCCTGTGGGTATTTTGTTTGCCTGGTTTTCCATTTTCTTGCTGTTCTGGTAACCTTCCATCAGCATATTCCTTGAAATGAGCTTGAAGTATTTGTTCTATATTTTATATTGAACTTGGGCTCGTGTCTTTTGCAGACAAATGACTTGTTAACATATTGTTTTTGAAGCACAATTTACATTTCTGTGAACCAGGGATTAGGCATTGTGTGTAGATTAGGAATAATTTATGTCTAATTAATAATTGATGTTTTTCCCTATTCTGACTGAGATTTTGTTCTGCATAATATGAGAAGAGCAGATACTCCCTAGTGATGACAACAGAAAGCATTTTTCTAGTGCAAATAACACTAAAGCATCAAAATCGGCTGCAGTGGGGTTTTTAACCACTTCACTGCTAAATAATTGAACCTATTGGATCTCAGAATTTTTTTTCACTATTCTTGTCTTCTGAAATTAGAAAATGTGTACATATAATAATGCCCTATGTGTCCAGAACTGAAAAACTTGGTAACCTCATATATCTAGAGGGTACTGATAAATTGAAAAGGCCACCAAGAAGGCTTTTGGCCAATCAGAAAGGAAGCCATAAAGCTTACATATTAACACTAATTTTTGCCAGGGGAAAGTCCCTCAGGTACTAACTTAAAGCAGTTTATCTATATTATTTTTTAAAATAGCCTTTTTAAATTTAAAAGAAGTTACAGATTTATTATAATAATTCCAGATATACACATGTATTTATAGTAAAGGTAACTGTTGCCTCCCCCACTCCCATCCAACTTGCCAGCCGTGATAAGCATTATTTCCATTCTCTTTAAAATTCAACAAGCCTATTTTATTTCTTAGATTAAAACAGCCCATGAGAAGAGCTGAAAAAGGCATCTGGAAGGAGCTAGAAGCCCTAACAGTCTGCGAGAATAGAAATAAAAAAAAAAAGCAAAAGGCCAACACATCAAAGAAAGTTATTAACACAATCACAAACACTCCAAAATCATGACAATCCAGAACATTTAGTTTATAGCAGATTTCAAGCAGTACTATGAAATGAGGCATTAAAAGAGTGTGTTCAAATGAGAGCAAAGTTATCTGGCAGTGTTCTTCAAAACGTGGGGATTAAAGCTAGTTACGTGTAACATGCGTAGCACAAAGAATAAACCAAAAATCTCTTATTACTGTTACAATAGATCAACTTGTCCTCAGTTTCTCTTCTTCTGTTTTAATACTTTCACTCACACATCATATTGATTGGTGATGCTGAAATAGTCTTATCCCAAAATGGTTAAATTGCAGTATGGAAATGTATCAATATTTATTGCTATCTCCTGTACATTCACCTCTCTCAGTCCTTCACTAGCTCTACTTTGTTTTTAGACCTCATAAAAACACCCAATTTCTTGATATTTTTGTTATTTTCCAATCCAACACCTATCTGATAGTTTCCCCTGTTTCCACCACTTAAGCTTGACTCCATGTGTCACATTTTAGTCACTCTCTTCCCACAGACCAGGAGGACCTTGATGTTCCTCCCAGCTTGACCGAAGTTATCCAGCTTCCTGACTTTTCTTAGAACATCTACATAAGGAAACTTGTAAATTCTTTTGGTGCCTCTTTGAGAGGTCAATTTTTTAAAATACCTCTTGCCTGCCTTTCTACCCAGGGATGACTATTTCCAGGACTTGGGAGCCCTCCCTTTGATATACAATCCTCAAAGGAGATAGTCCCCCTATCATCCAGTGGTAGGAGAAATCCTAACTTCTTCCAGTACTTTGCTCTAAGATGTCAGTCTATCTCCTGTTATGGAAGTATGAAAAAGCAGACTTTTTCTTTGGGTACACCCAGTTAGCAAACACAGATAATCTAGGATCCCCCTTGCCTCAGAGGAGAGGAGTTCAGACCGAGCTCTGGTTTCTCTCTTCTTTATTGCAATGGCCTTCTATAAAGTCTTCCTTGCCTGTTTAATTTTGTCTAGTGCAATTTTTGCTTTGACACCACCAACTTACTGATTTACCTTAACCTTCTGCTTTTCCACTTTCAAGTCAGTATTTGACCTTCATTACTATTACATCTTGGTCGCCCTGTATGACTGTAGAGAATTAGACAGTCTTCTCCCATTTACATGGGAGTTTTCCCAAAATTTCACCACTGTCCTCCATCCAAATAGTTGTCAGCTGTGCTAATACTAGATATTCCCAATTATAAAAAGAACTTAGGCAGTATTTCAAATCAGTCTTCCTTATACATTGCTGCCATTGTGATCTCAAAAAGATGACTGTGATAGAGGTGTTCTATCACTCAACTCTGCCTATATCACAATCTTTACCTTTCACCATGTCCTGCTGCCTTATGTAGGCTCCATCATACTGGATTGATGGACAATTGGTTAATGTTTCAGAGTGTTTTCTGTGTCCTTGACTTTACTGACACAGTTCTGTGCCCCCATGGATATACTCATTCACTCACTCACTCTTTCAAATGTTTCCTTGAAACTCTTAGAAAACACACATTAAAGATCTCAAGTAAATTTTTCCTCTTCTATCTGTTTGTGTCTGATGACCCTGTCCCCTTTTTCCAAGATTCAGCTTAGTCCCTATTTCAAAAAGCATTTTTAACCCTCCCTCTCATCATGTAGAATTAACCTCTCTTTCCCTTCTTCCCAACTCAATTCTGTTACATTCTTTTATCACAGAACATCAAACAATTTGGTGCTTTTTTAAATACATATTTAAGGATCTAAAGGACCAGAAACCATTTTGATTCCAGCAAACAACATTGTCCATTTTGACTGAATTTGAGTTATTTCTGTTTTTTTTTTTATTTTTAATTTAAATCCATTGGTTTGAATTTCTCTTTTGGTTTAATGCTGGATACACAACATCTCTGACACATAATGCTCGCCGATGCTTGGCTTTGATCCGTGATTAGTGACCTTATTGAATGATTTCTTTCTTATACAAAGACGTGATACATGTACTTCATAAGATAGTCTGTTGAGAAAAGTGTCCTTGAACCTGTAACAATTATACTTTACAGAAATAATTACAGAAACTTGTTTTCTAATCAGGCTACTTGGTGCATGAATCAGTCTGGAGAAATAAAATTTCCTAATAGCTTAGCACTTTAAATATCCAAACTTTAAAAATGTTCTAGTGGAAGAAAATATTTTAAATATTTATTATATATGACATTGATTTTAATTAGACTATCTAGGGTAGAATTTAATATCTTTTAGTATTTTCTTTACCATATATGGTCATCATTTTGAACAGTCCAGGATGTAAAGTGCTGGTGCTTTCAGAAGCAGCTTAGTGTTTTAGAACTGCAAGGCCTACGGCTGCTGTGTGTATAGCCCGCACTTCGTAGACCTTCTCTATTTATATAATAAACTGCTTTTTGGAAGCCTGAAAACCATACATTCTGATTTATAAAAGTTTTATATAAAACAGTACCAAGAGCACACTAGGTCAAGGCCCGAGGGAGTTGTTTTTAAAAGACATAAGGAACACTTCAACCAATAGAATTTCTGATAATGATATTGCCTGCCCAAAAGCCAAAAAGAAAAAAAAAAAGGCTTACTTATTTTATTATCATTATTTGGGATTACAGATAGTTGAGTTTTCTGGACAGGTGAACCCTAGGTAGGCAAATTTAATTTTGATGGGTTCTAATATGGTGATATTAACAACAAAACCAATTCTTTACTACAAAGTAATATTTATCTTAAGATTAGAAACCCCTTTTAGGGCTCTTTGAATCAAAACAGGTTAGGGATTATTATGTATGCAATTGGGATGATCAGAAGAAGGTATTTTAAAAGGATCATTGTATTTAACCTCCCCTGAACTTGTTAATAATACAAAATTGAAATCTGAACCTCAGTTTACATATTTCACATGGGTCTTGGCAACCTTGGCAATATCCCTAATTTGATATTTTTAAAAAGTATTTGCAATTTTGTCTCCATAAAACTGTGTTAGTTTGGAAAGTTGGAAATGTTACACGACAACAATCTCATCAATTATCATATATTCAATATATCTGGGTTAGTGAAGAAAATGCTATAGTCGGTGGTATGGTCAATTTTATCCATTCCAAAATGTAAAATGAGCATAAGAAGGAATTGCTTGTTTCCGGACTTGTCATGAATGAATTGTGCATAATGCTAAGAAGGACATCCAACAAAAAAGCATTTCCTTAGGAGTATGGTTACATAATGAGATGGTTTCATGGGAGAATATATCTGAGTAAAGGGAGACTGGTATGGATGGTGGGGGCTTGGGAACATTCCATAGAGGCTAAGAGATTCTGTTCGTGTCATGAACACCTTCTGAAATTGGAAGAATGTACTTGAAGGGAGGCATTCTGCTATGTGAAGTATTTTCACTGACAGGGGTCCCTAAGGACAAACAATCTTTGCCTTGCTGTTATTGGTGAGAAGAGAATATTTGAATTAAAAAAAGGGGGGGTGAATAGTGAAGGGTTGGGATCAAAATGACAGGTAAGACCAATCCATCTCCATCCCCCTCCCAACGTAAACACTGGAAAGGACATATGATATTGACATAATTGTGGACACAGCAATATATAAACATAAGCCTAAGGATGTAGTTACAGATACAAATGTCAGTATTGAAACACAAGTGAACTGTCAATGGAGATATCCTGAAACAAATACTCATTTGTTATTCTCTATTCTTCTCCATACCCTGTCCCACCTGCAGACCTAAGGAATAACTAATCTACTTTCTCTTTTGATTTGTCTTTTTTTTGGACATTTCATATATCTTTGAACTATTTTTGCAACTCTTTTTGTGGTTTAAAATTACCTCAAGATAAAAAAGCAGTATTTACTTTTCTATCATGTTTTTGGGTATATATTTTTGTGACTAATTTGTTCTTGTGTTTAACATAAAACATTAGCTATGTCACATAACTATTACAAAAATAGAAGATGCAGAGATATATATCAATGTCTAGTTTGCCTCTGGATATATAAAACCCAAATTTTCTATTTCAGGAGTCAGTGTTTTATGCACTATTCTGCTTTGCCACATAATGCACAGGACTTGTCTTATTTATCTCTACATTTGCTCCTGTGGGTAGCAGAGTTTCTGGCATATATTAGGTAATTACTAGATCTTTGTTGAATAAATACTAGTATATATGCATATGTAAATAATGAATAAGTGAATTAATCATTTCAGTTATAACAGTATAATATATTGGCTTCATTGGCTTTCAAGAACAGTTTTTCTTCTGGTCTTTTAAAAATCATCTCAACATCTTCTGTTCTTTATATTTCTGATAATCAAAACATCTTAAATTTTAATTCCGGTTCTCGCCTTTACTGTCTTGATAAAATGATCTCGTCTTATAGATTAGCCTCAGTGAATTTACCTAACCATGACAAAGATACTATATTCCTATACTACTTCACATCATTGTTGTGCAGATCTTGTGTAATGATGTACTTTCAAAAGAATCATACAAGGAATTATTATATAAAGACCTGTAAATTGGGAGACATGTTTTCATATGGTGGTATAAAATGTTTTTAAACATTGTTAATGTATTCCTATATGAATCTGCTCAGAGTACATGGCAGTAATAAACAGCTGAATTTTCTTGAGTAGTATAAAACCATTTTCAGACTTATCTGACTAACCCAGATGGGTCCTAAAAGAAGATCCTTGCCATAGAAGAGTTTTCATTTGCACATGTGAGTTCCCATTGATGTCAAAGCAAATATCAACCAAGAAAAGAAGCTCTTAAACTATCTAACTGCTCAGATGTGTGACACAGGATTCACAGGGAAGAAGGATAAAATAAAATATAAAAATAGGCCTCACAGTGTCTTAGAAATGAGTAGACATATGTAAAAAAAAAAAAATTCTCCAGGAAAAATGGCCTTCTGACATGAAACAGAATTAAAAGTACAGGAAGAAAAGTAAAGGAACAACAATAAAGATAAATCAGTTTAACTATAATTGCTATCAAAAATATATATGAGGAACAGAATAGGAAGTTTTTGCATAATTTTAATCATACAACAAATCAACTCAGCCAGTGTTAGGGTTATTAAGGGTTCCCAGAAAGGAAGGACAAGGCAAGCATCGAAGAAGATGGCCTAGGGTACCAAAAATTCTCCATATTAAAATGACTGAAGGGCTCCTGGGTGGCACAGTCGGTTAAGCATCTGCCTTTGGCTCAGGTCATGATCCCAGGGTCCTGGAATTGAGCCCGTGTCAGGCTCCCTGCTCAGTGGGGAGCCTGCTTCTCCCTCTGTCTGCTGCTCCCCCTGCTTGTGCTCTCTCTCTTGTTCTCTCTTGCTTTCTCTCAAATAAATAAAATCTTTAAAAAAAAATAAAATCTCTCAACAGTACTGAGGGTTCTAGAGGGGAGGGGGTTGGGGGGATAGGTTAGCCTGGTGATGGGTATTAAAGAGGGCACGTACTGAATGGAGCACTGGGTGTTACACTCAAACAATGAATCATGGAACACTACATCAAAAACTAATGATGTAATGTATGGTGATTAACATAATAATAATAAAAAAAGGCCTAAAATTATTATGGATCTACCTTAATCTCAGTGTATCCCAAATGAGAACATGGATGAGGCAACAAGAGGGAAGGAAACAAAAGGAAGTGGTCTATTTTTAATATTGTGTAAGGTTATTATGATCACGTTGTCAAATCATCTATGAAAGCTTGAAAACCTCTTGGGTACTTCACAACTGTTGTCCTCAATGAGAAAGTCAGTGTTGCTCATCAATAACGTGTTTACTAATATACATTGTATATTAGCATCTGCTCATGGTGGCTTCAGAATGTTGAGTAAAGAAGTGGCTTGGAGGAGGCGGCCTTCCACTTGGAAGGATTTGTCGAGAAGGAATTTGTCTTGAAACCATATTGGCATAATAATCACGTTTTTATTTAGAGAGGATGTTTATTTTGAGTGACTTTGGATACCTGATATAGGCATAGAGGCCACAAACTCTGACCACCATCAAGACAGTCACTGCTGGGCGCCTGGGTGGCTCAGTCATTAAGCGTCTGCCTTCGGCTCAGGTCATGATCCCCGGGTCCTGGGATCGAGCCCTGCGTCGGGCTCTCTGCTCCGTGGGAAGCCTGCTTCTCCCTCTTCCACTCCCCCTGCTTGTGTTCCCTCTCTCGCTGTGTCTCTTCTCTGTCAAATAAATAAAATCTTTAAAAAAAAAAAAAAAAGACAGTCACTGCTGTTAATAATACAAAAAGTTGAGAAGAAATAGTAATGGAAAGTAGTAAGATAACTGTAGAAGACCATGTATGAGGAGTGATGGATCATTGAATATAAGCATTCTGTGCTAAAAAAGAATTGAGAGCTAAGAGATCCCTAGGAGGATGAGGGCAAACTAGGGATTGCCCTAAAAGGGCTTCAGTTAGGGGTTAAAGCTTAGGTTGGATTGGAAGAAGTAGAAGGAGGACTTCTTAGGCATCAGATTTTGGAGAAAAAGTATTTTGAGAGAAGTCTCCCAATCCCTTCAACTGCCACAGAGTAGGAAGTGTACCACTTATCTAGTTGTGGGGCTCTGCTCAAGTCTTTGAATTCCAGAGATCTGCATCCATGGTGCTTGAATGTTGCTCTAGTTCTTTGCAGGATGGAAGACCCTGTGGACCTCTTAAAGTTCAAAAACGTGTGTGTGTGTGTGTGTGTGTGTGTGTGTGTGTGTGTGTGTGTGTGTGATTGTATTATCTAGCATGCATAGTTTAGTGCAGAAATGACAGCTTTTGTCTCATCAGATCTGGTCCAACAGATTGTTAGTGACTTTCCTGGAGTATTCTCTGGGCCATGGCCTAATTCGGCAAGAGAAACATGCCTAGATGTTATGATTCATGCCCTAAGGACAGATGGAGACAGTGGACAATAACTATATATATTCCAGAACCCAGATATAATACAACATGGCACTTTAAAGTGAGGAATTTGATTGAAAATTCTAATTCCATCACTTTTACCTGAGTTACCCTTGGTATAAACATCAACCATTTTTGACCAAAGATTCTGCATTAGTGAAGTTAGTTTACTAATTACATTATAGCATTTTTGTAAAAATTAAATGAGGTCACAAGTACTGAGCCTTGAGTAGCACCTGAAGTATAGTAGCATCAAGCATGTATTAGCTTTCTTTCTGATTTTTAGCAGGTACATTGCAGAGGCCGTTAAAGAGAACACGAAACTCTGTATGCCAAGATGTGACATATATAAACAGTGTAAATAGGGAAAATATAAGCATTATGGGAAATAGCTGTCATTGTTTCCTATGAAATGGCCTTTTGCATTTATCAGAGATAAATCACTAGTCAAGCATATCATTCATCTGACTGTGATTTTTGTATGATATATACAAGACATACAGATCAATTTCAGTGCTGGTCATTTTGCCATAAGTCTGACGTGATATTGCCAAAATGTCACAGCATGTTTTTATTTGAACGTACTAAATATTTCCTGCTTTTCCTTCACCTCATTGAACTTCTACAATTCATCAAATACCATCAGTTTTCTCAGTCTCCTGAAGAACTGTTTAGTTTTTAAGTTAAGGTTTCAGTCTTAAATTGTGCTCTGCCCTTCTCATGATTTAATGATTGGCCTTGGGAAATACACTTGATACTCATGGACTTGATTTCCCTGTCTGTAATATAGTTTCCATATTTGCCCACCACAGCATTAGACTTATAAAAGATTAACAGCCTAAAATATCTTCAGAATATCGTGGACTGTTCCTTTGTCATTGACATTATCTTCTTTAGGGGCCTTGCATTTTAATTTCATAGCTGGATTTTAGTGCCTATTACTAACAAGACCCAGTAAATTTAAAAATTAAAAAATAAGCAAACATCTAAAATAAACCTCTGAAATGTCTGGAATACTCTTGTATTTATATAGTGATTAAAAGTGAGCAAACAGTTTATTTTAGTTTCCGGGTTTGTCTTTTTTCTTTTTTGTCCAAGTGAACTGTAAATCTGTGATTGCTTTTGTTTCTTTGAAATTTGGGGTTGCAACAGTAGTACTCTCAGCTTTCTAATCTTGGATAGGGATTATTTTGAATGTTCTTAGTTTTTCCTACATTCTCTGGAGGAGCTCAGTGAATGTTCGGTAATTATGACTTTCAATAGCTAAGAGCCTAAGTCATTTGAAGAGCTAAGATATTGTGAAGAGAGCCAGAGGAAGGGAGAGAGCTATGGATTGATTTAACCATAAAAAAAAAAAATGCTAATTCTGGCGTATAAATGGGAGATCGATAACACTCCCATAGCTTCCATTACCTCATATATAAAAAGAGGGAGAAGATTTCTTCTGATGGCTGAAGTGACCATTTCTGGAAGAAGAACAATAGTAGGTTTTTGGTAGAGGAAAAGAGTCGCTCTGTGGTAGACATTGGAAAAGAAATTCCTCCTTGGTGAAATGAAAGTGCTCTTGCTACTATCTGGGATTCAGAGTAGATAGGAGGATATTTGAGAAGTCCATCTTTTCTGAGAGACCTAGCACACAAACTTTCATGGGCTGAAACCTAAGGCTTCTAAAAGTCATATGATTTGTAGATAAACTCAAATGGAAATCTCCTGAACATCACCTGTTGTGAAGAAAAGGTACAAGATACTCAATGAGGAAATTACCAATTTAATATACCAATCATTAAATTTATATCCTATTTATTATACTTTCTAATATAACTTGGCACCAAAAACTGCTGGTAAGATGTAGTTTTAGGGGGTAGGGGAGAACTACCTTATTTAGTTTAATAACTATCTCTCAGGTGTAATTCAAACCAAACAAAGTGGTACAAAGGTAAAAATATACATATGACTTCAAGAGTCATCCAAGATGTTATATTCAAATAGGATTCCCTGGTGGTTTTAGAGGTAATTTTATTTTCTGGGTGCTAGAGTGTTGATTTCCAGAAAGTAGGAACCATGGTTCACATGCTTCTACATTCCCTGTGATGCCTTACCATTGGGTATGTCATGGTTGATGATCAGCGAATACTTAGTAACTGATAGATTAGTTCTTCATTCTCTTTAACCTAAGCCTCCGTTTTCCTCCTCATTTAGATTCAGATACTGAATTCCTGGCATCTCCTCAGGACGTTCCACTTGACTTTACCTGGAAATGGAGGAACGCTTGCAAAGAGGTAGAGCTCTACACTTGTGTTTTGCTGTGCTGACTTTAGGAGCTGGATGGGTTCACAAGAACATGGACACATACTGATTGAATATTTGAATAGAGGTATCCACCAGATCATAAGGTATTTCTTTCTGGTTTTAAAGATAAGGAAACTGCGGCTAGAGAGAGTAGAGGATTTGTGGTAGCTGGCATAAATGCTGCAAATGCTTCAGTGTTCTATAATTTTAGCATTGATTTTCTTTTTGGCAATTCTGTCTTCAATTCAGGAGCAATTTTAGACTCTTAAGATTGCAATGAGTCATAATTTAAATTGCACTATAATAACTATGTATGTCATTTAAGGTATTTAAGCTTTGTCAGCACTCCTCTGTCCTATCTGTAAAATGGGAGAGATCATCTTAATCCTTTAACCAGTTTGAATCACCAGTTGGAAGATGTGAAACATCCTTATTATTCCAAAAGGAAAGCACAGGGTGCTTTCTGCTAAGTGTTAAGAGCAGGCTTTGGAGGGGGTGGTCATCCTTCAAACCAATAGCAGGTCTTTGTAAATGGGCCTCCTACTGAATCAAAGATTGTGCGGGTGCGGTATGATGAGAGCCTCCTTCAATTTCCTCCTGTGCTGCCAACTATTTAGTCTGAGGCTGTTTGCACTTCCTTGGATATAAATGATTTTATCTCCATTGCTGACAATGTTGAATTCAATGTCCTTCTTTTTGATACAGTATTTGCTGAAGAAATTGTATTGATTTACAGAGTCTCTCTTCTGTAATTCCCCTAGCATCTCAAGGCCTTTTAGGTTAACCAGTTTCTTTCAAACACCCTTCAAGACAAAAACATATTGGTTTTCAAAATCTCAGCAGGATCTGGCAATGCGGGAAGCAGTGTTGGCCTTAGTAATTAATAATTTAAGTTTATATAGCTTTCTTTACAAATTCAGTTCTAGCAGCATTTAACTTTTTATACCTCTATTTTTTTTTCACCACCAATAGTTCTACTTTTTCATGATGTATTTACTTCAGATGTATAGGTGAAAGCAATGATTTATTTGTCTGAAGTAAGGAAGAAACAAGGGAAATTAACTCCCTCCACCCACTCCCCCTTTAGACAATCAATAATTCCTGTTCTCATCCAGGGTTTAATCATTGCCTGTCTGGATTATTGCAGACTCCTTCGTGGTCTTCCTATCTATGACCTCCCTTCTCACTAGAGAGTTCAAAAACTTCAGCTAAATTCATCCTGCTCTCCCCAAAATCCTATTACTAGTCTTCAAGTGTCTTTCTCACTTTTGGAGTTAAGTTTGAATTTCTTGATTGTGGTCAACCTAGTGGAAACCAATTTAATTTTCTTCCACCCTGAAGTCAGAGTGCTTTTTAGTTCATCCATTTTCTGTTAAGTCGTCAAAAGTTCTTTAAGAGAGTTTTCCAGATGGTTTGTTGAATGTGAGAAGTGACTTTTCAATCATATTCTGTTGGTAAAATGTGACTCTTAAGTGTGAGTTTAGCCCAGAAACTATATAATAGCCTTTCACTGTGTACATACTGTTGCCAATAATGCCAGCAACTCTGAGTAAGCATCTTAGCAGTATTGTAGGATGCTTTTTCACATTCACCATTCAAACTGGCATAACTCACATGGTTATGGTGACAGCTTGCTGTCTATAATATAGTCACCAAAGCTGCATTGTTTTGAATTGAAGCATCTTTTCCCCTGCTTTATGCTCCTCTGGGAATACTTTTGCATATTTTCACTTTGCTCAAAAATAAGGGGCAGGGTTATAGGTGACTAGAAAGATGAATTAGGAAAGGTAGGAATGGAAGAAAGGACAGAAGTGATGAGTCATATACCAGATACTCAGGAGCTGCCCTTGCAGGTGATGGGCAACCATCTAGAATCTTACAGACTCTACCAGGCTTGTTCTGGGCTATTTGACCTACACCCACTGATATTTCCTCTACGTTTTATTGATGAAACTACCTTTTTTGTGCTTTTAATTCAGTTCGTTTAATTAACAAATATGTAACAAGGTAGTAGTACCATGGTCCTCACGTTATTCTGAGAACTGGACTTGGAGTGATGAACAAGGCAGGTGGATTCTCTAATGGTGCTTGCTTTCTAGAGAAAGTTGGGAGTGGGATTGAAACAGAATATAAACATGTAAAATAACAAACGTACATGTTGACTCAGATTGTGCTAAATACAAGGGAGGGAATAAAAATAAAGGAGGGTGTGCATCACAGAGTGACAGCAGAGATCTCCCTTAGATCATGTAGACAGAGGAGGCTGCTATGAATGGAAGAACTTTCAGCCAAAACCTGGGTGATGAAGGGTCTTCTGTGTGAAGAGTTGGAGGCAAAGCATTTCAGGCAAGGGAGAAGAGAGCCAAAGGGCCCCATCAAGTAGGGGCAGGTGGGGAAGTTCAAGCATGTGGGCCACTGAAAGGAGTCTGGTTTTAGATGCAGTTGGAAGAATGTCAACAGAAGACTCTGGTAATCTGATTTCCATTTTAGAGAGATGACTGGAAGATGTATGGAGAATGAATTCTAGGAGAACAAGAATAAAATCAGTGTGTGCTTTTCCTCATCCATTGCTAAAACTTGACACCATTCCTAGACTATTCAACTGACTACCCATATTCATCGAGTTAAATTAATTCCTTTTAATTCCAAATATTGCAGGATATTGTACGGTTTCTCACATGAGCGGGGGCTTTCAAAACCCTACCATGGGTGTTTGTTAATTAAGAGTCATGAGGTGGCTGGGGTGGCCTTGGAGGCTTCTTGCTTTTATCTGTTTTATTTACTTGGGCTTTGCTCTGCTTATGGTTTGGGTACACAGAAGTTTGTGATTAAAATTCATTTGGAAACCACGAGTGTTAAGATATTGTATATGGCCCCATACCTGGGTATCTTTTAAAGCTCATCTCTTGGCGCTCACTCCCTGGCACCTCATGCTCAATTCCCTCCTCTACACACAATTACATAGAGTCCACAGAATGTAACTTCCAATTTGGCACTTCTCTGCTTTGTACTTTCCGTTCTAGCTGGTTGGAATGTCTTCTCATTGGCAAATGCCTTTTCAGCCATTAAAACTCAGTGAAAACCTTTCTTTTATTCTTGTTCTTAGTTTGTTCCCACATAACACTTTGCAAGAATCATTGTACTAGAACTTATCTCTTTATAATCCAGTATTTTATTATTTACATTTGTGTCCAAGTTTTACACAGTTCCTTGATGACAGGAGCGATGTCTTGTTCCCTTTTCTATTTCCATTGCCTTTAATAGTACCTAACACTTAGGAGCTGAAAAATATCATTGAATGAAATAATCATTTGTTTAGTATCTAAGTGAATAAAAGATCTAATCACTTAAGCATGTTTTTTATACCATCAAAGTGATAAAACTTGTTACCATTGGAATATTTATTTTTAAAGCCTGGGACCATACATAGAAGAAATGCAATGATAGGGACTATAAACAGGACAAAATTTTGAAGTAACAGTGAAGGTTATTGGTAGAAAATGCAAGCACTTAAAATTTAAAGGCTAAGGTTGTTATTGTCATTCCTGAGTAAGGGCCTCCATCCCAACTTATGCACCTATTTAGACAAACAAAAGGGAGTTGGGATTTGGCTTTTAATTGTATCCTTATCACCGTAACTACTGCATCTGTTAAGTTTGACAAATATCAACTAAGAAATAAATTTCAGCAAAGAAGTGTAAGACTTGTACATTGAAAGCTACAAAACATTGTTGAAAGAAATTGATGACCTAAATATATGGGAAGATATCCATTGATCATGGAGTAGAAAAATTTATACTGCTAACATGAAAATACTTCCCATGCTGATATACAGATTTAACGCAATCCCTACCAAAATTCCAAAACCCTTTTTTTAAAGATGGAAAAGCTCTCTCAAAATACATATAGAACTGCAGAAGACCCAGAATAGTCAAAACAATTTTGCAAAACAAGAGCAAAGTTGAAGGACTTACACCTCTCAATTTTAAAACTTAATGCAAAGCTACAGTGATCAAAATGGTATTGGTATAGGAGAGACATGTAATCAATAGAATAGAATTGAATGTCCAAAAATAAGTCCATATATCTCTGATCAGTTGGTTTTCCTCAAGGATGTGAAAGCCCTTCAGTGGAGAAAGAATTATCTTTTCAACAAATGGTGCTTGGACAACACTGACGACGAAGTCATACCAAAGCGTCTCCTAACTGATGGAGACGGTGCTGGAGATGATCGGAGAATCAATCTGCTCGTGAAAAATTTCACTAAATGGTGCAACTCCGGGTCCCAGGAAGAGGGATACAGTCAGTACCAACGTATGCTGAGCACACTGTCCCAATATGAATTTTCAATGGGCAAAACTTTGCTGGTATATGATATGAATCTTAGAGAAATGGAAAATTATGAAAAAATTTACAAAAAAATAGAATGTAGCATTGCTGGAGCACATGAAAAAATTGCTGAGTGCAAAAAGCAAATTCTTCAAGCAAAGAGAATACGAGAAAATCGCCAAGAATATGATGCTTTGGCGAAAGTGATCCAGCACCATCCAGACCAGCATGAAACATTAAAGGAACTAGAGTCTCTGGGAAAGGAACTAGAGCATCTTTCACATATTAAAGAAAGTGTTGAAGATAAGCTGGAATTGGGACGAAAACAGTTTCACGTTCTACTTAGTACCATCCACGAACTTCAGCAAACACTAGAAAATGATGAAAAGCTCTCAGAGGTAGAAGAAGCTCAAGAAAGCACCATGGAAACAGATCCTAAGCCATAAACAGACTAATGGTTCACCCTTCCCAAGAATGCAGAAATAACAACATGCTCCTAGTGCGTTTAGAATTTGTTGCGCTCTTGAGCTATTTAAAGTTTTGGCAGTGGACTACTTTGGTTTTAAATACTAATGCACAGTTCATTCCTATTTCTTTACGCAAAGGAAAAAAAATTTCAGTATAAATTTGTTTGTATTGAAATGTCTTTTTTATTCTTAAAAGGTAGGAAGCGATACCCAAAAATGTTTAATAAAATGTTTTCAAGCCAAAAAGAAAAAAAAATTAAGTTGGACCCAAACCTTACATTGTATACAAAAATTAACTCAAACTGGATCAAAGACCTAAATCCTAGAGCTAAAACTACAACACTCTTAGAGGAAAACAGGGTTAAATCTTCATGAGCTTGGATATGGCAATGCATTTTTAGATAGGACATCAAAATTGCAAACAACAAAAGAAAAAAATAGATTTTGCTTCATCCAAATTAAGAACATTTGTACATCAAAGAAACTTTTCACTATCAGGGAAGTGAAAGACAACCCGCAGAATGGGAGAGAATATTTGCAAACCATATATCTGATAAGGGTTTAGTATCTACAATATAGAAAGATATCCTAAAACTCAACAAAAAGGCAGTCCAATTTTTGAAATGGGCAAAGGACTTAAATATACATTTCCCCAAAGAACAGATACAAATGGCCAATTAACAATGAAAGGTGCTCCATGTCATTACTCATTTGGGAAATGCAAACAAAACTACAATGAGATGCCAATTCCTACCCTCTAACGTGGTTTTAATTTAAAAACAAAGAAAAAAGAGGAAAGGAAAGGGAAATAAATATGAGTGATGATGTAGAGAAATTAGAATCTTCATACATTGTTAGTGGGCATACAAAATGGTACGGTTGCTCTAGACAACAGTGTGTCTCCTCAAAAAGTTAAACATAATTATTGTAAGAATCGGCAGTTCAACTCAGTGATATGCATCCAGGAGAATTGAAAACAAGTGTTCAAATAAAAAGCTTGTACATGAATGTTCATAGTAGTAGTATTCACAGTAGCAAAAAGTAGAAACAACACAAGTGTCCATCAACTGAGTAATGGATAAACAAAATGTGGTATATCCATACAGTGTGATTCTATTCAGCCTTAAGAAAGAATGAAATGTTGATTCATGCTACAACATGTATGGAAATTGAAAAAATTATGCTAAGTGAAAAAATCCAGACATAAAAGGCTACACGTTATATGATTCACCACAGTCCCCCACTCACTATTTATATGAAATGTCTGGAATAAGCAAATTCTTAGAGACAAAAGGTGGAGTAATAGTGGTTTCCAGAGACTGGGGGGAAAGGGAAAATGGGGAGTTAATGCTTAATAATTACAAGATGTATTCTGGGAATGATGAAATGTTTCTGGAATTAGATAATGGTAGTGGTTGTACAATGTTGTGCATATACTAAAAGCCATGGTGTTGTATACTTTATGATGGTTAGAAGGCATTTTTATAAGGAATTTTCTAAAGACACCATTCTCCTCTGATCTACATCTTCTTGATATTCCACAGTTGACCACTCTCTTGATCACTTCTTTTCTTCCTCCCAATGGAATCAGATTTGAATGGTGGGGACTATTTCTTAAATTCTCTGTTATCCTATCATTACTGATTTTTTTTTTAATTTTCAAATGTGGGGAGGCATTTCAACACTTAAGAAAATGCTGTAGTTCAGTTATTAAGGTTATCAGTATCTCACTATATTTGGATTTTGGTGTGTTAGATGTTCTTAATTGGAGATAGGTCTAAAGTGAATTTGTGGATAGAGCAGAGGAAAAAATATTGGTAACTGCTTAAATATTGTTTTAAAACAATTGTAAAATTGTTTATATTGAATTTAACTGAGCCAGGGTTTTCATTTAGAAGTGAAAAAAAAAAAGGAACCGAAACTTTCAAATAAAACATAATGGGGCTGATCTTAACAATCAGATGGGAGTGAGGAGTTCACTTTTTAGAGGACCATTAACTCTTTCAAGTCACTAGAGTGTCATTTAGTGTATTGAAGCTGACAGGTAATAACACAATTTGAGCACAGGAGTGGTGGCTTCCCTAGTGATCAGCTGGCCCTGGCTGGTTTCCAGGACTGTGGAAGCTCAAAGAAGAGGGGCAAGCAAACCTGATCATAGCTCTGTCAACGAATTCTGTCTGTCTGACTGTGGCTAGGTAGATCTCCTCCACCCATGTAAAAGTCTGCTTCGCATATGTATAAGGTTTTCATAAGACGACTTGAGGTTGATCAGTATTACAATGGAAAAATAATAATACGAAAGTTCTCCATTATTATCAGTTAGTTTCTGTTTAAAAACAAAAGTTTTGGCACCACTGTCCTTCAGTTTCCATTGTGTTTTGTTATATAGAATATCATTTAATTTTTTTTTCACCTGACAAACATACTTCAAGTACTTATGTGAAGGCCCTTTGCTAAAATGCTTTTGGGAATGTGAAGATGAATATTTCAAGATCCCTTCACTCAAGGAGTTTTAAATTTAGTTGGAGCAATAAGCCATTATACTAATAACTAAAATACACAGAAATATATATTGATAGCTGTTAACTGGTAAGAGTCCAGGGATGTTTTTCAAGTAGAGATGGGACTCAGAGAGCTGCTAGAAAGAGAAGCATTAATAAGAAGCAGAAGTAAGTGTTTCTCTAATCACGACAAAAAGATAGGACTTGCTGAGAAATACCAAGTTGGCATTATAGAGAAAAGACAAAGACGTTTTTCCCTTTTCCCTTTAGAAAGCTATGACATCTTGAGGGCTGATAGCAAAATAACCCCAAAGACCAAACATTTTGGTAATGGTTGTGATACTATTTTTTGGAGAACAAGAGGTGATGGCCTCAGCTTAGACCCTAGAAAAAAGTGACAGAGGAAAGAATGCAGCACACCCTACCAGCCAAGTGACAGGAGTGGAAACCAGTCTACAGATGAAAAATTTAATAGCATATTTTCAAACCTTTGTGAAAATTCTGGATCATAATTTTTTACAGGCTATTTTGAAACACTGATTCATTTTTTATTCCAAAAGCATCCCATATTTACAAAATCCCCAAGAGGGAGTGGAGGAGATAATGAAGTCAATATGGCAAAATTCCATTAAATAATTATTTGAGGGATTAATGGAATAGCATACTGAGATGGCTGCTACATTTGTAGGAGACACACAGAAACAATGCAGTAAGGACCAGAGGTCTTACTTTGTAGGAGATTGGAGCCAGGATGCAAACAATCTCACTCTGTTAGCAGCATGTCTGTTTCACTGTCTCCAGTCCTAACATTATTTATTCTCTTCTCTATTTTTAGAAAATGTTTGGAAAAGTGGTTGCAGTATCTACACACATGGGAAAATAATATTTGTTGGAGTTGCAGTAGAAAGTTAGGTTGAACACCCGTTATATATGAATGCTTTTTCACCATTATGGGGCATTGAAGCATCTGAGATTCCTTTTTTTCCCTTTCTCTGGTAGTGGATGGAATTCCTGTATAGCATTAGATAAATTGCAAACACTCAATTTTTTTTTCCAAATCTAGTTACATAGTACTGTCGGTTCCTTTCAGTTTCAGGCAGAAAAATTTAATTAATGTGTTAAGAGAACTTTGATGTTCTTAGATTAAACGCCTATATATAGAAAGAAAAAAAGGATTATCAGCAATTATTTATCTAACCTTAATTAGGTGATTGAAAAAATAAGCCACTGGAAAATTAAACTACCATTTGGAGAAGCTGCATTTGTGTTTGTTTCTAAAGTGTTGTTTATGCTGTTTATTTTTCCCTCTTGGTAAATGTGTCATTATAAAAATCATTCAGAGTTGTGAGCCATTCCTAGGGGAGAATTAATTCACTGTATCATCAGAAGGGTTTATTTTGTTGTTACAGCTAGGAATCTCAATAAAGACTTGACAGAAGAATTGATATTGTGCTGGATCTGGAAGGATAAATGATAGTTAGACAGGGAAATCCAAGCATAGTCTGAGGCATGTTTGAAGGGCTAGTATTATCAGAACGCGGAAAGTTTGAAGAATGGCCAGAAGTTCAGCATGGCTGAAGTATGTGGGCAAATAGCAAGCGATTAGAGCTTTAAAATGCAAATTAGATTGATAACCAATATTAAAAGTCTTACATGTCTTGCTAATACACTGGGAGTTTATTTCATAGGCACGTGGCATAATTGAAGAATTAACTAGGGATGTGATCAGGTTTTAATTTAAAAATCTTAAGTATAGTGTCACTAGCATGGGTGGATCTGCCCACCCAAGAAAGAAGTCAGGAGGCTAGTGCTGTAGTCATGAAGGGTTTCATGATGATCCTTTGACCTAGAGGAGAGAGTCTAGAGATATTTACAAATGCCCAGAACTGACTAGATTGGGTGACCTTTTAAATTTGGAAGTGAAAAGATGCCAACTTTGAGAATAGAATGCAAAGTTCACTCAGTTGTTATAATTTTCTACCAAATTCTCTTGTCTAGATATGAAAATGTTAATAAAAGCAAGAGACACATACTGCTCATGTCTGTTGCCAACAGAATATCAACAAACAACACAGTTGGACCAGATGTAAAATCAACTGGAAATAAAACGAGGAAGCCAGTTGTGACTGTTATATTTTCCTAGTTCTCTTTCTCCTTTTCACACATCTGTCATTCTGCACTGTTGTTAAACAAAACAAAACAACAAAAAAAGAAAATAGGAGAAAGACGAACATTTTTAGTAGGATAAAAGCCAGTGCAATTTTTGTCTTTTCAAATAATTTCAGTAACTAAAAAGTCTTTCACCCTAAGGAAGTGAAATATTTCACAGTTATTTCCAGAATTAAAAAAGAACAAGTGATTGACTCAATTTCTTCCATTACTCTAAAGAAGAAATGGCATGGGGGTGGCAGGTGGTGAGAGTACAGAGCATATTCTACTCACCTGTCTTTTGGCCTCACTTTTGTTTGACTTTATGTGTCTGGGAACAAATTTTTTTTCTTCTAGCCTAAATATTTGTTAATCATTGCTCTCTACTTTTCATTTTGCTTTCATATGATTTCAAAATTTTGTTAAAACCCTGTAATATAGAGAGGGAAGTTAAAGGTGCCTTTCCCAAGGCTACAAAGACAACAGCGAAGACAAGTGACTTATGTCCTAGAACAACTTGGAAGGAGACTTTGACTCTGCAGACGTCTAGACACTATGGCTTTTAAATAGTAATACCTGATTTTTGAAAAATGGTGTGTACTTGGCAGTGGGTGAGTCCATTTAAATATACTAACATTTGATATATTTTAATGACAAGAGAACTGTTGGATGAGTCTTGCTTTTCCCTTAGTTTGATTCAAGGTGTCACGAGTTTGGGACAATGCTTCCTAAGCTCTCTACCGAAAAGACTGATAGCATTGGAGAGTCATGCTGTTTTCTAGGTTTAATAAGGACATAGATGAATTGATCATTTACAAATACTGAAAAATTTTCGTTTAACTTTCAAAATCTATGAGACTTTGAATTCTGTAATCTATATAATACTATACTATAAGTATGCAAATTTATTTAATATGCAAATAGTAACTCTCACTAACTTTGAATGAGATTAAAGCTCCAGGGTGATGGGTAGATTGTTGTTGTCACATATCCCAGAGAAACTCAAGGTTTCTGTTCTTGTGGCACATGAACTCCAGTTTGAAAATAGTGATGAAGTCCTGCTACACTGCAAAGTTTGGTAAGCTACTCAGAAGCAGAACAGTAGGTTGAATGGATTACTGTAGGGATCTGGTAAACACTGACCAGTCACTGTTACATTAACCTGCCCAGATTAACCTGCTTATATAATTGTATATTTCTTGGATTAAGGTAAGATTTTACTCACTTTAAGTCAATTTACAAAGAGATAACTGTATACTGTTTACTGATACATCATAAAACAAAACAAACAAAGAACCAAAGAAAGAGGGTCCCTCCACAGAAAGAAGATGTGAACAAAACAAGAAAACAACAACCCTTAGTGGTTGCATTATATCTAAAGAAAATTGTATAGACTCACTAACTTGGTACTACAACTCATCCTCCTAATCATCATCCCCTTTAAGGACTTGAGTGGGTCAGGTCCTGTTTAGTGAGCACTGTTGAACAGTTTATACACTATCTTAGAACATAATGTTTTATGGTACATGTTGATAAGTGGCTTCTAAATTAAAGCACTCAAGAACCAATTCCCTTGACTGAGTAGCAATGGCGGTCTTGAGAGTGAAATTCAACATGGTGCCAGATTGCATCAGACATAACTGGCTGATACCACTAAAATCTCAAAAATGTACTAAATTTTACACTTTTAGTTTTAGGAGCAAAAAGTAGAGATTCCTAAAAGAGTAGAAATTATAAGTATCTTGATTGCTGGTGACTACCTTATCTTTTAAACCTATGATGTCTAGTCAAGCAAGAACATGATTGAATTTTGCTTCAGGAGGGATAGCAGATCACTTTTATCTTGGAATCTGATGATTCTTTTCCTGGCCTTTGACAAATATATACAGTGGTGGCTCTCATTTGGCTGGTAAAGACAATGGGCAGGTCTTGCGCTCAAATATCTCAGTATTTGGAGATGATAGTCTGCTTCACAAAGTACGTATATTTCTTATATTAACATGAGGTAAGCAGGGAAGCCCTATTTGTGTAGACCATGGGCCAGCAAACTACACCCTATGTGCAAAACATGTCCACTGCCCTTTTTTATACATGGTCTGTGAGTTTAAGAGTCTTGTCTACATTTTTAAACCATTGGAAAAAAGAATATTTTGTGACATGTGAAGCCTATATAAAATTACAAATTTTACGTCATTAACAATGTTTTATTGGAACAGAGCCATGCCCATTCATTCACATATTGTCTAATGAAATGTCTGCTTTCACTACAATTGTGACAGAGTATAGCCCACCAAGCCCAAAATATTTACTCCTTAGCCCTTTACAGAAAAATGTGTTGGCCCCTGATGTATATTGATCAGAGAGGAATGGAAAAGGGAGTGTGATGCCTTCAAAATGATGATGGCTTCGGAGTGAAATTCACAAGGTCCTTTTATTTGCAGAAACAACTTTTTAAAAGGAACGTAACAAGTGGTCTCCCGAAGAGACCCGGTTCTGTCCTGGGTTTCCCGAGGGCCTTGTCAGTAAGAGCGGAGTGCTTTCTCCGATGATGTAGCTGAGAGTTCTATATTTGACAGGTGTTTTCTTTTTTTGTTTCTCCACACCATGGCATTAGTGCATTATTTGTCTTCTCAGCACACAAATGCAGATGTGAAACACAGAAATATAAAGCCTATCGATAGGCAGCTTTCTTGAAAGAGGTGGGAGTACAGAGTAAATAGGAAACCTCAATTTAGCATCCACAGCTGTCTTTATCAAAAACGATGCCCCAGGCATCAAATTTGACAGTTGTTGTGTCTGACATAGCTATTTTTATCTGTGCACATGCAGCAAGAATATGCCACTGATACGGCACACAAGGAGTTGTGCCATTACAGATTGTGCTGGAAAATATGTTTGGTTTAATGAACCTTGGAAACATTGTCAGAATTGGATAAACCAAAGGCAGGTTATTATTGTGACCAAAGGATATTCCATTTGCCAGTTGTTTTCGTTCATTTAGTAGAAATATCACTGAACTAAGTGAAGCAATCAGTCAAAACGCTATTTGGTTCCACACAAACCACTATGTTTAAATAAATTTTCTGCTTTTAACTAATCATCATGTTATCCATTCAACTTTTGCTTCTAAGTACTCTAGTAAACCTAGAAAGGGGAAAATGGTCTGGGGAAGGGGATACAGTTTCAGGAGTTCATGGAATTCTTGCTGTACGTTGAAGAATGTTCATTGACTTCTTGATCTAGAAGAGAGGTTTCCAGCATCAGAGAAAAACATGAATACTGTCAGGGTTGGAAGGAGCCAATTGTAGTAAAAGGGTAAGGTGGCAGCTTAACTGGTACAAAGTTAGTTTGTCAAAAGAACTAGGGAAAAAAAATCTGTTGGATAAAAAACTATGAAGTCAGGTAATAGAAGCCCTGAAAAGTCAGCAGAGGAAGTCAGACATGTCTAAAATTAAAGTAGGAAATTGTTCCATACATCTGAACAAAAGTGGCATCAGATAAAAGCATTGTTTTGTCAGCAGGATGGGAAGGGACAGAGCACAGAAGTTTAAAATGGGGAGGGGGAACCTAACATTTGGGAAGACTAACATTTGGGAATCACGCATGATCGTTTTTTTAGCTTACATTTGTTATCTAAACATAGGATTCACCAGCAACAGATTCAAAACTACGAGTGAGTGACTTAAGAAGCCCCTGTTTTCCCTGTCACGTCGCTTCAACAAGTTTTGACTCCAAATATCCGCCCTTCCCAATGCAAGTCTGTATGTTCACCAGGTCCTTACCTACTCACCCTCCTCTCCATTTTTTCCTGTCCTCATGTCAGAAAACACAGTTGTGACTAAGTACCTCTTTGCCTAGCCCCTTCTATTTGCTCCCTTTTATAATCTGCAGTGGAGTTTTAAAGGATGTATTAGTCTGTCCACGGTTTTGAATGATGATCTTGTTGGCTTTTGAAATTACTCAGGAGTCTTTGGAATTGGTTGTAATCATAGTCGAGTAGAGGCTCAGTTCTGCTGACCTTTCAGTGACACATCCAGAAACACTTGCAGAGAGGTGGAACTTAAAACATGAAGGAGATATGAAAGCAAGAGATGAAGTAAAAGATGTCTGGACAGGCTTGCTGGAAATTTAAGTTTCCATTGGCAGAAGAACTAGGATATTTGGGAGACATTATTTGTCAGGAAGAGAAAGAGTAGTTTATTTGAGGCACTCTTTTTTGAGGTGGCAGGAGGAGACTGTCTAAACATAGAGATCCCTGCTGTGATATAGCTAGGTCTGGAGTCAGAGAGCCGGATGGGAGATGCCATTTTGGGGTTTACCCACTTGGTGACAACGGTGTGGTCTTTAAGATGATGCTACTTTTGGATGTAGATAATACAGGGGAAAACACTGGAGAGGAGCAACATCTAGAGAAGGAATATGAAAAAAGAAAAACAGAGAAAGAATGATAAATGGAGTAGTCAAAGATGTAGGGAGCATTTTCAAAGATAATACTAATTGATTTACTTGGTATAGATTAAAAGACAAATAGCTAGACATAGATAAAGATATTTTTTTTGTTTTCAAAATACAGAACTAAACATATTGTGGCTCGAGTACACCATTTGTGGCTTGCCTATTGACTTGGTCACTTTTTTCCAACACTTGGCAAATTACTCTGGTAATGAGGACATCCAATCTTTTAAATGCTTACCAAGGAGAAAGTAGTAACAACTCACAATAATATGCTCTTACCCTATGTAAATAATCTTTATTTTATAGCTTTTAGTGTGCATAATACCAGAGAGGTGTTATAGTCAACATTTTTAAATGAGGAAATGAGATTAAGAAATGTAAATATGGTGGTAAATACTTTCCAATGCTTAGATTTAATCTTAAAATCGAAAGAAGTAAAGAACACAATATATATAGGTATGATTCAGGCCAGGGATATTTTCAAGACGTACTAACAAAACTCCTAGATGTCGCTTACTTTAGTGGTGCTATTAAGTAGTTCTCCTGATATTTCTGTTTGCAGAGTAAGTCCTATACAGCATCTGATGTTTTCCTCTGAAACAGACTAAGTCCAGCTTCCATTTTAAAAATAGCTCTATTAAAGATATGCCTGTGTCCTTGTGGGGTTATTGTGACTAAATCACTCTTTAACCAATTTCATGATTTTATTTCCCATACTTTTAATTTTGTGTGTGTGTTTTGTGTTTTAAGGGCCCCAAGATATCTGTATGCAGTATACATCTGAAAGTTAAATTACCATCTTTCTTATCTTTTATTTTTTGTCCTTCTTTGAACAAAAGGCTTATTTTATGGTCAAATCAATTTGAAATCTTTGAGTATGAAACTTATCTCACTGACATGAACATAAAAGATACTATGGAAATATTCAGTGATTCTATTATAGCTGCTTAGAGAACAGAAATTAGATTTGAACTGTAATGAATATTTTTTGTAATATGTGCTAACAATAGTTTTCATTAGCTTAAGAATGTGGATCGAATTTGACCTATTTTAGGAGCGAGTTTTTTTATCTTATGGAGTTATGCTGTTTCTGCCTTTGTTCGCTTTGCAAGAGGTATTTTTTGTAAATGAAAACCATTAATTTTTTCCTTTATTCATGTGTTTGAGTGTGTGTATGTTTGTAATTTTCACTCAAGGAGTTATCAAAAACTTGACAGTGTAACTTTGAAATACATCATTGTAAAATCTTAAAGTTGAAATGAGTTTTGTAGAGTATGTTGTCCAAAATGCTTATTTTACAAATGAGACTATTGAGATGTGGAGTAAGAGGCAGAATGTGTTCATAAAACCAATAGCCAAACTGGGACACAATGATAGCTTCTCACTCCCAGCCAAGTACTATTTTTTTGTACAATAATAATAATTTTTTAAAAATCATTTTTACGGCCATTCACACCCTATAGAGATGGTGGAAAGGTATGTTCTTCCCAGCCTTTTTTCTTTTTCTTTTTCTGGTTACTCTGGTATACAAGGTATACCAGAGTATACCTTTCTGGGTGGAGTTCATAATCAACTCTTTAGTTTGTTCACTTTGATTAATGTTAGTTTGGATATTTTCTATAGATTAAATAGGAACATTGAATTTGTTTTAAAAAGTGAGTTGTTGAATCCTTCCATTAGGGTCTGTTCCCTTCATTAGGGGCTGTCAAGTTAATTAGAATATATACTTTTATTTGCCTTTCAAGGAGCCTACCAGTTTTTTTTATCTTCTATGTGATGGAAGGTTAAAAAAAAAAAAACTCTTTTAATTTTATTCATTTATAGAACATGACCAATGAGAGTTAGACATATTTTGGTTGGAAGAAAGCATCCTTTTCCAACACAATAAAATAGATTTTATCATCTGTTGATAAACTACATTTTAAGAATTAAATTTCAATAGTCAAGGACTTGATACTATCTCTGATAATAGCAAATTAAATAATTTGGGCAAAACTTCCAGCTGAAATAGATTTTAAAGAGCTAGAACATACTGGTTAAAAATATTAAGAAAATACAAGCAATACTAAATGAATAATAATAGTAAATAAAAATATAGTGATAATTGCCAGATTAAGACCCAGAAGATGTTATCAATTCAGACATTTAGCTTTTTTTAGGGATTTTTTTGTCAGCTGATTAGCAGACTTCTTGAGGTAAAGGTACTCCCAGGACAGAGTGGAGGGCTTTAAGTGAGATGTCATCATGCAGTTTTGGTTGGACTTGAGTAAGAAGAATGAACCAGAAGTAAAATAGACTTTGAAAAAAACATCAGACTAGCTTCAGAGCTTTAGAGTGGTAAGAAAAATTTCAATGCTGAATTTGGATTAAGATGATCTGGGATTGTGACATAGGTACTTTGCAAAACTATAAAACATCATTTCTGGAGAATTACCATATCATATTTGTGATATATATATATATATATACACACACACATACATACATTTTATGTATATGCAGTATTTGAGACATACCAAAAATTATTTGTTTATCTAAAACTCAGTCTTAACTGGGAAACCTATATTTTATCTGATAACCCTATTCTTCAGTCTTATGAAATCCAGGGAACTGATTTGTTAAAATCTACCCTTAATGCTCAGCAGCCTCTAGACAACTGCACCACATTTGAAAGAAGGAAAATTACATTTGCTTGAAACTTTTTGTATTTCTGCAGAGGCATCAGAACATTTCAGAATGGACATATTGACTCTGATTTCATTTGTCTAAGTAGATAAATCCTCGGTATTGAACTTGTCTCCATCAGAATGACAGTACTTCTTCTTTGATTTAATTTACTGACCCCCTCCATCTCCTAAGGAAAACAAATATTTAAACAGAATAATATGAAGGTAATCCAGGTCATCTTATTTTAATAAGGCCTTCCAGGTCAATTTTTAACAAAAATATTACCCTAAACTGACCATTTCCTCTCTTTCTAATGCATTAATTTGACTTGACTTCTAGAAACATTGGAGAATTGGGGAAGGAATTGATCTTTTATATGAGAACACAGTGATAACATTATTTTACTTGTCCCTTACTAACACTATAGTTTTTGTTATTATTTTTCTTTCCCATAAAATACTTGATAGAGCCATACAAAGAGACATCACTAAAAAGGATCAAGAAGTATAGTCCATATCTATATTGCTTAGAATGACACAAACCAATTAATTGGCCATTGCCATTTTGCCTCAAATTAGTACTATTAAGAGCCTCTGAAAAAAATCTACACTAATTGGAATTTTTTGGTTTAATTAAACTCAACATTGAATTAGGAACCAAAGTTTGCAGCTTTAAGGACATAGCTGGGACTAGTGTCAACATAGTTGTTTGCATTTAGGTAGATTTTCTTAGGAATCCATTATAAAGGCTGAAGAAAATGCAAAGGAGTAATGATGATGATGCTTATTTTGATGTTGGAGAGTAACACCACCATGTTGGATACTAAGACCACTACGGGCTTAGACAGTGCTGTCTCAGCACTTTAAATATATTTTCCTCATCTTCATAAAAGCAATACAAAGTTAGGGATTATTACCTTCCATTTTACAAATAAGGATGTGAGACTGCAAGGCTAAGCATCTCAGCCAAATTCTTATCTGTGTCATTATCTGCCCTAAGTCACCTTCTGACTGAAAATACTAAGGAATTATTCATAATATAAGTGAACTAGATAAAGTCACTATTTGTACTGGTGCTCCTGGCTTTTATTTATGTCTTTGTTGTACATTTTTCAATGTTAGATTTATAATCCTCTACATGGTTATACAGCATTTAGGAAAATATACATTCAAGTAAATAAAGTAACACAACTAATGGCTAATAAATGTTCCCAAACAAAAACCCTGAATAAAGATTATTCCTAATTTGCATGTGAATTGGTTGCATGCAAATGAGTGTTCTTAAGGCACTTGAAGATTGTTTGTCCTTTAAAGTAGGTTAACCATTCCATCTTGTTTCTCTTACATTGTCCAGTGCACGTTGTCTTCTTTGATGCTACAAAGGTAGCATCTAGAGGACATTGGAGCAATAGCCCAGGGCTCTAGAGCTACTCTTCACTGTGGATCTTGGGTTTTCTAGTGAATCTCTTCCCCCTCTTAAGACTTCTCTTATCTCACCTGAGAAATGAAATAATTGTCCTAAAGTAAGTGTTTCTAAGTATTTTTAAAACTATAGTAATATTTGTTTAAATACAATTTTATGAAAAATTTCCACATATAAGACAGATTAAAGATAGTACTACTTTTAAGGAAGTGTGGCTAGAGAAGCCTTGACATTAAGGTGCCCTGGGTGGTGCTTGCTCGCATGTGCTCTCTCTCTCTCTCTCTCTACCCCCCGTCTCTCCACACACACACAGAATTAAACAGGCAAGAAAGACTTTATTACTATTTCAACAGGGGTCAAGACTATTGCCATAGGGGAGAGAGACATCAATGTTAGACCCCTACCTTCCCACAGAGACTATGAGAGAGTGTCCCTGTCTTTGTGATTATATTTCAAAGGGATAACTAAGGGACAGAGACAATGTATAGTTGCAGATTTTCTGAAGAAAAAGCTCTACAAAGTGGGAGATAAATGCAAAGGAGTAATGATGATAATGATGCTTATTCTGATGTTGGAGAGTAACACCAACCATGTTGGATACTAAGACCACTACAGGTGGCTTTTTCGAGTTTACTGAAAGGGAACCGTAAAGCCCTAAAATGTACATGTACACACACACACACACACACACACACACACACACACAACAGTATAGTCCACAAACCTCCAGCCTTGATGTTTTCTAAGACTTCTTCCCCTGCCAACAGCCTATGAGCCTGTGAGTCCTCATCTATATTATCATAAATTCTAAGTTAATCAAAATTAATGAGTTTATATGCCACCTGTAGTTAGATTCCCTATAATTCCATGTTTAGTTGCACTGATTGATTTTTTATGTATTATATAAAACTTAGCACCCTTATTTTAATAAGTTTGTAATTGATTATTTCTTGAATTGTCTAAATGTTATAAATAAAATTACCATGAACTGTTTGTTGCTTATATGACATCCTCATATTACTATCATACCCTCCCTGTGGTACCTGGATACCTTCATATTACTTCAGTGTTTCAGAAAAATTTAAATTCTAAGCAGCATGAAATCCTAAATCTATGGTTCCCACGTCAATTATAATTTAGTCTCTTGGCACATCTGGTTGTAGTATTTTCTATTACTGTATAGACTTATATTTATGCCTTAATATATATTTGCCTTACAGCCCAGTTATGATTCCTATGAGGGCCATAACTTTACATTCCATGATGCTTGTTTTAAAATTCTCAGCCATAAAACCGCATTAATATATTTTCTGTTGTTGTTTCCTCCCTTTGTTTTAAAGAATATGTAATGGTTATGTGTTCGTCTTTTCCTGCTTCATACCAAAATGTATTCCAGAATGTGATTCAGGGTTATATTTGAAATTCTCACCTTCATAAGTAAATACATGTGATTAATCCTGAGCGACATGAGGGCCAACCTGCAAGAATAATTTTACATAGGTCACACATAGGGCAATGCTTTCATTCACTCAGAAAATCTGTTGTCAAAGCAAATATTTAGAGAGTTAGCAAAAAAAAAAAAAAAAAAAAGTCCCTCCCCTTGAAGAGCTGCTGTGTAGGTGAGGTATTCTAAATAATCAAAACCAATGCAAGTAAATGGTAAGAAAAACATTGTTATTTGGGGAGGTATGATTTACGCCATGCCTCTCAAACTTCAATGTGTCTGCGTATCCTTTTGCGATCTTGTTAAAATTCAGCTTGTGATTTAATAACTGTGAGTAGGACCTGAGACTCTGCATTTGTAACTGGTCTGGGTGAACACGCTCAAAAATTACCACAGTAGTACTCCCTGGTGTGTTACGGCTGGCTAGGTACACTCACTTATTTGTCTACATGGCCCTGGTCATTGGAGTTTGTCTTAACTGCTAAGATTTCCAGATAATTAATCTACATTCTGCCTCCAAGTAGGTCTCCAGCCTAATCTACCTTCATTTTTGTGTGTGTGTGTGTGACTGGTTTTGCTCATGTACGCTCTCTCCCTCACTCTCTCACATAGCTCTACCTTTTTTTCTCATTGTGAGCAGACACTCCTGCCTCCAAAGATAAATCTGACCCCCAACTTCCTACCCCATCTTCAGGGGACCGCATCTGTCTTACAAAGTGTTTCAAGTACCTAGCCCTGTGATCACTGACCGAGATGACTTAATATTCCCCTCAGCTTCACTAAACTTTAGACAGGCTTCTTCTTGATCATAGCCCCTGATCTCTCTTTTCTTAGAACTTTTTCTTTAGGCCTTATAATTGTAGAGACCTGAGTCAATATAGCAGTATGCAGAGGAGGTGCAACTAAGGGAAAAATCATGCTGACATGCTATTTCTCATCTCCTAGCCAAGTACAATCAAAGAAACAAAGTTGAGTGAAGAAGAGTAGCAAACAGGAACTGCCATCAGTTCACAGTTCGGGGATCCTGTGACCTAAGCCACAGTGCCACTGTAAATCTTGAAAATGGAGGTGAGATTAACACCCAGGGCAACACACACACACACACACACACACACACACACACATCCCCACACACCCACACACACCTATCACCACCACCACTACCAACAACAACAACACACGGAGAATATATGTGAGTATTCAAAGGACAGATTATAGGACTTCAGAAAAAAGCGACAGCAAATTTAGAGCAATATATAGATGAAAGCTACATTAGAACAACAACAACAACAACAAAAAAAACAGACATAACTGGAAGCACAGTCAGGGACATGATAGACAGATAGAGGAGATTATAAAAAATAAAATGAGAAAGACCATAGATACCCTCAAAATCTCTTTAGAGAAAAGGTATCAAAGGCATAAAATAGATACATATAATAAGTGATGTTCCTAAAGAAGATAACAGACTAAATAAGATTGATCAATTAAAAATAGATAGTATTGATATTTGCAATGATATAGTAAAGATTGACTTGTTGAAATAGTTGATGCCACAAATTTAATTGATTTCCTATGTCTAAGCAATATTCTGATGAAATTACTGTTCTTAAAATATAAAACAGAATCTATAAAAAGTATACTTGAAGATTATGTATATTCATGTGTGTTGTAAATAAAGATTTTTAAAAACGCTAAGGTAGGAAATAAAGTATCCAGGATCTCATTTCTAGGTGAGAACAGTAGAGGACAAGATGATGAAATCCAGCCACCTGAAGGGAAGACTGAGGAATTTAGGGATGGAATAATCATACTGGTAAGACTAGATATAGGCATGGATTCATTTAAATAGGGAACAAAGAAAAAAATAATTGAAAAATTACAGTTATAGAATAGGGTATAATTGTACTAAATCTTGACAATGTGTAAATACTATAGAGGACGGTAGAGTTTGGGAAGAATTTTCTCATCTTTCAGAACAGAGAATCAATATGGTCTGAAGTTGAACCTATGATTAAAATAATGATTCTTATGTCTTAGCATTTAACATAGTCTTTCTTAATGTTAGAATTATATTTTAGATGTATTTCTGATGTAGTAAAGCTGCATTTCTCTGATTCTCAGGTTTCTTTAATTTCGTGTGAATTTATTTTTATGTTAAAATAGTAAGATACATTAATTTTATTATAAAATTCCATTTTATGAATACCTTTTCCTATATCTATTTATCCTTTTAGTGTACCAAGGTGGGTCCACTCTGATGGAAGGGGTATTTTATCACGGATAGAGTTGCTTGCACAGGGTGCTAATAAAAAGCAAACTAACTTTATTTGATTTTATTGAGGTTCCCAAATTCTCTACAATCAGTGTACTCCCTTATTGCCTATATCCAGAGTAGGGTACTCTCATAGCTTTCCCTTTCCTGCCACATATGATCTATGGCATCATTGATCTTTCTGTTTCCATTAATGCTTAGAAACACATTATCAGACCTTAATAATGCTTTCTTTTTTTTTTTCTGGGTGGTACAATTTGGAGATTAATTTTTAATTTCTTTGTTTACTTCCATGTATGGCTTAGTCTTTTATAATGATCTACATCATATGTCAAATAAAATAAAATCATAATTCTTTGATAAAGGAAATTAAATACCATATTTTCAAGTGCCACAAGTGGGAATTGATGGCATATGTCCTTGTATGGGTATTCAATTAAAATAAGCAGTTTTCTTTGGTCTATGACAGTATGCTGCTATGTGACCTCAGTTTATTAGAACAAAAGACACATGTTGGAAACAGAATAAATATATTCTTCCCCATATAATTTGATTGTACACACCTCCACTCAGTATTTTAAAAGTATATTCATAAAAGTTTCATTTGTTTCTATCTGACCTCCATTTTGGAATGTATATATCATACAGCATGTAAAAGGCTACCCATTAAGATATGGGCAGAAAATATTGGCAAATATGTTTCTGTTTATACTCTGTCATTTCTGAATTTCTACTTTGGAGTATATTTTGAAATATGAACTCCATATTAATACAGATATATATGTGTGTGTGTGTGTGTGTGTGCAAATATAATTATGTGCACATTTGTGTGGGGGCATGTGTATATGCATGCATCTGTGTACCTAAACACAAACTTTATAGTGCTAATAAATTTTTAGTAGTGGAGTACATCATCAAAAACATTTTGAAAACTAGCACTTGTGTTATATGTTATATCATCGTTATATTAGGAAAAAATCTAATATTTGCCTGCCATAAAGCTCTTTTTAAACTGTGTTGTGATATTTTCTCTTTACCTTTAGGTCCTAAATTTGTGATATTTCAAAGCCATGTCTGCTCTTAGCTCATTAAATTGCTCATTCAGAAAAAAATTCATTCACATTCAAGTTGTAAACTAGTATGCCTGAAGTTGCTACTCTCAAGCTTGGATATCTTTCTGGTAATTCCTGACATACCAAATTACTTGAAAATTTTATCCCTATATCCAACGCGTAAATGCAGATTACATTTCCAACATGTTTTCATGCTTTCCAAAATATAAAGAAAATAGGATGTCTCAGATCCTGATCTAGAAGATCATATGAAGTTTAATTTGTTTTGCTTCAGTTTTAATCTGTCTTCTCAGTTTGGGTATTTTCTGTGTTTCTTCTTGAATTTTATTACTGTCCTCTCTGGGGTCTTGATTTGGATACCCGTGAATTCTCTTGTCTCCATTCCAGTCACATCTTGCTACCTTTCCCCTTTTAAGTCATCCTAGATTAGGTCCTGCTAGATTGTTATGCCTTAGAATAGGAGATACATTGTCCTCTCTCAAATTTAAAGCTCAAAGATCTGAAAGCATAGTATTACTAGGATGCAATCATAATTATTCTAATAATAATTATTAGAATAAATGTAGTAATACTTTGTAACCCTAAGTAATAGTCTTCTCATAATGACTCCAAAATATTCCTTTATAGCTATCTGGTCTAATTATTCTATGGAATATTTGCACTTGAACAGAAACTTATCAAATAGAGCTACTTTTTGAAAAAGAAGTAAAAACTCAGTAAGAACCTCTTTCCTTTGAAGAAAGTTCAAAGTCCTGATAAAGGTGATATGTGATGATTCTAATTGCTGGATGTGAATTTATTGCTTCACATGCTGGCTACTAACGGCTTTGAAGTCTTCTCCAATCTAAGAAACAAAAATATCTACAACATTTTCATTAATTGAGTTAGCAAACAGACATTTACATTTATTTTTATTTAAAAAAACTTGTCTCAGAGAAAGCGAGACGGCTTTGCCTCCTACAGGGAATAATTCAACCTGTGTGCAAATGATTGTAGGGTTTTGTAAATTTCTCTTAACAGTGATCCTTTCCAAATTATTTTATATGAAAACACATCATCTCAAAATAGATAAATGAAGAACTCATTAGGATTATGTACAAATTAAGAAAATTCTAAATTTTCATAATCCATGAAAAGTCTATAAAACCTATAGAATCATTTATAGAATTTTATAGAAGGAAGAACGTTATACGAAATGTTTCTATCAAAGTCTTGTCAAATTAAATGCCACAAACTACCAGTCTGTTCGTGGAGACACAAGAAGTCCAGTTCAATTGAAATGAATGAGTTTAGAGAGTTACAGCAACAAACCAGATGTTTGACAGGCTTCTGGTTTTTTGGCATATTTGATCAGTCAAATAAACCAGTTCTGAGGCTAATTATGATACAGATATCATAAGTGATATAGCATGACAATATTTTGTGGCCAGTTGCCTGACGTTAAATGTGAACTGGTACATATCCTTGACTCAGGAACACTAGCAATTTGACAGTATAGTGGTTTAAAGCGTAGCCTCGCATTAGACAAACCTGAGTTTGAAATATAACTCTGGTACTTCCTTACTGTGTGACCTTACAGAAATTGCTCATTTTTTCCCGAAGAATCCTCCTAAAAGGGTTGTTAGGAGGATTATTTTATCTAGTAAACTTAATTACTTTTTTTGCAACTTTACACTGCCCTCCCTATGCCATTGTCTTCTGACTTTATGTTGCTACTTACTGACAGTGGGTTTGGACAGTGGGACGTGGGCAGCAGTGACAGTGTGTCCATTCTAGGCAAAGGCCTTACGGGACATCATGTTTTACCTCTTACTCTCGTGCATTCCTGCTATTCATCTTGAGAAAAAAACATGATCCAGGTAGCTTTTGGTCCAGGTAGAATGAAAATCATGCAGAACAGAGACCTAAACTCAGTCCTCAGCCTTGTGCCTCAAAACATAAAATATAGCTTTTCCCTGCTGAGTAGCTACCAACTCACATTTAACTACCAGAGTTAAATGCCTGTGTAAGTCAGTGAGTTCTGGTGCTGTTTATTATACAACATTATTGCAGTAATAGCTGACCAATATACTTTTTTTTTTTTTGACCAATACACTTTTTTAAAAAAGATTTTATTTATTTTTGCGAGAGAGAGAGAGAAGAGAGCATGAACAGGGGGCAGGGACAGAGGGAGAAGCAGGCTCCCCACTGAGCAGGGAGCCCGACGTCGGGCTCGATCCCAGGACCCTGGGATCATGACCTGAGCTGAAGGCAGATGCTTAACCAACTGAGCCACGCAGGCGCCTGACCAATATACTTTTAGAATGGATATATGTTATTTAACGTAGTCCCTGTACATTGTAAAAGCTCAGTAAATACCAACAATTTTAATTATCACTCTTTTGCCTGGTTTATAATAACAAATGAAACTTACTGTCAGGAAATGATCAGCTCTTTTATGAGCTTACTGATGAATATGACTTCCAGAATACTTTCCCAACTTCATTTCCATTCCATGTAGTTGATAAATTAAAATGTAAATATAACTGTTGGTTTGACACAGACTTGAGCCCACCTTTTATCTGTGGGACTTTATATATTCGGTCATTCAGCTAATATGTATGGACAACTTATTATGTTTCTTTGGATTTGGGACTCTTAGCTTTCTTTTATATAAAAGGAGGATAAAGATAAACACATTCCAGAGTTGTAAGGAGATAGGTCATAATGTAAATAGACAACTTAGTCTGGGTTTTGCCATATAAAATTCACGGAGCTTATGACGGTTGTTTTATTTTTAGGCAACCTATTATCATTTGTGTTTGTGTTTGTGTGTGTGTGTGTGTGTGTGTGCCATTTGATATGGTTGCTAAAACATAGGTCATTTTTCATCTGCCATCAAGGTAAAATCATTCCTCATTTATCTTGTGTCAGGTTTAAATTGCAACAGGTTGTCAAGGAGATGTTTTGATAAGCTTTCATTTTCTCTGTATTTGCTTGAAAATGGAATGACAAAAATTTAAGACAATATTTGTTTGATGAGCATGAATTTTGGCTTCAGAAGACCAGGCTGTAGTTTCTGATCTTTGTAGAGTCTTGGTTTGGGTCCATTACTAAATGGCTGCAGGCAGGGTTTCTCAATTAAATCGCCATTGACAAGTCTTGTACTCATCCCTTCATATTCTGAAATTAGACTTTATTGGCTCATTCACAGAAAATGAATTTCCATGGACATAGTCACCCTAGTTTAATTCACATGAGGTAGGTTGTGGCAGAGGCTAGATACATGCTTACAAATCTTATCTCCTCTCTCTTGGCACACAGGAAGACTATACACCCAGACTCCCTTGTAATTGGTTTGGTCTCTTGTGGTTGGTTTCTGATCAGTATTATTTGGGGGTAAGTGACCTATGTTATTCTTAGGACTGGCTCATAAAGCTTTACATGCAACCTTCCATACTGTATTTTAACACTGGCTAGGCAAGTGGAGGGGATCCAGAGAATGACTCTAGAGAGGCCCTTGGGTCTGGAAGAGCCACAAGGTGACTGGTGAATGGAATCTTTCAGTGACTGCTTGGAGAGAAGTCACCCAGGAGAGCTGCCCAATTCTTACTAACTCTGGAATGAGCAAGAAATAAACCTTTGTTGTTTGAGGCCACTGAGATTTTGCATGGTCATATAAAGCTGTTGGTGTTAGTGACCCTGGCTAATTTTCTGATATATTGGTCAGGATGTATATTTCTCTCTAATGGGGGAATCTTTCTGTTTAGGGGGAGGATGCTCTTATTTCCCATTTAGAAAATACCAACCCCATGTATAAGATAGCCGGGAGATTAAAGCATGAGTGGGGAGTTTAGATGAGGAAGAACTCAGAACCTGAGAGACAGAAATATCGGCAGTAGGCATATCTTACCTAAGTACTAGAGAAAGTTAATGACCTGTCTCTATTTTTTAGAAAGAGCTTCTTCATAGTTAAACCTATTTGGGCAATCAGATCTTTTGGACACACTCAATGCACACTAAAGACATTCGCCTTTTTAGCCATAGGGTTGTGAATTTGTTTTGCTTTTTCGCTGATGACCTTTCTTTAATATAAAATTAGTGAGGCATTCTTCATCAAGTCCAGAAAATCCAAATGCATCACACAAGAAATATGAAGTTATGTGGTTGCTTACATTCTTTAGAAACTCAGCAATGTCAGAGACCACACCTTCACCATAATCTTGTCCTTTCCCTCATACTCACTACCTAATGGTCTCAACAGGGCTGCTCTATCTACTATAGCTCAAATAGGAAGAACACAGCATTTAAAAAAAAAAAAGCTGGAAGTTTTTTTTTAGCGGGTGGGGGAGGGAGAGGAGGAGAGAGAATCCTAAGCAGGCTCCATGCCCAGCATGGAGCCCGACTTAGGGCTCATTCTCCCTACCCTGAGATCATGACCTGAGCCAAAATCAAGAGTTGGATGCTTAACCGACTGAGTTACCCAGGCACCCCTGAAGAGTTTTGCTTAAATCTCCTTGGCCAAAAATGAGTCATGGGTTGCCCTTAACTACAGAAAACCTAGATAAGTTTCTTTTTGTTGCTTATATGTCTTTGGATAGTCTAGAATCAACATTATGGAGAGATGAGGGAGAAAGGAGTTGGAATAGTTACTCAGTGACTCAGCCTATAATGTCTATCAAAGTATACCAGAATTATTCTTTCCAAGAGCCTAAAGGACATTCTGCCTGTTCTATTATACATTGATTTAAGTAGATCAGCTCTTACTTATAAAAGTGCCTTTACCCAATGGAAAACAACTTACTGTTATTTGGACTAAGAGATTTAAACTTTGACAACTGAAAAGAGGTTGCAATGTGCATTGTGAGATATGGCCAGAACTATAGAATATATAAAGAAAGGAAAGGCTACTTGATGGAATTTCTGTGGCCAGGATGAAGAGCTAATTTGGGATTCAGATGGCTTTAAGAAGAATATCAAGCTGAAGGTCTGGATTAGATAGATAAAACCCAGAGAACTGGAAGGCCTATTCCATTGTTTACAGGCCAATTTCCAGTAGTACCATGCATATTATTCTCATTGAACTGGTATGATGTAAAATATCCATGTGTAAATATGATACCAGCTGGCACATATTGATCACATCAGAAATGCTTGGTGAATATTTGTTTCTTTCCTCTCTCCCTTGATCTTCCCAGAAAAGGAAAAGATCATTGCAATCTTTACTACATGGCATGGGGAAAGCCAGGCGCTTTGGAGATAGAAGCAGGTTCAAATGCTAGCTCCTCAACAATTAAGGTGAATGAGCTGGAGCATTACCTAATCTTTCCAAACTATAAAATGCAAACGAGAATGCTGTTTTATTTCACTGTTATGAACATTAAGTACAAAAATTGTTTTAAATCAGTGAACGGAGTTGTGGTCCATATGAGAGAATTTATAAATAGCTGTGACAGGAGTGTTGGTAGGGGCAGAATGTAAAAACTGTGAACCATTGCAATTAGAGCTTTCTTTTTAATTTCCCCTAAAGGATATCTCTATTAGTCTAGGTCTAACTTGTTTATTTATACAGTATTCCTGGTCATATAGGACAATCACTCATAATTCACCGTATCCTCAGTCTCTAGCGTTTGCCTCACCTTCCTTCCCATGACAAAAATTCAGGAAAAAAACTGGGAGAGCCACTGGTCTCCAAGTTTTAAGCATGTAGTCTACACAGAAATATGTCAAGGTCTATTTTTAAATGTTTACCTGTCTTTAAATAAATGTACTTCATATATTTTTTAAACTTATGTTCATCCTTTTAGTATCAATATTTTTCCAGTGTCCATAATAATATTTTATAAAATGGATTATTAAAAATCTCTGTGAAATTTGCCTGGAGGCAAGCTTGCAATTCAAGAATAATTAAAGTGACAGTTTAAAAGCAAATTATGCAAGCCAGAGATGTGCAGTGGGTTTATTGTCACTCTCATCTCTGTACTTTGAAAAAGGAAAGTGAATCAGCTTAATTTTTCATCAAGTAGCATCTTCCCAGGAGGCATTATGGAAGAGTGGAGTATGAAAGCATATATCAATTTTCACAAAGTGATGGCATAAATAGCATATGGTATTCATAGTTGTGTGTATGTGCAAAAAGAATGGACAAATCTCATTTTTACTTCTTCTTTGGCATGATTTGAAAAAAATCACATTGCTTGTGTTAACTGAAAAACAGTATGTTTGTTAAACTAAATTTCTTTCCCCTTTTGTTAAAAGCTTTTTAAAATCTCTTGAAGATTATAGACTTTAATCCCATATACAATTTGATGAGGAGACTGTTAAAGCTTTCTTTGAAAACTAGCCCTATAGTTGCACCCCCAGATATTTCAGCTTTTCTGAAATGTTCTATTTGAGTTACTTGTTTTGGAAAATGACCTGCTTTCTAAAAATCTCACTTTGGAAATTTTAAAAAAAGAAATAATTTCTCTCTTCCTGAAAACCTTGTAAGAATATTTTATTTCAATAAAAGGGTCATATCCATATTTGTTGTTAATCTACACAGTCCAATATGATCGTCTTCATGATGATCAATTATTTCATTTGATTTGAATTTGATTTGATTTGATTTCATCAAGATTTTCATGATGATCTTCATGATGTCCTCATTATGGGCAGATCTGTTGTGTAATGATGATTGTTTTTAAATTTTATACTTTTCATATATCCAGAGACTGGGATGCGATTGTACTATCACTGAAAGGCCAGGAATGGCTTCAGGCTCAGGGGAACCTGTTGTCACATTCTGCATGTATTATTAAATCTGCTGGTGAGCTTGATAATTATAACAAATGTTAACCTCCATGAGTACCTACTTTATGGCGACATGGTACTATGTATTTTATTCACAATTGTTCATTGAATCCCAACTATGTAAAGTTGATAAAATTATTATTCCCATTGTACAGATGGGGAAACTGAGGCAGAGAGATTAAATTTTCCCATATTTATACAGCTGATGACTCTGAAATTCAAACTCATATTTTTTTTCTTGGTCATTAAAATATATACATAACATAAATAAAATTTTCTGAGGAAGCAAGACCTAATTCTTTTCTCAGTCTCTACTGAAATAGCAGATTCAGATTTCTTTAAAGACTGCCTCATAAGAAATGAGGGAAAATATTCTCTGCATTAATGTCATTGCTTTATTCTGGCATCCTTTTGAATCTGGGTCTGAATACACCAACAAGTTTGACAGTTTGAAGTGGCTTGACCTATGAGACATAAGCATAGTGTGAACATGTAGGTAATAGACACTGGGGACTTGAATAAATTCTCCACCTCCAACTGCCCATCTGCATATTAGTCATCAAAACCTAGGTGAATACATTTGGAGGAAGAGAACACCCCTAGACAATTACTTAAGAACAAAAAAAAATTGCTATTAAAATAGGAATAAGCTAGGAAAATATGGGGAGACTACGTATAATTAGTTTTAATAGTAAATTCTGCTGTATGTGCCTTAAACCTACAATTTTCTTGTCCTCAAAATATCTTCATGATTGCTCTTTTTCGACAGCTCAAAGAATAGAATGAACAAAATTAAAAATATAGACTTTCGTGAATTCCTTGAAAATCGAGTGTGCTCTCAGTAGGAGAGATTGAAGTTGGTCCCTATTTTAGAAAACATTTTTTTTCTAATCATCGTTGAGGGTGGGGTTAGATTAATGGGAGAGTATGCCACAGGATGGATTAGATTTGGAAGTAATCTCTTTTAAAAATTAGGATGCAGTAAAACCTTTTTCTCTGGATAAAGCCTATGAGGAAAATACTCAAGTCCAATTACTATTTTTCTCAGAAGAATCTAAGCAGAAAATGTTGACTATGTTACAGGTGGCCATGGCCCAGAAATGTTATATTCTAACCTATTTTTTAATTTATTTTTTTAAACCTGAAACAATGTGAAAACTTGGGCTTTGGTGAATTTACTTCTTTCCTCTCTCTGAGGGAAAAGGGCGCATCTCTATAACACACAGATAATGAACTCTTTTTCTCCTCCCTAATGGGAGACTAGGGCTTGACCAGTGTGTTGGTAGTGCTCTAGATTGATCCTTCTCTGTGATAGATCTTAGCTCTTACTTTTCCTATATTAAGCATGAGCTGGAATACATATAGACTAAGTAACTTGCCAAATTTCATACAAATGTAAGTGGAGGATTTTCAGATTAGACTCCAAATTCCAAGCTTTTTTCCCCACTGAATCATACTGGCTTTCATCATCCTATTTAGGGAAATATTGGGCACAAAGCTACAGCTAAATAAAACAGTAGCAGATTTTCCACTTCAACATCTAATGTTTTATCAGGAAGCAACATAGGCAAGCCTGCAAAAATGGATTCTGTGGCTCACTTACAGTTGAGACTTAGAACAAGAAATGGTAATCACTAAAAACAACGCAAACACCTGGAAACATCGTTGGTGTCACTATCATAAAAATGCATGACAGCTCACTAATTTGATCATAACGGAAAACTTTTGTATTCAAGCTGACTAAGTATGTGTGATTTCCTTTAACTTTGTCACATATTCCAGCTCCCATGGGTGCACACTCTGTGCCACTGTACCAAGACAACTTTGCTTACTCAGAGTCCATGGATATCAGTGTGCTGAGCCATGTATCTCTTCTGTTGCCAATTTGTGTGTGTGTGTATTTAAGGGTGGTTTCTGGATTTATATTATGATTTCTTAACTTATTTCAGTCTACTTTGAATTAGCAGACTACTGCTTCAAGTAGAATGCAAAAGCCATACAGTGGTGTACTTTCTTCCACCCGTCCCATTATCTGTGCTGTTGTTGTCCTATATTTTGCTTCTACATGTGTATTAAACCCTACACAAATTTTATTATTACTTTGGCTTTAAATAGTCCTTTTTTTGTCACTTAGGCTTTTTTATTTTATATTTATTAAAACATAGACAGACTTTGAATACATATCACCTCTTCTGAAAAGATGAGAGGAAAACTTAAGCAAAGGAAATTGCGTGAAGTATTTCTAAGGTAATAACTACATCCTAGCTGCCGCCTGGTTGGCAGCAATCTTAAGACCACCCTGGTTTCATTTTCATATTGAAATGTGAAATAATACAAATGTGAACTCCTGTAGACCCATCACCTTGCTTAAAAAATAGACCAATTCTCAGCACTGTTGAAACCCTGTATATACCTGTCTGATCACATCTCCTGATTTTCATTTAAGCAATAACAACTGAGTTTTATGTTGCTCATTCTCTCTTGTATTTTTCATTCTTAATAGATATGTAATCAAAATTTATTGGTGGTCTTGAACTGTTCTATGAATGTAACAGTGTTATATGTATTCTGTGATTTGCTTTTTTGACTCCACATTATTAGTCCCATCCATGCTTATGCCGCTGTCTGCTACCCATTTTTATTGTTTTATACTGTCCCACTGTATACATGTACCCACATTTATCCATGCTCCTCTTGATAGAATTTGGGGTTGCTTATAGTGATTTGGTACTATAGATAATTTCGCTGTAAACACTCTTTTTGTCTCCTAGAACATATGAGTTTCTCTTGATTATATATCTAGGGATGGATTTGTTAGATCTAAATGATAGAGTTGAGTACCCTGATTGCCCCCTCCCCCAACAAAACTGCTGAAGAGCCAACCTCCCATCCTCCCCTGAATGTCTTCTTTGGGGACATAAGTGTTTTCCTAGCTTGGTCTGTGGGTAGGACTAAACATCTATGCTCAGGGATCTTCAGGAAGAAGAAGACGAAGATGAAAACAAAGAGATGATGCTTTTTCTCAGCCTGAAATCTGTGTCTTTTCAAAGTCATGTATTTGGAGAACCAAAGCCAGAATGAAAATAAGGCAAGGTAAATCCCAGATATTGTGTCTGTTGGGCATGGGTGAGGGGGGGATGCACTTAGCAATGGTGTCTCAAGCTGCAGTTAGTTGAAATCACAAAGTATGCTGTGAAGCCACTACTCGTCTTTGGGACATAAAAATTCAAACAGAAGAGAACATTTCATTTTTTGGAAATTTAAACTGTGCAAGGAAAACTGGAATTGGCTCTCTTGGGATACATAATCTGAAACTTAGTCTTCATTACAGCTTTTGGCATTGTTTTCTATTTAACAGGCTTCAAAGGTTACTGTTTCCGTGGTCTAAGATCAGGGACTTCAGCCTTTACCTCTCTTGTCTTCATGAGGGCCTCCATGTTGTTCCCCTCACAGTCTTAGACGCAATGTATACTTCTCCACCATGTGTTGTAATCAGTGATTTTCAGGTAGGGTTGGCCTAAAGATTTCCTCAAGAAAGATCCTATCCCACTAGGTCACTGACTTGAATAACATGAACTGGTTGTAGACTGGCTTTTCCCCAGTTTGTGAGATGTCCTTAACTTCTTTGTGGTGGGTGTGTGGCTGGTTCTTTTGCAAGGAGAGGAGTTATATCTGCTGGCCCTGGGCTGTATTGCCTTTTTCCTTTTAGTCTTCTCTAGTAGTTCCGTGGCTACCTAAGGAGAAGCTGGAGGAGGATTTTCAGATTGACTTGTCCTCACCTGTCCTGCAGTGACTTTCATCCCTCCTGTGGTAAAGAGAATTCCTTGTGTTTGGAGTTCTGTCTTTCTTTTTGCTTTTTTCCTTCCTTCCTTATAGGCTTAAGCACTGGGTGGGCAGTCTTTATGGTTCCCACTCCATTAAGTCATGTAAGTTTTTGCTCTGCAAGGTTGAGATAAGTGGTCCTGCTAGAGAACTTTTAACTGTTTCTGCAGTACGTTTTATAGTTTTGCACTCACGCCTATGAGCCCTTTGGAGAAAGAATGGCAACTCCACCAACATGCTGGAAGTTCCTGCCAAGAATATGCTTTCAGTACCCACCATTAACATGGGGACATGTTGACAGCACACACCAGGGCCATGGTGGGTCTGTTTCCTGCCGAACTCTCAGTAGCTGCTCATGCCATTGCTCCTGAATTTATCTGTCCTGGGTCTGCGGACTTGGTTGTTGTCATGCTCACAGTACCTGGTTCTGGGACTGCGGAGTTCCCTGATGCTGCTCCCCATTCTTGCTATAGCTGAACAAATGGGGAGCTTATAATTGGAAGAAACTTTGAGATTAGCAAGTGTAATCTTGCATTTGTTGCAGGAATTTCTCTAAAGTACCTTTACCAAATGATAATTTCTAGTTTGTGCAAACAGTTTCAATGCCAGAGAGAGTATTATTACAATAATTACTCACATACACTTATATTCTGCTTCCTTACACTAATATTTCTATTAAAAGATTCCTAGAAGTTAGACAAGGTTCAAGGGATATGCACTCTTTACATTTTGATAGCTACTAACAAATTATACATGTGTGCCCACACATATCAGTACTGATTTGCTATCATAATTCACATATAGTATTCCCAGGTCACTACAGAGGTCACACACTTGGGTATGTCCTCTGGATGCCGAACTGGCATGACACTGGATATACTTGTCACCCTCTATTTGTGGTCTGACAAATAAGTGAGTTTTTCCAAAATGGGCAATTGGTCTTTCCTGTGCTTTTGAAGTGGAACAGAGCTATAAGTAAAATGCATGATGGGTGGCAGCCTTCAAGCTTGGCTGCAGATTCTCATGATCAAGGACAAAGGTCTTTACAAAATTCAAGCAAAGTTGCCTGGTCAGCTCTAAGGTCTCTGTATGCTTGTACTTTTTCTCTTGGTGACCCAGGCACGTGTGGCATGCTTTTCACAGCCTGTTGCAGGTTGAGCAGTAGCAGGACAGTAAATGGTAGAAGGAAAGGCTCCTAGATGCACTGCCCACAGGAACCATGGGGACCTGGTTATTTACATCAGTCACTTCTCTTTTTTGCTCGCCTGTGTAAAGATGGTTTCAAATGTTTGTGCACTCTGGAATACATCATTCCTTCCCTTGTATAGTTGTTAATGCAGGCCCACTATTAAGGTATTGAACATATGATTGAACTGTTGCTTTGGGTGATGTGGTGCAGAAACGTAAATATCCATGGCTTTCTTTTATCAAGACAGCTCTGCCTCCTGTAAACCACAGACCCAGTAGTGGGGAGTGGATCAGTTGCTTACTGCCCTCCCCTATGATTCTGTTTTTATGTTATACTGTTGTCATCATACTCTTTATTCAACAGCCTGCCCCTTGGGGTAGAGCCACATCTACCTCCTCAGGCATGGGTGGATCCAGATGGAGACATGGGCAGGAGTGAGATGTACGTGTTATCTTCTTAGTTGTTTTATAAAGGCATAAAGAAATGAGAAAGCAGTGTTTAAAATTACTCATATGGTGATCCTTTTTCTGTTCATTCTTTTGTGTAGTTGTAAGTTTTCATCTGGTATCATTTGCCTTCAGCCTGAAGCATATTCTTGGGCATTTCTAATGATGCAGGATTGCTGGTGATGAATTTGCTCAGCTGTTTATCTGCAAATAAACATCTATTTATCTAAAAATGTTTTTGTTTTGCTTTTATCTTTGAAGGATATTTTTATAGGATATAGAACTCCAGATGAGACTTTTTTTCAGTACTTTAATCTTTTGTTTTATTATCTTTTAATTTACATTGTTTCTGATCGGAAGTCAGTGATAATACTTGTTTGTTCCCCTGTATGTAAAGTGTGTCTTTTATTGAGTACTTTTAAGATTTTCTCCTTAGCTTTAACTTTGATCTTCAGTGATTTGACTAGAATAATCTAGTCTGTGTTTATCTTGCTTCACATTTGTGAACTTTCTTGGGTCTGTAGCTTGATATTTTTTCATTAAATTTGAAAAATTTTTAGCAGTTATTTCTTCAAAAATTTTTTTCCCGGCCCAGTCTTTTTCTTTCACTTCCTGGGGTTTCACTCATGTGTAGGTTAGATCACTTGATATTGTCACAAAGATCACAGACACTCTGTTTTTGTTGTTGCTTGCCTGTTTAATCTTTTTTTGCTCTGTGTGCTTTAGTTTAATGTTCACTAACCTGTCTTAAAGTTCATTATTTTTCTTCAGTCTGCTGTTAAACCCGTTCAGTGAATATTAGATATTGCATTTTTCACATTTAGAATTCCATTCACTTCTTCATAAATTTTTCTTTGTTAGGATCCCCTGTTCACCGATAATATTCATCAGTTCTTTTAGTGTTTTGAATATATCTATAATAGCACTTCTCTGTTCCTTTTAAGTCCAACATCTTTGTTGTCTCTTGATCTGTTTCTATTGACTTTTTTTTTTCCCCTACTGGTTGTGTGTTACATTTTCCTGCTTTTTTGCAACTTTTTTTTTTTTTTTTTTTTATTGTATACTGGTCATTATGGATGCTACATTGTTATAAGACTAGGTGTGCTTATCTTCCTTTAAAGGATATTGAACCTTGTTCTAGAGATCAGTTAATTTTTTGGTGGTTAGACTCACGTTTTGTGGGGATTTTAGAATTTGTCGAAGCAGGTTTAATGAAGTGTTTACTTGAGGACTACTCTAGACCTATTATTATACTGTGGCCTTTCTGGGATCTTAACTAAATGCCTTGGTTTTTCTCCAGTATTTCTGCCTGGTTCTCATTCTTCTATCTTCTAGCACTATGTACCCTCCAAATCTTACATCAGCTCACGCTCTCAAGGAGCTGTTCTCTGCCAAGCCTTGTGGAGTCTTGTTTTCAGCATATGTAGCTTAGTATTTGGCCAAAGACTCAAGGTAACTCTTGGACAAAATTCTGAGGTTCCTTTACTTCTTAGCTCTTTCCTTTCTGGTACCCTTACATAACTTTAAGTCACCTCAGCATCTCTATATTGTGATCTTTGTTCCCTTTTCCTGGTGAGATTATGGTTCTGTTTGTTTTCTATTTTCCTGTGATGCTATTTAGAAAGTGCCCCAAATTCAGCGTGAATGTAGAGCTCACTGTATGTTTCTCATCTCTTGAGGGTAATATCTCAGACCGACTTGTGGTTCAGTGACTGAAGACAGTTGTTGTACATATTTTATATATTTTATAGTTGGTCACAATTAGACAGTAAACTCAGTAACTCTTACTCTAGCATGCTCTATCTTCAAACCTGATTTTGAGTCCAAACTGTACAAAAGTTTTAGTGTTGTGATCTTAGACAAGTTTCTCAAATTTCCTGTGTCTTGGTTTTCCCATCTCTTAGAATAAGGCAGTGGTTCCCAATTAACTAGAAAACATACAACATAGGCCTGCCACCATAGTTCATTAGTAAATGTCATGTGCATACCATCTTTTTCCATTTCTCTATTAGTTTCATCTTGACATAAAAGTACTGTGCATAATTGAAATAACTAACCCTTTCAGTTTGTTCTAACCATTTAGGGACAGAGATTTGAAGAAAAGAAAGAGGCTTCTTGGGGGAAAAGTCCTCCTGAGTCCTGAAGTGCTTAAAATCCCATGTTTTACATGGCCCGATAAGCACTAATACTGAGGTAGTCTTGCCAGTCATAGTCTTTTTCTTTGTATATGGAGGATTATTATCTTCCTGGGGCTTTTAGAATAACCAATAGCATGCCCTAGGCTGAAAGGGAGATTTTGCCTAACTATGTTTCTGTGTGGAAGTTTTTAAAGGAGTTCAGGGACAGTTTAGTGCGGCAAGATAGGGTTTAAAAAACTTTAAAAATTCTTATCTAGACTCCACAAGCTTTGACAACAGTCTTATTGGAAGGTTTTTTTTTTTCTTTGAATTTTAAAAACTGTTCTGAAGAGTGAACATAGTTAGAAACAGGCTATATATAGACTACATTAATGCAATGGAGAAATACTTCACAAAGGATTTATGATGTATTTTTAAGTGGTGCTCAGTTATAACACCACAACGGCCGTTGCAAATACATGTACTTTAAGTTGCCCCATTGATTATAAATAGCTCACTGAAAATGCTAAGCAATTATATTGAAATGTGACATCCTTTTTGAACAAGAGGATATAGTTCTTGTTGATGTTAAAATTGTTTTATTCTGTAAATACATTGTTCTTGGTATTCATAAATTGCTACATGCTATACACAGTGGGAAAACATAAAGGGAGAATTATCCATTTTTTAGAATAGTAGTAGGACGTGAGAAAAAAATCAAAAGTTTGTTCTTAACAATAACAAGTGGAGTTTGTTTCTCTGGCAATTCTAAAGAGCCAAAAAAGAGTCTGTATTTTTACCTCCTCTGTCTACCCTACCTGTATGTCTACCCTCCCATCAACTCTTCATCCCATTATTGGTATTAAGTAAGCAAGAAGTGTTTATTAAAACGTTACTCTGTTCCAGGCCCTGTGCTAAGCTTAGAAGATGAAATATTAGCCACATACATAAAGTTTCTGCTCATTTGCAGTTTACAGTTCAGCCAGTAAAACAGAAGACTAGAGAATACGCTGTGCAAAGATTCTGCTAACAGGACCGCAAAAATGGTATAAGAATGCATAGCAATGAAACATTCTGGTCTGTGGGGATTAAGGGAAAATATATTACTTAAACTGAATTATCCAAGGGAAGAGAAATGCTAAGGGTCCTTCAGACTGAGGGAATAGCAGGTATGCAAGCCTGGAGGCAGGAAAATATGGCCAGATTAAGAAAGACATTTGGAAGGTCACCAGTGTAGAATGTGATGTAAAAAGTGGTCATGTTAAGGCTAGAGATGTAGGTATGAACGAGGCTTTGATGTCTTTTTAGGAGCGTGGACTTAATTCTGAAGGCAATATGCAGAAACTGAAGCATTTTAAGCACCAAAGGAATTGCCATCTGATTTTAAGTGGATCATCTTGACATTATCAGCACCTGCAGACTTCTATACTGAAACAGAGTTAAATTTGGAGATTTATGCCACCCACTTGCTGAACACAGATTAACCTAGCAAGATCCATTCCCACTGAGAGAGAAGACTGTAGTATTTTGTAGGTTTAGGTTTGCTATCCATCCTACCCATCAAGGCCTTGAACCAGTTATGGCTATTGTTTGAGCTTAATGAGCCACCTGGTCAACATGGCAGGGTTCTACTTTAATTTCCGATTAATCTTCCAGTTTCCCTGCCCTAAACCATCCAACCCAGCCTCCTTGAAAAGAATCTTTGCTGTCTGCCTATTCCTCATGTCCTTCTAACTTTTTCAATTGGGTAGGAGGTGATATTTCTTTATTTCCTATCACTACCTAGGGCTTTGAGCAAAACTGGATGGTCTCTTAAAAAGTGCATTATATACTAACAATGTTTGGACCTAATCCTCTCAGAATACATTTTTGTTTTCTTCTGTGGACCCATACGGGTCAGAATAATTGTACTGTTTTGTATTTTTCTGGAGTTCAGGTTTTTTTTTTTAAAGATTTTATTTATTAATTTGACAGAGAGAGACACAGCGAGAGAGGGAACACAAGCAGGGGGAGTGGGAGAGGGAGAAGCAGGCTCCTGGCTGAGCAGGGAGCCCGATGTGGGGCTCGATCCTGGGACCCTGGGATCATGACCTGAGCCGAAGGCAGAAGCTTTATGACTGAGCCACCCAGGTGCCCTGTTTTTTTTTTTTTTTTTTTTTTTTTTTTTAAGAATGGCTATACTGGATACTCTTTTCCAAACCATACTCTCCCTTTCCCCATCCTTGCTAGTTGATATTTTCCAAACAATTGACTCCTTTTTCTCTTTAAATGTATATCCTAGAGACTCATGGTATATGTAATAACATTAAATCTGACCCTATTAAATATTGATTTCAGCCAGATATTGGCATTGCAATTTCTTGAATTCTATAATCTGGACTGCTTGGCAATACACCAAAACTCCAAAAGACTTAGCCCTTGAGTAATGTAGTCCTAAAAGTTCCCCTGGAGCAACAGTGATGTTTAACAGTCCAAATGGTTTACTTCGAGGGAGACTAAAATCATCCTAAAGCACTCATGAGGTTCTTACCATTTTGAGTCAAAACAAAACAGCAGATTAGAAACAATGGAACATACTTGTATGAGAGGGGAAAAAAATGACAGCTATCTACAGAAGAAGAGCTCTAATTTACTTAATGGAAGCCCAGAAAATATAAAGCATTGTAGAAGATATGCAAAGCAAAACACTTACGCTATTTAGTAATGCACGTTAACAGGGATGAGACCAAATCACCGAGAAAGGGTTATATTTTGATTTACGTATTCTATTGAAGAAGTCGTCGAAATGTTGATTCATTTTCAAGCGATTTCTATTATAAGTGGCTAAAATATAAACAGGTGGTACTTAAGGTATTAGAAATAATTGAATGGAAGATGCTTTGGATTTTGGACTCATTGTTTTGAATTGCAGCAATATGTTATGTGCAACTCTGTTTCTCATATAAGGTTTGAATGTTGTAAATAAGCCACAATTTAGTGGAAAGATGATAGGCATAGGTTTATAGTCTGTAGACTTGGGTATTCTGCTTCTGTTTCTTATCAGTTGAACGATCTCTGGCAAGATCTTTAACCTGAGCCTCAATTGCCTTATTGGTAAAATGAGAGTAATTAATAAGCACTTTGCTATAATGCTCTAAGGATTAAACACTGTAAATAAAGTGTCACTACCTGAACTGTGACTGCTAAACAAGTGCCACCATGAAAGATGGCAAAAATTGTAAAAGGTTAATCATTATTCTTAAGATAGTTTTACCCGTCAGGGGACTTTTAATATCAGGGATATTAAAACAATTTTCATATAAACACCCCAAGGTATATTCTGCATATTAATTGCTCTACCTATGGAAATGAGGCTGAACTTCACATCTCTCTAGTACAATAGGAGTTTAGACATTCTGCAGACAAGGGGACCAAGGTCCAAGAAGGATGAGAACCTGGCCTGAGAGCATACAGACAATAGCAAGTTTGTATCTCCAGCCTAGAATCTTTTTTTTAAAGACTTTATTTATTTATTTGACAGAGAGAGTGAGAGCGAGAGAGGGAACACAAGCAGGGGCAGTGGGCGAGAGAGAAGCAGAGTCCCCGCTGAGCAGAGAGCCCGATGCAGGGCTGGATCCCATGACCCTGGGATCATGACCTGAACCAAAGGCAGCTGCTTAACGACTGAGCCACCCAGGCATCCCTCCAGCCTAGAATCTTTACTAAGCCTTCAGCTCTTCGAGGTTCATTTTGGCATCTTAAACACCTTGCTGAGCATTTCCACTTTGTGTTCTATCATTTGAAATTAGTCCAGAGGTGGCCTGTAACTTCTACGTGTGTGGCTTAGAGGGAAGCACTTGATAGGGGGTATAGAAAAAAAGTATCTTGACACTACATTTAAACACCAAACATATGATACACTTATATTAGACTTCAAGTTTTTTTTTTTTTTTTCTGGGAATGGAATGTGAATCAGTACTAAGAAATCTCTTCCAGCCACCCTTAGCAATGCCATTGAATTAACCATTCTTTTTGTCAAAATAAATCAGATCTAATTATCCACACTTCTTTCCGAGAGCTTGCTATGCTTTCACCTGGGCTTGACGTTTCCGAATCATCCTTTTCTTTACCTATTTCTTCATTTGCTACATCCATTTAGCCACTAAATTTGTTGATGCCCCTTTGAAAACATCTCGTGTCCATTTCTCTTTAAGTAATTACCAGTATGGCTCTGGTCCAGGTGCTACATCTTTGCCAGTTAAACTGGTGCCAAAATCTTTTTATTATTTTAAAGATTTTACTTGTTTATTTGACAGAGAGACAGCAAGAGGGGGAACACAAACAGGGAGAGTGGGAGAGGGAGAAGCAGGCTTCCCGCTGAGCAGGGAGCCCGATGCGGGGCTCGATCCCAGGACCCCGGGATCATGACCTGAGCCAAAGGCAGCCGCTTAACCAACTGAGCCACCCACATGCCCTGGGGCCAAAATCTTTTAATTGGTGCCCTGTCCCACGACTCTCTCTTTCTCTGTTATTTGGTGCAGTGTTTTCAGACTAATCGTCTGAAAACACCTCTTTCCTTTTGTCACTGCCTTGCTTGGAGCCCTTTGCCGGGTCCTCCTGGCCTGTAAAATGAAACACAGACTCCCTGGACCAGCATGCACCCCTTCTGGCCTCTGATTTCTTTTATTTCACATTATTGTTCTTTCTAATTTGTTACGACAAATACTTAGTTCTTTTATTCTTTTAATTCTTTTTTCTTACATGAATAGAAAGTGTTTCAAAGCCTGCTACTTGTAATTATAAATCTGGAAAGGATTTAGATGAACGAATGTGTTCAATAGACTATGCTGCATTGATATATTCTTTAAATTCACATGTGTGAAAACTTTCTAGCAGTGCTACTTATCCTCTGCATTGGGATAGAATTGTTTTCATTGTAAAAAAAATCACATAACATGAAATCTACTCTCTAAACAAATGTTAAATTGTATATTACACTATTGTTAACTGTAAGCACAATGTTGTACATCATATCCATAGGACTTTCTCATCTTGCATGACTGGAACTCTATATCCTTTGAGTAGCTACTCTCCATTTCTCCCTCCCCTCCTACCTGGCAACCATAATTCTTCTTTTTTTTGGTTTGTTTTTTTGAGTTTGACTATTTTAGATACCTTATAAAAGAGGAATCATGCAGTATGTGTCCTGTGATTGGCTTATTTCACTTGGCATAATGTCCTCAAGGCTCATCTGTACTAATGGGATTTCTTTTTTATGGCTGATTAATATTCCACTGTCTGCATATACCACATTTTCTTTATCCATTCATCCATTAATGACCCACCTCTTGACTATTGTAAGCAATGCTGCAATGAACATGGGAGTGCAAGTATCTCCTCAAGATCCTGATTTCAGTTCTTAGGAACTAAACATACTCTTATTCATATGATCCGGCAATCACACATCTTACTATTTACCCAGGGAAGCTGAAAACTTATGTCTACATAAAACCTGTACGTGGATGTTAATAGCAGCTTTGTTCACAATTGCCCAAACTGGGAAGCAACCAAGATATCCTTCAGTGAGTAGATGGATGAATAACCTAGGGTACCTCCATACAATGGAATATTATTCAGCACCAAAAGGAGCTATCAAGCCATGAAAAGACATGGGGGAAACTTAAATGCATATTAGTAAGTAAAAGAAGCCAATCTGAAAAAGAAACACACTGTATGATTCCAACTATATGACTTTATGAAACAACCAAAACTATGAAGACAGTAGAAAGATCAGTGATTTTCAGGGGTTTGGGAAAGGGAGAGATGAATAGGCAGGCACAGGGTTTCTAGGGCAGTGAAACTCCTCTGTATGGCACTGTACTGCTGGATACATGTCATTAAATTTATCAACCTCCGTAGAACGTACAGCACCAAGAGTAAACCTTAATGTGAACTATAGACTCTGGGTGATAATGATGTCAGTGTAAGTTCATCAGTTGTAATAAACATATCCCTCTGGTAGGGGATGTTGATAATGGGGGGGAACACTATTCATGTATGGTGGCAGAGAGTATAGGGGCAGTCTGTACCTTCTGCTCAATTTTGCTGTAAGCCTAAAACTGCCATTAAAAAAAAGTCAATTGAAAATATGATTTATTCACCACCATTAGAGTATTACAGTATTGTCTATTTGACCATTTATTTACCCTTCCCAGGGAACTTTACTATGCTGTTTAGCACCCTTCCATTTCATCTTGTTGGACTCTCATTAGCATTTGTTGTAAGGCAAACCTACTGGTAATGAACTCCCTTGGTTTTGTTTATCTGGGAAAGCCTTTATTTTTCCTTCACTTTGACGGAGAAAATTTTGCTGTATTTGGTATTCTTCATTGACATCTATTTGCCTTTTTTAAAAAATATTTTCTATACCTTTGTTGATAATCTCATTTTATTCATGCATCATCTCGATTTAGTAGAGCACCTTCATGATGTTATTTTTAATTCTTCGTCAGGTAAGTCATATACTTCCATTTCTTTAAGGTCAGTTTCTGGAGATTTATTTTGTTCATTAGATTGAGACAAGTGTCCCTGTTTTTTCATTTGTCCCATAACTTGGTGTTGGGATTCATGAATTTAAAAAAAGAGCCACTTCTCCTAACGTTTACAGACTGCTTTCATACAGAGGAAAATGCTCACTAATTGGTCTGACTAGAGATTCTGGGGGCCTCTGAGGCATTTTGGGGGGTGTGATATGACTTCTCTGGACTTGTGTATACTGGTTCTCAGTGAGAGGGCTTGCTAGTTTCTTTTTCAGGAGCTCATAATCTCTTGTACCCTCTGGTGTCTGTCTGCAGACAGACTGTTGTTTGACCAGCAAAAAATGCAGGTCATTTTTTCTCCAGAAACCCGCTGCCCGCCCCCCCCCCCCCGACCTTCTCGGCAGCAGATACCAGGCATTTAAAGTACACTGGCTCCCTGTCAGTGCCCCAAGTCAAGGGAGACGGATACTAGGCCAACTCTCCCAAAAGCTGGAACACTGGATGCACATCTCCCTGAGGGAGAAGCCTTGAGCTGTGCACCTTCTGCAGATTGTGCTGACAGCCAGCCACCCCCTCCCACCTTCCAACCCCACTCTCCTTTGTTCTCATGGACCCACATGCATCCAAATTATGCCAGTTCTGTGAGAGCTTCAGAGCTTCGAGTGAGTTGAGACAGAAACCGTCCCTCTGGCAACCCTCTCAAAAGCTGGAACTTTGGACACAGGCTCCATGCTTGTCTTTGCTGCCACAGGAGAAGTCATAGCTAGAGCGTTATCTCCAAGTGCTGAGCTGCGACAGCTTGGGTCAAGGCCTTGGTGCCCATAAAGTAAAATTGCTCTTTCCTCTTTCACTGGGGTTCTTCTCAGCTTTGTGTTCATCTAGGGAGCTGCAACTTCTTCACTGGAATATGGAAATCTCATAAAGTTATTTTGGTCCATATGTTGCTGTGAAGTCAGTGTTTCCATGGGGGAACGAGGGTTGGGACTTCTATTCTACCATCTTGCTGATGCCACTCCTTTTATTTAACTTTCTTCTTTAATGGGTAAGGCATTTAAGGCTTCACATATTCTTCTAATTAGTGCTTTCACTGTGACCTGTAGGGTTGTGGTGGAAGTTAGTCCCAGTTTCCTTAATTTCTAAATACAAATTTTCCTTTTAAATGTATTTTTTATTAAGAGTCATCTAAGGTCTATATCTTAATTTTTAAGTATTCACTTAAATGTGGTCACTTGTTACTTTTAGTTTCTATTTCAGTAGGGCTATGATCAGAGAATGTAACCTATAAAATCTCGATTTTTAAAATATATCAAGGTTCTTTGTGACCAAGTATTGATTAGTTTTTGTAAACATTCCATGAACCTAATGAAAATCTATAGTCTCTGGTCAATGAACATAGAGATATTTCTATGAATCCATGGTATCAAATGTACTGACATCATTAAATTCCTATGCCATTTTTTTGTAACTAATCTATCCAGTTATTAGAGAGGTATATTAAAAATATCACACTTTAACTTAAATTCTTACCACATTCTCCTTGTGCACCCAATAATTTTTATTTATGTATTTAGATACATTGCTTGGTGCATAAGAATTTTTGTCCTCACATACCTTTCTTATCACTTACACTTTTTCTTTCTTATAATCTTTATTTTTAACCAAAAATTCTAACGTTATTAATAAAAATATTGTCACTTCTGATTTCTCTCTCTCTCTTTTTGGTTTGCATTTGCCTGTCTCCTTACTTTCAACCTTTCTATCTCACATTTCTTTTAAATGTGTATTTTTTAATAAGATATGACTGAGTTTTATTTTAAATTTCACCTACTCACATGAATAGTCTGTCTTTTTATGGGACAAGACAGTTCTTTCATATGTGTTGTATAGACTGATATAATTTATTTTATGTCCATAACTGATGTCTATTACTTTTTAAAACTATTATTTGCTTTTCCCCCCTTTTTGCAGTTTTTTTCTGATCAAATTACTTCTCATTTTCCCTTTGTAGCTGTAAAATTTTCATTAAAGTTACTAATCTTCAAATGAAGAAAATATCCTATTAAAATGAGTGTTAATAGCAACCTCAACAGAGAAAAGGAGATCTGAAAAGCAGTGTGAGGAGGTTGTATACAAAGAGGAAATGGTAGCCCAAGCCACTGGGTTTAAGTAATTAAGGATGTGTTCTGTGCTACACATAAAAACTTCAGGTTCTGTCTGAATCTGACAGTCTTTTCCCTTCTCCATTATGAGCTGCCTCCCAGAATCTCTCTTGAGTCATTCAACATATGCAGTGCACAAAGTGCGGTGTATGGCTTCAGGGGCCATTCACTGGATGTGAGCCTGGTGAATTTTATAGCTATTGAACTAAATAACCCCTACATTCCTTCCAGCTCAAGAAAGTTTGATTCTCTACAGATCCTTATCTCCCCTGAAACAATTAAGAATTATATATCTGGTACACTTTTCTAAATCTTAATGAGAAAAAATCAGGAGAAAAGATATAGCAATGTGCATTTACTCAGTGATTACTCAAGATCTTTCACCTTTATTACTTTTCTTCCAACCTATTCCTTTTCCTCTTATTGTCTGGCAACTCTTCCAGCTCCATGGAGCATACCCCACTAGAATCAGAACATAGATTTTTACTATGAGCCTTGGGCAGCAAAATGAAATGAAGAGCTGGAAATTTCCAAGTGAAGTCACTCTTCACTTGGAAAAAAAAAAAAACAAAAAAAGTATGAAAAAGTCTTTTTAAAATGTAGATTTTAATACAACAGATAGTATAGCACATTATGATCCCTTTAATATTTTTTATTTGGATATTTAAGCAGTACATTTATAACTGTAAGATAGTTAAGGGCTTCTCCTGTGATTCTCAAAACCGAGTCTACATCACCGTTTCCTGGGCAGGTTATTTTTAAATGCGAATTTTTAGACTGTACTCCTCAGAGTGTGACTTAGTAGATTTCACATGGGACCCATGAATCTATATTTTGAAATTTCCTCTTGGATTAGTCTGACCCATTCAAGGTTTGAGGAACTACTGAGAAAAATGCAAAACTCAATTTACTGTTTCTTACTCTTAAGATTGTTATGCATAACAATCTTAAGCTCAGAAATTTTGGCTATTTTGAATCAACTGTCCAGCCGATATGGATAGTTTAATTCCAATCAAAATAAATAAGTATGCAGCCCATGTATCAAATCTGAAGTAGTTGTGAAACTTTACTCGAAGCTCCCATAATCAGCTCTCCATCTTAGAGACAGCCTAAAACCCAAAACAGAGTTTCTGTCTTTATTTAATTTTAGAAGATTTTGTGTGATCAGTTTTTTGTCATATCATATATTTAGAGTAAATAAGAATGTAATAAACACCAAAGACATAAAAAGTTCAGAGCCACATTAAAGTTGAACACCAACTCACCTTTTACTGTGCAACATCACAGTCTAGCAGGAACAGGAGCACAAAACTATAACACTGGTTCAGACATGTTCTTGCCCACGGAGCAATACACTTATTCTAGTCTTTCACCTGCCAAAGTGCAGTGACCTATTTTAAAGGAATTGATGATAAGAGATACTGCATACATGCATGGCCAGCAAGAACATGAAAACACAGGCTAAGGTAGATGATTGATTACTCGTGGGCAAGCCATCCATTCATTCCATTTTGGTCTCATATTTGGAGATTTAAGTATATATATATATTTTTGAAAATCCAGTAGAGCATCAGAAAATTGATGCAACTGGATTTGAGACTGCAATTTTACTTTTAACATATGTCATATATATGCAGATTCAGTTGCAGTGAGCAGTCTCCCAGCACATAAAGGGAATAATCCAAATTGAAATTACTTGCTATAAAAGCCATCTTTTTGTCCAAACTGTATCTTTGTTTTGGTTTAAGATGTGAACTTGCTACCCTCTCCCACTCCTGACCTTGTGTAAAGAGCACTTAAAATGTTCAGAAAGGTGAAGAGCAATCATTAAACCACAAGAATAATTATTATCAAGGGAGAAAAACTAATCAAGTTGTTTAAAGGAATTAGACTTTAAAGATTTTCATTGTTGTTTAGTATATCCCCACTTTTCTTAACAATTGAAGTGTTGCAAACACACACTTGAGCTGTCCTAAGAGTCTTGAATGATAATTTTAGTGTTTAATACACAGGGCATAAGTTCATAGCTTATCTTCCTGATCATTCATATCTATAAAGTGGGTTACTTATAATTTTCTCTTGGTACTTTACAGGCAAATGATTTTAACACAGTACAATGGATATACTCTGTGTTGCTCTGTATCTTTTTATTTTTTATTTTTTTGTTTTTTAAAGATTTCATTTAACAGAGAGAGACATAGCGGGAGAGGGAACACAAGCAGGGGGAGGGTCAGAGGGAGAAGCAGACTCCCCGCCGAGCAGGGAGCCCGATTTGGGGCTCGATCCCAGGACCCTGGGATCATGACCTGGGCCAAAGGCAGACGCTTAACGACTGAGCCACCCAGGCGCCCCGCTCTGTATCTTTTTAATGGCGAAGTTGCTCCTTTGTAGAAAGTGAAGTACCTTGGATGATACATTGATATTTTCATCCACATGGGTTCTATGGAATGTTTTACACACTAATAAGAGGGCACTGTAGCTGTCTGAAAGTGCCAGTGGCCCACTTCAGCCTCAAGTACCCTCATGTTGCCCATTCACTGTGGCTCACTTGCATAACAGGTATCTGAGAAGTATTTGACCAACTTGGTGTTCCTGTGAGAGTTATAATGATTCTTATCCTAGAGACATTATAGGACACAACCAAATACACTAAATAAATGATTCATCATGTCCCAGGGACCCTACATTGGCTGAGTCTCTTAGATTGTATATCTTTAATCTATACTTTGACCTTTCATTTCTTCAACAAAACAGAGAATTATCGTAATATAAATAAGGAAATTCATTTTGAAAGGTGTTTCCTGGGAAAAATAGGAAATCGCCATTTCTATAAAGGGAGATGGGATATTTATGAAATGATGAAGAGCAAGTGAGGATTGTATAGATTAAGCACCAAAATAACGATACAGAAAATTTGTGGAAAGAAAGGCTGGTGAGCATGAGAATGTTTGAGAAAGGATGTGGGCCTTTTGTTGGTCCTTTAATAGTGAAAGGGACTTAGAGAATTGTGGAAGAGAGACAAGGAAGGAAAGCCTATGGAATGTTAATAGCATAAACACAAGCACAGAAATATTATAGCCCTTGGCCTATTTAGAGGCAACTTAGAAATCTCTTTGAGTAACTCTAGGGTTTTTTTGTTTGTTTTTTGTCTTTGACAGGAAAAGTAAGAAATAAGGCTGGAAAGAGAGGTTAGGGTCAGCAAATGAGCAAAAGATATGGATAGAAAATTCAAAACCCAGATTGAAAATGCCAGTGAGCACATGGAAAAATGTTCCTAGTCATATTGGTTGAGGGAATGTGCATTATCAAAGTTACTATTTAGACCCCTTAGATAGACAAAAGTTTAAAAGATCTAAAGTACCTAATATAGAGAGGATATGGAGTAAAAGGTGCTATAATAGAGACACCTAGTGTCTTTCTCTTTTAAAAAAAAATTATTTGAGAACAGGTGACACACAGTATTACATGAGTTTCATACGTGCAACATAGTGACTTAAATTCTCTGTACATTATGCTCTGCTCACCACAAGTGTAGCTACCATCTGTCACCATGCAGTGCTACTACAATGTCATTGATTATATTCCCTATGCTGTGCCTTTTATTCCCATGACTTATTCATTCCATAACTGGAAACCTGTATCTCCCACTTCCCTTCAGGAATTTTGCCCATCCTGCCACACCCCTCACCCTTGTGGTCTGCTCTCTTGCTGGACACATACAGGAGTGTGCTCCTTTGCCCTTTTGCAGTTATATGTGACTAATCAATGGACAATATGAATAAGTGTGAATTCTGTATCAAAGCACTCAATTGTCATTGCAGTTAGCTTTTCTCCTCTTTTATTTACTGTCATGATTGTAGATGAGACTTTACATGATTGAGGCTTCCAGATGATTGTTGAGATGATAGCCCAATATTCAAACAGGCTTGAGTTACTTCACAAAGAATAATTTGCTTGGAGAATTGCCTGGATTCACATCTGATTTTACATGAATGAAAAATAAATGGTTTTTGTGTTAGCCCTTAAAATTTTGGGATAGTTAGTTGCCACAGCATAACTGAATCTACTTGGACTCACCCATATATTTTCCTACATTGATGAAAGAAATGTGAAGAGTTAAGGCTCTTTGGGAGGTAATCTAACAGCACCTACTAAAATAAAACATACATAAACCTTTTGACTGATCAAATTCACTGTTGGGAATTCATCCCATAGAAATAAAAGTACCAATTAGTAAAGCCATTACAAGGATACTTATTGTAGCATTGTTTTTTAATGGCCAATAAAAGAAACTCCCCCCAGATCAGGAAATGTTTCCGTAATTATGCTTCCTGAACCCAGCTACACATCACGGTGTCTTGGGCAGATTATTTTCCAAATGTTCATTCCACAGAATATTACACAGCCCTTAGAAAGAATGAATTTGAGTTCTAGGAGATGATGAAGAATTTTATGTAAGGCATAACTGTGTACACACTCTGATCCAATTTGTGAAAATAAATAATGATAAAAACTATGTTTAAAAATTTATTTATACATATATCTCTATAGGATTATATAAGTAGGGAGGAAAAACAGAAAGAGGCGTATTAGGCTGTAGATGCTGCTTACCTGAGTAGGTAGTGATGGGAGACAGATTATTGACACAGCGAAGGAAGATGTACGAGTTCATCCTGTTCTGATTTTTCTCCCTTTCTCGCCCTGCTGCATATATTACATTTTACATATACATAATATTCACGTACATGAAAAATATTTTAAAGTTTTTTGAAAAAGCAAATCCTCTGTTGGAAGGAGTTAGTAACTATAAGGGAAACAGCTGATTACAAGGGGTGCACTGATTAACAACAGGGCTTTTTTTTTCAGAGGGTTAACTATGAGTCCCAATTCATCCTGGCACAGCCCTGCAAATAACACTGAAGGCCATGAATTATATACACTGGAGGAAGCCTTATCAAACCCCCGAAGTTTGAAAACTTCAGGGGTTCCCCCCCGGATGCTGTCCTCCAGAGTTCCTACTAGCACTATCCCATTTTAATATCAATATATATTTAACATAATTTTAATTATGTAATATCAATTGTTAATTTTACTCCTTAAAAAAGGATATTCCTTGCTTCTTCTCTACTCGATAGAATCTTAAAAAAAAAAAAAAAAAAGATGTTCTTTCTCAAATCTTACACTATTCCATTGTAACTCGCTTTGGTCATTTTTTAAATTCTTTGTATTCTTTCCTTTTGCATTTCAGAAATACAGTTTACCTGAAGTCTTTTTTTTTTTTTTATTTTATTAAGAGGTAAACAATCGATCCCTTTACGTCCATCTTAGAGGAATGGTAAGAGGATTTTCCAAGCCAGAATTCTACCTGTGGTCTCTCACAATATTCTCACAACATATATTACAACATATATATAACATATTACAACATGTACATATATATGTACAACGTATACAACATTAACATTCCCAGAGCACACTCGCATGGATTACTTTCCACATGTCTTTGCTTTTTAAATATTCACTTATTTATTTTGATATGTCTCTTTCTTAAATTCACACAAAAAAAGGAAGACAGTAAGTTTAATTTTCAAGGATTTACATAGCTTTATTGTTTTGTGCCAACACCAACCATTTGGGTTTGATAAGACTTGCATTGGTTGATACACTATTTTAGCCTTTCCAGAATAAATAATTATAATAAGAAACAACTATACTGACAAAATGGTTCATTATGATTAGTACATCATGGTTTAAGAGGCACCTGGTCTGAAAACATTTGACAAACATAAGCTAATTTCAATACCTTTCTTAAAAGAAACTGACCTTGTAGTGCCAAGAATTTTGGTCAGTTTAGTAAATTCAAAGAAAGAGCTATCAAAACAGTTTACTTAGTAGCATGTATCCTGCTGATTCCTTTGTTACTTGATTGAGATTTTGTTTTATAACACTGATACTCAGAGTATTTGAATAAATATTAACATGTTGCTAAATATAGACAATGTAAGCTTCATAAGAACAGTTTTGTGTTTTTCTCCTTTTACTTACAGGTTGACTACTGCGTACAGAAGCTAAAGCAATGCCTAGCATGTAGTAGACACTCAACAAGTTTTCTTCAAGGAGCTAAAATACAAATTTAGAAAAACATGTGGGAAACAAATATGGTGATGAGTCTGGAGTGGGGTTTAAACAAGACAGACTCTGTTGAAGTCACTGTATTTTGGTTTTTGTGGCTTGGTTGGGTAGAACCTTTAGAAAATAATCTTCAGATGGTTTGAGAAAGTATCCCATCTTCCAAATTAAAGATCTGGTAAAACAGGTTCTTTAAACATTTTGGTAGAGTACACATAACATAAAAGTTATAATTTTAACCAGTCTTAGGTGCACAGTATAGTCGCAAGAAGCACATTCACATTGTTGTGCAACCATCACCACTATCCATCTCCAGAACTCATTTTCCCAAACTGAAACTTTGTACCCTTCAGGCAATTCCCCATTCTCCCTCTCACCCCCACCCTTAGTCCCTGGTAACCAATATTCTGCTTTCTGCTACTTAGAATACTCTAGAATTGAGTATTCTAAGTAGCTCATATAACTGGAGTCCTATAATATTTGTCCTTTTGTGTCAGGCTTATTTCACTTGGTAAAACAGTTGTTCTTAAGCCCAAAGTATATATACTAGGTAATTTGTACCAGTGGAAGAACAAATCATCATTTTTATAAACAAAACCATTTGTCCCTTCTTAGAGTTTTCCATCAGGCCTGAGTTAAGTGCAGACAATAATTGGAACTCCTTTGTTAGAATTTATGATAAATGCTTAATTCCTGTCTCCCTCGAGGCATAGTAATGGCTCACACCTTGAGAATGATTTTTGGGCGTTGTTGGTATTACTAGAATGAGGCATTCTGGATATGTTTGTCATGCCAGGAAATTGTTTACTATGTTTAAGGATGGAAAGTTTATCAAACCTACTGACCTTTTGGAGTATTTCCCAATAAGAAAAAGTTGCTCACATTTCTTGGTAGCATCAGTGTACATTTAATTACTTAGTATGCTTGTGGTATAATTTTTCTTTCCTATAAAGGTAGGTCAGCACATTAAAAAGGTTAAGAATCTCATTCTAATTGGAGCCACAAAATATCATTAATTAAATCCCCACAGGAGTCCCTCTGGATTGAACTACATATATAGAACTCATGGAAGATTATATAGTGTAATCCTTTTACTTCTCTAAAGGAGTATAGCATAGTTTCTTTTTCAATTATGATCTTTAAAATGCACACTTGCATCCTTTTTACAGCTGACTATAAGATTTGTAAATCTCTTTACATTTACAAAAATGTCTCTTCCAGTGCATATTCCATTAATAATACTAATACTACTAATAGACCATGCAATGTCTTCAACCCTCAAAAAAGATGCCCGGTGGAAGATTTTCATTTTCTGTTTTTTGATGGGACAAAATCATAACCAGGTTTTCTTTATATCTTTGAAGTCCCTTTACAATGAATCCTTGTGTAGACTATAGTAAAAGGATTTCAGAGTCCCATCAGAGAAATTAACTGGTCCAATCCTGTTCCTTCTAGCAAAATTGTGCTCATAATGCAGTATACCCAACTTCCCAAGTGTACTTTGAAACGTTTTTACTGTAGGTAAATTCAAAGTATAATTTTACCTTTCTTTATAGCTCCATTTGCCCTCCGGTGATCCATATCAAGTTCAGGCAATTCTATGAAGTTCTTTTAAAGTTTATGTGGTTTTCCCTGGAAAGAGTTGGATGTGTCAACAACTGTTGCCTGTTGAATTTTTTTTTTTTTTTTGTAAATTCTAAAACTGTGTCTTGTATAGAAGTCCCCTACAATTGCTGACTTCCTGTGAAAGGTAAATGTCCAGACTTTCTTGATATGGCTAATAAAGCTCTTGAAGATATTTTCAGAACCAGTCATGCTATTCCCTGGGGATTTTGAACCAACTGAGAACCAACTGAGAAACAGACATAAAATTCACATACCAAATATAAGCTATTCCCAGCCCCCCCCCCCCCCCCCCGCCCTGGAAAATCTGTATTGAAGGAAATGGCTTGGATTTCTGATCAAAATGGCCTTTTTATGTATTTCTCCCCCCCGCCCACCTCCTCCCCATCATTCAGTTATTGAGCAGAGAAACTCTACTCCCAACCTTTGGGCTCTCACCTATCACTTCAAGATCAGAAAGCAGAACATAGTCACTCAGTGTTCTGGGTAGGTTGAGAAAGAGGTAGTGTGGGTCACTCAACACATTAACCCTGCCCCAAAGGAGAATAAGGACCAGTGGATCCCATATTATTTTCTTCTCTCCAGTCAGATAAGAGATTAAGCAAGGGTTAGCTAAAAAGAGATACTATCCAATACCTCCAAGAAAGTAGCACTTGGATTTTTGTGTACCACCCACAAGTTGGGAGGAGGGAAATGATGGTGTCCCCTAAAGAGAGACCATCAATGAATTTGTCTTTGTTGGCTTTCTTTTTAATCTTTTACAGCCTCTTCTCCACCAATACCGTCTACCTTATGGTATGAAATATCTCCAGGGCATGCGCATTTTTCTCTGCCTCTCATTCTATGAGCTCTCATGCTTCACCTGCTAAACTGGTTGTTAGTTGTCCTTTAAGACCTGGTTCAAGTGTTATTTTCTCTTTTATGCCTTTCTTGACTCCAGATAAACATGACTCTTTTAGCTCCTATGTCCTCAAGGCACCTTATACTTACCTTACTATACTTATTAAACTGTGCTGCAATTATTTTTTAATGTGTTTGTCTTCCTAAATAGATTGTGAAAACATAGAAAGTATCTGGCATATAATGTGCTTATGAATGAATGAATGATAGCGAGAAACCGTAAGTTCAGAGTGCTAATATTAGTTTTGCCACTAACCATGTTACATTCATTATACAACTTTCACAGTTATATGCCACAGGTAAATTAATCTAATCAACACCGTTATTGGACACCTATTTTTTGTGTGCTCTTGTGCTTCATGTTAGGTCAACAGTAGTTAAGGAGGAAAGCACAGATCTCATCTGCCTGAGCTTACATACTAGCACTCAAGAATGCCAAGAAAACAAGAATATTTCTGTTAGGAAATAAGTACAGTAATTGTTGTGAACACTAAATTGAAGATGGAAGAACATTGCACATTAACACATGTTAGATTACAGAGGTAGGAGGAACTATGGCCTATCTGGATTCAGCATGGCAGAATTACAGATCTTCTGGGGGGTAAATCCTAAGAGCTGACATTTAATGGGTGCACACTGTGTACCACGAAGTGATCTAAGTACCTCCAAGAAACCCAGGTAATGCTCACCACAATCTCCTCTCACAAGTGAGAACACCAGTGTAAGATGAGACTGGAGGTAAAAGGAGGGAACAGGGAGGGCGGAGCAAGATGGCGGAGGAGTAGGAGACCTAGATTTCGTCTGGTCCCAGGAATTCAGCTGAATAGGGATCAAACCATTCTGAACACCTACGAACTCAACAGGAGACCGAAGAGGAGAGTAGCAACAACTCTCGGAACAGAGAAGCGACCACTTACTGGAAGGTAGGACGTGCAGAGAAGTGAATCCGAGGCGATATTCAGGAGGATAGACGGCGGGGGAGGGGGCCTCCGTCGGCCGCTTCTGGCAAGTGCTAGAGCCGCGGAGCACAAAATCGGACCTTTTAGAAGTCGGCTCCGCTGAGGGACGTCGCTGCAGTGGCTAAGCGGGGGGTGGAATCCTCCCGGGACAGTGTGGTCTCAGGACCCTTGGGGTCACAGAAAGACCGGGGGAGCCTGAGTGCAGCAGAGCTCCCAGGCATCGGAGCAGGGAAGCCGGCTGCAGAGACAGAGCCGAGGTGCGGGCTCTCAGCTCGGGGTTGCCATACACTGTGATCCGCGGCCCAGTGGGGCCACTGCTCCTCCAGCAGGGACCCAACAAGCGGCAGATCCTGGGAGACTCCCCTTCCTCCCCCAGGAGGAGCGGCGCCAGAGCGCACCACAGGGATCTGGAGACTCCACATGGGGTCGGGTGCCAGAGATAGAAACGCTCGGTGACAGGCCGGGTGTGCTCGGAGTGCAGCCGGAGACCAGGGAGACGGGAGTGACTGCTTTTCTCTGGGGGCGCACTGAGGAGCGGGGCCCCAAGTTCTCAGCTCCTCCGGGTGGAGATTGGGAGGCCACCATTTTCGCCCTGGTGCTCCGAAGCTGTACCGAGAGCTTGCAGGGAACAAAAGCTCCTGAGAGCAAACCCGAGCAGCTTGCTTAGCCCGGACCGACAAGGGTGGGGCAATTCGGCCTCTGGCAAAGACATTTGCAAACCATGGCAACAGGCCCCTCCCCCAGAAGATCAGCACGAACAGCCAGCCAAGATGAAGTTTACCAATCAAGGAGAATGGGAGAACTCCAGCGCTAGGGGAATACTGCACATAGAATTCATGGCTTTTTTTTTTACCATGATTCATTAGTTCATCAAAGTTAATTTCTTTACCTGTTTTTTTTTTTAATTTTTCTTTTTCCTTTTTTCAACCAACATTTTATCCATCCCTTTTTTAAAAAAAACATTTTTTATTTTTCATTTTAGACTCATATATTATCCCTTCATAGTAGTTACCCTTATTTTTGGCATATATATATATAAGTTGTTCTCTCTTTAAAATATTGAGATACAGTTTCTTCTAACAGATCAAAATATACCCTAAATCAGTAGTGTATGGCTTTGTTCTAGTCTCCTGCCTGATCACATTCTCTCCCTTTTTTCTTTTCTTTTTTTTTTTAAATCTTCTTTCTTTTTCAAACAACTTATCAATTCCTTTTATAAAATCTTTTATAATTTTCATCTTTACAGTCATCTTCCATCCCTTCATTGTATCAACCCTTATTTTGTACATATATGTCTTCCTTCCTTTAAAATTTTAGGAGGCACTTTTCTCTAACAGACCAAAATACGCCCAAAATCTAGTCTGTGGCACTAATCTATGCACTACCCTGATCATATTTGATCATATTCTGCTTTTTTTGTATTGTTCTGTTTTTGTTTTTATCTTTTTTTTTTCTCTTTTTTCTTTCTTTCCCTTTCTTTTCCCCTGGTTTCAGGTCTTTTCTGATTTGTATACAGTATATTTGCTGGGGACGTTGTAAACCTGTTAGCATTTTGTTCTCTCATTCATCTCTTCTCCTCTGGACAAAATGACAAGACGAAAAAAATCACCTCAGCAAAAAGAACAAGAGGTAGTACCGTCAGCCAGGGACCTACTCAATACGGACATTAGTATGATGTCAGACCTAGAGTTCAGAATCATGACTTTAAAGATACTAGCTGGGCTTGAAAAAAGCATGGAAGTTATTAGAGAACCCTTTCTGGAGAAATAAAAGAACTATAATCTAACCAAGTTGAAATCAAAAAGGCTATTTGAGGTGTAATCAAAAATGGGGGCACTAACTGCTCGGATAAATGAGGCAGAAGAGAGAGTCAGTGATATAGAAGACCAAATGATGGAAAATAAAGAGGCTGAGAAAAAGAGAGATAAACAACTACAGGGTCACGAGGGCAGAATTCAAAGAATAAGTGATACAATAAGACAAAACAACATTAGAATAATTGGGATCCCAGAAAAAGGAGAAAGAGAGAGAGGGGCAGAAGGTATATTGGAGCAAATAATAGCAGAGAACTTCCCTAATGTGAGAAAGGAAACAGGCATCAAAATCCAGGAGGCACAGAGAAGCCCTCTCAAAATCAATAAAAATAGGTCAACACCCCGACATCTAATAGTAAAACTTACAAGTCTCAGAGACAAAGAGAAAATCCTGAAAGCAGCTCAGTAGAAGAGATATGTAACCTACAATGGTAAAAATATTAGATTGGCAACAGACCTAGCCACAGAGACCTGGCAGGCCAGAAGGACTGGCAAGATATCTTCAGAGCACTAAACGAGAAAAATATGCAGCCAAGAATACTATATCCAGCTAGGCTGTCATTGAAAATAGAAGGAGAGATAAAAGAGCTTCCAGGACAAACAAAAACTAAAGGAATTTCCAAACACGAAACCAGCCCTCCAAGAAATATTGAAAGGGGTCCTCTAAGCAAAGAGAGAGCCTAAAAGCAGCATAGATCAGAAAGGAACACAGACAATAGACAGTAACAGTCACCTTACAGGCAATACAATGGCACTAAATTCATACCTTTCAATAGTTACCCTGAATGTAAATGGGCTAAATGCCCCAATGAAAAGACACAGGCTATCAGATTGGATTAAAAAATAAGACCCCTCAATATGCTGTCCGCAAGAGACTCATTTTAGACCCAAAGACACCCCCAGATTGAAAGTGAGGGGGTGGAAAACCATTTACCATGCTAATGGACACCAAAAGAGCGCTGGGGTGGCAATCCTTATATCAGACAAATTAGATTTTCAACCAAGACTGTAATAAGAGATGAGGAAGGACACTATATCCTACTTAAAGGGTCTATCCAACAAGAAGATCTAACAATTGTAATATCTATGCCCCTAACATGGGAGCAGCCAATTATATAAGGCAATTAATAACAAAAGTGAAGAAACACATTGACAACAATACAGTAATAGTGGGGGACGTGAACAACCCCCCGACTGAAATGGACAGATCATCTAAGCAGAAGATCAACAAGGAAATAAAGACTTTAAAGGACACACTGGCCCAAATGGACTTCACAGACATATTCAGAACATTGCATCCCAAAGCAACGGAATACACATTCTTCTCTAGTGCCCATGGAACATTCTCCAGAATTGATCACATCCTAGGTCACAAATCAGGTCTCAACCGGTACCAAAAGATTGGGATTATTCCCTGCATATTTTCAGACCACAATGCTTTGAAACTAGAACTCAATCACAAGAGGAAAGTCGGAAACAACTCAAATACATGGAGGCTAAAGAGCATCCTACTAAAGAATGAATGGGTCAACCAGGAAATTAAAGAAGAATTAAAAAAAAATCATGGAAACCCATGAAAATGAAAACACAACTGTTCAAAATCTTTGGGATACAGCAAAGGCAGTCCTGAGAGGAAAGTATATAGCAATACAAGCCTTTCTCAAGAAACAAGAAAGGTCTCAAATACACAACCTAACCCTACACCTAGAGGAGCTGGAGAAAGAAGAGCAAAAAAAGCCTAAACCCAGCAGGAGAAGAGAAATAATAAAGATCACAGCAGAAATCAATGAACTAGAAACCAAAAGAACAGTAGAACAGATCAACGAGACTGGGAGCTGGTTCTTTGAAAGAATTAACAAGATTGATAAACCCCTGGCCAGACTTATCAAAAAGAAAAGAGAAATGACCCATATCCACAAAATCATGAATGAAAGAGGAGAGATCACACCCAACACCAAAGAAATACAAACAATTATAAGAACATATTATGAGCAACTGTATGCCAGCAAATTAGATAACCTGGAAGAAATGGGTGCATTCCTAGAGATGTATCCACTAACAAAATGGAACCAGGAAGAAACAGAAAACCTGAAGAGACCTATAACCAGTAAGGAAATTGACGCAGTCATCAAAAATCTCCCACGAAACAAAAGCCCAGGGCCAGATGGCTCCCCAGGGGAATTCTATCAGACATTTAAAGAAGAACTAATACCTATTCTCCTGAAACTGTTCCAAAAAATAGAAATGGAAGGAAAACTTCCAAACTCATTTTATGAGGCCAGCATTACCTTGATCCCAAAACCAGACAAAGACCTCATCAAAAAGGAGAATTACAGACCAATATCCTTGATGAACATGGATGCAAATATTCTCACCAAAATACTAGCCAATAGGATCCAACAGTACATTGAAAGGATTATTCACCACGGCCAAGTGGGATTTATCCCTGGGCTGCAAGGAAGGTTCAACATCCGCAAATCAATCAACGTGATATAATACATTAACAAAAGAGAGAACAAGAATCATATGATCCTCTCAATAGATGCAGAAAGAGCATTTGACAAAGTACAGCATCCTTTCTTGATCAAAATTCTTCAGAGTATAGGGATAGAGGGTACATACCTCAATATCATAAAAGTCATCTATGAAAAACCTACAGCGAATATCATTCTCAATGGGGAAAAGCTGAGAGCTTTTCCCCTAAGGTCAGGAACGCGGCAGGGATGTCCACTCTCACCACTGCTATTCAACATAGTATTAGAAGTCCTAGCCACAGCAATCAGACAACAAAAAGAAATCAAAGGCATTCAAATCGGCAAAGAGGAAGTCAAACTCTCACTCTTTGCAGATGATATGATGCTGTATGTGGAAAACCCAAAAGACTCCACCCCAAAACTGCTAGAACTCATACAGGAATTCAGTCAAGTGGCAGGATATAATATCAATGCACAGAAATCAGTGGCATTCCTATACACCAACAACAAGACAGAAGAGAGACAAATGAAGGAGTCGATCCCATTTACAATTGCACCCAAAACCATAAGATACCTAGGAATAAATTTAACCAAAAGGCAAAGGATCTGTACTCAGAAAACTATAAAATACTCATGAGAGTAATTGAAGAAGACAAAGACAAAGCAGAAGAAAGACAAAGAGATGGAAAAACGTTCCATGCTCATGGATTGGGAGAACCAACATTGTGAAGATGTCAGTGCTACCTAGAGCAATCTACACATTCAATGCAATCCCCATCAAAATACCATCCACTTTTTTCAAAGAAATGGAACAAATAATCCTAAAATTTGTATGGAACCAGATAGACCCCGAATAGCCAGAGGAATATTGAAAAGGAAAAGCAAAGCTGGCGGCATCACATTTCTGGACTTCCAGTTCTATTACAAAGCTGTCATCATCAAGACAGTATGGTACTGGCACAAAAACAGACACATAGATCAATGGAACAGAATCGAGAGCCCAGAAATGGACCCTCAACTCTATGGTCAACTTATCTTTGACAAAGCAGGAAAGAATGTCCAATGGAAAGAAGTCTCTTCAACAAATGGTGTTGGGAAAATGGGACAGCCACATGCAGAAGAATGAAACTGGACCATTTCCTTACACCACACACAAAAATAGACTCCAAATGGTTCAAAGACCTAAACATGAGACAGGAGTCCATCAACATCTTAAAGGAGAACACAGGTAGCAACCTCTTTGACCTCAGCCACAGCAACTTCTTCCTAGAAATATCGCCAAAGGCAAGGGAAGCAAGGGCAAAAATGAACTCTTGGGATTTCATCAAGATAAAAAGCTTTTGCCCAGGAAAAGAAACAGTCCACAAAACCAAAAGACTACCGACAGAATGGGAGAAAATATTTGCAAATGACATATCAGATAAAGGGCTAGTATGCAAAATCTATAAAGAACTTATCAAACTCAACACCCAAAGAACAAATGATCCAATCAAGATATGGGCAGAAGACATGAACAGACACTTTTCCAACGAAGACATCCAAATGGCGAACAGACACATGAAAAAGTGCTCCACATCGCTCAGCATCAGGGAAATCCAAATCAAAACCTCAATGAAATACCACCTCACACCTGTCAGAATGTCTAAAATTAACAAGTCAGGAAACGACAGATGTTGGCAGGGATGTGGAGAAAGGGGAACCCTCCTACACTTTTGGTGGGAATGCAAGCTGGTGCAACCCCTATGGAAAACAGTATGGAGGTTCCTCAAACAGTTGAAAATAGAACTACCATACGATCCAGCAATTGCACTACTGGGTATTTACCACAAAGATACAAATGTAGGCATCCGAATGGGTATGTGCACCCCAATGTTTATAGCAGCAATGTCCACAATAGCCAAACTGTGGAAAGAGCCAAGATGTCCATCGACAGATGAATGGATAAAGAAGAGGTGGTATATATACACAATGGAATATTATGCAGCCATCAAAAGGAATGAGATCTTGCCATTTGCAACGACGTGGATGGAACTGGAGGGTGTTATGCTGAATGAAATAAGTCAATCGAGAAAGACATGTATCATATGACCTCACTGATATGCGGAATTCTTAATCTCAGGAAACAAACTGAGGGTTGCTGGAGTGGTGGGGGGTGGGAGGGATGGGGTGGCTGGGTGATAGACATTGGGTAGGGTATGTGCTATGGTGAGGGTGTGAATTGTGCAAGACTGTTGAATCACAGATCTGTACTTCTGAAGCAAATAATGCAACATATGTTAAGAAAAAGGAAAAAGAAGAAGATAGCAGGAGGGGAAGAATGAAGGGGAGTAAGTCAGAGGGGGAGATGCATCATGAGAGACGATGGACCCTGAAAAACAAACTGAGGGTTCTAGAGGGGAGGAGGGTAGGGTGATGGGTTAGCCTGGTGATGGGTTTTAAAGAGGGCACATTCTGCATGGAGCACTGGGTGTTATCCACAAACAATGAATCATGGAACATTACATCAAAAACTAATGATGTAATATATGGTGATTAACATAACAATAAAAAATTTTAAAAAAAAAGGAGAGAACAGTTTATACAGAACCTTGTATCCTAAGTTAATAAGCTTGAATTTTAGTTTGTGGTATTGGAAACCACTGTTGGACTTCAAGTATTACTAGATTTGTGTTTTAGCAAAATTTGTGGCTACCATGAGGAAAATGCATCAGGTGGGGGAGGGCAAGACCTCAGTAATCCAAGTAAGGGGATGCCAATCATAGTAGCAGTCATTATTAGTGAAGTAGGGACTGTTGGTTTGAAAGTAGTAAATGATCAAAGAGACAGAAAGGGAGAAATACCAGATGATGGATGATTCACTGGATACATGGTTTGAAATGAGAGTAGTGCTTCCTAATGTGATAGCTAATACCTAATATCTAATGTGATAGTTGTGGGAATAAATTTTACCATTCAGCAGAGAATATATTTATTAGAGAATATGGAGGATTGGGAGGTTTGAGGGGGCATGGTATATATTTTAGATTTATATGTTGAAATGAGGTATCAGTGTATCACAAGAGGGAATATCCAACTTGTATTTGTCAGTACAGATCTGGAGAGGGAGTGTGAGGGATGCTAGGGAAGGAGTGCTATGAGAACATGTAGAAGACACCCCTAATCTGTCATGGCCAGTGGTCAAAGAAGTCTTTCCAGAGAACATGATCTTACCTGCAAAGTCACTATTCCTGTAGATTGTCTCTGTTCCTTTCTAGTCTTTGTTGCTTTTGGTCTCTCTTTCCCACTCAAAGAGTGCCTTTTAGTATTTTTTGCAGAGCTGGTTTAGTGTTCACGAAGTCCTTTAGTTTTTGCTTGTCTTGGAAATTCTTTCTCTCTCCTTCTATTCTGAATGAGAGCCTTGCTAGATAGAATATTCTTGGCTGCATATTTTTCCCATTCAGCACATTGACTATATCATGCCATTGTCTTCTGGCCTGCCAACTTTCGGTGAACAGGTCTGCTGCTTACATTATGTGTCTACCCTTTTAGATTAAGGACATTTTGTCCCTAGTTGCTTTCAGAATTCTTTCTTTATCTTTGTGTTTTGCAACTTTCACTATGTTTTGTCTTGGTGTTGACCTGTTTTTGTTGATTTTGAGGGGAGTTCTTTCTGCCTCTTGGACTTGAATGCCTGTTTCCTTCCTCAGATTAGGGAAGTTCTCAATTACAATTTGTTAAAATAAACTTCCTGCCCCTTTTTCCTGCTCTTCTTCTGGGACTCCTATGACACAGATATTATTGTGCTTTGTGGAATTGCTGGAGTTCCCTCAGTCCGTATTCATGATCTAATAGTTTTCTTCCCCTCTTCTTTTCAGCTTCATCATTTTCCAAAATTTTATTTTCTATATTACCTAATTCAGTCCTCTGCTTCTTTCCTCTCATTGTGATTACATCCAGTCGGTTGTGCATCTCAGTTATAACATTTTTTATTTTGGTCTGACTAGTTTTTAGGTCTTTTATCTTTGCAGCCAGGGTTTCTCTGCTGTCTTCTTCTACTTTCAAGCCCAGTTAGTAGTCTTATGACTATTGTTCTAAATTCTTGTTCAGATATATCGCTTGTATCTGTTCTGAGCAAATCCCTCACTGTGATTTCTTCTTGATCTTTCTTTCGGAGCCATTCATCTGTTTTGTCATTGTGTGTAGGCTTCTTTTTGTGTGTTATGAAAGCTTGTTATGTTTGCTGTTCCCAAGAGTAATACTGTATAAAGAAGTGGTCATACACTGTCTAGGGCCTGGTGCTTCAGGAAGTGTTTCTGGCATATGCTGTGTGCACTCTGCTGTTGTGTTTTGGTTGCTCTTTCCCATGGTCAGTCCTCTACAGATTTCCTCCTTGCTTGCTTGCAGTGGGGAGTGTTTGGAGTTCACCTTTAACTAGGTGTTCTTTGATTTGTTAAGATAAGCCTGATTTTAAAAAAAGGTGAGGGGGTGATCTGAGAAAAGGAAAAGGAACAAAAAAAGCAAACAAACAAAAAAACCTAACCCTGATTCCAAAGAATAAGAAAGAAAGAAGGAAAAAAGAAAAAAAAAGAGCCTGATCCCAAAAAATGAGAAAAGGAAACAAGCAAACAGACCAACAAATGAACAAAAAACTATAAGCCTGATGCCAAAGGAAAAAAAAAAAAAGAGGAAGAAATAAAATAAATAAAATATAAAATATAAAAAAGAAAAGGAAAAAAAAAAGAAAACCTTGTCCTATTTCCACCAGAACTAAAGCTGACCCTTTGGAGCACTCTATGATCAACAGACCTGGTACATGCACGGGGGTCTGTGTTGGTCTTCTGAGGGAGAGGCCCCCTGGGCTGGCTCACAGTGAGACCTGTCTTGGCAAAGATGCCCTTCCTGGGTGCAGCTGGGCGGGATTTGGTATAAGTGACTCCAGCCTCCACCGGAGGTGCTGTGTTTCTCTCTAAAGTCCAACCATGCTGGTGGGGTGGGGGTGGGAGTGGGGTAGAAAATGGTGTCACCCTGCCTCTCAACACTGGGGAGGGGAATTCTCAGTGCATTGTTCAGGAGGCCCTCACAGAAAAGCGAACAATCTCCCTTCCTTTGTCCCAGGCTTTCATCAGATCCCTGCCTTCAACCTGTCTGTGCCCGGGTTGTCAGCATGCCAGGCACCACAGTTCTCCTGTGTTTTATCTCTGGTGCAGGGCTGGGATTCAAAACTCCAAATTTTATTTTATTTTATTTTTTTTAAAGATTTTATTTGTTTATTTGACAGAGAGACACAGCGAGAGCAGGAACACAAGCAAGGGGAGAGGGAGAGGGAGAAGCAGGCTTCCTGCTGAGCAGGGAGCCCGATGTGGGACTCGATCCCAGGACCCTGGGATCATGACCTGAGCCGAAGGCAGATGCTTAACGACTGAGCCACCCAGGCGCCCAAAACTCCAAACTAAAGGACCCGGCAAGGCATGGACCCACTTCCCTCCTCTGGAGGAGAACCTTATAGCATGCCTCGCACCATTCTGTCCCAGAAAAGCAGTTGCTCAGTGCATGGTGGCTGGAGTCTATTGTGATGCACGTGAAAAGCTGAGACCAGCTTATCTGCCCTCTGTGGGCGCCTCTGTCCCCTGCTGCTGAACAGCCACTCAGTGACTTCCAGTGGACCCTTTTTCCTTGGAGAGGCAGAATACCCTCTTCCAAAGGTACTCCAGGAAGGGGAGCAATTTCTCCCAGTGCGACCCTGGGGGATCCCCTCACCGCGGTGTATTGTGCGAATCCTGTGCTCCACTCTCTCCCTCTCTCCCTTCCCGGCACCATGGTTTTTTTCCTCCCCCAATTCATGGCTTTGAACCTTGCATCTGCCATGTTCTCTCCCTCCAACTGTGCAGATTGTTTTCTCAATCCTGAGATTGATTTCCTGGTTGTTCAAAATATTTGATGTTAATCTAGTAGTGTTGAAGGGACAAGGCAAGATTAGGGTCCCCCTACTACTCTGTCATCTTAACTCCTCCCCTCCCCAGGGAACGTGATCTTAAGTGGTATACAGACTATCTCTTAGCAACACTTTTTCAAATCAGATTGAAACACTTAAACCTTAATCTTTTTGCAAGTTTTATGATACTGCAATAAGCATTCTTTAAAAATGTAATAAGAATTGACATTTGTTGGTCAGTGAAAATGACTGAAATGCTACAATACCCTAGATGCCTTCTAAAATATACAAGAAAAAAAATCAATACATGCTTAACATAGTTTAACATTAAATATATTCCAATATCCTTAAGACTAAAATCTAATTTCTGGCAGATATGGGAACTACTAATCAAAATGTTTGCCTAATAGGAATTATAATAGCTAATATTTATTGAGTGCTCCCTACATGCCAGGCAGTAATATAAGTTGCTTACATGGATTAACTCATGTAAGGCTCATATCAACCTCATTTTAGAGATAGGAAAGTTGAGGCATATAAAGGTTGAGTTAAGTGGAAGAAACCCTCTCAGAACCATGACAGGTTGGCTATAGAGTCTGCACTGCTATTGATGACTTATCTTGTGGCATGTCCCTGTCTGGTCTCTCTGAATAAACAGCTGATAGTATTCCTAGCTATGTTGAGCACTGATAAAACTGTATGTGTATGTATTAAAGATTTTATTTATTTGACAGAGAGAGAGAGACAGCGAGAGCAGGAACACAAGCAGGGGGAGTGGGAGAGGGAGAAGCAGGCTTCCTGCCGAGCAGGGACCCTGACGTGGGACTCGATCCCAGGACCCTGTGATCATGACCTGAGCCGAAGGCAGACGCTTAACGACTGAGCCACCTGATAAAACTATATTAATAGTGAAATTTGAAGACATTAATTTTTAAACATTAGGTTATTCGGCCAAAAACAAAATGGAAGTTTTTTTTAGTGCTTTGCTCAGCACATCTAAAGTAACTGAACAATCCTAACGGCTTCATGTTTTTTTTGTGGTTAGAGTCTGGGGATCACAGAAAAAGCTGATTTTTGGCACTTTTAGTCATAGCTAGATAACATATACCAGTAGCGTTAAAGAAAGTGTAAAGATAATTAAAATCTCAAATTAATTTTTCTGCTTAAGTTCAAATGCTTTATTAGCAAATAAGATAGCTAAATATTATTATATAATCACAAGATGTTTAAAAAGAAAGATTATATAATCACAGATTATATATTTTAAATATATAATCTTTTTATTTTATAATTATATAATTATATAAAATATAATGTATTTTATATATAAAATATAAAATATATATATATTTTACAAAATATAAAAAATATATTTTTATTTATATATAAAATATAATTTTATTTATATATAAAATATATTTTATATATAAAATATATATTATATATTATAAAATATAATTTATTTATATATAAAATATATTATAAAATATATACATTTTATATATAAATATATTATAAAAATATAATACATATTTTATATATAAAATGTATATATTTTATATATAAGATATAAAAATATATATTTTAAATATAGAATATAAAATATATATTTTATGTATAAAATATAAAATATATTTTATATATAAAATATAAAAAATATAAATTAATATATTTTATATATATTATATAATCTATATATAATTATATATAATATAATAAAATATATAATCACAAGATGTTTAAGAAGGATTATATAATCACAAAGATTATTATATAATCACAAAGATGTTTAAAAAGAAAGGGACTCAGAATATGATAAACACCAAGCTCCCAATAAACATATGCCTACATAAAAAAAATGTTTGATCAAACACATCTTCCCTTCTCTGTCTTGTTTCACACTTTCCCTTCCCTATCTTGTTCCAGATAGCTACAAGACTGTCTAAAGTTACCTTGCTATGGAATTATATGATCCAAGATCACTTCTCCACTGTTCTCTGCTAGTCTCCTCCATGTACAGAATATCAAAACAATATGCCCTTTTCTTCTCAGTGAATTTTCCATGATGACCATTTTCTCACACATACACACATCCATCCTTCCAACCATCTTTCTTTTAATTTTCATGAGGTTACCTCATAAGCATATTCTTACTTCCTACTTCCTTTGTTTCCCGCTCTTTGTTTTGAGGACTTAAAAATTTAATGCACACCATGGTTTATAAACACAAAAGCAATGCTGCAAGTAGATACAACTGTATCAAGGAGAACCAGCGCCTTATGTTTCAAAGTGAAATAAGACAGTGACGGGAGCCACCCTCCTGAGTTCTTAGCAGTCCCCTTTAGACTCTCCATCAACATCTCCATCTACTCCCTCATCCTCTTTTAATTAAAACTGTGCCTCTATAAGCAGTAGCACTAAAGAGAAATAAACCACTATTTTTTTATTCAAGTTTATAGGTTTTTCTGTTTTGTTTCATTACTAGTTGCAAGAAAGTTATTTTTCTGCAACAAATGTTCTGAGTTTCAGCTTCATTATGGACCAAATAAGTTTTTATGTGTTGGCCATGGGACACACCGTACCACCGTTTATAACATGGTTTTATGGGAGAAAATGCTGTGAGTTCCACACAATCAATTTCCAAATGAACTGCTGGAGCATCACCTGTTTGTCAATTGGGAACTGCCTTTAGGGTTCTGACTCTGTCCCTGCTGGTCCTGGATCTGTAATGAAAGTTCTGTGTGTTTGGCTGAGAACTCTCACCCTCAGTTCACAGAATGCAGTTTCTCTCTCCTCCCCCAGCACATCATGCCTAAGCCTCTGACCCAAACAGGAGTCTACAGACACTTTGTGCAAGACTTTCACACCAACAATATGGAATTGGATAAATATACTTTATTTCTAGTCGTTTAGCAAATAAACATTTTACATGAAGAATTCCCAACTCCACCTCCTTAATTAGCCAGGATCCCTAGGAACTTGTTTGGCACAGTCTCTTATTCTTCATATATATGTATGTGTGTTTGTGTATATGTATATACACACACATGTTATTTTTTATCTTTCCTATTCTGTTCACCATTTTAATTCCAGAGCATAATCAGATTCTTCTAAATTATTGGACAAGCCTTCTTAGAAAGAGTCACAAATAGGTTTTAAATCACTTATTCAATTTATTAGCCCATATACAAATGTGTTAATAGAATAAGCTATACTAAATTGATCCATTTGCATTAACACAGGCATTTAAAATGTTTTTCTGGCATAGGGAACTCACTATAGGCATGAGTGGGAACAAGAGGAACCACAAGAAGGCTGTTGAGCAATAATCTATGTGGGAGATGTTGAAAGCTTGGATAAGGATGGATGTGGTGAAAATGATGAGAAGTGGCTGGATTCTAGATGGTTTGTGAAGGCAAAGCTGCCAGGACATGGAGTATTGAGTGTCAAAGAAGGGAGGAACCAAAAATGATTTAGAACTTTTCTGCTTAACCAAGTAGAAAAATCAGATTGCTGAAAGTCTTCATGGAAAGTAAGTGGGATGAGACTGGGTACCAAGAAGTCTCTGTTGGATTTGTTTAGAAATTCCTACAAACCTTCCAGGTACAGACATTGAATCAGAAATTGGATATATGAATGTTAAAAACAACAACAACAGCAACAACAAACCAAAAACAGCATTAAGAGGACAAAGACTATCTCTGGCAATGGAGAATGTATATTCTTCTAGAACATTTCTAAGACCCGAGAATAGTTGTAGGTTGCTGGGCAGGGAACCCTCCAATAGGAGAGAGGGATAGCACACTTAGAGAAGTTAAATGACCTGGCCCAACGTCACACAGAATGGCAGAGTCAAGATCAAAGCTTAGATCTATCTGATGCGCTTGGCAGCCTGTTCCTACCCCCTACGGTGAAATGCCTCATTAAATATAGCTTATTTTTTTTTTTAACATTTCTGCAAAGAAGAGTTCTGTCCTCTTTTTCAAAACATTTTATAGTCATTTTGAACACATATGCACACTTGATCCATCATACATTTTTTTCTCTGTGACATCATGGATTCACCAAACACTTAGTGCTATTTTCAGGTTTCCCTTTTGCCCTGTATTCACCCTGTCTTGTACATTCCCTATCCAACATAAACACGCAAAAGAAAGGCTTTGTTTTTTTTACCCAGTGCTAATGGACTGGATTGAACCCGCCCCACCCCTAAATTCATATGTTGAAGTCCTAACCCCCTAGTGTGATGGTATTTAGAGATGGGGCCTTTGGGAGATAATTAGGTTTAGAACAAGTCACAAGGCTAGGGCCCTGGTGATAGGATTAGTTCCCTTATAAGAAGAGCTTACTCTCCCTCTTTCTCTCTGTCATGTTAGGACCCAATGGAAAAGACAGCCATCTGCAAGCCAGGAAGACAGCTCTTGCCAAAACCTAATCACACTGGTACTCTTGTCTCAGACTTCTAGCCTCCAGAACTGTGAGAAAATAAATTTCTGTTGTGAAAGCCAGCCAGTCTGAGACACTTTATAATGGAAGCCTGAACTCCCAGGAAATCACATTCTTTAAACATTCAGCTAGGGGCTGTGTTATACCCTGGATTTAGTTTCTCATATGTATAAAGCATATAAAACACTTAGCAGTTTGCAAAGAATTTTCCATATGTTTCTCTTGCTTACTTGATCATGACAGCAACCCTATGCAGGGGATGGGGATCATGGATCATGGATGTCTTAAAATTATAACACATCCGTCTCCCTGGTCTCAACCTTGGTAGGTGGTGGTAAGTGGTAGAGGTGGTAAGAGGTAGAGGTGGTAGAGGAAACTCAACTCTTCTGATTTCAAGCCCTGTGCTCTTTCCATAATAAGAGGCCTCATGACCACCTATTTGCCAGGTAGTGATGTGGGAGAGAGGTAGTTAATAGCATAAGCTGTGGAGCCAAACTCTGAGCTTAAATCCTGCCTCTACTACTTTCTACATTTGCGACTTTAGGCAAGTTGCTAAAGTTTCTGTGTCTTAATTTCCTTCTCTTGAAAATGAGATAATAGTACTATGTGAATTGTGAGGATTAAATGAGCCAGTTCAGGTAAAATGCCCCAAACAGTGCTTAGTTCATAGAAAGCACCCTGTAAACATTAGCAGTTTAAATATGAATTTACCATTTTTCTTATGATGCATTTCTAAGAGCTGTGTAGTGTCTTCACCAAGTCCTTAGTACAAAAAAAGAAGAAATCACTGTTTAACTTTTTCTTTCTCATCTGTTGTTTTGTTCCACATTGTACATATGATATTTATCATCATCTATTTTATTATAACTCCAAAGATTAATTTTCCATAATTCCTCTTATGTCCAGGCTGAGAGATATTAGTAATCAATTATGTCTCCTCTAATCGTCCTCATTATGGACTGTCAGGCAAAACCTCTAATCTCTCTCTCTCTCAACCTTTGCCCTCTTTCTCTCTTCAGATACATTTTTCTATTGCTTACCATTTAATCATCCTAAGATAAATCCTTCTCTCATTAAAAAACAAATTTATTTCCTCTAGAGAGCATTACTTACTGTTAGTAACTTTCTACTAATGAAGCCAATCTTTTCACTGGTTTGCTTTTACCTGCCTATTTTACTCTATGGGATATTTTCATAAAAATTGATTTTGTTTGCTCCTATTCTCATTCTCTATTTCAACTGAACAACATGTTTTGTTAGTGCTATCTGCAGCATGTTAAAGTTAGAATCCTTCTAATTTTGAAACCAGCCCTTTTATACTATTGTTGCCCCAATCATTTTCCAAGTATGCCATTTTAGAAACTCTTGACAGAAGATGGAACGAGGTAGAGCACTATTTCTAACTTTAATAAGTATGGCTCAATGGAATTACATGTTAGCAGTAACTTGACATATTGGAATATAAAAAAAGTATGATTCAAAATGGACTGTTAATAACTTTAATAGAGCATGTCAATATGCACATCCTTTGTGACTGTAAGTATCAGTTAGAGTGTAATGGGTAAGAACACCATCTCCAGAGTGAGCCTGCGTGAATATGTGTGTGGCCTTACTATGCCCTAGCTTGGTGACCTTCAACTTCTCTGGACCTCCTTTTCCTCATCTGACAGTCATAAGACTATCAGGAAAATTAAGTGAGTCAGATATGTGTTACCAGTCAGAAGATGTCAGAGTACACTAAGAAGCAACCTAAAAGCTCTGTGGCTTCTTGCAACAAAAGTTGACTTCTCGTTGACACAAAGTCACTTACGGGTTGGGGTAGGCCTCCGGGGCAACTAACCTCCATGCAGCTGCTCAGCATCCAGACTGCTTGAATCCTGTAGCTCAGCCATCTGGACAGGAGACCTCTGTTTTGCTGCAGCAAGAGAAGAAGCCCCATAATGAGGAGAAAAAAAGGAATGTTTGTTGAATATCACTGGCTCTGCCCCAGGATATAAAACACTTAGAGCCCCATTGCTGGCCAGAGAATAAGAAGCCAGTCCATGTTAGCTATTGTTGTGATCCACTGAAGAGCAGAATGTGGTGCTAAGGAGTCAGTGCTGGGCTGTGGCTAAGGGCTGTTACTAGGTTTTGAAGAAAGGGAAGTAGGAAATGAATTTGCATGTTTAGAGGAAAATTCTATAGTTCTGTCTTGGGGTTCTCATCCCTGCCTGCTTTAAATTCAAGTTGCCTTTCCCAATTTTGCTACCTAAAAATCTTGTGTCATTGAAACAGCCTTTTTACCTTTTCATAATTCAGGTATCTCTTTTGTAAAATGGAGGTAATTACAGCTCCTTGCTCAGAGGATGCATTATAAATGGCTAATCGTCCTCATGTTATAGATCACACATAGTCTGAAGTCATTTTGGCTGTTATTACTCTAGGATATACAACTTTGTATATGCTCTTGATCATTTTTGTTCTGTTTCACCATCTGTATCTTGATGGTATGGTTGATATTATCTCTAAGAATGCCTCCATACACTCTTATGCACCAGTGAGTATCTGTAAATTTGAGAGTCTCTAGGCAGGAGTGTCTGTTTCTAACCTAGGTGGTATTAAGTTCACAGGATTCCCAGTCACCTGCCTTTTTCTTCACTCAGTCATTCCCCAATTCCAAGGATTAAAGCTGACTTGAGAAATATTTTACTACCTCTAGCCCCAGCTTATGAAACTCCACATTAAGTTATCCTGGTTTTTATTTCATCCTTATTCGTATTAATTATGCTTAATGGCATCTGCCTTCCTCTACAGGTACACCCCCATATGTCCCATTGCTTCATCATTCAGATGAAGCCCATTCCCTACTCCAATGGATGGATTCTGCCTTCCTCTTGTAAAACCTTTCAACAGCATAGAAGCTCAAACTCAATCCAGCAGGCCAGAGCCTTCTCTTTACTGATAGGCATCATCATCAGGAATAGTTGCCTGTATATCTAGATATCTAAAGATTACTCCCTTTGAATTCTCTAGAGATATGTTCAACTCATTAGTTGAGAGATTCTGATGCTTCACTAACCAACGGGTGACCTGGTCTATGGCAAAAAATTACATGTCTTCTGGAGTTTGCCATGCAACTCTAACAGTTAACGGAGGGTGTGGTCCAGGGCTGTGGTCCAGGCCTAATCTGTCCTGGTCACCTCTTTGTGATAAGGCACCCATGCTGTACTGACCTGAAGAAGTCACGTGCATGGGATGTTTTGATGCCCAGGAAACAGTAGAAGACACCCAAGAGGTAACATGTCAAAGCAACATCCAGAAATGGCCTATAAAAGTAATTTCTTTTAAGGAGGACTTGCCTAGGTAACACATATAAAGAACATTCAGGTTCTGAATCAAACAGAACTTGGTTCCCACTCTGGCTTTAGCACCAACTATTTCAGCCATCTTAGAGTAGCATTTTGATTCCTTGGGTATTATATTTTCCCTATCTATAAAATGGAAATAATAGTATTAATGAGTTATCAGAGTTGTAAAAGTCAAATCAAATACTGTAATAATCTACACTTAACACAGCTGAGGGACTTTCAGGAAGCCCCACAAATGGTCTGTCTCAATTGCCTCATTTACCAGGGGGATAATAAGACTGCCTACCGCATAGGATTATTGTGAGGCTTAAATGACATAGTATGTTAATGTTAGTTGTTATTAGTCATTACTATAAATTACCCAAGTTCTTTCATAGAGCCATGAAAGATCATGGGAGTGTTATGACTCAACCAGGCTCTGGCCCAGGGCAGCTGTTAGGTTGCAAAGAAAAGGAGCCAGGAAACTTTTTATTTGAGTTTAATGGTGATAGTTTGTGTTGGACCAACCAAATCCCTGTGGCGCTACTGCTAACAAAGTGAAACCACTGGCAAAATTCTTATAAAACAGAATGAGTATCTGTGAGCCTCTGCCTGGCTGGTCTTGAGTAACTGACCCCTCAAACCTCAGTGTGTTCACACTTAATAGAAGGTATTGGGTGAGTTGACTTCTGAAATTCTGTGTAGCTCTGAATTGAATTGAATTTCTAGCACATACAAGCCTGTACCTCATTATTTGTCATACATCTTAAAAAACATTTTTTAAACCATAGTTTTCAAAATGTTTTAAGCAGGAAAGTCTAGCCTAGACCCTTGCAAATTAAATATGTATATGCATGAAAACATGGTAGGTAGAAAAAATTATAGGTCTATTTGTTACTCTCTTATTATCTCAGTATCTGTCATACAGAGGTATTTGTGAATTTCACATTTTGGACTTTCCTATTTTCCATTTTATAGATTTTTTTTTATTTTATTATGTTAATCACCATACATTACATCATTAGTTTTTGATGTAGTGTTCCATGATTCATTGTTTGCGTATAACACCCAGTGCTCCATTCAGTACGTGCCCTCTTTAATACCCATCACCAGGCTAACCCATTCCCCCCCCGAACCCTCAGTTTTTTTCTCAAAATCCATAGTCTCTCATGGTTCATCTCCCCCACCAATATCCCGTGTTTCATTTCTCCCTTCTTACTTTTTTTTTAAACATATAATGGACTATTTGTTTCAGAGGTACAGGTCTGTGATTCAACAGTCTTACACAATTCGCAGCGCTCACCATAGCACATACCCTCCCCAATGTCTATCCCCCAGCCACCCCATCCTTCCCACCACCCACCACTCCAGAAACCCTCAGTTAGTTTCCTGAGATTAAGAATTCCTCATGTCTTTCTTTGATTGACTTATTTCGCTCAGCATAATATCCTCCAGTTCCATCCACGTTGCTGCAAATGGCGATTCCATTCCTTTTATTGGCTGCGTAATATTCCATTGTATATATATACTACCTCTTCTTTATCCATTCATCTGTCAATGGCCATCTTGGCTCCTTCCACAGTTTGACTATTGTGGACATTGCTGCTATAAACATTGGGGTGCACGTACCCCTTCAGATCCTTACATTGGTATCTTTGTGGTAAATACCCAGTAGTGCAATTGCTGGATCGTATGGTAGCTCTATTTTCAACTGTTTGAGGAACCTCCATACTCTTTTCCAGAGTGGTTGCACCAGCTTGCATTCCCACCAACAGTGTAGGAGGGTTCCCCTTTCTCTGCATCCCCACCAACATCTGTCATTTCCTAACTTGTTAATTTTAGACATTCTGACTGGTGTGAGGTGGTATTTCATTGAGGTTTTCATTTGGATTTCCCTGATGCCGAGCAATATTGAGCATTTTCATGTGTCTGTTGGCCATTGGATGTCTTCTTTGGAAAAATGTCTGTTCATGTCTTCTGCTCCTTTCTTGATTAGATCATTTGTTCTTTGGGTGTTGAGTTTGATACGTTCTTTATAGATTTTGGATACTAGCCCTTTATCTGCTATGTAATTTGCAAATATCTTCCCCCATTCTGTCAGTTGTCTTTTGGTTTTGTGGACTGTTTCTTTTGCTGGGCAAAAGCTTTTATCTTGATGAGGTCCCAAGAGTTCATTTTTGCCCTTGCTTGCATTGCCTTTGGTGATGTTTCTAGGAAGAAGTTGCTGCGGCTGAGGTCGAAGAGGTTGCTGCCTTTGTTCTCCTTTAGGATTTTGATGGACTCCTGTCTCACATTGAGGTCTTTCAACCATTTTGAGTCTATTTTTGTGTGTGGTGTAAGGAAATGGTCCAATTTCATTCTTCTGCATGTGGCTGTCCAATTTTCCCAACACCATTTGTTGAAGAGATTGTCTTCTTTCCATTGGACATTCTTTCCTTCTTTGTCGAAGATGAGTTGACCATAGAGTTGAGGGTCCATTTCTGGGCTCTCGATTCTGTTCCATTGATCTATGTGTCTGTTTTTGTGCCAGTACCATACTGTCTTGATGATGACAGCTTTGTAATAGAGCTGGAAGTCCGGAATTATGATGCCACCAGCTTTACTTTTCTTTTTCAACATTCCTGTGGCTATTCGGGGTCTTTTCTGGTTCCATACAAATTTTAGGATTATTTGTTCCATTTCTTGAAAAAAGTGGATGGTATTTTGATAGGGATTGCATTAAATGTGTAGATTGCTCTAGGTAGCATTGACAGCTTAACAGTATTCTTCCAATCCATGAGCATGGAACATTTTTCCATTTCTTTGTGTCTTCCTCAATTTCTTTCATGAGTATTTTATAGTTTTCTGGGTACAGATTCTTTACCTCTTTGGTTAGATTTATTCCTAGGTATCTTATGGTTTTGGGTGCAATTGTAAGTGGGATCGACTCCTTATTTTCTCTTTCTTCTGTCTTGTTGTTGGTGTATAGGAATGCTACTGATTTCTGTGCATTGATTTTATAGCCTGCTACTTGACTGAATTCCTGTATGAGTTCTAGCAGTTTGGGGGTGGAGTCTTTTGGGTTTTCCACATAAAGTATCATATCATCTGCAAAGAGTGAGAGTTTGACTTCCTCTTGGCTGATTTGGATGCCTTTGATTTCTTTTTGTTGTCTGATTGCTGTGGCTAGGACTTCTAATACTATGTTGAATAGCAGTGGTGATAGTGGACATCCCTGCCATGTTCCTGACCTTAGGTGGAAACCTCTCAGCTTTTCTCCATTGAGAATGATATTCGCTGTGAGTTTTTCATAGATGGCTTTTATGATATTGAGGTATGTACCCTCCATCCCTACACTCTGAAGAGTTTTAATCAAGAAAGGATGCTGTACTTTGTCAAATGCTTTTTCTGCATCTATTGAGAGGATCATATGGTTCTTGTTCTTTCTTTTATTAATGTATTGTATCACATTGATTGATTTGTGGATGTTGAACCAACCTTGCAGCCCAGGGATAAATCCCACTTGGTCGTGGTGAATAATCCTTTTAATGTACTGTTGGATCCTGTTGGCTAGTATTTTGGTGAGAATTTTTGCATCCATATTCATCAAGGATATTGGTCTGTAATTCTCCTTTTTGATGAGGTCTTTGGTTTGGGGATCAAGGTAATGGTGGCCTCATAAAACGAGTTTGTAAGTTTTCCTTCCATTTCTATTTTTTGGAACAGTTTCAGAAGAATAGGTATTCATTCTTCTTTAAATGTTTGGTAGAATTCCCCTGGGAAGCCATCTGGCCCTGGGCTTTTGTTTCTTGGGAGATTTTTTTTTTTATTATGCAGATGATGCCTCCATTTTATTTTTTTTCATTTTTTTTATTATGTTAATCACCATATATTACATCATTAGTTTTTGATGCAGTGTTCCACGATTCATTGTTTGTTCATAACACCCAGTGCTCCATGCAGAACGTGCCCTCCTCAATACCCATCACCAGGCTAACCCATCCTCCTACTCCCCTCCCCTCTAGAACCCTCAGTTTGTTTTTCAGAGTCCATCATCTCTCATGGTTCGTCTCCCCCTCTGACATACTCCCCTTTTCTTCCTCTCCTGTTATCTTCTTCTTTTTCTTTTTTCTTAAAATATGTTGCGTTATTTGTTTCAGAAGTACAGATCTGTGATTCAACAGTCTTGCACAATTCACAGCGCTCACCATAGCACATACCCTCCCCAATGTCTATCACCCAGCCACCGCATCCCTCCCACCCCCAACCACTTCTTGGGAGATTTTTGATGACTGCTTCAATTTCCTTAGTGGTTATAGGTCTGTTCAGGTTTTCTCTTTCTTCCTGGTTCAGCTTTGGTAGTTTATACATCTCTAGGAATGCATCCATTTCTTCCAGATTATCTAATTTGCTGGCATATAGTTGCTCATAATATGTTCTTATAATTGTTTGTATTCCTTTGGTGTTGGTTGTGATCTCTCCTCTTTCATTCATGATTTTATTTATTTGGGTCATTTCTCTTTTCTTTTTGATAAGTCTGGCCAGGGGTTTATCAATCTTATTAATTCTTTCCAAGAACCAGCTCCTAGTCTCGTTGATCTGTTCTGCTGTTCTTTTGGTTTCTATTTCATTAATTTCTGCTCTGATCTTTATTATTTCTCTTCTCCTGCTGGGTTTAGACTTTATTAGCTCTTCTTTCTCCAGTTCCTTTAGGTGTAAGTTAGGTTGTATATTTGAGACCTTTCTTGTTTCTTGAGCAAGGCTTGTATTGCTATATACTTTCCCCTTAGGAAGCGGCTGACAGAGGACCCCTCCCCTGCCTTCTGTCCTCCTGAGTATTGCCTTGGATTCATTTCTCTGCACGTCCTACCTTCCAGAAAGTGTTCGCTTTTCTGTTCAGAGAGTTGTTGCTATTCTTTTCTCCGATCTCCTGTTGAGTTTATAGGTGTTCAGAATGGTTTGATCCCTATCTAGCTGAATTCCTGGGACCAGACAAAATCCAAGTCTCCTACTCCTCTGCCATCTTGCTCCTCCGCCCCTCCATTTTATATAATTTTTTAATGCTCTTTTTTCTTCATGAACTTACTTTCAACTTTTTTCTCCTCTACATAAAACAGATGCTCTAATATTCAGGCATAAAGCTATATTGCTTGATGAAAGTGGAAAAGAGAAGTAGAAAACAGCAGGAATCCAGACTTCTTTCACTGGGCTATTAGGAAATTTGAAGTATTATTTGGGTTGCCTCCTGAAAAATGTGGTCCAGGTCAAATATTATTAACTTTCTTCTTTTGTTTGTGAAATTACAGGTCAGTCAGACTCTTGGAAAAGGACTCTCTGGTTATTATTTTTGTTTTTGTCATTGAAAGTTTTTCACATGCTACACGAAGTCCCTGAAAATCTAAGTGGGACAAAGTTACATTACATATTTTAAAGCCCAATACTACAATTATGCTAATGTAATTAAGCTTCATGAATATAGTATGCAAATCAAATTGTCAAGAACTATACCAAATAGAATTGTTCTTAAAGATAGAACAGATTGGTTCTGAAATTCTTATAAGGATCACTGTTTCATAAATTCCTAAGCAGAATATCATTTTGTACAATGAAAAAGTGCTTTAAGAACATTGTCATCAATATTTAATTTGCACTTTTTTCTCCGTGGAAGTGACACATTTTGATGTAAAGAACAGAAAAATTATATGTTTGTAATGGAAAGGTTTAAAATATCAGTATCTGGAAAGGGTTTACATGTTTTTCTTTCCCAGCTTTATTGAGATATAATTGACATATAATGTTATGTAAATTTAAGGTGTACAATGTGATGATTTGATATATGTATTACAGAATGATTACCACAATAGGGTAATGTATCCACACATTCATCGCCTCAAATAGCTACCTTTTTTTATGGTGAGAATTTTTAAGATTCACTCTCTTAGCAACTCCTCAGTATAGCAACTTTCCAGTATAGCATAGTATTGTTAAGTGTAGTCACCATAATGTACACTAAGAACTTATTCACCTTATAACTGGAGTTTTGTACATTTTTGACCACTTCCACCCATTTCCCCCACCTCTCACCTCTGGTGAACAGCAGTCTGCTTTCTGTTTTTAGGAGGGTTTTTTTTTTTTTTTTTTTTTTTTTATATATTCCACATATAAGTGGGATCATATAGGATTTGTCTTTTCCTGTCCAATTTATTTTACTTAGCATAATGCCTTCAAGGTTTATCTATGTTGTTGCAAATGGCAAGAGTTTTTTTTCTTTTTTATGGTTAAATTGTATGTATTATATATATATATATAATATATATATCTCACATTTTCTTTATCCATTCTTCTGTTGATGGACTCTTAGCCTGTTAGTCTTAGCTATTGTGGGTAATGCTGCAGTCAATATGGGGGCAAAGATATATCTTGAAGGTAGACGTTTTATTTCCTTCAGATATATACCCAGAACTGGAATTGCTGATTCATACAGTAGTTCTATTTTTAATTTTTTGAGGAAACTCCACGCTGTTTTCCATAGTGACTATACCAATTTAGATTTCCAATAAGTGTTCAGGGGTTCCCTTTTCTTTATGTTCTTGCTGGCACTTATTATCTCACATATTATTGCTGTTATATATTATATATGAATAGGCTTTTCTCCAATTGAAACATAGCATGATACACCACATTACCTTTTATGAAAAATAGCTTAAGTGGAGATGTTCTATGTGGTGTTGATTTTTACCCCATAAATATAATAACAGAAAAGCTGGTTTGAGCCATCAGAGTGACCTGGAATTCCTCAGCTGTTATCATATGAAGGTCATGAGGAGCTATTTGAAGGGCTCATTGAAGAGAACAGTGATAATTGGGTTGTTTCCTCTGCTTTGGGCCTTCTTGCATTTCATGTTGACCCAGCTCTTATGTCTGGTTGTTTTCTGTGACTTTTCTCTGCTGATCACCCCTTTCCTACCCCCAGTGTTTAAGCTTTCAGAGAACTAACCCAAAACAGGATCATGGGGGAAATAAATATGGGCAGGAAGACTGAATTGTTTTGTGTGCGGTCTTTTATATTTTATTATAAAATTAATATTTGCTCATTTCAGAAAAATGAGAAGCAAAGTGAAACAAACAAGGAAAGAAGAAAAATCCCCAAACCCTATAACCCCATCACTAAGAAATCTTCTTTTATGTCATTTTAGTATCATCCCATTTTTTGTTACTTGTTTAGCATAACACATACATTTCTGTTTAAGTGGTCTGTACACACACACACACACACACACACACACACACACACACATACACACACATATTTTGCTTTTTTAACTGAAATAATATCCTTTGTATTTTTCTGAAGTTATTTGATGTCATTTTTAATGTCATTCCATTCCAACATATGACCGTAGCTCAGTGTACATAATGTTCCTCCAGTGCTGGGCAGGATTTGAGTGTCCTGAAGCACTGCTCCTGGGCTTCAGCTTTGTTGGCAGAGACTGAAGAAGGCAAATGAGAAATCACCTCCCTGTCATTTAAAAACGTTTTTTTCCTCTGTCCATCAAAGCAGAATATTCTGTGAGATGACTATATCCAAATAATGTAAAAGTAATTCTTCAGGCACCCCCAAAATTGTATTATAGTAGGTACACCCTATGCCTTCTACTAAAGTTTAACAAAATCATGAATTTCACTTTGAGAAGAAGGATAAAATTCATTATTGAAAGTACTGTCTGCTCAACCAAAAGCCATGATTGATTGATGGCAGTAGGTGGTGTTTGAATCAGTTACTCTACATTCGCTTAATTAAATAAATGATTGTACTGGTATAGGGCTTGTGTAGCTTATGTTGATTCATTTCTGTCTGATGATCATTATGGAGTTTCAGACCTTGACGTCTCCTCCCCAACTTTCAGTTTTGCAATAAGATTATTTTTAGGGTGAGTCACACACTGGCTAGAACTCTGCAACCATTCACCACTAACTACCTGACCTTTGCGTGAGAAGGTGATGCCTCAAATGGTGACTCCTTTGTAATGTAGCATCCCTTTTAACCATGGATTCCCAGGTGCCTTCCTTCAGTGGTTTCTATTAAAACTTTCATTCTAATTTCCTCTAGGCTATTTGTGGCTGATAATAAATAGAAGTTTCCTTTCCAAAGAGACTGAAGTATAGTGCTAAGAGCATTAAATTTTACCAGAGTCTTTGCAGATGTTAGCCTTGCATCGTGAGGGGTGCAAGAGGCAGGTAACATTAGGACTGTTGTATTTCTTCCTCTGCATGAGATCTCCATCCCCGCTTTCTCTCTTCAGCTCCTGTCTTATGGCCCACTGCCTGCTGCCCATTTGCTCTGCGTTGGCCCTCTGAAGCCTAAAAGCTAGCTACCTCATTCTGAAATTTATCATCATTGTCAACCAATTTTTTTTAAAGATTTTATTTATTCATAAGAGACGGAGGGAGAGAGAGAGAGGGAGGGAGAAAGAGAGAGAGAGAAACAGAGGGAGAAGCAGGCTCCCGTGGAGCAGGGAGCCCAATGCGGGACCGATCCCAGGACCCTGGGATCATGACCTGAGCCGAAGGCAGACGCTTAACCATCTGAGCCACCCAGGCGCCCTGTCAACCAATTTTTGATATTTTTTTTCTCAATTTCAATTGTTGGCTTCACCATCTTACTGATCACCTAGGCCAGAAAGCTGGGAGTCATGGAGGTTCCTCTAACTGCCTCACTGCTTACTCTTAATCAGCTGGAAAGTCCTGACATTTCTATCCCTACATGTTTTCCAAATCTGTCCTCTCCGCTGAATGCTCTGTTCCAGATTTGTCTCATCACTTGATTGAATTATTTTAACAGGCTCCTAACTAGTTTGCACATTTCCAGACTTTTCCACTTCAAACCAATAGCTCCACAATGGGTTTCCAAAAGACAAATCTCATTTCTCTGGATAAAACTCCTCAGTCCTGCCCAGCATCTGTGCCATATATTTCAAAGCATGCTCTGCTAATCATCTGCTCAAAAATCACTGGGGGAGGGGTGTTACACAAAATTCAGATTACTGTACCAAAGGTTTTTAATTAGAATTTAGTGGGGACAGAGCCCAGGGACCTGCATCATAAACCAGCTCCCAAGTGACTAAGTACTCAAAGCTTACCCATCACTGACCTACCTATAGAATAAAATTCAAGTCTTGCTCAGACCTGGTTCCTGTCTACCTCTGTAGACCCTTTCAGCTTCATGCTTTCTGCCCTACTAAGAGGCACCTGCTCTGAGCATCCCCACAGATCTCTGGCTCCCATACGCTTGTCTTGCTAGCTCATCCTCAATAAGTGCCCTTTCCCAGCTTCTTGGTTTAATCATGACACAGTCAGGCATGGGGGGGTCTCCTCTTACGTTGATATTCAGGGTATGGTCCTCAGACCAGCAGCTTCCACTTCACATGGAAATGTGTTAGAAATGTGGAATCTCAGCCCCCAGCCCCAATGCACAGAATAACAATCTGCATATGGACAGTTCTCAGGTAATCTGTACACACAATTCTATTTGAGAAACCTGCTTTGGGAAAAGTTACTAGATCTCTCCGTTTGGACAAAGTTGTGTTTTTTGCAGAGCACTCTGTGTACACATCTGTCTCTTCCACTAGACTGGGGGCTCCTGGAGGGCAAGAAATCCTCCTTATTATCTCTATACTTTCAGCCCCTCTTATTGTCTGTGGCACATGGAGTGGCTCAACAAATGTTTGTTTATTTAAACTGAACTGACCTGTAGGTCAGCCTGGAATGAAAATGCTGCATTCCTGATGAAATGTCCTTTTGCACAAATTTGGTTGCACTTTCATTTTTGGATGCTCTTGCTTTTGGCTGAGCTGATGCTGTTTTTGCCTCCTCTTTCTAAATTCACAGATGGTCTAGAGCGTTTGCTCACAGAGAGAGGATTGCTGCCCGATGTAGATTGCTGTGGGCCAGGCAGCTGGGCTTCCCTGTTGGGTACTGGCCAGACCCTGCTGATTGAAACTTCCTTCAGGGACTGCATATTTGTTTCTTCTTCCAGGAGGAGCCTCATTTGAGTTCAGACGTGTGTGTGTGTGTGTGTGTGTGTGTGTGTGTGTGTGTGTGTCTGTGTCTGTGTGTGTCTGTGTGTTGTGTGGTGTGCAGGGAAGATTCTTCGTTTTTAGGATGTTTTCTCTCTCCACTCATCTAAGTTACTGAAGTTGTTTATGCCATTTTCTTTTCAAACTCTAGCATGAAACCTCTGCAACTTGGCTCCAAAATTGATTCCAACTGAAAGCTTTCTATCAGTTTCCATCCTCTCTCTCATATCATTAAACTTCAAACTACATAAAGGTGGAGTGTGTCTATTTTTGATTAATATTATATCTCCTAACATATGTAAAACAGACATATCAGTACCTATTTAACAAAATTGTAAGAAATGAATAAAGTTATCTTATATCAGCCACAGACAGTACTTTGACATTCCCCTAATAGTTCCTGAGCGTCTTTATTTCTTTGCCTTTGTAGAAAATAGAATGTATGTACTTGGTATATTCTTGCTACCTTTTTTATAAAGACGTTGTAGCTCCTTAGATTCAGCATTCATCAGTCTTACATCTGTCCTCCCAATTCACATTTTTTACCCCTCATTTTAGAAATAGTCATGTGTCACCCCTTACCTCATGTTTGTAAGTATATGTCTGGTTTCTTCCATTGTATTTTGAACAACTTGAGGGCAGATCTATGCCTTGTCCATCTGTATTTCCTACAGGACCCAAAATGCTTTGCACAAAATAATGCATAAGTCTTGTATGCAGAATTGAAAAACAGTTTGGTTAAAAGCATGGAACTCAGAATTCTGGGGTTTTCTACTGGTTTCATCACTTATCGCCTGAGTGATATTAGCCATCTTAATTAATCTCCATAAGCCTAGATTGCTTATCTGTGAAACTGTGAAATGGGGTTAGTATTAAAACCTATCTCCTAGAGATGCCATGAACATTAAATGAATTAATCTATGTAAAAGGCTAACACTTACTAAGCTCAGTATTTAATATATTTATTTTTATCTTCATATTTTCTTTGTATATAGTTACAAGCTGCCAAATAAGCCATAACTGAGCAACTTGGCAACTTGACATTGCTAATCCTCCCTATTCAATTTCAGGAGAAGTCATAACTGATGCTAGAGAAGAACAGCTTTTGAAGGCAAAGCTCTAACTCAGAAGCCATAAAATTTTTTTTTGATGGGGAGTTTTAAGATGCAGGAGGTAACTTAACCATCAGGGTATTTTGGCTGCAGTTCATGACAAATAAACCTGTTACAGATAATTTATGTTGAAGCTGCTCATGTCGCATGGAAGAGGGTTCAATTTGCACAGCACATACTTCTTTATTACCGGATGATTCGTTGAAAATCACAATTTGCGGTTATCTGCCTAGCGGAAGGGTTGTTGGTCATAAAAACATCATAGAAGAGAATTCGACAATGAATATTATTTATGCCAAAGACATACATTTGTATTAGCTCCACACATCCCAATGTGTGTGCATTAAAATTATGACGGTACTGACAGTCCAAATGAGAACAGGGAAAGAGTGAGTGTCAGCATTTCTGATAAGCTGTACAAGATAATAGTTTTTGATACAAAATGAGTTCAACCTACATACCAAAGGATACTTTTAATGACAAAGCCACATTTTCTTAGGTCCTACTGTTAGCAAAGGGAACACAAGGGAGAGGCAAAGAAGTAAAGAATGGCCTTCTATACCAGGTATTTCCAACAACCTGAACTATTTCCCGCTACTTTCAATAAGCTCAGGAAAGCAAATTGACTCATTCTGGCCTCATGGGTACCATCAAGTGCCCTCCAGAAGAAATGGTGTAAAAAAAGATGATGATACTTGCTAAGTAATAGATGCTAAGTAATCTAATTGCAATTAGATGCCTTGTATGAAATGTCCTTTGTAGATACAAATCTTTCTTTCTTAAACTTCAACAATTAAGGTATTTTATTTTAATATGCAGCATTTCCCCCTTGTTAATTTTTAGTTATTGGGGCTTTGAGTTCTTCACATATATAAAAGAAATTAGGCCCATCATAACCTATCCTAATATGTTCAAGGAGATACAGATGTGGCAAGGGGAGATAGTAGTTCTGTGAGAAACACATAATACCCTGAGTTACTCCATATTATATATTCTTCTTTAATCTGTCATTTTGTTTCCTGTAGATACTGATTTGAAGTTCTGCCAGTTTAAGAAACATTGTAGCTTTGTAGTAGGTTCACTGAATGTTATGGTTATATAACAGTTTTTATTAATTCATGATATATGTGATTATGTGAATATGGAATAAAAACCAAATAATATGAGGCAACAAACAACTGTCCTTTATAAATGTATTTAGCATTTGTTCCTAACTGATATGCTAGTCTAAAGCTTATCAACATTATTTCATTTAATTCTCAAAACAGTTCTGTAGGGGTACCTGGGTGGCTCAGTCATTAAGCGTCTGCCTTCGGCTCAGGTCATGATCCCAGGATCCTGGGATTGAGCCCCACATTGGGCTCTCTGCTCTGTGGGAAGCCTGCTTCTTCCTCTCCCACTCCCCCTGCTTGTGTTCCCTCTCTCACTGTATCTCTCTCTGTCAAATAAATAAATAAAATCTTAAAAAAAATCTATAAAACAAATCTTATTTTTTATATTTTTTATTATAAAGGTGCACTTGGTAAAAAAAATCCACAAATATATAAAGTGAAATGATCTCTCCTTTCATTTCTGCTCTTTGATTTCCCAGAGGTATTTTGAATTAACACTTCAGTGTATGTACTTCAAAGTCTTTTTTTTTTCAGTAAGCGTTTCTTTAATAAACTCTTTATTTCCAGTTACCACAGTGAGCTATATTGTTGAAAATATTTGTTAAAGCCTTGTCTTTTCATAGATAAATTATTTAATTATCTTTTCTGTCACAAGGAATGCAATGTAGTATCAGCTTTTCTGAACTCAGATTCTAAACTGATAAAATTCTAGAACACCAGCTGTACATCATAAAATAAGCCAGTGCTTTCTGAATGATAATCTAATTATTAAGAATTACAATGATACCTTTCCTAGACACATGTACTACACATGAGAAGTTAAAAGTCTTCCAAAATAAAAAATCTATACTGTACTATTTTAAAAGAATATTATCTTCAATGTATTTGAATGATTAACAAGCACATTTTAAGTGTTATGTCTGTCATAGTAACTTTTTAAAAATATTTTCGAACAGGTGTATAGTTTATAAAGAAATAGGGAAATGATAAAAGGAAGGAAAAATAGACTTTTTCACATACCCAGGTTTATACCACTTCCTATGTTCAGTCTTTTTCGAAGTTCCAAGTTTTCCATCGGATGTTTTTTTGCTTCATCTTGAAGAGCTTCTGCTTCTTTATAATTTCTTGTAGTACCGATCTGCTGCTTTGAGTTGTCTTTTATCTGAAAGTGTCTTCATTTCACTTTCGTTTTTCCCAGTTTTATTGAGAGGTAATTGACATGTATCACTGTATGAGTTTAAGACATACAGTATGATGGTTTGATTTGTGAAATGGTTATCACAATAGGTTCAGCTAACATTCGACTAATCTTATAGATAAGATAAAAAAGAAAAAGGGAAAAAACTTCTTGTGATAAGAGCTCACAGAATTTACTCTTTTAACAGCTATCTTTTATATCATATGCAGTCTTAGCTGTAGTCATCATGTGTACATTACATCCTCAGTACTTGTTTATCTTACAACTGGGAGTTTGTACCTACGACTCCCTTCTTCTAATTCCACCTCTCCCCACCCCCTGCCTTTGTTAACCATAAGTCTGATTTCTTTTATCATGAATTTGGTTTGGGTTTTTTTTTTCCCCTTTTATTTTAGATTCCACGTATAAGTGAGATCCTATAGTAGTTGTCTTTCTCTGTCTGACTTATTTCACTTAGCATGATGCCTTCAAGTTCTATCCATATTGTTGCAAATGGTAGGATTTTCTCATTTTTATGGCTGAATAATATCCCATTGTGTGTGTGTGTGTGTATATACATATACGTATATGTAGTATATGTATATATATATGTAGTGTATATATATATATATATATATATATACACTACAAGTTTTTTATTCATTCATTCATTCATTTGTTCGTCCATGGACACTATGTTGTTTCTAGGTCTGGGCTATCCTAAATAATGCTATATGAACATAGGGATACAAATACCTTTTTGAGTTAGTGTTTTTGTCATCCTTGGACATATTAACAGAAGTAAAATCACTGGATCATATGGTAGTTCTATTTTTAATTTGGGGGGAACCTCCATACTGTTTTTCATAGTGGCTGCATCAAGAGCCTTTTTTGTTAATGCATAGATAACATTTTGCAAAAAAATATTACATGTTCTGTAATGTGCTGTTTTCATTTAGCAGTATTCATGGTTTTATGTTATTCCTGAATACACATATGTCATATACTTTTTGTCTCATTCCAGTTTTACAAGTGGAAAACTGATGCTTCAAAAGGTACGTTTTCCACTAAATAGTCTAGCTGAGATTGCAGCTTGTATAAGTCTGATTCTAGAACCCATACTTATAACCACTACACATTTACCTCTTTGAATATATCGTAAACACTTAATTGCAGATAATCTGAGGACTAGAAAATTATTTTTCAAAAGTTTTTATAAATTCGTTTTTCCTGCTCTCTTAAATTCAAGAAGGTTATTGATGCCTCAAAATACATAACTTTAGTCTAAATTATTTACAGTGCTATAAAAAATCTCTTCAGGAATGGCACTGAGCTACTTGGGACAAAATGAAATGCCTTTATACATTTTAAGAACTGCTTCATTTTTGGAAAAAAATATTTTTAACAGCCTGTTCTATAACTAAAAGTGATAGTGAGAATGATAACTTTCTATGTGATGAAACAATTCTCTTTCCTTAATGCTTTGTCTGACTTGGATGGAGAAGAAATTGACATAGAATCCTTGAGAAGACTTTCAAGAGGGCTGATGGAATCCTTATTCATCTAACAGTGGTCACTGAGCACTTCCTGTTTTCAAGGCACCAAGCTAGTTTCACACAACTAAATTGAGAGCAGTGGAGGACAATCTTGGTTCCCACATTCTATTGGGGACAATTTAATTTTCTCACGGTAGTAGATAGAGATTGACTATAAGCTGCTTCCAGCTCATTATGAAAAGGGATTGGTATAAATTACAAGCAAATTACTTACATCCAACTTCGACTGGCATCACCACTTCAATTTTGCTTTTTGCCAGGTACTAAAAGTCTTCAAGGATATCATCCTCTAGTAAATAAAATCTGTCCTTAAATACCCTAGCCCTCTCTTCATTTGTGCCATTGAGTTAAGTAAGGCCTTCCATTAACCTGATACTTAATTTGGTATCACTGTTCTTCCGAGGGAGACCAGTCCTACCTGACTTAATTCTGGATCAGAACTTCTGGACAGCTTTATTATTATTCTTGTTTCTCTTAAGGTTTCGCTTTGGAAACAAAGTGATTGAGAGGCACATTCTAAGAGAAACTCATCAGGATGAGTTCAACCTCTGCTGATGATGATTTGAAAGTTGGTGGTATTTTTGGGAGGTCAGATTAAGATCTGGCATTTTACTGAGCTGAATCCTCTGTTTAATTATAGAGGTGAGATAATTGCCAGGGGAGTAGTTCCGTTCATAAGTATAGAAATCCCAATTTAGCAAGAAAAACAGGCTAGAACAAAAACTGATTTCAGCCAAACTGATTGTCAGAAATGTGAGGTTTTGAAAGTTATTTATCCATTGGAATCAAATTGAGTTGCATAATGCATTGCTGTTGTGGAAATTCCTCTGTCTCCTCTTAGATAAACACTGAGTTAGATTTCTAAAACAGCTGTTAAGGCAAAGCCTGGACAAGAGAAAAACTAGAATATTAGAAAGTTTCTTTGTAATAAAGGCGGGCTATATTTTACTGAATAAAAAACCAGAAATAATAAGTTCTTCTAAAACTCTTCTGAACAAACTAGACATATGAAGAAAGGAAGTGGCAAGTATGTTGAATATATTAATTTTTTCCCCATCAAATTAAAGTCAGTGAGTGTATAGGATTTAATTGACAAATGGACAGCTCTCCCTAACTTATGTTGTTATAATTAATCAGCGGTACCAGGAGGATTGCTATTAATATCACCACTATCGCATGCAATTTGTTTTACAAAACTTTGTGATCCATATGAGTCAATTCTTTGTAGAACAGACCCAATTATGCTTAGGATCCATGTTTTCAATAGTTAATATTCTTAAGATTTTGCAATGATACTGCATAATGATATATTTCTTAAGTTACATTAAACCTAAATGCTATATCTAGTTCAATGGTTGTCAAAGTATAAATTAAAAAATAACAGAGTTGGGGCACCTGGGTGGCTCAGTCAGTTAAGCGTCTGCCTTCGGCTCAGGTCGTGATCCCAGGGTCCTGGGATCGAGCCCCACGTTGGGCTCCCTGCTCAGCCAGGAGCCTGCTTCTCCCTCTCCCTCTGCCACTCCCCCTGCTTGTGATATCTCTTTCTCTCTCTCTCTCTCTGTGTCAAATAAATAAATCAAATCTTAAAAAAAATAACAGAGCTGTGTTTAAACAGGAACATACCCATTTGTACTTATAATATTTTTTAAATTTTATTTTATTATGTCATGTTTGTCACCATACAGTACGTCATTAGTTTTTTTATGATTTCTATCATTTTTATTTATTTATTATTGTTATGTTAATCACCATACATTAATTAATTAGTTTTTGATGTAGTGTTGCATGATTCATTGTTTGCGTATAACATCCAGTGCTCCATGCAGAACGTGCCCTCTTTAATACCCATCACCAGGCTAACCCATCCCCCCACCCCCCTCCCCTCTAAAACCCTCAGTTTCTTGGAGTCCATAGTCTCTCATGGTTCATCTCTCCCTCCAATTCCCCCCCTCATTTTTCCCTTCCTTCTCCTAATGTCCTCCCTGCTATTCCCTATGTTCCACAAATTAATGAAACCGTATAACTGACTTTCTCTCCTTGACTTATTTCACTGTACTTACAATATTTTTAAAGAAATGTGTTTTTGACTGCTCTCTTAGAGATGTTTTAAAAAATAAAATTTTCATGCATTTTTCTCTATTTTTAAGACACAAATAATTGTAACAATGTTTCCTCCATTCCCTCAGTTAGGGAAAACACTACATTCCTTTATATTTTTGTTGTTTTTGAACAGTTTCTTAATTTTAGTCCTATTATAAGAATTACATATAACTGCTTATGGTGCAGGGAGGGATCATTTTTTTAAAAGATATTAAGGCTGAGGCCAGAAAAAAGAGAGATTGTCAATCCTTCCCTGCAGTTTTGTGTGGAATATTTGGGGTGGGAGTATGAGGTGACATTGCCCCCCCTCTAAACTACAAATCTCTTCCTAGTGTTCCTCTTCAAAATCACTTAATAGCTTTCCATTCCTTAGGGTAATAGGAAATGCATGTGACATGATGTACAAGGCCCTTGTGATGAGTCCTGTGTGACTGGTCCATATCCAATTCTCTATGCATCATTAGAGTATCATTTCAATTTTTGAATGTACCCTGCTTTCTCTCTTTTTTGACTGTTCACCTCTGGTTCAAGCACTCTTACCTTCCTCAGTGGCAAGCTAATTCATACATATTCTTCAAATGTGAACTTTATTCCCTGTGTTAGTACTTTGCAGAGCCTTTTCTGAAATCTTATCCTCCTCTTTTCTGACCCTTTGGACACACCAATAAAATGACAATGGAAACCTGGTTAGACACTCTTATTTGCAGCTGACGTAACACCTGTACTTCCGTGATACAGGTACTTATTGAAATTTACAATGATTGTTCACTTAATGATATGCCTTCCCCATTAGAGAAAATAATCATTTATAGTTATAGATATACTCAGTATATGTTGAGTGCCTTGCACAGTTCTTGACATGATCAAAATACTTGAATGGGTCTTGTTCATAAATATATAATTGGAATAATACCTCACTCAAAGATTGCCTTGAAGAATAAAACAGACAATGCCTATCATAGTGCCTGACCCCACAAAATGTTGTTTCTGTAACTTTTTCTTTCCTTCATGGAAAAAAAAAAAATGTTCACTGTACCAGGTATCTCCTTTCAAGTCCTGAGGTCAGTATGTTAATTTGGTTGACAAAGATCTCCAACAAATGCCACATACCTTCTGTGGAAAAGAAATTGGATATTTAATTTTTATTTGAAACAAATTTAGATCTTTGGATCTTGCAAGCTGAATTCAGATGATAGGACCTTCACAGGAAAAAAAAAAAGAGGTCTCAGACTGATTTTACACGTTACTGTTTTATCATTGGGTTCAATTACATAGAATGGGTTTTGGGGAAAAAAAACATTTTTTTATTTTAATTTTTTGTTATGTTAATCACCATATATCACATCATTAGTTTTTGATGTAGTGTTCCATGATTCATTGTTTGTGCATAACACCCAGTGCTCCATGCAGTATGTGCCCTCTTTAATACCCATCACCAGGCTAACCCATCCCCCTACCCTCCTCCTCTCTAGAACCCTCAGTTTGTTTTTCAGAGTCCATCGTCTCTCATGGTTCATCTCCCCCTCTGACTTACTCCCCTTCATTCTTCCCCTCCTGCTATCTTCTTCTTTTTCCTTTTTCTTAACATATGTTGCGTTATTTGTTTCAGAAGTACAGATCTGTGATTCAACAGTCTTGCACAATTCACAGCGCTCACCATAGCACATACACTCCCCAATGTCTATCACCCAGCCACCCCATCCCTCCCACCCCCCACCACTCCAGCAACATTCAGTTTGTTTCCTGAGATTAAGAATTCCTCATATCAGTGACGTCATATGATACATCTCTTTCTCTGATTGACTTATTTCATTCAGCATAACACCCTCCAGTGCCACCCACATCATTGCAAATGGCAAGATCTCATTCCTTTTGATGGCTGCATAATATTCCATTGTGTATATATACCGCCTCTTCTTTATCCATTCATCTGTCAATGGACATCTTGGCTCTTTCCACAGTTTGGCTATTGTGGACATTGCTGCTATAAACATTGGGGTACACGTACCCCTTCGGATCCCTACATTTGTATCTTTGGGGTAAATACCCAGTAGTCCAATTGCTGGATTGTAGGGTAGCTCTATTTTCAACTTTTTGAAGAACCTCCGTGCTGTTTTTTACAGTGGTTGCACCAGCTTGCATTCCCACCAACAGTGTAGCAGGGTCCCCTTTCTCCACATCCCCGCCAACATCTGTCGTTTCCTGACTTGTTAATTTTAGCCATTCTGACGGGTGTGAAGTGGTATCTCATCGAGGTTTTGATTTGGATTTCCCTGATGCCGAGCGATGTGGAGCACTTTTTCATGTGTCTGTTGGCCATTTGGATGTCTTCTTTGGAAAAATGTCTGTTCATGTCTTCTGCCCATTTCTTGATTGGATTATTTGTTCTTTGGGTGTTGAGTTTGATAAGTTCTTTATAGATTTTGCATACTAGCCCTTTATCTGATATGTCATTTGCAAATATTTTCTCCCATTCTGTCGGTTGTCTTTTGGTTTTGTGGACTGTTTCTTTTGCTGTGCAAAAGCTTTTTATCTTGATGAGGTCCCAAAAGTTCATTTTTGCCCTTGCTTCCCTTGCCTTTGGCGATGTTTCTAGGAAGAAGTTGCTGCAGCTGAGGTCAAAGAGGTTGCTACCTGTGTTCTCCTTTAGGATTTTGATGGACTCCTGTCTCACGTTTAGGTCTTTCAACCATTTGGAGTCTATTTTTGTGTGTGGTGTAAGGAAATGGTCCAGTTTCATTCTTCTGCATGTGGCTGTCCAATTTTCCCAACACCATTTGTGGAAGAGACTGTCTTCTTTCCATTAGACATTCTTTCCTGCTTTGTCAGGATAAGTTGACCATAGAGTTGAGGGTCCATTTCTGGGCTCTCGATTCTGTTCCATTGATCTATGTGTCTGTTTTTGTGCCAGTACCATACTGTCTTGATGATGACAGTTTGTAATAGAGCTGGAAGTCCGGAATTGTGATGCCGCCAGCTTTGCTTTTCTTTTTCAATATTCCTCTGGCTATTCGGGGTCTCTTCTGGTTCCATACAAATTTTAGGATTATTTGTTCCATGTCTTTGAAAAAAGTGGATGGTATTTTGATGGGGATTGCATTGAATGTGTAGATTGCTCTAGGTAGCATTGATATCTTCACAATGTTGGTTCTCCCAATCCATGAGCATGGAACGTTTTTCCATTTCTTTGTGTCTTCTTCAATTTCTTTCATGAGTATTTTATAGTTTTCTGAGTAGAGATCCTTTGCCTCTTTGGTTAAATTTATTCCTAGGTATCTTATGGTTTTGGGTACAATTGTAAAGGGGATCGACTCCTTGATTTGTCTCTCTTCTGTCTTGTTGTTGGTGTATAGGAATGCCACTGATTTCTGTGCATTGATTTTATATCCTGACACTTGACTGAATTCCTGTAGGAGTTCTAGCAGTTTTGGGGTGGAGTCTTTTGGGTTTTCCACATACAGTATCATATCATCCGCAAAGAGTGAGAGTTTGACTTCCTCTTTGCCAATTTGGATGCCTTTGATTTCTTTTTGTCGTCTGATTGCTGTGGCTAGGACTTCTAATACTATGTTGAATAGCACTGGTCATAGTGGACATCCCTGCCGCATTCCTGACCTTAGGGGAAAAGCTCTCAGCTTTTCCCCATTGAGAATGATATTCGCTGTAGGTTTTTCATAGATGACTTTTATGATATTGAGGTATGTCTCTTCTATCCCTATACTCTGAAGAGTTTTGATCAAGAAAGGATGCTGTACTTTGTCAAATGCTTTTTCTGCATCTATTGAGAGGATCTTATGATTCTTGTTCTCTCTTTTGTTAATGTATTGTATCACGTTGATTGATTTGTGGATGTTGAAACATCCTTGCAGCCCAGGGATAAATCCCAC